>NC_136072.1:472138747-473534118 GCF_964261635.1 Lissotriton helveticus
AAGGGGAAACTTGGGGAGTTTGTACACGGTGCTGGAGAAGACGGTTGCCTTGCTGTCTGCTTCTGTTGGTGGCTGTTTAAGGTGTCTTGTTTTCCTGCAATAAATCTACTTATTGGATCTACTGCTGTCTACCTCTTCACTACATAAATTTGGCAAAGAGCAGGAGAAGGTAAAAAGAAGGCAGCACTCACCAATATTTCAAAGTTGCTTGCGTTGTGCTGAAGACCCGTTTTCTTCGTGTAGCTGTTTCTACTCATCCCAGGGTCGTCGGCTCATTGAACTTTGTTATCCGACCTCTGGTAGGATTTATCTTTTTAGATCTTGCACTTCCTCTGCCTCTTCACTACACTCTGGTCGCTGTACTACACGTGTGTAAGTAGTGTTAGTATACATTTATACTAACCAATGCATCATGGTCCTATGGAGCGCAACCTCCCAGGCGCAGCTCATACAATGTCCCGGGGTGTGCATCCGTGGGACATTTATATTTGCTATTAGAGGGCGGGTGCATGGCTTCCACTCTGTGATAGCAAATCCTTGTTTGACTAGTTGAAGCGAGGGAAGGAAAACCTTGTATTGCTTTAATAGAGCGGAACCGGATGGTAAAAATGGAGAGAGAAAAAAGGGAAGCGGGGTCTCACCCATTCATTTAAATGAGGCCCCTGGTGGGTAACGTTCCGTGGCCAATCGTATTATTATATTGCGGGGTCTCTGTAGGACTGGGGATCTTAATGACACATGTAAATTAGGTGCGGGAGGGCACAGAAACGTTTCACAACCTAGGGGATCACCACCTTCCCAGGTATTGTTTACTAATTGTTCGAGGGGCTTCGAGGCCAACTGAAGTCCGGGGATCGCCACCCTTCGGGGCTTTACTTAAATATGCAGGGTGAGCCTCATCAGTCCCTGAAGCCTCGGTGGTTCTTGCAGTGCCTTATTGTTTCTGTAATCACACGGGCAGTACTCATGGTGTTATAAAGTGATACAAGCATAGAACCCTTGCAGTTGTAGAATTACGCAGGCTTCATTTATGTAATAGCCTCTTGGTTTATATTTGGTAGGTGCACTGCAAAATTACAAATGTTTTCCATTATAACCTCCTATAAACAGACGATTTCCACAATAAACTACAGACAAGTGTTGTCAGAAAAAGAAGACCTATACACTCACTTATTTATTGGAAAAAAATAACCTTTATTAAAACAACACAAATACATGGAAACACAAGTTTATTAGAACAAACAACAGTATAACATTAAATACGTGGGTGGGACTCCTCCGGAAGCAGCGTACAAAATCTGCAAGACAAAAATGAAACATAAATATGTGTGCCATGTGGAAGAGGAAAAGAAAGGTAGTCCGAATGAAAGAAAGATAGTGAGAATGTGAGGGAGAGGGAGTGGGTGGAAGGGAGAAGGGGAGGGAGAGTCAAAAGAACAGAGGGAGGAGGAGACAGAGCGTTGGCCTACTGCACCCAGCCCTCAGTGTTTGCCTCCCGTCACCCGTTTGTCTAGGACGCTGGGGTCCGCGAGAATGAGTGTGGTCCAGCAAGTCCTTAAAATGAAACATATGAATGAGGCCAGAGATTACATTATTAGCTACGGGAACATCGCTTGCCTGCACCTGTGCACCCAGGATGCTGCACCCCAGCACCTTCCCCTGTACTGTGCTCAATTGTATGTCCTGCACACCCAGGCTTCACTGCTCACCTGCCACCATCGGTGTGTCCAACAACGTGTTGGTGCAAGCTCCGAGTCTGGGGTACCTTTGTAGGGTGGGAGAGCAGGTCTCCGTTTGGGGACGGTGTCTTAATACCACAATGGAAGGCGTCAGAATGCCGAGGCATCATGACGGGGGGAGCACCAGCTCCACCCATTTTGGCTCAATCAATTCAGTGTCTGAAAAGGGAGAAATAATTTAATGGTGGAAATGTGTGGAGGTAAATGAAGGTTTATTTCAAGCTTAATAGAAAACACCAGTTGAGTGCATCCTTTGTTTTTGAAGTACGATCTACCAACTGTTAGTAGTAATCGTGGTTCAAAGAGGAGTTGGTGTGCACGAGAATACACAAGATTAAATAATAATATGTTATACCAACGCTCAGAGACAAAGGAACAGAACGCATGCTAGAAGCATAATGTACACGTGTAATGCAGTGGTGGAAGCCTGTGTGCATGTACACTTAGTAAGCAGCTCACGACGATGCCCTAAAAGCCAACGCCACGTGTCTGTGGGGCAGCGCTGCCCCCTGGCTGAGGGCTGCAGTATGGTGCAGCAGGTCCTTAACATGAGACAGACATGTGACTGAATGAGGTCATAGATCACATCATTATGCACGGCAACATCGCTTGTTCGCATCTGCGCACTCAGGCTCATGCACCCCACCTCTAACGCAGCACTGCGCTCAACACGTGTATGTAGGGCAACGCTGCCCGCTGGCTCAGGCCTACAGTACGGTCCAGCAGGTCTTTAAAATGAGTTAGAGATGTGACTGAATGAGGTTAGAGATCACATCATTACGCAGGGCAATTTCGCTTGTTTGCACCTGGGAACTCAGGCTGATGCAGCCCACCCCTCCCGCAGCCCTGTGCTCAACACGTGTCTGTAGGGCAGCGCTGCCCGCTGGCTCAGGCCTACAGTATGGTCCAGCAGGTCTTTAAAATGAGACAGAGATGTGATTGAATAAAGATCAGAGATCACATCATTACGCAGGGCAACTTCGCTTGTTCGCACCTGCGCACTCAGGCTGATGCATCCCAACCCTCCCGCAGCACCGCATTCAATTGGAGCCGCTGTGCACCCAGGCTCCACTGCTCACCTGCTGTCATTGTTTTGTGTGCAAACACTACGGCTAGCAGTGTTATCAATTTAGTTGCAGTGTTTATTGCCAGGATGGTGTACACCTCATGGATCTCTTGTTTTTTTGCGCATTGTGATACGCAAGGTGGACGTGACCATATCACCTGAAGCAGTGTGGAAGAACTGGGACATGTGGCGTTGTCATTATCCTAATAATACATGTGAAAAGTGGGCTGGGCTTGTGTACGCCAGGCCAGCGTAGGGGTGTCAATAATTGTTCCAGGGATCTGGGCGTTGTTCAGTTCCTGCCTGGCCAGGAAGTGTACTTCTGTGTGTGTTTCTTTTTCAGTTTTGACGTCGCAGAATGCACAATTTACATTAATGTCGCATGTACCCGGAGGTTGGCAACTATCGCTAATGAGATGCTGTTCAAAAACATTGAATGGCCAACATCACGTGTCGTTGTCAAGCTTGTGGATATGCGCAGACACGCATGTCAATGGTGTGCGGTATTATTGAAAGTGTTGCTATCGCGAAGTTCACACATGTGAATGTGCTCGGATGGAGGGAGGATGAGCAGTGAGGCTACGTCATAGACAGTGATAACGCTGATTACAGTCAAGCAATGTATGTCAAACATGAATCTGAAAGTCTCACATATAACACACTGCTATATTGGTAAAGCCTGACAACAGAGCGTACAGCAATACAAATCTACACATTACTGTTTACTGTTTGTCACATGTGATCTAGGATGTGCACTCTGCCCGTGGCTTATGATACTTCTTAGAGCCACCAATACCCCGGCCGAATGGCAGCACAAAAATGTGCACAGATACACACACCAGGGGCATCGTCTAACACACATTTGTTTTTTGATGTAACGTTTGAGATGCATAGCCATCACAGGTGGAAGGCTAATGTTCAGACCATGAATATTGATCAAGATGATCGTTGCATGTTGTGTGTAGTATAAGATATGTGTATACAGCAAAACACTTTTCAAAAAAGATCTCTAAGCAGAAGGGGTGTGTCTCATCAAACGCTGTAGAGAGAATGACTAAAATGGGTGGGGTTGTCCAACTGTTAAAATGGGAAATGTTATGAAGCAATAAAATGCTTTTTTTTTAAGGTCACATGGCAATCGCACACCGAACATATAAGGAGGCCGCACCCGAAGCGATTTTGAGAAAATATATTTATCATAATATAGGTTATTACAGTTAGAAATATATAAATGTTTAAAATATTTTAGATTATCGCTTGCTCTCATATACTGTTTTAAGCTATTTAGATATACTTTTGAGACAAAAAAAGGAGGGAATGGCATACCCGGCGTGACACCATACGTCTGTGACGTAACACAGGGCATGGCGGCATGCACTCGTTGCATACGCAATGCGTTGCGGCCGCGACCCCATACTTACATGACGGAACCCGTGGCTTGGAACTGCGTACCCGTCAGATACCAAAGTAGCAGCTGGGGCAACTTCATGCGTATATGATGTTACACGGGACCCGGTGCCACAAACCCGTTGGATACAAAATGCGCATCATTTACGAGTTTAGCAATATAGTGGATGGGATTCGCATGGTGATGGAGCTTGGGAGTGCAGTTTTCTAAAAAAAAAAAAGAGATACATATTATTGGGGGAAGATATAAAACATTACATAATTTTTAAAGTAAAAAAAAGAAGTATAATAGAGTTCCAAAATATTTAAAAATATAATAGAACAAATATAGGTTTTATAACCATTAAAATATGAAATTAACATTTAAAAAACCTTTGAAATTCACTGAAAAAAACATAGGTTTTAAAGACGTTGTAGTTAGGAATTAGCATTTAAAAAACCTTAGAAATTCACACAAAAAAATAGGTTTCAGGGACGTTATAGTTAGTTGAACATTTGACTCATATAAAACCAGAGAAATTCGCCTGTTATAGTTATAGAGCTACTATAACTCACACGCCCGCAATGCACTGGTGATGACGTCACATATTACATCATGGTCAGTGACATCACTGATGACATCACTGATGACATCACTGATGACATCATCCACGTGAAACTCTGATGCATATACTGATGCCCTAATATAAACTTTGATACCTGCACTCTAAAATACAGACTACTATTATTGAAACCATACACACAAGAATGCCAGATACTACATACCACCCACTATTTCCTACGTCTATACACACATCCAGTCACTTATACATGCGGTTACTCATCAATATAGTACTGTAATATGCACTCATACACCTATACGTACAGTTATACTCCACTACTCATCCATAGAGTTACTCACACACCTAGTCAGTCATGCAAAGAATCAATCACATACCAATTTACTCATGTATACAGTTATACACACCAACTCTGTTATTTATACAAACACCACATCACTTATTTATGCAGATACTAACACATACTTCCTGTCTTATACAATCACTGATACAAGCAGACACTCATTTATACACACACACTTCAAATAACTTACTCTCACGTATAGTCATTTATATATTCCAACCCTCACATATATGATGGATTAAAACCAATATCTATTGACTTGGTAAGAGTATTCTGCATCATTCAGAAACTCTGTCCATCACCAACCCCCTTTTCCAAAATCGGTTTTATCCACACTATGTGTGGGAGGGTATACTCAGACGTGAGTCCCTTGCTCATTGCACCATCAGGATTCAAGCAAACCGGGCCGAAGAAGGCTGTGATGCCAGAAACCGGTCCCCGGGAGCTTGTTTCCTTCCCAGTATAAGAATTGGCTTGGTAGTTTGGTTTGTCCTGTTCCCATCATGCACTGGGACAGGAACGGACTAATTTGCATATAGCCAGGTTCTGAGCTGGGATGGTGCAGTGAGCTAAAAAACGGTGATGGATTAAAACCATGATCTATTGACTTGGTAAGAGTATTCTGCATCATTCAGAAACTCTGTCCATCACCAACCCCCTTTTCCAAAATCGATGACGTCACATATTACATCATGGTCAGTGACATCACTGATGACATCACTGATGACATCATCCACGTGAAAATCTGATGCATATACTGATGCCCTAATATAAACTTTGATACCTGCACTCTAAAATACAGACTACTATTATTGAAACCATACACACAAGAATGCCAGATACTACATACCACCCACTATTTCCTACGTCTATACACACATCCAGTCACTTATACATGCGGTTACTCATCAATATAGTACTGTAATATGCACTCATACACCTATACGTACAGTTATACTCCACTACTCATCCATCGAGTTACTCACACACCTAGTCAGTCATGCAAAGAATCAATCACATACCAATTTACTCATGTATACAGTTATACACACCAACTCTGTTATTTATACAAACACCACATCACTTATTTATGCAGATACTAACACATACTTCCTGTCTTATACAATCACTGATACAAGCAGACACTCATTTATACACACACACTTCAAATAACTTACTCTCACGTATAGTCATTTATATATTCCAACCCTCACATATATCTGCATAAATAAGTGATGTGGTGTATGTATAAATAACGGAGTTGGTGTGTATAACTGTATACATGAGTAAATTGGTATGCGATTGATTCTTTGCATGACTGATTGGTTGTATGAGTAACTCTATGGATGAGTGGCGAAGTGTTACTGTATGTATAGGTGTATGAGTGCATATTACAGTGCTGTATTGATGAGTAACCGCATGTATAAGTGACTGGATGTGTGTATAGACCTAGGAAATAGCCGGTGATATGTAGTATCTGGCATTGTTGTGTGTATGGTTTCAAAAATAGTTGTCTGTATTTTAGAGTGCAGGTATCAAAGTTTATATTAGGGCATCAGTATATGCATCAGATTTTCATGTGGATGAAGTCATCAGTGATGTCATCAGTGATGTCATCAGTGATGTCTTCAGTGATGTCACTGACCATGTCATGAGTGATGTAATATGTGACGTAATCACCAGTGCATTGCGGGCGCGCGAGTTATAGTTAATTCAACTAACTATAACATGCGAATTTCTCTGGTTTTATGAGTCAAATGTTCAACTAACTATAATGTCCCTGAAACCTATCGTTTTTAGTGAATTTCTAAGGTTTTTTAAATGCTAATTCCTTACTATAACGTCTGTAAAACCTATGTTTTTTTTCGGTGAATTTCAAAGTTTTTTTAAATGCTAATTTCTAATTATAATGTTCATTAAACATATTTTTTTTCTGTCTTTTTTAATTATCATCCCATTCTCAACCTGGTAAAAACTGCAAATCTCAACACTCTTCCATCAATACCTTCCGCCAACAAAATCGGCACAAACCAGAGCCACAACTAACGCTAATGATATACAAACTAGGAGTTCACGTGCAAAAAAACGCGTAAACACCACTTCCCCATATTTTCAACAACCAGCCAAATCGACAATGCTACCTAAGAACAGACGATAGCCACACTTACCAGTAACAAATGAACAATAACCTTCAACTGATGTAAGGACTTCAACTATCTTCTACGTGAATTACACCCAACTCACACCCACATCTAAAGACCAACACGTGATAGAGGTACTAATCATGCAGCTCCGACACCCAACAAGGCCACAACACCCAGCGCCACCACCACCAGAACCTCCCCCGGATCACTCCCCCGCTATTACCACCGAGGCAGCGCAAAACAGGACAACGGAACCTCCCAAAATACCATTTCCCCTCAACCGCACAATAGCTGAATGTTTGGACATGTGGCAACCAACTATGTGTGCAGACAGCATTGAATTCAGCCTTGAATTATTAAATACAGAGAGAATTGTACACTATGTCCTCGAATTTTGTCAAGAAGAAGTAACAAAAAGCATTCCTCAATGTCTATGCTAACTACTGCCTTCGATCTACACTGCTGACAGCAGGGTTCACAACTTGAATTCAGACTTGATATATTAATTTCACAGAGAACTGTACTGTATGTCCTCGGATTATCTCAAGAAGTGACAAAAAGCATTCCTCGATGTCTAACCTAACTACTGCCTTCGATTTACACTGCGGACAGCAGAGCTCACAATTCAGATGCAGTGGCGACTGAATATGACACTGTCCAGTTTGCAACACACGTTGCTTCCACTACGGCCCACCGAGACCACCACTCATCGTAGGTTGCGCACACGCTGTGTGCTTTTGGTGCTACTAACTCACTGCACCATAAGTCATCTCCATGTGGCCTTATCAAGTCAAGACATTGCTCCCACTCCGGACCTCCGAGACCACGTATCATCGCAGTGTGCGCACACGCCCAGTACTCCAGGTGCCACGAACTGTGCAGATCAAGTCAATGCACGTGGCTGTGCGCCTATCCTGACTAAGCATGGGTGGATCTAGCGGATCTCGCGTACGCGAATTTGCGGATTTATGGATTCGCAATCCGCGAAGATACGCGAACTCTCGCGGATTTGCGGATTTTCCCGTTTTTTGTGTTGGCGAGCGTTCGCGCCGATTTTGGGACAATTTCGCAATTGCAAACTTACTTTTCGGCTCGCAACGGCCGCGACTATGTTGTTTCTACGTCTGGTTTATCATCACAGGTTCACAGCACCCTCTGTTTCACCACTGCCACCCTCTGGGACACCCATGCCACCCTCTGGTACATCCTCACTGCCACCCATTAGGTTTGTTTATCACTGTAGTTTATGGGGGGTGAAAAAAGCAAGCACACCTCCCCTACTTCAACTGCCATGAATTAATTTGGGGTTGATTAATGTGTCAGTTATTTAGAAAGTTCCAGTCTGGCTGGCACCTGCTTCCTTCCTTATCTGTAATTTGCTTTCTGTTGCAGTGAAATTTTTTTTCACAGGACCTTTATGGTCTACTTGTAGCTATTCTATGAGCCTGCTGTTTGGGTCATAGCAGGGTCATAGAATAGTTGCAAACTCTGGAGGGGCCCCTCAGGAAGCACTACAGTGAATGTTACTAATGTTAAGTTTGAACTTTTGCACCTGCTCATTGCTTTCAGTTTAGCAAAAATCTTTTTTCTGCAATTTCGCGCGTTTTTTGGGGCGCAAATCCGTGCGAGATCGATTTCGGAAGCCACGAATGCTTGCGAATACTCTAATTTTTTTTTTGCGACGTGTATGTTCGCGTGATTTTGTGCGTGTTCGCGAGGCGCTTGTAGCTATACGTTTGCCAAGTTACCCTAGCGGTCGTACACGGGTGCGGCCATCTTGTTTGCGTGACGTAATTCCGTTTCCGGCCGCTATGTGTAATCTCGCAAAGTGTGCTGCTCGCTAGTACAATTTCGCGCGTGCTCGCGAGGAAAATCTCGCGCGAACTTACCCACGCGGTCGTGAACGGGCGCGGCCATCTTGTTTCTCATTCATTGCTATGGTTCTGGGCATGCTTTCTGTATCCTCTCTGAATCTCTGCCATCCTTTGCTTGTTTGAAGTTTATTTAATCTATTTTACTTATTATCTATCCCTCTATTTTTCTAGCTGTATATTTTTGTGTTTTCTGCTACTTTTAGTTACTTTTAAACTACTTTTTTAAACTCTTTTCTTTTCTTCTTGACTATTCTATTTCTTCTTTATCATTTAAATTTATTTCTGCCCAGACCATGGTAAAGGGAGCCGGGAAGCACCCTGAGAAGGGGAAGGGTCCCGCACCCCGTGCCCGGCTCCCGTGCGGGCGTTTGAGGGGGGAGCAAGTGGTGCCACGGGAGATCTTTAGCGCGGAGGAGGTGGCCGCACTCATCTTCCACGTCCAGCGCTGCCTCCCCAAGACGATCCTGGGAGGCGGCAAGATCGCAACCGGCTATGGCATCCAGGAGCGCCGGAAGCGGTGGGAGAAGGTGTGCCGGGCCATGTATAAGCTCTCTGGGGTCCGGCGCACATATAACCAGGCCACCCACCGCTGGACAGATGTCATGGACCGGGAACGGGACTTGCTGGACGCGCTCGGCGTAGAGGTCCCCGGGCTTGGTGAGTAGTAGTAGCTATTCATCACTACTCTGTTTTATCCGGCTCTGTTATTTGCAAATCTTTGTTCTTTACCAAGAGCAATAATGCTGCCGATTACATTGTAGGTAAATTATATTTCAAAATCTTCTATGCATTTCAGGTGCACTGCTCTCCTTCTCAGTAGCCTTGCTTGCTACTATGCTTATTTGTTTTGTAAATTGTGTTCATTTCATTGGCCTGAGAAATTATGTATGAGTGTAGTGTAAAGATAAGAACTGCGTAATGCTAGACACTAAGGGTCATATTTTCAATTACCGGCGCATCCCGCAAAGTAGCAGGGATGCGGCAGTAATTGTGTGCCATGCCACCACCACCCATTGGACCAAAACGTCACAGAAGCCTTACGCATCTGTGCCGTAAAGGCGGCGCATTGCTGGAGTTGCGTGCCAACGATGGCGCAGCTCCAGCAATGCTCTGGGGTACCCTATCTCCCCAATGCTGCATCAAGCCGTACGTCGGCTTCAAGCGCGCAGGGTTTGAGTCATGCATCATTGTCTTAAAAGTGACTGATTGACATCTTGTAGATTTCCCTCAGCCACTTTTAGGATTCGTTCCTGCGCAGGTACGCCCTCCCTTGCGCCGGAACGCCCCCTGATGGCGCAGGGCTTTACAAAGTGATGCATCGCCCATAATTTTTTTTTTTTAATATATACGCCGCACCAACACCATGGCGAGTCTTTTGTTCTGCCGCTGCGTCACAAAAGTCACGCAACAATGGAGGAAAATGAGCCGCAAGGGACTTCTAAATCAGCCCCAACAGACTGAAGTCCAGTCCTTCCTTTAGACACATGGCTATAAGAAGAAATAGTGGTGGTGGTGGGTGGATTGATAGTTTGAGTATTCACTGATCTGCAAGCAGGATGGACCTTGTCTGTCACTTCGCGTGCTGCGGACTGCTGCCTGCCAGGCCTAGGCAAACCTCTTTAGTAGTCTGTTTATTGAGTTACATAGGAACTTTCTAAGTCAACGGTCCGCAAATCAGGCAATACGAATAACGTAGTATACCACATGAGATAGATCCCGTGGAATAGTTGTCTATCTATTTGCTATTTCTCCAAAATATTTTGTTATTGTTCTTTTGAAATGGTTGATTTGGTTGACAAATCTCATCCATGTTTTCTGGTCTTTCTTTCTTTCATGTTGTACATCAGCTCCCCCCAAGGGCAAGAGGACACAGGAGGAGGAGGGTGCTGTTCAGGAGGATGCAGGCCAGGATCGGGCAGGCGAGGGCTCCTTTGCTGGCCCCAGTAAGTTTTAATTGTAATAAAGAGTACCTATTTTTTCCTAGCGTTCCTCATTCGATTTTTTCTAAATCGTCTTTGATCTTCTTGTAGACTGGATATAAATTCTTATCCTGCCTCGAATATGACTCCCTGTGGTATTACTAGATTATTCTTATTAGTCTGTCTGTGTAGCTAACTAAGATTGGACATTTGGCAATTCCATTGGACTCCCATTCTATTCAGCAATAGCTCTATGCACTGTCTCCTTACTGACTAGATAGTGTGGCAGAGTCATTTAGCTCCCGAAGTCACCGATGATTGATCCCCAATGATCTCTAGATTATCGTACGCAGGACAAGAGTACGGAGTCACAGTCAAGAAGTGTCAGAGGCACTCATGCTTGCAAAAATTCCAAAACCTTTAGCTCATCCACTCTAGTCTGGAGGACCAAAAACCACAGAGTCTATTTAAGTTTCAAAGCTTTATTAAAAGTAAACACATTTATTAAAATCTACTTTGTCATAAAACTTTTTAACTGAAAACGGAAAAGTGCTTAGTGCTGACGATTAATTGGACACATTTCTTGTGGTCGAGCCGAGCTCTCACCTGGTTTGAATTTGATCCTGGTCGTGTTCTTAGGAGTCAAGCTTCTGTCTGTTAGGAGAAAAAGTGGTGCGTGTTAAAAATAAAAAGCAAGCATTCATCAGTTGTGCATAAAAGTGCAGCAAGACAACAGCCTTCCCTGGAAAAAGGGACATTTTTACTTTAGAGTAGACAGTCACAAATTATTACATTGTATTCTGTTTTTTTAACATTTCTTTATTACTCCTAGACCAAATATTATATAGTAGTGAGTGGTGTATTCTAACATTCTTAAATGTACTTTGTAGGTGGAACATCTGGTGACGGGGCCAGCGCGGAGGTGGCGGTGTTGGGCGAGGACTCGGAGGACTCTGGGGAGGAGGCGGTGCAAGAGCCGGCGGACGGTCCTGTGGGGGTTCGCACGGTGGTGGCGGGAACAGGTAAGCTATATATTCCTTACTTATTGAGATTGAAGACTGCATAGTGTGCTTTCTGCACGGGTGTATTACAAATCAACCAGGTAGTAGCCTCCTCGAAATGTACTTCGACTTAGCTGTGAAGTTTTTGGTGAGAAGAATCCCAATAAGTTCTTAGATGAACGTGATGGATGGGATGAACGAAAAGCGAAAGAAGGGTGTAAGTAAGTGGGACGCGAAATTGTATGATGGCTGGCAAAGAAGAACGATGTGTGTTTGCTTGGCCCCCGAGGTGGCTGGGAAGGAAAGAATATGGTATGGTGCATGGCTGGGTCAATGATGAAGCAAGGATGGGTGGAAGGACAGCAGCCTGGGTGGGTGAAACAGAAACTGTATGTGTGCGTATACTTTGAATGAATGGATGCCTGGAGCATGGTATTCTCTGACTCTTAGATAGCACATGTGTATCTAGAGAGAGTAGATGGTCGCTGGATGAACTAAGTGTTACCTTGAAGAGCATGTACCACCGCACCCGCACGTCCGTTCCAGTGTAGGGAAGGCAAGGAAAAGAAATTGTAAATGTGTCCAATACTACCATGAATAGTAGCAGCACTTTGTATTGCAACTGCAAGCACAGCATATATCTGGTTATTACGGTGGACACTCCGTACCTCTCTTAATAACTTTAGTTTAGTTGTAGTACGTCATTCATGTGTGGGTGTATCACTGTTCACTCAATATTAAGCAAAGCACCTAAAGTCATCCCATATGTCATCAAATACGTCCCATGTGAAGTGATAGATAATCAAATTATTTAGCTTCTTCATTTTCCTTTTCTAGTACTCATTTGCACTGTAGGGTGAAAGGTAAATTAATTAAGCAGTAGCCCTTGTAACAGATTATTCTCAGTGCCACCCGTAATAGAAAAGTAACAGCTTCACCACCTGCATGTACTGGACCGGTACAGTAACGCAAGTCTGTCTCACTCATCATGGTGTGCAACTGTTTTTCTCGGGTGCAAGTTCACTGTGCTGCCATTCTGCCGGCTTGCATAAGATAACGTACCAATTTTCCTAAACAAGAGAGAAGAAGAAGAATAAGACTGGTGTACTGTCATAGTCGACTGTAATGGAGGTCCATAGTGGTCGTAGAATTTGTTCATTAAACAACCACTAATGTTAGAGCAAGGATGCAGAAGTGGGAGGTTACATAGATACTGTCCTCAATAGTTATGTACTGTGCTTTCTATTTGCTACTTGTACTGTGACCCAACTTTCGGCTCAATCACTTTGTGTTATTAATGCTAAGGAGCATTGGTTACAGACTATGTCTTTCTTTCTTCATATAGTTGCTCCTTCCAAATCGACATCACGGAGGGAGAAGGCTCGAATGGCCCGGCAACGGAGGCTGGATGCCACTGTCGCCGAATATCGGCGGCTGGTGGCCCTGGAGGAGGAGGAGGACACGCAGTCGACCGGTGCAACAACAACATCCTTGACTGGGACAGCTGCATCCTCCTCCGTGACCCCACGGGACGCCAGCATGCGCAGTGCTCCAGCGGGACCGAGCCGGGCTAACAAAGCCAACCGCCACCGCCAAGCAACAGAAAGACCAGCTGCCCCCCACAGGAGCTGCAAGGCACGCCAACGCCGCCTAGGAGTCCGAATGTCCTACCTGGAGCAGGAGGTCCATAACTATAAGAACTTGGTGGAGGGCCTCCGCTTCGAGCTTGCCACCCTCCGCAAGGAGTATGATGCCCATGCCGCAAAATGCACCAGCACCCTCCAGTAGTGGAGTGTCCCTTGCCCTTTTTTTAGAGACTTTTGGGGGGTGGGATTTGGGAGTTGGGTTCTTTTTGGGACTTTTCAAAGACAATCGTTGGGGTTAGGGTGGGTCTTGAGGGAGATTATTTTGTTAGGGCTACATAAATATACATTTTTAAACTTTATCTGACCATACCTGTTTTTTACTGCTTTTCAGTCTGGTGGGTGGGGGACGGGGGTGTAACAGTAAGTTTGTTTTCCTGAACAGTCGTAGGACTTTAGTAGTACTACCGTCAATCTCTCGTCTAGTCCTAAATAATACTCCATTATACTACCTCCCACCAAACGCTTATCTTACCTGTAACTTGTGTTAGAAATTAGGGCTAGGCCCAGGGCTGGCTCCACGTGAAATGGGGATTAACGTTGGCAATCCTGGGCGGGTGAAATTTCCTCATTGCGGTGGTACTAGTGGTGTGACACAGTGGCAGTTGCATGCCTATGGAAAAAAAGAAAACGAAACCTGGTTTGTCCTTACTGTAGCATTACAACGGTTACGGTACGATCGAGAATATAGCAGGTGACAGTACACTAGAACAGTGCCATAATGTAGCCTAACAAATGGTAAAGTATTTGCTTGCAAGTATAACTAGTACTTGCGTTGAATTTATTTGACATTGGCTCCTACTACTAGAAGATATAGTACTGAAGCTGAGTAAGTCTAGAAGATATCCTCGTATTCCTTCACCAGCCTGTTGCTATGACCTTATCCTCCCCAGCAAGTGTGTGGAATTATTGATGTCATTTTAGTCAGACATCAAGCAAAACAACACAGCCCGGGGGAAGAGGGTTAGGGTTTGGAAAATGGATGGGAATGGGGGTTTCTTTTTGGGTAGGTTTTGTTGAGAGAAGAAAAAAAAAGCACAGCCTGGACAAACAATAATTGAAGATAAAGAAATCTTTGGGTACAAACTAAAGCTAAGCATATGCAGTCACACTCATAGAAGAAAACAATGGATACTGTATCTGTATTCTGTATGTTGTTGGAGTTGTCCTGTTGAATTTGGTAAGTAAGTTGCATGCAGCAAACAATTCCTCTTATTAGCGGCACTCCTCCATTCCAGCTGACGCTTCGTCCATCAATGTTGGTGACCACTGACAGAAGACACCCTGTTGGAAGTGCTATTACAATACCACTGATAAATAAATAAAAGGTATGCACGCTGTGTGGTGCAAAAAGTCACACTTTGATTTCCCTAATAGACAGTAGAATATTTTTGAAATTGCGTGCTCTGTCTGAGTCACCTTTTTAAGGATAAATAAGTATGGCCAAAATATTATAGCGGATCTTTCCCCTCAAGGTAGGTGTACTGTAAACTGTGTTTTAGAACAAAATTTGACCTTCCCAGCAATGCTCCCACCAAGACCCTTACTAAAGCCAGTCGCAAAAATGTAGAAGACCCCCAATCAGATCTCCAAAAACGATGCCTAGCAGAAAAATGGAGACAAAACGTACTTTGAAAGTAACAGTAGGCCCAAATACAGACCGTGGATTGTATTCAAACCACTTGCAAGCAAGCAAAAGTATCCATAGCCAGCATCGCTCCAACAGTGCTCTAAAACCCCAGAACTGCGTTGCAATAGAACACCCCGAAACACATGCAATCCTGCTGCTAGGGCTAACCCTAACGAACCCTAACTTACAAAAAGTGCCAAAACTGGTGTTTCCTTATGGATTTTGTCCAAAACACTTCTATCCGGTATTAGACCTTCCCAGGAATGCCCCAGGCAAGACCCGCCAACCCACCCGCAAAAAACACGCGACAACACCCCCAAACAGCGAAAAAGCTAAATCTCATACTTACAATATCTCTCGGCCTTCGGTCCAAACGCGCTGTGCAGCTAGGTCATCATCAATCATCATAACTCCTGTTTTCCACCACGGATTTCCTGAAAAGCAAATGCAATCAAGATTAGACTGTCGCAGCAGTGCTTCGACAGAGACCCCGGCCGCAACCCACCCACGAACAGCAGGAAGCCCCCCAAAACGCTACATTGAGCAAGATGTCAGAAGAAATAGCAAAAAAAAGGCTTTTCCTTAAGGATTTTGTCCAAAACACTTCTATCCGGCATTAGACCTTCCCAGGAATGCCCCAGGAATGCCCCAGCCAAGACCCGCCAACCCACCCGCAAAAAACCACGCGACAACACCCCCAAACAGCGAAAAAGCTAACTCTCATACTTACAATATCTCTCGGCCTTCGGTCCAAACGTGCTGTGCAGCTAGGTCATCATCAATCATCATAACTCCTGTTTTCCACCACGGATTTCCTGAAAAGCAAATGCAATCAAGATTAGACTGTCGCAGCAGTGCTTCGACAGAGACCCCGGCCGCAACCCACCCACGAACAGCAGGAAGCCCCCCAAAACGCTACATTGAGCAAGATGTCAGAAGAAATAGCAAAAAAAAGGCTTTTCCTTAAGGATTTTGTCCAAAACACTTCTATCCGGCATTAGACCTTCCCAGGAATGCCCCAGGAATGCCCCAGGAATGCCCCAGCCAAGACCCGCCAACCCACCCGCAAAAAAACACGCGACAACACCCCCAAACAGCGAAAAAGCTAAATCTCATACTTACAATATCTCTCGGCCTTCGGTCCAAACGCGCTGTGCAGCTAGGTCATCATCAATCATCATAACTCCTGTTTTCCACCACGGATTTCCTGAAAAGCAAATGCAATCAAGATTAGACTGTCGCAGCAGTGCTCCCAGACCCCAAAACTCACCCACAAACACCCGGAACCCCGCCAAAGAGCACCTCAAAGGCAAGCACGTCAGCAAAAACGGCAAGAAATTTCCACCTCATATTTGGTCCAAAACACTTTTATCCATTATTAGAGCTTCACAGCAATGGGCCCAAATCCGTCAACTCACCCGCAAAGAAGTAGAACACCCCCACAAGTGCTGAGTCTTTCTTCATTGGGCGTAATCCAGCACTCTGCTTTGAGGGAAATCGCAGTCTGGAGGAGGAGGATAGAGGAGCATGTTCTTCAGAACTTGTGAACCTGAGGAATGTAGACTGCGGCACCTTCAAATCAATAAGCAAACAAGTGAAGACAGTTCTGCTGATGGTCTTGTTTTTGGGATTAGGTGATTAAAGTTTGAATTAAATTAACTGTGCAAAACAAAGAAAGAGAGACACACAGGAATAAAAGTGAATAAGGACGAAAAAGAAAGTTATTGATTCATTGTCTCATTTTCAGGGCTCGGTGTCAGGGAATAAGAAGAAGATTTCGTCATCATACTCTGCGAATTCAGGCAGGATGAGGTCAGTGCCACCGAACAGAGAACAAATCCCCTCATCTACGTTGCCGTCCTCCTCGTCTTCATGCGGCGTGCTTTCTCGTTCTTTGTAATCTGGTGGTATGAGGTGCTGATTCATCTTGATCATTGTCAGCCGCTCCACATTTTTGGGCGAGAGGCGGCTCCGTTTGGGAGTTACAATGCCACCAGCAGCACTGAAAACACATTCAGAAGACACACTTGCGAGTGGGCAAGACAAATAGTTTATAGCCAGGTTGGAGAGCTCTGGCCACAATTGTTTTTTCCCATGCCAATACTGCAATGGCTCATCATTAAGAAAGACCTCTGTTGAGTCATTCAGATAGTCCTGCACCATCGACTCAAGGTCCTCAACGGTTCCTCCACTTTGCTTACTTTTTGCTGTGCCTGTGACCTTTTTTCGAGTACCATACCCAAGCAAACTTAGCCAATCCTCTTCAGCAGCCACTGTTACTCTTGTATGTGGTGCAGATGATCCGGTTGCCGGTGTCTTTAACGGCTGAGAGGTCACTTGTGCCCCAGCCACAGGTGCAGAAGTGGATTCTTGTGACTGGGGATGGCCTGCTGATGCTGATGCTGATGTACTGTCTTCTCCTTCAATAACCTGCCGTTCTTTTTCAAACCTCTTGGCTGACCAGGCTAACCAATGTTTGTACTTTTGAACATCTGCATCAGCAAAAGGAAAGAATGCTTCGCCTGCCAGCGCCTTTTTGTAGCGTGGATCCAGAATAGTGTGGTATATAAATAAATAATACCGGATCTAGATTTGACTGGACATAGTAATAACAGATAGCTCAATAAATAAGAGTCAAGATTCGAGGTAGTAGGAGTTTGCAGGTTTAATACAGCATAAAGGACAGGAACAGGACAACCTGCACAGGAATAGGATGGCAGCGCTGCCGGGGGCAGGATAGGAATCGGGACGACGGCGTAACATTTAATAACAGTGCACAAGCATATATACTAAAACAGTTGCATTACAATACATACGATAGGCGGAGCAGTGGGTGTGGACAATAGCAGTCGCGAAAGATAAGGGTGAAAGTAGGTGTAACAGGAGGCGTATACATAGACATGTGATGTAAACGTAACAGAATATGTCATAAATGGGGCGGAAACATGGAGGGGGCTACCTAAGGAGCCGGGACCTCTAACCTAATGGTGCGCGCAAACTGACAATGACGTGTTACTAGGAGAAGCTGGGGGCTATGACTTCTGCGCTAGGAGCAGAGACTGAAGTCTGGAGAGTCAGGGCGACATGTACCTAAACAATATCTAGTATCTGATGTTTAGAGAACATGTTGATAGAATCCAAAAGTTATCGGGGCAAAGGCTAACAGACTCTAAGACTGGTGCATGCATTATTCTACATGTAGTGTACTAGGAGAATATTAAATGACCATTAATACAGTATTTCTCTTACATGGAGACGTAAAGGCTAGACGATGACGGAAACTATTGATGCGATTCAGTAGCTTAGGAATGCAGAGAAGGAGGGCTGGACTGATAACTAGAATCATAACATACTCTTGGCAGACTCGTAGGCAGAGCCAGGCTGAACCGGGCACTGTGAGGCAGGAAGTAAGTGAAGGGTCAGGAATACAGGTGGGGGCTGTATCGCTCCTCAGCGAGGGCTCAGGAGACAGGAGCTGAATCTGGTGTCCGGGCCCTTTTGAGGCCTAGAAACGGGGATTTTACAATGAAATAACGTGCACACTGAGAAACGTGGCAACGTAACTTTACATAGGCCTGATATTCGTAGTATTCACGAGAACTGGAACTGGCATACTAGAGATGGACACAACTATAATTGCGTCTTTAATCGAACATGGGGAATACATATGCATATTAATCATGCACACATAACATAAGATGGGGAACACGTAGGGACACAGAACATGGCAAAATTTACTTTTCCACATTCCCTCCTTGTCACTACGTTTCCATCAGGAAACATCAATATTCATGATACCATCTATCATTTCATACAGTATCATTTGCTCGTCTCGAATTTTCTTGGAACTGGATTTAGAACGGGACTTGGGACTAGGAATACAAGAGGTAGCACAAATGCCGCAAATCGCAGGGCCACATTGTATACAGAGGCAGCAACTGAATATGATCGCTACTGCAATACCTAGAAAGGACAATACTTTCCATCCCCAGGCGGAAATTATATTCCAGAACCAACCGGACCATGTCCAGGTGCCTGGATCTTGGTGTAACATATGGGCAATCTTATGGAGTCTGGTTATAGCTGAATAAACAGACGGCGCGTTATTAGGAATGAAAATGCAGCAACTAGATCCGATGACTCTACATGCCCCGCCCCTATCGGCCAGTATGACGTCAAGGACGAGACGATTCTGGAGCACGACAATTCTCATAAAGGATTGCTCTTCGGTCAAGTTACTTAGAGCAGAGGTAGTCTCAATCACTACTGCTTCGAGGGTTCTGGTTAATCTACGTATCAGTTTACTATTCACGACAGTACCTAAATAGGGAAAGACACCTTTATTGATGTCTATGTATTGTTCTAGAGCAGTTTCAGTATAATCGACAATCGGGAGGTCTCTCTTGTGTCTAGTATGTACTAGGTGGGAATTCCTATGATAGTCAGGTGGGGCTAGGAAAACTGGTGGCAGTAGAAATGCAATGTAACAGGTTCCCTCCCAATCGAGGGGCAGACGAACATATGCGGTCTGACCACAAACAAAATAAGAATGACGTGAAGCTTTGAAAATAGATTTCCTACTGTCACTATACTTGACAATAGTAGTACAATCACTATGTCCTACATGTACGGAACCATTCTTTCGGACACACAATTCGCCTTTGACTGGTAGTACTGACATAGCAGGTAAGTCTGGAGTAGTATCAGACTGAACATTCAGGACCATGAAATTCGAAGAATAATTACCTAGATTATAAACTTCATTTTCTAGATCTAACCCTGTTCTGTGGGGAAGACCTTGCTTGTCTGGAAAACATGTACTGTTAAGAAAAGACATATCTGTTGAGGATGACGTTAACGTGGACCATGCTCCACACGAACCATTATGTGAAAATGGATAAGGAAAGAGTGGCAGAACTCCCTCCGGTGTCTGGAAAGGGGGGAGTCGACCACACACCCAACAATTAGTGGCATTGCTGGTCTGGTGTGAATAATGTAACATGCGGATAAAGGAATTATTACGCATAGCAAAACGATAAGATAGTTCATGAGGAGGCAGATCACTAAACGTGTGCTCTACTGTAACATTAGAAGACTTATTTACATGAGAAACTGGAAAACACAAATAAAATGCATAACTTGTGCAGGTAATCATGAGGCTGAAAAACAATATGAAACTTAGAAAAACGATACATCGGATTGAGTTTTGACTAACTCTCTCACTATGGGGGTCTATTTTATATATGTCAGAAACCGGTCTAACCGTTTCACCTAGGGGAGGACTTAGACAATCAAACTGGCTGACTTATTTTACTAGACCTTAAGTTTAACTTATACTCCTGTTGCGGAGTTTTCTCTAACAGGGAGGGATTTGTATCATTGTCTTTTGCGGGACAGTCCTTAAGAATAGTACTTTGGCAGTCTTTAAAATCCTCGGAAATGTTCTTGGAAACAGTCTTTAGTCCATAAAACTTTTTCACATGAGACAGATGGACCCAGCCCTTCCTGCCTTCCAGCTTGACGGCAGTACGGGTGGCCAGGAGGACCTGTTTTGGCTCCTTCCAGCGAGGCTCCAGCGGACTTGAACGATCAAAGTTCCTTACAAGAACCAAACTTCCGGGAACGATGTCATGCGGTGCCACCTCGGTATTGTCCGGAAATGCGGCGGAAACCTGTGAACGACAAGAGTGTAGGGCAGACATCAAGGAAGCTAGGTAATCTGTCAGCATATTACTTGAAACATCGGTAATACTTCGGGGTCTAGGTGTACCCCACATATTAGGGGGGCGGCCGAATACGACCTCGTACGGGGACAGACCTGATCTGGAATGTGCGACCATGCGCATATAAAACAGAGCGACTGGCAGAGCTACTAGCCAGTCCACACCTTTCTCTTTACATATTTTGGCAATGCGGATTTTCAGGGTCTGGTTATGTCTCTCTACGAGACCGGCTGCTTCAGGATGGCGTACACAATGGAACTTCCACTGGTACCCTAACAAAAGGGAGATGTGTTTCATGAGCTCAGATGAGAATGGCTGGCCGTTATCAGAATATACGACCCTAGGGAGTCCATAGCGGGGGAAGAATTCACGAACCAACTGCTTGGCAGTGGTCGCGGCTGTGTAATCTGGGACTGGATATGCCTCTGTCCACCTGGACAAAGCGCATACAACTACAAGGACATACTTGAAACCTCGACATCGCTCCATCTGAATATAATCCATCTGGAGGACTTCAAAAGGGTGGTCAGGGGGCTGGAATCCACCTTGTTCCACCGGGACACTTTTACCTGGATTAAACTGGCAACATATCATACAGGTACGGACTTTCTGCTTGGCGGCAGCTCGTAAATGCTTGTTGAACCAAATGTTCTGGATACTGTCTAACATAGCTTTTTCTCCTAAATGTGCTGGACTATGTGCGGTATTGATAATGACTTGAACCATAGAGTCGGGGAGAAACCATGTGGCTCTACCCTTCGTTACCCATCCCTGATCTGTCTGGACCCCTCCTTGTTCGGACCATTTCTTGATTTCATCGGGAGTAGCATGTGACTGGATATCTATGACATCTTGAGTAGGGTCCTTAACTGTCATACAGGTAGTCGGATCTGGAGTATGTGTCTGTGTTGGATTAACTGAAATGTCTAGAGTCTGTGCTGTAAGCTTGGCTGTGCGATCTGCTAGATCATTACCCTGGGAAATAATGTCAGTAACTTTCGTATGTGCCTTGCACTTCATGATAGCAATAGATGTCGGTAAATGTATGGCATCTAACAGAGCTTGAATAAGGAGACCATGCTGAATCTTGGTTCCATGAGAAGTCATGAAACCTCTCTCCTGCCAGAGCACTCCGAAGTCGTGTACAACTCCGAATGCGTAGCGTGAATCTGTATAAACATTAACTTTCAGGTTCTTAGCGTGTATGCAGGCTTGTGTCAGAGCAACTAGCTCTGCTGCTTGAGCAGACAGGGTGTCAATACGGTGTGTTTCGATAACTGCAGTGTCAGTAGTCACTGCATACGCGGCTACTAGTTCTCCTGTACTTGTTCTCATACATGAACCATCCACATAAAGTGTCAGGTCGGGATCTGGTAATGGAATATCTGTCAGATCTTGTCTTGGCTTAGTCATAGTATTAACTACTTCCACACAGTCGTGTGTGGCAGGATTCGAAATAACTGACGGTAACAGTGTAGCAGGATTTAGAACGTTGCAGCGTCTGATTTCTATGTGTGGCTGGAACAGTGTCAATTCATAACCTGTTAAACGTGCAATTGTCAAGTGCTGAGTCTGTGTTCGGTTTAAAAGAACTTCCACGGAGTGTGGAACTTGTACTGTCAAGGAATGTCCTAATACTATGGAATCACTTTGTCTGATAGCTAGTGCTGTGGCTGCAACTGACTTGAGGCACGCAGGCAGAGCCTGGGCTACTGGATCTAGTGTGCTCGAAAAATAAGCACAGGGCTTGTATTGTCCTGCTTGATCTTGTGTGAGAACAGATAATGCTGTACCATCACGTTCTGTGACAAAAAGTGTAAAAGGCTTACTGTAGTTCGGTGTAGCTAGAACTGGAGCTTGGCATAGAGCTTTCTTTAACTCATTGAAACTAAGTGTATGTTCAGATGTCCAAGGGAGGACAGTCGATACGGCTGCCTCCTGTGTCGTTAACTGTATCAGTGGTTTAGCTAGAAATGCATACTGAGGAATCCATTGTCTGCAATAAGAAGTAAGGCCGATAAAAGCACGTACCTCCTTCTGTGTCTTGGGCTGAGGAAGACTCGCTATTAACTGGATACGGTCGGGTGTCAACTGCCTACCCCACTTGGACAGTAAGTGGCCTAAGTAGATCACTTGCTGGACACAGAATTGAAGCTTCGAAGGGGACACCTTGTGCCCCATCTCGGCTAGGAAATACAAGACTGTAAGTGATGCTCGCTCGCAAGCACGTTCAGAACGGGCTTTGATCAGTAGATCATCGACATACTGGAGCAGGGCAGTGTCTGTTGGCATGTGAATGTTGTCTAGTTGTCTTTTAAGTGCTTGACTGTAAATGCTAGGACTTTCTGTGAAACCTTGAGGAGCTCGTGTGAACTTATAGCTTCTTCCATTTAAACAAAATCCGAAAAGAAACTGGCTGTCTGGATGAATGGGGACACTGAAAAACGCGTTCTTGAGGTCTATGACTGTGAAAAATGAGGCTTCGGAATCAATGGCTGTCAATAGGGAAGAGATATCTGGAACAACTGGGTACTGGGAAATAATACATTTATTGAGTTCTCGAAGGTCAATCACTAATCGATATACTGGGGGTGCATTTGGATCAGTACGTTTCATGACGGGAATGATCGGAGAATTACATACATTGGAGTCAGTTTCTACAACTACTCCTTGAGCCATGAGCTCGTCAATAATTTTGGATAAGGCTGCTACAGCCTCAGGTGGCAATCTGTACTGTCTGATTCGTGGTAACACTACACCTGGTTTGAGAGTCACACGGTGGGGTGTGATTTGCATGAAACCTACATCAGTTGGACCTTGTGCCCATAGATGCTGCGGAACATTGGACAATCTCGGATCAAAATCTCGTAATACATAGTGACCCTTGAAGTCACGTAAAAACAAACGTATTCCCTCTGGGGAGCAGCAAATAACTGCACCTAATTCTTTCAGTGTCTTAATGCCTAACAAATTTTCTGGACATGACTTCGTAAGTAACAGATCAGTAGTGCGGGACAATGGACCTACTTCTAGAGTAACTGGCTTAGAAATCTCGTTTACAATAGGCTTTCCTGAAAATCCAAGGGAAACATTTCTAGAGCCTGAGAGCGGAGCCCCTGGAACTTCGGCGTGACTGATGGTCGTCCTACTTGCCCCTGTATCAATCAGAAACTTTCTGTCTTTCCCTAGTACTTGACTATGAACATAGGGACCTTCTTGATCTACAGGAATCTCGATGAGAGGCAAGCCTACCTCCCTCTCTAGGCTGTTTCATGAGTACTGCTGATATTCTGGATACTCTGTCTGAGCATACTGGTACATCTGCTGTGTAACATGCTGTGTTGCAGCAATAGGCTGCGGTGCTGGAACTGTCTGTTGTGCATTCTGTGACTGAGAAGTCTGTGAAACTTGTTCTTGTCTAGGCGGACGTGGTCTTTCTTTAGTCTTACCAGTAGCTATATTGTGTTTCAGAACTGCACACTCGTTTATGAAATGACCTGGCTGTTTACAATAATTGCATGTCCCTTTAACGGGAGCTGCAGGATGACTGGCTTGATTCGGACCCCTCTTCTGACTGTCTTGAGGAACAGATTGTGCAACTAGTACTTTCATTTTCGTGTCTTTCATACGCTTTCTCTCGTGTTCTTGCTCTTCTCTGATTCTATTCTGGTGGTACTGGAGCATCTGTAACATCTGGGACGGAGTACTAGCTTGCCATGTACTTTCGACTTTCAAAACTCGATTCTTAACTTGTGGACTTGAATTCTCGACTAATTTAGTAACAAAAAGATGAGGGTATGACTCGCTACTCGTCTTCAAGCCACTGTTTATAATGAAACATTTCTCGAATCTAGAATAAAAATCACTAGTATCTTCATCTTGTTTCTGTTTACAGGCTGAGATTGCATCCCAGTCTTCCTTTTTAGTGGCTAATAATCTGGGCAAAACTTGTATTAATAGTTCTGGTAATTCTTTACATTTCTCTCCAAGACCGGTCCCTGGTACTCGTATCTTATCTTCAGCTTCTAGAACTGCCCAATCGATCTTTTTCTCTCCCACCTCCCATTCTTTTTCCTTGAGTTTCTCGTATACCCCTGCGGGCAACAGGACCTTTAGCATTTTAATAATATCTGGATACGTGTATTCTCCCATACGGAGCATGTCCTTTAATTCTCGGTGGAACCCTGCTGGATCTTTGTCATGGCAAGGAATTAATTTCTTCATTTCTAAGAGTTCCATCTTTGTAATCGGGGTGTAAACAAATACTAGTTGCATTTCACCATCCGCTGTCCTGACTGGGTGTACTTCTCGTAACGGATTCTGTCTATCTATGTAAAACGGTTTACTTTCTGGAGGTGAGACATGAACAAAATGCGGGTTCAAGAACGTTCTATATTTGTGACGCTGTTCTAGAATGACACTAATTAAATCGGTACCTAAACCTTTCCATCTATACTGGAGTAACTCGTTCAGGACATCATGTAACGGACCTGGATCAGAATGTTGACCCTCATACAATGTAATGAGGTGCTGGATCATATACATACCCACCAGTCGTTGCTCGGTTGGGGGCAGTTTCAGAAACATTTGTGCCACTATTTCGTCTGGAAAAGTGGTAGAATCAGTAGTCCATCGGACTGCTGATCGGGCTAGTTCTTGTTCATGCATAGTACTTAACTTACTATAACCGATTCGTGATTTCAGAATATGATCGGTAGCTTGAAATACTTGTTCTAGAGAACCTTGCTCTGGTGCCGGATGATGAAAAACTGACTTGTGTTCTAGGCGTAAATGGCGGTCTGGAAATCTAGATTTTCCTACATACGCTATTCTGGCGGGATTCTCGTCCTCTACCTCTTCTGTAGGAGAGTCATTCTCTTTCTCGCTTACTTGTGCTGCTTTACGTTGTTCGTGTAACCTTATTATTTCCTTACGAATTTTCTTGTACATACTCTCTATACTACTGATGGTTCTGTGTTTACCCTCGGCTATATTATCACTCCACCTTGTCAGGATTCTCATTTCTGTCGGATCTTTGGACGGGTAATCTTGTTCCCTTATTAAACAATTAATCAGAAACTTTAATATCATGAGCTGGATCTCAGCTTTCCTTTGAGACATGGCTTCGCCAATACTTTCTGGATCATCCCCTGTACGGATGAAACGATATATTCTGTCTAGATCTTCTTTCATATTCGGTAGGGTGTCCAAATACCCGGTCACCCGTCTTACACGTATGGAATATATAACCGTACTATCATCACCTGCGACTGGATCATAGCGGCATTCAGTAAGAGCTCGTCGGATATCTGCAACGGACTTATATTTGGGCGTACGCTGTAACTCACATTCATGTAACTCGACCAACGTTACACGTTGGTGTGGTGGCGGGGTACCAGGAGGACCTCCTCCTGCGGCCCCTAAACTGGAATCGTCGACTGATACTCTTCGTGCTGGCGCGGCGGGAAATTGTAATGTAGGCTGGACCGGGGGTACCGTAGCAGATACTCCGGTGTCTGGAGGAGCAGGAATTGCATGATTTACAGGGACTGTCGGAACAGTATTTGCATATTCTGGGACTGTGTCGTCCAAGTAGGACGAGATGAAAATATCAGCTGCGGTCGGTTTGTGACGTAGCTTGGTCGGAACTAATGGTGGCGGAAAATTACTGGATGCCTCCGGGGTTGCTTTTGGCAAGCCCTCGGCAAGACGAGGATACATACCCTTAATGAGGGCATTCCTCTGTCTGTCTGACTGTTCGGTTTTGACTCGTTCACCTATCTCGATTAATTCCCTTTCTTGGGCTCGTTCTAAGGATTCCCTACTTAATTCTGACTTTCTGATTTCTTTTTCGGTTCTTTTATGAGATTCTTTGCGCCATAACTCGATGGCATCTTTCTGTGACTGTCTGCTTTCTTTTTCCATAATGCTTCTTCTACTCGCATGATGCACTCGGCATCCCACGTACCTGATACGGGCCATCTATACTTTTCTTCTAACTGTTTGGTATACTCTACCCATAAATCTAGATATAATATGGCACTTATGCCATGCTTCTGATACATAAAATGACCTGGACTGTCCCTGGGCGGGACAGGAACTGCTGCTTCTAACAGACCTTTTCTGGTTTTTAACTGACGTAGTTTGGAAAACAAAGGCATGACTGAACTGTACTCTAGACACAATTACAATACACAATGAACACGATAATTACACCACTTTCATACCACGACATTAAAATACATGAAGAACATTTAAAATAACAGTTCGAACAGAATACTACCTGGAATACTGAAAACAGAATACATGAATTTCTCGAGAACAGAACAGACTAGAACAGAAACTAGATGCACTGCTGAAACAGTACGAAACTTACCGGTCTCATAAAGAGACACGTCAGGACCCGCATCCACCGGAGTGGACACTTCGTTTTGGGTCTGTGTACCACCAAAACCCACGGACCAGAGTCAATTAGATTGACCCTGTCTAGATACTACCCCAGCAACGGTACTCACCGGGCAGCAAGAACGGAAGGCCTCGGACTGGACTGGACTGCTTCGACGCCGGACGGATGAACTTCGGACTTCAGTTACGGGTGGGCCTCCGGATACCTCGGACCCTGGACTCTCGGCTTGGGCTCTGGTCGGGACTCGCCGCGTTCCTCCACCGCCTCGTCTGGATGCTGGACCACAACCTCCGTCTCCTCCGTGGGCCTGAGGGATACTTGAAGCAGAAATATCTGCACGTGCACGGTATGGTTCCGTCACGGCTGCAGAGGATCAGGGGGCATACGTGGCTTCACCGGCACGTGGGGAAAGGGCAAGTCCCTATTCGGGCGCCATTATGTGGTATATAAATAAATAATACCGGATCTAGGTTTGACTGGACATAGTAATAACAGATAGCTCAATAAATAAGAGTCAAGATTCGAGGTAGTAGGAGTTTGCAGGTTTAATACAGCATAAAGGACAGGAACAGGACAACCTGCACAGGAATAGGATGGCAGCGCTGCCGGGGGCAGGATAGGAATCGGGACGACGGCGTAACATTTAATAACAGTGCATAAGCATATATACTAAAACAGTTGCATTACAATACATACGATAGGCGGAGCAGTGGGTGTGGACAATAGCAGTCGCGAAAGATAAGGGTGAAAGTAGATGTAACAGGAGGCGTATACATAGACATGTGATGTAAACGTAACAGAATATGTCATAAATGGGGCGGAAACATGGAGGGGGCTACCTAAGGAGCCGGGACCTCTAACCTAATGGTGCGCGCAAACTGACAATGACGTGTTACTAGGAGAAGCTGGGGGCTATGACTTCTGCGCTAGGAGCAGAGACTGAAGTCTGGAGAGTCAGGGCGACATGTACCTAAACAATATCTAGTATCTGATGTTTAGAGAACATGTTGATAGAATCCAAAAGTTATCGGGGCAAAGGCTAACAGACTCTAAGACTGGTGCATGCATTATTCTACATGTAGTGTACTAGGAGAATATTAAATGACCATTAATACAGTATTTCTCTTACATGGAGACGTAAAGGCTAGACGATGACGGAAACTATTGATGCGATTCAGTAGCTTAGGAATGCAGAGAAGGAGGGCTGGACTGATAACTAGAATCATAACATACTCTTGGCAGACTCGTAGGCAGAGCCAGGCTGAACCGGGCACTGTGAGGCAGGAAGTAAGTGAAGGGTCAGGAATACAGGTGGGGGCTGTATCGCTCCTCAGCGAGGGCTCAGGAGACAGGAGCTGAATCTGGTGTCCGGGCCCTTTTGAGGCCTAGAAACGGGGATTTTACAATGAAATAACGTGCACACTGAGAAACGTGGCAACGTAACTTTACATAGGCCTGATATTCGTAGTATTCACGAGAACTGGAACTGGCATACTAGAGATGGACACAACTATAATTGCGTCTTTAATCGAACATGGGGAATACATATGCATATTAATCATGCACACATAACATAAGATGGGGAACACGTAGGGACACAGAACATGGCAAAATTTACTTTTCCACAATAGTAGCACAAATGTAATGCTGTTCTGACTTGATCTTTTGAAGACGTTCATCACCACGTAGGCGCTCTAATAATTTCTCAGACAAAATAAAATGGTCTTTTTTTTTTTCATCTTTTTCAAACTCAGAAGACACCGCCATCAGTTGGTGCTCCAGCATGCACAACAATGGGATAGCTTTTCCCAAATTACAGTCCTCCTGGCTGACTGCACGCGTGAAGAACTCAAAAGGACGAAGCATGTCTGTCAGGCTTTTAACTATGTCCCATTGCGCCGCACCCATCCGCATGTCCTCCTTCTGAGATGTACCCTCTGTAAAGAAATAGTGATCGAGTACCGTATACTGCTCATACAGACGCTCAAGTATGTAGAAGGTTGAGTTCCAACGTGTTGCCATCTCCTGGATGAGTGCTTTCACTGGTATTCGACTTTGAAGTAGCAGCCTCCTCAGATGCTTCCGGGCCTTAAAAGAATGGCTGAAATGGTTGCACATTTTACGGCAAAAAAAAAAAAATTAGGAACCTTCCATTTAGGGCAGAGCGTTGCCACTAATTCTAGAAAACCTACCGCTTCTACAAAAGAAAAAGGGAGAAGGTCCACAGCTAGCATTTTAGCCAGCTTAGTGTTATACAGACGCGTCAGTGGGTGGTTGCGTTCATATGGCACGTCTGAAGTAAGCATTGTTCTAATGTTGCCCTGGACCAAGCATTTACGGGCTGATAATGACTTCGTTGACCCAATTTTGCTCGCTGGTGAACTTTTGTGCGTTGGTGTCTCACTCGCTCCAACACTCTTAGTGTGCCTCACATTGGGTGTGCTGCTGACAGGGGTACTGGGTGTAAGGGAAGTGTTTGACACGTCTTCTTCCTCCTCGTCATCATCAGATGCAACATCAACGTTTCCTTGAATTCGGCCTTCCTTGATCGCATCTAGGTGCGCAAACCATTGGACAGTGTGCTGTCTCCTAAGATGACCTCTCTGGCCTCCGGTACCATAGTTGGTACCTGGCTTACCACGACTAACTGCAAGCTTACAAAGGGTACAAATGGCAAACTTTGGATTTTTTTGACAAACAGTAAAGAAGTCCCAAACTGGGGACTTGAAGTGTCTTTGGGACCTGGAGGAGGCGGCGATACTGGTGGTGGTGGTCATGAAGCTAATGCCAGATGAAGTGGAGGATCTGGATTGCCCAACTTTTGTACGTTGTGCACTTTCACCGCCACTAATTAATGTCGAGGTGGATGGAGGTCTCTTCTTGCCAGAAAGAAATATGGAAGCGGGACGAGTTGGTGTACTACTTAACTCCAATGATTGTGGTGTTTCCACTGCCTCCTCATCGACAACATCATCATCATCACGCTCAGCAGCTCTTCGGGCTAGGGTCAAAATGTCTGTTTGCTGCATGCCCGCTGGGGCTGCAGTGACCTTTATGATGACTGGGTCGTCGTTGGCAGAGTCTTCATCTGCAGCAGTATCCGCCACTTCTTGTTGAGCCTCATCACACTCCATAACTCTGAGACTTTGGACGAGCTTCCTTTTACGCTTAACTACCTTTGTCGGATCATGGTGTGCCTCACTCTCAGACGGCAGTGGTGCTGGTTCCCAAGTTTGATCCGTATCATCAGAAGGAGGTGTGCTTGAAGAAGATGTAGACACCACCCTTGATCTATTCCTTGCTAGGGGTGTGGAAGACAATGAAGGATCATCAGGAGGAGTGGCTTCCTCAAATGATACCTCGCCTTGATTGTCGATTTCCTGATGTGCCCCTTCTTCGGGAGGAACAACTATTGTGGGCACTTGTGACCCTCCATGCACCTCTGCTTGCGCATCTCCTTGCGCTGCCTCTCCTTCCACATGTACTTGGGCTTGTACTTGCACATGTGATTGTTGTTGCGCTTGTGGTTGTTCAACACTCGTCAGATGAGCTACAACAACCTGTGTTGATTGAGGGACATTGCTGCTGCTTTCTTGCGATGAGCCAACATCACTGGTCGATGGTGATTGAAGAACTATACTGGCTGCCTCTGCAGCACTCAAGGGCTTGGACTTAAGTTGGCGTGGTGGTGGTGGTGGCACTGAGCCCAATGGAGCGGGGGTGCTGCTGCCAGCTTGGTCCCCAGCAGATCCCGCTGCTGCTGCAGGCATACTTTTTTTTTACTCCCAAAAAAAGGGGCGGGTGGCACACCAGTCTCCTTGGTAACTTGCTTCTTCTGCTCCTTACTGGCACCTTTCTTGCTAGAGGAGCTACGGGTTACTTTTTTTGGAGCCATCTTCTTCAGAGCAGGGCAGAACAGCAGGCAGCAGTTGCACGAGTTGCAGAGTTGTCTGTGTCCAGACGTGACGTTGCGTGACGTTATGCTGCACACACACACCGCTGCAGGACTTCTTCCTGGCACTGGTGGTTCTCTTGAGTCTTGTGCACCTAAAAGCAATGGAAGACAGAGGAACATCAGTTCAGTTATACACCCCAAAAAATCGACAAAACACAGAAAAATGAGCACAATCCCATGCCATCCATAATGTTTATATTGAAGACACCCCACAGAAAGACTAGGGCCATGCAAGTATGCAACACTCACTACCCCTGGGCATAATGGATGAAAAGTAGGCAAAATAAGTGCAGGCCTCAGACACTGCCTCTCTTCAAAATGGCCCCTTACACCCCAAGCACATGTTGCCTGTACCAGCCAGGACTCAAGATGGCCACCACCACCACCCACATGGCCAGTCCACATCAACAGTACACCCCCAAAAAACAGAAAACCAGCCAGAAATCACCACAATCCAATGCCATCCATGATGTTTACATTAAAGAGAGTGAGATCACACTACAGGCACACTCAGTCCATGCACCACTACCCCTTGGCAAAAGGCCCCACCGGCAGCCCCCAAAAAACGACAAAAAACAATAAAATCAGCACAATCCCAGCCCATCCATGGCCTCAATGGTGTTTAAATTCAAGAAGACACCCCTCAGAAACACTAGGCCCATGCAACACTCACTACCCCTGGGCATAATGGATGAAAAGTAGGCAAAATAAGTGCAGGCCTCAGACACTGCCTCTCTTCAAAATGGCCCCTTACACCCCAAGCACATGTTGCCTGTACCAGCCAGGACTCAAGATGGCCACCACCACCACCCACATGGCCAGTCCACATCAACAGTACACCCCCAAAAAACAGAAAACCAGCCAGAAATCACCACAATCCAATGCCATCCATGATGTTTACATTAAAGAGAGTGAGACCACACTACAGGCACACTCAGTCCATGCACCACTACCCCTTGGCAAAAGGCCCCACCAGCAGCCCCAAAAAAACGACAAAAAACAATAAAATCAGCACAATCCCAGCCCATCCATGGCCTCAATGGTGTTTAAATTCAAGAAGACACCCCTCAGAAACACTAGGCCCATGCAACACTCACTACCCCTGGGCATAATGGATGAAAAGTAGGCAAAATAAGTGCAGGCCTCAGACACTGCCTCTCTTCAAAATGGCCCCTTACACCCCAAGCACATGTTGCCTGTACCAGCCAGGACTCAAGATGGCCACCACCACCACCCACATGGCCAGTCCACATCAACAGTACACCCCCAAAAAACAGAAAACCAGCCAGAAATCACCACAATCCAATGCCATCCATGATGTTTACATTAAAGAGAGTGAGACCACACTACAGGCACACTCAGTCCATGCACCACTACCCCTTGGCAAAAGGCCCCACCAGCAGCCCCAAAAAAACGCCAAAAAACCATAAAATCAGCACAATCCCAGCCCATCCATGGCCTCAATGGTGTTTAAATTCAAGAAGACACCCCTCAGAAACACTAGGCCCATGCAACACTCACTACCCCTGGGCATAATGGATGAAAAGTAGGCAAAATAAGTGCAGGCCTCAGACACTGCCTCTCTTCAAAATGGCCCCTTACACCCCAAGCACATGTTGCCTGTACCAGCCAGGACTCAAGATGGCCACCACCACCACCCACATGGCCACAGTCCACATCAACAGTACACCCCCAAAAAACAGAAAACCAGCCAGAAATCACCACAATCCAATGCCATCCATGATGTTTACATTAAAGAGAGTGAGACCACACTACAGGCACACTCAGTCCATGCACCACTACCCCTTGGCAAAAGGCCCCACCAGCAGCCCCAAAAAAACGACAAAAAACAATAAAATCAGCACAACCCCAGCCCATCCATGGCCTCAATGGTGTTTAAATTCAAGAAGACACCCCTCAGAAACACTAGGCCCATGCAACACTCACTACCCCTGGGCATAATGGATGAAAAGTAGGCAAAATAAGTGCAGGCCTCAGACACTGCCTCTCTTCAAAATGGCCCCTTACACCCCAAGCACATGTTGCCTGTACCAGCCAGGACTCAAGATGGCCACCACCACCACCCACATGGCCACAGTCCACATCAACAGTACACCCCCAAAAAACAGAAAACCAGCCAGAAATCACCACAATCCAATGCCATCCATGATGTTTACATTAAAGAGAGTGAGACCACACTACAGGCACACTCAGTCCATGCACCACTACCCCTTGGCAAAAGGCCCCACCAGCAGCCCCATAAAAACGACAAAAAACAATAAAATCAGCACAATCCCAGCCCATCCATGGCCTCAATGGTGTTTAAATTCAAGAAGACACCCCTCAGAAACACTAGGCCCATGCAACACTCACTACCCCTGGGCATAATGGATGAAAAGTAGGCAAAATAAGTGCAGGCCTCAGACACTGCCTCTCTTCAAAATGGCCCCTTACACCCCAAGCACATGTTGCCTGTACCAGCCAGGACTCAAGATGGCCACCACCACCACCCACATGGCCACAGTCCACATCAACAGTACACCCCCAAAAAACGGAAAACCAGCCAGAAATCACCACAATCCAATGCCATCCATGATGTTTACATTAAAGAGAGTGAGACCACACTACAGGCACACTCAGTCCATGCACCACTACCCCTTGGCAAAAGGCCCCACCAGCAGCCCCAAAAAAACGACAAAAAACAATAAAAACAGCACAATCCCAGCCCATCCATGGCCTCAATGGTGTTTAAATTCAACAAAACAGTTGTATCATGCACCACTAACCAACCCTGGTCCTACTGGATACTGTGGCTACCAACAATATAATTTATTTAATGTTCTGAAAAAGTTCCAAAATTGTACTTGCAGCAACTGTAATGCCCCAAACAAACTTACTTGTGAAAGTTGATTTCTAATCCAAAAGTGATCCAAAGACAGTCAAAAAGGCCTCAAATCCAAATATCCAGCAGCACCCACAAAAAGTAATCCTTCCAGCTCCAGATCCAAATGAAAGTGACCAGGAGATGGACAAAGCACTGGGAGGAGCCTGCTGGACAGGAACAGGAAGTTGGAGACTGTGGGGCACTTCCTTCCTCCCCACCCCCAAAAATGGACTCCTTGCAAAAAAAAAGGCCATGCAAATGTCAACCTGAGGAGTGATTCTGATAAAAATCATAATTTTCTGAAGGTTTATCCTGTTTGCTGGTGATTTTCTTGTGCAGAATTGCAAAATCTCTATTTCGCGAGTGCGAGATTGTTCCTTTCCGCCGCAACTACGTGTTCGCAATTGCGAACTCTCGCGAGGTATGCTGTGCAAGGTGGCAAGCCGCGATTACGTATTCGCGGGCGCCAAACTCCCGCGGGATCACGCAGCAAGGTCCAAAATGGCGCGGCACTCGCTAAATATGATCGAGAAAAACAACTCGGCAAACGCTTAATGACGGAAAGTGAACGCCGTGCACCACGCCGCGCGCCGCAACCAAGCAAAAAATCCGCCACGAGCGGATTCACGGATTTTCGACAAATTCGGGAGAGTTCGCGGATTGCGAATTTGCCGAAAATCCGAAAAATCCGCGATCGGAGCGGATTTTACGCCCATGCTTAATCCTGACCGCTGCCTGTGCCCTACACTGGGGTTACACGGTTCACAATTCAAGATTAGTACCGACGCAAACTGTGTAACAGACTATAATGGGTTAAGAAGACCAAATACTCCCAATCTGTGCAGCTCAAGTCAGCGTCACCTGCCTGTGGACCTTTGCTTACCGCTGCCTCTGGACTGCACTGTGGAAGACCGGCGACACGTGGTGCCAACAAACCCTATTCAACGCAAGTCGATCCCACATGTGCAACTGGTTCTTGAGTCCTGAATGGCAGCGACCCCAATTTCGTGACAGCGACCACAACACCAGACTCCCTTTAATCAGTGAAGGATATTTGCATATGGAAGGCCAGCGACACGTGCTGCCACTGAACCTGTACTACGGAGGCCGGTGGGGCCACCAACGTATGCACATGGCTATGGGCCCTTGCTCTCCGCTACCTTTGACCTACACTGTGAAACACCGTCAACACATGGTGCATCTAACCATCTTCAATACAAGCTGATCCCACATGTGTAACTGTGTCCTGAGTCCTGAATAACAGTGACCCCCAACTCCGTGAGACAACTACAACAGGAGACTCCCTACAATCAGTGAGGCATATTGCCATATGGAAGGCTGGCGACACGTGCTGCCACTAACTCTGTAATGACTAACTCTGTTCAACACAAGCCGATCCCACATGTGTAACTGTGTCCTCAGTCCTGAATGGCAGTGACCCCAAGTCTGTGGCAGCGACCACAGCACCAAACTCCCTTCTCTCAGTGAGGCATATTTCCATATGCAAGGCCGGCGATACATAGTCCCACTAACCCACTGTAACACCAGCCGATCCCACATGTGAAACAGTCCTAAATGGCAGCGAGACTAACTTCATGGCAGCGACCACAGCACCTCACTCCCTTCAATTAGTAAGTAATATTTACCGATTGAAGTATGCCGACAAGTGGTGCCACTGAACCTGCACTACGCAGGTTGGTGACCCCACTATAGTATGCACAAGGCTGTTGGCCCTTCCTCATCGCTACCTATAACCTACACTACGGTGAGCAGTCCTCACAATTCAGATACAGTCCCGATTCCACATGACACTGTCCAGTACGCAAGACACATTGCTCCCAGTGCGACCCGTCCACATCAAACATCATCACAGGCTCCTACACTCTCAATACTTCTGGTACCACTAACCCTATCTAACACAAACAAATCCCACATGTCTAATTGTGTCCTGAGTCCTGAAAAGCAGTAACCCCAACTTTGTGTCAGCGACCACAGTACCTCACTCCCTACGATTAGTGAGGAGTATTTACAGATTGAAGTCTGCCGACAAGTGGTGCCACTGAACCTGCACTATGCAGACCGGTGGAACCACCAACGTATGCACAAGTCTGTACGCCCTTTCTCATCGCTACCTTTGACCTACACTACGGTCAGCAGTCCTCACAATTCAGATACAGTCCTGATTCCACATGATGCAGTCCAGTAGGCAAGACACATTGCTCCCAGTGCGACCCGTCCACATGAAACATCCTCACAAGCTCCTACACTCTCAATGCTTCTGGTACCACTAACATTATTTAACACAAACAAATCCCACATATCTAACTGTGTCCTGAGTCCTGAACAGCAGTGACCCCAGCTTCGTGGCAGCGACGACAGCACCAGACTCCCTTCAGTCTTATTTGTTGTTCTTTTCTTTAAATATTTTTTTTTATATGTAAATCTATACATGACTAAGATTCTTCTTTGTTCAACCGCACACAGATACTTCTGGGCCCAAGAAGGTTGTTGGGGGTATGTTGGTAATGTGGAAAAAGGGTGCGTTACCTCCTAATGTGGAGAGAGGGAGCGTCCAAAGGAGTATCATTCACAGAAAGAACTATGATATGTTTTCACAAATGCCTCGGACAGATACCAGCTGATGGGCTAAATCACAAAATAGTTTTTGAATACTTATGTAGTGCGAACTATGAACAGTTCGGACCCAGGCTCGCACAGCGAAAGCTGCGGCCCATCCGCTCGACTCACAGACACAGTACTATGAGCCGTCTGCGTCATTGTATGTATCCCTGCCCTGGTCCGTCATACGCCACGCCAATTATGTTCCAACGTTGGCCCCACATAGCTACCAGTCACAGGCGTACTTGCTGTTGGTGTGCAGGTCAGTGGGCTAGTTCTCAATATCTCACGGCCATTCCCTGAGGGCAAGTTTGCACACACACCACACTCATCCCGCACATGTGGCACAGGCCATGTCACCACGCAAATATAATAGATCAACAACTTCACATCCTTTATTGCCGGTGCTGACTAGCTGGTGAACAGTCAACGGGTCTCAACCATAAAGACTCCACAAAAACGTGCACATAAGGTTAGTCGTACCTTCAACTATATGACCGTCAGCAGCCTACCATCCCCTTGGCGCGGACTTCATATGCATAGAGTTACTGCCACCCCAAACTCATGTGGCCATCAGGAGCCTACCACCACGTGCAACTAACTTGAGTTCCACAAGCTTAGCGGCACCAAACCCTAAGGTGCTCTTCACCATTGACTACTCACGACTCAGCGACATGTATGAGATATGCCAGGCCGGGCAGAAGTTTAAGTGGTCTCCACCATACACTACTCAGCGACATCTATCAGATCAGCGAAGTAAACGATGTGGTCTCCGCCATTCAAGACTCAACGACATCTGTAAGATGCGCGCAGAATGTGATGTGGTGTCCGCCATTCAGGACTCGGACTCTGCAACACATCTGAGATCGGCGGGGTTTTGACAGGCATGTACAGTCCACCCACTGCTGCACACTCCGATAGCACCAAGTAATTATTTGCTAATCGATGCGCAGAGGCGACAGTCTCTCTCTCTCTCTCTCACTATCCTCTCTTCTCACTCTCTCTCTCACTCTCTTCGTTCCTTTCCTTCTACCTCTCTCCCTTATCCCTTTCTCAATCCCTTTCTTTCCTTCCCTCTCTTTTTCTCTCTTGCTTGTTTTTCCTTCTCTTATTTTCTCTATCTGTCCTTTCATATGCACATTACACTAGTCCTTATTTCGTGCTTTATTTTCCAAGCTCTGTCGTCGACATCCATGGTCCCCACAGGAATCTTCCACCTTGTTGTTTTCGATTATATTTGTTGAATTTCATTTATTGGAATTTATTTTTTTATAAATAAATTCCTTAAAAGAAAAATTTGAGAATAGTTTATGGTTGATATAACTTTATTAAAAAAATAAAGTTTGACAAAAAAATTATAAACCTTTTCGATTTTTTTTCTTAACTGCTGTGTGACTCTTTCTAGTTCTTATTACTGTTTTTTGCTGGTATCCACCATGTTGTTAAATTTTAGAGCACTTATCGCGGGAATACTAGTAATCTCTCCAGTTAGCACCAACTTCTGAATACTGTATTAGATTTATCTCAACTTTAGTTGCATTAAAGTGCTAATAATTAAATGCAGAGTAGACGTTCCCGTGCAAAAAGACACGAGGTGCACCTTTTTGATTTATTCTACATACTAAAATCCTGTATTGAATTGCACTGAGGTAGTCCCTGCACTTACAGTGTACACTCAAAATCAATTAAATATTATCAGTGTATTTATATTGATTAGGAATAGTGTGTCAGATGCTGGATCTTGACGGGATACATTACCCATTCCGTATATATTTTTTACACACAAACAAATGACATCACAACTTTCACAACTACAATATAAAACTAATTCCGGCTAAAACCCACGTTACTACCAAGAATTTTAAGCGTGCTTTCTGCTGGTGTTAAGCAGGACGACTACCTGCAGCATGAAAGGAAACACAGCAAAGAGACACACCAAAACAACCTCAGGTGCCATAGAGTCAATGACCACAATACAGGGATACCCTGGAGGGCCACAAGACTCACTACAACAACCTCAGGACCACCAACGCACCCCAAACCCGCATCTGAGCCAGTGTATCAGTGTGGTGATTGTGTTAGCTTGATAAGCAAATGCCCTACAACACCACAATGTGCCGTCTTCAGCAGACATTACCATGTCACCTCAGCGTTAGCAGTGACCCTGGATATGTCGCTACGCACGCATCCTCCTGCAAGCACAACATAGGTGTGCTGGTCCGGCCTACACAAGTCAGCGCAGGGGTGTGCGTATCCCACAAGGGAAATGGGGTGTCTCCTACATGTCCGTGTGCAGGAAGTGCAGTAACTGTGTCTCTGTGTTCTGATGTAGCCTGCCACAAGGGCCGCAGCAGACAATGTTGTAAAGTGGCATCCACTACCACCAAACGGCACTCTCATGGTGTGGTTCGAATGCCGCACAACATGCCAAAATATGCATTACAATGCTGTGCCGTACGAGTGCACAGGGTTCAACAGCGCACCGTAGAAAAGTATGGAGGCTCGAGGGAAGGAGGAACAGCTGTTTGGCAATGCAACACACAATGAACCCACCCATGTGCCACGTGCTGGACATCTCATCCATGATGGACACAGTTGCACACATCCAACAACACCCACGACCGGCCTTTGTACACATCCTATATGAATGCAGCATGGTTTTTACTTGTATGCTCGTTCAGCGCTGTGATGTTGCCGGGTTGTGTAACTTATGCTCCTTGTTGGTGTGTTTCATTTTGGCCATTGTTTATCTATACTTGTGCTGTACTTCACTGTACATGTATGTCATTGTACCCATCTCCCCCAGTCCCCCACTCCCTGCTTCTTCCTCTTCCTGCTGCTCTTCTTTCTATAATGTTGTTCCTCCACACATAGATACATATAAAGAACAGATTAGAATAGTTCCTTGATTATTTTAGGTTGCAAAACTTCTCTCTATTACTGTTTTTCTAATTTTCCATATAAACTGTTTTTTTTAATGTTCAAGTACACATAGAAGTCAAAATGCAACGTATTGTATCAACACACTTTCTAGAGCATTCTACAACACATGGAGGTTAAAAGTTCATACATTTTTTTTAAACTAACAATATTTTTTTGCGACATTTTCTTGAACATTTAACGGCACCTGCAGCTTAAAAGTTCACAATTGTTTTAAGTTTGAACACTGCATTCCAAATGGAAGTAGCAAGTGTAGTTGAGTTGACCAAATGTTATCCTATAATATATACTCCACGTTCAAACTGCTTTTTCTTAACCAATTACAAAGATGCTTTTCTACAAAACGAATGTGCACCCTACTTTTAAAAAACAATCCTTTTCATCTCCCAATCAAGTACCATTTTGTATGTGAAAAAAACTAGTTCCCCATCGTTAAACATATCTCTTATTCTACAAAGGAACTGCATGAGCTACAGACATCTTTCCATACCTTCCAGCCATACCTTCAAAATGCTAGTGTGGATCATAGGACATAGCTATGTTTTCTGGTGCAAGAGGTATGCAGAACAGAGACGTATTGACTTAGACCTAGGTTTACAAAATGTGGACATAAATGGTTTCCACAGAGAAGATGGAAGTGGCACCAATTGTTCCCTTTGGTCAAAACCTGTTTGCATCTCCAACACCCTGACCTCATGATTGTGCACTGTGGTGGAAACGACCTAGGCCATTGACTGGGGTAGGTTTGGAAATGCTTATGAAAGACACCTTTGGACAATTGATGTTACTTTTGCCTCAAACTGTCTTTGTATATTCCATTATATCCCATAGACAAAAGTGGAAATGGTCCAAACAATTTTGTCCTCAGATTGAAAATCTCAGAAGAAAGTCAACAAAGCTGTGTTGGCATACCTCAGAGACCACAAAATGGGGTCCATCTACCACAACAACATACGTTTTGATATGGTGGATATCTACAGAAGTAAGGAAACTTCACAGATCAGGAAAACCGAGTTTTCCTGAATAACTTGAAACTGTGCATCCGCACTTATATGGAGCTCCAACTAATGAACACAAGGTCTCTTTATAGAGCCACCCTATAACTTACAACTTAGGCACGCTATTTTAGGGCCACATAACGGCAACTCCCGGACCCTCACCAACATTTTTTCTCCACACAGCTGTGGCGCAGTAGCCAGACCATATCACTTTGAAAGCACAGAGCTGTTGCTTTTATCCCCAGCTCTACTCACCCATAGGGGTGAGTAGTTTGCGCTTTACAAATACCGTATTGATTTACCTTCGCACTCCCTGTACACCACTGCCTAAGCACCATATACTAGTTGAACAGGTGTGACACAGTGCCCAGAGCACATGACTTCACAGCTTAGCACACACAGTTTAGGCTCACGGTTTCATCCCCGACTGCAGCAGCAGCTCAATTTAGCAGCATGACACTCTAGGCAATACCTCACTTAATTTCCGTACCCAGCACTTTCAGACCGATAGGGGTCAGTAGTTCAACAGCTTTACCCCGAGTCCATCAGCAACTCAGTTTACTCCCCCAGTGCCATCAGACCCATGAGAATAAGTACTTAGCACTTTCCAAATACCAAATTGATTTGATACACGCAAATTTACCTTCTCACTCCCTCTATAACACCCCCTAAACACCATACTCAAACTACAATGTTTGAAACAAAAGTTCCTTCAAGTAGCTATAAATACATGCTGATACTACTTGGACAGATGTGGCACAGCGGCCAGAGCACATGACTTCACAGTATATGACACACAGTTTGGGCTCACGCTTTCATCCCTGAGTCCGGCAGCAGCTCAGCTTACCACCAAGAGACTCTAGACAATCCCTCACATATTTTCCATACCCTAAGACTTTCAGACCAGTACGGGTCAGTAGTTCATCCTAGTAGGTATAAACACATGCTGACACTACCTCCACAGGTGTAGTGCAGCGGCCATGGCACATGACTTCACACCATAAGACACACAATTTAAGCTCACTTTAATCGCTGATTCCCGCCCCAGCTCACCTTAGCAGCATCACATTCTACGCAATACCTCACTTAATTTCCGTAGCTCAGAATTTTCAGACCAGTAGATATGAGTAGTTCGCTTCGCACCCCCTGAATACCATACCCTAAACACCCCACAGAGGTTACAGTGCTCCTACCCTCCTCTTTCCTACGTTTTTCGCCCTTTTTTCCCCTTACTCGCTTCAACGAAATAACAAAATGGCGGCCAACACTTCCCTGTTCCATTAGACTCTAGACAGTATCTCAAATATTTTCCGTACCACAGGACTTTCACACCAGTACGGGTCAGTAGTAGTTCATCCTAGTAGGTATAAGCACATGCTAACACTACTTCCTCAACTGTACTGCAACGGTCAGGGCACATGACATCAAAGCATAACACACACAGTTTGGTCTCACGCTTTAATCCCCGAGTTGTGCACCAGCTCACCATAGCAACATCACACACTAGGCAATACCTCACTTAATTTCTGTAGCCCAGCACTTTCACTCGGGTAGGGGTCAATACTTCGCTTCGCACCCCCTCTATAGCACACCCTAAACACCCCACAAAGGTTACAGTACTCCTACCCTCCTCTTTCCAACTTTTCCCCCTTACTCGATACAACAGAATCACAAAATGGCATCCAACACTTCCTAGTTGCAACGGCACACAGCGCTCGCAGCCAAAATAAGCAGCAAGCTCGCGCGCATAACGCCTCAGCCAATCAGATTGCAGAATTCCTAAATATCGATTTCTGTAAATTTCAATATTTCTCAAAAACTACTAAACAGATTTACACCAAATCAACAAAAGCGTGCTTTCTAGACCAAGACCCTTCTCCCTGCCAAGCTTGGGATAATTCCGTTCACCCGTTCGACCTGTAGCCTTGTCTAAAGTTTCCTATGGAAATTAATATTGAAAAAACACATTTTGGGACCCCCATTTATTCTCGGCCCCCCCTTGACGAATCCCCCCAACCTTTGAACATGGGAGCTGATCTCAACAAAGAATTAGTTTTGAAAATTTCTCGAAAATTCGTCAATCGGTGCCAAAGTTATTGGGAATAGAATGTTACCATTTTCCCATAGTAACTAGGTCCTAACCCTTGCTGTTGGGATGAAATATAATTGTTTAAAACATCAAAGAGTGGTGATTGAACTGTCCCCTTAAAGCTGGAAGAATTTTGGACTTGGTCCCTTTTCAGTGTTTATGAAGCTACGTTTTTTCAACCTGTAACGAGCCCATTGGTGGAGAAGCAACTGGCTTTGACAAAGAGTCATGGGACTCGAAACGCGTTATGCCTGAAATATTAATTTTAATAAAAAGAAACCTGAAGAGAATTGCTGGTGTGGGCTGGATTGCGTCGCAGTAGCAGCGCGTGAGCTTTTTTGTATATATATATATATATATATATTACCTACTGGCGGTCGCCAGTAGGTATATATAGTTAGGATTTTTTCCCTATGGGATTTTTGAAAATTCTATGTCTAATAACTTTGGCGTTTGTGGACGGAATTGGATGAAATTTTCTGGAAAATGGAACATTTTGTTTCTGAGCAGCCCCTGAAAATTTGGGGGGTGTTCGTCCAGGGGGGGCCGAGAAAAAAGGGGGGTCCCAAAACGTGTTTTTAACATTGAGTTTTCCATAGGGCGGTTGGCCTCACTTTTAGCCCGAACGGCTGAATGGATTTGCACGAAACTTGGCAAAATTGTAGGGACTGGTAGCCCGATGTGCCTTTTGTAGGTCTCAATATATGTGCTCCAGTGGATTTTGAGAAATTAACGTTTAAAAAAAGATATATATCTGTAACAGCGGACCGGGCAGCTCCCCGGTTCGCGGACCGGGGCGCGTACCAGAACTTCGCGTAGCGAAGCTGATTGGCTCTCCGGCGTCTGTCAACATTCTAAACAGTCCGGAGCGGCCGCCATCTTGTCTCTCGGTAGGATCGAGAGACAAGAGGAGGCCAAAACAAAGGGGGAAATAACCATAAGGGGGCATAGTAGATCCTCCCTGACCCCCTAGGTTTAATGTGGAGGCTTTAAAAGGGCCCCGTGGGGCAAAAAAAAAATTAAAAAAATTTTGTTTTTTTTCGTGGGTAGCGCCCGGTCCGCGAACCGGGAAGCGTTCTGGGCAGCGTACTGCAATGAAAAATGAATGAGAGACTTTTCAAATGCAGTATGTTAATTGATTGTTGGTTTTGTTGATTATTTTTTATTTTTTTTATTTTTTAAGCAATTATTTATTATTGTGATTGTGTTTGAAAATGTAATAACATTTCTAACATTTAACTAGTTTATGAATTACATATAAAAATGATTAAAGACTCAAACAATTTTTTAATATTACATACAATTTTATTTTTCAGATTGTTTTTCAAAATTTAATAGAACGTCTAGCATTTGACTGTCCGGTATGTCCTCTTGTTGAGTGAACATAAGTTCCCACATTTGACCGTCATCATAATGAAGTAAATGATCCACAGATTCTACACATTGAACTAATTCATGGTCCCGTGATTCATCCATGAAATCTGAGTCATCATTGTCCTCAATATCTTTTTCTGTGTTGTTCTCCAGAACAATTTCGAAGGAAACATTCTGCTCACCTTCCATTTTATTGCTGTAATTTGCATAAAAAATAAATATATCAGTAGAGATAGGGCACTGTTGGGTTTAAGTTCAGACAGGTACTTGTGAGTTTATAACAGAGAAGTAATCTATGGGCACTGTATGGTTTCAGGCGTGAAGTAGTACTATTAAAAAGTGCCTGTGAAGAAGCCTAAGTAAATTCATAATTATACCACAGAAACCTAAATCAATCCATAATTAAAATAAAGAAGCCTTTCTCAATGTCTAACTCTTACAGAGGGATAGTATATAACTATCTGAAAATGTTTTCAAATTTATAAAATAATATCTCACCTTCTAAAAACAAGTTTAAGTTGTGAGTGAAAATTATCTTGCAATGTAGTTCAGGAAGTAGTAGTCAAAATGGCTGTGTTTCTCTCTCTTCCTTTATATATATTCAGGTACATAACCAATCAAATGTCAGGTAAAAAAAGTAGAAAATGAAAGTAACATCTTCATTGGTTGTCAATTCCAACACTTCAGATGTGTTTTGTGAAGTAATTTACCTCAGGGTATTTAGAGAGGTCTACAGGCTAAATGACTAAATGGAATTCCAATCAAATTTGTGAAAATGGTAGGGATTGGTATGTAGTATGAGCTAATCTATATTTGGTGAAATTGTCTCCAGTGGCTTTTCTGTGAACTACTTTCCCACTTTTTTTGATGGTGCGCTTCCCAGGGAGCGACCCGGTACGCGAACCGTTGAGCGCCTCGGTTCGCGGACCTTAAGCGTTCCGGGAGTCCACCATTTTGTTTTTCGGTCGAATTAAGATACAAGATGGAGGGTAAATAATGTTCAGAATGGGTAGAAGGGGGCACGGTAGAGTTATCTTGACCCCCTAGGTTTTGTGAGGGTGGCTGAGGAGGCTTATATGTGCGAAAAAAACCAATTTTTTAAAACATTTTCGCGAGGTTAGCTCCCGGTTCGCGTACCGGGTAGCGCCCCAGGGAGCGTACTTTGTTGAAAATTAGTGAAAAATGTTAGAGTAAAATAATAATTGTGAGTGATTAGATGTAGGGTAGCTCTGAGAAGAGCTTTTGGGTTTATGGTACATTTAGGTACTTATAAGTAGGTACCAATGCACATTCTTAAATTCAGAGTGAAAATTCTGTTGCCCTCATCTGAGAAGTGAACTCCATCTCCTCTGTAGATATCTTGCATGTAGTAACGCAAGTTATTGTTGTACAGGGAGCCCATTCCATGGTCTCTCATGTAAGCTGAAACAGATTTGTTTACATGCTTCCTCGACTTCTCAATTTGTGGACTAAATTGCTTGGACCACCTCCATTTCTGTCTTTGGCATATATTTGAATATACCAAGGCAGTCTGAGGAAAAGGTGCCATTAATTGCTCAAAGGTGTCCTTTAAAAGCATTTCCAGACCTACACCAGTCAAAGTGCCCAAGTCATTACCTCCACAGTGCACAATTAACAGGTCAGGCTTGGGCAAATGCATAAAGGTTTTCACCAATGGTATCAATTGGTGACATTTTAATCCTCTGTGGCCAAACCACTTAATTTCCACATCTTGTAAATTGAGGTTAGGTAATTTCCTGTTTTCAACGTACCTTTGAGCCCAGTGAATATAACTATGTCCAACAATCCAGACAGAAAACATGGTGAGAGAATGTTCTCCTGCAGTCAGATGAAGTGTGGCAATGAAATGGCAGTTGAAAAAATGAGAGTGTAAAATGAAAAAAAACTGTGGAGTTTCTGTGTTCATGAAGCAGTAACAGTGATTGGTGGATTTTGATTGCTGAAAACAGAAAGTTAGGGTGCACAGATGTGTTCTTTGAAAGATGTATTTTGAGTGGTCAATAAAAAATCATTAAATGAAAGAATGCACTGGATATGCAGGTGCACTGAGAGTTCAGAGTTCAATTGCAACATTGTTGTGTGAACTTGCAAACAACAGAGGTCTTCCAAGAGGTGGTTGCCATGCAGATAAGGCAGAAATGGCAGAGGGGGGATGGGTTTTCATTTGAAAAAAAGTGAGGGAAGACTTTTCATTGTCTGACATGAGAGATATGTGTGAAGAATTACAGCATTTCTGTGCTTTTGATAGCTGCAGACTCTGGAGTGCATACCTTTTGCTCTGCTGAAGACAAATTGGTGTGTTTCTGAGACTGTTTTCAAACTCAAAGTATTTGCTAAGGTGAGAAAATATTTCTTTAATTTAGATAGAGAATAGTGTGCTTTAAGGAGAAAATTATGAATTATGTGGCGCAAATTGCTTGTAAATATGCTCCCACCTGTGCATGGAAAATTTAGATTTTGAATGTTTGTGTTACATAGCCATGTTAAAAGTGATACAAACATGCTGCAAAGGCAATCAAAAAACGCTTTCATGTGTCTTAAGGACATTTTAAGTCATTTTCCCATGTGCAGTGTTTTGAAATTATGATTTGAAAATCGTTTTTGGGGAAAAGGAATTGTTTTTAAATTTATGACAAGGACATAATGGTGTATGCTTCTTTATAAGGCAATTGACTGTCCCTGATGTTATTTTTCCCATTTTAATGTAAGACCTTTCTCTGTGGCGCAAATTGCTTGTAAATATGCTCCCACCTGTGCATGGTAAATTTAGATTTTAAATGTTTGTGTTACATAGCCATGTTAAAAGTGACCCAACCATGCTGGAAAGGTAATCAAAAAACGCTTTCATGTGTCTTAAGGACATTTTAAGTCATTTTCCCATGTGCAGTGTTTTGAAATTATGATTTGAAAATCGTTTTTGGGGAAAATGAATTGTTTTTAAATTTATGAGAAGGACATAATGGTGTATGCTTCTTTATAAGGCAATTGACTGTCCCTGATGTTATTTTTCCCATTTTAATGTAAGACCTTTCTCTGTGGCGCAAATTGCTTGTAAATATGCTCCCACCTGTGCATGGTAAATTTAGATTTTGAATGTTTGTGTTACATAGCCATGTTAAAAGTGACCCAACCATGCTGGAAAGGTAATCAAAAAACGCTTTTATGTGTCTTAAGGACATTTTAAGTAATTTTCCCATGTGCAGTGTTTTGAAATTATGATTTGAAAATCGTTTTTGAGGTAAAGGAATGTTGTTAAAATTTATGTGCGCCATATGCCCCCAAATTTCTTTTTCAGCGGTGCAGCAGGGTGTTATTGAGACACCCCTGCACCTTTGGAAAAATTCCTATTTTGTGATGAGCTAATTGCTAATCGCAAATTGCAACCTTCATTCCTATGAGCGTCCTAGCCCATGGAAATGAATGGGTAATTTGCAATTAGCAATTTGCTCATTGCAAATTAGGAATGGTAAAGAATCGCTATTTATGATTTGAAAATCGTTTTTGAGGTAAAGGAATGTTGTTAAAATTTATGTGCGCCATATGCCCCCAAATTTCTTTTTCAGCGGTGCAGCAGGGTGTTATTGAGACACCCCTGCACCTTTGGAAAAATTCCTATTTTGTGATGAGCTAATTGCTAATCGCAAATTGCAACCTTCATTCCTATGAGCGTCATAGCCCATGAAAATGAATGGGTAATTTGCAATTAGCAATTTGCTCATTGCAAATTAGGAATGGTAAAGAATCGCTATTTATTCCTTAAAATTCGCTATTTTGGAAATGCAAAATAGTTATATGATACATATGGCGGTTGATGTCTAACAAGATAAGAAGCTTAGGGATACATTTATGATGACTGGCGCAATGAAGTGGACATCACTTACTTCATTGGTAGAGCTTTACATGTATTATCTCCTCTGTATTCTTCATCAAGCGTAACTTTAATCTGCAATCCTGAGTAGGCCTCACCTTAAACAAACCTCTGGATAGGCCACATCTTATTGTCATCCTGAATTAATCATTTAAAATGCTAGGGACAGATTTATGATAGGTGTATGCCTCTTTTGCGCCACTTAGAAAACACTGTCCATGGGGAAATGACTTAAAATGTCCTTAAGACACATGAATGTGTTTTTTTAAAACGTTTGCAATTTTTTTGGGTCACTTTTAACATGGCTATGTGACTCAAACAGTCAAAATCTAAATTCGCCATGCACAGGTGGGAGCATATTTACAAGGAATGTGCTCCATGGGGAAAGGTCTTATGATGTAATATGGGAAAAATGACATCAGAGACACTGAAATGCCTTATAGAGAAGCATACACCATTATGTCCTTGTCATAAATTTGCAAACCATTACTTTTCCCCAAAAACGATTTTCAAATCATAATTTGAAAACACTGCACATGTGGAAATGACTTAAAATGTCCTTAATTCAAAATTTGCTATTCCTTATTTTGCAATTGCACTGAAGGATTTGCAAATTTTGCGATTCCTTAAATGCAATGTATCAAACAAAAAATATGTAAAAAATGATATTAAGGATTTGGAAACTACCACCAACTTCTAGTTTGTGGTAATTTGCAAATTCTTTTCAAAAAGCATTTTTTTCTAAAAAACAAAAGGTCCCATATGACACCCATACATGCCCTTAGGGCATGTATGTGTGCCATATGCACCCAAATTTCTTTTTCAGGGGTGCAGCAGGGTGTTCTTGAGATACCCCTGCACGCTTGAAAAAATTCCTATTTTGTGATGAGCTAATTGCTAATCGCAAATTGCAACCTTCATTCCTATGAGCCTCCTAGGCCATGGAAATGAATGGGTAATTTGCAATTAGCAATTTGCTCATTGCAAATTAGGAATGGTAAAGAATTGCTATTTATTCCTTAAAATTAAATTTTTTTCCTTAAAATTTGCTATTTAGGAAATGAAAAATAGTTTGATGGTACATATGGTGGTTCATCTGTAACAAGATAAGAAGCTTAGGGATACATTTATGATGACTGGCGCAATAAAGTGGACATTACTTACTTCATTGGTAGGCCTTTACATGTATTATCTCCTCTGTATTCTTCATCAAGCGTAACTTTAATCTGCAATCCTGAGTAGGCCTCACCTTAAACAAACCTCTGGATAGGCCACACCTTATCGTCATCCTGGATTAATCATTTAAAATGCTAGGGACAGATTTATGATAGGTGTATGCCTCTTTTGTGCCACTGTGCGTCACTTTTATGATGCAGCGGCGGTGCAAAAGATTTGCTATGAGGCGACAAAATTACAAATTGATGCATTTAGGCAGATGTGTCATGGTGTAAAAAAAACGTACCACATGAAACCAATGCAGCAGTGATGCAAAAGATGCACCATGTCGCAAGACAGGCCTCACTTGGGGCCATATGTATCAAGCTAATTAGCATTCGCAAAGATCAAAATTCTACGAATTTCGGCCTTTGCAAATGTAAATTAGACAAATGGTATGTATCAAACAAGTTTGATGCAAAATAAGGAGTAGCAAAATTTGCTATTCCTTATTTTGCAAGTGCACTGAAGGATTTGCAAATTTTGTGACTACTTAAATGCAATGTATCAAACAAAAAATATGTAAAAATGACATTAAGGATTTGGAAACTTGTGGTAAATTGGTGGTAATTTGTGAATTCTTTTCAAAAAGCTTTTTTTTTAAAAAACAAAAGGTCCCATATGATGCCAACACATGCCCTTAGGGCATGTATGTGTGCCATATGCCCCCAAATTTCTTTTTCAGGGGTGCAGCAGGGTGTTCTTGAGACACCCCTGCACCCTTGGAAAAATTCCTAATTTGTGATGAGCAAATTGCTAATCGCAAATTAAACCTTCATTCCTATGAGCCTCCCAGCCCATGGAAATGAATGGGTAACTTGCAATTAGCAATTTGCTCATCGCAAATTAGGAATGGTAAAGAATCGCTATTTATTCCTTAAAATTCGCTATTTAGGAAATGCAAAATATTTTGAAGATCACTGTTATTGTTTTACTGTTTGGTAATAATGGTTAATAACATTTTTTAATATATTTTACCACAGATTCAACTGCAGATTATTTCAAGATTTCACCATGCCTACAATAGAAAGACAGAGAAAGGCTGCAAAACGTCAAAGACAGCAGGTGAAAAAAAATAAGCAGCAGTTCTCTAACAAAAAGATTTGTCAAGTCACGAAGAAAGCACAGGGTAAGAGCACAAAACAATTCATAAGAAATATGTGTAGTAAAAAAAATATTACTACAGAAAATGTTTCAGTCCATAAAACGAGAAGGAATTCAAATGGAAAGGAAAGACCAATGAAAAATGTTACTGCTAGAGCAAGAGATAACTCTGTGCATGATAGTAGAAGGAAACAACAGTTTAGGGAGATTCGTAAACGAATGTTCCGCAACAGGATAATTGGCAATATTAAGAAACGTCAACAGAAACTGGTTTTTTATAAGAGAAAAAAAAAAGTTGAGAAAGTTATTGATCAGGCATTTGAAATTAAACATAAGTTATTTATTTTGATAATCAATAGAATTAGGAAGCTAAACAAGGCAATTTATGATTTCAAAAGAAATAGTAGATGGAAGAGAATAGTTAATCGTAGTAATTTTTGTGAAGTTTTTTCTGGAGAATGGATGCATAGTTCAAGCTGTGAGGCATTTTTTAATGAGGAGAGTTATTTCCAGGATAATGATTTGGTGCATGCAGTTGACACCAGTGGTCGTGCTTATGAAGTGAAAGATGGTTGTCCAGTTGAAAAAGAAAAACTTGTGACAACAGAGGCAGAAGAGGTGTTAGGTAATGAGGTTTTAGGAAGACGTGCTAAGGGTCCTGTGTACACCTGGAAGTGTCGTAGTATTTGCAGTGTGCGACAGGATTCCATCAATTTGCTTTGTGATTTTGTACGGTCATTTAATAAGAAAAGTTTGAAGCAGAAAATAAGGTTGTTGCAAGAATTAGATCCTTGCAGAGTGAGAGAAGTGACAGGTTTGCATGGTCATTCACTGGCTTGTCTTTCCAGGAGAGTATGCCAGAGTGTTTTTCATCATTTCAGGATGCTAGCAGTGCATCATAATAAAGTGAGGAAATTAGTTAGAATGTTGTATTATGCTAAGAGTCCAGCAATTATGCTTAGAAAATTATGTGCTGCTCTTTTGCATGGTTCTGAAATAGATGTGAAGAATATATGTGAAGAAATTGAGTTTTGTTACTTTGGAAGTAAAGAGGAGAATGTTGAAATTGAGCAAGAAGAAGAGGGTCATGTGGAAGATAGTGTACAGGTTTCCAGTACAGATAATTTCCAGAGGGAAATTGCGACATTTGAGGTGAAATCAAGTGAGAGGCCTAATTTCACTTGTGTGTGTTGTCGACGCACTTATTATAAGAATCAGACTAAGTTAGTGGATTTATATGCAAAAAGTGAAAGGGAAAATAATAGTGAATGGAAGGATTTTGCAACATACTTGATGGTAGAAAATTGTTTTGATTTGGGATTGGATCAACGTGTGTGTACTTATTGTTGTTGCAAATTAAATCAAAACCAGATGCCTGCTAGAGCAGTTCATAATAATCTGGAATTGGTTGAGATTCCTTCTGAATTGAAGGATTTAAATACTTATGAATCTATTTTGATTCAAAGTATCCATCCCTTTCAGGCTATTGTAAGAATGGAGCCAAAGACAGGGAAATTGCCTCCATCAGATTTACAGAGAGGATTAAAGGGAAGAGTTGTTTATTTGCCTCTAGATTTGAAGAAAAACATTAACACAATTGGAGTAGAAAAAGTGGAAGAGGAACCTCTGGTTATCTTAGTTAATGGGGTTCCGACAAAGAATAAGAAAATATGGCAAGATTTAGTAGATGTTAGGAAAGTTAAAAAGGCAACATTGTATTTGAAAAAAAATAATAAATACTATAAGAATGTATATGTTGCAGAAGAGGAAGTAAGTGAGGAAGAGGATAGTGATTTGTGTGCTGGTCAAATTGAGAAAGTAGAACCCTCTACTAGTGAAGAAATATATGAACATTATAGTGTTCATCCTTTGCATTCCAAGGAAGTCATGGGGAATGCTATTGAGTTGTTTCAAATGAAACAAGCCAAAGGGAGTCCCATTAGTGTTTGGGAGGAAAGTTTGGAAGCTCGGTGTTTCCCACAGCTTTTTCCAACAGGTCAGGGAGGAAGATATGATGAGCGACCTCATCAAATTCCTGCTTCTGAATACCGGACTTTGCGATTGTATGCAGGAGATGCTAGGTTTCGACAATGCATTCCTTATTTGTTTCATCTCCTATTTGAAAGCGATCTGTCTGGACTGTCATATGCAGTGAACCACATCTTGAAAAGTGGTATACACATGCAAAACATCTCGGCAAGTGACTTTATGGATAAAGTCAATGTCCAAGACAGTATTTTGGATTCTCACCTAATTAATCTCATGGCGTGTCAGCGTGGTACTAATGAGTACTGGTACCGTCGTCATGGTGATTTAAAATGTATGCTGAGGAACTTAGGTACTCCCACATGGTTCCTCACTCTGAGCTGTGCCGAGTATGGCTGGGAAGACTTACTTGAATTTCTACGAGAGGCAAATGCTAACGTAGATAACATCGAATTCAAGACACCCGGAGAACTGTGCTCTTTGGATCCAGTCAATGTATGTAGGTACTTCAATCATAGATTTGAAGCTATGATGTCTTTCATCATGAATAAGAAGAATCCACCTCTTGGAGAGGTGTTGGATTTCTTCTGGAGAAAGGAGTACCAAGCAAGAGGTGCTCCTCATATACATATGTTGCTGTGGATCAAGGATGCACCTAAATTTGGAACGGATCCAGAAGACTCAGTGATGAGTTTCATCCAACAGTATTCTACGTGTGCTGTTCCAAACGCAAAGGAGAAGAAAAGCCTAAGAGAAAAAGTTCTGCGTTTCCAAAGCCATCGATGTGGAAAGTACTGCCGTCGTAAATTCCGAAACAAGGACAAGTTCTACACTAAATGTCGTTTCGGCTTTCCACGACCGGTGATTTCTAAAGGAAGAGTAAACAGTTTGATGTCTTCGCTGCGACACAATGTCATGAAGAAATCACCTAAAAACACTTACAATTTGAAGAGGAACGAAGAGTCCAAGTACATCAACGACTACAACCCGGTGATTTTGTCCATGTGGAATGCTAACATGGATATACAGTTTGTGACTGATAACTGTATGGCTGTGGCTCGGTATGTGACGTCTTACATCACCAAAAAAGAGAAGACAGAATTGAAGGATATGTGGGAGGACATTTCCAATGAAAAGAGCCTCAGCAAGAAGTTGTACAGTTTCAGTCTGAAGATGTTGTCGCATCGAGAAATCGGAGCGTACGAATGTTCTGACCGGTTGTCTTCAGCAAGTCTTTATGCCAAGTCCAGGAGTATTATTTGGGCGAGTCTTGGTCTTGCAGCAACGCGTAATCGAGTTCTCAAACCTGTGCGGGAAATTGAGTATTTGGCGGAAAAGGAGCCAAACAGTACCGACATTTTGAAGACAAACATGTTGGATACATATTATCCAAATCGAAGCAGTCACCTCGAGAATGTTTGTCTGTATGAGGTTCTGCAAAATTACATATTCAAGAGGAACATCAAAGAAGATACTGAGAAAGGAGTGTATGCTGTAATAGGAAGTGAGGGATGTCTGGTCAAGCAAAGAAAATGCCACTTGGTAAACCATCGAAAATTGAGTGGCGAATCTCCTGAAAAAAAGGAGTTTTTCTATTTAGCACTTTTGCAACTTTTCAAGCCTTGGCGTGCAGAAGAGGAACTGCTTGGAGATTTCCTCTGTTACGAAGACTCTTTCAATGCCGCCAAGGAGACCATAGAATGTCCTGCTTTTCCCAAATATGTAGAAATGTTGAATGCGGAAATTGAGCAGGAAGCAACGATTGCAGCCGAGATTGCCAGAGACAGTTCTCAGGACAGTCAGAGTTCTGCTTCATTGAGTCAGGATCCACTAGGAGGACCTGTTATCGAAAATGAAGCTGCCACTGCTATGAATGAAGTGGAAAGAGCCATGGCACATGCTCAAGAGGATGCGGTTAACTTAGAAGAGTTGGAAAGACAACTCAACGTTGAGCAGAGGAAAATATATGACGAAGTTACCATGCAAATTGATCATGGATTAAGTCATGATAAGAAAGAGTGCTCATGTACGTCGTTGAAGCCTGTCCGACTGTACGTGAGTGGAGAAGCGGGAACTGGAAAAAGTTTCCTCATTAAAGCAATTTCATGCTATTTGCAGGAAAGGACAGAGTCATCGCTGTCTTGTGTTGTCACTGCTCCAACTGGACTGGCAGCACATAATATTAAAGGGATTACTTTACATCGTTTACTGATGCTGCCAGTGGAGCATGACAACAAATTACAATATCACAAGCTATCTGGAGATGCTTGTTTTGAAGTTTCAAGAATCTTGAGGAAAATGAAACTTCTTATCATTGACGAAGTAAGCATGGTTTCCAATGTCATGCTTGCCTTTGTGCATTTGAGGATGCAAGAAGTTCTCAAAACAGAGTATGATGTGTTATTTGGTGGCAAACACATCATTGTTTTCGGAGATCTTCTGCAGCTGACACCAGTGAAAGGGCAACCTGTGTTCAAAATGCTCACGCATGAAGATACCAGGAAGTGCCTAGGCAGCATTGGCAACGTCAATATATGGTTAAACTTCAATTATGCTGAACTGCATGAAAATATGCGTCAGGCGAAGGATGAAGTTTACAAGACTATTCTACAAGATGTTAGAATTGGAAAAGTGACCGAGCATGGGAAAGAAGCTTTACATGCACGATTACTGTCAAATTTATATCCAGAACAAGATGTTGTGCCTGAGAATATTTTTCAGAAAATTACTGAGAAGAAATCTGGAATATGTTTGATGCCAACTCTTGCAGAATGTGCCAAATTTAACAACAAAATGTTGCATTTAGAAAAGCAAGAGATTGTGAAACTGGAAGCTATTGATAGAGTAGAGCATATGGGATCAACAATTATTTTGTCTGAGAATCTGAAAACAAAATTGGATTCATTAGAGAAGAGTATATCTAAAACTGCAGGTTTTGAAAAGACTCTGAATGTGTGCTTGAACTGCCGTATAATTTTAAGAAGGAATTTACATGTTGAAAGAGGTCTGGTAAATGGATCAATGGGTAATGTTGTTGATTTTGTGAAATACAGAAATAGAGATGGAATTGAATTTTTAAAAATTAAATTTGATGGCATTGAGGAAGTACAGCTAATTGCTCGTTGTTCTGCTAGATTTTTGCTTGTAAAAGACTTATATGTTCGCCGTAAGCAGTTTCCTGTTTGCTTGGCATATGCGGTGACAATCCATAAATCGCAAGGTTTAAGTGTAGACAGTGCATTGGTGAATATTGGCAGTTCTGTGTTCAAGGAGGGTATGGCATATGTGGCATTGTCACGAGTTAGAACTTTATCGGGATTGTACTTGATTGAGTGTGATGTCACAAACATTTGTGCGGATCTAGATTGTGTTAAGGAATACAATAGGTTAAGAAGAGAGTATGCGCCACATTTGCCTCAGTATCCTTTGTTTGAGAAACGTGTGGTAGGCCGGAAACGAAGAAATGAGAACAATACTGGGGAGGTTGTAGCAAAAAGACAAAAAGTCAATGAACCTAAAATTACAAGCAGAAACAAAAAGGATTCTGTTGAAGATGTTGTTGGTTTTCAGTTTGAAAACAGTTCTGGTGTCAACTGCTATGCTAATGTAGTGGTTAATGTTTTGTTTTCTCTAAAAAATGTAAAAGAAGAGATTGTGGTCAATTCTGATCAAAGATTTTGCAGTTTGTTAAATTCTGTGTTAGAGAAATGTAGCACTGATAGAAGAAACATAGAAAGTGTGTCTGAAATTCGAAATCTGTTAGACAGATGTTCAGGCCAAACACAATTCTCTCAAAATATTCAGCAAGATTGTCAGGAGTTTTTAATGTATATGCTTGATGTATTGCATGCTGAAGGTGTAGATGTAGATCAGCTGTTTGGGCTTTCTTATCAATGGCAGCATGACTGCGAGAACTGTATGGTATCAAGTACTACTAGTGTAGACTCAGAAAGATTTATATATTTAACTTTGCCAGACAGTAAATCAGTCTCCTTTAATAAGCTAGTAAAAGCAGCTGATCACAACATGGAGTGTAGCCAATGTAAATCTGAAATGATGTCCACATTATTTATACGAACATATGGCCAGTATGTCATTTTAATGTTCCAACGATGTAGGCCTGATGGAACAAAATTGACAACTTTAATGAAAAATTTTGTAGCTTCGCAGTTGTCAATATCAGGAAGGACTTTTGTAACTGCAGCAATTATATATCATGACGGCCCTTCAATAACATCAGGACATTACACAGCTTATTTAAAGTCTAGAAATGGCTGGTCATTCTGCAATGATTCTGTTTTAATTTTCACAAAAAAATTGCCGTATGACCTTAAAAACTCTTACCTGGTGTTTTTAAAACCAAAATTTTAGGGAAATAAGCTTGGGATGTGCTCTGTGGAATTTCAAGAAGTTCTAATGGCTCCTACACAATTTGGCCTTGAGGATAAGTGTAGTTCAGAGACATAACTTCTAACCATAGGACTGGACGTCATGGAGAAATACATGCACTTTCAATGAGTTCAGAAAAACTGTTTCTTTTTATAAGCTAATTGAAGCAGCCAATCAAAACATGGAGTAGAGGGAATGTAAGTCTGCAATGCTGTCTAATGTTTTACATTGCTTTGTGATTAAAAGTGATGTAGAGAATTAAATAATTGTAGTAGTCATAGAGGTAGTGTAAGTCTGCTTCATAGTAAGCAGTATCAGTGTCATAGGAAATGTAGAACATGACTGAGCAAGAAGGGGAAGATATTACTATTCCAGGATTGTGAAAATGATCTTCAACATTTTAATTCTGAAAGTTGCGGAAATGCCAAATGACGGGATTGGCTTACAAGAAATCCAAGAGTTATAAATGGCTCTGACCAGATTTGGCCTTGTGGAAAATTGTGGTAGAGAGCAAGAAGTCATTTATTGCATGTAATGTGTTTTTAAAAACGATGGAGATTTTCATTCAGAAAGTGGCGGGCTGAAAGTAATAACAGCACAAAAGAGTGTAAGCTGTTCATAGGACATCCTTGGACGTCATGAAAAGTAAGTTAACTTTAACGAGTTCTGAATTTTGATTTCTGATGTTGTATGGGTTTTTTAAACACAATCATTTTGATTGTGTTTTTTTTCCCCGCTGTTACATGATGAATACCTTCAAGTCACTGTTTTTAGTGAAATTTGATACATTCTGAGAACAGCAAAAATAAACCATTTAACATGTATAATTAATTCTGTACTGTTTGCATTTATGATGTATATGTAGAACTGTGTAGGAGGCATGGAGAAGGTGAGGCTTCTGTAAGTGTCAAAGTTGTTGCATGCAGTGCTGCACTTCTGCGTATTCTTTCATATGCTAGACTACATCTGCACAATGAGATACCTAAGCAAAGGAAACACAAGTGATGTGATTGTGAAATGAGCAAAATAAATTGCACGTATTTCAATTACATCACCTGTGTTTCCTATCATTATGAATCACATTGTGCAGATCAAGTTTAGGTCTGTCCAGGGAAACATAGGAGATTTGGACTTTGTTGAAGAGTGCAGTGGACATGACTCACTTCATTGGTAGACCTTCACATGTATTATCTCCTCTGTACTCTTCAACAAGTGTAAATCTCATCTGCAACCCTGAGTAGGCCTCACCTGAAACAAACCTCTGGATAGTAGACATCTTATTGGCATCCTGAAGCAATTATTTAAAATTTTAGTGTCTTGCGACACTTTTCTGAAACAACAGCAATGCAAAAGATGCACCATGTTTTAAGATAGGCCTCACTTCATCTGCATCAAGATACTGTTAGTTTAAAATGTATATCTTTAGGACTGTGTAGGGGGCCTGGAGAAGCAGAAGCTTCTGTAAGTGTCAAAGTTGTTGAAAAACTGTTTGTCCTTCAATCTTTTCCCTTGTCTTTTCTAATTTTTAAATACATTTTTTAATATTTTTCAAATGTTTGTTCTCTCTTTCACAGATTGAAAGTATAAAAACAAAAAGTGAGTAATTTAACGACAATTATAAGGTAAATATTTTGTACTGTTTTTGTTACATTTCTATCACATTTAACTACTATTAGTTCCACTGCTTCATTTCTTTAACCCTCAGTTTCCTGCCTTTGCTACTTCCCTCATTCCTTTCTCTATTACCTACTTACTCAACTCCTTCCACTCTTTTTCTCAGTCCCTCTCTTCTCATAGTTCCTCACTCTTGTTCACTCACTGCGTCTCTATTACTCTTAGTGTCTTTGACTGATCACTCTATCACTACTTGTTCATAATGCTTTCTCTGTGTAGTTGAAGCACACTAAGGGTAATATTATGAACACAGCCAATAAAATTATTGCTCTTTTTATTGGCAGAAAACTGGTGCAAAAGTGGTTTTAGTGGCAGTTTTCTGCCACAAAAGCAGCTTTAGCGACACATTTCTGTCAATAAAAGCTGCAAAACTTTTATTGCCTATGTTGATGATATGGCTCTATGTTAATTACATTTCTTTGCTGTTTCAATTAATCTTTTTCTGTTATTTTTTGTTTTCTGTTTTCTATTTTTTCTCTCTGTTATTCCTCATGTTTTAATCTTATTTTGAACATTCACTCACATTCTCCAAGAAACTCTTCTTTGTTAATGTTATACTCTCTTTTTTTTTCTTTCACTTCGTTATCTATTTTGTTTTTCACAATTATACCCTCTTCTGTCTTTTCTTCGGTAAATAGATCTATTAAACAGTATCTCTTCTTTACTCCCTATAGCTGTCTTTCTTTTAACATCACTCTCTGTTTCCTTTCCTTATACTTACACTTTTTTTTTTATTTTATTTTTTTTGGTTAGCTCCCGGTCCGCGTACCGGGAAGCTAACCCGAAAGCGAACCAAAAGAAATAGAGCTTGCCAGAGTGCTAAACATTCTAGCAATTTTTTTGGAAAGGGAAGGTAGTTCTGAAAAGAACTTTTTTTTTATATTTTTGTTGTTTTATATATTTATTTATTTTTTGAAATTTTTTTGTTTTTTTTGTATTTTTTGAACGATTTTATATTTTTTTTGGTTTTTTTGGGGGGGGGGAAACAACAAAAAACAGGCGTTGAAAAGGGCTCAACAGGAGCAAAAAAAAATTACTGGGGGCGGTTAGGGCAATCATGGTGTTCATACGCCAGGTTCAGTGCATTGATGCTCATGTTGCCACAAGCTAATAATGCACGACAGTGGATCATAAGTGGATCATGTGCCCAAAATTTTGTTGAATATTTGGCACAGTTTCCTGTGCCTCTTCTGGTGATAGAGAAACCGGTATTGTTGGTCTGGCGACAGGAGTTGGTCTGGGATTGTCGTGCATATCCCTTAATTCCGCCCGGCTGTAATTTAGGGGATGTTTCCTAGTCATGTGCCTGTGCATAGTGTGATTGCCAAAGATATATTTTTTGTCCGTCCCTCTGGACAATTGTTCCTTGCATATCAGGCAGGTGACATACCTCGCGTTGACTTTTTTTTGCCCACGAGGTATTGAAAAAAACTGCCAGATGAAACTGGCTTTCTTTCTGGAAACCCGGGGCAACTCTTCTAAAAATTGTGGTTCTTCTCCCTCCTCATCCATTTCTTCCTCTTCCTCCTCAGTGTTGGTAAGGACCTGGGGAGGTGGTCCTCTCTTCCCATGAGGAGGTGGTGGTGGTGGTGGGGGTCCACCAGCTGAAGCAACCAATGAAGCCATTTTCACACAAGCAAAATAGGTCTTCCAACAAGCAAAATAGGTCTTCCTCTCACAATGATGAAAGTCAGAGTGAGGAAAGAAGGAGGGGTTTTCATCATTTGGAAAAAACAATACTTCTCAACCAATGAAAAGTGTTATTTTTAGGTCACCTGACCTAGCCTTCCATAATTATGAAACTAAAAGTGAAATGAACCAATGAAAAGTTTTATTAACAAGTCACATGACCTCTCACGCTCATGTTACGCGCTGCGGAACGCTCCCCGGTTAGCTTCCGGGTCGCTCCGCTTCGCGCCTCGATCCGCTCCCCCGGGACACTTCCGGGTGCGCTAACGCGATACGTCACAAGACGCATTTCGCGGCAACGCGATACGTCGCGCTTTCGCGCCGCGGATCGCTTCCGGGGAGCTGCGTTTCGCGCCTCGGTCCGCGCCCCGGGGCACTTCCGGGTGCGCTAACGCAGTACGTCATAAGACGCATTACGCGGCAACGCGATACCGTCACTATGTTGATTTCTTACCGGTTCGCGGACCGGATCGCGGAATCAAATTGAGCTAACGGGAAGCTTCCCGGTTCGCGGACTGGGAGCGAAACAAAAAAAATATTTAAAAAAAATTATTAATAAACATATAAAATATATTTTTGGATTTAAAGAAGAATACATTTTACAGCTATAGATATTAGCTTTTAAAAAGCCAATGAAATTCACTGAAAAAAACATAGGTTATAGACCATATATAGTTAGGAATTAGCATTTACAAAACCTTGAAAATTCACTGAAAAAACCATAGGTTATAGACCATATATAGTTAGGAATTAGCATTTAAAAAACCTTATTTTACTCACACAAAACCATTGAAATTCCATATATAGTTAGTTGTACTAACTATATATCGCGCACCCGCAATCCACTGCTGATCATGTCACATATTACATCATTCATGACATGGTCAGTGACATCACTGATGACATCACTGATGACATCTCAAATGACATCACTGATGACATCACTGATGACATCTCAAATGACATCACTGATGACATCACTGATGACATCTCAAATGACATCACTGATGACATCACTGATAACATCTCAAATGACATCACTGATAACATCTTAAATGACATCACTGATGACATCTCATTTGACATCAATGGTCACATCACTGATGATATCATTCATGTGACAATACAATGCATCTCCTCACACTTTAATATAACCTCTGTTACACCCAGTGTTAAATACAGAATATATTTTTTTAAACAATTGACACACCAATACTAGTTACTACATACGCACTCACTGATTCCTACGTCTACACACACATTCACTCATTCACCCATACAATCATTCATACATACAATAACTCATCTTTACAACACTATCATATGCACTCATACACCCTATACAGACACTCACACTCTGCCACTCATCCTTGGAGTTACTCACACACCTAGTCAGTCCTGTAAAGAATCAATCACACTTCCATTTTCTAATCTATACAGTTAAACATAGAGTACCTTACATTTTCAAACATATTCTAACACATACTTACTCTCTTATAAATCATTGATACAAGAACACATTGATCTGCACAGAGTCACACATCTCCCAGCCAGCCACACACACACTCAGTCTCCCATACAAATACTTGGACAATCAATCAATAACCCATATAGTTACTCATATAGCTACTGATCAACAATGCAGCAGTTTACAGAATACCAGACATAATGATGCACAAATTAAGACAGTTTAGTCACTAACCTATGCATTCAGTGAGACACATTTAATCACTCACTCATACAGTCAGTCACGCACCTACTAAAACCTTCATTCAGACACTTATACATCCACTCATTCAGTTGTGATGTGATGTCATCAGTGATGTCATTTGAGATGTCATCAGTGATGTCATCAGTGATGTCATTTGAGATGTCATCAGTGATGTCATCAGTGATGTCACTGACCATGTCATGAATGATGTAATATGTGACATGATCAGCAGTGGATTGCGGGTGCGCGATATATAGTTAGTACAACTAACTATATATGGAATTTCAATGGTTTTGTGTGAGTAAAATAAGGTTTTTTAAATGCTAATTCCTAACTATATATGGTCTATAACCTATGGTTTTTTCAGTGAATTTTCAAGGTTTTGTAAATGCTAATTCCTAACTATATATGGTCTATAACCTATGGTTTTTTCAGTGAATATATATATATATATATATATATATATATATATATATATATATATATATTTTACCTACTGGCGGTCGCCAGTAGGTAGTTATAGTTAGGACCTAGTTTCCATAGGAAATCCGCAACATTCTATTGGGAATAACTTTGGTGCCGGTGGACGAATCTTCGCGAATCCCTCAAAGAAGATGGCCCGCTCCGCTCTGCTCCTTCCCTGAAAGTTTGGGGGGGATTTGTCAAGCGGGGGCCGAGATAAAATGGGGGTCCCAAAACATGTTTTCCCCATGTTAATTTCGATAGGGCGGTTGGACTCACTTTTAGCCCGAACGGCTGAATGGATTTCCACCAACCTTGGTAAAATTTTAGGGACTGGTAGCCCAATGTGCCTTTGCTATGTCTCAAGATATGTGCTCCAGTGGATTTTGAGTAATTTAGGTTCATAAAAATATATATATCTATAAGCGCGCCCTGGTACACGCACCGGGGCACGTACCAGCGCGCTACGCGAGTTCTCGAGTGGAAAGCTGATTGGCTCTCGGGTGTCTGTCAACATTCCAAACAGTCCGGAGCGGCCGCCATCTTGTGTCTTGGTAGGATCGAGACACAAGAGGTGGCAAAAACAAAGGGGGAAATGACTAAATGGGGGTAGGGTAGACCCCCCCTGCCCCCTAGGTTTGATGTGGGGGCCATAAAAGGTACCGGGGAGCATACCATGGGGAAAACCCAGTGAAACAGTAAAATAATCATTTAAAGTTATTAGTGTTAGGGTAGCTCTGAATAGAGTTGTTGTGTTGTGTGGGTGATTTCAGTACCAACATGTAGATACCAATGCAGAGTCTTAAATTCAATGTACACCTTCTTTTCTGTAGATATCTTGCATGTTGTTACAGAAGTTATTGTAGTATATGGAATCCATACCATAGTCTGTCAGGAAAGCAGAAACAGATCCTTTAAGCACGCCCTGAGAATGTTTTAAAATTGCACAGTATACTGTAAGTCTCACTTTATATTATAATCATTTTGGTACTACTTCATGAATTACATATAAAAATGAATAATGTCTCAAACAATTTTTAATTATTAAATAAAAATTTATTGTTTAGAATTTTCATAGTTTAATAAAACTTCCAGCATTAGATGATCTGGAATCTCCTCAAAATTGCATGATTCAATATTTTGTAAACAGTCAATAAATTGTTGGTCTAGAGACTCATCCATAAAATCCTCGTCAAAAAAATCTTGTTGAAGAATCTCCTCATCGGTAATTTCGAAAGAAATATTGATGTTTTCTTATTCTCCTTCCATTTTCTTGCTGTAAATTGCATAAAAAATAACTATATCAGTAGAGTTAGGGCACTGTTGGGTTTAAGTTCAGATAGGTACTTCTGAGTTTTTAACAGTGAAGTTATCTTTGGGCAGTGTATGGTATCAGGCAAGAAGTAGAAATATAAAAAAGTGTATGTGAAGAAGCCTAAGTAAATTCATAATTATACCAGAGAAGCCTAACTCAATCTATAACTATAACAGAGAAGCCTATCTCAATCTATAACTATAACAGAGGGACAGTAAATAACTATCAGAAAACATATTTACAAATTCACCTAAAGTGCCCCTTACAAATTACCAACTTACCTTATAGAAAGGTGATGAAGATAAATGAGAAAATCCTTTAAAGATGTACCTCAGGTAGTTGTAGTCAAAATGGCCGTGTTTCCCTCTCATTTTTCATTTATATTCATGTACATAACCAATCAAATGTCAGGAAATAAAAGTAGAAAATGAAAGTAACATTTTAATTGGTTGTAAATTCTAACACTTCATATGTGTTTTTGTCATGTAATTTACCTCAGGATATTTAGACAGGGCTACAGCCCAAATGGCTCAATGGTATTCCACCAAATTTGGGAAAATTGTAGGGACTGGTATGTAGTAGGGCCTATTCTATATTTGGTGAAAGTCTCTCCAGTGGTTTTTATGTAAATGAACTTTTAAAAAAGTTTGGGAGCGCTCACCGGTGCGCGCCCCGGTACGCGTACCGGCAGCGCTACGGGATTCCTCCATCTTGTGTTTCGGTAGATTTGAGACACAAGATGGAGGACAAACAACGTTGGGAATGGGTAAAAGGGGGCACGGTAGACACCCCCTGACCCCCTAGGTTTTCTGAGGGGTGCTTAGGAGGCCCATATAGGCCAAAAAATGATAAAATAAATTTAAGTGTTTCGCGGGGGGAGCACCCGGTACGCGTACCGGGGAGCGTACTTTGGTGAAAAACAGTGAAAAAAGTTAGAGTAAAGTAATCGTTTTGAGTGATGAGAGGTAGGGTAGCCCTGAAAAGAGCTTTTGGGTTCTGTGGCTGATTTAGGTACCTACAAGTAGGTTCCAATGCACAGTCTTAAATTCAGGAGGAATATTCTATTCCCCTCATCTGAGAAGTGCACACCATCTCCTCTGTAGATATCTTGCATGTTATAACTCAAGTTATTGTTGTATATTGAACCCATTCCATAGTCTCTCATGTAAGCAGAAACAGATTTATTCACATGTTTCTGTGCTTTCTCAATTTGTGGACAAAATTGGTTTGACCACTTCCATTTCTGTCTTTGGCATATATTGGAATATACCAAGGCAGTTTGTGGAAAAAGTGTCATCAATTGCCCAAAGGTGTCCTTTAAAACCCTTTCCAGACCTACTCCAGTCAAAGTGCCTAGGTCATTTCCACCACAGTGGAAAATTATGAGGTCAGGGTGTGGCAGATGGTAAAAGGTTTTCACCAATGGTATCAATTGATGACATCTCAATCCTCTGGCCAATCCACTTGATGTCTACATTTGGTAAATCAAGGTTGTGAAAATTTCTGATAGCTGCATACCTTTGAGCCCAGTGGATGTAGCTATGTCCAATAATCCAGACAGAATACATCGTGAGAGGAGGTTCTGGTGAAGTCAGATGAAGTGTGGGAATGAAATGGCAGTTGGAACAGTAGGAGTTTGCAAAAAAAAACTGTGGAGTTTCAGTGCTCTTGAATCACAAGCAATGATTGGTGGATTCAGATAGTTGAAAACTGAAAGTTAGGGTGCATGGTTCTGTTCTGTGAAAGAAGTAATTTGAATGGTTAAGAAAAAGTCATTTAAAGAAACATTGCACCGGATAAGCTGGTGTATTGAGAGGTCAAACATCCTTGCTGAGTTCATTTGCAACATTGTAGAATAAACTTTTAAACCTGAGAGGTCAGTGAGGAGGGAGTTGCTATGGTAACAGGTAGAAAGGGCTGAGGGGGTGAAGGGTGTTGGTTTGAAAATAGAGAGGAAAGAGTTTTAATTGGTTAACATGAGGGATATGTGTGTAGAATTAGAGGTTTTCTGTGCCATTCATGGTTGCAGTGCCTGGAGTACATACCTTTTGCTCTGCTAAAGAAATATTGGTGCGTGTGTCTGACACTGTTCTCAATCTCCCAAAGCATTTGTAAAGGTGAGTAATGATTCATTTAATTTAGATAGAGACTTGTATACTCTATGGAGAAGATTTGGAAGCAAATTGTGGTTTTTCTTTTCTAACCCTCCCTCACCGTTGTTCCTTTACTCCGGTTCCGTCACTACCCCTCATTCCCCATCCTTTACTGTCCTTCCCTTTACTTTCAACACCCACTCACATTCTCCCAGTACCTCTGCTTTAGTTTTCTTCCTCTCTCTTCCCTTGTTTTGCTCCCTTATTCATTTTCCTTTTCTCACTTACACCCTATTACACCTTCTCTCTGTCTTACTATCTAATACGCAGTCCCTCTGTGTTGCTCCCTCTAGCTCTCTTTCTCTTAACATCACTCTCTCTGTGTCCTTCCCTCATGCTCACTCCTTTATTTTTTTGTATTTTTTTTTGGGTGCGCGCCCCGGTACGCGCACCAGGGAGCGTACCGGTACGCGTACTCTGGAGAAAACAGAATGACAGAGTTTTCAAAAAATTTAGCATTTTTTTTTATAAATTAGAGGTAGTTCTAAAAAGAACTGTTTTTGTATTCTTTTTGTTGTTTTATATTTTTTTATTGTTTTTTTAACATTTTTTACTTTTTTTGGCTTTTATGAAGAATTTTATATTTTTTTGTATTTTTTATGGGGACAAACAAAAAACAGGGAATTGTAAACGGCTCGACTGGAGCAAAAAAACCAGGAAAAAATTAAGGCTTCTTTCGGCACTGGTGGTTGTCACCAGCAAGGTTGATGAGATTAATACTTTGCTCACCATAGGTAATTGTTTTTCCACAAACAATGCAAACAATTTTGTAGCCACCAAACTTGGTTTGTATGTTTGGCACCATCTCCCTTGCCTCTGGACCCGATGGAGTGGGTTCTTTGGTTGTTGAGGTTCTGGAAGACGATTGGGGAAGGTTTCTGCACAGTTCTCTCACCTCTGCTGCAGAATAGTTATTGGGATGCAATCGTTGCATGTGGCGAATCATTGTGTGATTGCCAAATTAATATTTTTTGGCAGGGTTCCCCCTGGATAGTACAGCGCCACAGATGAGACAGTTTCAAAAAAGGGGGTGGTGATGGACAGAGTATCTGAGTTAATCAGAACACTCCTACCCAGTCAACAGATCAGGGCTTGATCCATCACCGTTTTTTAGCTCACTGCACCATCCCAGTTCAGAACCTGGCTATATGCAAATTAGTCTGTCCCTGGCCCAGTGCATCATGGGAACAGGGCAGACCAAAAAACCAAGCCAATTCTTCACTGGAAAGGAAACAAGCTTCCGGGGACCGGTTTCTGGCATTACAGCCGTCTTCGGCCCGGCTTGCTTGAATCCTGATGGTGCAATGAGCAAGGGACTCATGTCTGAGCATACCCTTCCACACTCATGGTGGCCAAAATAATTTCAAAAAAGGGGGTGGTGATGGACAGAGTATCTGAGTTAATCAGAACACTCCTACCCAGTCAACAGATCAGGGCTTGATCCATCACCGTTTTTTAGCTCACTGCACCATCCCAGTTCAGAACCTGGCTATATGCAAATTAGTCTGTCCCTGGCCCAGTGCATCATGGGAACAGGGCAGACCAAACTACCAAGCCAATTCTTCACTGGAAAGGAAACAAGCTTCCCGGGACGCCTGAAATGGCAGAAACCGGTCCCCGGAAGCTTGTTTCCTTCCCAGTGTAAGAATTGGCTTTTGTAGTCTGGTCTGCCCTGTTCCCATGATGCACTGGGCCAGGGATAGACTAGTTTGCATACAGCCAGGTTCTGAAACTGGGATGGTGCAATGAGCTAAAAAACGGTGTTGGATCTAGCCCTGATCTCTTGACTGGGTGAGAGTACTCTGCTTAATTCAGAGACCCTGTCCATCACCACCCCTTGTTGTAAATAATTTTGTCCACCCTAAGCGTGGAAGGGTATACTCAGATGTGAGTCCCTTGCTCATTGCACCATCAGGATTCAAGCAAGCCGGGCCGAAGACGCCTGAAATGGCAGAAACCGGTCCCCGGAAGCTTGTTTCCTTCCCAGTGTAAGAATTGGCTTTTGTAGTCTGGTCTGCCCTGTTCCCATGATGCACTGGGCCAGGGACAGACTAGTTTGCATACAGCCAGGTTCTGAAACTGGGATGGTGCAATGAGCTAAAAAACGGTGTTGGATCTAGCCCTGATCTCTTGACTGGGTGAGAGTACTCTGCTTAATTCAGAGACCCTGTCCATCACCACCCCTTGTTGTAAATAATTTTGTCCACCCTAAGCGTGGAAGGGTATACTCAGATGTGAGTCCCTTGCTCATTGCACCATCAGGATTCAAGCAAGCCGGGCCGAAGACGCCTGAAATGGCAGAAACCGGTCCCCGGAAGCTTGTTTCCTTCCCAGTGTAAGAATTGGCTTTTGTAGTCTGGTCTGCCCTGTTCCCATGATGCACTGGGCCAGGGACAGACTAGTTTGCATACAGCCAGGTTCTGAAACTGGGATGGTGCAATGAGCTAAAAAACGGTGTTGGATCTAGCCCTGATCTCTTGACTGGGTGAGAGTACTCTGCTTAATTCAGAGACCCTGTCCATCACCACCCCTTGTTGTAAATAACAGATGAGACAGGTCACCTTTGCAGCGTTTACTTTTTTGGAACCCCTTGGGATTTTATAAAACTCCCATATAAAGTGCTCCCTAGGTTTGTATGGGGGATTGTCTTCTGGCAGGAACTGCCTTCTCTCTTCCTCCTCTTCCTCCTCCTCCTCCTCTTCTTCTTGACCACCAATGTGATGTTCTGGTGGTCCTTGTGGTGGTGGTGGTGGTGGGGCTGATGCTCCAGCTGCTGACAGTACTGTAGCCATATCTCTAAGAAAAAAGCAGGTCTTCCTCACTCAAAGAACAAAGTGAGAATGGGGAAAAAAGGTGGGGGCTTTCATCATTTGGAAAACAAAACTGTTCTGAACCAATGAAAAGTGTTATTTTCAAGTCACATGATCCGGGCTTTCATCATTTGGAAACCAAAATGTTCTGAACCAATGAAAAGTGTTATTTTCAGGTCACATGACCCGACGCGCTTACGCTACATGCCCCGGTGCGCGCCCCGGGACGCGCCCGGCGGCGCTTACGTTGCGCGATCGTATGCGCTCGGGCGCTTCCGGCTGCGCATACGCCGTGCGTCATAAGACGCATCACGCGGCTACGCGATACGTCACAACGTTGTTTTCGTTCACGGCAATAGCGCTAACGGGACGCTCACCGGTACGCGCACCGGGGCGCGCCATAACACTGCGCTTACCCGTGCGTTCACCGGTACGCGCACCGGGAGCGCACCAAGGCAAAAAAAGAAGAAAAAAAGGAAAAATATAAATAAAAAAATAGTATTACATAAATATACTATATAGGATTTATTATAAAAAATATTATATTTCATAGCTATAGAAATTAGCTATTAAAAAACCTATGAAATTCACTGAAAAAAACATAGGTTTTAGGCCCTATATATAGTTAGGAATTAGCATTTACAAAACCTATGAATTTCACAGAAAAAACCATAGGTTTCACACCAGTTATAGTTAGGAATTAGCATTTAAAAAACCTATGAAATTCACTGAAAAAACCATAGGTTTCACACCAGTTATAGTTAGGAATTAGCATTTAAAAAACCTATTAAATTCACTGAAAAAACCATAGGTTTCACACCAGTTATAGTTAGCTGGAAATTTTACTCGCATAAAACCAGTGAAATTCCCACGTTATAGTTAGTTGGACTGACTATAACTTGCGCGTGCAATGCACTGCTGATGACGTCACATATTACATCACTCATGACATGGTCAGTGACATCACTCATGACATCACTGATGACACCATCCTTGTGACAGAGTGACAGACCTCCTTTCACTGTAATGTAACCCTTGAAACACATATTCAAAAATAGAAACTAAAATTTTCAAAATAATGGAGATACCCATACCAGTTACAACAACCAATTCAATAATTCCACAATCTATATACACATCCACTCATTCACCAACAGTTCTATATAGTCACTCATACATATACTCACTCATCATATGTAGTGATACACCTATACATCCTGTTACACACCGACAGTCATCCAAAAGATACTCTCACACATACTGACACATGCAAATAAACTATTGAACATCCATTTATTTGCATATACAGCTATACACACACTACCACTTTACTTCTAAGGAAACTTACACATATGTACTCTCTTAAACAATCACTTATAGAAACACATACTTATTTAAACAGGAACTCTTACAATCTCTTACTCTCACATATACTCACTTATATACATCAATATTCACATATACTAGATTAAAACATATGTAGTTACTGATAAAGACACTAGTGAGACAGTCATTCACTCACTAACACACACATATACACACTCATTCACCCATACAGTCCTGCACATCAAAACAGATACAGAGAGTCAGTGATTCATGCATCTACCACCAAACCATACAGACACTCATACTGATACTAAAAAAACATCTAATAACCCATATACATACACATGTAGCTACTCACCAACCCATGCAGCCACTTATACACAAAGTGAAACACTGATACATATATTTAAATATTTAAACATTACTTTCTAATATATGTATTCACTAACATACACTTAATAAACCAGTTAACCAATCATTTTTTTTTTTAAAACATCCATGTAAACACTTATTTAAACATTTATTCTTCCATCAACTTTTACATATACATATATAACACATATTTATTTTTTAAAAAGACACACATTCACTGGATGGTGTCATCAGTGATGTCATGAGTGATGTCACTGACCATGTCATGAGTGATGTAATATGTGACGTCATCAGCAGTGCATTGCACGCGCAAGTTATAGTGAGTCCAACTAACTATAACGTGGGAATTTCAATGATTTTATGTGAGTAAAATTTCCAGCTAACTATAACTGGTGTGAAACCTATGGTTTTTTCAGTGAATTTAATAGGTTTTTTAAATGCTAATTCCTAACTATAACTGGTGTGAAACCTATGGTTTTTTCTGTGAATATATATATATATCGGGACAACAGCATCACCTTTCCAGCAAAATTAAAACCAAACACGTTTCGGGTTTCCCTAGCCCTTGTTTACCGGTATCTCGGAGGGGGATGTTTCCTCCCTATATACATCAATCCACCACAGGGATGGACTGAATGCAGTATTACATTTTTTTGGTAACAGGCCACCGTGTCTTAAGGACCACACTACAATGGTACTTGAAATGATTGAGCTCTGTTTGTGCAACAATTTCTTCTTGTTTTCCACGCAGGTCTTTCAACAAATGAGAGGGGTGGCTATGGGGGCCTGCTTCTCTCCCAGTTATGCCTGTCTCCATATGGGCTACTGGGAGGAGCAGGTCCTACCACCTCTCTTTACACAAATACTGGCTACCAAAGTCGTCAAATGGCTTCGCTATATTGACGACTTGCTAATAATCTGGAATGGTAGTGAGGAAGAGACTTCAGTATTTGTTAATGACCTCAATAACAATTCTCTTAATTTGGGCTTCACTAGCCAGATGAGTTGTTCCTCCATCTGTTTTTTGGATGTAGAGATTTACATTCACAACTTGGAATTGCGCACTAGACTGTTTAGAAAGCCAGCTGCGGGGAATGCTGTGCTCCACGCTTCCAGTCATCACCGACACCTCTAATACGCAGCATCCCGTATGTTGAGATGCTGCGTATTAGAAGGATCTGCAGTTCAGATTTGGATTGTAGGATGGCCCAGAATGATTGTAAAGCTAGATTCCTCACACGGGGTTATCGGTTGGAGGTCATAGACAGTGCCATGTGCTGAGCCAACTCTATGGGAGCTGTATCCTTAACGACTCCTCCAGCACTTACATCCCCCGTATTGCTGGACGAAACCAGGCTGATCCTGACCTATAGCAGACAACATCAGGCTATTGGGAGAACAGTACGTAGCAATTGGTCGCTAATAGCAAGTGATCAAATCTTAGGAGAACAACTACGCACCCCTCCTAACATCACATTCAGGAAGGCGAGATCCATGCCCGACAGCTTGGTTTCAAGTAGCCCTGAGATTAGATCATCAGGTGATTGGCTAGCTGGTAGTAAGGGATTCATTAAGTGTGCCACATGCAAGGCCTGCAAGAATGGCGTTAGCAGGAGTGAATACTTGATCCCTTTTAATGACCAACCAGTGCACATCCAAGCTAAGTTAACTTGCAAAACAGAGTACGCGGTGTATGTGCTGGAGTGTCCTTGTGGCCTATGGTATGTAGGCAGCACAAAACTGCCTGCACACAAAAGGATACTCCAGCACCTCAGAGCCATCAACAATGGAGACACTGCGTAACCTGTTGCGAGGCATTTTGAGGAGGTTCACAACAAGAACCCGGAGGGGTTAAAATATTTCTTAATCGACACAGTTCGTCCATTAAGGAGAGGGGGTGACCATGAGGCACTCCTGCGTAAGTTAGAAACTAGACACATATTACTGTTTGATTGTAAGATCCCTAACGGTATGAATTCGAGTGAGGATATGTACACCTATTTATGAATATTTTCCTGCTGCTGCTAACTGTATCCAAGTATATTAACGGCATTTATGTCAAGCTGCTGCTCTTCGGATCAATTTATTGATTTTCGATAATTCTTTTCAAACATGTTTATAATGTAATTAAGTGTGACACTTTTAAAGTATTTTTTAACACTGGGTTTATTCTAGCGTGCTTAGTGTTTTTTATATTGTGCCTCAAGTATAAGTTATTTGACTTATTTTGCAATGTTGCACATAGGATGACAGCCCAGATGGGCTTCTGTGACCCCTGCTGGTAATTTTTGTTTGGCCAACATGGATAAAGTGTTCAGTGGGACTATTAACACTGATTTTTAAACAGTTTAAACATGTAATTTACTTTTTGCATGCTTTTACTTGTTTTTACCTGTTTTCAGATGTTTTTTACATATTTTTACATGTTCTGTCATCCCCGTATCCTACCGTGTCATATTTATACAGCAACTGAATTGCCCTATCATTATGATGCGTTTTATTAGTCAATTTGCACTAATTGTATTTTACAGTTATTTTGGTGTATTTGTATTCGCATCCTATGTTGTGCCTATATATGGGGGGCATGCAGTAATATAGAGGAAGCGACATGAGTCTATCTTCTATGTCTATGCAAATTCACTAGCACGCTAGCACTTTAAAAGGGTCACCTCACCTGCTCAGCGCTTGTCATGTGATCAAGGCCCTTCCCGGGCTGAAACGCGTAATGGTCGGTGTGGTGTTTGGGCTACAATAAACAATATTGCACCATCACTGGGTTCGTCTCGTCTTTTGCTGAAACTGCTGCCAAGACGTCTTCTGCCTCATATATATATATATATATATATATATATATATATATATACATAGCGGGAAAACAGCATCACCTTTCCAGCAAAATTAAAACCAAACACGTTTCGGGTTTCCCTAGCCCTTGTTCACCGGTATCTCGGAGGGGGAAGAAGCGGCATGAGTCTTTCACCGCACTTGCAGTGATTCCATTTCTATCCCGCCCCGATGGGCGTATGCGCTAACTGCATTGTGGTCTCACACGTTCTTTTCAAACGTTTATCATCCATAGTGGAATGCCGCCATACCCCCAATTGTCTTTAATCACCACAGTGGGTTTCTGAAGCTAGGGGAGGCCAGGGCTCCGTTTCATTTTCTCCTGACCAAATCGGTCACGTCGTTCCTTTCATGCCTTGTGGTTCATTCGGTGTTTAGGAGCTGCAACATCAGCAGCGGGGCACCTCGCGGTCCGAGCAGGCCACTACACATCTATATAAAAAAAGCTCCTAATTGATGCACCACACACGGCGAGTCATTCACCTTTTATTTGGCAGGTAAGAGGGACAACAGAATCAATCCAGTCTGTGCTACAGTAAGTAAAGTATTGGACTTCAAAGGGGTTAAATAGACTATTCCCACTCCAGTCTGTGCATGAGCAGGGAAATCGTTGGACTTTGGAAAGGTAAGATTTACTGTTCCCACTCTAATCTGTGATACAGTAGGTAAAGTGTTAGACTTCGGAGAAATTGAATTTACTATTCCCACTCCAATCTGTGCAACAGTAGGAAACAATTGGACTTTGGAAAGGTAAGATTTACTATTCCCTCTCCAGTCTGTGCAAGAGTAGGCAAAGCATTGGACTTTGGAGGGATCACATTTACATTTACTACTTCCAGTACAGACTGAGCAACAGTAGGAAAAGTGCTTCACTTCAAACGCACTACATATTTGAATAACCCTATTAATTTATTTAAAAATTAACACAATATATTTATATATATATTAATTAAAAAAATAACAGCACATTTAAATAATTTACATAATTAGTATACAATTTAATAATGATTAGTTACAAATAATTATTATTTATTACTTAATTAATTTCCCACCATATACCCCTACAAACCTAGCAGCCCACACCTAAAATATAGCTAAAATAAATAAGTATAACACAATTTATATAATTAATAATCAATTAAATAATTAGTTGACACTGAATAATTAAGTTTTAGTTATTTCTTAATACACCTCCCACTCTGAACACACCTACACACCCAGCAGCCCACACCTAAACTATAACAAAAAGATATAAAGTATTACACAATGAACATCATTATTAATCAATTAAAATAGAAATAACAATGACTAATTAATGCCTAATTAACTTCCCACCCTATACCCTTACAAACCGAGCAACCTGCAACTAAAATAAAGCTAAAATAAATCAGTATTACATAATGTACATATCTAATGTCGATCATATACTTAAGAATTAGTAAGTCATAAATAATTAATTATGACTTCATTAACTTCCCACCCTATACCCACTACAAGCCCAACAACCCACTACAACAGTATAAATTACTATTAGCAATTACATTAAAAAATGTAAATCGATTAACATTACAAACTATATTTTAAAGAAATTAATAACAATTATAAAAACAATAATAACATATAAAATTCCTTCATAGCCTAAAACACATTAAAATAATTAAAAAATGTTTTTATAACTATATTATTGAAAACAATATTAACTGCAAAGATATTCTTAACAACAATATTACTCACCTTAAAAAATAATATTCTTGACAACGATATTTCTGCATTAAAATATTTTTGCATCGCAATATTTGTTTCCAATGTTTCTGTCTCCCGATATAAAAAGCTCAATATTTTGTTCAAATGGCAATGCGGCGAGTATTCCACACATCCACACTTCCTGAGTGGCCGTGGAGATGAAGATTGGAGAAGTAGATGTGAAACTTTGCACCAGGACCTCTGTAAATTGGCTTACAGGGTGTTGGAAGCGGTGGGGGGAGTCTCCTGGGAAATGACATGTCTTCCCTTAACACAAATGTGTATACACTCCCCGCAACTAAAACCTTAGAACTATGGGAAGAAGATGCTGAAAACAGATCCCAACTAATAACATAAGATTCATTGGTTTTCCAGAGAAGGCAAGGTCTTCCTCCCCCGAAAAATTTCTGGAGGACTGGATTGTGTCCTGGATACTCAGAGGTCTGTTGTCAACCTAGTTTGGAATCGAGCAGGCACATAAGACACTGACTCCTAGGCCTCTTCCTGGGGCTGCTCTATAACCACTTATTGCGCCAATATTTAATTTGCTAGATAGAGATGTGATACTGCAGGAGGCAGGGAAGAAAGGAGAACTTCTCTATCAATCCTCACACATACTCATATTCCCAGATTACACGAGACAATTACAAAAACAATGTAAATCATTTTGAGGTGGTGAAACAACTTCAGGATATGAATCTAACCTACATGCTCCTTTTTTCGGGCCAAACTCATGGTACTCCATTGGTCTAAATCCTTCTTTTTCGACAATCCTTAGGCGGCCTAGGAGTGGGCAGCCGAAAAGAGGGAGCTGAGGTGCTTTGATCCCCTGCAGCAGACCTCATCTGGCGCAGAACTTGGAGAAAATGGAGGTCCTTAGTTAGCTAGGGTGCTGTAGTGACTAGTCAACCTTACACATCTGAAGCTGAAGGGAGGAGCCCACCATGATGCTGAGGCGAAGGACCCCCGGCTAAGACTCTAACGGATCGGGCAGAGAAATGGGCCTGTTTCCTCCTCCGGATGGTGAGATGACCCCACCCTGAAGATAGGACTGGTGGTAGAATGATGAGTACCTTGTATTGCAGTCCATTTCATAATGCTGGAGGAGATGCAGAGGCTGCCACCCGCTGTTGTTGTGTGCTAGTTTACTAGGGAGCTTAACTGTACATATTATGTGTTTCATTTACGGTGAAAGAGGAGGGATAGCAGAGGGTGAACAGACCTTTCTGAAGTTATGAAAGTGGGTAGTTTTGAGCTGGCTGGTAGGAAAGTTGGGAGGATTGTGGAGTTGGGGAAGGTGTTTCAGGTTTGTGTGTTCATGATCTCCACACAGTCCTGTGCAATCCCATTCCGAAATACCAAAAGAATAGACCAAGATCTTATAGTTTTCCAGACTTGGTCCAATCCCAGTGGTGTCGGATGAGATAAATTCCACCTCCTTGAGAGTCCTTTCCTGAAATGTCAATGGCTTGTCCAACAGAATTAAGACATAGGTAGTGGCCCAGTATCTCTGCAGACAGGCACCTGACCTAGTCCTGCAACAAGAATTTCCCCAACTTGGATCTCACTGTATATGCCTCCATTAACCCTTAATTTCAGGTGGCTGCTAAGTAGGACTCAACGGCACATGGGGCTGACAGTCATTCCTGATCCTTACTGTTTAAGCTCCCCAAGGCTTCAACAGCGGATCCTTGAAGAGTTAGGCCCTACATTTCTGGAATCTACCACCACAAGACATTTAATAGGAGGCAACTTTAACAATGTTCTTGACTTAGGAACAGATAGATCCCCCACCCTCATACTGATACACCACACTCAACTACAAACTTGGTGCAGTTTATTAATGCCTTTGGCTTAATATATGTCTGTAAATTAAAACACCTGACAGGTAGGCGCTACTCCTACTTATCCAGGGTCCATAAAATCGTTTCACAGTTGGACTATGTTTTTGTCCCTAATGATGAGGTAACTGCTATTTGTGTGGTGTAATATTTAGCCTGGGGTATTTCTGATCATTCTCCCCTTAAAATTGTACTGGGCAACAAGAGGGCGGATTAGAGGCAACTCCAATTGATGATTAAGCACCTGGAAACTGCAGTGCCCAGATGTAAAGGGCTTGAAGAAAGCATCTAAACGTTACCTCACTGATAATGTTGGCCTCCCTGGTCACTCTCCTGGAGGACTACAAAACAGCTAGAGATAGAACACAAAACTTGGTGGCCCAGGGAAGTAGTAGTGGGAAACAGAATGTGGAAGCCTTATAACAAATAGATATTGGATCAGGAGGCCATATATTTGGACTATGGTGAAATATGTGATTTGAGATGTCTAGCCATGATGAGTTAGGAATACAAGCACATCAGTAACCAGGATGCTAAAGAATAATATATTGCGCAACAGCGACGATTGTATGACATTGGGGGAGAAATCAGAATGCCTATTGGCATGACTAAGCAAGAGGGAGGAAGCATTGAGATGGGTAGAAGAAATTTAATGAGAGGGCGGACAGATGATCAACACAGATTGCGGGATTGCTGGGGAGTTTGCAAGGTACTTTCCGGGATTATACTGCAGAAGTCAAACAATGAGAACAGTAGCTATAACCAATCTTTTCAATACGTTACATCTTTTACTCCTTCCTACTGAGGATAGGAGTGCCTTAGAGAAGAGTTCACTCCTACAGAACTCACTGATGCCCTAGCATCAGTGCCAAACAGGAGGGAACCAGGACCAATTGGCTTTACACTTGAACTATTTAACCTTTTCCATGCTCATGACGAGTTCAGCTCATCATAGGCACGGTGCTCCGGTGCTCATGACGAGCCGAGCTCGTCATGAGCCATGGAACGCTCACACGCGGGGATAATTCCCCTGCTGTGCTGAGCGTTCCACTGGAACGGCTGTGGTCATGATGAGCTCAGATCGTCATGAGCACACGAGCACTGTGCCTCTTGATGAGCTGAGCTCATCATGAGCACCGCCGCCCCCCAGCACACCTGGGGAATATGCCCCGCACGGAAGGGGTTAAACTACTCTAATGATTGTTTGTCCGCATTTGCTTAGTATTCTCATAGGGGCAAGTGGAGAAGGGATGCTCCCTCTTGACCTCTGTTTCACCATTGTTATAGTAAAAACAAAGCCAGGCAAGCCTAAGGATGTCTGCAGCTCCTACAGACCCATTTCCCTCCGTAGGGTAGAGGGGAAGTTGCTGGTTAAAACGCCAGCTAATCGTCATGTGTGGGTATTCACCACGTCAGCACATGCAGACCAAATAGGTTCCAGGCCTCAAACATTAATGCTACAAAACCTGAGTAGGCTGTCTGTAATGGGCCATATGGATCAACCAATGGCCATATTATCATCAGGCGCTGAAAAAGTGCTTATTTCTATTGTTTGGACATACCTACGTCAGACTTATCTCACCTTTGGGCCTCAATTTTCCAAATGGGTGGCACTAATGTATGAAATGCCCATTGCTGTGGTTAAGGTCACAGGAGTGATTTCTGCTGAGTGCCCTTTGGAGTGATGCACTAGGCAAGTGTGTCCCTTGTCACCCCTTCTTTTGCCCTGTGTGTAGAACTGTTGGCATGCTGGGTGCGGAAGCAAGCAAATATCACTGGATTATCCGATGTAATACGATAAACTGGAAAAAATCACGCTATATGAAGATGATAACCCAGAAATTGCCATTCCAACTGCCTCGTCAGTATTTTGGCCCTTTGAAAAGTACTCCAGATTTAGAATACATATGGGGAAGTTGATGATGTTCACCCTACGTGAGTGGGAAGCTCTGGGAGACTCCTACTGGGGCCTCCAGTGGAGAGGACTAAATTTCGGTCCCTAGGAATTGAAGTAACTCTAGATTAAGCACGGCTCCTAGACAGTAATCTGGATCAGGTCATACGAGAGTACCAGGAGGACGTAGAGCACTGTAGATAGCTGCCTCTATCCCTGATCAGTCTTGCGATGACCTTCAAAATGATCACACTCCTCAAGCTCCAATATGTCCTGCAAAACACACCATGCACTATCCCCGAACCATACTTTGATAGATTAGATACTATCACACGTAGCCTCCTCTGGGATGGATGAACACCCCATATAGCTCTTCGGTCTTAGCACTGATCGGTTTATCATAGTGGCATTGTACTACCCTTTGTCAGGACATTCTGGCAGGCCACTTAGATACAGAATATTGACAAGTGGGGGGTTGCCCCAAGGCTAGTTGCAGCCACAAGTATGGAACGGCTGAGATTGGAAGATCACACTATAAAAATTACCTATACAGCAAAAAAGGTAGGCCATATCTGTTACACCACATACAAGCAGCTTTAGAGGCATGGGACAAGGGTACTAAGTACCTGAGATGACAGGGAAAGATGACCACGGAAGGGGCGTATGCTGAAGGAGGTCGTGAAACTGACTGGGTTCTACCGATGAGATACCATTGACATCTACGCGATAGGAGACAATTAGTCTAACTCCCTCCCATCTCATCTCAGAGAGCATTCCAATCACTTAATATTTAGAAATGAGCTGAAAATGTGTCTTTTCAGTAGCTCACCTCAATAGCGGTCTTGGTAGGCTAAAAGCTTGCAGGGCTCTATCTTGATCACTCTAAATAGGGTATAATGACACTAGCGCCAAGACGCCTTACAGTATTTGCACGCTTTATAAAACATATTAACTTAACATAATTGACACAAGAGTGAAGTCATTTGAAGGCCTGCAGAATGAATATGATGTGAGTCCTATACAAAAAATTACATGCCTGAAATTACGACGTGCTTTTCAAGCAGTGAGAACAGACTGGAAGATGGTTCCAAGTTGTAGCCATCTGGAAGGTAGGATATCGAATGCAGAGATGGTCAATAAGGTGGTTTCACTAACATATCGCACCACAAAGAATAACACAACTAAGACACTTATGAAACTCAGAGATAACTGGTTCCTTGGGAGGTGGCTTAATATGTTCTAAAGATGTAGCCATCAAATCAAAACTGAGATTGATACAGTAAAAAATTCTTCATAGGATTTATTACTATAGAAGCTGACTGTTCCGCATGGGAAGGACTCTGAACCCACTTTGCCTGCAATGTGGTGGCAGCAAGGGTACTTTTTAGGTCTCATCTAGGCAGCGCTTGCACTGACTCTTCGAGACATACTGTATTCAGGATACAGGCACAAAGCTACTCCCAATTTCCGCCCATCTTTTTAATTGGCTACTGTCACTGTCCTTTCTAAATGCTGGCTTTTCATTGGTCAATAAGCTTAGTAGTCCCTTCTTAGTTCCGCCTTTTCTCTTCTTGTAACCTCCCATGATTACACCCCTGTTTCATGTGTTGTTACTCTGTATGTTTCAATTACAGCCCCAGAGCACTATTTTCTTTAATGACTTTCTCCTGCCTGCTTTTGTAGGCAGGTCACTCTCTACCTGTAACGTGTTTTTTTTACAACGTGGCAAGCCTTTTTTTTAATTTTTTTTACTTTTCTTACAATGGTGGCACACTTTACCTTTAAATATCTTAAGATAAAATGTGGATGCTGTGCTTGCTTGAAAAGTAAAGAAATATGAAAAGAACGCGACCCAACACCTTTTTTCTATTTCTATACTTTTGAAGCAATTGCAGAACCCGCGCTTTAGCTTAACATGTCTAAAGCTAAAGCGCGGGTGCCGCCATTGTAACAAAAGTAAATACATTTGGGAAAAAGCGCGCAGCTGCCCTTTTTATTCTATTTGTTTACTTTTTTAAAGAAATAGAAAAAAATGTTTTTGTCTATTTCTTTATTTTTGAAGCAATCGTGGCACCCACGCTTTAGCTTATGAGGTTTAAAGCTAAAGCGTGGGTGCCGCAATTGATTTGCAATGCAATAGCTGTCCCATTACTGACGGTTTGAGATATTAGCGCTGCATTATTATTAGCAACGCCAGTAGCTCAAATTTTCAGTAATGCGAGACCTATTGCATTTCAAATGCTTTTTTTTCTTTGAAGGCCAGGGTCACTTTGTTCTACTTCTCACCCTCTTCTTGCAGTCTTTTTTTGCTCTCCCAGCAGCTTCCTTCCTTCCAAGTGCTGCATTTTCTTTTTATCTTCCTATATGCTACAGTCTCCTTTCCCGGTGGCATCCCTACTGTAACTGTAGTGTTGCGTGCCAGCCTTCCCGCAGTCACGTGACCTGTGAGAGCTATCGCGAGGCATTGATGGGTGGCGGGGATAGGGATTCGGATTGCAGCACCGGGCGAGAGAGAGTACTGCTCTCCCCTTTAGAGAGAATTATAACTCGGATAATAAAGTGGGCAGAAAGTTCCCACAGCCTCCGCTCTTCCTTCCGGGGGGGGGGTGGGGGAGGGGGCACGCTTTGAATCCCACAGTGGCGATGAGGCGGACGGAAGGTCACGCCGCCCAACTTCAGCCAGGTAGGGGAGAGCCGGCGTCTGCAATGCGGCGGGGGCGCGCTGCTCCTCGCGCTCTAACTTGCCCCGCTTCCAGCAACAGCCCCATCCAAAGGGCAATTCAGAGTGAAGAAGTGTCTACAAGGGATTTCACTTATATTTGAGTATATTCTTTTGTTTCGAATAATTTTAAGTAAGTCATACACAATCAGACTTTGAAGTGACCAGCAGGACAACTACAATAAATATCAATTCCAAAGGAAAGAAGAAAAGAGCACACAGAAGATCCTATTATTATCAAATGAATTTATCAAATATAAGACAAATTAAAAAAGGGCACATTCAAATCAAGTAGAGATCAGCAAACAACGTTATAGACAGAAGTGAAGATCAATTTAAACATATCTATACCATAACCTACATCAGCTACTAAAAATAATAAGCAAATATTGACCAAACATAGAGAAATATTGCTAAAAAACTGAAGATTTGTCTTGGAATTTACGGAACTGTAGACGTTTCGGTCTATGCGGCGTCAATCCTTTAGACCATCCTCAGGACAATTGTGTATTTTTTTTGCAAGATATAAAACCTTTATGTTATTCAGAAAGTAGTCACAATTAACTTTGTTTCGAGCTGGCCGTTTGGAAACCACGGTGAAATCACTGCTGGTATGAAACAGCCGATTTGTAGTTTGGATGAAACCAATACAAAAATATCTTGCTTCAATCTTCACAGAAACGGAAGCCACGTTTAGTGTGGTGTCGTAATGGATGCATCAGTCAAGTCCAGCAAGAATTATTTCGGTATGCGAGCAAAAACGACTGGCGAAAAAACGTCCATCCAAAGTTCAGCATCTGCGTGTACTCCAGCGCGGTGCGCAGACCACACCCACCAGAGTCTCGGCCAGCACCACTCCTGTCCCGGCTCAATGCGGCCTACCATAGGAGCAACCACCTCCAGGCTCCAATACACGGTGGGCCAGCCAAGGGTGCACTAGGGGCAACCTCCAACGGGCACCTGGAGCAGGCACCACCAGGTCCCATTCAAAGAAGAGCCAGCCACTGCTCAGCGCAGCACAGCCCTGGTGCACAGGGAGCACATCTCCCCCAGGCCTACATATACAAGGACCCATCCGTGGAACATGGTCCACTTGGCACCAGCCTCGCCACCTGCACTCCCAGAGGGCAGGTTGACCCGCCTATCACCCTTACAGAAGGGCCCCTAGCTGGCCTCCAGTGGCCTCAGCGACCTCTTGGACACACAATTGCCACACACACCAGCACTAGAGCAGCCCTGCAGAGTCACGTGACAGTCTGCAACCTAGGAAGGGGTGCTCTCTCAGCCCACGCAGGGGTGCAACCCCTCCAAACCTGCCGCAGCCCCCTGGGCTCTACATATACTGTAAGGTTCCACTGCTGTCCTCGACAAACACCATGTGTGCACAGACCTTCTCCTTAAACAACCCAGTGCCCTTCCTGCCGAAACCTGGAGAGCTGGCCATGAAGTGGGCTGATTGGAAGGGGTATTTCTTGAATTACCTCTCAGAGTTGAAGGACGAAGGTGAGGAGGAACTCTCAAGCAAACAGCGGATGAAGATCCTGTTACACAATCTAGGGCTGGAGGGTCTGCACGTTTACGACCAGATGGTGAAAAAGACCAGAGCTTCGACCGACGACAACATTTTCCAACATGCCCTTGAAGACTTGGACAGCCATTACCAGCCGTAATATGCACAGCCATCGACCGTTACAACTTCTTCCAGTGGAAACAGACAGAAGCGGAGTCAGTAGGGGACTACGTGGTGGCCCTGAAGAAGCTGGCCATCAACTGCAAGTTCGTCACCCTGCACGACAACCTCATACGAGACCAAATTATCATGCACTCAACCCTCACGAGTGTCCAGGAAAAGCTCTGGGTTAGTGGTGAGGCGCCTTTACCGGAGATCATCACCATCGTGAAACAGCCCACCCATACAAGGGAAGGCAGGGTGCTAGGGGAATCTCCCCCTGGCCTACATATACAAGGACCCACCCGCGGCACGTGGTCCACTTGACACCAGCCTCTCCATTTGCACTCCCAGAGGGCAGGGTGCCCCGCCTATCACCCTTACCGAAGGGCCCCTAGCTGGCCTCCAGAGGCCTCAGCGACCTCTTGGACACACAATTGCCACACACACCAGCACTAGAGCAGCCCCGCAGAGGCACGTGACAGCTGCAACCTAGGAAGGGGTGCTCTCTCAGCCCACGCAGGGGTGCAACCCCTCCAAGTCTGCCGCAGCCCCCGGGCTCTACATGTACTGTAAGGTTCCACTGCTGTCCTCGACAAACACCATGTGCGCACAGACCTTCTCCTTAACCAACCCAGTTCCCTTCCTGCCGAAACCCGGGGAGCTGGCCATGAAGTGGGCTGATTGGAAGGGGTATTTCTTGAATTACCTCTCAGCGTTGAAGGACGAAGGCGAGGAAGAACTCTCAAGCAAACGGTGGAAGAAGATCCTGTTACACAATCTAGGGCTGGAGGGTCTGCACGTTTACGTCCAGATGGTGAAAAAGACCAGAGCTTCGACCAACGATGACATTTTCCAACATTCCCTTGAAGACCTGGACAGCCATTACCTGCTGTAATATGCACGGCCATCGTCCGTTACAACTTCCTCCAGCGGAAACAGGCAGAAGCGGAGTCAGTAAGGGACTATGTGGCGGCCCTGAAGAAGCTGGCCATCAACTGCAAGTTCGGCACCCTGCACGACGACCTCATACGAGACCAAATTATCATGCACTCAACCCTCAGGAGTGTCCAGGAAAAGCTCTGGGTTAGTGGTGAGGCGCCTTTACCGGAGATCATCGCCATCGTGAAACAGGCAGAATTATCCAAGCGATGCGCTCTCGCAGCCAAAAAAGACGTAGCGCCACAAGCCAAAGTGTACAAAATCACTGATCGCAAGGCACCACCATCAAAAACCACGACGGACTCCGCCCCACCCCGCCAATCGATGTCTACGGGCAGAGGTTCCGGTCGCGTCCCTCAGGGTAAACAGGCCGTCTGTTACAGATGTGGCGGCACCTCCCACATGGGTAATGGCAAAAAATGCCCAGCGTTCCACGTTAAATGCTCGTTCTAGGGCATCACAGGACACTTTGGCAAGGTCTGCCGTCAGAGGCCCAGAAACACTAACGCTGCAGTCAAATATTATGCACAACGTCTCCGATGATCAGGAGGGAGCAGATCTCTCTGACCCAGATAGCATTCTTTGCATCGAAGACCACATCCTGGGCATAGGGAGTGTCGCAACTAAAAAGCCCTCATGCAAGTTGTCCATAGGGGGTGTCCACGTCGTCATGGTTGCAGACTCCAGATCGCCCTACACCATCATTCAGAAACAAATTTGGGACCAAGACTTCGCCAGAGTGGTGGGGGACCAGCTTTATCCCACGGATGTCCACCCAGTCACGTACACGGGAGAACGGATCCCTGTGGTAGGCTTCCGGCAGCTCCTTTTCGAGTTCAAAGGAAGGCACACCACTGCGAAATTGTACATAGCGAAGAAGGGCCCATCGGTCCTGGGGTGGGCTGACCAGGGAACGCTTGGCATCCAGCTCAACCCCGGTGGCGACACACAAGTGCTCCTGATGGATGACACGTCCATGCCTTCCTCACTCCAAGCAGAGTTCCCCACTGTTTACAGCAACCAGATTGGCAAAATGTGCAAGTTCTCCCACAAGATCGTACTTCAAGACAGAGCGGTACCAGTCGCCCACTAAGTCAGGAACATCCCGTTCAACTTCTGTGAAGCAGGGTAGGGTGTTGAAATATCGATTACAAAAATATCGTTGACAAAAATATCGTTGGAAAAATATCGTTTACAAAAATATCGACACCCTATACCTAAACAGGTAAGTACATAAATATCGACTCAAAAATATCGTTGTAATAAATATCGTTGTAAAAAATATCGAATGTTTAAATTAATTAAAATTACATCCAATATTAAATAAATATAAGTACTATTAACAAAATAAATTACATTACTTTTATTTTTTGACTATTGAAAACAAATTAAATACACTTTTTCATTATAAACTTAATAAATGTGTACATATACATATATTTAACACATTACTTTACATAACAACAATAATACATACATATAATTAAAATATAAAATATATTATTAATTAAAACATTTGATAGTGAAGGGGTAAAAATTACTATTCCCACTCCAGAGGGTGCAACAGTAGGGAAAGCGTTGGATAGCGTAGGGGTTTAAATTACTATTCCCACTCCAGAGGGAGCAACAGTAGGGAAAGCGTTGGATAGCGTAGGGGTTTAAATTACTATTTCCACTCCAGAGGGGATGTATGACGTTACAACGCATACTTTTACCACGCCTACCATTACCACGCATTTTTTACAACGGAGGATCCATGACAACGCATACCATTACCACGCATGTATTTACAACGCATATACCTTTACAACGCATACAATTACAACGTAAGTATTGGTAAGTATATAATATTTTTTAATATTTAATTTAATTAAAATTAATATAATGTAATTTAATGTAAATTAATGTAATTTAATTTAATTTAATTTAATTTAATTTAATTTAATTTAATTAATTTAATTACATTTAATCAATTTAATTTAATGTAATTTAAATTTAATTATATTTAATTTTTACACTGTACCCTTTTCCCAAAAACCCAAAACTGACCCTGAACCCAAAAAATACCCCTTTTACCCAAAAACCCAAAACTGACCCTGAACCCTAAAAATACCCCTTTACCCAAAAACTAAAAACTGACCCTGAACCCTAAAAATACCCCTTTACCCAAAAACTGAAAACTGACCCTGAACCCTAAAAATACCCCTTTACCCAAAAACTGAAAACTGACCCTGAACCCTAAAAATACCCCTTTACCCAAAAACTGAAAACTGACCCTAAACCCTAAAAATACCCCTTTACCCAAAAACTGAAAACTGACCCTGAACCCTATAAATACCCCTTTACCCAAAAACTGAAAACTGACCCTGAACCCTAAAAATACCCCTTTACCCAAAAACTGAAAACTGACCCTAAACCCTAAAAATACCCCTTTACCCAAAAACTGAAAACTGACCCTGAACCCTAAAAATACCCCTTTACCCAAAAACTGAAAACTGACCCTAAACCCTAAAAATACCCCTTTACCCAAAAACTGAAAACTGACCCTGAACCCTAAAAAAAACCCTTTACCCAAAAACCCAAAACTGACCCTGAACCCAAAAAATACCCCTTTACAAAAAAAAAAAAAAAATATTTTTAATAAAATAATATACTTACCAATACTTACGTTGTAATGGTATGCGTTGTAAAAGTACCTGCGTTGTAAATACATGCGTGGTAATGGTATGCGTTGTAATGGATCCTGCGTTGTAAAAAATGCGTTGGAATGGTAGGTCGTGGTAAAAGTTGCGTTGTAAAGGTTGTATACCCTCCAGAGGGTGCAACAGTAGGGAAAGCGTTGGATAGCGTAGGGGTTTAAATTACTATTCCCACTCCAGAGGGTGCAACAGTAGGGAAAGCGTTGGATAGCGTAGGGGTCAAAATTACTATTCCCACTCCAGAGGGAGCAACAGTAGGGAAAGCGTTGGATAGTGTAGGGGTTAAGATTACTAAATGTATTTACAATGTTTAAAAATTAACAAATCTTTATTTTTATTTAATTAATCATTAATTAAATAATTATTCAATTAAAATGTAATTAATTCACTACTTTTTCACTTAAAAATTCAACTACACACACCTAAAATTAATTAAACAATTAACATAACTAATTTACATAATTATTAATCAATTAACAAATTGAAATTAATTAACTATTATTTATTACACTATTTATATTCAATTAACACATTCATTAATACATTATTTTATTATATTTACAATGTTTAAAAATTAACAAATCTTTATTTTTATTTAATTAATCATTAATTAAATATTTATTCAATTACCACGCATTTTTTACAACGCAGGATCCATGACAACGCATACCATTACCACGCATGTATTTACAACGCATATACCTTTACAACGCATACAATTACAACGTAAGTATTGGTAAGTATATAATATATTTTAATATTTAATTTAATTAAAATTAATATAATGTAATTTAATGTAATTTAATTTAATTTAATTTAATTTAATTTAATTAATTTAATTTAATTTAATCAACTTAATTTAATGTAATTTAAATTTAATTATATTTAATTTTTACACTGTACCCTTTTCCCAAAAACCCAAAAGTGACCCTGAACCCAAAAAATACCCCTTTTACCCAAAAACCCAAAACTGACCCTGAACCCTAAAAATACCCCTTTACCCAAAAACTAAAAACTGACCCTGAACCCTAAAAATACCCCTTTACCCAAAAACTGAAAACTGACCCTGAACCCTAAAAATACCCCTTTACCCAAAAACTGAAAACTGACCCTGAACCCTAAAAATACCCCTTTACCCAAAAACTGAAAACTGACCCTAAACCCTAAAAATACCCCTTTACCCAAAAACTGAAAACTGACCCTGAACCCTAAAAATACCCCTTTACCCAAAAACTGAAAACTGACCCTGAACCCTAAAAATACCCCTTTACCCAAAAACTGAAAACTGACCCTAAACCCTAAAAATACCCCTTTACCCAAAAACTGAAAACTGACCCTGAACCCTAAAAATACCCCTTTACCCAAAAACTGAAAACTGACCCTAAACCCTAAAAATACCCCTTTACCCAAAAACTGAAAACTGACCCTGAACCCTAAAAAAAACCCTTTACCCAAAAAACCAAAACTGACCCTGAACCCTAAAAATACCCCTTTACAAAAAAAAACAAATAATATTTTTAATAAAATAATATACTTACCAATACTTACGTTGTAATGGTATGCGTTGTAAAAGTACCTGCGTTGTAAATACATGCGTGGTAATGGTATGCGTTGTAATGGATCCTGCGTTGTAAAAAATGCGTGGTAATGGTAGGTCGTGGTAAAAGTTGCGTTGTAAAGGTTGTATACCCTCCAGAGGGTGCAACAGTAGGGAAAGCGTTGGATAGCGTAGGGGTTTAAATTACTATTCCCACTCCGGAGGGTGCAACAGTAGGGAAAGCGTTGGATAGCGTAGGGGTCAAAATTACTATTCCCACTCCAGAGGGAGCAACAGTAGGGAAAGCGTTGGATAGTGTAGGGGTTAAGATTACTAAATGTATTTACAATGTTTAAAAATTAACAAATCTTTATTTTTATTTAATTAATCATTAATTAAATAATTATTCAATTAAAATGTAATTAATTCACTACTTTTTCACTTAAAAATTCAACTACACACACCTAAAATTAATTAAACAATTAACATAACTAATTTACATAATTATTAATCAATTAACAAATTGAAATTAATTAACTATTATTTATTACACTATTTATATTCAATTAACACATTCATTAATAAATTATTTTATTATATTTACAATGTTTAAAAATTAACAAATCTTTATTTGTATTTAATTAATCCTTAATTAAATATTTATTCAATTAAAATGTAATTAATTCACTACTTTTTCACTTAAAAATTCAACTACACACACCTAAAATTAATTAAACAATTAACATAATTAATTTACATAAATATTAATCAATTAACTAATTGAAATTAATTAACTATTATTTATTACACTATTTATATTCAATTAACACATTAATCAATTATTGTATTATATTTAAATTACTTCCCACCCTACTCCCCTATAAACCCACAACCCGCTACGGAACTATTAACACTAAATTCAACATAAAATACGGTATTAACTAATAAAATACTACAAAAAATACTACTTTGACAACCAATACTCATTAAAAACACTTAATTACTTAACATTATTTAAAAAACGATATTTTTGTAAACGATGTTTTTGTAAACGATATATATTACAACTATATTAATGTTAACAATATTACTTACCTGTCTGTCGATATTCTTGTCAAACTATATTTTTGTCATCGATATTTCTTCTTGTCGATATTTCTGTGACGATATTAATGTTAGTCGATATTTTTACGACGATATTCCCGCTCTGTACCGTGAAGCAGTACAGCTAGAACTGAAGTGCTTAAAAGACAGCGGCATTATTGAACCGATTGAATGAGTCAAATGGCTCGCGCCTTTGGTGGCGCTCAAACCTAGTGTGAAGATCCGGCTATGCATTGAACTCCGCGAACTTAACAAAAACATCATTGTGGACAAGTTTCCATTAACCAAGATAAACGAACTGCTCGCCCAGATGAAAGGTATCAAGTGGTTATCTACCATTGACCTCAAAGCCGTCTACCACCAGGTGTCACTCCACCCGTCATGCCGAAAACTCACATCCTTTTTCACACCCTTCGGATGCCACAGGTTCAGACGCCTGTCCTTCGGACTCGCATCCCCAGTGGCTGTTTTCCAAAAAATCATGCACAAGCTGTTGCAAAGTGTTCCAGGAGTTCTCTACTTTCAAGACGACATCCTCGTCATGGGAAAATCCAAAGCTAAACATGACGACATCCTGAACACCGTTCTACGCACGCTTGCAGCCATTGGCCTCACGGACGAATTAGAGAAATGCAAATTCGGTCTTCGTATGGTCTCGTATTTAGGACATGAAATCAGCGACATGGGAATCACCCCCAAATCGGCAAACGTAGAGGCCATCATGTCAACGCACTCCTGGAAGTCCAAAGACGATGTTCGCTCATTCCTGAGGCAGGCGGAGTTCTACAGTAAATTTGTGAGGAACTTTGCGACAAAGACGCACAGCCTACGCCAACTGCTCAAGGAAAAGAACAGTTTTGCCTTGTCAGAGGAAACGGAAGCAGAGTTTTTAGCCATCAAACAAGACATCTGCAAGGCTGTTCCCTTACATGGATTTGACGGCTCTGCTTGCAGTATCCTCACTACAGACGCCAGCAACAAGGGACTGGGAGCAGTCCTGTCCCAAAGGGCTTCAGACGGCACTGAAACCATGGTGGCTTTCGCATCACGATCCCTCACCCCCAGTAAAGAGAAGTACAGTGTGATTGAGAAGGAAATGCTAGCCACCATCAGGTGATGGAGAAATTCCGACGGTATCTTCGGAGATCACCGTTCACACTCCGCTCTGACCACAAGCCCTTGATCGAGGTCCTCACATCTAGCGGAAATGTGACAGCCACTCCACGCATCGCTAAAATGACTTTGCGCTTGTTGGACTTTGTCTACGATGTAGAGTACATCCCGGGCCCGCAGAGCAGAGTGGCGGATTTCCAGAGCAGGGCCGCAGCCATTGAGGAGCCTGTCACATCATCTGAGTGGGACAAATACGGTGTTGACTTCATGGCTGATCATGAACATACCATCAGTGCACAGGACTGGGCAGAAACCTACACGCAGGACGGAGAACTATCCCAAGTCAAGCGGTCCGTCACGAGAGGCTGGCCGGAAAAGAAGCACATCGACAGCAGCCTTAGAACATTCTGGGAAGTCCGCGAGGAACTCACCATTGGCGAGGACTCCATTTTCCGGCTACGAGGTGACAAAGTGGTTCCCCCGAAGACTCTGCATGACCACATCCTCCACATCAACCACGGAGGACACCGGGGCATTGTGAAAGCCAAAAGGTGGATGAAGCTGCTTTACTGGTGGCCAGCCATGGACATCCAAGTGGAAAGGTTTGTGAGGGACTGCGCCCATTGCGCCAGAGCGGACAAAACCCTCGTCACCATGAGGCCCCCCATGGGCGAATTCTCCACTCCCAACAACCCCTGGAAGGACTTATCCATCAACATAGTAGGCCCAGTCTTAGACACCTGGGGCACACCCGAACATCTCATTGTCATCGTGGACCGTTATTCCAAGTGGTCAGAAGTCGATATCTGTGAGTCGGTTGATTCTGATGCCGTCATAACCTTCCTCACCAGCATCTTCTTGAGGGAGGGCATCCCCAAGTCCATCAACAGCGACAATGGACCCAGTTCACATCAGCCAAATGGACAGTCTTCACCAACAGTAACAGTATCCAGATGAAGCGCACTCCGGTCTACCACCCAGCCAGGAACGGCCAAGTGGAACGCTTTAACCGGGTGATCACAGGTTTGATCCAAGCAGCCATCAGCGCCGGTAAGAACTGGGAGTCCGAAGTCAGAAACAAGGTATGGGCCTACCGCTACAGCCCGTTTAAGATCCTACGAGGCAGAGAACCCTTCACCAGAGACAACACAGCCTGGATGACCATGAGACTACAAAGCAAATGGTCCCCAGCTATTGTCTGCAGAAACATAGAAAAGGCACAAAGCATCTACAAGGCACACTATAACAAAAGGAACAGTGTGTGTGAGGACTCATTGACAAATGGCGAGTGGGTCCGAGTCAAAAAAGGCCAACCAGGTCTCAAAGGTGACAGCAAATTCAGTGACCCCCTGCGGGTGGCAGAAGCATACACCCGCTCTTCCTTATTGAGTGATAGTAAGGTATGGTTCCAATCCAGAATGGCCAAGTGCAACAAGATCCTGCACTGGGGCGTGAACAACAGTGAACTAGACGAAAGCCCCAGCGTAGCTGGAGTGGCAGCACCCTCTACAGACCACGTGAGTGCGGCCAGACCCACAGCCAGTGCAGAGGGACAATCACCCGGGCAGCTGAAGCCATGTCCGCCCAGCCAGGACACAGACGGAGGGAGAATTCCGGATAAGACACCCAACGCCTCCCAGAGAGACCAGGAGGAGCGCGCGAGATCAGACGGACCCAGCGGAGAAAGAGAGCAAGGTACCGGAACGCACACTGCAAGGACCGTGCGGTGAAGCTACCGAAACACCTCAGTGACTTTCAGTTGTGGAACCTTATATCTCTCTCTCTCTCCCTATCCCTAACTCCATCTCTATCTATACCGCTATCTCTATCTCTCTCTCTCTCTCCCTCTCTCGCTCTCTCTCTCTCTCTCTCTCTCTCTCTTTCTCTATCCCTTTCCCACGCCTGTGGCCACAGTTACAGTTAGTCCGCTATTGTTAAGGGGGAAGATGTCTAGTGTTGCACTCTAGCCTTCCGCAGTCACGTGACCTGCGAGAGCTATCGCAAGGCAGTGACACAGGGGGCTAGGGATTCGGATTGCGGCACCGGGCGAAATAGGACTGCTCTCCTCTTTAGAGAGAATTATATCTCGGATAATAAAGTGTACAGAAAGTTCCCACAGCCTCCGCTCTTCCTTCGGGGGGGGGGGGGGCATGCTTTGAATCCCACAGTAACATCTCCTCTGCCTGCTTTACCCCTTCCACTTTTGGGGTTTCCTCCTCTTCTCTGATCCCCTTCTTCTACGCCCATCGATCCTCCTGTTCCCCCCTGTGACATTGCTGCGCTCCTTGCAGGCTTTTTTCTCCTTTCCACGTGTTCTCAATCATCCTTCTCTTCTTCCTGCTTAATTCGTCACTGCCCCACACCCCTTCCTCCCTGATACAAACTTTCTCTTCTCTCTTTCCGTCAGTAAGGACATTTACAAAGCTTAGAACGCACACACAAATCGTCTCTCGGCGCTATAGAAACAAAGAGAGGCAAAAGTGGGAAGGACACAGGCCTATCATTTGGTGGAAGAGCCTTGTTTCGAAAATGTACACAACTTCAAAAGGTCTTGCTTGGCCCTGAAGCCTATATTTTTTTAGAGAGTTCCAGCACTCTGCATGTTCTGCCCAGGGCGGGAACTGGACTGTTTGATGCCAGAAGATGAGAGACAGATAGAGAGAGACGCCAGTGCCATTTTCATTATAACAGATCTTAAAACTTGTCCAAAGTAAATACCACTTAAATCAAACGGCAGGTTAATTTAGACTGCACATTTAAAATATGCAGGCTACACTACCTTAAAGGAATCAAGTACATTAAATCAATAAAAACACTGCTTGTGTCTTTTTCCAACGTCTTTGTTTGTTTGTATTAAGAGTGAGGGATGGCATTTAACAAACATAAGAATTAGGAAAATAAAAGCAGCACATTTATTCACTAAGTGACATCAAGCTGTAGCAGGCCTGCAAACTTATTTAAACAAGCATTTGCAATGCAATGGGCTTCAGCTGATAACCAGAACGCGGAAGGCTTGTGTGCATGGATAATTTTACATATAATCCCCCAAATATCCCTTTCTAGACTCTTCCCTCCTTTACACCTCTGTGCATTATCTTATACCTCTTTTACTATTCAGATCTCCCAAACAAGCCTTTCTAAACCCTTACCTCTGACTCTTCCCCCTCCACCTCCCTTTTACTCATCCCAAACCCCCTCCTACTGCTATGAACTCAAAAGAATTTCTAGACCCTTCCCCCTTCTATTCCTCCTTCCCCTTTCTATCCTCTTCTATCCCTCCACTATTCCATTTTAAATAAAAAAAACAGAATAACATGTCCACCACTCAAATTAATTTCATATTTCCCTATACTAACTTCCCTCCACCTCCCCATTACTTATCCCAAACCCCTCCTACTGCAATAAATACCACTGAAATTACTTTCATATTTCACTTTACTAATTCACCACTAATCCTTTATGGGTTTCGGAGTAACGTGCTACTTGCCGAAAAAGCGCTTCCATGCATCATCAGGGGTAGTAAGCGCTATATAAATACAAGTACAATGCAATACAAAGGCATAGAGAGTGGTCTCTGCCAGCAGAGGGAGCCAAAAAAATGTTTGATGTAGTATGGGGTAAATGGAGAGAATATTACGGTTTGGTATAGGACAGATGAGAAGTGTCTTTTTGAAGTCGCTACTGGGGATATCACTGAGAGAGACCTGGTTACTGAACACAGCCACAGCCAGAGGGTGGGAATCCTTGAGGGTAGAAAGGGATGGGGTAATATTCTGAATATATTACCTTCTTGTAGTTTTAAGGCATTGAAGGGATTATGCCCTATTTAAACATGATTCCATTGAGATGTATATTATCGAAGTGTGGAAGTAGTTTATTTGTAATGGCAAAAACTTAAATAAACACAGTTTGAAAAAAAAGAAAGAAACAGAGAATTGCTTTTGCTTTCAGAATATTTGTAATGGAACATGTGGAAGAGATATATGTTGTAAAAGATACTCAGTATATGTCTAATAACAAAATTAACACCTTGGCTGCTAAGGCAATTCCCGCTGGGTGCTGCAAAGAGATATTTACCATTGTTCATGACAAGGTCAGCTCGTCATAAGCACACATTCAGTGTACTGCATGACGAGCTGACCTTGTCATTAGCATGGAAGTCCAATATTTTTGAAAGATTTCTTTTGGGACTAGAAAGTATTTGAGGGAAGTACCCTGCTCAGAAGAAAAAAGATTTGTATGTTTAATGAGAGTAAGTCTTTCAATTAAAATACAGAATATAAAGCAGCAAATGGTATGCTTACATTTTACTTTTAATATAAAATGTCAAGGTAAACTTTTACATCTGCTGCTTATCTGCCAACTGTTTTATACAAACGAAAGACGCGTTTGAAGCCACTTGTAAAACAAAATAGCCATCGGAACATGGAAAGGGTCTTTAGTTATCTATTTTCATTGGACACAGCAGAGGTGGCTGTAGCAGCTCCATTGTTTTGTAAAAGTATTTTAAATAGGTAAATCGTCTTCTAGTAAATAAGTCATTATATGTATCAAATGTTTATACAGGTGAGGATATGCCTTATTTTATGTAGTATATTGTATTACTGTATGCTGTTATGTGCATTCTACAATACTTTTAATTTTTTAACAAACTGAACAATACGTTTTAATCTGAATCTGATTCTGTTGAGCTAAAGACCTTACAGTGAGAAGAGCCTGTAAAAGTAGCTTAGATTAACGACTTGGTTCCGCGAACTGGATAGTATAGCCAACAAGTTTCTGTGGGGGAAAGGTTGGTCCCCACTGGCGCTAAATACCTGCAGGATCCCTTTGTTTGATGGGGTCTAGGATACCTGCAGGATCCCTTTGTTTGATGGGGTCTAGGATACCTGCAGGATCCCTTTGTTTGATGGGGTCTAGGAATGACTCATCTCTACTTATATTATCTTGCCACCCGACTTCTCTCCACACACGACTGGTTCAATGGGGGCTGGTCTGATCCGGCTTACAGACTCAAATTGGGAGAGTTGGGCCTCAACAGGATTCAGACCATGTTGTTTGGGGCCCCTATTCCTTCTTGCCTACCAGAGGTGATGCGCTCTGTGTTGCTGGCCTGGCGAGCTGCACTGCGGAAGACCAAATGGACACGCACACTGTCCCAATGTACACCCTTGAGGCATGGGAGCAGGCTCAAAGAAGTTAATAAGCTGCAAGGCTTCAGGGCCTGGAACCTTATAGGTATTTCACACTTGGGCGATGTATGGGTGGGGGAGCACATGCCTTCTTTCGGAGACCTCCAGAACAGATACTCACTGCACCAGTCATAATTCTATAGGCATCTGCAATTGCGTCACACCCTCCATACACACCTTACAAGAGGCACACAACTTCCTGACCTCAGCCAGCCAGAAGCTCAGATAATGTTTGGGGACCTGGGGAAGGGTGGCACCTCCTGTATTTATCGTACACTGATCAACAATACCCCTACTTCCTTAGACCGACTGCGGGCTCAGTGGAAGGCCTGGTTTGGCCCCTTGGAGGAGGAGGAGGACTGGCGTGACGCCCTTATGGCTAGAATAGTCACTGCATCCGCTAGGCTGCGCCTGGTGCCGCTCTATTACTTGCACACCGCATATCTCACCCCGATGCGCCTCCATCGAGCAGGGTTTAGTCCGACCCCAGCCTGTACTAGGTGTGGTCACGTCCCGGCTGACTTCCTTCATATGGGGTGGGCCTCTCCCCGCCTGGCGTGGTTCAGGAGGGAAATTGAGGAAGAGCTCACTGAAATCTTGGGGTGGGAGGTCCCCCACAAACCCAAAACACACGATCCTGGGCATCACTGATGGGTTGGACGGGTCTCGTAATGAGAAGGTGTTTTTAACTACAGCTATGGCGGTTGCCAAAAGAGACATCGCAGCCTCATGGAAACGCCTGGAACCCCCGAATGTCGGGTGATGCGGACTGGGGTGGACTATGCACCACACAGGAGAAAGTCATGCATGAGCTTGTGGGTATCTCAAGAAATATCGCAGAGTCTGGGGGAAATGGTTGGGGGTGCTGTAGTCATAAAGGGAATTGTCTAATTTTAAGTAATTGTGTTTTAATAGTGTCTGTAAGATTGGTTGTGCAAATTCCTATATGTAATCCTGGATTTTCATGGGGTAGTGCTGAATGGCTAGTGTATTCCATCTGTAAATCAATAAACATTTGTTTATCAAAAAAGAAAGTAGCTTAAATTGATGCTGAGGGAACTCCCAGAATTTTTGCCTGCTTTTTAGGAAAGAGTGAAAAGCCCTAGAGGTAGTTGAAAACATCTAACTGGCATGCAGCATAATTGATTAAGAAACACAGAAATTGTAATTCCTCTGACAGAACGATATCCAAATTGACCACACAATCCAACCATGGAAGGAAGGAGATTGTAGGTTGGGATGGTGTAGAGATTCGTGATGGGACTGAGCAAGTTTAAAGACATTGGCCAAGTTGACACTTAGACAGAGCCCCCGAGCAGGGAGCCAAACCACTGGACAATGCACTCGTTTGCTAGCAGGCCATGCCCAAAAGACAGGTGAACTGCCATTCTTTCCACGCTAAATGAACAGCAGTAGCTACCGATGAGCGACCTGGATGTAAATCCTCATATAGACGTCAAAAGAGTCCTACCTGGCTAGCCAATCCCACTCAGTGTAGGTAAAATATAGGAAAAGAGCGCCTTCCATTTTGAAGAGGGAATACGTGATCCATGATCAGATGCATGAAGATTGATCAAGGGGTGCATCCCTGTAATGCCTTTCTTTGGGGATACAAGAGTGCGTGTGTAACCAGTGGAACCTAAAGAATAAGGGGATTAAAGGAGAGGGCAAGTTGAAGTAAAGTACTTGGAAGTTCTGTACCATAACCTATTAGATGAACCATTGGGTCTAACGTAATGTGCACAAAAATGGAGCGTCAACTTCCTGTCTTAAAAGGGATAGCAGTAACATCTACACGGAGACCTACCTGAAGAAACGCTCTATGTGCAGGAAAGATTTTACAGGAATGTCTTACACCTTTGGATCTCCGAAGGAAGAACTTTGATATCTCTGGTCAGGAGCAAACATGGAAAGGTGCAACAGAAGAAGAACGTTTGACGGCCATGGAGGTGGCCACTAGGAGTTCTGGTGCTTGAAAAAGTACACTTAGAGAAAATCTAATAATGTCTTGTTGTGAAATAGAGGTAAAGGCCCTAATTATTGGAAAGTTCTTTGATAAATACATATCAAAAGAGTATGCCATCTGAATCTGAACCTTTCTCAATGGAGTCTGCTTCTGCCAACATAGGATTGATTTTAAGTATAAAAATGTTCCTCCTCTGAGAGGTAACAGATTTATTGACATTCCCTTTGAAGCTATTTTCTTTGTACCTGTTAATCAAAAATGGACTAATAAGAGGCAGTTGACTCATTTAGGCTGAGGAACTTGGAGCAGGGACCAACAACATCTAGCAATATATCTTTGGTAGGTCAGACATAGTAGGACAGACTTGCCCAAGAAAGAAAATATTCTTAAGGTCCAAATCAGAGTTAAGAGAACTTTGGAGCTTAAGGAATAGCATGGGCATTTAAAGCACATCCATGTGTTGACCTCCCTTGAAGAGGACCTCCTCATGAAAATTGACGTCATAGGTGGCTACATGTAGATACAATAACCATTCAGCAGAATATGGGTATTGAACATTAAGAGGATCAAATAAAGAATTTGTCAACAGTTCATCAATCGCTGAATGTCATAAATAGAGGGGGGGGGCAGGTTTATCAATGACAACTGGCAATTTGTTTGAGAAATTCTCCTTCCAAAGATCTGAAATCAAAGGAGCGGGAAAGGCAAATTTCTCAACGGCCAGAGAAGTTGTTGTATAAGAATACAGATCAAAGCAGAAAAGGCTGTAAGTCTTGCTTGTGTTGTGTCCAGAGGTGAGAATTTTTGTGCCAGAGACTAGGAACCAACATGTTGCTCCATAAACTCCAAGTGATGCTTCTGGGTGAAGCATTGGATGCTGTGATTCCATCGTGTTGCGAAGGGACCCTGCCTGCTCTAGTGTACCCCGGAACGTGTGAGTGTGGCAAACATGGAAATACATGGGTTTTGAAGGAAACCTGACTACTCAAATGTCAGAAGCTCCACATCTTATGTGGAGGGAAGACACAAGCTATTACAGGAATTGGTGATTATATGCAGTGTGATGACAGAAAGGCTGCCGCCCAGAAGACATATAACACATATATGTGATCAGGAATGATTACCCTCAAAAGAGTGCAGAGGGAGAAGGCATGTAATTGGAGGGGACACCCCAAATGCTAAGTCCTGTATGCAAAATGGAGATTCGAGGTATGAGGAAGCATAACGAGCACAATGAAATGCTCTATTTAAGGCAACAGGTATTGCTCTACCCAGGGCCAGACTGGGAATGCAAACCAGCCCTGGCAATTGAGTCGGACCGGCCGCTGGGCGGGGTGTGGCGGGTATGGGGGTGTGCACATGGAAAACACTGCAGTTGCTTTTGTTACAGGGAGCCGATAAAAACTGGCCCCTGGTAAAAAACTGCCCCCCACCGGGTCCAAAAATGGCCCCCACCCTGGGAGCCCACTGGGGAAACATCCAGTGCCCCCTATGACCAGTCCGGCCCTGGGTCTCCACAAAGCATTGGTGTGTAAAGTGAGCCCCTTATGGAGACCAAACCAGGAAAAGACTAGGAACCAAACAAGTGTGGGGAAGTGCGAGGAAGCAGATAACTGACAGAATATCAAGGAGCAAAATATTGACCTGCCAAAATATCGAGGAAAAAATATAGAATGCCAAAATATCGTATTCCTATCTACAAACAGGTAAGTACAAAAATAACGAATCCAAAATATTGTTGTAAAAAATAGTCAAAATATCGAATTTTTTAAGTGTCTTAAAAGCAATGTAAAAATAATGAAATAATAAATATAATTAACTAAAACATACTTAAAATTACTTAAATAACCTTAAAATTAATAAATAATTAATGTAAGTTTAAAAAAACATACATTTTTATTTTTAATACATACATATATTCACGTAATATTAATAAAAAATATTCAATATTTTTAATGTAGGATAGCGGGAGGGTAAAATGTACTATTCCAACTCCAGAGAGTGCAACAGTAGGGAAAGCGTTGGATAGCGGGGGGAGGGTAAAAATTACTATTCCCACTCCAGTAAGTGCAACAGTAGGGAAAGCGTTGGATAGCGTAGGGGTAAAAATTACTATTCCCACTCCAGAGAGTGCAACAGTAGGGAAAGCGTTGGATAGTGTAGGGGTAAAAATTACTATTTCCACTCCAGTGAGTGCAACAGTAGCGAAAGTATTGGATAGCTTAGGGGTAAAAATTACTATTCTCACTCCAGAGAGTGCAACAATAGGGAAAGCGTTGGATAGCGGGAGGGTAAAAACTACTATTTCCACTCCAGTGAGTGAAACAGTAGGGAAAGCGTTGCATAGCGGGAGGATAAAAATTACTATTCCCACTCCAGTGAGTGCAACAGTAGGGAAAGTAATAATTTAATATTGAAATAAAAATTAATTCATTATCAATACCAATAAAAAATGAATTACCAATGTCAAAATATTTAATAATTAATTAATTATAAATACCAATAAATATTATTTATTAAAAAGTAATTACCTATTATTAATTACCAACCAATTAATTTCAAATACCAAAAATTAATAGGTAATACAAAAATACCAATTAATAAATAATTAACAGTACATTAACTATCAATATACACAAATAATTTCAATAATTAATTAATTACAATTAAATTACTTCCAACCCTATTCCCCTATAAAACCCACAACCTGCTACGTATAATAAACTAATACAATGAATATAATTATTAATTAATCAATTAACAAACATTAATTACCAATTAATAAAAAAGAATTACCAATTAATAAAAATGTATTGGCAATTAATAATTAATTAGCGATAAATTAATTATCAATACCAATAAATAAAAATAATTACTTAACAATTAAATTACTTCCCACCCTAATCCCCTATAAACCCACAACCCGCTGCAGAACTAAAACACAAAATTGAATTAAAAATAATTATTAATTCCCAAAAATTAACATTTAATTTACTATAATTAAATTACATCCCACTCTATTCCCCTATAAACCCGCTACGGAATTAAGTTATGCAAAAATGAAATACCGTAAAATTCATTACTTTAAAAAAATGTAAACATACATTACAAAAATAATACATACTTTTAACACATATACTAACACTTAAAACACTAGTTTAAAAAATCGATATTTTTAACAACTATATTATGACTGTCGATATTACTAACTTCGATATTATGAAAATCAATATTTCTTACCTGAATTTCGATATTCTGCACCACTAGATGTTGGCAATTCTATATTCTGTCCATTCTATATTAAAAACTAGATATTCTGGCAATTCGATATTTTTTCATCGATATCATGACTGTTCCCCCGAGGAAGCAGATAAAAGAGGCATGTTATTGGGGAAATAAAAAAAACACAGGTTAAAGTGCAAAATGTACAAATAATAGTTCAAAGACATTAGTAAATGGTGAAAACATGCTACAGTAATAACTATCCTAGCAGCAAAAGAGAAGGTAGAACCTTGCCTAGTGTCTTCTTATATGCAAACTGAATGTTTTCATGATGTTATGCTATCAATACTTGATTGTTGTATTTAAATATTGCTGCGGGTTGTATAGCAATAAAGAAATATTGCAAAATGTTAGTGTTAGTGTCTTGAAGTGATCACTTTAGGGATGTAATAATATATATATATATATATATATATATATATATATATATATATATATATATATATTACAGCTTTAAAACAAAGGTAAAATTAATTTAACAGACTTATGAAAAGATTACAGTCATCTTATGTTTCCTTCAGCAAAAAGTAGGTCGACAACAAACTTTTAAATTTGCTTCTACAGTCTGCAGCATAGACAACTTTACTAAATGATTAAGGTTGATAATTGCTATTTAGAAGAAACAAAGACTAATGAAAGTTCGATATAAAGGTGATTGAGGTCTATCAAGTTGCATACATACTGATTTTATTAGACTCCTAGACATGGAAGCGTGGCAATCAGGATGAAATTTAACAGTGGGTTCTATTGCCAGGTGCAGGGCTTGAATTTAACTACACTGGGATGCATCTTCCCTTAAGATAACCAGTTGTTTCCCATGCAATAGGGAAAAACATGCATAAGTAGAATACTGTGACCAATTTCACATGGTGTCAGTCCTCCAGTGGAAACAGCGGGCTTAACTCGTCAGTCGGAGCTTTAAGTGGGCCGGGTCCTGCCGGTGCTGTCTAAAGAGCAGCTGCGAGACGTGTCCCTATCGTGCTCCCCATTTTTGCCCTCACCCTCAGGGTGAATGAAAAATCTCAACTCTGCAGCAGTGCCACCCTTCACTGCCTTTGATGTAACTTCAAAGAGACTAGTTATAGTACTTTCACAGTCTATCATTTCAGAACGGAAGCATTTTCAATATTATATACAACGAAGCCATAGTTGTTGCTTTTTCTTCCTATGCAACTAATAATAACTATTGACAAAGCCAATAGTCCTGGCTTGTTGTGGGTATAATGTTAAATGTTGCAACTGGACACGATGACAGAAACAGCAAAATACCAGTCGGGCTGCACACTATGCTAAGCACAGATTTTTAGCTTTCCTGTTTTTAAGCCACATCCTACTTACATCGGCCACACCCCTTTGAATGACCCCCAGTTTTTTCATGCCATTTAAAACCCTGTCCACAGTCATTTACCACCTGCTTGGAACATGTACTAAAACTTTTTATTTTGCCTGTTGAGGGCGGGTAGCAGTGAAGGGGGGTTCCTTTTAACTTTGGGTGGGTGGAGGGCTTCTTCTGCTCCCCAGCTGAAGAACGCGAGTAGGTGGGGGCTGGACACAGTAGATGCCAGGAGCTCTCCAGCTCCACAGATGCCACTCAGCCAGCCGCGGCCCGTGCAGGTAAGAGCAGTGGGTCAGTGGGCCGGGTGGTGGGGGGGGAGGGGGGATTTTGAGAGACGACGCAGAGGGACATTTAATAAATAATTAATTTCCCCTCGTGGTCATGTCTCGAAATCCCCCCCACCCGGACTCACCGTTCTTACCTGCACGGGCCGCGGCTGCACTGAGCTCAATGTCTCTGGTCCCGTAAATATTGGCCTAAGAATTTGCAGACCTGATTATTGTGAGCCCAAACACACAGGGACACACATAGTTGCTCGGAGCAGTATCCCAGGAAGGGATACTGATCTGGGCAGCTCGTAATGGGGTCATGGTTTCTAGTAAAAAATAAAGCTGAGGAGCAAAAAACACATAACTTTAATTAAATCCAAGTAAAATAAAAGTAAATATGAATCAATACAAATTATGAGATATGTTCAGCGTTTTGGGGTAGAGTACGTTTGGTAATAGGCTTAGGGTTATGATACATCATTTTACTTTATTAAAAGTACTGTAATTAATACCAAAAAAGTTTGAATCGTTCACATTTAAAAGGGTTATGGTTAGACAGTGCTGACAAGGAAAAGTCAAAGTGAGAAGTTGGTGCTGAGATTGGAGATCTTTTACCGTTGTAAATACACTGACAAGATGATAGCAGACAAAGGGAATGGAAGAAAAGGGAAAAGCAGGACAGATTGTACTATGCATTTAAGCAACGGATGCATCAGTGTACATTTTTTGCTACACTGGAGGGACTTTGTGTAATTATAGAATTGGTGAAATTACGATATTTCCCACTAGCAGCTGGCATGGCTTGCGGGTGGAGTGGGTGGGCACGGGGGTAGCGCGGGGATGGGAGCTCGTAATCATTTTTTTGTAATTAAAAACGTAGCTCTCCGTCGGGTCCCACGTCTTCGCTGCTCCTGCTCTCCTGCCTCCAACAGGAAGCAGACAGTCAGGCTCCCTCCCAAAAGCCCATCTCAACGCTGTCTGGAGCTATGTAACACGGTGGTCAGCCAGGAGCTAGAGTGGTGGGCGGAAGGGCAAAGTGCGCATGACTGGTTTGGGCGGCCCAAGGTGGCCCACCGAACAGTCTTTGCATACTCAGGAGTGGGCAAACCACTCCTCCCCAGCCCTGCTTGGAGAGCAGAGCATCCCCGCCCACAAAGGAAACATAAAATGGTAATAAAGTTATTACCATTTTATGTTTTGGCTTCTCGCACTGCAAGAAAGCAGTGGGGCGATGCTCCTCTGCCACAGCGGAGGAGCAGCCCCCGATATTTCCACTCCTTTGCTTATCGTGAACAGTTGCATTATTTTTGTACGGGAGACTTGTATCCACAGGGATTGTATTTTAACCCTGCACTTGTAATCAGAGCCGAAGGAGGAGCAGACAGGGGTTCAGGAGAACTACAACCGGCACAGAGCAGTAACGGGCCACAAGCAATGTTGCTGGTGTCAGGCATGGATCAGGCAGGGAGTATTGTAGAGGAGTAAGGCTCACATGAAGGGGTATGCTGAGGAAAATGAATAGGCAGACAACAGATGCTGAGAAGAAAGTCAAAGATGTAGCTGCAGGTAATACTGATGAGAAAGATTGTACAGGGCTGTCAGGAGCACAGGGGCTTTGCAGAAGGCGCACTGGAGGGTCAGGGACAAGCAGCTCCTGTGGCGCCCAGGGTGGGGCTGAGCCTTTCAGAAGGATGCCAGAAGAATAAACCAAAATGATGGGGCATCCCTGCAGAATGTGATGCGGGGCAAGGCTGGACTGGCTGTACCAGGCATCAGGCATTTCCCTGGGAGGCTGGAAGGGTTGGGACCTGTTTTGTAGTGGGGGCCGGGTTTGTAGCAGTGCAGCAGGTTTAAAAGCATTGCAAAGTTCCTTTTATATCCAGCAGTTTTCGGGCAACAATAAAAGTGTCAAAATAACTCTGGTGATAAGTGTATCTGCTGGAGAGAGATTGGAGTTTTGTCTAATGGCAGTTTTGACTCATCTAAGGTAGTACAGTGGGTTAATATGGCTGCTAAAAAGAACATATACCATGCACACCAAATAACAGTATTTTATGTGCCTAGCTCAGTGGGTTACTTCTTTTGTCACAGAGATTCTTTTGTTACTGTGTAGTTCATAAGTTACAACAGGTATCTAGCACAGGGAGCTATGAACTGCCATCAAAGAGCTGCATGCAAATTGCATAGTACAGGTCAAAAAGTTATGTTTTTTTCCAGTCTTTTATTATCTTGATGTTGCTGAAAAAAGGTTTATTGGGGGGTAGAAATAAGTTTGTGTTATTTATGTCAACCCTAACCACTGTGTTTTGTTCTGAATCCTGAGTTTCCACTTCTCCAGGCTAAGCACTCTTACAAAATACCTACCAGTGTGGAGGTGTCTCTCGGGGGAGTGGATTTGAGTCGTATGATGGTAAAACTATATGTACTAAAGTATTCTATTTGGAACTGTGCAACGCTGCAAGATAACGATCATTGCACACGTTAATGCCAACATGTGTACTTATTCTCCCCAAAATTCTAAATAAAGTTGTAAAAAAAATGGAAAAACTGAGATTAGATGAAAACGCTTCTAGTTATTTGGCTAAAAGGAACACACAGGACCACATCCATTGCCTGAGTGGTGCTGTCTGCTGAACCAAGGAAATTGCCAACTGGAGGCCTTGTCAAGGGTTCTTTAATAGCACTATTTCTAAGCACTTTAATTATTTTCAGTTACTGCAGCAAGAAAGAATGTTTTCTGGTTAGTCCATTTAGAGGTTTAGGAATGTCGCTTAGAACATTTTCTTTATTCTTTATTTTTTTCCCCACAACCCTTGTTTGCTTGGTGCAAGAAGAGGCCAAGCTCGTGTTTACTCACTGATTTCCATTTATTTTGCAGAAAGTAAAAAAAATCAAGCATACTTACAAACTGTGATAACATGTCCGCCTTTATCATTATTTCACTTTTTGCTTACAGAACTATGCAAATAAGTGCGTAGGTTTGTCGGAGCCCGCGGCTCTCGGGCCACGGGTACTTTGCATGGGGTCAATGAGACAGTCCTCGTCTCCTCCAGAAATATGCTGTCTTCTACGCCCCTGGTTACTGAGACGGTTGAGGGGTGGCGAGGAGCTGTACAGTCGTGCACGGGGGGCTAAGGAGGAGCAGGGCTGCCGAGGAGGAGCAAAGGTTCCCATGAGAAGCAGGGGACGGAAGTGGGAGCCGGCGAGGGGCAGATTGTGTCTAAGATCAGCGCGGCGCAGGCAGGGGCGCTGTGACAGACAGTGCGCTGCTCCGAGGAGGGGCTGAAGCAGGGGGGCGTGGGGAGGAGGGGGCTCCGATCCCACACCCGGAGCCGGCAGCGCCGCCGAGAAGTTCTGTCCGAGCCGCGGACTTCACTGCGTTTTGCGGGTGGATTATTGACTGGGCTGTGCGTGCGCTGTTGGATCGGGTCTTCTTCTCTGGATGTGATCTCCTCAAACGGATCTGTTCTTGGTTGCCTGGATTTATTTCTTCTTTGTTTTTATTTTTTATTTTCTGTCCCGGGGATCGCACGTTTCCCTCTGGCGATATCCTCCCTCCCCTCCCTGTCCTGACTCCCTCGCCTCTGTCCTAAGAGATACCCGTCCCCACTCCTCTGACCTCTTTTCCCAGGATACAACCCGCATCGTGCGCTACGAGTCCCCGTTACCTTCGTAGCCTACCAAGAGTCCCTCATCCCTGCCCTATGACCCCAATACTAGCCCTCCCCTGCTCTCCCAGTCCCAGGGATACATCGCTCTGGGGTGCTCCCTGCCCCTCCCTATTTCTCTGACACTTTTTTTTAATCTGACCTTTCCGCCCCTAGAGTACCCCCCCTGTTTCCTCCCATACCCGGGGGTCAAGAACTTGCCCACTCTTTCCTGTCTCAAGTGTACTCCCCCTCCCCCGCACCCCCTGTTCTAGGTGTCACTGTCTCACTTAAACCCTGTTCCAACTTTACCCCCTGCACCTGCTCGCGCTCCCCTCCATTCCACAATTACCCCTCCCTCGGTTGAAGATGGTTCCCCGGCATCGGTGCCCGCCGCACGGCCAGCTGACGGGTGCCGTGGTTGAAGTTCCAAGGAGGGTGCCCCCCGGACCTCGTTGCCCGCTGGCGCTGCTTTTAGGGTCTGGGACACCTCTGCTTCTGATGCTGCTGTTGCCCGGTGTGGGCGGGGCCAAGTCTCCCAGCTGCCATGAGGTCAGGACATCCTTCCAGATCCGCCAGATCGGGCCACTCAAGCTGGTTCCAGAGGTGCCGGCTGCAGGTGAGTGCCCCTCGGCCACAGTCGGTCGCTTACCGATTGCCTCTTCTCTGGTGCCTGCCTTGTCAATAGTAAACAATGTGCCCTGCCCCCCCCCCCCCCCCCTTGTCTGGTCCTGGAAGTTGCATGGTCTTTGAGTTTCTACCTGATGTAGTTTGTCCTGGACTTCCGCTGGGAGAGGGGCTCTTGTTTCACACAGTTGGGCAGGCCATGCTATTTACATGTGCATTGTGTTTCTGGGCCGCCATATTGACAGACAGACCATGCCACTTGCATACCCCATATGTTTTTGGGCCTCCATACTCGCAAGCTGTACTGTGCAGCTTACATGTGTAATTTGGCCGCCTTATTGAAAATCAGTGATACACGCGCTATGTGTTTCTGAGCCACCATCATATATACACGATGCTACATACAGATGTCATGTGTTTTTATGCCACCAGTCTGACAGGCCATGCTCCTTGCATGCGGAAGGTGTTTTTGTGTGCTGACTTTCTGACAGTTCGTGCTACTTAGATGTGCCATGTGTTTTTGGGCCAACATATTGTGAGGCCATGCTACCTACATGTGTTAGCTGTTTTTGTGCTGCCAGGCGGACAGGTGCGCTCTTTACATGCATCATGTGTTTTTGAGCCTGTGTGCTGACAAGATATGCTATTTAAATGAACCATGTGTTTTTGTGCTGCAATACTGAGAGGTCATGCTACTTTCATGAACCATGTGTTTTGAGCTGGCATGAAACAGGACATTTAACTTACCCCGGTTGTTTTTGTGCTGCCTTATTGACAGGGCGTGTTATTTACATGTACCATGTATTTTTGGGCCTCCGTACTGGCATGTCGTGCTACTTACATAGGCCATGTTATTTCGGGCTGCCATACTGACAGGCGTTATACGCTATGCGGGTTGGGGCCACTGTACTTTCACTGTATGTTTCTGAGGCGAAATGCAAGGTGGAAGTCTATCTACCTGTTAACTTATGTCTCTGTACCACTCACTACATATGGTTGGAAGTGGCTTGAGAGGGATTCTTGGTGTGAGGCTGAATTTGCGGGATACAGGACCTGTGGCTGGTACACGTGTCGTGGTCAGGATAGGTAGAAATGCGGGTAATTTTTGGCCTCTGGGCATGTCTGTAATGAACAATGGCCAATCCGGGAATTCCTCTCATTTGCATGTTCTTTCTCAGCTGCAGGTGTCTTCTTGTGGTCTATCCCAAAGGCCTGGTGGGCCCCATCATGTACCCTCCATGCAGCAATTTGTTGTGGTCTATCAAAAAGGCCTGGTGGGTCCCAGCATGTACCCCCCATGCAGCAGTTTGCTGTGGTCTATCCCAAAGGCCCTGGGGGCCGCATCATGTACCCCCTAAGCAGTAGTTTGTTGTGGTCTATCCCAAAGGCACGATGGGCCGCATCATGTACCCCCCATGCAGTAGTTTGTTGTGGTCTATCCCAAAGACCTGGTGGGCCAGATCATGTCCCCCCATGCAGCAGTTTGCTGTGGTCTATCCCAAAGTCCTGGTCGGCCGCATCATGTACCCCATGGAGCAGTTTGCTGTGGTCTATCCCAAAGTCCTGGTCGGCCACATCATGTACTCCGTGCAGCAGTTTGCTGTGGTCTATGGCTCTGGGGGCCAGATAATGTCCCCCCATGCAGCAGTTTGCTGTTGCCTATCCCAAAGGCCCTGGGGGCCACATCATGTACTCCGTGCAGCAGTTTGCTGTGGTCTATGGCTCTGGGGGCCAGATAATGTCCCCCCATGCAGCAGTTTGCTGTGGTCTATCCCAAAGGCCCGGTGGGCCCAATCATGTACCCCCCATGCAGCAGTTTGCTGTGGTCTATGGCTCTGGGGGCCAGATAATGTCCCCCCATGCAGCAGTTTGCTGTGGTCTATCCCAAAGGCCCTGGGGGCTACCTCATGTACCCCCCCTAAGCAGTAGTTTGTTGTGGCCTATCCCAGAGGCCAGATGGGCCGCATCATGTACCCCCCATGCAGCAGTTTGGTGTGGTATATCCCAAAGACCCAGTGGGGCGGGGTTGCATCATGTACCCCCATGCAGGAGTTTGGTGTGGTATATCCCAAAGACCCAGTGGGGCGGGGTTGCATCATGTACCCCCATGCAGGAGTTTGGTGTGGTATATCCCAAAGACCCGGTGGGGCGGGGTTGCATCATGTACCCCCATGCAGGAGTTTGGTGTGGTATATCCCAAAGACCCGGTGGGGCGGGGTTGCATCACGTAACCCCCATGCAGCAGTTTAGTGTGGTCTCTCCCAAAGTCCCGGTAGGCCGCATCATGCACCCCCTCGTGTGGCACTTTGCATTTTGCCTCATTCTGCAGCTCGGTAGTGCTGTGGAGTAATTTCTTATGATCAGTAGCTCAGGTGGTTTTTCAGGGATATTTACAGACACATCACAAGCTAATTTACAGTCTTTTCTCTCTGCAGTAAAGGTGTGTTAATATGCACTCCTCGATGAAGTGTAGGGTTTGAATATTTCCAGCACACATCTAACCTAAGATGATAACATAACTCTTCCCAGACAACAGAGGGACATTAACTTGCAGCGTTTCGGGTTAGTGCAGGGTGATAACTTCACACATTTCCCACTTCTCACAGTGATCAAAGACAAAGATGCTCGCACAGAAGTTATTCCACAAGCAGTGAAAATCGCTCATCGAAAGCAGAAACACGTTGGCAGGACTGTTCTGTGACTATGAATGGCGGGGTTTGGCCGCAAGTTCTTTTGCAAGTTTTGTTTGCTGTCCCAACACGAGACAACTTGTGTAACTTTTGCTGGTGCATTCCTTGATTGAACTGGGTGAGCTCATTTGATTTTTATTGTGCCAAGAATTTCATGTTTTATGAGAGTCCTTGTAAATTAGCATTATTGGTTTGTTTGCCTCCACAATTAAAATCAAACCCCTTGAGGCACTTCAGTTGGGAACACAAAGTATACATAAAAAGCATAAAAAGGCCCAGGAGAAGTTTTTCTACTACCCCCCATTTTATTTATGTGCCCTTTAACCCTGAAGAGGGTCTGCACCTATAGGTCTGTTTTCTTCCTTTGTCTACCGTCTTTAGGCAAATGGAAGAAGTAACATGTGGATAACCAGCTTGACTAGATTTCAACCCCGGAGCCGGAACCTAACCACTGAGCAGCAGCGGTCGGTAGGGGAGTACCTGCCGGGGCGGTGACCAGGGGCGTAACACAGGCCCACGCAGCCCCACGGTGCGTGGGGGGCCCTAGCTCCAAGGGGCCCCCTTGGCACTGCACTCCTGGCCAGAGAGCTCCTGATTGAGCCCGGAGGGGGCCCCTCTCAGTGCCAGGGAGGCCCCCTCACTTTTCATTACGCCAGTACCGGTGACGTGGGGAGGGGCAGGGTGGGGGTTAGTAATGTATGTGTAATGGAGGTTTGCAGGTAGGTAAACATATAAATAAATCAAACGAATTTCGTTGCGTGCACTGCATCCCCAAATGCAATGCAGTGCCCGCAACTAGATTTGTTTGATTTATTTAAATGTTTACTTACCTGCAAACCTCCATTATCCATACATTACTAACCCCCACCCTGCCCCTCCATCTCCACACGTCACCGCCCCGGCAAATACTCCCCTACCGACCGCGGCTGCCACTGAGCACCAGGTATTTTTGACACCTTGGTTTCATTTCTTTATTAACTTGTTGCTGGAGTTTATAGGGCTTACGACAGAAGCGTCCAGGCTCCTGACAGGATGATCTAAACAAACAACCAAAGGGGTAAAGCGTTGAGTCAATGGTTCAAAGGCAGGCTTACAGATTGAAGGTAGGAAGCTCAAAGGAACCATTCTTTGAGTTAGAAATATGTAATGGTGGACGATATGGCGGAACCCTCAAGCTTACAGTTGAAGGTCACCGCACCTGCTTTTCGAGTATGGGGAAATATTGTCTAAAAGGTGTTTGTGGGATCTGCTATCAAGAGCTGAATTATGGACCAACGCCAACACTTCTTGCCAATGCCAACTAATTGTCATCCCTTCTTGGCTAATAACCCTGTGGGGGGCCATGACCAGTGATTTCAAGCAGTCTTTGTATGTGGAATTGGTAAGCAGCCGTGTTGTTGAATTTGAAAGATTTGAGCTTTTGTAAGTCTGGTGCTGGTTGTGGTTTTGAGCTGTGTTGTGCAATTTCCTAGATCTTACTTTGTAAAATGCCAAGACTGTGCCCCACTGACTTTGAGAAGCCTTCAGCAGGCAGGTCTCTCTTGTTATGGGAGCCGCCTTGAACTCCGCCGGCCTGATTGCTCCATTGAGGTGCTTCAAAGCCAAAGGAACATCTTGGTAGACCTCCAGGCGCAATGGTTCCAGATAAGAGCAGCGGTACTGGGCCGTGCTTTCAGCAGGCCTGGTCTTTAGCTCTACGGAAAGCCTTTTAACCTACGGCCTGCAGACCCATTGGGTTCCACAACACCTACTCAGGGGCTCCACTTTTTCTTACGAAATTAAATATTAGCTGATTAATAAAACATATACTTATAAAAAAATAAAATGTAAAACTGAAACATTTTGTGAAGCTTCAACCTTCCCTTTAAAATCAAAATTTCAATCAATGTATTTTTTTTGTTTATGAATTCAAAAGTATTGCATACTTGTATTTTTGTTTGATGTACCGTTGTTTCTGTATTTTGCATATTGGTTTGAGGTTTCAAGCATAGAAATTGCATAATCCGAGGTCCTGGGTTTCCAGTACTAACTCAGTCGGAGTTCACAGAGTCAAACGTTTAAAAACTGCTAATCTACACTAAGAATCACATTTTTGTCTGGGACAAAAATGTCTTTTGGCACACAAGTTACTTCCAAACAGCTCTACCTCGTGATAGTAATTAGGAATGTTTATTCTCAGCATAATAAATGATGACTGACTTAATGATAGCATTTGTGTGGCACACACTAACTAAATTATCTCTCTTAGTGTCGATCTGGAATAAAGATTTGAAAAGTGGTTAAAGAGGTCGATCGGGTATAAAGCTTTGAAAAGCAGTTAAAAAGATGTGGAGTCTCAGCTTGAGCAGAAGTGAATTCCAAATTACTAGGCCCTGAGAGAAGCAGGCACAGCACACTCTAGATCTAAGATATCTCCATGGAATACAAAGTAGCCTTTTATCCTGACTTCATAGTTTTCTTATGGTCAGGTGTTGAGAAATCCTGCTTACCAAATATATTGGTGCTTGGTTAAATGTTGTTCTTGTATTTCTTCTTAGCCATATGGTTGAAATTGTTTGGCAAAGATGTAATGAAATGTAGTCTGAAGTCCACATTGATAAGGCCGGGCCACAGACGCTGCAGGAAAGGAAGTATCAGAAATCTATGTGTTAGATCCAGCAAACCTTCACCACTGTGTTCAACATCAGCGGCACCGAGAACATTGTTTAGAATGCTGGCTTTAGCTCTTTTTCGAAATATTGCTATGTGAGTCTACAAAGTTTTGTTTCTGTAAATTGTAGGACGTTCTAGGAGAAACATCACAAATTGTTTGGTGCGTGGGCAGGTTTTGGGCCCTCCTCATGAAAAATGGGACATTAGCTGACAACATGAATTCATATATCTCATAATATAGCCCTCAACAGAAATTTCGCTTTTCAGATTAGTTGAGTGAAAAATTCAGCACAGATCTACAACTCAGCAACAAATAAAAGATAATTAGTTCTGAGTAGGGCTTGCAAAGTTTAAATTTACAATGCAAATCTCTGTGGAGTTCATGTTTGCGGAATAACTTAGGTCCACTGTTGGGTGGCATTTCCTGCCAAATGTTTCCATTAAACACAATTTATTAATAGAAATATTCTCCTTAAGAAAGTAGATTTGTTTTAGGTTGTTCTTTTCTTCTGCAAAAACACTTTTGCTAGGTGTTGTACCAAAAATTCACTATTTTAGTGAGTTTCACAAAGCTATGAGCATGTTTTTTTTGTGTTGTTACAGGCATGAAGTAGATGGAAACGAAGTGGTCTGACATTTTACACCCTTAGTTTTGACATTATTTTCTTACATTCTCTTGCAACACCCACTTGCCCTTCATCCTTGAATGCTGGTGAGGCTGAAATCATGTTATTTGGCAAGGCCCAACAGCTTTGGTTCCCAAACTGGTGGCTTCCGAGCTTGGCACAGCTCCAAATCCCAAAATAGTAGTCAAAAACCCGGGTGTCCAATTGGGCCAAACTCTCTCCTTGAAGGAGCAGGTCTTGTCTTCTATTGGCATTTGTTCTACACTATGTGCCTGTTGAGGCGAATTTTCACCTTTCTCCCTCTTTCTGTAAGGAAAACTCTGGTGTACAGGCGGGTTATTCGTTGTTTGGATTATGGCAATGCCTTATTGGCCTCTGCAAATGAGATGATGTTATCTATACTCCAAGTGGTACAAAACTCTGCCACCCAACTCATCGACAATCTTTCTTCCGGAGAGGCATCTTCCCCTCTTCAGCTTTCACTGCATTGGTTACCAGTCCCTAAAAGGAATATCTTTAAAATCTGTTGCCTGACACCTAATTCCCTGTTTGGGAAAGGCCCCAGCTATTATCTTCAAGGCAGGGCCGGCTCTAGGCTCATGGTGGCCCTGGGCAGGAAGCGTAGGTAGGGGGCCCGGAAGAGGGGGTCCGGGTGGGGCGGAGCGCGCAGGCCATTAAAGAGGGGAGGGGGTCAGGGTGTTTAGAAGTGGAACAGAGCCGGAGGCTGCCAAATCCCTGCCAGGGGCCACCACGCAAATATGTATCCATCCTCAGAGGATTAATATATTAAGGATATATATTGGTGTGGTGGCCCCTGGGGTCTGGTGGCCCTGTGCAGGTGCACAGTTTGCACATGCCTAAAGCCGGCCCTGTTCAAGGCTCTTTCTCCATCTAGACTTCTCAGATCTAGTGAGAAAGCTTTGCTGAAGGTTCCACAGGCCAGAAGGACCAGTACAGTGTGCAGATCTTTCTTTTATCTAGCCCCTTGTATTGGAAGAGGCTACCTCTGCATATTCGGATACGTACTGAACATCGACAATTCATAAAATTACTCAAGGCAGAACTCTTCTAATGTATCAGTCTCTGTTTCCCCCGTGTTTTTGCTGGGCGCCGAGATACCCCCTCTGGGGTGATACATGCACGTTAATAAATTATACTAACATAACATACTTCAATGTTAAAAAATATGGGCCATTTTACATCTTGCATAAACCAAGACCTTTCAATTTTATTAAAATGTTATATATTACATACATACCCTTTGCTGCTTTGAGCCAGCCCTCTTCATTCGTTTGTGTGCTCTTGTGTCATTCACATTTTTACCAGTCCACTACAGTATATATCATTAGCTGCCCACTTCAGCCGTTGTCTAACTTCATTGTGAATGACAGTGTTCTGCCTTTCACAAGGAGCACATCTCACTGAAAGATTGCTATGACAATGTGGGCTTTTTGAGACCAAAGCAGTTTTTTGCTTTTAGCCAATGTTGTTTTTCATATTGGTGAGAGCCTGGCAACTCCCCCAAAAAGTTTTTTTTTAAAAACACACACAACAAAATACAAAACCGACATTCACAAAGGCTGGCAGCCAATGCCAGAACTATTGGCTTTGCATGTGCTTGTTCATTGGTTGATATTAATTTAGCAAACAAAAATAAATCTTGTAAATCACATTGGATAAATAGTGTATTAGCTAGAACATCAATGCAATGGAGTCCTAGGCACATTTTATTGGCCCATGTGTTACTATGCACCTTCATAATGCCAAAGGTGCTGGTAAAGTCTGTTATTGGATCCCTTGCAATCAACGCCTGACTATTCTTAAAACGGTGTTTGGACAAAATATTGAAAACACATGTTTTGAGGGACAAAATATTGTGTCAAAAATATTGAGGACAAGAATATCATGAAGGTAATTTTCTATGGATAAGTAAAGTTTTACTACATATAATTCCACACATATGCACCTTGACGTTTTATATATCTTCAAGGTGCATCGACGCGGAGTTAAGAATAGTGAAATTATACTTACCAATTTGCACTTACCTTCTCGATATTTTTGACACAATAGTCTGTCCACACGATATTTGTGTTTCCAATATTCTGTCACTGATCCTCTTAAACAACGGAGGCTGCAAACTAATAAGAAACACAAAGGGGTGCTATCGGTCTAAAGTGGCTAGAAAGAGTCTGTTTTCTGTTGGATGAGTGTATGTATAAACTATAAGTGTGGAAAAGGAGGAAGAACAAGAAATAGGAAAAGTAAACCCATCAGCCCACCCATTGGCGGAACATCATCATCTGGGATTTTAGAATACAAACTGGTATCCACTAGGTACCTCACCGTGGGAGAGTGTGAGGAAACTCTAGTATTGGATCCACCAGTGATGGAAAGCCAGACAGCAGTGTATCATGAGCTGTGGGAGATGAAAAAGTTGCAGTGCTCAAAGAAAATGTGTACTAAATAGAAAGTGGTGATTTAAAATTGACTAGCATGGTGCCTAATGACTAATTTTTATTCTGGCAGTCACCATGTTGACGAGGTTAAAAGCAGTGTGTGGATGGATGAAACCAAATATTACCGTCCATAGATGAGTTAGTTGGTCGACATGTTTCAGCCTAAAAAGGCTTTCTTCAGGACCTATTGTAACACTACTGCAACTGTGAAGAAAAAGATACGAAGTACATACCATGCAAAAGCAATAGACCTACCATACATGTGTATACTTGTGCTGCAAACTAATATCATTTTATGGGATTATGATACTCATGTTATTTGATGTGGCCAGTTGATGTGTATACGAATATTCAGTATTTTGTTCACTGTACATCACAGTATTATTCTGCCACACCCCCACCTCCAAATTTAAAACATGCCTGCACTGTTTATTATTAGGAATATTGCTGTATGATTTAAATTTGGTTCTGGACTGACTGAGTTGTAAATTATCTAAGTGGTGTAAAGGGTAAGAGCTTAAAATAGGATAATACGTTATTGCAGGACACTTATGAAGTCATGTGCCTTATGTAAGCCATTTATTTCATTAGTTTATCGAAGGTTAGATGTATAACCATTTTCCCTCAGCACATAAGCTGTAATTCCATTTTCTGATTACATACATTTACCATAGTGATTACTTATTGAAGGTCAGTTGTGAGAATATTTCTATAACAACAGTGTAATGTTGTCGTATAGTTCCTATAAACCTATGTAGGATCTGCGCATTTAGACAACATAGACTGTGGAATTGGTTAATGATGTAATGTTCTTATTGCGTTGTAGGTCAAATATTGTTTCTTACTGCTAATCAGTTATGAGTTTATTTTGTTCCTGCAAGACTGTTATGGTGTAATTTTCATATTATACAGCAGCTGCAAGGACGTTTTCATTTACAGATCAGATGTGAGCAGTTCATTTCGGGAAGCAACCTTTGCAAAGCAGTCATCACATCGCACCATCCTTTACAACGCATGTCACTACAACACAACCATTACATTGCATTTCACTACAATGCATGACACTACAACGCATGACACTACGACGCAGGCATTACATTGCATGTCATTACAACACATACCATTACAACGCATAGTACCCCTACACTATCCAACACTTACCATTCCGTTGCACCCCCTGGAGTTAGAATAGCAATTTTTACCCCTACACTATCCAACACTTACCTTAAATGCAATGTAATGGTATGTGTTGTAAAGGTATAATGCGATGTAATGGAATGCGTTGTAAATGTAGTTTTAAATAATTTGTTGTAATGGCATGCAAAGTAAATGTATGCATTGTAACATCGTACATTTGTTCTTTTCTTATCGAATGGCAGTTGTGACTTTATCAGCCTATGGCAATAGGTGTAAAAATAAATTAATTTGCAAAAAAAACATAACTGCTGTGACCCAATGTTTTTCTTAGAAGCCTGCCACTGGTGCTGCAGAAAGCTGTGGTTGCTGAATACCAGAGTTGACTAGTTTTGATTCCAACTCATGCCTCTTTTTTCGAACACTTTACACTTCATGCCACTTTATCTCACTCTTGCATGTTCTTTTTCCCACTTGCTTTCTTCCTTGGTCATTGTTTTGCTAGCTTTTTCTCCCCTCTTCTTTCTTCCATTTTTAGGTCGAGACCAGGCATCACGCATGCACTGTCTTTTGACATGCTGTATCTACTTCTGTGGGCTTTCACCACACCCATCACACACCCATCACTTTCATTCATTCCTTGGTCTGCCTTTCAAACTTTCTTTGGTTTCTTATGTAAATGATTTACATTTGTCCAGCCTTTCGGCTATTTTCTTCCAGCCCTGGAGGCTGACCCTGTTACATGGATCAGTTCACTTCTGGCCATTTAGTTAGTTTGGCGCACTACTTTTCCTTTTGACTCGGCTTACTGTGACGTCCCCCCACCACCTCCTGCCCATTTGGCGGCAGAGTGTGATTTGCAAGCTGCATAAAGGGCTTAAACGGGGTGTTGTGATTGCCGTCTACTCTACGATAGCATTGAGAATCTACTGAAAGCCTTTGCAGAGCTGAGCTGCAGACATGAAACTCTGAGGTGAAAGCAGTGAGTGTGCCCTAGCTGGTGACGTGCGGGTCAGGGGTCAGAGCTCCTCTTATAGCACAAACTGTAAGTTGCTTGTACCTGTGCACAAGTGCAGGCCCGGACTGGCCGTTGTGGGCACCGGGCAATCCCCCAGTGCGTCACAAGGGTGGGGGCCGGTTTTGGGCCCTGGGGGCCGTTTTTGTTACATGGCCGTTTTTGCAGCATAGCTGCAAAATCTGCCCTGTAACAAAATCGGTAGAAAACCGACCCCGGCAAAGAGCTCGGTCGCACCCCCAGGGGGCGGCCCAGCACTTTGCCAGGGCCGGTTTTGGTTCTCAGTCCGGCCCTGCACAAGAGGGCATGAGAGGCATGTGGTTCTCGAGGACAACAGCTTTGCCAGACTGCACTTATTCTTTGGTCCCACTGTTGTGCTCCTCTGAGAAATGTAATCGCCTGATTATCACTGTCCGGTCTCTCCTCAATACACTCTGGGCTCCTATTTCTACATACCTTCTTTACTACTCTGCATCCCATGTGCCTTTGCACCTCTGTAACCCTCATCCTTATGTGAACTCATGCTTTTCATACCTACCTTGTGGCTCTATGACTCTTTCGCTCACTCCTTGCTTTTTTGGTAGCAACAAGTTGCAATGTAGAAGTTATAGTTTCGATTTTAACTTCTCAGTATGTACTCTAAAGGCGAAACTTACAAAAGACTTGTATAAAAAGCCATGACTAACCAAGTGTACCATGCGCCTGGGGGCACCAGCAGGTCTGGTCTGTCCCTATCCCTGATTTACTCTGCATAGCCCACCACCTTTCTTTCAGTAGCTTTTATTTTGTGCCCCTGCAGCACTGCGCCGATCCCCCTATTCCAGTGTGAACCCATCCATGCTCTGCCATTTTCACATAAGGTTACCCCACCTCTTCTTATCGCATGGACATCATATACGTTCTATTCATATGGGTTTGACTCTTTGGTTCGGTATAAGCAATCAATGACTACAAATCCCAGAACACATTTGGGGGCCAAAAGATAGAACAGGAAACACTTACTCCGGCTACACCGAGCGCGATTGACGCCTAGGAGCGTCTGTTCTACGTCCCGAGTGCACTTAGTCACATTCTCTCTTTCCTATGCAACCAGCTCCACTATTACTTCTACCTTTTTCTGCCTTTCTATGCAGAAGACACTTTTGCTCCAGTACCCAGGCCTCGTTGTCTGCTCCCCCTTGCGCACGCGCTCCACTTTGTGCAGTCTGTCCATACATATGCCCCCTGTTGTACCCTTGTGGAACTACTTCCACTTCATGAGCTTACACATTGTGTCCCTTAATGCGCCTGATGCAGTGGATTGGTAAAAAATTGTAATTCTCATTGAGAACATGTTTTCCCTGTTATACCTGAAGTGGGCATCTAATGCAGATATTATGGCAAGAGCGGAAAGTGGAGGGTTGGCAGTGGCGTAACAATAATTGAGGGGGGCCCCCTGCCAGGTACGTGGAGGGCCCCCCTCTGGACTCTATTAGGAGCTCTCAGGCCGAAGTGCAGCGCTGAGGGGGCCCCCTTGAGCTTGAGGGCCCCCCGCACTGCGGGGGATGCGTGGGCCTGTGTTACGCCCCTGAGGGTTGGGTTCCCATCAGATTGCTTTAAGCCCAGCACTTTGTTGCCAAAATGGAAATTGGACCCAGAGACTGTGTTTGCTTATTTTTATTGTCGTATCGTGTGATTATTGTCATGGACGCTTTTCCTTTCTGGAGTGTCAACCTCTATAGCAGCAGGTTGAAGCATCTAAGTGTCTTCAACCAGTCATTAGCATTCATTCTGATTTTGCCATTCCATAAATCTATAGTTTCAAAGCTGGATGAAGAAAGTGATCCAGATAAATTAGGCCGATAATTTAAAATATCAAATAGCATCCGTTGACATAGAGGTTTGCAGAGCAAGATCTAAAAGTAACTTCTGAGACACTCCCCTGTATGGTATTAGTGGTTACATGAGGTGACTGGACCTATAAAGTTGGCTTATATGGTATTTTACTTCATGTAATGGTTTTATCTGCTTCACCGCACAGCACTAAATACACGTGCAGCTGCAAGGGTGCAAATGTTCCTCATGTATGTTGCCAGAATGCCAGTCATGAGGTCAAACACAGATTTCTGGAGTGGTTGCATTAGTCTACTGAACCTGCAGCCCCCGCTTCAGCATTAGTGAACAATTTGGTCTCTTTACACTTTTCTAAAATAAAACTGACTACTAGAGCATCCAGCTTTGGGCTTCTCTAAACTAAGCTTACAATAGATGCTGATGGGTCCTTTTGGTGATCATATATAGGAAAGGTTTGAAGTGCGAAATTAGCATAATTAGAAGTTAAGTAGCATACAGCACCCATGAATATTGATTCTTGAAATTGGCACAAGTGGTTTGCTAAATACCAATATTAATTACCTGGACAGTGCCTCACAATGTAACTCTGTAGCCATGTCCTTCAGGTACAAACTTCACCAAGGTTTTACAAAAAACTCTGTAGGTTACTGATTTAATTATATCTCTTGAGATATGGCTAAATGTTTTTTTTATTGGACTCGATGTGAGGTGAATCACACAAATAGATTAGCTTTAAGTACAGCAACACTTGAAAGTCTTATTTTTTTTGTATTCAAATCTTTTTTATGGAATTTTTTGAAGCACAGAATACACATACATATGCATAAAGTACAGTTGCAAAATAAATAAATACACAGGCAGCACGCATTAGCGCTCTTGGAAAAGGGATACAAAGATGAGGAGAAGAGGAGGCTTTGTAGGATTCGATTTGAAGACATAGACACAGTTAAATTAATATGTGGAACTAGATACATTTATTTTTTACTTTTCACATACCTCTTATGAAATTATTTTATGGATTTGTAAACCTTTTCAATGATGTGATGAATGAAATGTGTGGAATCTATATCTAACTTGAATGTATATGAGTTATTACAAAGTTAGCTAAGCAATGAAAAAAATTAACAAGTGGCAAAAATATATTTCCTGCATGACAAAACACTAATTCACTCAAGTGACAGCATGCACATCATCCAATAAATGGTATATCATTAAAAACTCAAATTGAGAAGATGACTTCGTGTACTTTTTTGCTAGTATTGCACAGAATATTTAATTTCCGGAATGTTAGCATATAAACCTCTTCCAACCCAGATAAAGAACATCTCCTACCCCTACTCCACAGGTACAGTCTTCTGCTTTCTAAAACACGAGTGTGGAGAAAATAGTGTATATTCTCTCACTCCTTACCAAAGGAATGCTACTTGGAAAGTCTTTTTTCCAAGAGGCATCTGAGTTGGAAGTCAGCATTTTCCTTCCTAAAAAGTTCCATCATTTTTAAAGTTCAGAGGTGAACAATCTGCAAGTAAAACCTCTCAGAGAAAGCGAGTTGTAACAATCCCTTTAGGGTTCTTACCCTATTGTAGTGAAAGCCATTTATCCGACCAAATTGTTGCACCGTGAAGGCAACTGACAGCCTCTGCTCTTCTTTTCTTGGAAGTGCTCTCATAGGCAATAAGTCGCACTTAACTGCCCAACAAGTGCATCAAATCAAGTTCTCAGCTTATGTTTTGGATTGGGGTTGCCCTACAGCTAAACATCCCCAAAGAACCAGTGTCTCACCTTTTGAGAGCACTTACGCGTTGGTGAGGTGTTCATTCAGAGCCGCTGAGATGATCCTTTTCACGAACCCTTTTGCTTTACTCTTTCTATGTGTGTTTTCTACTTACCGAGAACAAAGGAAAATTATTATGGAAATTAATGTGGGTCCCTCGGTATGTTAAGTACCTCGCAGCTTTTAAGAATTTGCCTGATTTCCTGACAACATCATCAGTATAATCATTAGCGCAGAAGACTGGACTTCCCTGATCTAGAAACCCTTTGAATTGCTGACTGTGGAAACAGTAGACTTAATTTGTAATCCCAACTCTCTCACTTGACTACCTTGTATAATCTTGGGCAAATCCAGAAAACTTCATTAATGTTAATCCTATCTGAATAGTCAGAAGATGATGCAAAATAAAGCGAATCACTCCATTAGCCTGGTACCTTGTGCCATAAATTGATGTTTAGTTTGACATACAACACCACACACTTACTCACCACGCAATTCACTGCCACACAGTTCAACACCACCCAACATAATACAACTAAAAGCAACATATTTCAAACCCACATAATTACATTCTACTCAATACCAGATAAATACACCCAATATAAAACCACTCTATGCCACATACCAACAATCCACATAAATACACTCTACACCATGCCACATATTTAAAAGTCGTACAAAAGGGGGTGGTGATGGACGGAGCATCTGAACCGGTCCTCGGAAGCTTGTTTCCGGTCCAGGGAAGGAATGGTTTGGCAGTTCGGGCTAGACTGTTCCCATGAGGCACAGGGTCAGACTGATTTGCATATAGCCATGTCTGAACTGGGGTGGCAGAGTGAGCTAAAGAACGGCGATGGATCAAACCCAGATCTTTTGACTGGGTGTAAGTGTTTGATTGGTTCTGATGCTCCGTCCATCACCACCCCCTTTTGTACCGCTTTTGGCCGCCACAAGTGTGGCAGGGTATGCTCAGACGTGAGTCCCTTGCTCACTTTGCCACTGGATTCAAGCAAGCCGGGCTGAAGACGGCTGGAATGCCAGAAACCGGTCCTCGGAAGCTTGTTTCTGGTCCAGGGAAGGCATGGCTTGGCAGTTCAGGCTGGACTGTTCCCATGAGGCACAGGGTCAGACTGATTTGCTTATAGCCATGTCTGAACTGGGGTGGCAGAGTGGGCTAAAGAACGGTGATGGATCAAACCCAGATCTCTTGACTGGGTGTGAGTGTTTGATTGGTTCTGATGCTCCGTCCATCACCACCCCCTTTTGTACCGCTTTTGGCCGCCATAAGTTTGGCAGGGTATGCTCAGACGTGAGTCCCTTGCTCACTTTGCCACTGGATTCAAGCAAGCCGGGCTGAAGACGGCTGGAATGCCAGAAACCGATCCTCGGAAGCTTGTTTCCGGTCCAGGGAAGGCATGGCTTGGCAGTTCGGGCTGGACTGTTCCCATGAGGCACAGGGTCAGACTGATTTGCATATAGCCATGTCTGAACTGGGGTGGCAGAGTGGGCTAAAGAACGGTGATGGATCAAACCCAGATCTTTTGACTGGGTGTGAGTGTTTGATTGGTTCTGATGCTCCGTCCATCACCACCCCCTTTTGTACCACACATTTACAGTCAGCATAATTTCACTCAACGCCACTCAGTTCCATGCCCCACAAGACAACTCCACACATTTCGATTCCACATAATTTGACAACAAAACACATAAGTCAGCTCAACAACACAATTGCACAATTACACAATACACCACATACATCCAATCTACACAACAAAATTCCACACCATCCCACTAAATTCAACAACATAGTTAAACTCCACTGCATACCACTCCACAAAATAACAATTCCACATAATTACACTCCATACTCAATGCCACATAATCACTATCCACATAATTCCACTGCACACCATGCCCCATAATTCCACTACACGGTTCCACTCCATACCGGATAAATCCACACTACTCCAAACAAAAACATATGGGTAAAAGACATTGCTTTTTACAACGCCAATAGCGTTCACTTTCACAAATGCGAGACCTATTGGCATTGCCGATGCTTGTTTCTTTTGCTTTTGATCATAGTTTGATAATGAAAGTAAGTTCCGGTCCCCAAAAACAGTGGCATTACCCACCACACACAACCATCACCTTAAATTAGCAGATGATAACAATTCTACTGCGCAGCGGCTCTCAGGTACTTTCCTATTACAAGTAAGTTGTGACACCGTTTTCTAATTGCAGAACAGCTGTGGGCATGTTTTTATTTTATTATGCTGCAGCTAAGAGATTGTTCCCTTATTATAAGGCAGTGTTGATTTATTGTATGGTTGTGTGAGGTTGTCTTCATACTGGAAGGTAAATAGGAGTTTGCACTCACATTGCAGGACAGTTGTGCTGTTGTTTTCATATTACAGGACTGTGCGGTTCATTTCTTTTTTTTATTTCAAAAGTTTTTTATTGAGAAATTTTTTTCCAATACAGTACAGTAGTGATGCAGGGGGAGGGGGGTGGTTCTTGGCGCGTTCTTGGTTACATAAGGTCTGCTTGCATTCTCTGCATAGGCTTATTGCAGATCAGAATGTCGCTTTATTAGTCCAAGTTAGTTGTGAGGTGCAGGGCAGTAGTGAGGTTGACTTCTTACTGCCAAGGTGCTAGAAGTTTTTTCTTTATTCCTGAACAAATATGGCCTTGTTTTCATATTGCAGGGTCGGTATAATGGGTTTGACTGATATCCAGTCAGTTGCAGGGATTATTTTGCTGTATATTATTTTGGCTTTTTAGGTAGGTATTTCAGTCATCAGTGGACACTAAAGTGTCAGTGGCAGACAAGCTGGCAGTGTATGACTAAAGATCTGTACACTGCTTCTTAATTACAATCGAGGTCTGAAGTTACTACTCTCCTGTAATAAGAAAACGGCATCACTGCTCCACAGAAATATTGAATAAGTGATGCTTTCTGGCGCAGTGCATTAGGCAGAACATACCACAGACTAACACAGGGTCTATGAATGTTAAGAAGGTATTTTATGGAATGGGCTGGGGTGCTGTGTTGTATTTTGTTCCGCCAGTGGCGTTCACATTGGCATGGTCGGGTTGGGCTTCTGGGCTGCCTTCCACAGGTTTCTGAGGTTTTGCTTCGCAGACTGGAGTCTGAGTCATGGAGTGTTGATATGTGGGATGCTGTGTCCTAGCCCATCTCTCGGTTGACTGGCAATGTTTAATTCAGTGCGCTGTGGTTGATGACATGATTTTGGCGTCAGAGGGGTGTGCTGAGGAACTTTAGCGCACATCTGAGGTTGTTAACCTGACCACTGCCCAGCAGTTGGAGATTGACCAAACCAGGGACGGCTCCTCAATAATGGCGGAGGAGCATCGCCCCACTGGCTCGGAGCCAGAAAATGAAAAATAAAACGGCATTCTATCATCGTTTTCTTTTTTACCAGCTGGGGGAGGGGTGGGCCGGGCCATGAGAGGGGGAAGGAGGACTGGTTTGTGCACTTCTAAGTGCGCTTGTGTTAGGCCGGCCATCTTAGGCCAGTAGAACACACTGGCCAGGGCCAGACTGGGAACGAAAACCGTCCCTGGCAAAGTCCTCAGCAAGTCCCCCCTGCCCCCCCCCCCCGGTGGGGAGGAACCCTGTCCTGAGCGGAGCGTCAAACTAGCCCACTCAGGCCAATCCCCGTGCTGCTCTCATTGCATGAGAGCAGCGGACGGTTTGCACAGGGAGTCTGTGATGCTGTCCCAGTGTCTGGTGAGACCAGTAAGAACACTGAGGTGCGACGCAGGAGGCGGCCGCCAGCTTCAGGCAAGTTCCTTTTAAAACAAAATATTATTAAACCACCTGCGCTCCACCTCCCGCGCATCCCCCACAACCAATTACTTTTTGTTTGTGGGGGCCGCCACTGGTGCAAACACATGTTCCCAGCAGTGTGGCATATTTATGCTGAGTTGGACACCAGTGTGGTGTTCTTTGCAATGTGTTGTTACCACACATTAAAAAGAAGCCTTTGAAGTTGACCAGCATTAAAATGATTGAAACACAACTTTATCTATGATATATGCTGTTTTTTTTTATTGACAGTAAAAATTCCCAATCAAATCTATAAATCTACACCTAATATGTTTTACACCTCAATATACGTGTGTGTGTGTGTGTGTGTCACGCCTAAACATGGAGTAAAACACAACGCCTAGCAGAAAATGCTTTACAAATCATGCCTCGATTTTCAAGCGTACTTCGCATATAAGGGAGGAGTAAAACATTCAAATAAACATTAAAAGAAAAAGATAAGTGAATCAAACCCTTTGAATTTCAGGCTTCTGTGGTGATACAAGTGTAAAGCATGTTTAGGTTAGTATGTCCCTTTGGTGGGCAATTTCTGCATCACTTAGTGATTTCCTCTGGGCAATTAGCAAATAAAATACAGCAACAAGGGGTGTAGCTGTGCGAGTTATAAATGATATTAACATAACATAACATAACATAATCTGGCATGAGGTTATCCATGCAGAATTACAAACATTGGTGGTATTCTGACATGCAGTTATCCATGCAGAATTACAAAAATTGGTGAAATTATGACATGCAGTTAATAATGCAGAGTTTCCAAATTGGTGATCATCTGACATGCAGTTAACCCCGCAGAATTTCAAACACTGGTGGTAATCGGACATGTAGTAAATCATGCAGGATTACAAAAAATGGTGATAATCTAACATGCACTTAACTTTGCTGAATTTTTGTAAATGGTGCTAACCTGACATGCAGTAAACATGCACAATTGCAAAAATTGGAGGCAATCTGAAATGCAGTAAACCAAGCTGAATTACAAAAAGTGGTGATAATCTGAAATGCAGTAAACCATGCTGAATTACAAAAAGTGTTGATAATTTGAAATGCATTAAACCATGATGAATTACACAAAAAGTGTTGATAATCTGAAATGCACTAAACGATGCTGAATTACAAAAAGTGTTGCTAATCTGAAATGCAGTAAACCATGCTGAATTACAAAAAGTGGTGATAATCTGAAATGCAGTAAATCATGCTGGATTACAAAAAGTTTTGATAAATTGAAATGCAGTAACCCATGCTGAATTATAAAAAGTGTTGATAATCTGAAATGCAGGAAACCAAACTGAATTACAAAAAGGGGCGGTAATCTGAAATACAGTAAACCATGATGAATTACAAAAAGTGTTAATAATCTGAAATTAATTGAACCATGCTGAATTACAAAAAGTGTTGATAATGTGAAATGCAGTTAGTTACCCATGCTGAATTACAAAAAGTGTTGATAATTTGAAATGCAGTAACCCATGCTGAATCACAAAAAGTGGTGATAATGTGACATTTAGTAAAACCTTATGATTGAATTGCTTGGACCGTGTTGTTTACTTTGGTATATACATATCATAGTAACAGACCCACATACAGAACCCTAAATATACAAACATGTGATAACCAGGACAAACTAACTCCAGGGAATCAGCAAAGTCATATACTGCAGCCCAAAATTTAAACAAAAATAGTAATCAAACAACCATGTAGCGTATATACAGTAATGTAAGCACTATGTATGGATGGCTGATGTCTTCCTGCCGTTGTGATCACTGTAATGCAATATACAGGTTTTTTCTTTGCATTTCTGGGCCTGTTCATTTGTTTCACTCTAAATGGTATTTCATTTTGTATGTTTAGGAATCATTCCAGTTTGTTTGGGCTATAGGTCTTAATTTAGAATCATCCGATTATGCCTCATTCTGAATTGCAGTAATTCTAAAGAGGCCAATACAGCATTCACTAATATCACATGCAAGCAATTCTACATGGTATTTGCACATTGATTCTTAAATACTGTATGCGTATTTGTATGCGTGCCATCATACTCTCCATGGAGCTGCAACTTCAAAAGGAAGGGAAGGGAAGGGAAAGGGTGGCCATGAATTCTATAGAATAAAAGTACTCCATATCATAAGCAAAACATTACCAGTCCCGATGGAGGTCCATTTATGATAAAGCAACTTAACCTTTGACCCTGCACTCTATGGTATCAGGTATCATCAAAGATTTGCAATATCCTTATAATATGTGGTATGGTGTTCTTTGAATAACTTATTTTCCTCTCTTTGTGACATCACTTAATCAATAAAAGCTGCTAGTCAGGAGGTATCTAGCATGTATTGGGACATACCAAAATCAAAGCCATCTGTTGGGCCAGCGTAATTCTGTGTGGAAATGTGGCGTGCACTATCATGGATAGTTTCTGACAGGTGGCGTCTGCATTGTGATATCAAGCACTGAAGCACTGCTGCCTTGCCAAGACAGGCCTAGCTTGTGTTGTAATATCAAACAAACAAGAGCAGCTGGTGTGCCGACAGCAGGCGAGCGTGCATGTTTTCATATTTATAAAACGCACGTGCCTCCCTTGGGGCATCATGTTGCTAAATGACATGCTTTTAATTTTTATAAAAAATGTTACTTATGTAATCAACCTTGGAAGGATGAGGGACTGAATGGACACACAGTGATCCAAGCCTGTGACTACGTCAAACACAGATTCCTGAAGTGAACGTATAAGTCAGTTCACTGAACCACCAGACCCGTTTGTGTTTTAGTTCAAACCTAGACAGCGCATGCGCTGTCTCTTCGAGACATGCTGTATTCACTCTGTGGGCTTACAGCCCACCCATTGCCTTTTCATTCATCCCTTCAATTGTCGTATAAAAATGCTTGCTTGCTAGTGGATAATCCTTCTTCTTTGTCCCTCCTTTTTGTGTATGTTTTCCCCCCACAGTGCACCAACCATTATTGTTAACATTCTGTGTTTATGTGTTTATTTGGGGGACTGTTTTTTTCTTTGATTCCTGCTCATGTCACTGTTTGCCCTTCTTCAGTGGTTCAGCTTTCGCACCCGTTACTTAACCACATGAATGCTTATGGTATTCCCCTCCTGTGCTGAGAATTGTATATTCCCTTTATTCATGACGAGCTGGGCTCGTCATGAGCGTGCGAGGAGGCTACCTCATGACGAGCCCAGCTCGTCATGAGCGTCGAAGGGGTTAATCTTCCCGTCCCGTTCAAATACCAAGATGAAATGTCAGATGCTTCAGGCGCTGTTTTCAAGTGCGCCTCTTTAATTTTCTCTGACTTCAAAGTGCGAGGATTTCCAACCAAACCCCTCCCGCTTCATTGCTTGTTGCTTTAGTGAGCCTCAGTTAGCTGACCTTCAGGAGCCCAACCTTGCAACACAGTTAAGGGCAATGTTTGGGCAAGTCCAGTCACATTTTCTCTGACGCTTGTTTATATAATGTGAACTCAAGTGACTCAGAGGTATTGGAGCACTTTACATGAACGCTAGTTACATTACACCATGTAGGATTCATTTTGGGGGGCTTTATTAGAGAGCACAAACTCAACTGACCTGAAGGTATTGGAGGAGTTTACAAAAGCGCTTGTTACATTACACAAGGTCAGGGATTTTTTTTTGTTTTTAGGTGTGTGGAGATTAAGAGATGTTAACGCCGTCCCTGTGTATTCATTATTTCCCCACTACCTGACAAATGGGAGCAGCATTCATCCGTCCCACCTCCTCCCATGTCGGTGCATGTCCGGCCTCTTCCTCTTACTGTCATCCTCCTCCTCTTAGAGCTCTAATTTTAAAACACATTCACAGCAGCTCCCTAGGGACTGTGAAGCATTTTTTATTATAAAATATGAACTTGAGCCACCCGAAGGTGTTGGAGCTCTTCACATGAGCACTAGTTGCATTATACAAGGTCAGATTGATTTTGGGGGGCATTTTTATGAAGCACACAGTTGACTGACCCAAAGATATTGAAGAGCTTTTCAAAAGCACCAGTTACATTACACAAGGTCAGGTAAATTTTTGGTGTGCGAAGATTAAGTCATGCCAACATCGTCCCTGTGTATTCACTATGTCCCCTTTACCTGACAAATGGGAGCATTTTTTTGTTGCATCTATGTCCAGTGGTTCTATAATCCGTGGGCTTGGACAGAGGGCAGGCCGGGGGCTTCCTGGTAAAAGGATGGTGCGGGTAGTGTTTTGAATGGAAAACTATGGAGAAGGGCGCCTGGTGAATAGAGGCTTTGGGGAAAAGGGATGTGACGTTGCTGCCATTGGAAAGTACTTCACTGCTTTTTTTCATAAGTTGTTCAATCCTATAGTGTTGCGGTCGTATACAGAATGTTATAGTGCTCTTGACTTGCATTGAGGTACTGTATTTCTGTCTGTGTGATAAAAAGCCTTGGAATGCGTCCATAAATGTTTCCTGAGGCAAGCATTTATTCCTAAATCCGACTGCCTGACCCAGTGTGTAGTAATGGTATTGCTCTTGGCGTCACAGCACCCAGGATAATGTCCTGCATGGCTAAACTCTTATAAAGTCCTGACCTATTTGCTGTGTCAGTGCTTGTTTATTATATCATTCCACCATTTAGTTGTGGAATGCTGCTCCACCAGAGGGAGCCTGTCATGTAATTGCGGGTTTGAAGAACAGTCCAGATAAAATGCTATTTTTACAATCCTTATCAGCTGACATTATTTGCCTTCAGGAGACGGGTGGATGGTAAACTGTTGATGGAAAAAGACTATTTCATTTTAGATGGTAGTGCACTGCCCTCCAGGAGAGGTCATGCGAAGGGCGGAATAGCATGTTTACTCTCCAATAAGATTTATTGGAATTTTTCCCACTTCCTAGACCCGAATAAATTGTTCCAGACTATAACTCTGAAAAATCTGGTTAAAGACGTTTCAAATAATTCGTTTGTTTTGATAAATACCTATATTCCCCCTGATACCTGCTTCAATGTTGGCCTAATGTCGCTTTTTTCTTTTATTTCTAAACTTATGGATGACCCTTTTCCTCCTTATATACTATTATTAGGTGATTTTAACTGTAGAGTCTCTAACTGTGGTCTTGATTTATTCAGGAACAAGTTTAAGGAAGAATCTCTCCATATCCCACAAGCGCAATTCCCGGCGAACATTAGGTCCAATAAAAGAGGGAAATTATTTTTGGAAGGTCTTTCTAAGGTGGATTGCATAGTAATAAACGGTAGGCTTCCATCTGACACCCCTGCTGCTTTTACTCATAAATCAAAAAATGGAGAATCGATTATTGGTTATGTTGTGGCTATTACCTCCTTTATTCCATTTATGAAGGATATACTGGTTGTCGACTCTGTATTAAGTGACCACAAGGTACTGTCTCTTACAGTCGATCTCAAACCCCCCCTGTCGGACTCCTGGCATATTGATTCTAATCTAGTGAGTTTTGGAGCTAAGTCAGGGAAATGCTATTGGAATTGTGGGGTCATTAAAAATCTACAGAGTCTTTTGGTATCAACTGTGGAGAATCTGTCCCAATGGAATGGGAGGGAGCTTCGGGGCTTTTCAGATTTTTTGGTTTTAGTAACCTTATCTGCTAGGAAAGTTCCTCTTATTAAAAAACCTTCAGTCTTACCCAAACCACTTCGGCAATTAAACATTGAAATAAATAAATTGATAAGAGGGCAATATTTACTATTTAACAAAGATCGGTATCATAAATTGGTCCTGTTAAAAAGAAGGAGAACAAGGTTGAGGGCTAGATTAAAAAGAGACAAGGATGATTCTTTATGGATCAAACTTCGGGAATCCTTATATAAGGGCCATGCAAGGACATTCTGGTCTTTAATTGCCGAAGGTTGTGGCTCTAGATCCCGTCCCACGCAAATCTCCATAGAAGAGCAGATTTGGGTTCAATATCTCAAGCAATTGTATAGCAGTAATGACATACAACAGGATAATGATCCTTTGTATGAGGATCATCTCCCCTATGATCCCCCGTCCGAAAAGGATATCGAATTAGCTATTAGGGGTATGCGCTCTTCGGGCGCGATGGGTCCAGATGAGATTCCGATTTCTGCTTTAAAACAACATTGCGAACTATGGAGTAAAATTCTCTATCCAGTGTTTAAATTTTGTTTTATTAGCGGCACTGTTCCTACATCTTGGAAAGGGAGCATACTAGTTCCTCTCTTTAAGAAGGGAGCTAGAGATCTCCCTCAGAACTATCGCCAAATTGCACTTTTAGACGCTATTGGTAAGGTTTTTGCTAAATGTCTCCTTAATCTAATTAATGATTGGGTGTCCTTGGCTGATATCTTACCTTATGAACAAACTGGCTTTAGGAAGAGGCATGGTACCCTTGATAATTTGACCGCACTTTAAGTTTTAACAGAGAAATATGTCAAGGTTCGTGGAGGACGAGTTTATGGCGCGTTTATCGATCTCTCCACAGCTTTTGATAAAGTGGATAGATTAGTACTGTGGGGAAAGTTATTCGATTTGGGGATGCCATCCTCTCTCATTAGATTGGTTCGCGCTTTGCATAGAGATACCTGGTGTAGAGTGTTGCTAGGGGGGGAAAGTGGTCTGTCTAAAATTATTGCTACATCCAATGGCTTAAAGCAAGGTTGCCTGCTAACTCCTTTGCTGTTCTCTTTATATGTAGCCGATTTACCCCAGGCTCTTTCTACAAGTACCGGTATTGCTCCGAATTTGGGGGGTTCCCCAATTATATGTTTTATGTATGCCGACGACATTTTAATTCTTGATTTAACGCCTAAAGGGATGAATAATCATCTGCATGCATTACACAAATATGCAGGAAAGCATCACTTGACAATAAACATCGCAAAAAGCAAAGTGATGTGTTTATCGGGCAGGAAAAATCCTAAATATGTGAACTTTCATTGGACTGGGGGTGCCAAAAATAGGAAACAGTAAAATCTTATACTTTCCTTGGCAAAATTGTGATAAGCAATTTAAGTGAAAAAGCCCACATTGCCAATAATATCCGGAAAGCAATTGTCCAAGGAAAGAGCTTGGTGTCCTTATATAAGGCCACAGGCAGAAGACACCTTTCGATATTGTTGGAGGTTTTTAGAGCAAAGATACCCCCCTCCTTACTTTATGGAATGGAATTAATTGATATAAAATGTTGGAATTTTTTAAACTCCTCTGAAGTTAAAATCCTACGTAGCCTTTTTTCTGTCAATACAGCCAGTTCAACAGCTGCTCTTAGACAGGAACTTAGTTTACGTAGCAGTTGGGTTCAAGGTTTATTCGCTGGGCTTTTAGCCTGGCTAAGGGTGATCCTGGCACGTTGCGTTATCTCATTAAATCTGAGTTACTGGGGAATCTTAATGAACACTCCTTGATCCTAAATTTTTTTAGATATGCTGTGAAGCATTTACAATTAGATGAAGAAGTCTTATTTTCTTTATCGCCATATCAATTGAAATTCCTTCTGAAGTCTGCATCTTGGGAATTAGGGTTTAGATTAGACAGGGAGTTTCGTATTCAGAATAAGGGCACCGCTCCAGTCATTGATTCCTGTATGATTAGGAAAGCGCAACCTTATGTTTATTGGAATATTCCCCACGGAGTTAGGCGTCTGGTGCTTTTATTAAGGCTGGATTTACTCCCTTTGAAATCACTCTTATCAAAATGGTATGGTTCATCAGCCATATGTGATTTTAGCAATATGAATAATCAAGATTTGCTGCATGTTATGTTTGTTTGCCCAGCTCTAATGTCGCACAGGCGCAAGTGGTTAAGACCGATTTGCCTCCAATTGAATATTTTATCTGCTACTGCTTTCATCGTGGCCATGAATAATCCCCCAAATGAAATGTTTTGTTTTAAATTGTTTAATTTTTTTAAATGTTTCTTGAATCTGTATTAGGCGAAAGCTTTGTCGTCCAGTTTCATTATGTATATTTCCATATTTTTTTTATTTCTTGATGTATACATAACGTTCATTTTGAAGTTTTTTGGAATGTAATATTTTGTCTTTTATGTGGATCTCATGTGAGTTCCGTAATCATAATAAATAAACTTGAAACTTGAAACTGTCATGCAATGCGACATTGCAATAAAGGAAAACTACTGTGCCAGTTGTAACCTCCGGTGCATTAAGATGTCTGCCACACACTGGAGGCCGTACGTGTGCCTTTGAGAATGATGTGATATTGTTCTCCTTTTTTACACAAGGACATATTCACATACACCATGATGTCATATGAATTACACACCCTGTCAGTCCAAGAACAGGGGTGGGAGAGAAACCCTGTCATCTTGCTGTGATTAAGTGGAACAAGTCAACGAAATTCAATCACATTGAAATGACTGGTTGTAAATTTCAAACGCAGGGAGAGTGAGGAAAGTAGTGTACTGGTATTCAAGGCAGCTGATTTAGACAAGATTGGACAGGGGAAGGGAATTAAAGGGTGAGACCTCTGTGAACCATAGCGATTCAAAGATAGAATAGGATGAACGTACTTAAAGATTGATGCTGCTTATGGTGACACTCTGTGTGTATGTTTGTGTCTATGTGGATTATGCTGAAGAGAGTACTTTGGCTGCCTCCAATATCAGCAAATAAAAAGTGGAAGGCCACCCCGGTATCCTCTGAGCACGCCCTTCCCTCCGCTCCTTGTAGACTAGAGCTATTGCTGCCTGTTTGTGTAAAAAAAAGTGTTATATTAACATACCGTAGGGTCAGCGGCGGCTGGCACAGGTAAGCGCAGTGGGTGAGACAGGGAGCAGCAGGGTGGGGAAGTCGACAGACGACCGAACAGTATTATTTATTTATTTATTTAATTATACCATTACCGTCGTCTCTCGACTTCCCCCTTCCACCCTGCGCCGCTCCCCTGCCCCACCTCGTTTACCTGTCCTGGACTCCGCTGCGTTTGGTTGCTTGTTATGTAGTTGGCCAACTTGGACTTAATACCCAGTTGCATCCCTTCCAACTTGAACAATTTCACCATGTGAGGAGGGGTGGGGCCTTGAAGGAGGCGGAGCCTCGTGCTGTGAAGTACTTACGAGATTCACATGTCGTCCTCATTGGTTGAGCAGGAAGTTAGGGGTAGGTGCAATAAGAGGAGTTAAAATGCTGCTTTAAACAATGATTTAAAGAAAGACACTGACCTCACTCTGAACGCAAGTTTATCTATAGTGAAAGTAGATGCACCTGTTACCTGAGCTACAGTTTTATTAACAGTGCAAGCCTATGCTGTTCAGCAGGTTCCATCAAACATTTTTCTTTTAATACAAGAAAAATCCTTCCTCTTATAGGAAGGCAGGCATGGCTTTAAACCAGGTAGGCCTTTCAGGAGATAAGTGGATATGGGTCATTACTGCTCAGGCCCAGCTCCTTTGCAGGGCCCTGCACTCCTGCTGCAACACTCCAACATATATTAAAGCAAGCTGCTATATTTAGTAATGGTGAGGCAACTAACTTGGTTAATACCAGAGGATGGCTCCAGATACTAGTCCTACATTGTTTTCTCTTTCCTGGTGAAACATTTTTCTTAATCCATGACACAACAAAATAGGAAAAACACCCAACATCACTTTCCAAAGTAACCTGTCCATAAGAGATATTCTGGTCCACAGCCATCTGGCACCCAGAGGTTCCACCTGGCTACAACAAAGTAAAGGGTTCAAGAAATGAGGACATTGCAAAGCCTGCAAACACAGCTTTAATGTCTCAGAAATAGTTCTGAAAAGAGTGAGCACCAGGGTACCCACATTTAGGAAGAAATGTGGGCCCTGGTGGATGGTGTCCCCGGGGCCACAAAAGGCTCAGGGAGGGGGACCCACACCAACCTCCCCATTAATAAAAAGAAACATCTCTAAGGGATGGGATCCTCAGGGTCTAACAAGGCTACGGAAGGGGGCATGCTGCCCCCCCTCGCCTTTAATGAAAAAAAACGGACCTGGGTATGGGGTCCCAAGGGCCTAATGAGGCTCGGCTGTGTGCCCTCCTCCCCTTTCCTTACAAAAAATGGCCCTGTGAGATGGGATCCCCAGGGCCTATCGAGGCTCCGGGAGGGGCGATTGTGGCCTTCCTCCTCTTTAATGAAAAAATATTGCCCGTGGGAATGGGGACCCCATGCCTAATGTGGCTCGGGAGGTTCACCTGGCCCCCTTTCATAAAATAAAAACAGCCCTGGGGATGGGTCTCCAGGGTCTTATGAGGCCTAATGAGGGTCAGGTCCCCATGGCCTAATGGGACTCAGGCAGGGGGACTATGCAGCCCCCCTCAACTTTAACATTTTGTGTCCCTGAGGGATGGGTTCCCAAGGCCATATTAGGTTTGGGAGGGAGCCATGTAGACCCACTCCCCTTTAAAAAAGAGTTCCTGGGGGGTGGGGCCCCCAGAGCCAGGCCTGAACAAACCTCCCACCACAAATGGCTGAAGGCCATGCATAGCGTGGGTTGGCTTCATGTGGGGGGTTGCCCACTGTGGCCAACCCACGCAAGAATGACCGAAGGCCCTGCGTGGTGTGTGGTTAGCTGCCTTTACAGGGGTTGGCCAAAGGGCTTGGCTGCTTTAGCCGTGTGCGGTAGGTGGTTGGATTTACATATGGCAAATAAATATTTATTTACGTTAAAAAAACCTTAGCAATTCACTGAGAAAAAAGAAAGTAACATTATAGCTAGGTTGTATGTTCAGTAACAATGTAATGATCTGAACTCTAGAAAACACTGAAATTCATCAGTTATAGTTATCTCAAGTATAACTGGTGCCCTAAGGTAACTATGACTCGCTCCCTTGCCATGCATTGCTATTTACCCTATATATTGCAACTCTCATAACATCTTCTATGACCTCATTGATAAAATTACTGCAACATTTGCAGTGAATTTACTGATGAGAAAACTGCTTAGCGGAAGGGCAAGTTATAGTTACTTTAGGGTACGAGTTATAGTTGCCTGAGATAACTATAACTGGTAAATGTTTTTTTTTCCCAGTACATATACACATATATGTGTGTGTGTGTGTTTGAGTGTGTGTGGGTGTGTGTGTGTGTGTATGTATATATTGCCCAGTGACCATCGCCTCTGGGTAGTTACAGTCAGGTCTATGTTTCCATTGCAATTCTTTTTTTGGAGCTGTATGAAGAATCTTTCTGGGGAAAAAGTGCTATTTTTTTTACTAGTTTCTTCTTGGAAGGTTTCGGGGTAATTCATCAAGTGGGGGACGAGAAAAAAACAGGGTGTCCCAAAATGCAAAATTCCCAAGCATTTTCTATAGACTTTTTTGAATAGTGCTAGCGCAAACATTTCGAAATTACAGCGGTTGAATTTCACCAAATTTGGCAGGTAGATATATCTTGATCCAGGATGCATGCATATTGTGATTTGGTGTAAAAAAATTCAATAGTTTTTAAGAAATTAGGATTAAAATATATTTGCATATCTGTACAGTTCGGTTCAAAGGGCACTTGCAAGAGTCCCTTGAACCCAATTTAAAACATAGAGTGTTCTGATTGGCCTAGGGGGGTTTTATTCCCTTGGGCCAACTCTTTCCATAGTGGGATTTTGTTTTTGAAAATGCAAAAACGAATGACACTCAAACCTTGAGAGTTGTCTCTGGTGGTTTGGGGTTCATTTTGCAGTTTTCACTGTTCCTTACTACCGGGGTTTACTCTGCGGTGACGGACAGTGAAAACTGGCCATCTGAAAGTTGGTGAATTGTTTTGTGCATGTGGCAGGTATATCATACTATGATTTAGTTTTAATCTTGCATGCTTAGCTCACATGCACACAGAGCATCCTGTAAGAATGAATGTTTTATGTGTTGCTGTGTGTTAAGTTCCTTCTGTGTCCAGGTTTTTCACTGTGCATTTTTGCCTTGTAAATCTCTCTAGGTTCAATAATGTTGCAAGAGTAGGAGCAAGTCGCAATTAAGTTGACTAGCTGTGTTTTAATTCACTGCTATGCCCAGGTGCTTTAACATACCCATCCCTGATTTAACTTGCTTTGCTTCTACATGCACATTAAGTCTAGTCTACCCCACATTTCACTTTATGCATGGTACAAAATTCCTGAAATTATGCAATTACACATAGTCACACATTTAAAGATCGTTCATGCAAAAATCAGCATGGGAAGAACACAATGGCCCAGAAAGCAAGAGGCTGTTCTTTATGGCACTTGGTAATTTTGCACTATTTTAAAGTGCATCCTCACTCCAACAAGGACATGAGGACACGTTTGATACTAAAATATGGTGGTAAATGACAGATTTCTGCTTTATGTAGATGTTCTGAAATTTTGTGTAATTACTTTGCATACTCTGCTACATAGTTACACAATTATTTACATTAACCTAATGCTTCAGGTTACAATGTAACAAACTCACCAGCTCACAAGCTTCAGACCAGTGACTGTATTATGCTAAGGGTGCACTTTTCCTGTTTGGGCCATGGAGCACCTTCAAACAGGTGCTGCAAGCGCACACAGGGAAAGTGCACCCTATTATGGTGAATGCGCTGCCCTCACAGCAGTTCCAGACCTGTGCTGCCCTGTAGTCAGCGCATTCAAGTGAATTACGGAGTGGCTGCTTCAAACCCTCTCCATGTTTCACAGTCCAAGTGGCAACCCACCTGCACTTTCAAGAGGAATTAGAGATCCCCTCGCAGGCGGGTGCAGTGAGCAACTGAACGCACCTGCAAGGGGATGTCTGTGGTGTCTTTGAGACCCCATTTCATCCCTTGAGAGGGCTGTCATCAGGGGGCTCACTTACAGTGTGCCAGCTTTTAGTGGAGCACTGTCATTGCGCCTCCTGAGGGCATGTTTGCCTCTGTGTCCACATCTGTAATACGGTGCAGGTACAGAGGCAAAGTGATTCCCTTATTTGCATGGGGCATGCACTTTCAAGAGATAACTAAACGGGCAGAGAGTGTCTGATAGTGCATTAAAGCGGCATAAGGTGGAATAAAGGCTACGCAGTCTTGGTATTCGGCACCTCCGACATACTGCAGCATCTGCCGCGGGCGTGGCATCTAACAACATTTTGAACCCTTGCTCTTACTCAAATTAAGCTCTACTTGCCACTCCCAGAAGTTGATGTGCTTCAACATTCCAGTTTGAGGAATATACCACATGCTGGGAATGCCACACAACTCTGCATGTTGTAATGTAATAAAATAATCATTTGAGTTGTAACAGTGACACTGTGCCAAGTTCCGACTCAGACGTGCCTGTATATCTTTTTCATGAGCGTACACAGCAATCCAAATATAGTACTTCGACAAAAGAATAGCACAGACCACATAGTGCTGATATCGGCAACCCTCCCCGAAGCATAGTAAGATACTTAGTTCCCAATTCACAAAAGTAATCTGAGACAAAATCCTAACTTTACGACTTTAGGTATTCACAAAGTGCATTTAGGAGTAGTAAAGTTATGATTTTGTCTCAGTTAAACTTAAGTTTTGGTCTAACGTTTAACTTAAGACCAAAACTTAGGTTGGGAAATGGGTGGGGGTGGGAAAGGGTAAGGGTCGGTGGTGGGGGTGTAAGGCAGAGGTATTCGTTGCAAGGATGTATAACCGGTATTTAAGCTGGTATTTAAGTTGTAGTAGTAGTGAGGGCTATATACTGTTGATGTTTGCTAATTTTTTTTAAATTATTATCTCAATATGGAGAAAAAGATGATAAAGGTGAAAATATGTACAATTAATATCAATGGTCTTAATGACTTTAAAAAGATTGGAATGTTTCGTTCTATGATTCAGACATTGTCTATCGACTTATTATGTATACAAGAAACTCATATTGCATGGGATAAGCGCTCACTTTTGGATAAGCTGGGATTGGATGTGCTACTTGTTTCTAAGCGGATGGGTATAAAAAGAGGCATTGCTATTTGTATGCGAAAGGGAGTTGGGAAGTGTTCGAAAACTCTAGCTGATAAATGGGGTAGATGGGGACTTGCTGAGTTAATTATTGGTGGTTCCAAATTTACTTTATGTTGTATGTATGGGCCGAATTTAGATGATGCGGAAGTTTTTAATACGATTAACGCAGAACTAGCTATTTGGGCGCAACCTATTATAATATGTGGCGATCTAAATATTCATCTGCCGGCTGACTGGAATATTAATTTAGGAAGGAGATACACCGGTCATAAACCCAGAACTTATAATGCCCTTCGGGAGTTGGTTTTGAATAATGGATTAATGGATGTGTGGCATAAAAGGTACTCTAAAGATCCTGGATATACCTTCTATTCTAGCCCACATCGAAAGTTTGCCCGATTAGATTATTTTTTTACGTCTTCGCAGTTTTTGGAGATAATTAGTCTTGAAATTTTACCCCAAGTCATTTCAGACCATAATCCCATAATTGCTGAGATCGAGGTTTCTACAGAATCTCAGAACTCAAGTAGATCTTGGTCATTCCAGAGAAACTTGTTATTAGACGAGGACTATTTGCAATTTATGGCGACTATTATTAATGATTATTTTTTAACAAATAATGATTCGGCCTCCCCACCAGTGGTGTGGGACGCATTCAAATCAATCATACGTGGAGAGACAATTAGTTTTGCAAACTTTAAGAGAAAAAAATACAAACAGAATTTAAGGAGAGGTTAAATAAGATCAAGTTAGCCGAGATGGATCTTGCGACGGCTTGTAAAAATAACATCGGTATAGAAGATGCGCAATTACGTCTAGTAATTGAACGTTCTGGTCTACGGACCCATATTGCTGATAAAGTAGCATTAGATTTTAAGCTATTCAAAACCGAACGTTATGAATATAGTGAGCGTACCGGTAAAATTCTAGCACAGCGTCTCCGTCAGAAATATTCTATCAATGAAATTCAGGGCGTCAATGATATGAATGGTGACTATCACGAATGTAGGGAAGGAATTTTAGAGTCATTCTTGGAGTTTTATAAAACATTGTATAATGACTTTAGCAATGAAGTAGATAAGACTTTGAATCCTGTAAATTATTTTCACAGTACTAATCAATTATTATTGGGATGTGAAGAGATTGATTTATTTGGACGCCCAATAAGTTGGGATGAGATTGAGCAAGCCATTTTGAGTCTTGCTGCAGGCAAAGCCATGGGATTTGATCAGATACCTCTCGAATTCTATCGGACATTTAGACATATGTTGAAACCAGAATTTGTAAAGATCTTTAACTCTGCATTTCAAAGGAAACCACCTGATTCCTGGTCCACCGCTATTATAGTGGTGTTTTTGAAGAAGAACAAGGATTCGAAAGAATTAGGTTCATATCGACCTATATCTCTTATTACGGCAGACAGCAAGATCTATTCCAAAATTCTTGCAAATAGACTTAATCAGGTAATGTCCAGTTTAGTGTCTAACATCCAACACGGTTTCATCAGATGTAGAGATACTACCGATCATGTTAGACGTGTTATTACACTTCTAGATTGGGCACAGGCAAAGGAATCCCCAGTCGGGGTGATCTTACTCGATGCTGAAAAAGCGTTTGATAGAGTTGACTGGGGATTCCTTTGGACTGTGTTAGAAGGGAAGGGGTTTCCCTTACAATTTATTCAGGCGGTACGTTCATTGTATTCTGGTCCTAAGGGTATTATAAGATTAGGCACTGACTATTCGAGACCTTTTCCAATTACGAGAGGGACTAGACAAGGGTGCCCTTGTTCCCCGCTTTTATTTGCGTTATACTTAGAACCTTATTTGAGTAGACTTATTTTGGAACCTAATATTCCACCAGTTCATCTTTTTGAAGTAGACCATAAAGTTCTAGCGTACGCGGATGACGTTGCAATTGTCACCTCTGACGTCTCCTCTGCGCTACCCACAATAATCAATCTGGCCAACGAGTTCGGGAAGGTCTCCGGTTATAAGTTAAACATCACAAAAACTCAGATCATTCATTCGGAAACGGGTAAACCCACTGATATCCCATTAAATACCACTGGTTCATATCTTGGTGTTACTCTATCTTCCAAGGTTGAGGATATTGTTGCATTAAACTTAGACCCTTTGCTCATATCCTCCAATAGAACGTTAGAAAGATTCAATAATTTACATTTGTCATTATATGGTCGAACTAATGTTATTAAGATGATGATCTTTCCAAAATTTCTGTATTTTTTTCGTACTATCCCTCTATTTTTTTCAATGTCTCTCTTTAACAGAATAGATAGAATGGTGTCTAGGTTTTTGTGGGGATATCACCGTGCTAGAAGATCTCTAAAATGGTGCACTCTCCCATTAGATTGTGCTGGTTTGGGGCTTCCGAATTTTAAAATGTATTACTGGGCTATTGCTCTGAAAACTTTTCGGGTTTTGCTCTTTCATGATTATGTATCAGATCCAGCCATGTCACCCTCTATTTTTGAAATGCTCCTAGGTGCCCATGCGCGGCAATGTCTGTTGAAAGTCATTGAACCCAGTTATTATAAAAAAACAAAGTTCAAGGTGGTCCTCGCTGCATGTTTAATCTGGAGGCAAATGAACAAAATTCTACGTATAATCCCAAAATTGAATTATTATACACCTCTGTCTGATAATAAGTTATTACCCGTAATTTTTCAAGACATGGTAATTCACCGATGGCACATGAGACAGATTTATCTACTTGGCCAATTGTACCAAAACGGGTCCCTTATGTCCTTTTCTAAATTACAAGAGACATTTGGTTTATCTAGGAATGAGTTTTTTAAATACCTACAGATTCGTAGCTTCCTGGAAAAAAAATATGTTTTATTTACTGACACCATGGAAACTATCGATATTCTAGAAAGTTCTAGGAAGAACAGTCGTATTGGTATTATTTACCAGTTAATGAATAATAGGATGCAGAACGATTTGGATCATCATACCCGGAAATGGGAGAGGAAGCTCTGTATTGAAGGGATTGATTTGGTAAAAGTGTTTGAGATGAGCAATAAGACACTAATTAATAGCTCTCTTAAGAGTCAACATTTTATGTCCACTTTAGATCTTTACTATACACCTGCAAAATTGGTAAAATGGAAAGCTGTAAAAGGTATTAATTGTAGCCGCTGTGGAACTTTAGCAGCCGACTCAATTCACATGTTTCATAGTTGTTCTAAACTTGCCGTATACATTGAGAAGATTGAAAAGTTTTTGACTAATTTGTTACATGTACGGATTACGCTTCATCCTACTATTATTATTTTTGGTGTTTATTTTCCTTCTCGGGATTTAACTATAGACCAAGAACATTTTTTGTTTATCGGAATGTCTATTTATCGAGCTTGTATTACTTCTAGATGGTTGGATGTAGATCCTCCAACTTTTGAGTTATGGTTGGGAAAGCTGCTAAATGTTTATAGAATGGATAAAGCAGTTTATAAATTGAAAGGACTCAAAAAGAAGACTTTTGGCCGGAAGTTATGGCTACCAATTGATAATTGGATTTGAAACACACAATGGTTGTTTTTTTTTTTTTGTAAAGAATTTCGTTTGATTCCTCATTTTTGGTCATGTCCTTGTATGTATTACCTCTGCCAGAAAATAATAAAAATATAAAAAAAAAAAAAAAAAACTTAGGTTTAACTGAGACAAAGTTTTGGTCTTAAGTTTAAGTTTTGGTCTTAAGTTTAACTTAAGACCAAAACTTAGGTTTAACTGAGACAAAGTTTTGTCTTAAGTTTAAGTTTTGGTCTTAAGTTTAACTTAAGACCAAAACTTAAGTTTAACTGAGAAAAATCCTAACTTTACTACTCCTAAATGCCCTTTGTGAATACCGAAAGTCATAAAGTTAGGATTTTGTCTCAGATTACTTTTGTGAATCGGGCCCTTAGAACACACTGCAATAAATAATCACGCCATACAAAGTTTGTTGGAAAACAGTTTGCTTCAGGTTTATTTCATACGTGAAGTATACCAACGTGGTGGGTTAACTTACGGGCGATCCAAGGGCAGGCAGTGGTGACTGACCTAAGCTGCCCTGCCTGCCTGATGAGCCTAAGTGCACCGTGGCCAACCCAGTCGACGCTACCATTTATGTGGGGATTATCCCCCTGAAATACCGTGGCCCACCAGTCCATCACTTTACTCACATCTTTTTAGGGGCGGAGCGTTGCAAAGCAAGCCCCCGGTTGCTCAGGCTTACAACCACCTGAAGGACTAGCGGTGCACCAACATTTTCATCAAGGGTCCTGCCGTAAAGACTCCTGGGGTTTGGCATAGGGCACCCCCTAGTGTGCTAGAGAAGAAGGTACCCCTATGTACCAATCATCCTCTGGATTGCCCTGTATCTCTCCGCCTGCAACACAAAGTAACATATTAACATGTACAGTACATTGCCCCGCTAACCTGCCGGCATGCTGGGTATGCGGTAGGGAGGGTGACTGCGTGTCCAGCGGGGAACCAAGATGACACCAGTGGGTGGGGGGCAGGTGTAAATACCTGAACCCCGCCCCTTGCACACCGAAAATGACCTGGCTAAGTCCCGGGATGTGGTGGACCCCCAATGTGGGTCCCTGGGAGTGGAGCGCGGAGATGCAAAGGAATGCGGCATTAAAGTGGCCGCCATCTTAAGAGGGCACATTGAGTGCGCCACAGGCAGCCGCAGACTCATGGGACAGACGCGAGTAATCAATCTGTCACTAAGAGATGAGCCGTGTGTGAATCTTTTCATGCAAATATTTGGCCTCATAACCGCATCTGGTTTTTCCTAAATCTTCCTGGGCACGCTGTTACATTTAATACGCTCCCAGCAGCAGGGCTAGTGCTAAATCAAGGCAATACTAGATGGTCTGTTAGGGCTACATCCCCTTGGGTGGGGAGAACTGATTTGCCCCATAGGTTCATATGTGGCCGCATTGCTAGGGCGAGGGTGGGGGAAGCATTGTTTTGCCAAGGATGGCAATGTGTTTGCACTAGTCATATCTCTCTTTATCTTCGGGAGAATGGAGTAGTGATGCAGTCGTGTGATGAGGTATCCACCTTGCTAATTTTCTTAAAATCAATTTTTCACCAAAAAGTCAGGATATTTATTTCTCTCCGTTCAACAGCTTTACATAATAAGACTCAAAATGTGAAAATGTACTTAATTTGCTTGTGGGTAATTGCGCAAAATTCCACAAAGTTACTCATAATCTGAAACTGTCATTTGCCACTATATTTTATCATGAAATGCAGCCCTGGGTCCATTTTGGATGCACCAAAAAACAAGTAATGGCAAAGCCAATAGGTCTCGCCTTTGGGGAAACATCCTTTACAACGCAACTAACACAACGCACTACCATTACAACAAAATTCTTACAACGCAGGATCCATTACAACGCATGCCATTACAACGCATTCCATTACAACGCAGCTGCTATTACAACGCATGCCATTACAACGTAAGTATGGGTAAGTATGTAATTTAATTTTAGCCCCTGCACCATCCAACACTTACCCTACTATTACGCCCCCCTGGAGTTAGAATAGTAATTTTAACCCCTACACTTTCCAACACTTACACTATAAATTACTTACCCATACTTACATTGTAATGGCATGCGTTGTAATAGCAGTTACGTTGTAATGGCATGCGTTGTAATGGCATGCGTTGTAATGGATCCTGCGTTGTAAAAGTTTTGTTGTAATGGCATGCGTTGTAAAAGCATGCGTTGTAATGACATACATCCCGCCTTTGAGACCAACTGGCTTCACCAATGGTTGTTAGACATGCTGTACAGCATACCTGATGCTGTGAAGCATAGACAAAGAATTTAAGAAGTAGCATTTGATATGGCCATTTTTTTAAATTACTGATCCAATTTGAATCCATAATAAAAAAGAAAAAAATATGTAAAAGCGTTTTCTTTTTTAAGTGGTGGGGAGGGAGCAGCACCGGACGCCGAAGCAAGATGTGAGACTCTAGCAAGATGGGAGGCGGGTGCGGAAGCAACACAAGTTGGTGAGGTTGAAGGGTTGGAAGCAACACGAGGGCACAGAGTGAGTTCTTGTTTCTGCAGAGCTGTGAGTGAATGCAGAGTGAGTTCTTGGCCCCACTACATGTGAGTAGCCGCAGAGCCCAGAGTTTTTGCTTACGTAAATAAAATACATTTAAAAAATAACACTAAGTAAAGAGCAAGATCTTGGTTTGGCTGAAGTGTGAGTGAGCACTCAACACATCCTTGGTTGTTCAGAAGTGTGGACGAGAAGGGTGTAAGACACTGAAGAGATAGTTATTTTAGGGCTCATGCAACGTATCCACCGTGAAGAGGATGGGCTACTCACAAATATTTAATGTTAAAGTTCAAGCTAGTGATTTGGGACGCATATGACAGACACTATCCGCCTCTTCTTGGCATGGCGTGCGCTACCCAAATTCACCACTGGTGGCCTGTTGGTGGAAAAGTACCTCACCCAATTTATGTCGCTTTGTCATGCTACACACCCCTTGGTGCAGTTTAGAAGTGCGTGCTGCACTTTTCTTTAAGTTTTGTTACATGTCACTACAGCTCTGAAAACAATGTGCAGCTGTAAATAAAAGCATCGTTCGCAGGGTTCACCCCCACACACACAGGGCCCGTTTCACAAAAGTAATCTGAGACAAAATCCTAACTTTACGACTTTCGATATTCACAAAAGGCATTTAGTACTAGTAAAGTTAGGATTCCTAACTGTACTACTGCTAAACTGAGCCAAAATCCTAAATGTACGACTTTAGATATTCACAAAGGGCATTAAGGAGTAGTACATTTAGGATTCCTAACTTTACTACTCCTAAATGCCTTTTATGAATACCGAAAGTCAGAAAGTTCGGATTTTGTCTCAGATTACTTATGTGAATCGGGCCCAATGTTATCATCTCAGCCTACAAAACACGCATCCTTTGTCACCAAGAACACATAGAAAGTAGTAATCCTTGTTTCAGTGAGTGGAACAGACTCCAACCAGTCCCTTTAACTCACAACTGCTTTTTCAAGAGACCTGACTACCCAGGCCACCATGACACTTATAGTAATAGGGTACAGTGGGTTCATGCACCTGGCCCAGATTACCTCTATGCTGCCCATAAAAAATGCATAGAGGAGGAACAATATTAGGGCAGTATCCCCTCAAACACTGCTTACAAAGAGTTAGTATACCAGTTGCAGACATCTGTTCATGGCCTGTAGTGTTGGCACACCATACACGCCTCCTTTGACTGCTATGGCAGTGCAGAGGGTTAATGCGCCTGATGGAGAGGATGGATGAGGGTTGGTGTGTTTACGCATGGGTCTCGAACAATAGAGCCCCTAAGGAAACCTGTACACTAAACCATGTACGCTGGCCACTCTGATGAGATGCTTGGTGAGTCAATGCACCTGCTTCAGGGCTGTGTGTATTCCTGCAGCAAAGACAAAATGTAAATGTAAATCCATATTTGTAAAGCACAAACTACTCACCCTTACTAGTTTCAAGGCGCTGGGGGCCGTTGTGGAAATTAAGTGAGCTATTGCCAAGATTCACATGGTGCTGAGCTGAGCTGGAGCCAGGGATCGAACCATGAGCCCTGTGCTCCGAAGTCAGCTGCCCTGGCCGCTGCACCACACCTCTCCACAAAATCAAAGAAGTAAATGTGTTGTATTTATAAAACGCACGGCTGCCCCCGCGACGGGGCGTCCCGGCGCTGCACTCATACCGCTGTGGAACCCTTCCTGGCTTTTCCATGTGAAATGTCCACTCCTGGGCACCCCCAAGGTGTAGTCAGGCATCCAAGCGCTGCTGGGGCCGTTGTGGAGATTAAGCAAGCTATTGCCCAGAGTCACAGAGTGGGACCCATTATTAGACTAGGCACCGAGGCGAGAATTATCAGGTCCGGGGAGATTGAGTCCAAGAGCCGCCGAGGCGGGAATTGAACCCTGGTCCCGGGCCAGACCTCTGCATCAAGGTCTGCCGCTCTAACCTTTGAGCCACGCTTCTCCACAAGTCGGTCCCCTCTGATTACAGAAAAACCTCAACAATCTCATTATTGATACTTTACAGTGTTTTCCTTTCTCGATAAGAGGATATGGGACTGTGCACTTCAGTAGTGTCAGGATTAAGGTGACTGAGTTTGTAGGAAGGTGGATATCTGACTATGGTTACCCCCAAACTTTTTGCCTGGTGTTTAGCTGGTTTTTGACATAGTTGGCCTGGGATCTTGCTATTCAGGGCCCCAGGCTAATTGCTCTCTCCTTAAAATGGACTCCATGTACCTTAGGTACATACACAATTGGAATTGGCTCACCTTATTGGCCCCTGTAACAGTGTACCCAGGTACCCAGGGCATAGGTGCTTCCAAGGCCTACCAGGGGCTGCAGCATGTATTGTGCCACCCCTGGCTTGGCCTCCAAATTTGACACAACTGGCTGATCACTCAGCTGGGGTAAGTCGGTGTAACCACCCCTTACTTAGGTGTAGTATGCCTATACCTAACCTAAAATGGACACATATGTTCCTATCAGTCACTCCTATGGAAGGCCTCATCAATCCTGGAGGCAGAGTGCTTGGAAATATGTGAGATGGTGCTCTGGCATGAGCTGAGCCTGTCTGCAGCTTTCGGAACCATGTCCTTTAGCTGTTTCATGATACTGCCATACCATATACTCTTAAGTGCATTATGAACCTCGCGGTTAAATGCTATCTTGGGTTTGGCTTTATCAAAACATGTCGAGTAAGGTGTCATACGAATTGAATACTACCCCCTCGCCAGTTCTGGCGACGGGGGTAGCATTCCACCCTTCTAGAGGGACACGACATGTATCTAGCCTGAACCCCGGTTAAAGTTAAACAGAGCCTCAGCATCACAAAATGGATGCTGCCACCACAGACACAAGTCTGACCTCCTGCTGCTGGGAGTCCTTCCAGCGAGGGCAGCTTGGACAAAGGGTTTCCTGCCTGGGGAGGTGCTAGCACCACTCCAGACAGGATTTTGTGTATTGGGTAGGACAGGGCTGAATAGAATCAGACATGCCTGGGGCACACAAGGTGTCCCTGTGCATAGGCCAGTTCAAACCGGTGCTGGCGCAAAACTGGACAAAGGAAAGGGGGTGTAACCACCCCCCTTCCTGGTTCCACCCAGAGGAGGGACCTAGTAGGTGATCCGGCCCCCCAGATTCGAATAAGAGTGGGAGCTGTGTCCTGAGACTTCAGATCATCCTGAATCAACTTGAAATACAGAAGAAGACTGGACTTCGACATTCTGCTGCACAGAAGACGGAAGAGAATCTCCCTTGTGGCCAAGGAGTGACCACCCTGTGAACACAGGCACCAACCAGCAACTCGACGTCTGCTTTGCCGCCGCCTCCCGCCGGAGCCCGAGCCCAGAGCCTGACAAGACCCAGACTCCCAGACTTCTCACAGCCCGATCCACAGTCCCTGCAAAGAAGGGACCCGTGGAGGCACCGAGAGACGTGGGACCGGACATCTTGGAAGACCCCCGAAACGCCGACTGCGCAGCATCAGAGGCACCCTCGACGCTGTGCTTTGGGGTTTGAGAAGCCCCAACCTCGAGCAGCCCTTGCACGGAAGATCAGCCCCCCAGCATCTCCACGATCTGCGTGGGGCCCTTTTGCATCGTGCCACTCGACGCGCCTAACCGTCCACTTGCCACGCGGCTAGTGGCCATCTTGGCGACGAAACCTACAACTTTCACTGCGAGTCTGGTTGCTCCAGACTTGCCCTTGCTCCTGTAAAAAGGAGCCCCTGCTCTGACCTTGCTGGTCCGAGTAACAAGCCTTTTTCGATTCCTGCGTGGCTTGCATTAGCCAAGGCCTGTTTGCTTCTATCAAGTCGCCGACACCGCCAACAGCGAGAAGCCTGCGTGGGACAGCTCGTGACCGACTCCTGGACGTCTTCGACCCCTCGTGTCCACGTGGCTGCAGAGAGAAGCTACACCTCGACGCCTGTTTGCACCCGACATCGCCTGGTTCCACTCTGGTTCCACGGTAGTCACTGGCTAGTGACTTTGAACATTGTCCCCTCGGCTTTCAGGTCTTCACCTCTTCAGATCCACCCATGGATCCACCGGAACTCTTCACATCGAGCCGCCTGCAGCATCTTCAGCTCCAAGCACCATCGACCTGCGTGACGAAACCCGACACTACTTCGACCCTATGCACCCGCTTCCTGTGGGTGAGGTAACTCAGCTCCGCCGGTGTTCCCACACTGGTACACACCTCTAGTGTCTGTGTCTCAAGTTTCAGCTTTCTAGGTCACTCGGAAGGTTCCTTTATAACTAACTTTGTACTTTTTACGCACCATTGACATTGCATTGGTAAAGCGTGCACTTTCCGCACTGCTCCCGAGTCCCGCGGGCCTTTCCCGACTTCTTCACTGCTAGTCCCGAACAGCTCCAGCGATTCCCCGGGCCCTAGGCCTCTTCACTTTCCCCATAGTGGTTCTTATACCACTATTTTAGTATATGGTTTAGGTGGCCCCTAGGGCTCATCCATAATTGTGCAACTTTTGTGTATTTAAACTGTGTTTTGTTTTAACGCATTTGCTTCTGTGCTCATAAAGAGTATCAGGGATATTTGTAGTAATAAATCTATATATATTTTCAATATATATCTGTGTGGTGTCCTTTCATTTGGTATTCAAGGGATTGTGTATGGTAAAACAGCTTGCTTCACATGCCTTTACAGATTTTAGCCTAAGACTGCTTAGTCCATGCTACCCCTAGGATAGCTTGTCTATAAGGTTGACTTTACAACCTGCACCATAAGGGTTGCTTGGCATGATACAAGGTGATCACTAGAACTAGTGAGCATCATATATCAGGCCAACTTCTCACATTGGTGAGCAGCGGATTGGGATTTGAGCTTGCTGTTGTTTTACCATTACAATCTTTGAAAATATCATTTGAAAGATCATACAGGTACCTGATAGGTACACTAAAACAAGACTAGATATACTTAAGTTCTACTGAACTTAGTTGTTGTAGAGGATAGGGAGTAGCACACCCTGACTACAACTACTAGATAGGTTTTGTAGGAAAACACCAGTGTAGGTAGATTGCAACACATCCACCACACTAGAGCAATGTCTGGAACAGAGGGATCCAATGGAACCACCTCTGTTGAGAGTGACCCTCCAAGGGCACCATCCAAATTTGCTACCTTTCCATTTAAGGAACTGAGGCAACTGTGTTCCATGAGAGGAATCAAAACAGGTCCTTCTCCTACAGCAGGACACCTCAGAGAGCTTTTAGACCAGTCTGAAGCTCTAAGGGACTCCAAACCAGGCCCCTCAGGGACTGGAGATGGAGGATCCCCCACTGAAGATGATAACTCTGATGCCCCTGCCCCTGTCGTCCAGATAGATGAGGAAAACCAGACCCCTGGGAATACTCAGCCTGAGGAAGAAGAAGAGGAGGAGGAGGAGGAGGGAAGTGATTCTGATGATGGGACTAGCCAGGTGTTAGTCAGCAGGCTTAACCAGGCTAACTTAAGCTTATTTGGGACTGAAGGGGAGTCCAACCCATTCAGACCCCCAAATGGACTTAACCAGGAGCATAGGAGGAGGAGGAATCACTCAGGTGAATCCAATACTTCCCATGTTTCTAGAGGTTCTCATGGCAACTCCAGAAGGGAGTTGACTAGCCCTCAGAGAAGGGAACATGAGGCCAAAATGAGAGAGGCTGAACTTAGGATCCAGAGACAAGAATTAGAAGTTGCCCTGGCCAAAGAGAAACTTGCTAGAGCAAGGCAGCCTAGAGAGAGTGGATCAGATTCCACTGGTGGCAGCACTATCCCTAAGGATAAAGACAGGTCCTATGACAATAGAAACCTGAGTAAGATTGTGCCCCCCTACAAAGCTGGGAATGATATCCACAAGTGGATGACTGCACTTGAGAGAGCTTGCAAAGTACAGCAGGTTCCTCAGGAGCAGTGGGCAGCAATCTTGTGGCTCTCCTTTGAAGGTAGAGGCCGAGACAGACTCCTCACAGTTAGTGATGGGGAGTGTAGAAACTACCTGGTCCTGAAGAGTGCTCTGATTGATGGGTTAGGCTTAACCACTGAACAGTACAGGTTAATGTTCAGAGACACCCAGAAGACACAGACTCAGGACTGGTCTGAATTTGTTGAATGTGCCACTAAGGCTCTGGAGGGCTGGTTGCTGGGAAGTAAGGTTACTGACTATACAGGATTGTATAATTTAATTATGAGAGAGCAAATCTTAAGTAATTGTCAAAATCAGCTTCTACATCAGCACCTGGTTGACTCTGATCTGACCTCCCCACAAGAATTGGGTAGGAGGGCAGACAAATGGGTCAGAACCAGGATCAGGCCTAAGAACCAGGGCGGTGACCAAAAGAAAGAGACTACCAAGCCTCAAGAGAAGGGTGGGGATAAAAGTAAGGAAAAGACTTCCCCAGGGCCCCAAAACTCCAAGGATGGGGGTGGGTCCCAAGACACTTCTTCAACCCAGAAAAAGCCTTATTGTCATGTCTGTAAACAGGTTGGGCATTACAAAACAGACAGCTGTTGTCCCAAGAATGGCAATAAAGAGAATATACCTCCAAAGCCAGCTCCAACACCTCCTGTTACTGTCAGCAGTAATCCCCCAGGAAGTGGGAGCACACCCAGGAATCTGGGTGGGTTTACTTTTGGAGGACAGGTGGATTCTGGCCTAACCAGGTCCCCTACCTCAGATACTCTTGTCTATGAGACTGGCATGGGGTTTGCCAATTTCACTGCTTGCCCAAACACTTTGAGCAAGTATAGACAGGAGCCCCTCATCAATGGCTTGAAAGTTGAGGCCTTTAGAGACACAGGGGCTAGCATCACCATGTTGGCTGAATGTCTAGTCCCCTCAAGGCAACTTTTACCTGATGCCACATATCAGGTGACAAACATTGATGGAATAGAAACCAATCACCCCATGGCAGTAGTAAATCTTAGCTGGGGAGGTGTCACTGGCCCAAAGAGAGTGGCAGTGTCATCAAACTTGCCTGTAGATTGTCTACTGGGGAATGATTTAGAAATCTCAGCCTGGGCTGAGGTAGAACAAGAAACCCATTCTAAAATGGTAAATCTCCATGGAAAGGTTAGTGGGGCCGTGATGGCTACAGCTCCAATCCAAGATGTCCTTCCTGAAAAGGTTGGTAGGGCTGAGCAAACCTCAGCCCCATCTTTAGCTAACTTCCCTCCTGAAAAGATTAGCAGGGCTGTGATGGTAACAGCCCATACCCAAACTGAGTCTCCTCCTGAAAATGTTGGTGGGGCTGTGATGGCCACAGCCCAAACTCAAACTGATACATGTGTTGTGAAGCATGAAAAGATGGATCACTCCACACAAACAGAGAGCATTGAGGAGGAAGAGAAATCTCCCTCCCACCAGACTTTAGGAAAGGATCAGCCTCCTCAGGGAACTGATCTTACCCCTGATGAAGGAACTGTCCCAGAGGTTGTTAGGCCTGGCCTGACAGAGCCTCTGATGACAGTGGACCCTTCTCAGGTGGGACCCAGTCTGGAGCAGGTATCCTGCCCCTCTGTACCTTGCCTTACTCAGCCCAGGGCTGCAGAGGACAAGAAGGACAGTGAGCCCCAAAGGGCCCCCTGTCAAATAAAGCACCCCCATCAACAGATTAGGGGCACCGAAACTAGTAGCCCTAGTGAGGTGAAAACTTTAAAAACTCCTGAGGGAGCCCCCTTAAAAGTAGTTAGGGACCTCCCACAGATGGATTCTGTTGGGCACAGCCAAACCTGGGACCCCAAGGCCCCAAACCTGACCTGTCCCTCCAGTAAGCCAACAAGAGGGACCCAGCCTCCAGCTTTAGGTAGCCAGAGGTTGACCCTGAGAGCACAGTGCAACTCAGTCAAAGAAAGGAAGGCACACATGGTGGAGAGTGATTGGAGGAAGCTGAGTCCTACAGAGGAATCTCACTTCAGTACTCCATCCCAACACCAGCCTTTAACTTTGCAAAGACACACCACAGGTAGAGATTCCCTATGGTTGAGACCCTCAGATACCCTTAGGGTGAGGGATTGCTTAGTGGACCATGAGACAGGGGGTAACCAAGCCAGAGCTGGTACTTCCTTATATGGCCACTTAGGCAATATAGGCTTACCTGGTCAAGGATAGCCTTATCTCCTTTCGTTTGGGGGGGGGGTTATGTAGGAAGGTGGATATCTGACTATGGTTACCCCCAAACTTTTTGCCTGGTGTTTAGCTGGTTTTTGACATAGTTGGCCTGGGATCCTGCTATTCAGGGCCCCAGGCTAATTGCTCTCTCCTTAAAATGGACTCCATGTACCTTAGGTACATACACAATTGGAATTGGCTCACCTTATTGGCCCCTGTAACAGTGTACCCAGGTACCCAGGGCATAGGTGCTTCCAAGGCCTACCAGGGGCTGCAGCATGTATTGTGCCACCCCTGGCTTGGCCTCCATATTTGACACAACTGGCTGATCACTCAGCTGGGGTAAGTCGGTGTAACCACCCCTTACTTAGGTGTAGTATGCCTATACCTAACCTAAAATGGACACATATGTTCCTATCAGTCACTCCTATGGAAGGCCTCATCAATCCTGGAGGCAGAGTGCTTGGAAATATGTGAGATGGTGCTCTGGCAGGAGCTGAGCCTGTCTGCAGCTTTCGGAACCATGTCCTTTAGCTGTTTCATGATACTGCCATACCATATACTCTTAAGTGCATTATGAACCTCGCGGTTAAATGCTATCTTGGGTTTGGCTTTATCAAAACATGTCGAGTAAGGTGTCATACGAATTGGAATACTACCCCCTCGCCAGTTCTGGTGACGGGGGTAGCATTCCACCCTTCTAGAGGGACACGACATGTATCTAGCCTGAACCCCGGATAAAGTTAAACAGAGCCTCAGCATCACAAAATGGATGCTGCCACCACAGACACAAGTCTGACCTCCTGCTGCTGGGAGTCCTTCCAGCGAGGGCAGCTTGGACAAAGGGTTTCCTGCCTGGGAAGGTGCTAGCACCACTCCAGACAGGATTTTGTGTATTGGGTAGGACAGGGCTGAATAGAATCAGACATGCCTGGGGCACACAAGGTGTCCCTGTGCATAGGCCAGTTCAAACCGGTGCTGGGGCTTTCCAGCCCCAGTCCTGGCGCGAAACTGGACAAAGGAAAGGGGGTGTAACCACCCCCCTTCCTGGTTCCACCCAGAGGAGGGACCTAGTAGGTGATCCGGCCCCCCAGATTCGAATAAGAGTGGGAGCTGTGTCCTGAGACTTCAGATCATCCTGAATCAACTTGAAATACAGAAGAAGACTGGACTTCGACATTCTGCTGCACAGAAGACGGAAGAGAATCTCCCTTGTGGCCAAGGAGTGACCACCCTGTGAACACAGGCACCAACCAGCAACTCAACGTCTGCTTTGCCGCCGCCTCCCGCCGGAGCCCGAGCCCAGAGCCTGACAAGACCCAGACTCCCAGACTTCTCACAGCCCGATCCACAGTCCCTGCAAAGAAGGGACCCATGGAGGCACGAGAGACGTGGGACCGGACATCTTGGAAGACCCCGAAACGCTGACTGCGCAGCATCAGAGGCACCCTCGACGCTGTGCTTTGGGGTTTGAGAAGCCCCAACCTCGAGCAGCCCTTGCACGGAAGATCAGCCCCCCAGCATCTCCACGATCTGCGTGGGGCCCTTTTGCATCGTGCCACTCGACGCGCCTAACCGTCCACTTGCCACGCGGCTAGTGGCCATCTTGGCAACGAAACCTACAACTTTCACTGCGGGTCTGGTTGCTCCAGACATGCCCTTGCTCCTGTAAAAAGGAGCCCCTGCTCTGACCTTGCTGGTCCGTGTAACAAGCCTTTTTCGATTCCTGCGTGGCTTGCATTAGCCAAGGCCTGTTTGCTTCTATCAAGTCGCCGACACCGCCAACAGCGAGAAGCCTGCGTGGGACAGCTCGTGACCGACTCCTGGACGTCTTCAACCCCTCGTGTCCACGTGGCTGCAGAGAGAAGCTACACCTCGACGCCTGTTTGCACCCGACATCGCCTGGTTCCACTCTGGTTCCACGGTAGTCACTGGCTAGTGACTTTGAACATTGTCCCCTCGGCTTTCAGGTCTTCACCTCTTCAGATCCACCCTTGGATCCACCGGAACTCTTCACATCGAGCCGCCTGCAGCATCTTCAGCTCCAAGCACCATCGACCTGCGTGACGAAACCCGACACTACTTCGACCCTATGCACCTGCTTCCTGTGGGTGAGGTAACTCAGCTCCGCCGGTGTTCCCACACTGGTACACACCTCTAGTGTCTGTGTCTCAAGTTTCAGCTTTCTAGGTCACTCGGAAGGTTCCTTTATAACTAACTTTGTACTTTTTACGCACCATTGACATTGCATTGGTAAAGCGTGCACTTTCCGCACTGCTCCCGAGTCCCGCTGGCCTTTCCCGACTTCTTCACTGCTAGTCCCGAACAGCTCCAGCGATTCCCCAGGCCCTAGGCCTCTTCACTTTCCCCATAGTGGTTCTTATACCACTATTTTAGTATATGGTTTAGGTGGCCCCTAGGGCTCATCCATAATTGTGCAACTTTTGTGTATTTAAACTGTGTTTTGTTTTAACGCATTTGCTTCTGTGCTCATAAAGAGTATCAGGGATATTTGTAGTAATAAATCTATATATATTTTCAATATATATCTGTGTGGTGTCCTTTCATTTGGTATTCAAGGGATTGTGTATGGTAAAACAGCTTGCTTCACATGCCTTTACAGAGTTTAGCCTAAGACTGCTTAGTCCATGCTACCCCTAGGATAGCTTGTCTATAAGGTTGACTTTACAACCTGCACCATAAGGGTTGCTTGGCATGATACAAGGTGATCACTAGAACTAGTGAGCATCATATATCAGGCCAACTTCTCACAGAGTTATGTCACTGGGGTTTTTAGTCACCCGCCACATAGGACAGTCATCCAGCAGCACTTTACGCTAATGTGTAATTCTGCAATTTCCACATAATGTGCGGTACCACCTGTGCATGGGAGTTAGAGTGGCGCAGACATCACGACCCAGGGCCCTCATCTGACCTCGGCCTTGTAGAAACCAAGAAAACCATCCAATGGAATAAACAGATTTCACTACGTCACCCAGAGCACTGCCAGAGAGAATGACTTCTATGTAGTGATTTCCCCCCGAGGTGCACCAAAAGTGGAACGTGCTCAAAACTTTAAAATATACATCTGGAAGGTGTGAGCCATGGAGTTTTATACCTGAAGGAAATATGAACTTTTAGATCGCAGACTGACTCTGCCCATGCAGAGCTAGTGCCTCGAGTAAGAAATCCAGGCAGTCTTTTCAACAATTCTCCCATGAATATCAGAGGGAGAGTTCTGTTGGTCTCTTTAAGATACTGCAGCAGACCGGGCACTACAACAACCCACACTACCCATCGGATGCAGTGCGCTCAACGAAATTCGTCTTATATATTTAAATGTTTACTTACCTGTTAAAGTCTGTAATCCATACATTACTACCCCCACCCTGCCCCTCCCCCTCCCAACGTCACCGCCCTGCAGTTACACCTACTATCGGCCGTGGCTGCTTGCGAGGGGTTTCAAGAATGCACGGAAAAGCACATGGAGTAATATGGAGCGGGGTGAGGAGAAGAGAAGGAAACGGCCAAAAGAGAGCAATGGGGGCACGGTAGGGCAGTGGCGCAGCTAGCCCTTTGGCCGCCAATTGCGGTCCCTGCATTTGCCTATGCTTATCCTTATCATAAGGCGATGCTATGTACATCGCTGAAAAATGTGCCTCCCATGTTTCGCCAGTTATGTTACAACTGATTGGTATTAAAACTTGACCCAACACTCACATATCTTTTATGGCAGCCCAGAAAAGAAAAGTTTACCATTCTTTAAGCACGTGGTATTGGCAAGCTAATCCCATCGATTATCAGTATCTCTTCCCTCCTCAGTGAGGTGACCAGCTTATATTTTTTCCTTAACATTTGCGCTGTCTGCAAGCACATTCGATTTGCCGCAAGGGCCTTACCTAGCTGTCGATTTACTACTGACCATTCATGATTAAACCATCTAGGACTGTAGGGTGTTAAATCTGAACAGGTTTCATTAATTCAGTTTTAATAATCAATCAGAGGTTGGTAAATGCAATGACCACATCAAGATTGGGTTCATGCACTGTCAAACACCCCACTCAGTTTTATACTCAGGCTTCAGGGACAATTTAAATGCCACTTCTATTGGGTTATGATCGCCATGGAGTGTTGCAACAACTTTATCATGCAATACAAAATCATCTAAGTTAGGGGAAATAAAAATATAGTCGATTGTGGTAGCACAACCCCTTCCTCTGAAAGAAGGTTGCAATATATCATTATTATCAAAGTTAGTGATATCCATAACATTACTCAATTCTTGTGTTATCAAATGTTCCATCAACTCTACACCCCTAGTGCAAGTTTGAGCTCTACTAAAATTGCTAAAAGAAGAATCCATGCAAACCAATTTGGCATCAAAATTACCTCCCAGACAAATACCTGCTATGTTGTCAAAATCCTTCAAGTTCCTTAGGGCAGTGATATAATCATAAAAATGAGTGAAGTTAATATTAGGTTTGTTATAGAAGTTATTGTTATAAAAATGTATCAGGTAGAGGGTCATACCCCTTTTGTGTCTAAGGGCCTGAAAATTATCATTGTGAGTTGGTATAGCCTTAGTACAGCCCCCTGCTGCGATGTTCACAAATATGGCTAAGCCACCAGAGCGTCGTCCCATTTTGGGTGGTCGGGCAAGGGTATTATAACACTCAAACCCTTCTAGGTATATGTCTTTAGTGGCCCACGTTTCTTGGAACATAAAATATCATATTGCCTGATTAACTGCATCCAATTATCTAAGACTATCTTTGATTGTAGCCCAGCCATGTTCCAACTAAGTATTTCTAAGACCTGGTTGTCATATGGCAGAGCCCCTGATGTATCCGTTAGAGAGAACGTCAGAGATACTTGCGACAAGTGTGTAGGTAGTGAATCATCCCCACCAACTAATGATGGACTCAGTCAATCATGGGCATCAAGTACAATTAGCGCTGCAAACCTATTCTGATCGGCATGGGGAGATTGTCCTGGCATAGTGCATCTTAGATATGGTTTATAAAAATAGCCTAAAGGAAGTGACCAAATTCTAGCACCCTTACAATAGCGTGTCTATTAAAATGTATTAGAACACAATCACCTTCAATGTTTTTAGATGAATCACCCAGCCACCCCACTCTTTGTACCATGATTGTCTCATTCATGTTCAAACCGCTAAACTGTTTATAATCGGATAGCCAGTCAGCACATTTATTGCGTAGTTCTCCCCAAGATTTGTTCTGCTATGTCTTAAGTGGGGGGACTCCTGCCAACACCAGCACATAAGGGCAGTCAGCTGGAGGCAAACCTATCACATCCATATTGATTTTAATTCTAGTCCCCTTTAGGGAATGATGGATAACAGCATTACTTTTGGGGGGGTATTTCTGGGGGGTGGTTGGATATGAGATTAGATCCAGTTTTTGAATTAGAAGGAGCAAAAGAACCGACCCAACTAGATTGTGCGATCAATCGTTAATTATAGGATTATGTGAAACCATTACATTCGTACCATTTGAGGGCTATCGATCAATCTTGCCTATTAAATCGCCAACCCGAGAGCATAATGCATTGATAATAGACTGCACTATATCAAGTAACCCAGGTGTGGCTTCAGTCTGGCTCTGAGAAGATCGAGTAACATTTGACCACAGGGTGAGGGTTAGATGTTGGCTGTATCCAGGAGGTCAAGTCACTTTGTGATGCACCAGTACGTGGGGGGTTGCTTCCTTTTGGTGCAAATGGGTTTTCCTGATGTCCTCTAACCTTTTGCTGCCACAGTCACCGTTACAGGGGAAAAGCCACAACCAAGGATGTTAGTGCCACCGGTAGAGTGCTCAGTATTAGGGTCAGTCACGGTGTGCAGGAGGTCACCACCATCTAGCAGAGAAGTAGGTGTAACACAACAACCCGGATCACTCTGTATTGCCTCACATCCCAGGGACAGTCCATGCTTTCTTAGTTCAATTTCATTAGTTAGGTAACCACCCATCCACCATACTGTCAAGGGTAACATGGTTGTTGTTGTGGCTCTAGGGGCTAGCTTGTTTCTCCCTAACAATTAACTTTGCTGATACAAAGCCCTCATCTTGTATCGTTGCTGCTGCCTCAGATTAAAGTGGGGGACCCAGCCTCTGTCGGCCGTGAGGGGGCATACAGCCCGACCTTGGCTCGGGCTTAGCCTGGGCACAGCCCGGGCACGCATGCGTGCATCCCACGCTGCGGGAGAGCGAGGCTGCCTTTCACGGCACCGGGAGGACTGACGTCACCTCCCGCGTCACAGAAGTGCTGCACAGTGGGGGACCGAGTCCCACCCTAAACAACTTGCCCAGAGGTCCGGTGAGTGCGCCACGGGCCTCTTACAGCCCATCACAAGATCCCCTATGTGAATGCATACTCCAAGTAATTTGCATAGGCCAGGGCGTCTATAGCAGGAGGTGTCCTTGGCGTCTGCCGGCCTGAGAAAAAGACAGAATTGGAAAGGAAAGCAAATTTGTGCCGGAAAGGAAACATTTGTGGCTAACCTCCTTACTCCACTATACTAGTTTGTACTCTTATGTGACTCAGTAGGAAATACACATTGTGCTGCTCATGTGCTGTTCGGGTACCTGTACAGTGCTTAATTTATTTTTAAAAAGTGTAGCACAGTAATTTGTGATTTACTGCCATATCAATCTGTTTACCAGTGACATCTGCTTGCCATTTAATTATTGTCATATTCTTATTGTTTATTTTTGTATTTCTATTCCATATGTCCCTCATTTGAAGTATTGTATGTACTGTTTTATTTGGAAACAACCAATAAAAAACTTTTGAAATCAAAAAAAGTGTAGCGCAGTTTTTCTTAGGAACCCGCTGTGGAGAGCCAGTTTTTTATCAAGCCTTAATTCCACCTCATGTCTCTTCCTTACACCACGCTATCCTTCTCGATTCTTTATCTTACTCTTGCAGGTTATTCTTCACACCAGAGTTCTCTCTTAGACTCGGTTTCCCTCTCTTTTTGTTCCTCCATACTTTATTCTGTTCTTCCTTTCGCTCTGGCTAAAATTCTGATGATGAAAAGTAAGCCCTGCCCCCCTAAAAAAAAGTGAGCGTGGTTGCCCTCATCTTCAAACACCAGCACAAACTAAACACTCGTTCCATACAGCATATTTCACTTTGCAGCCCCTTCAATTAAGTGGCGTTTTTTAGAAATATGTTGTTGTTCTTGATTTTTCAACTTTTTCCATTACAATATTAGATATTTTTGCAAATTCATAATTTGAACTAGTGAAGTTTAGTCTTTTGCAGATACTGCTGCTAGTAAAGGGGTCATGCTTTTCTGCTTGATTCCCATGACTGCTTAAATTGAATCTAAAACCTCTAGGGGTTGTAAATTAAATAAATACGTCCATAAAAATGACTCAGCCCAGCCGTAAGACAAGAGGCGAAACTAAAGATGCTTTTAAACATTGGCTGACCGAGGAGGTTTCTCATCAATTAAGAATATTGAAGAGCCAAAGGTCAGTATTGATCAGTGCATGCATGGTCGGTTCCAGGACTCATCCTGTATCTTGTAACCTCTTCACTGCCGCATGCCAGGCGGTTCCCCTCCTGTCTTCCTAATTATTTCAAGAATTCCCCAGCTAAGACATTGCTTGATTCTATTATCGTATTTCAACGGGGACTGGATATTGGAAAGTAAAAACAAACACACACACTCTTGCACACACCCACACACATACTCAGAAAAACAGAGGCAAAGATACCAGCACACACTCACATAAGCAAACATGGACACACCACCAAACATACACACACACACTAACACACTTAGAGACATCTGCACTTCAACCCACCCAGACATCTGCACTTGAACCCACACATAAACACACATACAAACATACAATACCCATACACATTTATATTGCATTATGGTTGAATTTGTAACTTGCGCCAATATTATAGAATTTTATTTTTAAATCCGTCTTTCAGCTGCCAGTATAAGGGAGCCAGGAATAACTGGGTTTTTTTTGTTACAACTAATCTTCCATTGCTACAGCAGAAGTGTGAAGTTCTACAGCATAGGTTCCCATTGACCAGTCTCCTCCTCAATTTCCACCAATAGATTGTCTAGGTGGTGTATGGTGTCTGCAAGGCTTTGTCAGTTATAGCCAAACCCAGCAGCAGCCTGTGTAGGTAAAAGTGGTGGGGCTGGGTAGGGGGGGATTTCGACAGATGACGAGGGGAAAATTAATAATTTATTTATTTTTCCTTCCTGGATGTCTGTCGGATTTTCGCGGGGTAAACCAGCTGGACATTAGCAGGGGAAAAGTGTATGTTATTTATGGTACCATGTGGATTTTGGTGCATTATTCCTCAGAAATTCACAATTGATGCTATGTATCACACCCAGTAAATAATATACCCAAGGTATGTTATTTATCCGGTGCAGTAAAAAGTACCTAAATTCCGTAAAACTCACAATCAGGGCCTAAATATTAAATAATAGTGTAGAACTCTTAGTTGGTGAGCAGGTATTGCCATGCTTTCTATGCTTTCTACTGAGGCATATTTTGGAAAGATTGTATAAAGTTACTAAAGGTTATATGAACCCTTAAAGTTTGGAATGAGTGACAGATAATGCAGTTTATTATTAGAATTCTCATATAACAGTTTTAGGAGCAATGCCTCTAGCAAACTAAATTACAAGAAGTCAAGATGGCAGCCATGTATTTCCAATCAACCAAATGATTCACATTTTGAGAAAAAGGGCCTCTGTCGATGCAGTGTTTCTGTGAAATTATGGTTCTACAACCATTTTCGAATGATGGTTTTCGACATCATTTGCACAATGAAGTATATCATTTAAAAGAATCGGTAGTGAAATATTTTAATGATAAAGAAAGAAAATGCATCCCTGTTTTGCTAAATCAAGCATTGACATTGGTGTGAGTAAGGCATGGGAACCCCGAATAATAGAACTGTAGCCTACATATGCTGTCCCTGCAAGAAGAATGTGAGGTATCATGAGCAGTGGTTAAAACCAAATGGAGGTAGAACTTTGGCAAGATGTTTATTCTCGCAAGTACTTCTAAGGGATAAGTAATGCCTAACTTTTGATATAAATAAGCCTAATAAAAAAGATATGTGATATGGGGATATATGCTTGAGGAGTATTCATTTATTGTGTATTATAATGTATCTGATGTTTTTCTGTTGTTTTCTTAACAGTGTGTAAACTGGATTTATATTTATGAGATGCAAGTGTAATATATCATGAAAAAAATGGGGTGGACCTGTAATTCCACTGAAGCTCTGGTTTAGCAGTTCTCAACGTTCACCATTTTTGAATTAAAAGAACAAATGGAAAAAGTCACCCTTTCTGGAACAAGTGTCTAAATGGATAGCGAACTGTTGCCTAAAATTGATTTTAAAAAAATAGAGCTAATAATCCTTGGGAAAGATAGGCCCTTCAACTGGCAATCGATTGGCCAGATTGTTTGGGTAATCCTCCTACCCCTGCCTACCTCATAAAAAGTCTCAGAATGTGGTTAGATAAACCCTGTTCCATGGATGAATAGGCAAATAAACTTGTGGCTTCCTACTTCGGTACTCTCAGAACATTACGTAAAATCTTAGATCTCATCCCGAGTGTATCGAGAATTGTGGTCCAATCCTTGGTTTTATCCCGGTTGGAATACAGTAACTCACTTTATGTAGGCTCCCCAAAATATGTCATAAAGAGACTGCAGGTGGTCCAAAATTCTGCCGCGAGGAACCTATACGCGATCCCTAAATCTTCCTCTGTTAAGGAGGCCTATTAAAAAGAGGATAAAGTTCAAAACTCTGTGCTTGGCACTTAGAAGGTTTAAATTTAAAGGCTCCGCTGTGATCAGGACACTTCTGACCCCCTACCTGCCCTCCAGGAATCTAAGATCCGCCACAGGACAGCTCCTGAAAATGCCCAGAATTCAAAATTCCAGGTTTGGAGGAATGTCTTTTTTTCGCCCATGCCTAAACTCTGGAATTCGCTACCCATAGAGTTAAGAAGCCTAGACAACAAGCTTTGATTCAGAAAAATGCTTACGGCATGGCTCTTCCCCCATTAATTACTCCCTGCAGTCATTCCCCCTTGGTGTTCTGCTAATTTCTCTCCAGCGCTGGGAAGCCTTAGGGTAGCCATGCACTTTACAAATCTGAATAATAATAATACTATAGAAACAAGTTGTGATGAACTTTATGTAGATGGACATATTAATTTGTGTTTTAACATTGCTGTTATACTTTTAATTTTCGTGTCATAATTGTGATTTATGGTATATCATATTAAGATGTAAATTTGTGTTGTTAATGTAATAAATGTTAAAGTGTTATGGGTATTTACAGAAGTGTTATTTGTAATGCACAGTGATTAAAGTGGGATTGGATCACAACATTTTCTTAATAAGGTCCTTTTTTTCTCCAAGGGGTTATTCTCCCTTGATATGGGCAATTTCAGTACACCATGTTTTTCAGACAATGCATCAACGTCCCCTCAGGCAGGCAACAAAGGGATACATTGTAAAGGGTAATTCGACGTGATGAGGTGGACGTCGGATTACTATGCAACAAACAGGTCTGCATGTAGGAAATAACACACCGTGTAATGTTGGAAATTAGAAATGTTGCCTGCAAATCTTGAATGAGCAGAAGGGAAATCAGTTACTTTAAGATTACTGGACACAGAACTCATGTAAAGCCAGTTTTATGGTTCACCCATTTTTCACCCTGATGCATTTATACATGGCATTCCATATGACTGCATATGGAATGATCATTTGGGATTTGAGGAACTCCCTGCCCCTCCTGCACTGATTTCCCTGATAGGTTTTTGTTTTATTCAATTGGGCATAAAATAAGAATATTTTCTTAATTTAAAATGCTGTTGTTATATTTTTTGGGTGATACCATGTTTTTAGCACCATTGCTTTTAAGGCGGTTGCATTGAGGAAAAACTCTTCTCCACACAAAGCAAAAACTTTGAATAATATATGAGCAAATGTGCGCAAAACACAGAAGCACTCTGGGCCTTATTTACAAGATTTTGATGCACGGCTGCCCAGCAAGCCTTCCTGCTGCGCTGCCTTGCGTCCAAATAAAAGGGCAGGAATGCATCGTATCTACAGGATACGGTGCATTCCTGTCTTTCTCAACTGCACCGGTCCACAAACAGCAGTCATGCACCAGCGCAGACAACGTTGCGTCGTTTTGCTGAGGGGAAGATTGTTTTTGTGCAGGAAGGGACACCTTCCTGCACAAAAACAATCATTAAGCCCTTCCATGCTGGTGGCGGAACCGCTCCGTCACCAGCCTCGGTCGTGCTGTGCTGGTGATGGAGCGGTTCCGTCACGGCCCGCTTGGCGCGCGTGCGCGGTGCTGATTTCGCACCTGCGCGGCGCGTTCTATTGAGTGGGCGGGCCGTGACGGAACCGTTCAGTCACAAGCACAGGGCGCCCGAGGCTCGTGACGGAGCGGTTCTCTCACAAGCATGGGAGCGCCGCGCAGCCCCCCTCCCCCCTAGCGCTGCGGCAGAATTGCTGCCGCAGCAAAGGGGTTAAAGGCATTTTCCTCTTTCTATAGGTGCTGCAATGTGCAGCAAGCATAGGAAAAGGAAAAAACTAGGAGAATTAAAAGTATTTCTCCTCGCTGCACCTCCTGGAGAGGCGTAGGAGTCTGACGCATTCCCAGGTTTACAAAATGTTGCAAATCTGGGAATACGTCACGTTCCATGGATGTTGCATGGGAGAGTTATGTGTGAAAGGGAAACATATTTGCAAGTCCATGAAAAGTCACCCAGGGTGACTTTACGTGACCTTGTAAATATGGAAAAGTTCATTCCGCTGCTGGGGCGTCAAAAAAAGTGACGAACCGGCGGTGCAAGGGGCTTGTAAATAGTCCCTCTATATGTATGGGAAGAGGTTTTCCAATGATGGAGGAGAGGAAACGAAGGATTTGATTTGCTGCTGAACGCCCATCCAGTGCATACAGCTCAGTGATATGCAGCATCTGGTGGGTGTCATTTCTCAGATGGCGGCTATAATCTGACACTACATATCGGCCTAAGAAGTTCATCCCCACAAGATCCCCTCTTGCCCCTTTGCCTGCCCCCCCCCTGCTGCTAAAGAGTGGGGTTCAGGTTCAGGAGGCGGTAAGAGGCCGCCTGCAGGTCTTGGCCTGACATGGCAGGGTCATGCCTGTCAGCGTTGCACAGGTGCCCATGCAACAGGATACCACAGCAGGTGGGGAAACGTGGGCTCGAAGCTCTAAGCACTGAGCTGCTGTAAGCAGCTGTGAGGTGAGCCCTGGGAGACCATAATTAATAATTTAAACAGTCAAATATCCGTGAAGTGCACTATAAAGATGTCCGCGCCAGCTTAACTAGCGTCACAAGAACTATATTGTGAGAGTAAATCACATTTGAAGACAAAATAACATGCATTTAAAGAACATATTCAATTCATACAGCATTTTTGTACTTAAAATTCTGATATATGTATTGTTTTAGAAGAGCATGGGACACGAATAAAGGTCGGAAGTCGCTGCCCTAATGGGAAACAGACAATTATTAATTCGTACAAAGAATAAGTGCCATGGCACAAAGTTTTTCTCTGACTAAAACCGTGGCCAGCTCAATCCAGTGTCAGGAGTGCGACCCCGATTACTAAGGCTGCATAGCTGTGATTGTAGTTCATGGGTATTTCATCCCCCACCACACACCTCTTTTCCCTTTATCTCGCCAATGCAGTTTAATTTTCATCCCTGCTTTCTCCATTTATGACTGTTTTTCTCTCTTTCTTTATTTACCTCCTTCTTCGCTTTTGTGTTTTTCTCTATGACTCTGGAACAATAAGTCAGTTGAGGAAAAATAAGTGCCAGTCACCACCTGAGAGTGCTCGTGGGTCCCACCGGCAACCACCGGTTCAAATTCAGCACTGATAACAAGATTTCCAAACAGGCTTGAGACTCTGAAAGGCCAATAGGGCTCAGCCGAGTTAGTCACATACAAGGCATGTAAGTGGTACATGTAAGTGACCGCTGTCTGCATAAATGGCCTCTAAGAGGCCCAGGAATGTAGGGAAACCCCTTGATCTTGGTTGGTGTGGCACGTTTGCCTGTAAAAGCATGTAAATACAGAGGCTTTTATGAATTGCTTAATTTGAAAAAAAATATATAAGATCAGGGTCACCATTTTTTTTCTTCTTGGAAAACCGCAGCTGGCCAATGTAGGGGTTGCAGAATAGCAGACATTCGTAGCCTCTCGAGTCACCCCATGCTTCTGTTCCACCACTCTGCAATTCAAGTCTAATAACCTCATTCTTGATTTTTTTCCTCCCATCCTGGCTTTCTCTTTTTGTCACTGTTTTCCTTTGTTTCTCCTTAGCCTTCAATATCTCTATTCTATCTTTGTGTCTCTTTGGCTGTGTAAAAGTCTGATAATGAGAAACAGGTCCCGGAATTACCCTACGTAAATCCATCCCCACCGTATAGGTATTCAGCATGAATTACTGAGTTCGTCTGTATTTGGGTGTGTGAGTTGGTGTGTGATTGGGTGCATGAGTCTCTGAGTGGGTGTGTGATTGGGTGCATGTGTAGCTGAGTAGGTCCGTGAGTAGGTGCATGAGTCTCTGAGTGGGTCTGTGAGTGGGTGAATGAATTCCTGAGTGGGTCTGTGAGTGGGTGCATAAGTGTATCAGTGGGTCTGTGAGTGGGTCTATGAGTGGGTGCTTGACTCTCTGAGTGGGTCTGTGAGTGGGTGAATGAATTCCTGAGTGGGTCTGTGAGTGGGTGCATAAGTGTATCAGTGGGTCTGTGAGTGGGTCTATGAGTGGGTGCTTGACTCTCTGAGTGGGTCTGTGAGTGGGTGCTTGACTCTCTGAGTGGGTCTGTGAGTGGGTGCTTGACTCTCTGAGTGGGTGCATAAGTGTATCAGTGGGTCTGTGAGTGGGTCTATGAGTGGGTGCTTGACTCTCTGAGTGGGTCTGTGAGTGGGTGCTTGACTCTCTGAGTGGGTCTGTGAGTGGGTGCTTGACTCTCTGAGTGGGTGCATAAGTGTATCAGTGGGTCTGTGAGTGGGTCTATGAGTGGGTGCTTGACTCTCTGAGTGGGTCTATGAGTGGGTGCTTGACTCTCTGAGTGGGTCTGTGAGTGGATGCATCATTGTCTGAGTGGTCTGTGAATGTATTTTTTTCGCCAATATTTGCGAAGTCACCACAACGTTACATGGGGGGGGCTGCACTTTCGGTTGCAACAAATTTGTGATTAACACATGTGAAAAAAAGCCTGTTTAGTGTCATATTGTACACATGTGGAGTCCCTGAAAGATCCTTATATTTCTCCCATGGAGTCAGGACACATCGAGCCTGACCCCTTATGCCAAGTTCTGCCATTTCATTCCAGCCCCGGGGACTGACTCGATAATCTAAAATGGCAGCCGCAACTCTCTGCTTGAGTTCTTGGCCAGCAAATCACAGCATTTCTATTGATGCTCATTGGCGATTCGTCGCGAATTAGCCGTGATCACAGATATCTAAATTTGGATTTCCTTAAATTTCTCAACAACTACTTAACAGATTTACACCAAATAAAAAATACAATATTCAGACCGAAAGCTAGATTTCTGCCAGATTTGGTGTAATTCCGTTCAGCGGTTTGAGTCTGCATTTGTGTCTAAAGAGTCTATGGCAATTAACATAGGAAACTCACTTTTTTTTTAACTCCCCCGTTTTATCATCCCCCACTTGACAGATCACCCCGAAACTTTCCATGTGCAACAAGACTCACCCTGACACTATTTTTGTTACATTTTGTGAAGATTCATCAAACGAAACAAAAAATATAGTCAAGACAAAAAACGTAGTCCTAACTATAACTACCTACTGGCAACCGCCAGTAGGCAACATATATATATATATATATATATATATATATATATATATATATATATATATATATATATATATATATATATATATATATATATATATATATATATATATATATATATATATATATATATATATATATATATATATATATACTAGCAGCCCGTCCCGACGTTGTCCGGGTATGAATTGCTGCCAGCCAGTAGTATATTGTTTTGTAGGATTTCATTTTGATAGCATTTCTTATCTGTGACAGGCCTGTGAAATGCTCCGATTCACAGTGCACTGCTGATGCACCTAAGAGTGCACGTTCAGTAGTGAGTGAACTCGAGTTTCCCTACTTTATTTTTCTTTGCAATATTATATAGCGCAAACTCGACAACATGAGCACAATTTACATTACAGAAGAACACATTCATTTGTGGTAGGCACGGGGAGACAAAGCGATTTGCCTGGAATCACAGGATGTTGAGCTGATGCCGAGATTCGAACGTAGCTCCCCAGCTCTAAAGTTCGCAATTCTAGAACTTGTGGCGGGAGGTGTGTCTAAAAGTGTATGTCGCTGCTGGCCATCAATGAGAGAGACCTGTGCATTTTTCTAATGGGTGGTGAAAAAATATGAGTATGTTGCTGGAGATGTGGGCCGCCGTGCCACCAATGTACTTACTGGGGGAGGGTAAACACCCATTATTCCGCAACTTTCTTTCCGCATACCATCACTCCGCATACTTTCATTACGAAAGTACCATGACTCCGCAATGCAATTATAACGCTTGGCATTACATTTTATATGCTTTTACCACGCATATATTTACAACGAAATTTGTTGTAAATGCACGAATGGTAAAAGCATGTTTTTTTTAATGTTTGGATAAGGTAAGTATGGGTATAGGGGTATATGTTTTGGGGTACTGAGGTATATGTTTTGGGGTGTTTGGGTATTTTATGGGTTCAGATATAGTTTTGGGTTATGGGGTACAGGGGTAGTTTTAGGGTTTAGGGATAGGTATGGGTTTTGGGGTACAGGGGTATTTTTAGGATTCAGGGCTAGGTTTTGCTTTTGGGGTATAGGGGTATTTTTAGGGTTCAGGGGTAGGTTTGGGTTTTGGGGTACAGGGGTATTTTAAGGGCTAGGTTTGGGTTTTGGGGTACAGGGGTATTTTAGGGTTCAGGGGTGGTTTTGGGGTACAGTGGTATTTTTAGCGTTCAGGGCTAGGTTTGCGTTTTGGGGTACAGCGGTATTTTTAGGGTTCAGGGGTAGGTTTGGGTTTTGAGGTACAGGGGTATTTATAGGGTTCAGGGCTAGGTTTGGGTTTTGGGGTTCAGGGGTATTTTTAGGGTTTAGGGATAGGTTTGGGTTTTGGGGTACAGGGTATAGTTATAGGGTTAAGATGGGTTAGTGTTTAAGGGTGTTGGGGAATTTTAAGGAGTAAGGGTGGGTTATGATTATGGGGTGCAGGGGTATTTAAAGGGAGCAGGGTGGGATTAGCACACGATATGAGATATGGCATGAAGGGCGGAACATACCACAGGCCCCAGCGTTTGTCACGCCCCCAGCACACGCCCACAGCACACGCAGACACACCCCCAAGGGACTACTTTGCTGGCACGGTTGTTTTACCTTTTAAATGTATATGGTGGGCGTCTGCATAGCCTATGTCCTTCTGCTGCAACTGCCCATTCCAACCCTGTATTGGGGGTTGTGATTGGTGCTGTGGTTCCTGAGATTACCCGCCTCAAAGGTTTGGGCTCTCTCTTTATTATATTAGTATAGATATATTACCTACTGGCGATAGCCAGTAGGTATATATAGTTAGGATTTTTTTCCTATGGGATTTTTGAAAATTCTATGTCGATTAACTTTGGCGTTTGAGGACAGAATTGGCTGAAATTTTCAGGAAAATGGAACATTTTGTTTCTGAGCAGCCCCTGAAAATTTGGGGGGGTTTCGTCAAGGGGGGGCCGAGAAAAAAGGGGGGTCCCAAAACGTGTTTTTCCCATGCAATTTTCCATAGGGCGGTTGGCCTCACTTTTAGCCTGAACGGCTGAATGGATTTACACCAAACTTGGCAAAATTGTAGGGACTGGTAGCCCGATGTGCCTTTGCTATGTCTCAAGATATAGGCTCCAGTGGTTTTTACGAAAATTTACTTTGAAAAATATATATTGGGCTACATTGGGCTATATATATGTTGGAGCCCAAATGTAGCCCAGTGTAGCCCAATGTAGCCCAATGTAGCCCAAAGATGGCCACCAGAGACAAAAAAAAACAAATGTAGCCCAAATATCAGCCAGATGTAGCCCAACTATAGCCCAATGACAGAATGTCCCAGAGTGTTCTAAAGAACAACTAGAGTGCTAACAGTCCTACTTATTACAAAGGTATGGCACACCTGAAGCCATCTTAATTGGAATAAAGTGGTAACTCTTAAAACATTTAATTTAAAAAGGAACAAAATGAGGGGGTTCATTTTGCCATAGAAAGTATGATTAGCGAGTATATATCAGTCCGCAAAAAAAATCCCGCATGTACTATTAGGCCGCAAATTAAAATAACGAAAACTTTTAGAACGAATATGCCTTTAGCATACACTAAACAACTAAACTACACTAAACCCTAAAACACTACCCCCAGCATGACCCTACACTACACAAACAGTACAACACTACCCTAAACCCTAAAACACTACCCCCAGTATGACCCTACACTACACAAACACTACAACACTACCCTAAACCCTAAAACACTACCCCCAGCATGACCCTACACTACGCAAACACTACAACACTACCCAAAACCCTAAAACACTACACCCCAGCATGACCCTACACTACGCAAACACTACAACACTACCCTAAACCCTAAAACACTACCCCCAGCATGACCCTACACTACACACACACTACAACACAACCCTAAACCCTAAAACACTACCCCCAGCATGACCATACACTACGCAAACACTACAACACAACCCTAAACCCTAAAACACTACCCCCAGCATGACCCTACACTACGCAAACACTACAACACTACCCTAAACCCTAAAACACTACCCCCAGCATGACCCTACACTACGCAAACACTACAACACTACCCAAAACCCTAAAACACTACACCCCAGCATGACCCTACACTACGCAAACACTACAACACTACCCTAAACCCTAAAACACTACCCCCAGCATGACCCTACACTACGCAAACACTACAACACTACCCTAAACCCTAAAACACTACCCCCAGCATGACCCTACACTACGCAAACACTACAACACTACCCTAAACCCTAAAACACTACCCCCAGCATGACCCTACACTACGCAAACACTACAACACTACCCTAAACCCTAAAACACTACCCCCAGCATGACCCTATACTACGCAAACACAACACTACCCTAAGCCCTAAAACACTACCCCCAGCATGACCCTACACTACGCAAACACTACAACACTACCCAAAACCCTAAAACACTACCTCCAGCATGACCCTACACTACGCAAACACTACACCACTACCCAAAACCCTAAAACACTACCCCCCAGCATGACCCTACACTACGCAAACACTACAACACTACCCAAAACCCTAAAACACTACCCCCAGCATGACCCTACACTACGCAAACACTACAACACTACCCAAAACCCTAAAACACTACCCCCAGCATGACCCTACACTACGCAAACACTAGAACACTACCCAAAACCCTAAAACACTACACCCCAGCATGACCCTACACTACGCAAACACTACAACACTACCCAAAACCCTAAAACACTACACCCCAGCATGACCCTACACTACGCAAACACTACAACACTACCCAATACCCTAAAACACTACCCCCAGCATGACCTACACTACGCAAACACTACAACACTACCCTAAACCCTAAAATACTACACCCCAGCATGACCCTACACTACGCAAACACTACAACACTACCCAAAACCCTAAAACACTACCCGCAGCATGACCCTACACTACGCAAACACTACAACACTATCCTAAACCCTAAAACACTACGCCCAGCATGACCCTACACTACGCAAACACTACAACACTACCCTAAACCCTAAAACACTAGCCCCAGAATGACCCTACACTACGCAAACACTACAACACAACCCTAAACCCTAAAACACTACCCCCAGCATGACCCTACACTACGCAAACACTACAACACTACCCCAAACCCTAAAACACTACCCCCAGCATGACCCTACACTACGCAAACACTACAACACAACCCTAAACCCTAAAACACTACCCCCAGCATGACCCTACACTAAACAACCACCACAACTCTACACTACACTAACACAACACTACACTACACAACACTACACTACACTACACAATCACTAACCCACGAAAAAATTAACACAAACCCACTTACCTCTCTCGTCATCGTGGTTTTCACAACGCAAATGCATTTACCATACATGCCTTTAAAACGTAATTCTTTGTAAAGGCATGCGCGATAAATGCACATGCGTTTTGAAAAAATGCGGGATAATGGTATACGAGGTCAATGACCTTGCGGGATAATGGTATGCGGACTGAAAGTCTGCGGGATAAAAAATGCGGGAAAATGGCTGCAAACCATGATTAGCAGCAGACTTCCCTGGTGAGCACTAGCTTTACTACAGTGATCTAATGAGCAACTAGAGTGCTAACATTCAGAATTTATGGCAAATGTGTGACACATCTGAATGCCTTCTTGATAGAACCAAAGTAAACAAGCATTGAAAATGCAATAGCTCTCACCCTCGTTTAAGTTAAAGCCATTCTGTTTGTAATGAGGTGGCTTTTTAGCTTTGATTTTATTAGTGTTTTTAAAACTTTCATGTAAATAACATGCATATGTATGCATATATGTATATGTATGCATGCATTTATATTTATATAGATATGCAGATTATATATGTTTATATATGTATTTTACCTACTGGCGATAGCCAGTGGGTATATATAGTTAGGATTTTTTCTCTATGGGATTTCTGAAAATTCTATGTCTAATAACGTTGGCGTTTGTGGACGGAATTGGCTGAAATTTTCAGGAAAATTGCACATTTCGTTTCTAAGCAGCCCCTGAAACTTTGGGGGGGTTTCGTCAAAGGGGGGCCGAGAAAAAAGGGGGTCCCAAAACGCGTTTTTCCCATTCATTTTTCCATAGGGCGGTTGGACTCACTTTTAGCTCGAACGGCTGAATAGATTTACATGAAACTTGGCAAAATTGTAGATATGGTTTGCCCGACGTGCCTTTGCTATGTCTCAATATATGTGCTCCAGTGGATTTTGAGAAATTAACATTTAAAAAAATATATATATCTGTGACAGCGCTCCGGTTAGCGCCCCGGTTCGCGTACCTGACGCGTAACGGAACTTCGCGAAGCGAAGCTGATTGGCTCTCCGGTGTCTGTCAACATTCTAAACAGTCCGGAGCGGCCGCCATCTTGTCTCTCGGTACGATCGAGAGACAAGATGTGGTGAAAAACGAAGGGGGAAATGAAGGGAAGGGGGCAAGGTAGACCACTCCTGACCCCCTAGCATTGATGAGGGGGATATTAAAGTGCCCCGCGGGGCAAAAAAAAAAATTTTTTTTTTTTTGCGATTTTACGCCGTAGAGGCGCGTCCCGGTACGCGAACCGGGCAGATCTCCGGGCAGCTAACCGGCAGCGTAGCTGTCAACATTGTAAACAGTCCGGAGCGGCCGCCATCTTGTCTCTCGGTAGGTTCGAGAGACAAGATGTGGTGAAAAAAGAAGGGGGAAATGAAGGAAAGGGGGCAAGGTAAACCCCTCCTGACCCCCTAGGATTGATGAGGGGGATATTAAAGTCCCCCGCGATTTTTCGCGGTAGAGGCGCTTCCCGGTACGCGAACCGGGCAGCTAACCGGCAGGGTAGCGGGAGTCCGCCATCTTGTGTTTTTGGAGTGTCCGGTTCGCATACCGGGTAGCGTCCCGGTAAGCGTAACAAGGGGAAAACCAAGAGAAACAGTAAAAAAAAAATTAAGGGAATAGATTTCCAGCAAACTTGGCAAAATTGTAGGGACTGTTTGTTTGATGTGCCTTTGCAAGGCCTCAAGATATGTGCACGTGTGGATTTTGTCTAATTAAGGTTAAAAAAAATATATATATCTGTAAGCGTGCTCCGGCACGCTTACGTTACGGGTTTTGTTTGTGCTGCAGAGCCGATACGTCACGGTTATGCGACGCGTCATGAGGCGTCTCACGTGGCTACGTGATACGTCACGTAATAAAGAATATATTTTACAGCTATAGATATTAGCTTTTAAAAAACCAATGAAATTCACTGAAAAAACCATAGGTTATAGACCATATATAGTTAGGAATTTGCATTTACAAAACCTTGAAAATTCACTGAAAAAACCATAGGTTAGAGACCATATATAGTTAGCTGGACATTTTATTGACATAAAACCAATGAAATTCCATATATAGTTAGTTGCACTAACTATATATCGCACACCCGCAATCCACTGCTGATGATGTCACATATTACATCATTCATGACATGGTCAGTGACATCACTGATGACATCACTGATGACATCTCAAATGACATCTCAAATGACATCACTGATGACATCATGACACACCAATACCAGTTACTACATACGCACTCACTGATTCCTACGTCTACACACACATTCACTCATTCACCCATACAATCACTCATACATACAGTCACTCATTATTACAACACTATCATATGCACTCATACACCTAGTCAGTCCTGTGAAGAATCAATCACACTTCGATTTCCTCATCTATACAGTTAAACACAGAACACCATACTTTTCACACATATACTAACACATACTTACTCTCTTATACAATCACTGATACAAGTACACATTGATATGCACAGAGTCACACACCTCCCAGCCAGCCACACACACACTCAGTCTTCCATACATCCACTCATTCTTCAATATGTAAAACATATTTAAACTTTACAAAAACACACAGACACTAGATGATGTCATCAGTGATGTCATTTGAGATGTCATCAGTGATGTCATCAGTGATGTCATTTGAGATGTCATCAGTGATGTCATTTGAGATGTCATCAGTGATGTCATCAGTGATGTCATTTGAGATGTCATTTGAGATGTCATCAGTGATGTCATCAGTGATGTCACTGACCATGTCATGAATGATGTAATATGTGACATCATCAGCAGTGGATTGCGGGTGCGCGATATATAGTTAGTGCAACTAACTATATATGGAATTTCATTGGTTTTATGTCAATAAAATGTCCAGCTAACTATATATGGTCTCTAACCTATGGTTTTTTCAGTGAATTTTCAAGGTTTTGTAAATGCAAATTCCTAACTATATATGGTCTATAACCTATGGTTTTTTCAGTGAATATATATATGTATGTATGTATGTATGTATGTATACAGAAATTGGTAATTCGAAGGTTATCATAGTTTAATATTGACACTTGATAGATTAGATAGACAAAGGAGCTTGGAAGGGAAGTTAACTTGTGGATGCATATATATAAAAAAAAGATGTATGAGGCACACAGGCCAGAGAACAACCAGGCTAAGATTGAACAAATTAAGAACTACCAAATCGATGCCTTATTGCTGCCCTAGCTGTAATAATGAATCAAGATACATCTTTCACTGCATTCTCTCTTTAGCATGCTGTGTCATTCACAACTAATAATGAAAGTGGAAGTCATTCTTGGTGGAAATTCCAGAAAGTCAGGAGGAAGCCTCATTATGTAACTATAAAGAATAAGATTCCCTGGGATCCAGTAAAAGTACTGGCCGCACATGGAGGGTTGGGGACTGCAGGATAACACAAGTCGATTCATTCTTGAGGGTCAGGGGCAGGGCAGCAACATACGAAGCGCTTCGTCTCTCACCCTCGCAAGTGCAGCACGCTCGTCTAGCTGATATCTCAGTTATGACCCGAGCAGAGCTTACCTGACTGGTGCTGGTCTTCCTTTGGGAGCCTGAGAGGGGGTTGGGGCATGAACCCCTCCTCAAAGTATTGGATTCATTTGGTCTAGCTTGAGTAAATGGAATCTGGGCCTTTTAAAAGTTGTAAAGTTTCTGCTCTGGTTGTTAGCCTTGGTTGCACTTCTTGTATTAGACAACAGGAGTAAACCCCATAAACCACTTTGAGATCTGGGTCGGTACATTAAGAAAGCAAGAATATCTCAACTGGTATCATTCGACAGGAAAGTTAGATATGTATGTAGAATACATTACATGAAAAGAAAAGGAGACTCTCGGTGGATTTTTAGGAATGTGCACATGGCATCATATATTTGGATATAAGTTACAATAAGGAGAAATACAGTTGTGACAGCACTGTAGGTAAAACAGTCTGTGAACAACCCGAATTGGACTTGGTGCTCGATAGTGTATGTGACACAAAGGGTGGCGACGCAGTGACAATGTGTGGTCAGCAAAGAACGGAGCAAAGTGCAAACCTGAAAAGATATGTACAGTGAATATGGTGGTTCAAGTTAATGATTCACAGTCTTATTAGACAATTTGTTAACAATTTCTTTTGAACCACAAGAAGGGGTGCGCCATCAGTTGCGCTGACAGGTCGACGACGTTTCGATCCAATTACTTAGGATCATCTTCAGGACCGGGTTGAAAGGTTTGAACGGTGCTGCACAAGGAGGGAAAGGAGAAGGGTCAGGGGTGTTTGGTAGTTAACTAGGGTGGAGAAGCGTCAGGGCTGCTAAGGGAGGGACGGGGGTTGGGGGGTGTTCGGGGCGCATGAGAGGGGCACTGGTGAGGAGTGGATGAGGTGGTCTCATTGATGGGAGGCTAGAGGCTAATGGGTGAATATGGCATAGCCTCAAGTCTAAGGTGTGCTGCTGTGATGGTGGTGAAGTAGGCGAATCTGGCTGGTGAGGCTGCATGACCTACATGGAGCAGGGCCCTTGTCCGCTAGGTGGTGAGTAGCCTGGGAGGGGGGGAAGGAAGGGAACTCGACAGGTATCGGGTGTGAGCTGGCGCGGGGTGTGCTCACATGGCGCAGGTGGTGCATGAGTAAGAAACATGCATTAATGCGGTGGTTACCTGGATTGAAGTTCAATTGCTGTGAAAAAGCTGTGTCCCAAAAGACATCGGCGGAGTAGGTACAGGGTAACCCACAGTCAATTGTACAGGCTCCGAATCTGGGGAGAAACGAGCGTGTCAGTAAAGCCCGGGTGCGAGGAGGGCGTGGGCTGTAACGATGTGGCAGCATGCGTGGGAGATCAGAAGGCGTGCAAGAAGTTACCTGAGAAAAAGGCGTAATAATTCGCTGAATAACAGCTGTGTCCCGGGGGACATCGGCGGGGCGGTAGGTATCTGGATGACACTGTAATTAGTGTGCGCTTCGGGTCTAGGAAGAGAAAGAACGTTCCAGTTAAGCCCAGGTTATCTAGGAGACATGGGAAGATAGGTGGTGGGCATCGCTGTCAAGCGGCATGGAGCCCAGAATGATACAGCAATATAAGGACAGTTGAGCAATAGTGTATGCAGCATTGAACATGGGGTCTCAGTTATAGTGGTACAGGTGAACTGAGATTGGAATTGGGCAGAGCGCGCAATGAGTCTAGATGTCCGAAGGCTACCGGTGTGTGAGTGACATCGGATCTAGACTAGGTGCACTGAAGAAGTGGGGCATGTTAAGTGAATGTAACAGTCAGCCGGGCTCAAAGTAGGATTGTACTATTCCATTCGTCAATCATATTCAACCCCGAGTTGACAGAGTTGCAAATGGTGATCCATTTACATTCACACTTGTTGAGGAGGGCTTTGATGCCCCCCCCTCTGATGGGTTGTATTGGTTCTATCACTTGCCAGGTGATGTCTGTTTCACTATGGTTTTTTCAATGTAGTGGGAAACCAATGGAGCAGTAAGGACTTTGCAATGAATTCTGCTTCTTTGCTGGATGATCCTTGCACTTCCTCATCCTTCATATTACATGAGATGTATTTTTTTAGATGTAGACGGTGTCTCTGCCTTATAAATATACACAAAAAATAAAATGGTGCATGGATGCTGCCTATATCGCCAATTCCCATCTTTGCCCTTTAGGTATGCTTTTATTCATTCAACAGCATTTCTTTGTGGTGCATGCCACTGTATAGATTATTGGGCCTTTTCAGATGACCACTCTTCTTGGTGTACAGGAACACCCACTCCCTGTGCCTGTGGCTAAGATGGTTAGTCCCTATTATATTTATAATTTGGTTGTCTATCTCTCACATACTGTCACCCATCACACCGTCTAAGTGATGATAACTGCACCTTAGTGGTCATCACACACAACATGAAAACACTTCCCAAATAGGTTCAAAATAAAAAAAAACATGCTCCCAACCACACACCCCACACAATACTATACAGTTAGTGGTACTACATACAATACAATGCAATGCACACGTTTAGTGAGATGTTTTATTAGGCGGTAGCTCAGGTAAGGCTGAGCTAAAAAAGAGATATATAAATCAAGTACTTGATTAATATTGGTAATATTAGCTTTGTTTCGTTTTAATTTTCAAATAACTATTAATTCGAAAATTATGCTTGATAGACATAGGAGCATATGTCACATAAATTAAAACTGAAGTTGTTAGATTCACATTTGTCTTCAATGGCCGCCATCATTAAAGCTGTATTTTGACAGAGAGTTAAGAGTTGATGTAGAAATGGACCAGGTTGTTTTACATTGCTGTGGTAGCTAGTGAAAAGGATTTTATTTTTTTTCAGTTAATATTTTATATGATTTCCGGCCAATAAAATTATTTGAGTGCATGGAACAAGATAAAAGGCCTTATTACGTGTATGGCGATCCGCAGTCCACGGTACCCGCAGTCGCAGTTGTAAAATGTAAATGTAAATGTACAGGAATTTATATAGCGCAAATCACCGAGCGGTTTCTAAGCGCTTGCTTAGGGAACCCGTCCTGGTATTCCCCTGTGAGATAACCCCGGCAGGGTATCCACACGGTGAAAGCCAGGCATCCCGCCGCGAGGGGCCGTTGTGGAGATTAAGCAAGCTATTGCCCAGAGTCGCAGAGTGTGAACCCGTGAATCGAGTAGGCACCGGAGCGAGAATTGTCGAGTCCATGGACATTTTAGGACTCAAGACCCCGCCGAGCCGGGAATTGAACCCTGGTCCCGGGCTGACCTCTGCTTCCAGGTCTGCCTCCTCTAACCAGTGAGCCACACTTCTCCACAGTTCAAACGATGTAAGCTCAGTAGTCCGACTGCCGTGTTATGAGTTGAGTGGAATGCATTTGGAAAGACCGCAGCTAAACCACTCACATCACCAGCACAATGTAGACCGCCTGGGGTCACGGTCGGGGAAAAGCAGCCGCCATAAGGCGGTACAGGGGGGTTTCACTGCAGTCTGTATTATGAGTTGGCTTTTCCACAAGCTTACTAGAGCGGTGGGACCACCAGCTTTGAATCAGCAGAAACAAAGGATTTGGGGTGTGCACTCACCCCTTTCTAGTTCTTTCGGCCAGAGTGTCACGTGGATCCCATTTTTCAGGTCCCCCCTTCACATCATCATCTTCACCCCGAGGATTATGACCCTGTTTGTGGTGATGTACAGGTACGTTTTTTTGTACCTTATCCCTATTGCCTGGACTGCCCACATATGGGCCCAACCCCGGCAATGGGTAAGTGGTGTTTTTCCACATGTATCCTGCATATGTGTGCATCCGACAGATGTGCAGTCGAAAGGCTCACACAGGTATCAATACATGTGAAAAAATTATCACAACTGCTGAAATATCTCCACAGCCACACCACGGGCACCATGATAAACTTGTAATGCAGCTGTTTGTCAGACCGCTGGCGCTGCAGTCTCCTGGCAGCTGCGGTGATTGGGCGGTCAGACCGCTAAACTCGTAATAAGGCCCAAAGGACCTCAGAGGATTTTGAAGGACCCACGGCCCTACTAATATGATAGAAGGGTACATTAGATTCAATACTAAATGTTATGGCCCTGATTCAAGTTAGTTGTAAATGTGCAAACATTTCAGGTAGCCGAAATTACCATTTCCGACTGGTATCACTGCACATGTTTACTTCTTTTACAAGTTAAAACCACATGGAATGGGGAAAACTGAGCCAACATAGAATTCCCTATTCTGTGGGGTTTAACACACCAATTTTCCACCTGATCAAAGCATTGAGTGCTCTCCTTTGCAATTGAAAAAATTCAGGCTGGAGCAGGGGACAAGGCTTGGCCACTGTTTCAATCAAAGGTGGAATTTCTGGCTTAGTCCGGTGTTCTCGCATACGCGCCACTTACGACCATGCAAAGCGGTATCTACCCAGAGATACTGCTCTGTCTGGTTCGTAATCAGGCAACCATTACAGATCAATTGATTAGTTGATTTTAGGTGGAATTTCTGGTGCATTAATGAATGCCCTGCATACAATAGACAATTTGCCACTTAAGGGAACATAGCTAGCAATTTGTGGCTTTGTGCTGATCACTTTTGGTGTTATCGAGGTTACTGCAAGAATGTACTGAATTTTGAGGTATTTGAAATGTAGTTAAGATGTACTCTGTCCTCAGTCATTAGCTGTAAACTACAATACTCACTACTTAAGAAAGAAATATAAATTAAAGTCACACATAAACACAATGATGACTGAATAATTCTTATGCATATTAATAGTGATGGCATGTGAAAGCTCACTTTGTGATCACTTTAAACATTTACTACACAAACGAGCCACTGATTCAATCTGCAAATAAAAAAATGATTTCTTTGTATAAAAATAGTTTGTGTAAAATACCTGAAACCTAGGTATGTGTAAGAGATAGGTATATGCCAATTAATCTACAGATAGATATTTGTTCATATATTATAATTATTTTCCTCCGTGCGTTTTATTCAATTATTTTTGTACTTCCATTATGATAAATACTCAAGTTCCGTCCATTAGATTTAAAATATCCAAAACATTTTGGTATCAACATTTCATTGTAAAAACAGGTTAGCATAAGAATGCACAAAGATATAAAAATTATAAAATGTTAATTATTATGGCTGGAATTCTCGAATTAACCACTAGCATTGGTCTGGGTAGCTTTCCATACCAACTACTCTATATAACTGATCCATCACAATAGGGAGAACAGTCTTATGGAAATCATTCTTGGTCCCACCCTGAAAGAGCAGTTGAACCAGAACTGTTGCTTGGACAAGGAACACGATTTGAATTTCCCATAGCCAGGGCCACTGTAATTGTGTGACCGAGAAAGGCCAAATTATGCAGCAGGGTGTTCATGTCCCACATTTTGTGATAGTAGTATTTTGTCCTTTTTAGACGTTAGCATTGTCATTGGGCAAAGGTTCTGACACTAGCAGCAGTTTAACACCAAAATACGGCAATAAGCAATTGAAAGGTGGCCAGTCAAAATTTGCGGAAAGTGTGTCTACTGAGAGGCAATTATTGCAATGTTTTTGGTAACTTTTGCAGCCATGGCCCGTGCAGGTAGAAGCGAAGGCAGGTGGTGCCGGCTAGGGGGGGATTTTGGCAGACAATGGAAAATTTATTCATTTTCCTTTGCGGTCGTCTTTCGAAATTTCCCCCACCTGGCCCCCCGGCCCCACCGATCCTACCTGAACGGGCCGCAACTGAACTTTTGATCCATTTGTTTACATCCGCAAATTATGCAGCAGACACATTATATGGCAAATGCAGCAAATTACACAGCTTCAGAATCACATAATTGCAGTGGCCCTCTCTGTAGCACAGTGAGCAATGGAACTCAAGTCTCAGCATACCTATGCCACCTATGAAATGAGGTGTGAAAATAATTTAGCATGCTTATGTAGTAGGACACATCTGGGTGCAATGTAAGAATTGTCGAAGCCTGGTGTAGTTAAATTCACCCACTTAACATGGAAGGGTCATTGCAAGATTCTACACTGTAACTTGGGAAGCAATGGGCAAAGGCAGTGGTCACTGTTCATCTCCTTTGCTCACTCCCGAAAGTTCACTTGGGACATTTTCTGCTGGGGACTAGAGATACAGTTCTGTATGCTCAGGAAAAAAATGAGTGGCAACGCCCCTAGGCCTTCAAGATCTACTGGCTTTGACAATGGTTTTACCAATGATGAGCTGCATCCCCGATGCTGTGCAGCATGGTTAAAAAAAGAGAACCAAAAGGTAATGATGTGCCTGTCTGCCTCATTTTGTAGGTGAGTGCACCAAGCACGTGCCTGCCTACACAACAATGAGAGGGATTTTCTTTTTTTATTTAACAATTCAAGTTGGATTGGTAAATAAAAAGAAGAAAAAAGTACTGCGAGGGAGGGTGGAAACAACTCGGGTGGCAGGAAGAGACAAAAGAGTTAGAATTACAGAGGGCAGGAGTCGGGTAACAACAGGAATGCATGAGAAAGCAACACAGGGAGGCGGATGGGAATAACATGGGATCAGGGTGGATAAAGTGACAAGGAGGGTATCGGAAGGGAAGGAAATTGAGAGGGAGGGACATGGAGTGGGGGAAAGCAATTGAATAAGACAGTGCAACTTGGAGCTGCATGGAGCACACTGGAAAGAAAGAAGTGTGCGGGAAGCACACGAGGGTAATACAAATGCGGTAGAGAGGGAAAGCAAATGAGAGAAACGTCTGGAAAAAACATGAAAGAAAGAAAGAAAGAAAGAAAGAAAGAAAGAAAGAAAGAAAGAAAGAAAGAAAAAAAGAAAGAAAGAAAGAAAGAAAGAAAAGCAGCGCTTGAAAAATGAACAGTGGAAGATCACAAGTATTGTCTGCATGTTCCAGGGGAGTGACAAACACATGAAGAGAAAGTCCATGCAAGTTGACAAATAAGAAGCGAGCAAATGAGAGTGACAATGAAGCCAATCAATGGTAAGTAGTTGGTTGGTTCTAAATTCACTGTAAGTTGACAATACTTTGCACATCAGACAGCAGATGTACTGTCCAGTAGGCAAGACCAAAATAGGGAAGTGGGTGCCAGTACCACTTCTGAGAGACAGTTCCTGCCATCATGGAGCACCCCATCTCTTTCACCTTTTGAGGAAAAAAGAGTGAGTTGTTTAGGTGTGGGAAAAGCAGTATTGTTAGTGGGTTAGATTTGGCCCTTACCTGCAGAGCTGAACTCGAGAGTGTGGATTGAGCCTGTTTGTCTCCAAGGAGATTCTGAATTGAGGAGCAGCTCCCAGCCCCCTGCCCAGCAGCCTGAGCTTGCTGATTGGTTGCCCCTAGCTTCCAAGCAACCCTGAGCCCTCCTCTTACACCTGCCCAGGCCATTTAAGTTTGTGGGGGGAACACACACACTACTGTTGTGAAGCATTTTAGGATCCAAGCGTGATTTACCGATTTATGCCCTTATATAGGTACAATTCACATTGCCCCTATATAGGCATAGAAATCCTGCCCATATTTAGACATAACCCATCCAGTCCAAATACAGGCATGGCTACTTCCACTAGTTCCAAAAAGCCACAACGATTTCTTGGAAAACTCCGCTTCAGAAGTCAGGGACATCCCCTTACTTGAATATTGATTTGTCGTAGAAATCATGGCATTTTCAAAGAACTACCATTCCTTTGGGGTTCTTTGGTGATGTTATTATGTCTGACTTTACGTCAAACTAGGCACCTTCAAGGTATAAATATGCCTACACTTGCCCTAGCAAACACACAGTAGTTCGGAGCAGCTCGACTATCTACTTGCCCGATGCAGCTCATTACAACAAGTGCCGAAGGAAGCCGACCCTCCAGCTGACACACTGACAGAGAAGCTGTCCTTTCTCTCACTGAGAATCCAGCTCCAGTGTTTCCAAGCTCCCCTCGTGGGGTGTTGGGAAATCGAGTCCCGAGACAGAGATACTAGACCTCCGACATTCTAAAACCAAGGCACGGAGCTGATTAGACCCTAAGAGAAATCTTGTTTAGATTCTTGGCAAAGAAAAACTAAACCTATGCAACACCGTACTTACTTCTTCCCTCGTACTAGACTTAGGTTAGGTACATTGGGGTAGGCGTATTTTAGAAGCACCAGTTGAGTACTTTTAGCCTTTGTTATTTATGTATGTATTTATCTATAGTCTAGGAACCATATAATGCTTTTACAGTATTATTTTATAATACTCCTCTTACTGTACGCATTATACTTGGCCACCAGTATTACGATTGTAGCAGTTCACTTTACTTGCTTGAAAAAGAAGACTGTTCAATAAATCCTTTTATTGAAAACGCCCATCTCTCTATTTCTCTGCACCTCTGATGAAACGAAGCATGCATGATTGACTGAGTAAAATATTTATCTATTGTTTCCATGACTCTGAAGATCAGTTTTCTTCTTGGGGAAACAAAGTTGTCATGTTTATTAATATTAGGGCTCCCGGTTTTATGCTATTTATTTTTTTGCCATTTCTGTCTGTATTTATCCATATTTATTTTTTGCAAATTTTATCTGTATTTATCTGCATTTATCCATATTTATTTTGGGTTTTGTGGAAAAATAAAGCTGCAATTAGTATATTTCCATATTTATTTAACCGGTAAATATGCACTTATGCTGAATGTCTACTAGGTTTCAATTTTGTAAACATCCACAAAAAATAAATCAATGTACTTATAATAAAATATGCATATTTCAGAGTCAAAGCCTCTTTACTAAAACTCCTTTTTTTTTTAGCCCCCTTACATATCAATCCACACAGTTATTGGTCTGGCAGTCATGACAGACAGTATTTAGAGTTACTCAAAAAGCAACCCAATTTCAGTTTTTATCCACATTTAAAAATAAATACAGACAAGAAAATAAATGTTTTCTGTCTGTATCTACCTGTAAAAATCAGTAAAAACGAAAAACAGTGAGCCTTAATTAAGCTATACACCTTAAACCAACTCTACTAACAAGCTTTCTTTCTTGCCCTCACCTAACACATATACAGCATCACAGCAACTCTCTTTTAACTGCCTCTCATCCATTGCTCAATTTAGAGCCATACAACATGACTAACATACTGCACCACCACCCCTAACTCATACATCCTCCAACCTAAACAGACACAAAGAAAATAAACAACATGCCACACTTCACATTTTTGCATCTCCATGTCTACTGTACCATAAGGCTACTTTGCAAAAACAACACTGCTCATCAGCTCACTCTCAGGCATCATCTCCACCACCTACACACGCAGACCCATCAAAATGCCTTCTTAGTCTGCTAGACAAGGAAGACGATATGGAACAACTACACTATTGCTATCCTCATACAACTAATACCAGAACTAATGACACACCTGCTACATATCCACAATACACTGCTCGATCTTCTACAAATGAAATTCACACCTTCACCACAAGTCATTCTCTAAACTACCTACTAATAAATGCTCGATCACTGTCAAAAAACAAACTTCATATCTACGACCTTCTCACTGACACACAGCCTGACTTACTCTTCATAACTGAATCATGGTTAGGAGATGATATGGTTCCAGTGCTGCATGAAGCCTTTCCTCTACACTATAAAACTATCACACAAAATCGTATAGACAAAAGCGGAGGTGGGCTAGCTGTTTTGTTCAAGCAAATATTAAATATCACTAAAGCTGATGACGTGTCCATACAAAGTTGTGAAGCCCTCTTCACCAAAGGCCACCCTACACCATCTTCCTCCTGTAACTACCTTCTATTTTACATACCTTCACCTAGCAATTTAACATTTCCAGACACACTGCTAGACACTGTTTCAAAACTGGTAACACTATACTCCAACCTATACGTTCTTGGTGACCTAAACATTTGGTTTGGCAAACTAAATATGCCCCATCCCCAAACAATCATCACTGGCCTAGATGCGCTGAACATACTGCAGATCGTCCACAAATCCACACACATTGCTGGACACGCCCTAGCTGCAGGGGCAGCATCTCTGCCAATGCGGAGGAGCGCTGCCCCACTGATTTGAAGCAGTGCAAAGGAAAAATAAAATGATAAAGGAATGTTGTTAGCATTTTTTTTGTATTGCAGTTGCACTGCAGCCAGGTTGTTAGGGCGGGGCTGGGCTCCCCTGACGTCGATGCCCGAGATGGCTGGCCAAATCGGCGTGCGCACTTTGCATTTTGTCCACAGGCTGTATTCCTAAAGCCCCCACCTCCCCCCGCCATCCCTCCCTACCAGCTGCCACTGCCTGGATGCCACCTTTGCAAACCCAGAAATAGTTATCTTTCAAACGATTACTCCATTCCCATGGTCAGACCACCATTTGCTTGCTCTCCAAATTAAAACACCACAAAGCAACACATCTAAATGCATCCACATATCGACCTTGGAACAAACTTAATTATGAACACTTAGAAACACAACTAACATCCAATATAAACACGATAAATGATGTCCAAAAACTATAAGAAACGTTTCATATCCTAATACCACTAAGAACAACACAACAGAATGAAATAGGCACCTTAGAGAAATACAGAGCTAAACGAGATAAAACAGCAAATTAGAAAGCTGCAACACACTTGGCTCAAAACAAACGCCAATCAAGACAGATGACGCCTGCATAAATTTAACAGAATATGCAAGTCATCAATTAAAAAAGCTAAGAAAAGATGCTATTCAGACAGAATTCAATATGCTAAATGTGCAAATGAAGAATTCTATCAAATTCTCACTGGATTTCGTAAATCAAATTGCCTAGAAGGAACATATCCCATTACTCAAGAATTCACAGGCAAACTGGTACATCATTACACAACCAAAGCAGCCATGTTGGACTCCTATTTAAAACAAAGAAAACCCACCAGCATGAACCCTTTTTAAATAAAAAAAACTCAAAGGGCACGTTAACCCACCCTCTGCATTCCTTTCAAGAAATATCACTCAATTAATTTATGGACCTGGTCAAAAGCAAGCAGGCCTGCCGGCAGCTAATGTCGACCACAAACTTCCAAAAAAATTCTTCTAATTACCTCTGCTGCCACACCAGTAAGAAAAATGATCAACAATTCCTTAACTACAAGAATATTTCCAGAAGACTAAAAAAGTCATACATATACCAATTACTAAAGAAAGCAAACTTAGATCCGATTAACCACGACAATTACAGACTGATTACAAATGGACCTATCCTGGACACACTGATAGAAAGAGCAGCATTTGCCCAGATGTCACAGTTCATTAAAGAAAATTCCATATTTTCAAACTTCCAAACAGGATTCTATTCAGGAAGAGGAATATAATCTGCCCTCATTGCCATCTGGGATGATCTTAAGAACACAGTTGATCAGAACTGGGTTGCTACACTACTTCTCTTGGGCCTCTCAGCTGCCTTTGACACAGTTGACCATGACACTCTAATACAAAGACTCTATGTAGCCGGCATAGAGGGGACTGATCTCAACTGGATCACATCCTACCTTCAAAACAGGACAAATGTCACCCACACCCCCCCTTTATTATCTAAACCATACTTCACAAATGCAGGGGTGCCTCAAGGCACCCCTGCATTTCACCCTTGCTTTTCTCAACATCTACCTGAAATCACTACTGGCACTTATCAATGAATTTCACCTCACATGCTGTAACTATGCAGATGGCGCACAAATACTCCTTAAACTGGAAATCCCCAAAGACATTGGAAACTCACAAATTTTGTGTTGCCTCAGAGCCGTGGATCAATAAATGACATGGGTCCATTTCACATTGAAGGCTCACAAGTGGCGATTGGGAAAATTATGACCCACTCGCCGATCCGGGAACAACACCTAAAGTACCTAAGGAAGTCAGACACCTCGGAATTACCATGGACTCCAAGCTATCAATGAATGCACAAGTGGACAAAGTAGCAAGATAAAGTTTCATTACTATAAAAACTCTGCTATACATTTCCCCCAGCTGGGATTTCCACACAAGGTCCAAGGTACTAGGTCTATCTAAACTTGATTACGCCAATAGCCACGGATCATCTTTAACAACTATGAAAAACTACAATGGATTCCGAACTCTGCTGCCAGACTATTCTCACATATAAAACCATAAACTCACATTTCCCCTGTCTTGAAGACCCTACATTGGTTACCGATTGCCAGAAGTTCAAGCTACTGTGTATCACCTACAAAGCAATACATGGCACAAGCCCGCTATTCATCAGGAATACAATCACCAAATACATTCAACAAAGGAACCTTCCCTCTAGACTGGCACCTCACCTCTAAATCACACCATGGAAGATCAAAATCCATAGGTGGCACTTCCTTCTCTGTTCAAGCAGCCAAACTATGGAACTCTTTGCCCCAAAACATAAGATCCATGGATAACTACCTTGTCTTCAGAAGATTACTCAAGAGTGGCCCCCCCACATAACCACCATACTCAAACATAAATATACAGCGTATCCCTGTGTATATAAGCAGTTTTTGGATTATTATATGTGTACATGGATATATGTATTCCTTTGTATAAATGTGTATAATAATCATGTTTATAAATATATAGATATTTGTTAGTTCTGCCTAGCAAATGTACATATTACTTATGGTTATATTAGTCTATGTTTAATATGTATATAAGTCACTGAATAAATAAGAACATTTTTATCATAATTATTCATATACAATGGCATCACTATTGAATAAAAATATATACATAAAAGCAAGTAAATTAGCTTAAGTATTACACGTGAAAAGTCTTAGTTTAATATATACAACTTAAATCTAGATATATTACAGTTCTTATACATAATTACCTTCCATGTATGTATGTATCTTTATATTTATTATTTTACTCCTAATTCAGCTTCTCCAATGCATTACCCTAAATTTCACCATATACCACATCCCAATATATCCTCTGACTCCACTCTTTGACTCATCCCAAACCTCAGCCTACTACTCACTACAATGCACAACCCTATTTCTCACCCTATACCTCTCCCAATATATCCTCTACCTCCACTCACTGACTCATCCCAAACCCCATACTACTACTATGATCCCCCAAATAACCCTTTCTAGACTGTTCCCAACTCTACTCCTCCTTGCATCATCTCAAACCTCATTTATTATTCAGATCTCCCAAATAAGCCTTCTAAACCCCTTCTCTCTGACTCTTCCTCCCCTGCCATCTACTCGTCCCAAACCTCCCCCTGCTGCTATGATCTCCAAATAAACACTTTCTTGACCCTCCTACTTCCATCCCTCTGCTATCCTTCTGAATCCAACTAACAGACTCACATGTCCACCCCTCAAATTACTTTCATATCACCCTATACTAATTCACCACCACATTTTGTCTTCCAGAGTAGGGTGCTACTCATCAAAAAGCACTTTGACGCCTCATAAGGGGCAGTAATCGCTATATAAATGCAATCCAATAAAAATGTGTTGAATTTGCACTTAGCAAAGCTAAGTATTTTTTTTTAAGTGCAAATTTGAAAACTGTCACTGTCCTAAGAATAACTCAGTGAGAAGAACAATGTGATGTATGATATGTTTGAATTAATCAGTGGTGGTGCTGTAATAATGTGCAAAAAGGCTGCGTTCCCCCCCATTGATGAACGGGTCAGCTGAGAGCAAACCAAAAAATCATTCTGCTGTTACTTAACCACATCGATGCTCGAGGTGTTCCCTTCCTGCGCTGGGATTTTCAAAAACCCATTATTCATGACGAGCTGGGCTCGTCATGAGCGTGCTGGGAGGCTACTGCATGACGAGCCCAGCTCGTCATGAGTGTGGAAGGGGTTAAGCAAACAGCGTAACGTTACTCTATTTTCTTAATTGTGTTATGACTTCTGCTTAAGTGTGCTTTCACTAACCGCTTTGTCTGCGCATGTCAGAGTCCTCTCTTCACCATCCCTAAATCACCCAGGGAGACGTGTTCAGCTACGTAGGAAAGTAGGTAAGAAAATCAGCTCAGCATAAAGGAGGCTCCTTGGGCACCCCCTGGCCTAACAGCTCAGGATCATATGGATGAAATCAGATGCTTCCCCATTCATCACCAGATTAAAAATAACTCTTGACTCCCCTTAATGCTGTTATGTACGGTGGTTACAGTGAAGATTGTTGTTTGCGAATGTGGCGTGTTTCCAGGCTGCTTCCTGGGTCAACCACTGGCCAAATAAACTAAGCTCATATCAGCTATCGAGGACAAGAAATCGGTATCCAAGAGAGCTCATGGCTGGATCGTGCTTAACAACTATGGAGTTCTAAAACCTCAGCCCTACCTCAAGGTTGGAACCAAGCTGGTGACCAAAGAAACATTTTCAAGGCTACGGCTGGGTGTCGGCCATATCAACCCGTTTATGCCACCGTGGGAAAGAAGAGGGGCCGTTCACTCTTGCTGTTTGCATGCTAATGACACTGAGACTTTGATTCATATTATATGCATATGCAAGAAGCTAGATGACATACGGAAAAGTCTTTTAAAACCACTATTTAAGTTGCATGGAGTAAGGTCTGCAGGCAGGCAGTGCTGCTGTGTTTTAATCCCTCCCTAGTGCAGCTAAACTGTCGCCTAACAAAATTCTTTGATCTGATAGCACTGAGACTGAAAAACTCTTGCCCTTCACAGTAGAGGCATACTAAAGTCTACAGTAGATACTGAACTGGACCACTCTATTGGTTTCAAATTATGCAGTTTAATTAATAACTTCAAACAGGCCTGCAAACCTGAGCCAGCAGTGCTAGCACAATGGGACTAATTTTACGTCTCTATATTCTAAAACAAAGGTTTTTTTATCTTGTATCTATTTTTTTCACAGTTTTATCTAATGCTATTCTTTTTGATATCAGCCTGTAATGTTATGAATGCAACGGTTTTACTTAATCATGCATAATAAATACTTACTCATTGGCCATAGCAGACATTGGGCGTTTCCCCGGTGGCTGGAAGAGTGGGGCCTGGATTTGGAGCGGTGGGGCAGGTTTTGTTACTGGGGGCCGGTTTTGCAGCGATGGTGCAATGTCGGCCCCAGTAAGGGAAGCAGCAGCAGTTTTGTTGGGCAGCATTGCTTCATGCAGTGCTTCACGCTTGCCGCCCCCCGCCCCTCGTGGGTGGGGGCCGGTGCAACTAAATTGCCAGGGCTGCTTTGGGTTCCCAGTCTGATCCTGGAGGCAACTATGTAGGTAACGGTACAATCATAACAGAGCATTCAGTGAAAAAATAACTTTAGACACATTTTTTAATTAACTCAATTTGCGAAACAACGTTCCCCTTCTGAAGGTTATCTCACTGTAGCTGTTGCATAATTGTGAGGTTAAGAACACATTGGAACCCATTTAGAAACAGTCAGTGAAAACAGTGTGTGGCTTCGACTTACCACCCATTTTCGTACCCTATGTCCCAAAATAAAAGATAGAGCATTAACCTTTGATATTAAATGGGAGAGAAAAAGATCTCAATCTAGTGCCTGAATTAGACAGCATCAAACCTGGAAAACTGTTATCAATCCCGGCTTCATGCTTGATGAAATTGTGTGACCCTAGAGAATTATTTTATTTCTCCATGACGGCTTTTTTCTCATTATTACATGTAAGAGTATTTTCAAACACGAGTTCAGGGCGGGTGCTGTACAAAAACCTTTTTTGTCTTTAATAGACCTTAATGCTGCCTCCTGTACAATGACAATTAAAGCACCTTTAGGGTGCGCATGACAACTGACTTGCCGCTTCACCCTCTTTGTTCACTACTGGCATCATCAGTGGGGAAACTGGGGGTATGAATATTTCTAATCTGAGTAAGCTTCAAAAATATAAAACAGGCAAACGGTGCCGAAACATATTGGCTTGCCACTATTTTTTGAAAGTTTTCTTAGAAATGTAGAGTTACAAAAGTTTTCAGGAGGGCAGGGATTCCTGTCACACCATGAAAGTAGGGTTTGCTTACTTCACTTGCTCTCTTCAATTCGAAGCAGGCGTTTATGCCACACCACTTTCAAAGTTCACCAGCCGCGACTGGATTTAATCATAACCACTAGTGATGCTCTGGGTAGCATCATGTTGGCCTCACGAGTAACATGTATACCCCCGAAGTCATAAACTTTTTATTGTACAGATATTTCTGCATGAATGCAGCTTGAAATTAGATTACGCTTTCTCTGAGATAAAAGAGGATGGCATTTTTGTTATTTTGTCCGAACCATCCATGTGTGCTTAACTACTAAGTTGATCATCTTGATGCTGAAAACGTACACTGATTTAATAAAAGATGTTCTTATAGTGTTTTAGTTACTGACTAATTTGATTTCGTGTATGAGAAACATTTGCTGATGGCGTGGCAGTTTGGGCCTGCGGTGTAGGGTACATAAATGCCCGACCTCACTCAGAAATGAAATGTGATCATTTAGTTGAACATTTAATATATGTAAATGCAGTTTTTAGTGCATCGTGGGTCATTCTAGATAATATTTCAGATATTTAACATTATTAAAGTGAAGTTATATCTGATGGCAACTGTTTACATAGGATTAAACATGGACAACTATTTACATAGGATGAAACATGGACAATAGTTCCTAAACTATAGAATCAGAACAGAACCCCGCTATACATAGAAGGACTGTTATACATTGCAGTGGATTTTACCTGTGGAACAAGAAGCTGCAAAATAAAATTATATTAACACAAAGCTAAGTGTAAAGGTACTTTGGACCCTATACATAAAGCATCTATGTGTAAGTCAAACTACACATGCCAATTTCTTTATGTTTACAAGGGGGAGAGGATGTGGCCTAACGGCTAGAGTGGTCTATCTCAAAGCTAGGGAACCAGGGGGCATATTATCAAGACAGGAGATAAAATTATCGCCGCTTTATCTGCAGAAAACTGCTGATAAAGCGGCGATAATGGGCTTGATAATATGCTCTATGGAATTCCAATCGAAGCCCATGTTAGATGTCTTCACATCTAACATGGGCTTCGATTGGAATTCCATAGAGCATATTATCAAGCCCATTATCGCTGCTTTATCAGCAGTTTTCTGCCGATAAAGCGGCGATAATTTTATCTCCTGTCTTGACAATATGCCCCACGTTCCAGTCTCGGCAGGGAAGCTCAGCATCCTGTGATTCTAGCCAAATCACTTAATCTCCCCATGTCTAATGAAAAATGAAGGTGTCCATCTGTAACACAACTGGTGCTCATGTACAGCGCTCCTAATACCTTCACGTCTAGCTTGCTGCTATATAAAACTCACCCCCCCCCCCCAAATGCAAAGCTATTTAAGTGGGTTTTACACTTGCCAATGTACCTACTCACATAGAGATATTTGATTGTGTGAGTAAATAAATGAACAGGAGCGGGAAGCAAGTTTTGCATGGTGAGACTGTGCTGTCAGTTGGTGAACGCTCACAAACTAACACATTACCGTGTAGTCTCAAACTGGTCACCAACCTCATCCTACCACAAATAAGATTGGAGATTTCATCATCATCATTGATAACTTTATTTCGGTCACCACAGACCATAAAAGTACAGATAAAATGCATACATACAAACACAAAATAGCTAAAACAATAAATAGCATGTCCAGTAAAATTTACAGCTAAGAATAGATTAAACCTAAATAGTTATACTTGATAGACAAAATAAAAACTATAGATAGACATGATTTATCATAAAAAGCTTTTCCGTCTACGCCACATACCAAGTAGGAACCGTGAGACAGCAAAATCAATAGGGGGGTGGGTATCATACCTTAAGACTCTACACGCTTGGGCACATTGGCTGAAGCCTAGATTCCTACAGAGTGGGATCAACCAACATTTCCTTGTGAACTGATAAGCAGGGCAAAAAAACAAAACATGAAATACATCTTCTCGCTTATAGTTGCATGCAGGGCACCCAACGTTCTCTGTGTTAGCCCATTTGCAAGTAAATGCCCTAAGTGGAAGACTATCGATCCTAAACTGCATGTAGAGTTTTCTTGCAAGTGAGGGATAAATTACATCCAAAAAATCCTCCTTTTTAAGTTCGATTTTTACTTGGAGGAACTCTATCGTCAATTTTCCTACGGTAGTACACCTCTGTAAGGATAATGAGTTGTAGTACCTGAGATGGTGTAACAATTTTGCCTTAGTTATCCCTGGGCAACTTTCTTCAGGATTATCCCACAGCTCAGGTAAGCCTATACAGTTACTGAGTTCCCTAATATGTAGAAGCCACAGAATATTCTTTGTTTTTAAAGAATCCCACACCTCGATAAATTCTTCTTTATAAGAAGCCAGTTCAGGCACTGACCATAGTCTCTTCCAGTACAGCATCGGCCGTGCAGCTACTGCCTCCTCTATAGGATCTAACCCCAGGTCCATACATAGGGAAATGAGTGGTGTATTAACTGGCAGAACCAATAGATTCCTCATGAAGGTATGCTCAGCCTTCATGAGGCTGGGTATACGTTGGTGTCCCCATAATTCTGCCCCATACATAGAGGCCATTCTGGCCTGAAGTTTGTAGATTTCAATGACCGGGCCACTGGCTTAAAGTCTGAGGTTCTCTGCACTCTGCCAATTCCACCCACCACTTGGGATAGCCTAAGGGCCGCCTTTGCTGTCTGAAAACCCCAATCGTGATTTTCAGATAAAGTAATACCTAGGTACTCAAATGTCCTAACTCTTTCCAGAGGAGTACCACTCAAGAGAGGGTTTGGGCGGGTCTGTTTAGGGGGAGTAAAAATCATAAACTTGGTCTTATCCAAGTTTATCTCTAACCCACGCAATGTGCAAAATGCTGCGAAACCGTCCAAGATGCGTTGGATGCCCGTTGATGTTTTGGACAACAGCAAAGTGTCATCCGCAAACATCAAAGCGGGCACCCGACCGGACGCTAACCTAGGTGCATCATTGTCCTTAACTCTAAGCAGATGATCAAGTAGGCCGTTTATATAGAGACAAAACAAAGTTGGAGCCAGGACGCAGCCCTGACGAACCCCCTTCTTCACGGGCAAACGAGCCGAAAGTTCACCTTGTCTCCCACACCTAACGTGGGCATAATTATCCGTATGGAGTATATTCAAGACATCCAATAAGTAGGTGGGAAGGCCCAGATCCATTAGCACTCTCCACAACTTTCCCCTAGGCACTAAATCAAAAGCGTCCCGCAGGTCGACAAAGATGAGGTAGAGTCTGACATCCTCCACTCTCACCGTTTTCCAAAATAACACCTGGAGCCTAAATATTTGATCTAGGGTAGAAATACCCGTCCTGAACCCAGCCTGAAGAGTACTCAAAATCTCATTTTCCTCTATCCAGCCCTAAATTCTGTCTAAAATAATCCTGCCCATCAGTTTTTGCGTGGTGTCTATCAAAGTGATGGGCCTATAGTTAGACGTAGTTAGAGGGCAAAATTTTTTATGGACAGGGACTATCTCTGCCCCAAGCTAGGTTTCTGGTGGGTCCATCCCCTTCAATATTGCATTAAATAAAATGACCAAATATGGTGCCCAAATTTTCGGTTGAGACCGAAATAGATCCCCAGGCAACTTATCTAAACCAGGCGCCTTGTTGGGTAGAAGTTTAACTATTGCAGCTTCAACCTCAACAAGCCTGATATCAAAAAGCCCATCCAGTCGATACTCATGGAGGGCTCCTGGTGAAGCTAGCAAGGGGGCCACTACGATCCTACCCAGCGCAGTATCCAGGGGGCTCGCCAATCGATGCTCATGGAGGGGTCCTGGGGTAGGAAGCAACGGAGTCTCCTCAGCCTCACACAGCACAGCATCCATTGGCCCCTCCAATCGACACTGATGGAGGGGTCCAGGGGTTAAGACCGAAAAAGACTCCTCACTGGGATTAGCATAAAGTGCTCCAAAGTGGGCTTCCCAGACCGCAGGTGCTATGTTCGATACGGGTGCTAATCCACCCTCACACACACCAAAACTAACAATGGCCCAGAATGACTTGGAATCCTTTCGTAAGAGTGCTAATCTTAGTTCTTCCCATCTATTCATCTCCCAGTCTTTCTTTTCCCTGTTGATAACCTGGTTATACTTAATCCGACATTGTTTAATGCCGGTTTTATCCTTTTCTTTTATTGTGGTTAGCAGATCTTTTTTTGCTTTCCGACAGGATGCATCATACCAGGGATGGGTTAAAGCTGGGCTTAGCTTCTTGCTACCATGAGGGTAAAACACATCAGACAGTTTAGCAACCAACTGCTTATGCGTTTCTAAAATCTTGATCTGAGAATCCCGCTGGGGATCCTTTGCTCCCAACTCTTCCATTTCTATCATCTGCGGTAGTGCCAGCTGGTATATTCCAGCAAGTTTGGTTGGAGAACCCTGCAAATTGCACCATTTAACTCTCCTCCTATTATTAGTTAGAAGGAGGGACTGTTGAGCAACATTAGACTCGGGGGCCGGGTTAGACAACCCAAAACTCCCAGGTTTCATTGTCAGGACCAGGGCATTATGGTCACTGTCTTTCCTCATGTGTACCCTAAAATCCAGAATCTTAGCCCAAAGTCTGGGCTCAACCATTATGTAATCAATAATAGAGTTTTGCCCTACTCTATTAAAAGTTGATGAGCCCGGTCTATCTGGTTCTACCCTCCCATTACACGCCCGCAAGGACGCTGTAAGGGAGAAAGATTTGATTTGAAGAGCCAGAGGAGTCCATGCTGTGGCAGGTGGTATCTGCGGATCTGGGATGCATCAATACTGGTCCTCATCAGCTAATCCTCCCATATCTAAGCTACTAAGAGGTTCAAATTGACAGTTGAAGTCACCGCCAACTATTAGGGCTACTGTTGGATCGAGAGTCAGGATAAACTGCCTTAGCGTGTCAATAGTGGCAGATTCCTGCCCACACTTCGTAGGCCTGGAATAGATGATAAGTAGTGCAGTCCGGGTGGAATCTAAAAGCGTTAAAAGAGCACATTGGAGATGTACTCATGTTATGGGCAAGAATATAAACAGAGCGCAGAGGGGGATGGGAAAGAGAACATGCCAAAAATTGACAAGGGTGTGAAAGAAGCGAGTTCTCTACAGGAAAATCTTTGTCCAGTGGAGAACAATAGAAAAAGTTAGCTAGTGCACGTATGTTTGCCATTCTGATTTTCTCGCGTGAAAATACACGCCTGTGTATTGTTTTATCAGTGCGTATAAAAATTGAAATCCCAAACATTTTTTAAGGGCATGCATGGGAACCTGCGACTGCTGCATGACTTCAGGTTCTTAGCCTACAAAACATTTGTGAATTAAAGAAATTCAAAACTTTGCTCGCATGAAATGTCAAAAACCTACAGCTGAAGGTTTTTGACAGAAAAAATAAGTGCATTTTTATAAAGTATACTAAATTTAAAAAAAAAAAAATTCAGAGCAGAAGTTTGCTGTGGCATGAAACACAGATGGTAAGGGTTGCATTCTATTGCTAGGGTATCCTTACATTTGTAATTGATGATAATTAAAAGTAGTCACCCACTGACTTACGGACTGGAGTTAAAGTTCTTTACAAACTATGCCAGTAGCAATGCAAACTGCTCCCTATCTCTTGGTTGTTGATAACTCTTTGTGCCCATTTTGCACCACATTGAAAATTAAATGTAATTGGAAGTTCATTTTAAATGCATGTACAGTGTTTTCTTTCAATGCCTTGTCCCCAGGTTTGCATGGAAACAAATATTAATTATTGTATTTTTCTCAAAACTAAAAAAAAAAATAGATGTATTCAAATTAGTTTTGTTTAGTGTTATTTCATTAATATGGTGGAGAGGTGGGTTGTTGATGAGGCCTGTTATTTAAGCTCATTTTGGTGCCTAATTAGTTTTAATTCTGTTAACTTTTTTAGACATTCAAAAATGCAAAAGACTCAGATAATATTTTTACATTTAACTGGTACCATTAATTGCCTTCTCTTAAATACTCTAGCAAAAGCTATTATAGAATCGCCATGTTCAATGTAAAAATTGATTTGCTTCCTAAGCGTGAAAGTATATTGAATTGGCATGAATTCAAAGTGCTTATGTAAGTTCAAAACATTTAACTCACCACAGGCACTTTCTGCGGATCCCTGGAGAATTCAAACTGAACGACTGGCCCTCAGCCCAAGAAAAGAATCCATCTCTGCTTTCAATTTGAGATTACCCTTGATAATAACTACTGATATGAATACGTGATTATGAGAGAAACTAAACCGAGGGAGCGGAAGCATTCTTGCAAGGCAATGCATAAAATTTGAAAAAACTTGCTTTTGAGATATAAAGCTAGAAATGACAAAGCAATTGTTAGGTGCGACTTAACCGAGCGCCTTTGAATTAAATAAGCCAAGACAGAATGGGGCTTGGCCCAATTTAGGGGACTGTCTGTTTCAATTTAATGCGCATCCATTAACAATTTCACAACCAGTCAGGTTTTTTCGATGCTTCCACAACCCAAATACATTATTATTATTCATCAGGATACAGACCCCTAAAGAAAGTGCTAGTAATGTTCCCTCCCAGTCTTGTCACCATCTGGTAGGGGACTCTTAGGTGACCGTCAGAGGTATCAGAGTGGCCCAATAGGAGACGCCTGTACCTTCGAGTAAGTGTGACTATAGTGCGGTGACCCCACTGTGTCCTTCAGTTTGGAGAGTAAGTGTGACTATAGAGTGGTGACTCCACTCTGTCCTTGAGTTAGGATCATCTTTGATGAAACTCGGGTAAGCAGACGGTGTGTGTCTACAGAAAAGGCAAGTACAGCTGTTTATGAGTCCCCTACCACCAGATAGTGACAAGACTAGGAGGGAACATTAGTAGCACTTTCGTTAGGGATCTGTATCCTGATGAATGCCATTGACCCTACTGCGCTGCAATCTAGGGCAGAAACATGTTGATACACCAGATAGGGTAATGGTGTTGTTACTTTCCCATATACCCGTTCTACTAACTTTCTTTTAACCCTGCCAAGTGGGATCCACAATAAAGGGTTCAGATACCCAGATAGACAGTTTTAGAATTTTTCTCTGCATTAGAGAGCCCTATCTGTCAAACTGTTTCTTTTCTATATTCTATTTTTTTTCTTTGCACGCCTCCCTGGAGCAGCCCTATGATGAGGCAGGCCACTCATTGAGTAGGTGAGGGCAGTATTTACAACCCTTTAGGATTCCCACATTTATTTTCTCCTCTAGTGGTAACTTTGACACTATAATTGCTTGCCTCCTTCTTAGGGTTTGGTGATCGCTTGTGCTTTTCTTTTTCCTGTTACTTTTTAACCAGTGTGGGACCGTGTGGCCCACTTCCCTGTGGGTAATATAATCTTTAATTCATTACCCCTTAGTACATGTCCTAAATATCTGTACAATGACTGCTGCAAGTCAGCCACACTTCGGGCAATGAGTCTTATCCAAGCCATAGTTTGCGGTCCAGTGGTTAGCAAAACATTAAAAAGGAAACTAGTCTCTTCACCTTTCACCCCCTTCAGTGTCCTTATGTGACTGTACCATAATCACAAAACTGGGCCATTGTTTAAGATTTCCCCCTTTCCTTTGGCTGATTGGGGTTTCCTTCACCAGAAGCAAGGGGAGTCTGGTCAGCATCTGTATGCTGGCAGCTCACTTAGAAGAGGAACTGGTAGCATCACATGCGGATGGAGCCTTTTTGCACCCAAATATTCATGTGAGAGGCTGCTTGTGCTCCGACAATGCTTACTGCTTGCATCTGCACACTTTAGGGACGTTGGAAGGTGGCCAGCCACTGAATGCTTCTTTAAGGCTATTAACATTAATTAGAACTCTGAATGAAATGCTAGGACATGGCCAGCCAATCAGAATGCTGGTTTGAGAGGAAAGCTATCGTTAAAGGCCCACAATGGCAGAATTGTGGCTGATTCCAGCATCCCTCCGGGGTGCTGTGGGCCCAGGGAGCACTGTGGGGCAGGAGCTCTCTGTAATGTTGTGCAAAGTGGGCGCGACCACCCTGGCCCACGAGCAGCGCTAATGTGCTTTGTCCATTTCCCCCCGTAAGCGTAGGTCTAATGGCTCCGAGACGGAGCGCACGTTCAATTGTTAATAAATAGCCCATGACCCTGGGCGTGGCAGGCAGTTGACTGACCACTAAGCATATACACATGTGGTCTCCTTTACTGTAGTTGTAGGCCCACCTACAACACGACACTGGCGACGAGGTGGTCTCGCCACCCCACCGCATGCCGCGCTCGGCCCTCCTCTCAGGGCGAGTCCCTGCTGTGCCCGCTATCTTTCTGCCTTACAACAGCCCCAGCGGAGCTCGCACAGCCACCCTGCACGCAACTCCGTGCCTCGCCGTGTAGAGGCCCAACCACGAGGACCCGGCACCCGGCCGCCCTGCCACCCTGCCTAGCTACAGCAGCCTGCGGGCAGTGCCGCGGTCATCCTACCTGTCAGCAAGCAGCCCCGCCGCCTTCGTCTCGGCAAGACCGGCCTCGCGGCCCCCAGGTGCGTGCTCCCTGCCTGTGCGCTTCTCAGTGGCCCGCCGCGCTGCCTCGGGGACGAGCCCCCACCTCCGATGCCCAGCCGTGCTCCGGCATTTGCCTGCTTCCGGCCTGACATCTCGCGGCCTGCCGGGCCCGCCGCGCGCTTCCCGCGCCATCCCTCACGCTTCCCGCGTGCACCGTTGCGGCCCGCCTGCCATTTCACACGCATCTCGCGTGAGGATAGCCTGCCGTTTCCCACGCATCTCGCGTGCAACGCTGCCATTACCTGCCGTTTTCACCTAGAATTGCCTGCAGCTGCCACCAGCGTATCTCAGGGCCCATAGCCCCCTGGTGTCTGGGTATCTCCCGGCCGTCAGCACCTCCCGCCTTGCCCGATGGCCATGGCCGCCGTGCCGCCACTGGAACCCTTCACGGTTACGGGCACACCTCCCTCCCAAGCTGCCCGGTGGAAGAAGTGGGTGGAACGCCTGGAGAACTACTTTGTGGCGGGGGACATCGCAGTTGAACGGCGGCGCGCAATGCTTCTGCACCTAGGAGGAGAAGCTATCCACGACATCTCGAAAGACGTGGTGGAAGGCGGCCCACCCCGGAACTACACCACGCTACGCGACGCCATAACAGCGTACTTTGAACCTTTCGCCAGCGCGGATTATGAACGATTCTTGCTCCGCCAAGCCCGCCAGCTCCCAGAGGAGTCTGTTGATGTCTTCTATGCGAGACTCAAGAAGTTAGCCAGCACGTGCACCCTGCCGGATGTGAACGACGAGATCCGCGCCCAATTTATACAAGGCTGCACCTCCTCGAAACTACGCGAAAGAGTCCTAGAGACAGACAACATGCCCATGCGCGACATCCTAGCGCTCGGACGGTCTAAAGAACTATCGAAAGCTCGAGCAGCTCACATGGAGCCAAAACCAACGGTCGCAGTCAAAGTTGAACCAGTGTGCGCCATCAAAACAAATGCCACGGACACACGCACGAAACCATCCCGAAGGCCTCGGCAAAGCCCCGCTCAGTCATCTCACGACCGCCCCTGCATGTGGTGCGGAGGGACAACCCCCCACAGCGGAGCGTGCCCAGCGCAAGGAAAAATCTGCAGCGCCTGCGGTAAAGCCAATCATTTCGCGAGCGTGTGTTTATCCTCACAGAGGAAGAAGCCCAGTGGCCCACCCCGAAGAGTGAGACAGATAGAGCCAACGCCAGGTACCGCCACCAACAGTGACATGGACGACGACGAAGCGGACGCAGCGTCAGTCCACGTGGTACGAATGCTCAACACACTAGCGGCAACACCGTCCGCAGAACCTATGTGCACGGTGGATATACAGGATCAAGCATTAGCAGCCCTCATCGACACCGGGGCAACGATCAACCTGATGGCAGCCAGCGTGTACCGGACATTAAACGAACCGCCAGCACTCCATCCCACGAGAGTTCAGGTGTATGCCTACGGCACCTGTCGACCCCTCCGCCTCTGCGGAGTGTTCCGGACAACAATCTCACATGACTCCCATCACGTACACACCAAAATCTATGTGTCGCAAGAAGGGTCCGGATTCCTGCTCAGCTGCCGGACCGCTCAAGACCTCATGCTGATCCACTTCGCCCTCACGGTCCAAGCCCACAGCCTCGACCATCTCGTATTACAACATACGTCACTGTTCGATGGGATCGGCTGCTTGAGAGGACCCGCCGTCCGCCTCCACATAGATCGCTCGGTCGCTCCAGTGGCCCTCAGACACCGGCGCATAGCATTCCACCTACGACCCAAAGTGGAAGCAGAACTACGTGTGTTAGAGAGAGCCGGAATCATAGAGAGAGTCAGCGGACCGACTCCATGGGTGTCACCCATCGTAGTGGCCAAGAAACCGAAACAACCTGACGCTGTGCGGATCTGCGTGGATATGCGCATCCCGAACCTAGCGATCAAGAGAGAATGCCATCTGACACCAACCATAGACGACATCATCGGTGAGCTGTCAGGTTCGAAGTGGTTCTCGAAAATGGACCTGAGGTCCGGATATCACCAGATCCCTCTACACCGAGACTCCCGCCCGATAACCACTTTCTCTACCCACGCAGGCCTGTGGAGATACACTAGACTCAACTTCGGGATATCCAGCGCGGCCGAAGTATTCCAGAACATCATTCAAAATGTCCTGCACGGCCTAGACGGCGTACTGAACGTGAGCGACGATATCTTAGTCCACGCGGCGACGCTCGACGAACACATCCGACGCCTCCAGGCCGTCTTCACCAGGCTACAGGAGAGAGGTCTGACCCTTCACAGGCAGAAGTGCGAGTTCCTCCGGAAGGACATCAGCTTTTTCGGGTACCGGTTCTCCGACCAAGGCGTTGGGCCAGACCCGGACAAAGTAAAAGACATCCATGATGCCCCCGCTCCAACATCAGTGACTGCCGTCCGCAGTTTCCTAGGGATGGTAACATACTGCGGGCGCTTCATTAAAGACCTGTCTGATCTCACCGGCCCCCTTCGCGACCTCACTAAGGCCACAGCCACCTGGGAGTGGGGACAAGAGCAGCAAGAGGCCTTCCAGAAGACCAAAGCGGCACTCTCAGCAGACACGACCCTAGCCTACTTCAACCCTCAATACGAGTCACAGCTTGTAGTGGATGCGAGTCCAACCGGCCTCGGCGCGGTCCTGGCCCAGCAGCAACCCTGCGGAGAGTGGGCACCCGTCGCGTACGCAAGCAGGACCCTCACAACAACGGAACAAAGATATTCGCAAATCGAAAGAGAGGTCATCGCTATTCTATGGGGGTGCCGCCACTTCCATATCTACGTGTACGGACATCCATTTGTGGTAATCACAGACCACAAACCACTCCTCCCACTGTTCCAAGGGTCCTCCTCACGTCCTCCTCCACGCATCGAGAAATGGGTACTCCAGCTCCAAGAATACCAATTCACTGTGGAGTATCGACCAGGCTCTCGAAACCCCGCCGACTATCTGTCGCGGCATGCCCGCCCAGCCACTGAGACAGAAGCTGCAGAGGCCGACGCCACCGAAGAATATGTGAGAATGATAGTGGAGCGTTCAAGGCCATTACCCATCTCCCTTGAGGACGTTACACGAGCCACCAAGGACGACGACTGCCTACAAATCGCCATCCAGGCCATTCAATCAGGGAACTGGAAGCCACTACAAAGCCCGGCGTCGTTCCGCACCCCAGAAGCTCAAGCCACACTAAGAGCGCTGTACCAAGTCCAGAGCGAACTATCCATCTCGCCAGAAGGATGCCTCCTGCGAGGCCCCCGCCTAGTTCTACCCGAGAGCCTCACCCAACAAGCAGTCCTCCTAGCCCATGGGGCTCACCAGGGCATTGTGAAATCGAAAAATTGCATCAGAACCAAGCTCTGGTTCCCGGGGCTGGACAAGAAAGTAGAAGACGTCATCCAACGATGCCCAGTATGCATAGCGACCAGCCTGCCCAATCCCCCAGCACCGGTTATCACAGAAGAAGTGCCGACCGCCCCGTGGACACGAGCCAGCGCAGATTTCGGTAGCCTCCCAGGCGGAAGTACATGTTTGTAGTGGTGGATGACTACTCAAGGTACCCCAAAATCGAAATTCTACCCTCCACCGCGGCCTCCGAGGTGATTCCAAAGCTAGAGAAAATCATTGCGACCCATGGCCTAATAGGAGAATTACGCACTGACAACGGACCTCCTTTCAATGGCGGAGATCTGGCAGAATATCTAAAATCACACCGCATCGAACATCGGAAAATAACCCCAAGATGGCCCCAAGCCAATGGCGAAGTCGAAAGACTGATGAGGACTCTGAATAAGACAATCCAAATTGCTATGGCAGATGGCCAAAACTTAGAACTAGCCCTCTTCCAGTTTTTACGAGAGTACAGACTGACCCCTCACTGCACCACTGGGGTGCCTCCAAGCCGCCTGTGTTTCAACAGAGCAGTGGTGGATACTCTCCCACACCATCCCAGATGGGCCTCAGCTCCAACCCCGAGCAACCGATCCATGGAACAGCGAACCAAGGCTAATAAGGAAGCCTCAAGACGGAGGAGAGCTGCAGACAGCCCCATTCAGGTGGGCGACCGGGTGCAAGTGAAAAATCGTCACCCAGGAGGGAAGTTCCGTCTCCCGTTTGAGTTACATCCCTGGATTGTCACCGGCGTAAATGGCACAATGATCACCGCAGTGAAAGGGAGAGAGACTGTCACAAGAAACGTATCATTTTTCAAGAGACTGTTGCATAGGGAAGATAACGAATTCCCAGATCCAGCTGAGCATCTCCCAGGGCTGACCCGAAGCCCACGAGAAACAGAAGGAGAAGATACCCCCGAGGAGGAAGAGACTCCGCAAAGAGACGCCACGGTACAAGTCAGGGATGAACAGGAGCCGCAGGTGGCATTCAGCCACCCTGGAGATGGTGCAGCCAGAGACTCTGAAGAACTGACTCCCACCCAGTCGGGTGAGCGCAGCCAAAGCAGGTACAACTTGCGCCCCTGCCCGAAACCATCCCAGAAGTACAAAGACTTCGTGGCCTGCTGTGGACGCTGAGAGAACTTGAGTTGCGCTGCAACCACCTCATAAGTAAGACTGTTCCTTTTGCATTTATAGACCTCAGCGACTGTAAGCAGAGACACTGTTGCATTATGCCATGTTGTTTATTTGTTTTTCTTTAGGGTAAAGGAGGAATGTAATGTTGTGCAAAGTGGGCGCGACCACCCTGGCCCACGAGCAGCGCTAATGTGCTTTGTCCATTTCCCCCCGTAAGCGTAGGTCTAATGGCTCCGCCCGACGTAAGGACGGAGCGCACGTTAATTTGTTAATAAATAGCCAATGACCCTGGGCGTGGCAGGCAGTTGACTGACCACTAAGCATATACACGTGTGGTCTCCTTTACTGTAGTTGTAGGCCCACCTACAACACGACACTCTCTTGTCCCCCATAGGATAGGGGAAAATATTATCCTACAGCATGGCTGCCAAGTTTCCAGTCTGCTCATGAGTGACATTTCTATATATGTAGTGTGCTAATGTGTGACATTCCCTAGATGCAGGTGTGGCACTTTAAGTGACATTGTATTTCAAATGTAGTCAGTGGCTCAACAAGTGGCGTTTCACCCTAGTGGCAGTATTTCCCCATAGCAGAGGACATGCCTTAAAAGTAGCAATAATTATTCCACTGCAGACTTTGCAGGACTCTCCTAATGGGTGAGATTTCACAGAAGGACACTGCACCATCACCCAGTGATTAAAAACACGTGTTGTGTCTTTACCCAAAGTACTCTAGTTACTACATTGCCTTGGTGTCACTGACTTTGTTATTTGAAACCTGGAGAGTAATATGAAATCCATAGCATTAAGCAGTAACCAATGCTCCTTTTTATATCCTGAATAAATCAGAATGTATTTTGAATTAACAGTGAGCATTTATTATGTGTGGCACGTTTTGCTAGCTCTGACTTTTCAATCCACAGGCACTGCAATCTGGGGCTTGCAGTTTGACTTTTCAAAAATGGAATTAGATTTAAAAAAATCTAAAGCGCAAAGTGATGCTTGCTAAAAAGCAGAGTGATGCTTGCTAAAAAGCAAAGTTAGGCCTGCTAAAAAGCAAAGTGATGCTTGCTAGAAAGCAAAGTGATGCTTGCTAAAAAAGCAAAGTGATGCTTGCTAGAAAGCAAAGTGATGCTTGCTAAAAATCAAAGTGATGCTTGCTAAAAAGCAGAGTGATGCTTACTAAAAAGCAGAGTGATGCTTGCTAAGAAGCAAAGTGCTGCTTGCTAAAAAGCAAAGTGATGCTTGCTAAAAAGCAGACTGATGCTTCCTAAAAAGCAGAGTGATGCTTGCTAAGAAGCAAAGTGATGCTTGCTAAAAAGCAGAGTGATGCTTGCTAAAAGCAAAGTGATGCTTGCTAAAAAGCAAAGTGATGCTTACTAAAAATCAGAGTGATGCTTGCTAGGAAGCAAAGTGATGCTTGCTAAAAAGCAAAGTGATGCTTGCTAAAAAGCAGAGTGATGCTTGCTAAAAGCAAAGTGATGCTTGTTAAAAAGCAAAGTGATGCTTGCTAAAAAGCAAAGTGATGCTTGCTAAAAAGCAGAGTGATGATTACTAAAAAGCAAAGTGATGCTTGCTAAAAAGCCAAGTGATCTTTGCTAAAAAAGCAGAGTGATGCTTGCTAAAAAAAACAAAAGGATGCTTGCTAAAAAGCTAAGTGATGCTTGCTAAAAGGCAAAGTGATGTTTGCTAAAAAAGCAAAGCACAGTGATGCTTGCTAAAAATGCAGAGTGATGCTTGCTAAAAAAGCAAAGTGATGTTTGCTAAAAAGCAAAGTGATGCTTGCTAAAAGGCAAAGTGATGTTTGCTAAAAAAGCAAAGCAAAGTGATGCTTGCGGACACAGGAAAGAGAGAAAAACCACGAAGTGACCAAGAAGGAAGTCTAGTGCAATTACAGAGCAAGCAAAACAAGCAGGTTGTATCCAGCTACAGTCTTAGGAACAGAAACTTCCTAAAACAAGAACAATATCCTAAGGGTATCTCTCCCAGAGAAAGTAAAAAAAAGACCAGAAAACTAAATAAACAAGAAATAAAGATTAACACGGAGGGAGGTACAACTACCGCCAGGGGAAAAGTGGACTTACTCTGGAAAGGAAAAATCAAGGTCACTCCTTCCTTAAAAACTTACTTTAAAGTTCAGACACAACAAAATTCACAAAAGGGAGAAGAAGCTCAGAAAGAGACACATCCGATATTTCAAAACCCCCTAAGCATGCAAGAAAAGGAAAGCGCGCTCACCTCTAAAACTGTACGAACCCCTGATATACAATATACATACTCAGAAGAGCAAACTAACAGAGGTTTAGTTGACTTGACATTAAATCATAATATGGCAGAGGGTGGAACAAAAGGAGCATCGGCACCAGCAGTAGAAATAAGGGAGGATACAACAGACGAGGAAGATACATCAGAAAAAGAAAAAGAGAAAGAAGAGGCACAAGAAAACACCAAAAGTCACACAGACGAATTCCTCGAAATGATATGGAGGGAGATGAAGGAAAAATTCACTATATCAGAGGCAAAACAGGATAAAATTCAAGAAGTCTGTGAGAAATTAGATAATAAACTAAACGCTTTGGGGGACAGGGTGACAGCTGTAGAAAGTGAAGTGGGTACTCTAAATAAAAATGTGGAAAGAAATCGAAAAGAAATCACCTCACTGAAGCAAGAGAACAAGACACTATATGACAAGATGGAGTCAATTGAAAACCAGGCAAGAAAAAATAATGTAAGGATACTAAACGTGCCAGAAAATCAAGAAGGGACAGAAATAAAGAAATATATAATCGATCTGTTGGCAGAACATTTCCCCTGGGCAGACAAAGATCTGCTTGAAGAAGACATACAAAGGGTTCACAGAGACCATTTGGTAAAAACAAAGAGAGGAAAACACCAAGGAAAATACTAGTGAACTTTAAAACCTATGTATTGAAAGAAAAAATATTAGGAGAAGCTCTGAAAAAAGGAACTTACAATAAAGACAATTGGACTTTCAAAATTAGATCAGATATGTCAAACGCTTCTCAAACAAGACAATGGGAGCTGGGGAACCTAATGCCGGAACTCCAACAACTTGGCGCCACAGTGCAAATGAAATTCCCTCCCTCACTAAGAATCATGTGGTGAAATAAAATGAGAAATATAAGGGACCCAGAAGAAGCTAAAGCATTTGTTGATTTAATAAAAGACCAAATCCGAGCTGATAAACCAATGAGTTAAAAATCAATATCCCTAGAATTTGATATATATATAGTTGAGTACATATGTAAATAATGGTGCAGTAACGCGAGCAAACACAATTCACTTAAGCTTAGAGTTAGAAGCTGGAGCTACTAAGGGTTATGGGTTATGGAATTAACCCAAAGAAAAGAAGATGGAGGCTTCCCCAGGGTGGGTAACGGTAAATCACAAAAAAGAAATCATGAAAACTACACGAAAATGGGTGGGGTGCAAAATAGGGAAAAAATACGAGAAAAAAATATCCTCATAAGTAGAAGAAGACGGGTAAACATCAAACTGCGGTTTTACAACGGTAGACCAAATGATTTTCAGAGGGAGGAGCACGAACAAGAAAATCTGGATAAATGAAGAAAACTAAAAGAGAATTTAAAATACTCTCCTGGAATGTAAATGGGATGAGAACAAAAAGCAGAAGAAACAAAATCTTGGAATATCTCAGAACAGCAGAAAGCGAAATCATAATCCTACAAGAGACACATTTACTAAAAATGGAATGGGACCAAATAATAAAAACCCTAAACTGGGTCGATTTTCTTGTATGTACCACACAAGAATGCAACATCAAAGGAATCGCAATAATCGTCAAAAAATCACTCAAAGCTAATTTGGACTCAGCAGAAGTAGACAATAAAGGAAGATGGGCAACAGCAAAAGTTTTGATAGGGAATAACCCACTCACAATATCGGGATATTATGGACCCAATCTTGATGATGAAGACCCGCTACGGAAACTCTACTCTCATTTAATACAAGCCACCTCTCCAATAATTTTTGGGGGAGACTTTAACCTCGTAATGGATCCAAACAATGATAGATCCCCACCAGGAAGACATGCAAATCTACCGAAAATGAGAAAATGGATCGGTATTCTTAAAAGGGATTTAGAACTGACGGACATTTGGAGAGAAAGAGGGGATAAATCAAACCCATTCACGCTTTATAACAAAAAATTGGGGCACAGATCAAGAATTGATTATTTCCTAGTTGATCAAAACATATCAAACAGTGTAATAAACCTAATTCACCTACCAGCCCACCTATCAGATCACTCTGCGGTCCAATTAACACTTCAAATAAAATTAGTAGAAATACAAAGAAGGTTCACGGTAGAAAGAGCAATCTTACTTGATCAACAAAGTATGAAAGAAATTGAACTGGAAACCACAAACTTCTTTGAAAATAACAAAAATGGTACAACAAAACAGATAACTTGGGACGCATATAAAGCCATATTAAGAGGAAAATTACTAAGCCTAGGAGCATATAAAAACAAAAAAACGAGACAAGAAATAACAGACCTGGAGGAAAGCATCAACCTCATTGATATTCAAATAGTAACAGAACAAGAAACACAAAAGAAAAAAGACCTAGAACTAAAAAGGAAAAATCAGAAAGAAAAATTAGAAGACTTACTAGAAGACAGATTACGCAAAAAATGGGAATCAAGCAAACTTGCAAAACACGAATATGGGGAAGGATGTGGTAAATGGCTCTCTTGGAAATTAAAAACAGATAAAAACAGGAATAAAGTAAAACAAATTCACCAAGAAGGACAAACGAACCAAACCACAGAAGAGAACATAATTAGACAAGAGTTTATGAAATTCTTTACAGAACTATACACAGAAGATACAAGTCCAGAGGAAAACCAGATAGACTCATATTTAGAAGACATTCATTTACTGGCCCTCACAGAAGAAGAAAAGAAAGAACTAAATAAAGAGATCTCAATGAGTGAAGTAGATGAGGCTATCAGAACGCTAAAAAAGGGATAAGCCGCAGGGCCAGACGCCCTACCAAACGAGTTATACATTAATTTAAAAGATACCCTACTTCCACATATTACGGAACTAATAAACTTGATTTTTAAACAACAAAATAAAATACCAGATTCTTGGAATGATGCAATAATTACAATCATATTAAAACCTGGAAAAGACCCCGCTAGATGTGAATCATATCGACCCATATCGCTGCTCAATGCAGATTATAAAATATTTACAAAAATTATGGCATCCCGACTGGGGAAAGTAATGAATCAACTTATTCACCCAGATCAAAAGGGATTCATTAAAGGAAGACAACTGCATGAAGTTACACATGAGCTTGTGAGCTCCATTGACATAGCTACGCAAAAAAAAGTCCCACTTACTATACTCACCATCGACGCCGCAAAGGCGTTCGACAGAGTCAACTGGACTTTCCTAGAAAAAGTTATGACCAAAAATAATATAGGTCAATCTTTCATGCATGTGGTAAAACATATCTATAAAACACCAAGGTCAAAAATCTTAGTAAATGACAGCCTTACTGACAATGTCAATATAGAAAGAGGAACAAGGCAGGGTTGTCCCCTCTCTCCCCTGCTTTTTAATCTATATATTGAACCATTGGCGAACAAACTAAGAAACACCAAAGAGATTACTCCCTTCCAATATCAGAGATGGAACAAGAAAATCGCATTATATGCAGACGATTTAATGATTTTTACGGACGATTACATCAAGTCAAAGACATCAATAGAAGAAATCATAAGCGAGTTTGGGAAAGTTTCAGGCTATCTGGTAAACCATTCAAAGACCGAGATTATGACATGGAATACACAATTCCAAAGCTCAAATATCAAAAAAGAAATAAAATACCTAGGGATTCTAGTGAATCAAGACCTGAATAAAATAACACAGCGAAACCTGAACAAAGTAACTGAGGAGGTAAAAAAATTACTCGAAGTATGGTCTAGTCTACCACTAACCTTGATAGGAATATCGAACATCATCAAAATGTCAATAGTACCAAAATACACTTTCCTCTTTAACACGATCCCTCTAGAATTTGCGAAACCGCTCTTAAAAAAACCACAGAGAGATATCATCAATTTCATATGGGCCTCAAAGGGAATTAGGATTTTGTGGAAGAAACTCAGGAGAGGAAAACAAGAGGGAGGACTATCAAGCCCAGATCTGGTGGAGTATTATAAGGCATTCCAGTTCAAAAATACACGGATCCTACTAAGAAGTCATCAACACTATCCAAAATACTTACAAGCAATGACAGACAGAGAAGATCATTTTTTATTCAAATTTGGCCATCCTAAATACTTAAAAAAAATAAAACTAAAGACCCTAAGAGAGGCAGCAAAATTGTGGGCACAAATTAGAGCAAATTTGAAAATTCAATATTACAGTGTAATGGCCCCAATATGGTACTCACCGGGAACACCAGAATGCCTAAAGGATGCAATGTCAATCCCCTTAAAACAAGCCAATATCAATTACTGGGGTCAACTATTAGAAAACTCAACTTTGATCACGTGGGAAAAATTTCAATCTCTCACCAAAGGGTCAGTGTCCAAGTTTAAATACTATCAAATATCAAGCTGGGCGAAAACCACCACTACTAACAACCAAGAGGATGTAAAGCTGGAAAAAGAAATGGTAGAACTCTTAACAATCACTAAGGAAGTGGCAAAGTGGTACTGGGCGTTTATTATGGTAGGAGAGGGAGACAAGAGGATGGAAGATCAAATCTGGGGGAGAGAACTACAACTGGATGACTTAGATACAATCTGGGAAAGATCCGTGGAAAAATGTTGGTCAACTCTAAAATCTGTTGCACTAAAAAGGAACCACCTTTACACAATCCATCGCGCATACTGGACTCCGAAAAAACTGTCTAAATTCAAAAATGCAGGAGTAAAAAAGTGCCCGAAGTGTGGGGAAGAAAAGGCAGATGACTTCCACATGTTTAGAAACTGCCCCCTACTGGAAGAATTTTGGAAAGAAGTGGGTAAGACCATGAGCGTAATCATACAGACTCAGCTAACTGTAAGTACAACTTTTACCTTTTTTGGGATCGACGTCACAATGTGTAAGGGGGGACTAACAAAATGTCAGGAAAACCTTCTCTTTGTTTTAGTTGTTCTAGCCAGAAGGGAGATCTGTTTAAAATGGATTAGCCCACTGCCACCCATACATAGTGATTGGATGAATTCTGTCATAAAGACCAACAAACTAGACAGAAAAGGAAACATCAGAAAAAGATTTAAGTATTGGGAAATTTTCGAAAACTATATAAATTCCAACATTAGGTCAGTACTTACGGTCCTATGATTAACGCGAAAACAACATCTGGTAGACAAGTATGATACTTGTCGAGTAGTCTAAAGGCTAGCTCATCCCCGAATCTCCAAACCAGAGTTGGTACTATGTAAGGAACAAGGATACTCCTCTGAAAACCTCGGAAAGATGACAAACGTCCCAACCTCGAAAAACCAAGGGACAGTGTTGGTAACGAAAACAGAGGCAGAAACCTGAAACCCGAATACATAGAAATTTCGCAATATGAGGATAAAAAAAAATAAAAAAAAAAAAAAAAAAAATGATGCTTGCTAAAAAAGCAAAGCAGTGTGATGCTTGCTACAAATGCAGAGTGATGCTTGCTAAAAAAGCAAAGTGATGTTTGCTAACAACCCGTGCAGGACTGGGTGAAGTTGTCTAACACAACACAATCACTTGGCAGCTATGATAATTGAAGTGACTCCAGAGATCTCGCCTCAGTTTGTCATCCTACAAGAGGTTCTTTTAGCACTGAACAGCGCAGCCTCCTCAGATAAGTTGAAAGTGTCAGCTGATACCTCTGCTTATTTGCCACCCGTCTGTAAAATGTCTGTCTACAAGCTGACAGGGAGAGGGCAGGTGTTTGCAGTTCGCACGCTGAGCCAGAAGAAGCCTTCTGCCGTTCTGTCCAGCAGAGAGTAGGCCTGCATCTGTCCAGAGGGGCAAAGACCCAAATGTGAAAAGGTAGCGGTGTCTGACTCAGAATCTTACTGTGGGGAACCAGACTGTGACATCTTAGCTAAGCTGTCCATTATGTTTCTCAAGGAAATCAGAGAAGGCTCATCTCACCTGCTGCAGTGTATGGACCAGTGGCGGCTCCTCCGTTATGGTGGAGGAGCATAGCCCCACTGCTTTTAGGCGGTGCAACGTAAAGAAAACAAAAAATGGTAATAACTTTGCGTTATTATAATTGTATGCTTCTGTGCTGCTTTGCGGGCAGGCAGGTGGGCGGGCTACTCTGCTCTCGGAGCAGGGGAGGAATGGTTTGCCCACTCCTAAGTGCAAGACTGTTTGCCGGCCTTCTCGGGACCCCCAAAACAGTCATGCGCACTTCCCCCATTCTCCAGGCAGGCTGCATTACAGCCTACACGGATAACAAGCCCAGGCCCCTATTCCCTGGCTGAGCATTGAACCAGGACGTTCAGACCAATCACAGTACTGCATTGCGGCATTGTGATTGGTCAGGAGAGCCTGGCTGTGCCTCCTTTTCCTCGAGTCAAGACAAGGAGAGCAGGAGCAGAGACGCAGGACCCGGCGGCAAAGTAAGCATTCATTTATTTATTTACATTGTGCACAACCCCCGTGCCCTCCCCCCTCTCCCCGTGCCCAACCCTGCCACCCATTAGCCATGCCGGCCGCCACTGTTACTGGCTCTGAGGCGAGGTCCTATTTGGTGAGAGGCACAGATAGTAATACTAACAACACACAGCTTGGCTTGAGCAGCAGTGCATAAGGAATACTAAGGAGGCTTGTTCGTACAATCCAGTGCCTGAAAGAGGAGACAGAAAATGCACTTTACAAGGGGCATGGAGAGCTTAACACCATGAACATGAACACGATACAATACTGTCAGTTTAACTCACCTTAAATGCGTGACTCAATTCGGACCTTGTGGTAATGCGCAAAATATTCTCACATGCCTTAGTTTAACTGTAAAGGCGTGGCACTAAGGCAGACATACTGCAGCGCTCCCTCGGCTTCTTTAGAAATATCTTTGTGTACAGCTGGCTGTCTAGGCTTGATTTTTCTGAGAGCGAATCGCAATCAGTCAACTAAAGTTGAAAAGCTTAAACAAATGTTTTTTCACTTTTTTGGCTGATTAGGATTCTCTCTCAGCTAAAGCACAGGGAGGCATCCAGGCAGCCTTGGGTTAAATAGGGTGCTACTGAAGGGGCTGAGAGCGAACTGTGGGAGAATGGAGCAATTGTTTTCAATATTTTCATGTAAAACATCTTTCTTGTTCCCTTCCTATTGAGGATGAGGGTACTAATAGCCTTATTGCCCTTATAATGGTTGTCAATGACACCCCTTTTTATACACCCTCGCCTATGACTCAGGCCCATACCTACAGGGAGGGAAATGAACAGCGGTCATTGCCCTACCTACGGAAAATAAAGCTTAAATAAATCCAGCACTGAGAGTATTCTGACTAGCTAGCCAAGCTCCCAATATTCCACTCTGGGTGCTAATGTAATAAACAAAGCTGTATCTCTGCACTTTAGAAGTTCAGTATGAGTCCTTCTAGCATCTCACCTCTCTGGTCTTTCATTTCTGAAGAGTAATACAATCAGCTCAGTGCTTAATTTGGTTAAAAAAATAAGTTCCAGGGCTCTCGTCAGGAGGCCACTGCAGCTTGCACAACATATTGGCCCTGCCATGCTGGCAATGATAGTAACAACACAACTACTAACCATCACACTCCTTCAAGTATGACAATTCAGACTATTTCAGCCCCCCAAAGCTATAAGAATGGCTTGGGTGGCAGGTAATAGTAATTTGTAATGAATATGCATCAATAATTAACTGTTGTTGTGTCATCTCTAAATTACCTAGACAGTGTCACCTTATGGCAGACTGTCCCAAGTGCCCATGCTGACAATTAAGTGCTGCTGCCGAGCACCCTAAACCACCGGCTCAAATTAAGCACTGACTCAACTCCTTCCTAATCTCCCTATAATTAATCATAATGCTTCTCCTGAAACCACTTAATACCTGTTCTTCGGGTCTTTGATCCCATACACCCCCCTTTACTCACCTAAATCACTGGCTTCTCTCATGTGCCCTCCCCCCCAACTCAGTGCCGGTCATTGCAGGTGGTTGGCATGGGCGCTTATTTTTGGGGACAGGTCTCTGACCAAGAGCAAGAGACAAAAGGGCAGAAAGATGAGAAAGAGAAAGTGTAAAATATTAAAACAGTGACCAAAGCAGAAAGGAAATGCGGGGGTGAAGAAGAGTAAGGTGGTGGAATAAAGAGAAATAACGTGCAATCAAACTAATGCAGATTCGGTATTTCGCAACCCCATCACTTGCCAGCACCCGCGAAGGTCCTTGAAAAACTCTTGGGCCCTGCATTCATATTTTTTCCAAATTAAGCACTGATTCGTCCCTACGGTATTGCCTGTTTCTCACAGTGCAACAAAATCAGCAAAACATTACATTTTGGCACAGTACAAGTTCTTGAATGGAATTCTAACACACTTACTTACCAGCTCAGGCCTAACAAGCAAATATCCATCTCCAAGAGTTTGTCAGAGGGGATACCCAACACCAAATGTCCTGTCTACTACTATAGTTAGTGAAATTCCATGTGAAAAAATATCCATGATCTCTAACCTTCGATACAGTGTGAGGAAGACCTCTTCTTAAAGGTCTATAGGCTTTAACAAACCTTTCCACAAAAAGAATGGTCCTGTGTAGTAGCTTTTCTTGATAAATAGATCACAACTATGGTATTCTGTAAAAATTTACAAACCCAATGAAGCAATCATATCTAAAGCCTTTATCATTGGCTTGCCACCATAACCAACTAAGGCCTATTGAATTGTGTATAAGCGTTCCCACCAGGCAGCCCTCAGGCATACAATCAGAATAATATGAATGTATACAGTAGTACAGCTGGCTAAGCAATATTCAACACCTCCTAACAGGGTTTTTTTTGTAAATGTGTATTTGTGTTTTTTGGTGTTATGCAATGAAACAGATATACAACAAGGTTATAATGACAAGGACCATACATAGTGCTATACTTGAATCAATGGGAACAACATTCTTAAGTAACCTTAGATAAATCCATTGAAGATTTAGAAAATTAAAAATTAAATTGTGGCAAACTGAGAGGGTTATCTCGGAGCGAGGAAGAGTGGGGAGGACCTGGAGTACCTAAGAAATACCTAAATTACTGTGGACATTGCCGGGGAACTGGAAGTGTGAGCCTATTGGCAAGGTAGAGCAAGGGATATGAGAGATGAGAAACCCACAAGAATTGAGGAGCGAAGTCTGACAATCTTGTGACACCTGGTAGGGGTAGTAAGAACTCTACTCGGCCAAAAATTTAACAGCAAATTAGGCAACACGGGTCTAAGGTGGTCACCTTCAACTTTTTGGGGCATTTGTAGATAACTAATGTCACTATTTCCCAAGAATCTACCTGAGGCAAGAGAATGATTGGTACTATTTTTTCTGATATTTCCACCCAGTACGAACATAAACAGGGACTGTCCCAAATCATGTGTTTGATGACCGCCTTCACAGAGTCTCATCTGGGCCATTTGAGGGGTCTGAATACAGTAACCGGATTTAGGAAATGGTACGTGATCTAAAGGTAAACTTAGAAGGCCATGAAATAGGTAATTCAAACTCAGGGAATCAAATGATTTCTCTTGGACCAGGGCTGCTGCGCCAGTGCACAGAACCTGCACTGCTTCCCTGGTTTGAAAGAGATGTTCTGTGAAGTACTTCTGCTAGGGGATACTAACAAAGCCTCCCGGAGGGTGGCTGGGAGTTGGCCAGCTTTGAGTGCCAGCTAGAGTTTAGATAGTTTAGGTGCCGGGGAATTGGCAAAGGATTTGTAAAATTAATCCGGGACCATCTATTCCCGGGTTCTTACTCAACGCCTAGTCTGCAATGGCCTCTTCAGAATCTTGGCTAGTGATGGATGCATCAAACTCATCCCTGTTGAGTGGGATAACTGGGGAAGGGGCACCACCTGAAGAAAGGAGCTAATTGCTGAAAGTTGATTAATATCTCATGGATATCTCATTGCTAGTATCGCAGAGAACCCTCTGGATGTTGTAGCGCTGTTATTGAGGATTGTTTGGAATCATTGTTTATCAGCCATGACAACAGCCTTCCTGATCTATCCCACTCCTAGTGAGCACAAGCTGTGAATGTAATATAATTCAGGCATCAGAGCTTCTATATCTGGGTGCCCACTTCCTCTCGCAGTGCAGCCAAGGAGATGTGGACTGCTGATTAAGAGACTGCCAGCCTCTCGACCTCGATATACTCCTTCTCAAGCTTAAGAAAGATCTCTAGATAAGGACTTATGTTCTCCCAGAAAGGTGTGGATTCAGGAACCTTGAATGACCACCTTAAATGCCTCTCATTCCGTGTCGTAGGTAGAGGCTGACTCGGCGTTGAGGTCAAAATACACAGAAATTTGGACTGCCAAGGCATCCTGGAAAATAGTGTCCTCTAGGGCTAAGGGTTGTAAATGTCAAATTAGGATAGGACCCAATGCTAAGTCCAGTACAAGGGGTTAGGATCAGACAGCCTCCTACCTACCTACCAAGGTAGTCTACAGAGAGAACCAAGGGACGAAGAGACGTCAAGCACACTTATCTGTCCAAATGAACATAGAGGTCATGAGGCAGTGAGTAAACACAGAAGAGTTGTGTGGGGTTTATTGTTGGAGCCAGGATACTAGGGTGCGTGTGTTTGAAGTGGTAGGAGCACAGGGAAGGAGAGGATATGAGCAATCTAATATTGTATCTAAGACACAATTGAAGTCTCCCACAAGCAGCCATATAAGGTGTCCCCATTTAGCAGGCTGAGTGGAAAGCTTTTGCAGGAATTTTGGCTAGTCAGTGTGGCAGTATGGATGCCCCCCTATTATGAGGGGATAGCCATCTAGTTTGGCCTCAAGTAGGACAAAGCAGCTTTCAGGGTCAATGTTGGCAGGAAGGACTGAATGAGGGATTCCCACTTTGACCCAGATTGGGGATCCCCTAGCATAAGCGGAGTAATTAGTAGTGAAAATCTGACCCATCTGTCTTCTCTGGACCCTTTCACCTTATACATGGATAATATGGGATTTCAGCACTATGTGGATCCTTCCGCACTTAAGGAAAGCATGTATTCTGTACCAGTTGGAAAAGATGTGCCACCCCCGAATATTTCAGGAGATAAACTGGAATGTGTGGTCATGACATGGCTTAGGTTAGGAAGACCAGGGGGTGTCCAGGCAATAACGTGGGAGAAGGAGGGCAGCGCTACTTTCAATAGACTGTCAACCACAGAAAATTCAATTAAAATGAAGGCACTGAAGAAATAATACAGACAGAGAGTAACTAGCTGATTGTCCAAAACTTCGAAATCAGAAACCCAAGGGGGCATAGGGGTGAGAGCAAGGCACCATGGGTAAAAACCGGGGCTCCACTGTGGAGGGTAAAGTGATGGGTTGGCTTCTTTCTATATGAACAGGACAAGAGGGTGCCCCAAGAGCACCTATGGGGGAAGCCCCTAATGGAAGACCCCCATAAGCTGCATCAACCACATCAGAGGAGCTCTGAACCTTGGCCCCAAACCCTCAGAGGGGAAAGGAGTGCCCAAGGGGGAGGTGCAGAAGAGCCAGAGTCAAGGGCCATAACAAGGGGATTATAATAAGCATTTTATGGGAAGTGCTTCACCTGGGACCATCCCTTCACGGAACCCGGGAGGGGCACAAGCAGATCCATTGTGAGAGACTATGGTGGGTGGCCACACTAAATTGTCGTCCTTCTCCTAACAGTGTTAACAAGGATTATCAAAGTGCACATTTTCTACCCACAGGGTTTGTTAAAAGCAATAGCTAGAGACTGAAACCAACCTCAAAACCCTTGTCCACTACAGTAGTCTCTGATAATCCATGTAAAACAATACCTGTTTGCAGGATTTAACTCAGTATTATAATGAGCTACCCTTAAAAGCCTGGTAGTTTTAACATATACTTTTCATAACTAAGTCAGCACTACTGATTGTGGTGCCACTTTTTGTAATAAATAGATCAGGACTCTGGCTTTGACTATTAGCTTGTCATGATAACCAACTCAGTTTTGCTGTATTGAGCAAAAACCTTGCCATGGGTCAAAAAGTGCAATACAAGCACTCCTTTCAAAGTAAGCATAACCCTTCTGTCCAATTAAAGTCTGTAGTCAAGGGAAATTAACATCTCGATAGATTAAGCCAAAGACCTTCTCTCAGTACTGATTCTTAAAGCTCATTTTCTATTGATCATACAAGTTCAGAAGAAAGCAGGGGCGGATCCTCCAATAGGGCGGAGGAGTGTCCCCCCACTGCTTTCTTGCAGTGTGAGAAGCAGAAACATAAAATGGTAAAACTGCCATTTTACGTTTCTGCTTTTCGCACTGCGAGAAAGCAGGAGAGTTTGGTTGTGGGCTGGTGGGTGGGGCTGCTGAACGAGCAGGTCTGGGCAGGGGAGGAGTGTGTGCCCACTCCTGAGTGACCATGACTGGTTTGGTCGGCCCTCTGGGACCACCCAGACCAGTCATGCGCACTCAGCCATTTCTCCATGCAGGCTGCAATGCAGCTTACATGGAGAAAATGGCCCACCCTTAGGCGCCCGGCTGAGCGGCGGCCCCACCAATCACAACGCTGTCATTGCAGCATTGTGATTGGCTTTGGGGAGAGGGGAGATGCTGCCTGCTTCCTGTTCCTGCAAGAGGCAGGAGAGGAGAAAAGGATGAGGAGCCGGAGCTGTGTAGACGCGGGACTCGGCCCGGCCGACGGACAGGTACGTTTTTTGTTTTTTTAATTAATTATTATGTTTACCCCCACCTCCCTCCCAGTGCGACCCCCTGCCCACCTGCTTGCGATTAATGCCAGCTGCGACTCGACGAAAGGTGCAAAGTGAAGTCAGATTTGAAAATAGTTTTACAGCGATTTAGACAAGAACATCATAGATGGCGCAAGAAGGTGTAATAAATGGTATATCCAACTTTATTGAAAAGGGAGGTAAGGGGAAAACCCTGAGCTTTACAAATCACGTAGAGGCTGAAAGATATTTCATCACTTATAACCAGGGCCAATGGAATTATGCAGCAGGGCAGGGTCAAATTATGTGGCAGGGTTGAGTAAATTATGCAGCAAGAAAATACAAATTATGCAGCACATTTTGCAATAGTATTACTTCATTATTTTGTAATTTTTACACTTGTTAACCAGTCTGGGCATTGGTTGCACCTCATTAGTACCAGTATAACACACAAATATAGCAATAAGCAACAGAAGGTGACCAGTCAATCTTTGCAAAGGACCTTCAACTGCGCTCTAGCACGTTGAGCTAGGGGAGGAACTACATTTTTTTGTTAAAATCTGCGGATTATGTGGCCGATGATGAATTGCATGGCAAATGTGGCAAATCTACAATTATGCAAAAATCGATGCACAATCGCATAATTCCAGTGGCCCTGTTTATAACTAAGAGCCTGATGATGGGTACTTGCCCAGTAAATAAAAATGTCTCTAAACAACCTGTGTTATTACTAAGTTCCCTTTTGATATAGTTGGGATATGGTAATAGGATGTTATCTATTCACTTTCAGCTAGATGCATCAAGCGAAATACCGTTCGCAAAGGGGCAGATTCTCAAAATCTGCCCCTTTGTGACCAGTATTTATGCATTTGGGATGCATCATCCCACATGCATAAATGGCTATTTGCGATTGCATTTAAGGAATCTCAAATTGAGATTCCTTAAATGCAATGCATGAATGTAAAATAGCTAGCGATTTCGCTGATAGCGGTCGCTATTTACCGTGAAATCAAACTTCATGGTAAATAGCGAAAACTGTGAAAAATGCACTAAAGTACATCTTTCAAAGTTGTATGTTACACACACACATGTCCTTGGGACATGTGTGTGCGCAATACCAGTGTCCAGATCAATTTAAGGGGTGCAACAGGGTGTCCTTTGGACACCCCGTAACCCTTGAAATCGCATTCTCAAATTGTGATTAGCTAATTGCGATTAGCTAATTGCTAATCGCAAATTGAGAATTCCTCCCCATTCATTCCTATGGGCCTCTTGGCCCATAGGAATCAATGAAATGTCATTCCTTATTTGCGAATCGCACTCTGCGAGTCGCAGATAAGGAATATTTAGGAATTGCTAATATTTTAGCAAAACCTACATGCATCTGATTTTTCGAGTCCCTAAATACGAATCCTTAAACTTCGCAATTAAGGACTCGCAAAATCGAACGTTGATGCATCTAGCAGTAAATCCCATAGAAATGAGTATTAAGAATAGCCTAGTTTTTCATTTTCTTTAATATATTTCTTTTGCCAGTACAGTGCTGGCTGCTTCATGGGTTGCTTAGCACACTGCATAAGCGTCAGTAATGGTAATAAGGGAAAGTTAAGGCCTAGCTGCTGGATGGGGCGTAGCTCACATTTTTAATTAATTAGCACTGCGTTTGCTATTGAGGAACGTGTTACTCTGCTTGTCATTTCAAATAAAATGCACTTTTACTAGTTGATGTTGGCTGGCTCGGTGGAGCCTTTGAGGAAATGACACATTCTGGCGTGAATGTTGCTTGCTGCAGGCAAGGCCTGGTTGCAGAGTTTCATTCTATCATAGCTGTACAGTAAGCACTGTGCATCACAGGATGCTGTCTTTATAGACCCGGTGCCAAGCGAGAGGAGTCCTGTCACTGTATTCTTTGAGGTAAAATGAATGTGTGTCACCCAGAACCAGTGTCACAAGGCCCTAGTGACCTGAAAATATTGTGGTGTCCGGGACATTACAAAGTGTGTGATGTAGCAGAAGTGCTTATGCTCAGATGTTCTCTTCCTTCTTAAATGCGAGACCTATTGCATTGCAAATGCTTGTTATGTATAGGACGTAACTAATCCGACTAAAAAAATACATTTGTGTTTAGCTACAATGTGTGACAAAGGTGCAGGAGACACATTTGTTGGAAATTCATAAGGATTATATTCTTGTTAACAATTCTTAACCAGGGCGTCTGTTTGTATTGTTAGCAATACAAGAGATGTATGCATTCTCTTAATTAAGAATGTGTTAAATCCCCTACGGAGACTGTCATGCAGGATTTGGAAGAATGGAATTAATGGGAGCTTATTTGAATATGTGTTATTTTATTAACTGTGCATTCCCCCAGGGTGCAATTGGATGCATTCTCTGGCATTCTTCCTGGTGTTTAAGGGAAGTGATTATTAGTGGTGGCTTTAACATGGTTGATTGTAGATGGAAAATGGATAGCTTTTCTGTCTCACATCTAAGTGATAAGAGGGTCGCCGGAAAAATGTCCATCCGCCATTTTGGCAGGTGAATGCTCACTGCCACACTGACATTCGAAAAGCTGCTGCATTTAGAGCCCTGCGCTAAGGCTTTGAAGGTTTCCATACATACGAGTAGAACGTCGTGCTTAAACCTCATCAACGCTTTAGTTATAGTTTGGAATTTTTACCACCTACATGTGGCCACAGGAAATGTATCCATAAAGGTCCTGGTTGGTCAGAGCAGCAGGTGCTATTTATTGCACATGATTAAATCCAACACGTTGAGGTCCTGAATTTATCGTATATGATATATTGCTCCTGTTCTAAGTTTTTGGGTAATAAAATGCAAAGTTAGCAGGTTAGTGCCCCGGTTACTTACAGGTAATTTTCATTACTCCGAGTCCTGGTCTTCTTTTGTTCTTTCTGCCAGAAAGGAAAAGTATCTCATGTGTAAGGACTGCATCCAGGAAGACGGACAAGGAATTAATGCTTAATAATCCACTTGTCAAGGTAAATAATTTATAATTTTCTCTTGTTACATTCTGGCAGGTTGGACCTGCCAAAATGTAACCAAGGATGAGGGGCCTCATTTATGAGCCCTTGCGTCACTGTTATGCTGCCGGTGCGTCACTTTTTGTGACGCACCAGTGGCGTAAAAAATGTGCCTTGTTGCGCCATATTTACATAGTGAAGCATCTAGGTAGATGCGTCACTTTGTAAACCCCGGCGCCACATTATACCTGCGCCAGGTATAGTGTATGCAAGGGGGGCGTATTGACGCAAGAAAGGGTCGTAGAAGTGACGCAGTGAAATCTATGAGATTTCACGGCGTCACTTCTAGGACGCCGTTGCGTCAAAATCTTGCGCCTGCCTCACAGCAGGCGTAAGACTGACGCAGGCCCTTTCACATGGGGCTTGCCCCATGTGAAAGGACGCATTGCTGGAGTTGCGTCACTTTTGTGACACACTCCAGCAATGCGTCACTTTTGCACTTACAGATACGTCAGAAATACTGACATATCTGTAACTCCTTGCGACATGATGCGTCATAATGTAAATATGACGCATCATTGGTGTCGCAAGGAGGGTGCAATGAAAAGTGACGCATCGCTGTTTTCACGCAGCAATGCGTCACTTTTCATAAATGAGGCCCGAGGTATTTAATTCACCCGTTGATTATCATGTGCAGTAAATACCACCTAACTCAGCATTCTAGCTCTTGCGCAAACAGGTGTTTGCGGAAAGGGTTGACAACTTTAATCAACTTAGAATCAGGGCCTGTGTAGGAGGATTGTATTGTAGCATTTCTATGGTGCTTTCAGACCCTTGCATTAACCTCAAAGCACGCTCCAAGTGGGCAACGAGATAGTGCCTAATCTTCCAGTGCATGGATGAGGAGAAAGGGTGTTGGTTGGAGTGTCAATTAGAGGGCAGAGTTTTTAATTCATACATTATGCGTAGAGAGTGTGGTCCACTTGTCGCAGAAGCATTTAGCTGCGTTCTCTGCAGGCAATAAGTACGCAAGAGAGAACTTGAGCGAAAGCTTCTCAGGTAGCATTTACAAACCTGTGCCATTTGAGGTCATATCTGTTACATGTTAGGCGCGCGAAGCCTTCATTCACGATCTAAATATTGGTGACTTTGACAATCTTAATTCTTCATGGTTTTCATTTCCAAGGTTTGCAATAAAGGCCATAGGAACATGCTCCCCAATGGGCTATGGTCAAAGTTCAACCTATGAAGGCACTGTTAAGCCACCAGTAAATCACTTTATAGAGTCATCCCATGGGCTATAGGAGCCAGTCGCAGCTGGTGTCAGGGCAGAGTGGTGGGGCAGAAAGGGGATTTGAGGGGGGGCAAAATATATTTTTTTAAGTACCTGAATTCTACCGCATGCCTCATCTCCGGTCTTCTGGCTCCACTGGAGGCACAGGCTACCAGACTGCCCTGCAGCCAATCCTGACACTGAACTCACAGCATGAGAGCCGCATCAGGATTGGCCTGAGCACCCTCGATTTGTGCTCCTAGGGAGACTAGGAGCCTGCGCCTTCTGTCTCCAGCCCAGCAACCCAGCTCAGGTTGGAGACAGCTTCAGTGCGCATGATGGTTTGGTGACCTGAGACGACTGGGCAAACCATCACAGTGCACCTACCACTCCCCCGCATGCCTGTCATCCTCATGGCCCCACCCCTCTATCCACGATATGGACAAAAATAAAACGATAATAAACATGTTTTATTTTTCAAGTTTTGCAGCTGCTGCTGGTGGCGGGGGGGACGCTGATAGGAACCCAGTCCCTGGATTTGGATTATGGAGTACTAACCTGCTAAGTCTACACATTATACCATTAGTAAATCACCATGGTCAGGATTCGGAGGCAGGTGGAGCGATATTACCACATGGAATTTTGCTCTGTCTCATTCAGAGTGGGCAGATTTTTCCACACCCAGATTTTCTGGCTGTCAGCAAATCATACCGATTTTTGCAGCACGTAATTCTGGGCAGAATAATAGCATGAGGCTTTGGGTGCAATAGTGGCTAAACCACTTTAAAAAGGAAGCTGACTATAATTCACAAAACCTACACCTTCCCTCAATTACTCTCCCCTCTCACTCCCCACCCACAGGCCCTTGCATACACTGACCACCTGCTCACAGCAGATGGTAACTCAATGCATTACCTGGAATTAGGAATTCTGAGTTATTTTACACCTGGAAACATCAGCCCCAAAAGGTATTTCCACATGCCATGGGGTTTTACTCATAATCGCACAATAATCTTGTTGATTTGATTCACTTCACAGTACTGTGCAACTTGTACTCAGGCTTAAAGAATAGTTCACCCTGAAGTAGCTGGAGCTCAACTTCTGGAGGCATAATTTGACCACCAGAAAAATACTTTATGGCTTCCACGAGGAGCAGAAGGAGGCACTAATTATAGAGGCACTTTTAAACCACTACTAAACCACTAAGGGCCCGATTATGTGTTTGGCGGTCCTGGAGCTGGCCGCCACACTGCCGCCCTGCTCCAAGACCACCAAACAGAGCTGCTGGGTTCCCGCCATATCACAAGTATTTTTGTAGTCTGGTGGTCAGTCCTTACGCGCTTCAACGGCGATGCCTTTCAAAAAGGCACAGCAATGGGAATGTCAAAACCTGTTCCTGCATGGCGTGGACTGTCAAGTTCATGGCGTGAAGGAAACGGGGTGCATGCAGTGCCTCCACTGCATGCATCCCAAGGGCCTGAAGCAACAGGGGGCCGTGTTGGGCCCCCTTTGTTTCCTCATCGCCAGCATTTTCATGGCAGGCTCACCGCCATGAAACTGCTGGCGGTGAGAAAACTTGTGACACCGCCAAGCATATCACAGCCTCAAGACTGCCAGGGATCACGGTGCCCCGGCAATTGCAGTGATCTTACCGTGGTCCGACCACCATAGTCGTAATATGGTGGTCATACCACTGATGCAGCAGTCCCCTGACCGCCACTGCGCCTCCACCATGGGTTCGGCAGCGCTATGGACCGACAAACTCGTAATCAGGTCCTAAATGTAATCCACACAGGAGCAATAGGAGCCTCAACACATAGAGGCACTGTTGAACCATCAGTAAACCACTGTAGGGAGTGCATGCAGGAGAGATTGGAGCCCAACCTTCTGAGGCACTTAAGACCACCTATAAACCACAGAAGTCCACTCATGGGCAAAAGGAGGCCCTGATCATTCAGGCCTTGTTAAAACAACAGTACACCACTTTATGGAGCCCATCCAGGAGCAATTTCTATAATGCTTTTGTACATCTTGCAGAGACCCCTATTTTCTCTCTAGCTGGTTGAGTAAGTAGTTGCCAATTACCCCAGTGAAATGATGGTGACAGGTGGTGGTTGCAGTCTAGTTCATTAGTGCTGAATTTAGGTGTGTGAGAGGCAAATAGAGTGAGCACCAACCTTGGTAAATCAGTGTTTATCAGCCTCTTACACATGAAGGTGAGTGCTTATTCAGTGTGGGGTTACTTTCACAGGCAACATATACAAACCAATATGGCTTCCCGTCAGTTTTGTTACAATAGTGTAAAAGAATTGGATAATTAATTGTAGTGGGGGACTATCCACCTAAAGGAATAATCACAACCACTTCCAGGGTAAATCATCAAAGTCACTAAATTAACCTGAGTTAAACCCCCTGATAGCTTTGACACAGAGGGAGGCTTAACTTGGACAATGTGTGAAGTATATATTTTTTTATATATTTTATTTATTGGTATTTCAAGAGAAACAACATAGGACATACAGTGTCCAACATTTTGGCATTCCTGCCCCATACAAATGAACTGCATTACAACACTCCATATCCAATAGAATACTTCATTACAGACATATTGCGTCACAGCTAACACAATCTACTTCGGTTTTACTCCAACTGTTCATCTAATCCTGATAGATAATCCACTAGGTAGTGCCAATAGTCCTTAGGTCGTGCACGTGGTGGCAACTCTTCTTCATACAGTTTGAAATTGCCCTTACAATATACCATATCACTTACCCATTGCTTTGTTCGTGGCGCTTTCTTACCCCCCCAACATAGTGCTATATTTCGCTTAGCCAATAGCAGTGCCAGTACACAGAATTTATGTTTTCTCGCTTTAACATTCTGTAAGATATTTAGAAGGCATGTCCGTATATTACATTGAATCTCGACTCCCACCATCTTACCCACCATATCTGTTACCTCTAGCCAAAATTGAGCCACCTCCCTACAATACCATGCCATATGTACGAAATGTGCATCATCCATCCTGCATCTTTGGCACCGAGAGTCCTCACGCAGACCATATTTGTGTAGTCTTTGAGGCGTGTGGTATGTTTGATGTAAGTATCTAATGTGTATAAGCTTTAGGTTTCCGTTTGGTGGTAGTATTCCAGTAATCATGCCAGCTGCACACCATTCTTCCTCCGATAGAGGTGTTTCCAAACACATATTCCATTTTTGAATCGCCTTGCTTGCAGTGTCTCCTATTTCAGCTTGCAATGAAGTGTACAGTCTCGATACTAGATGTTTGAGGTTAGATGAAGCGATGAGCAACTGCAGCGTCAGTAGGGTGTCAGGTTCTGCAGGATAATTGGGGTAGTGTGCTCTTAGTGCACACTGTAGTCTATAGTACGTGAATTTAAATAGCGACGATTGATTTTGTATATATTCCAGGTCCTCTAACCTTTTAACTGTACCCTCCTGATACAGATCTCCTATGGTGTCCAATCCCACTTGTTTAAGTAAGCCCATTCCCACTGTCTCTTGTGTGACCGAAAGAGCTGAGTGATGATGGAGTGGCATGTCTGGTGTGTATATCGGTAGTTTACCCACTTTTTCCGCTATTAACTGCCATGCTGCTGATGTAGCATCTACTGTATTAATATCTTTTTTATGTAAAGCCGGCCGTACGTGCGACAGTACTGCATCCAGTGGTATAGGGAGGGCGTCACCTTCTTCCACCGCTACATGCGTGATGAAGGGAGTGGGGTGAAACCAGTAATGCGCATACTGTGCTTGCGCACATAGGTAATACAGTAAAAAATCAGGGACTTTAAATCCCCCTTTTGCGTACGGCAATGTCAGTGTGTGGAGGTTTATTCTAGCCGTCTTACCTGCCCAAATCAATTTTAAGGTTACCGATCTCATCGCCTGGAACACTGGTTTTGGTGGTTTTCTCGGAATATTATTGAATAGATAGAGCAGTTTTGGTAGAAGCACCATTTTAACTATGGCTATCCTGTCTGCCATAGATAATGGCAATTGTATCCACCGATCTATTTTCTTCTCCAGTCCATCTAATACTCTGCCATAATTTGCGCGAATCACCTCTTCTGGGTCTCTGTGGAACCAGACTCCTAGGTATCGCACTGGGTCTGTTTGCCAGTCTAGGGGGTAATCTAGGTGGAAGGGAAGAGTGCTATCAGTGAGGGGTATGATTGTGGATTTCATCCAGTTAATGTTTAGCCCAGAGTGGTATCGAAATTTATCGAATTCCCTTAGTAGCGGATTTAAATTTTCTTATGGGTCTCTTACATATAATAGCACATCATCTGCATAAAGCGAGATGTGAAGCGGTCTTTGGGGGAATTGCAGTGCCAAGTGTTTATATTCCTGTCTTATTTTACATGCTAGCAGCTCTATTGCTATGGTAAACAACAGGGGCAATAATGGGCACCCCTGCCGTGTGCCTCTTCCTATCTTTATTGGTTCTGAGACATATTTGTTGACTCTAATCCGCGCTATAGGGTTAGTATAGAGGAGCGCGATCCATTGCAGGAAAATTGGTGGGAAACCCATTCTCCGCAATATTGCGTGCAGGTATGTCCAAGCAATAGTCTCAAACGCTTTTGCAGCGTCTAATAGTACCGCCGCTGCTTTCGTCTCCGGGCACAAGTAATGTGCCAGTGCAAACAGGGTTCTCGTGTTGTGGGATGTCGATCTAGTGGGGATAAACCCTGCTTGATCCGGAAGGATCAGTCTCGTCATTAAAACGTGCAATCTCGTCGCTAGTATTTTAGACAGTATTTTGGAGTCAACATTTATTAGAGATAGTGGCCGGTAAGAGTCACATGTCTCCGGGTCTTTGTCCGGCTTCAATAGTGCTATGACATTGCCTCCCGCAGGGAGGCCGGTAGCACACCCTTCTCATGTGCGTCGCCCAGCATAGCCACTACATGGGGGGCCAGCAAATCCACAAAGGCTTTATAAAATTCCCCCGTGAATCCGTCTGGACCTGGTGCCTTGCCATTTGGCAGTGCCTGTATTATCTCTGTCACCTCTTCTACTGTCACCGGTTGGGAGAGGTATTGCCTCTGGGTATCTGATAACCATGCCAGTGCTATCATATCACAGTATTTATCTATTTCGTCCGCTGGGGCGGTCTTGTCGGTTTTGTATAGTTTTCCAAATGTATGTTGGAATGCCTCTAGTATACCTTTTGTGTCATGTCTCCGCACCCCATGATTGTCCCTCACCGCCTCTACCACTTGTGGTGGTTTCTGCACACATATATTAGCTGCTAGTGTCGCTCCTGGTCTTCCCGCCTCTCCATATCGTCTTGCTGCCTGTCGTTTATGCACGTAATTTAGTTCCGTTTCTGCTTGTTTTTGATATTCTGATAGCTCGAGTCTAATTTTACCCAGGATAGCTGGATCCTGTTTCTCAGTTTATTCCAACTCCAGCTTCCTTATGTCAGCTTCTTTTTTCTCCAACTGTTGTCTTAAGTCTTTTAATATGCCCGCATTAGTGCTAATACAGACCCCTCTGATTGTGGCCTTAAAGGCCTCCCACAGTAGTCCAGCGTCTTTTGTTGTGGCCGTATTAATCTCAAAATATTCCGTTATTGCTTTACTGATCGCGTCACAATAACATTCGTCCTGTAGGGCTTTCCCATTGAAGCGCCAGCTGAACCGAGGGGGCACATAGTTAGGCAATTTAAGCGTGAGCAGCACCGGATTATGATCGGATAGTGCCCTTGGAAGGTGGTCTATTTCCTCCATCCATTGTAACACTTCCGGTGACCCGATCCAGTAATCTATTCTAGACCAGCTGTTAAAGGCCGCTGTCATATGTGTAGCCTCTTGTTTGTTTGGATTTGTCATTCGCCACAGATCCACTAGATGTCTATCCAGCATTATGTCTTGTAGTGTGTGCAATGCTCTTTTGTGTGTCTCTATCGATGTTTTGGATCTGTCAACATTGTCATTCAGTGCCATGTTAAAGTTCCCACCCCATAACACCGGTATATCTGGCAGGTCGGATAGCTTCGTCCAAATTGTTGTATAAAACTTTGGGTCGTCTATATTTGGAGCGTAAATGTTTAGGAGGTTAACTCTATGTCCCCTTAGTATGCCCGTGACAATGATATATCTCCCTTCACTGTCTGCATGTGTCTGTTCCATTTTGAACTGTAACCCGCGACGTATCAATATAATTACTCCCCTAGAGTAGGAAGAGTAGGCAGCACTATATGAAGCTTCCGCCCACCGATGACCAATGCGTGTTTGTGCATGCGGATCAATGTGCGTCTCTTGGAGATATGCTATGTCGACACGTAAGCGCGTCAGGTATGCCAGTACTTGCCCTATTTTCTTGGGGTTGTTTAAGCCACGTACATTCCAGGACAACAGTCTTAATCTACCTGCACGCCTATCCTCCATTATACCTTAACAGCAATATTAGCATTTGCAAGATGTTAGCAACAGTCTTGGTCATAATGTGTGACGTCTTTGGCCCATACGGTGTAGTGAGCAATTTAAGTTTCCCATGGAGTTTGGCAGTGTTTCTCAAATACAGTTCTGTAACCCAATGTTCCCCAACTCTTCTCCACCTCCCCCCTCCCACTTCAGCACCCCAATCATGCCAAAGACATACCCTGAGTGTAACAACAACCAACACTGTACCATTGTGGGGGACGCCCCGTGGGGGGGTCCGCTCGGGTCACACGACTTCATCCAACATAGTGGATGTGGCCAGAGTACCGTGCATAGTGCAGGTGCATCAGTTCACACTGTCTGTATTTTCCCATACCCGTGGGTGCTCACCGCACCAGTGCATTGTAGTCTCCGCTTCCATATCTCCCGTGCACCACAGCGCAGCCCATCCATCCCCATCGTGATAGTCTCCCATTGAGCCACCTTGAGTACTTGAACATCACTTTCGGCATTTTTACATTACACAGTTATGGTGTGACCAATCGCGCAACACAGCAATGGGCATTCTACGTTACCATGCTACTCCAGCGTTCCTCCCACAGTCCTTGCGCTGTGCAACATTTCTCCGTCCCATCACCGCAGCCATTTGCTATATCCCACCCAATAGACAACAATCCAGTATTATCTTGAGCAGTCTCTGTTGCACACAGTGTCGGTTATCCAATGTTCAATATATCTGCGTGATGTCTGTCGTGTATTCGTCTAACCGTGGGATTGATCCCTGCCTCGCATGTGACACATTAGTTATATACGCCCATTGCATGCATCACATCGTAGGAAAGTCCTTTGGTAATGTAGTTCGGGTTTTGCTGTTTGCCTTGATTCAGTCCGACTCTTGGTTCTGCTCCTGACGCCTTTGTTCCCTTCTCCGTTGACCCAACCATTTAATATATTCATTCGCTTCTTTGGGAGTTTGACATATTACAGATTTACCGTCTCTGGTTATTTTTAACCTTGTTGGGTATAGCATCGAATATGTTATTTCCATTTCTCTCAGTTTCTGCTTTGCCGATGTGAATTCTTTTCGTGCCAGCTGTACATTGATGGTGAAGTCCGGGTAGAATTGTAGCTTACTACCCTGGGGTTCAATCTCCTGTTTTTCTCTCGCCATCTTCAGTATTACGTCCCGATCTCTGTAATTGAGCAGACGTGCCACTATTGGGCGTGGAGGGGCACCCGGCTTCGGTCTCGGTGCTAGTGTTCTGTGCGCACGCTCAATGATAAACACTGTGGACAGCTGGTCAGCACCAAAGATCGTTTTCAGCAGATCTTCCACATAGGTCTCCATCTTCCCAGTGTTGGTGGACTCTGGAACCCCCGCTATGCGTATATTATTCCTTCGGGACCTCGCCTCCAACTCCTCAGACTTGTTTTTAATGACCTCCAGCACTCTGTCCACTTCTGTGCATTTCTGCGCCGTTGTATGTGATTCGTCTTCCACAGCCGACAACCTTGTCTCAGCTTCTTCTAGCCGCTCTCCGTGCTTGTCGAGCTTCGCAGCCATGTTATCGACTCTCTGTGTGATGGAGTCTAGTTTACTATGCACGTCCTGCAAACTTTTATGAATGGCTCTTAGTGTTGTTTCCATAGTGCTTTGTGTCTCTGTGTCCGCGTCCATATCCACATCTGTCGGCGCCGTGGCCCCTTTCGTGGCTTTTTTATTGTCAAAGGGCAGTTTTGATTGTACCTTCTCCGGTTTACCCATTGTCCTTTATCGATATATACCAGCTGCCACCTGTTTTCTTGCGCATGGTCTTGTGCGGGGGGTGCACTAATCACTGTTCTACACTCCCAACTGCTTTTGTTCACCACCAGGGCAGCAGTACGCCACAGTCGCGTCACCCCGCTTACAGCACACGTTATTGTATGATATTCCAGCACGTTTCGCAGCACACTATTGACCTGTGTGCTTCCACAATGCACAGTGCATTACACTTACACCGCCTGGAGTTTTGCTTGTCAATTCCCTCGTTACGCCGCACAAGTGTATGTCGTGCAGCCTGGATGTGCCCTGTGCGGGAATCACCTCTGTAATGGAGGCCGTTGGCCCACTGCTACCTTTCACCGCCGTTGGTAGTTGCACTGCCCTGTTCGCGCCTTTTTGGAGCGTGCTCGTCTTCAGTGCCTCCCTCCGCCAAGTGCCCTTTTCTACACAGCCGGGACTTACTTAATAAGCGCCGTATCGTCACCCGCAGCGTCTCTCTTCTGGTCTTTTCCTCCCCTGGCCGACACTATTAGTCGTTTGGACGCTCTGCCTTCACCGCCACTCACCAGCCTGCGGGCGCCGCCATCTTGTGCTACCAAGCCATTCACCGTCGCAGTATGACCTCGCGACAACGTACGCACCACCCGACCTTCAGTATCTGGCCGTGGTCAAATCGCGTTGCAGAATAGTTAATGTTGTCCGTCACTGCAGCGCCGAGGTCCCGACACTTTTTTCAATAATTATGGACGTTGAAAATACGTGCGCTACGCACACTGCACAAGGATTCCGTCAGTCTATTTTGTGCCGTTGAATATTATACCGCCGCACACACACCAGTCTCAGTGACAGCCAAGGCTACACATATCGCATAACGCCTCCCGGTTTGGACTCCTGTTGCTGCACAGTACAGTTCGACGCAGGCGGATAGCTCGAGAGTGCTCATCTCCTATCCCTTACATTGAACCGCCATTTTAGCCGCAGATGTTTATCAGCCACGTCGGGTTCAGGTGTCGTTTTCAGGAGGAGTAGCTCACGTTACAGCAATCTACTCACTTCGGCATGCTCTGTGCACCTTCCGATTCCGTTTCATGCCGTTTTCGGTATGTTTAGCACCTCTTGCCCGCTATTTTTTCCCCGTTGTTTGTCTCTGGCCGGCGGAGCTGTCTCAGGAGGCAGCCATACCGCTGTGCGCCCTCTAGCGACCCCCCAATGTGTGAAGTATATTTAAAGTATCAAAAAAATGCAAAATAATGAAAATCCCAAATTGAATTGGACAAATGGAGTAAAATGTAATACAAAATATGACACAAAATGACAAAAATCCAATACGGGGAACCAAAGATATCAATTTGTAAACTTTTAAGAGAAAATAACACCAAAAAGCACAAAGCGCCAATACTGGCTAAGCAATATTTAACACCTCCTTAAAGGGCTAACAAGGATTATCAAAGTGCACATTCTCTATACGCAGGATTTGTCAGAAGCTTAAGCCATAGTGGGAAACCAATGCCAAACCCCTTGCCTGTTACAGCAGTGGCGTCACTAGGGTTGGTGTCACCCGGTGCGGGTAACTCATGGTGTCACCCCCTCACAACTTACCGGATGGACCAACTCTCCCTCTGCTTGCACCATGTCCCCTCTGCCTGCACCATCTCTCCCTCTGTCTGCACCATCTCCCCTCCGCCTGCACCATTTCACCTCCTGCCTGCACCATCTCTCCCTCAGCCTGCACCATCTCACCCTCTGCCTGCACCATCTCCCCTCTGCCTGCACCATCTCCCCTCTGCCTGCACCATCTCTCCCTCTGCCTGCACCATCGCTCCCTCTGCCTGCACCATCTCCTCTCATCTGGGGTTCCAAAACTCATCAAATTCGGAAGCACTGCTGCTAGAACCTCAAAATGTCATCCAGATATAGCGACATGACGCCTCGCAGTATTCAAGCGCTTTACTAAACCAAAAATCAATCTAAATCAAATCAACCTTCATGGCTCAATCTTTTTCAGATAATGTGATCAGAATCTGGAACTCCATGTCTCAGAACCTGCTCTCCACCAGCTCGCTGGCCGTCTTCGGACCAGAACTGAACCTCCTCCTCTTTCGAAGCTATTTCAGTTACCGACTTCTTGGGTAACCTTTCCTGTGTAGGAACAAGCCTTCTCACCTTTTTAGTTTAACGTCTGACCATTGTCCTGAGTTTAGAAGCTCTACCTACATTTGATTTTACTAAGCCTTTTCAGTTGGCAACTACTCTGTAACATCTTATATTACGTACTCCCTCGAGCCACTGTAACTCTGTTCCGTGCGAGTGGTCCACAGGTTTGTAATATGTAAAATAACGACCGCTCTAGTGATCGGAAATTGGTAATAGTGGACCTCATATAATGACATTTACAGCGATAGAACATTTGGTTATTTTTGACCGTTTACAACGACGTATGTTCACTGGAAAGACTTTTCATCACCACGTAATGCTAGTCCTTATATAAATTATAACTATCTTTGTTTTATTATAAAGCGCTCTGGCACCTCTGGATAATGTCTATGATTTATAAAATTGCATATATAAATAAATAGGGGCCCCTGTCAGTGAACTCTTCCGCCACTCAAACCCCCCTCGCAGCAGACATTGTGTATGCAGTTCCTTGAAGCAGCATGTAGGATGCAGGCAGCGCGACAAAAAAGCAACTAGCATAACAAAGTAGAAGCATCGAAACGTGCAGTACCAGAATGGTTACACAGTCCCGCTTTTGAGCTTTTACATTCGGCTCCCAGCATACCATCTGATATGTAAATCATGTCCCCCTCTTGAATGGCTGAAACATACGCAACGTAACCTGATGTGTCACCCCATGTCAGGGTGTCACCCGGTGCGTTCCGCACCCCCGCACCCCCCTAGTGACGCCACTGTGTTACAGTAATCTGTGAGAATCTATGTAACACAATACCTGTTCCAGGCTTTAATACACTACAGTTATAAGCTACACTTAAAGGCCTATGGTCTTTAACATATATTTTCACAACAAATAATTCAGGCCTACTGAATTTGGTGTAACTTTTTGCAATAAACAGCTCAGGCATAGACCCTTGGCTTGTCAGTATAACCAAATCAGTTTTGCTGTATTGAGCATAAACGTTATCATGAGGCAAAAAGTGCAATAGAAGTACTCTTTTTCAAAGTAAGTACATAAGGTGTGCCCAATGAAAATCTGTATTCAAGAAAATCAACACATGAGTTAAGCCAAAACCCTTCTCTCAGTATTGCTTTTTAGAGATCATTTTCTATTGACCATATAAAGACAAGCAGCAGGTGCGCTGTGAAGTCAGACTTGAAAATACAGTTTTACAGTGATCTAAACAAGGATGCCATGGATGGCAAGAGATAGCTGTATTTCATATAATGTGGTTTTCCCCACTTTATTGAAAAAGGGCCAGTAAGGGGAAATCCCTGAACTTTACAAATCATGCAGAGGGTGAAAGACATTTCACCACGTATTGCCAAGATTCTAGTGATAGGCTTGTGGGAGCCGAACCCCAATAATCACCTTAACTCCAATATTTATTCACCCTGATATTTTACCAACATAATTAGGCCCCAGAGTCTCTAATTGGTATGGTGTTTAGAGACTACACCTCTCATCAGGTAATGAAATATTAGCAGAGTTAAACAGCATAAAATATTGGAAGCACAAAGAACTGAGTTCTAGAGCAAAAATACAGCCAAAAGTGGATTTATCACAGAAAAATTAAAAATGCAGTACAGTGAAAATAATGCGCAAATTGTCATGAAGGCTTAATTACAGAAGTACAGATACATGCAAAATCACAAACTTATTAACCCTGGTTAACCTGCATCCAAGCAAAAATTCTAAGGGCCTCATTTATGGGATTGTGGCGCAGGGCAGTGCAGCAAGCAACCTTGCTGCGCTGCCCTGCGCCACAGGGAAATTATTATTATTATTATTAATATTAATTTAATCTCATAAGGCGCACAGCTACCCGGAGGTAGCCCGGCGCCATCGGACTAACGCAGCAAGAGAGGGAGAATGTTATTGGTTAAATACCATGTTTTGAGACCTTTGCGAAAGTTTTTGTAGATGGTTTCATACCAAAGTGGAGTGGGGAGTGAGTTCCATAGTAAGGGGCCATTTAGGAAAAAGACCAGCCACCTATACGTAACTGTCTGATCCTAGGTATTGAAATATTGGCCTGAGTGGAAGATCGGAGAAGACGTGTTGGGATGTAGGAGTGGACTAAAGCACTCAAATACTATATAACACAGGGCCTTGAATTTGGTGCGGTTCTTCATCCTGAGCCAGTGAAGGTCAAGGAGGGAGCCTGAAATAGATGCCTTTCTAGACACTTGGCAAAGCAGTCTTCCCACTGAGTTCTGTATAACCTGCAGTTTTCGAACCACCATCTTATTGGCTCCTAAATACAGGACGTTGCCATAGTCCAGCCTAAAAGTAATCAGGGCCTGAACCACAGTTCTTTGTGTTGGACCAGGCAACATCCAAAGTATTTTTTTGAGCCATTTTAAGATGGTGAAGCAGATTGAGGCGACCCTGACTGCTTGCTGCCTCATTGGTAGCTGGTCATCAATGATTATGCCTAGATTGCAGACTAAGTCCATCCTCTGGGGAAGGTCAACCATTTGAGACGGCCAGTGTCGGGGTCCCACAAAGGTCTTTGTTTTTACCGAGAATTAAGACCTCTGTTTTTCCACCATTAAGTTTTAGCATGTTGGCATGCACCCAACCAGCTATATTGTGCAGCCCTGCCTGAAGGCAAGATACTTTATATGCCTCATTGGCGGACAGCGAGAAGATTACCTGGGTATCATCAGCATATGAGTAGATGGATAGCCCAGCCTCTTCTGCTATAGTGGCCAGGGGTCTAACGTAGATATTGAATAATATTGGGCTGAGGATGGAACCCTGTGGCACTCCATAAGGAGAAGTATGTGACTTAGAGCTTGCTGACGCTAAAAATACCTGAAAGTCCGGTCAGTCAGAAAGTATGCAAGGCATTTGAGTGCTTTCCCGACAATGCCCACAGACTGAAGAGATTTAAGTAGGGCGGTATGTGACACAGTGTCGAAGGCGGCTCTCAAATCCAACAATATGAGTGCCACAGCTTCACCCATATCAAGACAATGACGCAGAGTTTCGGTAACTCCCAAGAGCGTGGTTTCTGTAGAGAACCCAGCTCTAAAACCAGATTGTGACGTATGCAACATTTTTGGGAAATCAACAAATTGCGTCAATTGTTGATTAATATGAAAGGGCATAAATGCATTGTATTTATCCAATAGGGTGCATGCCTGTCCTTTCCCTCTCTGCTGGTGCTTTTTTGACAACCTATCAAAAACGCAGGCACCCTTGCACCATGGTGCAATGGTTCCTGTGCTGTAGGCAGGCTTGTTTTTGTTCAGGAAGGGACGCATTTCTGCATGAAAACAATCTATAGAGGTGTTTTCCTCCTTCTGTGCGTGCTGCAGAATGCAGTACACATAGAAAGAGGAAATAACAAGGAGAAATAAAGATATTGCCCCTCATTCTGCCTGACTTGGGAAGGCATAAGATTTTGACGCATTCCAAGGTTTACAAGTCCTTTGTAAATCTGAGAATGCATCAAAATCTATGGGTGTTGCATTGCACAGAGTACGGCAATGCAGCAATGTAGGATATGTTGTCTTACTCAAAATGTATGAAGTCAAAGTCAAACAATGTGGCTTTGCATGGTTTAAATGTGATGTAAGACACTCATAAATTGGCCCCTAAGCATCTGACTCCTAAACTCCAACTGCATCCCAATAGCAAGTCAAATCACCTACAAGGAAAATGGTAAAGGTGAAATCCCCACAATAGATATTAACCCAAAGGTTTTACAGACAAATCACACAAGCTATTATTAGATTCTGAAAGTTCAGCATTGTATGATCATATTTAGGGTTGCAATGGCAAATCAGAAATAACAGTGTTTTAAAAAAAATCCTTACCACTAACCCATTTCTTAAGGTACGAGAAGTCTTCTGCTTGCTCCCTCACCAACTGCACTCAAGGAAAGTACTTTTTTTTTTAAAGTTTGAGTTTAAAAAAGAATAACAAGAAAAAGCACATCAATAAAATGAATAGAACAAATCCTATATAACATAAAAATGGGTATGGAAAGCAAGAATATATAAGGATATAACTATCATGCTGTATACAAAAAGAAATATACTAACAATAAGGGGAAAGGGTAAGGGAAGGGAAGCAATATGTAGTTAATATAAAACAAGAGTAAAAGACATAGGAATTAAACACTTTACTTTTGCAAGCATAACAATAAGTAAGAATGAATAACGTGATATAAATATAGGGTTATAAAATACCTTCTAACCATATAGGAGTTGAGAGACAAAGGGAGAAATTAAGGTGGTTTCCGTGATTCATCTGATACATTCATAATTTTAACATTAGAAGAGGTAGACAAAGATAAATATGTTGTCAATGGAAACCATAAAAAGATCTCTTTTAATTGCTAGAGATATAGGGGAAACATAATTAGTGTCTAGTTGACGATGAAACAGACAGTGTTCCACCAGGATCTGAAAGTGACTTTATCTGCCTGTTTCCAATGTGAGGTTATTAAATGAAAAGCAATAGCTAACAATAAATCTAAAATTTTAAAACTCAGTGGTGATTGGGGCCATTGGGGTGAAAGAGTGCCTAGTAATATAATATATTTATTAAGGAGAAAGGGACCTGAACTTTGAAACTTATCTTAATTTGGTACCAGACCAATTGCCAAAATTGATAGGTAGGGGGATACTCAAACAACATGTGTTTTTAGTCGCCAGAAGGACAGGGGCAGGACCAACAAGTAGAGAACACATCTGATGAAAAAGATGCTAGAATCACTGGGGAAAATAGCACTCCCTGATAAATGCAGTTAATGGTTTGTGTGGTATACGCAGCTCAAGATGTTTTGTGAAGCTTAGACCATAATTTGTCCCATGAAGTGACTGGCCAACTTTGTGATGAATCCTTTTCCCAAGCCAATTCAATCCTAGATTTGGGTCTGTCTGGGGGCAGTTGCAAACATTTGTATGTAGTGGATGCAGAGGGAGAAGTGTCCAATATTGAAGATAGTTTTTTTTAATTTGCAGGAAGGTTAGAAGTTCTTGGTAAAGTAAGGAGATATTGATTAAGGGAGGAACATAGAAGACTATATTGCAATCCAGAGACGTTGGTAAAGAAAATTTTGTTTGGAGATCAGAAAAAAAGAGGGGCTGATCATCAAGTAAAAGCGGAGAAATTTAACGTAAGCTTTTAGAACGCCAAGTTTTCCAGTATATAGAGAGATTATGATTTCATAATGATTTATTATGCCTAATGGGTTGTTGTTGAAAGGGGTTAGTTGAGGGATATGATGATGATAAGAAAGGAACCTAGAGTTTATGGGAGTGGGAAACAACTGGAGAATGAAATATTAGTAGTAAAAGCGAGGACTTCCTGAAAATCAAAAGGAGCAATAAGAAATGTGTCTATTTTTATCCACAATGGAGGATATATAGGGAGTTACATAGAGAGCCAACGGGCAGGTTGTTTTATGGAGAAAGCGGAATGTGAAGCTTTAAAATCAGAAACCTAAGACCTCCATTAGGTCTATCCTTTTTTAAAGAAGACAAAGCTATACAAGGAAGTTTACCCTTCCATAGATATGTTGTTAAGGTAGAATCAATTTTCTTAAAATAATATCCAGGAATGTGTATTGGAATCATGGAGATAATATATAATATACGAGGAGAGAGCATCATTTTTATCGAATCCAATTGACCCCACCAAGAGAGACAAAGGGGGTGCCAACGTGTAATAGCGGTGTTCAATTTTTTGGTTATATACTCAAAGTTTAATTTTAGTGTTTCAGGAATTAACGGGTTGAACCACAAGCCTAAATATTTTATTTTAGATGGTTGCCATAAAAAACTGGAATGGACAACGAGATGTTTTTGACATAAAACATCTAAAGGTAAGATTTCACATTTGTCAGTGACAGTAGCCTGAGAGCTTAGAAAATGAGGCAACTTGCTGAAGGAAAGGGGGAAGAGAGGTAGCAGGATTAGAACAATATAAAAGAATGTCATCAGAGTATACTGACATCTTGACCTGATGTGTACCAAATCAAAATCCTGAAATATGATCATCTTGCCTGATCTTAGTTAAAAAGGGTTCTAACACTATGATAAATAACAAAGGTGATAAGGGGCGTCCTTGTCGCACTCCTCTAAGCAGTGGGAAGTAATCAGGACATAGGATGAAAGCCAGCCCATTTTAATGTATGGAACATAAAATCCCGCCAATCCTATCAAAGGTCTTTTCTGCATCCAAAACAATAGCAGCAATAGGTTAATCTAAGGATGAGGCTTTGCTTAGGACATTGAAGAAGACACAAGAATTGTCAGAGGCTAGTCTACCTTTAACAAAGGCGGATTGTTCAGGGCCAATCAGATCAGGTAAAATGGGATCAATACAAAGTGCCAAAAACTTTGCAAAGATCTTGTAGTCAGTATTAACTAGGGAAATGAGCCAATAATTCTTACAAAGGGAGTGATCTTTATCTTCTTTATGGATTAAGCAGATCAAGGCTTCCTGAAGCGTGCCTTGAGATGAACCATTATCAGAGAAAGATTTAAATAAAAGCAAAAGGCTAGGTAAAAGGAGTTTTGCAAAATGATCATAAAACTCAATAGTGAAGCCATCTGGTCCGGGCGCTTTCCCGCGTCGTAACACCGAAATTGCATGGGATATTTCCGCTGAAGAAATATCTATTCCCAATGTATCAAAATCAATGTGTTGAGAAGGAGGAGAAGCAATGGATTAAAAATAAGTGGGAAGATCAGACTGTTCTGGTAGGGTTTCGGGCGTATATAAATCCTTATAAAATTAAACTAATTCATTTAAAATATCATTATATTTAAAAATAGGAGTACCAGTATGGCCCTGTAAAGAAGGATTTTATTCTAGTTCTTTCCTTTCTACTTTTAAGTAGTTAGCCAGCATTTTCCCCATTTTGTTTTGACTCCCATAATAGCGAGAACTACTTTTCAATAAGTAATTGGAAGCAGCCTCTGTAGAAAATCTGTTAAAAGTAAGTTTAGCGTCAATAAGATTTTTCAAGGAAGACTCATTATTAGATTGATAATAAATATATTGTAACTGTTTAATTTTATTAAGTAGTTCAGTGGATTGGGGCGCTGGGATTTTTTCTTTTGTGATACAAAATTTGTAATAAAACCCTTGGCAGCTGATTTAAAGGAATTCCATATCATAACAAAAGGAGATTCTGGGGATGAATTAATAGTGAAATATTCGGAGGATAAGGAATTAAATGTTGACAGAAATTAGGATCTATAAGTAGGGAATTATTAAAGCGCTGTCTTCCTGGGTGAGGAGAAAAAGGGATAAGGTCTATGTCTATATGTACAGGAGCGTGATCTGAGATTAAAATTGATCCAATCTCAGATCAAATGGCATGTTGGGCCAAGGACTTACTTGGGAAAAGGTAGTCAATACGGGATTGTGAGTGATGTCAGGCTGAATAAAAACTATACTCTCGAAGATCAGGGTGGCAAAGTCACCAAATATCAACCAATGATTTGCGACGTACTGTGGATGTAAATTGTGAATGCATTTTAGAAGGAACAAACTTAACTCTTGAATGTCTGTTCAATATGGGATTGTTAATTTGGTTACATTCACCACCAAATATAATATAATCATCATCATATAAAAGCAATTTGTCAGAAACAGCTCAGAAAACTATTTTGACCGAAATAGGGTCATATACCTTAAAAATAACTATAGGAATCTTATCTATGGGAATGTAACAATAACCCAACAACCTTCAGTATCAGATTCCTGTTGAAGAGAGACATGTAATGTTTCATGACATAGGATTAAAACTAAATTTTTCTTACCTAAAGCTGGAAAATTAAACACATGACCCACCCAACATCTCTTCAGCTTGGAAGCTTCATCTTCAGAGATTCTTGAAGTAAAGCAATATCCGTTTTTTATTTCGCTAGATGATATAGCACCCGTTGCCTTTTAATAGGGTTGCTTAGTCCTTTAATATTCCAGGTAGTAACCCGAAATATAACTTAATGCTAAACATGTGAACAAACAATGTGCTTACAAGAGCGAGGATAAAGATAGAATAAGAAACCATAGAAGAGAATACCAAAAATAAAAAATAAAAAAGAGAATAAAAAGACAGTACAAGTCATACAAATGACAACTGAAGAACATACCTACAAACATAAGATGAAGTGGGGGATGGCAACGCCAAAAGATGACGACAACAGCACTGGAACTCCACCGAACCTCAGGAGAATCATGGATAAGGATGTCAACATATAAAGGAGACCATATGGGAAACAGATAACGGGAATAATACACCTGTATAAAGAGGAAAGAAAACATTATGAAAAAGATATTACCCAAAGAAAGAGGGATAAGAGATAGAATAGATAAAAATACTGAATGTATGAGTATAACAAAAATTAAACAGAAACGGAACAACATTCATGGAATTACATATACAAGAAAATAACCAGCCATGGTGAAGCAAAATAAAAAATCAAGTAGATTTTGAAGTATCCATGACATCAGCTCCATGTTGATCTAGGGATTCCTCCTCAAAAGTGGTAGTCTTTTCCTTGTAGGTGACCTTGAAAAGACAGGGATGGATTAATCCAAATCTGGCATTGATAGAGCGCAACTGAGGTCGGAGATCAAGGAACTTTTTCCAGCGATCTGCAGTAACTTTAGCCACATCTTGAGAGGAAAATAGATGATGACCTTCCCCAAAAATGTGTTCTTCAGGTTTGACAGCAGATAGGATTTGTAGAAGGTCAGTATATTGCAGGAAAAATGTGGTTTAGTGGATATCTTGGAACCAAGTCTACGAGCCCTTTGAATATTAAGTGGAGAAGGAGCAGATATATCCAGGAGCTTAGGCAAAAATGACTGAAAAAAGATGGTTGGATTGGAACCCTCGCTATTTTCGGGTAGACCATAAATTCGGAGGTTATTTCTACAATTTCAATCTTCTAACTCTTCAGTGTGCTTTTTGAGGAGAGATATTTCAGACTCTAGAAATGAGATGAGCAAGCAAGAGGATTGAAGAGAATCTGTTTTATGTTCATCCAGATGTTGTAGAGTTGTATTAGTTTCCTCTATGAAGGGTTCAAGGCATGAATTTCCTCAAGAATTACATTCATGGAGGCTGAGGAAGAGCTCACTGGAGACGGTGGATCTTTTTTCGGTCACTTGGTGTAAATCACAGATATTTTGCTTGGAACTTGAGTTTTAGGGATGGTGCCTGGTGTATGATCAAGTTTCTGAGGAGAAATGTCCTCCATTTCGTTGTGAGTAGAGTCTGTGTCCGAGTGCGCAGTATGTTTGGAGGAAGTAGAGAGTTTAAGATTCCTTAATCACCCCATAAAAAAAGAAAAAGGGAGTCTTGTGAACAGTGCGTAATTTGAACCCTCAAAAGCAGTACAGCAGGGTCAGATACACTATGAGGAGAAGAAGGTTTCAACTCTAGAAGAGCAGAGCACACCGGTATGTATCAGAAAATCGCATGGTCTACCTCCTTAATCAAGAGACACTATAAGCGCAGTCCGAATATAATAATGTTCACAAAATGAGGATACTTAAGCACTCCAATTCATAATAAAATACATTTCTTCACAGAAATTAAATATCCTGGGGGATCAGAGCACAAAAATCAAAGTAAAACATGCTTGTTTTCCCTAAAATAAATGTTCCAATTACATACAAGCAGAGAAAAAATTAAAGCGCTGGGAAAAGGTTTCAGACATTCTGAAAGAGGAAGCCTTTAAATATATAAGTGCGTAAAATTTCAAGAAGGGCTGCTTTATCCGAGAAGAAAAAGCTACTCGGTATTTCAAAATGGGGCTGCCGCCACAAAAAAACAGGGGAAATCCCTTGATGATATTTCAGCACTGAACTTGCTGCAACGAGGATATAAAAATGTCCTGAGCAACTCACCACACGAAGAGGGAGAGATGCTTCAAATCTCGTCCCTCGGCGAGCGCTGGAAGCAGTCTCAAATTACATTGAGGTTCCCTGGTCCATCGGAGCTCAGCGCCGCTACTCCATCTTAGAACAGCGTCGAAACCCGTTGTTTCACTCCAGGAAAGTACTGCATGAATGAAATATTTCTTAAACAGTCCTTGAAAATGATATTTTGAGCAGATGATGGGAGCTTCTGCCCTCAAACTGATTACATCCTATTTGAACAATAGGTTTCAGTATGTTCAGCTAGGAACTTCCTGCTCAGAACAGTTCATGCTACCATGTGGGGTGCCCCAGGGCTCCTCACAGAGCCCCACATTATTCAACATATATGTGACCCCCTTGACTGATATAATTAGGAAGTTTGGCTTCTCCATGATTTCCTACACAGACGATACTCAGTTAGTGGTGTCCATCTCCAGTAATTTGGAGGAAACAGCTGACCGCTTTAATTGTTGCATGTCCCACTGTGAATCAGTGGATGAGCACGAACTGCCTAAATCGGAATGGGGGATAAACAGAGGTACTCCTGCTGGGCTCCGACACCTCCTGTTGGTCGCATAGTTGGTGGCCAGCCAACCTGGGTGATTCTCCAGTCCCAGTCAAGAAGGTGAAGAATCTAGGCATCATCTTTGATGATAACTTGACTTTTCAACACCAGATTAATAAGGTTTCATCTATTGTCTTCCTGACTCTAAAGACAATTAGGAAAGTTTGGTCTTTTATTCCACCAAAGGCAGTAAAACACTGGTGACCGTTTGTTGCGGGGGACGTGGGACGCTAGTTGGAACAAGAGGAACTGACACTGAGCCCTTAAGTGTGCTTTTTAAGGATGGCTTTATTTTCATGAACACTCTTCTCTGGCGGCTGGTGATTCTCTCTCTTGCGAATGCCGCTGGATCGGTTCTGGGGTTCTTTAAGGGATCCAGTGTCTGGCCGGTTATGTCCTGTTAAGTCCCAAGCGTATCTCAGCAGAGTGGTGGGGAACACGCCTCTCGGATGGTATATCATATCGGAGAAGACCCAAAACAAAAAGAACAAAACACAAGTATTAGGACAGTCGTCCGGTTTTCTAGACTCGAAAGGGACCGGGAGTGAAGGAAACCAGGTGTTCGGGTGTACTTCCTGTACAGAGGCAGTGCAATAAGTGCTCGTGAAAGGGGGCAAAACGTGCAGAGGCTTCTGGATATTTACAATATATACACTGTATACAGAGCATACACAGGTGGTGTTTGTTCTAGGGAGGAGGAGTGGTACGTTGTCCCACCCAACCCGCTAACTTGCCCTGTACCTGTTGGAGCCACACTCCTCCTGTGGGAACGTGGTGGGGCGACTCGTGAGGTCGTTGGCCTCGGGGCTTGCTGGAACTGCCACGGAAGATCAGGTCGCTCGTCTCCTCGTCTCCTTCGTCCTCCGATGTATCTCGACACTCTCTCCTCTCCTCTCACTCTCTCCTCGCCTCCTGGGAAACGCCGTCCGTCCTCTTCTGGGTTCCGTCCTCTATTGACAGATCGTCATCCAAAGGGGGAGGAGTCTCATCCGGTTGATAACTCCAGTTAAAGGCGCCGGTGTCCTTTCCTTCTTCCCAGCTTCATGTGTGTTGCTCGTCCGGATCCCATTCAGCGCTTTGATGCGGTTCTGACTGCTGCTGCAAGGGGACACAATTGGGTGAGAGGGGCACGGCGGACCACCAGTCCTGTATTGCTTTGGGACCCTCTGGTGTGCTGCCCGCCCCGTCACATACCACCCCCCCTGGCTTTTCCCGATCGGGGAGAGGGAAGACTCTGGAGAGGAAATCAGCGTTCCCGTTCTCTGAACCCTTTTTGTGCCGTACAGTAAACGCATATGGTTGAAGGGACAGGAACCACCTAAGTACCCGGGGATTGTGGCCCTGGTTAGCATACATCCACTTCAAGGGGGCAGGGTCAGTATACAGGAGGAATGGCTTTCCCTCTAAATAATATTGTAACTTCTCAATGGCCCATTTAATCGCAAGACACTCGCGCTCTATTGTGGGGTACTTGCTTTCCCGTGGGAACAACTTGCGGCTGGTGTAAAGCACCGGGTGTTCTAGTCCATCCTCCCCTATCTGGGACAACACTGCCCCAAGCCTGCCTCTGATGCGTCCGTTGCTAGGAGAAATGTCTTGTTGAAGTCAGGCGAAATCAAGACGGGTTGTGTCGTGATTGTCCGCTTCAAATCCTCAAACGCCATCTGAGCCTCCCGCGATGGGTGTAGGATTTCCTTGGGTCTGACATCCTTCCAAAGTAACGAAGTTAGCGGTACGGCCAGCTCCGCAAATCTGGGGATAAATCGGCGGTAGTATCCGATTAGGCCGAGAAAGGCTCTTAGGTCTCGTTTATTGTGTGGGAAGGGTGTTTCTTCAATGGCCTTCACTTTCTCGGTCTGTGGTGCGATTTTCCCGTCCCCCAACATATAACCCAGGTATTTCTCTCTGTGGAAACAACTTGACATGTAACCCGGCTTTTTTGTTAGGATGGCTGTCAAATGGTGTAGATGGTCCTCCCAGGTTCGGCTAAAAATGACTATGTCATCCAGGTATGCTGAGCTGAACGAAGGGTATGGTTTTAGTATGCTGTTCATAAGGCGCTGGAACGTGGCAGGGGCTCCATGAAGGCCGAAGGAAAGAACTGTGAACTTGAAAAGGCCCTCGTCGGTTATGAAAGCGGTTTTCTTCCTATCTTCTTCACGGAGGGGCACCTGCCAATATCCCTTTTTGAGATCCAGGGTGGTGATGTATACCGCATCCCCTAGCTTCTCAAACAGCTCGTCGACCCTCGGTATGGGTTACGCGTCGAAAGTAGATATTGCGTTGCGGGCCCTGAAATCCATGCAGAAACGCTTGGAACCTTCTGGTTTGGGCACCATGACTATCGGGGAGGCCCAACTGCTGCTCGAGGGGCGGATAACCCCGAGGCTCATCACCTCCCGTACTTCTCTTCTCACCGCCTCTCTTCTGGCCGCTGGGATTCGATACGGCTTTTGTTTCACCATTTTACCGGGAAGGGTTTCAATGTTGTGTTCAACCAGCGTAGTCCTCCCCGGCAGATCCGAGAAAATATTGGAAAAATGCGATAGGGTCTGTTTCAGGTCGTTTTCCTTCTGAATGGACAGTTCGTTGTTTATGATAAGCTTGTCTATGGTAGATGATGTTTCAGGTCGAGTGGGTAGCAATAAGTTCGCTCCTTTGGGGGGCGGGCCAATCCACTGTTTCAATAGGTTAATGTGGTAACACTGGTTCTTCGTAGGCGTCACTTGTAGTCTGTATGTTGTGTCTCCAATCGTATCAGTTACTTGGTAGGGGCCTGTCCATTCGTTCTTGCCTTTGCAGGAGCTAGATGGCAAAAGTAGAAGAGCCCAGTCTCCCACCTTCAGTCTTATCAATTTCTTTCCTTTGTCGTAATTTTTCTTTTGTTTATTCCTTTGTTGCTCCAGGTTCGCACTGGCTAAACTCTGTAGTTTCCCTAGTTTGGACTTCAGTTGTGTAGTGTATTCAAGTAGAGATTTCTGTTCTTGTTCGCCCTCCGTTTCCCACTCGTCTTTCATGATGTCCAGTAAGGACCTTGGGAGACGTCCGTATAGGCGGAACAGCCTAGGCTGCTCTGTTTTTGGGCCCTGAGTACATATAGAGCCAACGGTAGGAGGCGGTCCCAGTCCGGTCCTTCTGCTGTAAGTAATTTTTTTAGGGTGCTCTTTAGGGTCTGGTTGTAGCGCTCCACCAGCCCATCTGTCTGGGGGTGGTATACGGAAGTACGTAGATGGTGGAGATCCAGTGTCTTGCAGACTTCCTTCATTAGGCGTGATGTAAACAGGGTGCCCTGGTCCGTCAGGATCTCCTTCAGGAATCCAACCCTTGAAAACAACTCCACAAATTTTTCTGCGATGTTAGACGTAGTCGGGGTCTTTAAGGGGAAGGCCTTGATGAACCGGGTAGCATAGTCCTCGATATCGAGGGCATACAAGTGCCCTCTTGACGATTTTGGCAAAGGGCCTATCAAGTCCATATCCACTCGTTCAAACGGGACCCCTATGATTGGCAGGGGTTGCAGAGGAGCTGCAGGAGGTCTGTGTGCATTTTTTTGGCAGATCTCACACTTAGCGCAATAGTTCAGGACATCCTTGTAGATTCCCGGCCAATAGAAACAGCGCAGTATGCTTTCCGTGGTCTTCTCTTTTCCGGAATGACCCGCCGTGAGGTGGGTGTGAGCGAAGAACAACACCTGTTCTCGAAAGGACACGGGCACTAATAGCTGCATATCTCCTCCTTTCTTATGTTCTCTGTAAAGTAAGTCGTTCTTGATAACAAACCGTGGATACGGGGGAGGATGGACGCTCTGTGCTATATGGGCGTGTTCCCAGGCGTTATATAGGGTGGCATCGTTGGCCTGGGCAAACCTGAAACTCCGGTCCAGGACCCAAGGATCAGGAGTAAGTAGGTTGTGTTTTGGAACCCTACTAACCGGGTGGGACCCCTTCATGGTGTTACGAAAAAGGGAAAGGAACCCAGGATTGTCTACACCCAGGATAACATCTTCTGGAAGGGAGTCTACAACCCCGACTTTTACTGTGCATGGTTCCCTATTTGTAGGTGTTATGGTTACCAGGGCTAGGGGGTATGGCTTAACATCCCCATGCATGCAACGTATGTGAACCACCGCCCCGGGAAAATTATGGCTGGGGTGTATAAAACGTTCCTGCACCACGGACTGTCTACACCCCGAGTCTAAGAGGGACTTTAATAGGTTGCCATTCATCCACACACTCACATAAAAGGAGGCACCCATCTCTGCGGAGTATAAGACCGTTTTGGGAAGGTACCCCACTTCCATCGGTTCTTCCGTGGGTCTTTTCCGGGGGCACATTCTGGCGATATGCCCCCATTCTCCACATTCGAAATATTGCGGGCCCCGCAGGAGAGGGGACTCCATTTTGAACGATTTCGGTTTCTGGTGCTACAACAAGGGCCTGGTCTTCTTCTCCACCCTCGGGGGGGAGTGCCCTTGTTTGCTTTCTCAGTATCCCATCCAGGACCATGAGGCTGGGCCCTGGCATAATTTGCTGCCATCTCTATGGCTCGTTCTATTGAGAGTCCTGAATGCTGCCTTAGCCCCCTTTGGGTGGCATATGGAAGAGCCTCCATAAATTGTTTGATATAAATTTTGGCCATCACCTCCTCCTTGGTGCTGGTAGCTGGTCTTAGCCACTTATCCGCAGCCATTTTGAGGCGGAAGAAAAGGGTTTTAGGGGTGTCGCCCGGAGTTCCTCTTTCCTTACGAAACCGGACCCTATATGCTTCTGCGTCAAGGCCCAGGTGATCTAAAATCACCTCCTTGATAACATTATAGGGGGCGTTTCCCAGAGGATTCGCCACTTGATACGCAAACTGGGCTTCTCCTGTTAATAACGAGGCTAAGAAGAAGGGCCATTTGTCCTCAGGCCACCCTAACGCTCTGGCGGCTCTCTCAAAGTTTAGTAGGAAGGTGTCTGGATCCTCCCCATGCACGTATTTTTGTAGGGCAATCCCGGAAGGGTGAGGAACAGGCGCTCGGGTCTCGCTGGCTACTTGAACGGGTGGTACTGGCACGGTCTTCTGGATGCTTTCTATATGGGCTGAGATGGTGTTTTGGAACATCTCTCTGTCAGCCTGGGCGGGCGTTAACTGCTTTTCCACTGCCCACTCCAACTTCTCTTGTCCCTTTATAAGGTGTTGAATGATGGCGTCCATCTAGGGGTTACAGATGGACTGGGATGGAGATCCCACTTCTGACACCACTTGTTGTGGGGGACGTGGGACGCTAGTTGGAACAAGAGGAACTGACACTGAGCCCTTAAGTGTGCTTTTTAAGGATGGCCTGATTTTCATGAACACTCTTCTCTGGCGGCTGGTGATTCTCTCTCTTGCGAATGCCGCTGGATCGGTTCTGGGGTTCTTTAAGGGATCCAGTGTCTGGCCGGTTATGTCCTGTTAAGTCCCAAGCGCATCTCAGCAGAGTGGTGGGGAACACGCCTCTCGGATGGTATATCGTGTCGGAGAAGACCCAAAACAAAAGGAACAAAACACAAGTATTAGGACAGTCCTCCGGTTTTCTAGACTCGAAAGGGACCGGGAGTGAAGGAAACCAGGTGTTCAGGTGTACTTCCTGTACAGAGGCAGTGCAATGAGTGCTCATGAAAGGGGACAAAACGTGCAGAGGCTTCTGGATATTTACAATATATACACTGTATGCAGAGCATACACGGGTGGTGTTTGTTCTAGGGAGGAGGAGTGGTACGTTGTCCCACCCAACCCGCTAACTTGCCCCGTACCTGTTGGAGCCACGCTCCTCCCGTGGGAACGTGGCGGGGCGACTCGTGGGGTCATTGGCCTCCGGGCTTGCTGGAACTGCCACGGAAGATCAGGTCTCTCGTCTCCTTGTCTCCTTCGTCCTCCGATGTATCTCGACACGCTCTCCTCTCCTCTCGCTCTCTCCTCGCCTCCTGGGAAACGCCGTCCGTCCTCTTCCGGGTTCCGCCCTCTTTTGACAGATCGCCATCCAAAAGGGGCCGGTGTCCTTTCCTTCTTCCCAGCTCCATGTGTGTTGCTCGTCCGGATCCCATTCGGCGCTTTGATGCGGTTCTGACTGCTGCTGCAAGGGGACACAATTGGGTGAGAGGGGCACGGCGGGCCACCAGTCCTGTATTGCTTCGGGACCCTCGGGTGTGCTGCCTGCCCCGTCACACCGTTCTAGCCCTGGCTAGACTCGATTACGGGAATGCCCTGTATATGGTCTTACAAAAAGAGCGTATGCTGAAACCACAGCATGTGCAGAATGCATTCCAGTTAATTTTCCAAGGATTAAGAAAGCTACACTGGCTCCGAGTGAAAAAAAGGATAGACTTTAAATCCTTATGTTTAGCATTCAAGGCTTCACAGAAACATTCCTCAGTACCTGAAACAACACCTCTCTTGGTACTCTCCAGCTGGAAATCTGAGATCAGCGCAGAGCAAACTCTTCCAAACCCCCAGATTAAACAAGGCACGTTTGAGAGGAGAAATCTTTGTTCTGGGCACAGTGAAATTGTGGAACTCACTCCCGACTGATATAAAGAACAGCCCAAGGTTGCTTTCCTTCACAAAAATACTAAAACCTGGTTGTTGTCTAACTAAACCTCTCTTTTCTGTTGTTTCTGGCCATCTACCACGCGGCGCCTAGACGCCCTTGGGCATTTGTGTGCTATATAAATTTCCAAATCAATCAATCAAGCTTCATTCACAATACACAGTTTCTAACTTTGTTGTTTATTGCTATTACATTTACCTCATTCATTTGAGGCTCCACGGAAACAAGGGGAGGGATGTCTTTGCAGCGGGACACTGATTGGGAGGGTGAATGAGCAGGAGAAAGTTGAGTAGAACGAACACCGGAACCTGCATCTATATTTAAAATAATGGCGTATTCAGGGCTCAAGTCCTAAAAAAAGAAGTGGGGGAACTAAACAAGTTAGGCAGTATGCAAATGACATCATGGTGCATGCCATCACAGTCATGACTCGTAACATAGCACGTGCCAACACTGGAAGTGACCTCACTGCAAATGACATCAGAAGAAGTGACGTCAGATATTAGGAGCTCACGCATATATTTATCAGGCATATTATGAGTACATTTAAGCATATACTGAGATTTAACGAAAGAGATTTTGTGTCGAGGTTGTGCCAAAAAAAGTCACGCAACCCTGATGCAAAATCGGGGCCTCAACAAATATATATATATTTTTAAACCTTGTCACAGAGAAATTGGCAACAAGGAGAAGCTTGGTAGAAGATCTGTTTTGTTTAATTGGTTGCAAAGTCTGCATTTTGAAATATTTTATGGGGTTAAGGCACTTGTTGCAGAGATCTTTGTGTGTCCAGTAAATCTCATAAATAGTAATAACGATAAGAAAACTCTGGGGGTCAACGCTTTTTCTGGACAGATCTGTGTTTTATGTAGTCCCAGATTTGAATCAAAGTAGTGTAGAAGTTTAATGTGCCTCCTCCAAAGCACATCATGTAACATGCAGATGGCAGATTTTTACTTTATGTAGATAGGTAAGTTGTTTACTGCTATGAACATAGAAATCCTTTTGTTACTTGCAGTTCACACATTGTAATCCTTCTAATATAGCACAGTGAGCTAGGAAGGACATGTGACTTCTACATCTTGTTACCCTTGCTTTCTTTTTTTTAAAAATATTTCTTTTTATTGAAATTTTAAAAACATAAACAAGAAACGACAAAGAAAAAAGGCAATACAATCGTTACAAATGGTGAAGCGTCCTGCGGGAAGGAAAGCACACAACTTTGGTACAGTCAACAATACAGGATGGGGGAGAGCAAGGGGAAATTGCAAATCAGGAGGCATTTTAGCTGAAACAGTAGTAGGAATGTCGAGTCAGGGGGAAGGTGGAGTGGTCTCGACATGTGTGAAGGGAGGTGCACATATTTCACCTTGATAGGAGTTCCACTGGCCCCAGACTTTCCCCCATTTTCGGGGCCTGCCACGTGCCACGTATGTTGTCTTCTCTCTAAACATACACCAGCCCATGTTTTCCTTCCATACCAGAACAGTGGGTGGCCTCTGGGAACCCCACAATTGCGCAATATCTCTCTTGGCAATCATATTCCCGAGGGTAACCCACTGAGTCTGAGCCACATCATAGTCAGTCGGCTCCCAAACATTCAACAAACATCTCCTAACTTCAGGCAACAACGCAACACCCGTGACCTCTTCCATAACCGCATGCACTCGGTTTCAATAACGCACAACCGCCGGGCACTCCCAGAGTATGTGAAGAAAAGTGCCCAGTAGACCGCATCCACGCCTACACATCCCGTCCGAGGAATACCCCATACTAATAAGGCGAGGACCAGTCACATAGATCCGGTGGAGGATTTTAAGCTGCACAAACCGGAGACGAGCCGGAATTGCAACCTCCTTCGGTGAAGATACCGCCGACTGCCAGTCTTCACCATCCAACTCGAGACCATCGCCGGTCCAGGCCTCTCTGAGACGGTCTAAGAGGTCAACCCAATTATTTATCAACTTTTTATAGATCAGCGAAATTGTACTGTCGGGGACGTGCCCGTCCAGTACCCGGTCTTCAAGTGGGGATGCCTCCGGGATAGTGGTACCCGATGGAAAGACCGAGGTCAACGCATGGCGAATTTGTACATAACGGAAAAACTCCCTATCGCTCAACTCGTATTTACCCTTGCTTTCTTATGTAGCACATCTTGTACATTGATTTACAAATTTACATGATTTATTGTCAATGTATAACCTGTGCGTTACATAAAGCGTTCTGACACACTCCATTGGGATCATTAGCACTATAAAAGGAATAAAATAGTGCTATTTAAATTGTTTTTTGTGTAAATACTGGCACAGATCAACACATCTGACATTCTGGAGTGCATGCATTTGTATACAGGGAGCGAACAAAGTCATAAGCATGCCTCTCTTAAGTACCTGTCAAGTGATAACAGGCTGTGTGCTTTTGTTTCCCCTCTGTTGCATTTGCATCTAGGTGTGCATCTTCAGATAGCTCCCAGCCAGGATACTCAATCAAAAGGAGGCCTGCTAGCGTCTTAAATCCAGCCTTTATCTTTGGCCCAGCTGGGGGCAAAAATAAAGCCCCCTCCTCACCTGCACGTTGCTGTTGCGAATGGAAAGCATACAAAGCGCAGGCGCTGATGAGCGTGTCCTGGTGTTAAACTTAATGTGGAATAACTATTCATAGCATTATTTATACTTCTGTGTGACCTAGGTAATTTGTTCCAGGTACAACATCATTAGTTCATCAGTCTGTGTCGAATATGTGTCACGCAGCCGGACCGTCGTGACAGTTCCAAGATGCTGCGGGGCGGCAGTCCGATGTCCTGTACTGCTGTTGAGGATCCTGTTGACAAGGGCTTGTGATGCAAAGTCCGGTCTCAAAGATGCATTGTGCAGTCGGGGAAACGCATCAGTTCAGAGGCGCTGCAAGACTGCAATGCTGTGTCTGCCATCGTCATCGAACCTACCGTCAATGAGGGATGCGAGGGGCTGTGCCAAGGGATGTGTCGTCGTGATTCCGTTGTAGCTGCAGGACGTAATGCAGGCCTCTGCGATGCAGAAGATCCACTCAGCATTGGCATTGGCAATGCATTGGTTATGCTCGGGGTTGTGCCGCTCAGCAGAGGAGATGCTTTTGTTTGGGTGGGTTGACAGAGGCTGGCAGAGCACCTTAGACCCACTTTCAAAGGTCCAGGACTGGGGTGTCACCACTTGGCATGGTAAACTCACAGATTGCAAAGCCCGGGTGCTGAGGTTGAGTTTGGTAAAGCCTTCTGTCTCTGAGGTTCAAGTCAGGAGGCCAGCCAACTAGCCCATGAAATCACTCTGGGGTCCTGGGTTCAAAAGTTGCAGATCCTGTCCTTCGGATCCAGGCAAGAGGATATCAGGCAGCAGATCAGGTCAGCAGGACAACAGTCGTTCAGAGCAGCAATCCAGCAGAGTGGCAGTCTGTTCAGCAGCACAGCAGTCTTTCTACCTGGTAGAATATCCACAGGTCTAGAAGTATACTGAAGAGTTGGTGTGTAAGGTCCAATATTTATACCAAGTTCTGCCTTTGAAGTGAGAGAATTTACTGGAGGTTCCCCTTTGAAATGCAGAGTTGTTCTGCCTTCCTGGCCCTTATTTGACTGGAGAAACTTCCATCCACCATTTTGGCAGTTGAATGTTTACTACCACACTGAAATTGGACTATCTACTGCATTTAGAACTGTCTGCTAAGGGGGTGCAGATATCAGTAGAAATGGACAGAACATGTAGCGTAATTCCTTGACTTGTGGTGTGGACTAATCACCACAACCAGTGGAGGTCCATGAAATGTACCTGCAAAGACCCTGATTCTGAGGTGGCAGGAGTAGTAGGTGCTATTTATTGCACACAATAAAATCCAAATCCCCGGGTTCGAAATGTATTGGGTGCGATAATTTGCACCAATTTTGTGCTTATGGGAAACAACATGTAGATTTTGCAGTTTAGTGCTACGTAATCCATATGTAATGGTAAACAACATATTCCCCAGTTAAACTGTGGGAGGTTTGACCTGCCAAAATTTAACAACGGGTGATGTATTTAATTCATCTGGTGATTACCAGGTACAGTAAATAACACCAAACAGGTGTTTTTGGACAGGTGTAGAAAACATCAACCAAGTCAAAATCTGGACTTCTGTAGGAGGATTGCATTATACCATTTCTCTACTGATTTCCAAAGCACTCTCCAAGTGAGCAAACAGTTAGTGCCTAATCATCCAGTGCATGGATCAGGAAGGGTGTTGATTGGAGTGTCAAGTAGAGTGTAGAGTTTTTTAAGTCCTGTATTATGCCCAGGGACTATGCTCCAAAGGTGTAGCAGAAGCATGTAGCTGCGCTTGCTGAAGGCAAATAGTATGCGCAAGAGACACTGGGCCCGATTCACAGAACTAACTTAAGTCAAAATCCTAAACTTACTACTTTTGGTATTCACAGAAGTTAGGATTTTGTCTTAAGTTTGTCTTAAGACAGACTTAAGACAGACTTAAGTTAGGATTTTGTCTTAAGTCTGTCTTAAGTCTGTCTTAAGACAAACTTAAGACAAAATCCTAACTTCTGTGAATACCAAAAGTAGTAAGTTTAGGATTTTGTCTTAAGTTAGTTCTGTGAATCGGGCCCATTATGAGGGATGGATTTGTGCAGGAAGCATATGCAAACCATTGTATTTGAGGTCATATGTGATACGTTTTACGAGAGCCAAATTTTCAATCATGATATAAATACTGGTGTCTGTGACCATTTTAATTCGTCATGGGGTTGACTTCCAAGGTTTACATGGAGTACCAAGTGAAAGTGCTTCCCCAAGAGTCTATGGTAAAAGTAAACTTAATGGAGGCACTAGTAAACTACCAGTATATTATAGAGTCATGAACTATTAAGAGTGCAACACCTTAATGTACTGTTATACCATCAATAAACCACTATGGCCCAGATTCTGGGTCAGAAGGAGTAGAATTACCACATGAAATTTCTCTCTGCCTGATTCAGAGCGGGTAGGTTTTTTCACACCCAGAGTTGTAGAACCATACCTGTTTCCTTCACCTTGTAATAATGTTCAGAAAAATCACATCAGGCTTTGGCTTCAGCAGCAGCCAAGCCTCATTTCTTTTTTTTAAGGGAAACTTACAATGATATATGGAGGTGGAGTAGAATCATTTTGGCCCCATCTTCTACTTTTGGCTAGGCATCATACATATATATTTACATTTGGCCTTATGTACTTGTGTGATGCAATAATACTGAAGAGATATGGTGCACCGAAGGTATAGAAGTGCATCTTTTATGTGTTTTGACATATATATGTGTGTGTGTTAATGTTTTTCTTTTCAGAAACATCTGGACTGCTGATATTAATCTTCTATAGGTTTAGATTGTAAGGTGGTGCGCTAAAATGCATTTAAAGCAGTGCATTCCCCAGGGATTAGTGAAAATGAATCCCATGTGTGTTTAATGTTTTCTTTATAAATTGTGACCAGTTATCATTTTTGCTTAAAATTACATGTATTCGTTATTGTGCCACATATAAGAGTACTGCATGATATAGCTTTATTCATTGTTAAAGATTTCATTTACTGGATTATATGTAGTTTGCAGATTTAATATGTTTTCTAAAGAGAAATGTTATGTTAGCATGATTGTGGGCCTGAAGCTTGCAGTCGAGACATTTAACCTTAACAGGAAAGTTGTGTTTCTGTAGGTTTTTCTCGTCTGCAGGTGCAGACCAAAGGCATTCCTTAGTTAGTGAAAAGTACATTGTATTCCAGAGATAGTGAGGCGATGAGGAGCTGGCAAGGTTAAGTGATTTTAATGAAGAACAAAAGCAGTGTTTCCATTTGGTACTATCAGATCAAGTGAGAAACTAAGGATGCTTTAGAAGCGGAGACTGGAATATGGGAGTACTGTTTAATGTGCCAAGTTCTTTTCTGGGAACTGGAAAACATATTATGATGTGTATGAGGTCATGTCTTTTTTTCATCTTCTTTGTTCACTGACTCCACCTTGTGTTTAGCAAGATGCCCTTTAGTCTTACGGAGATACAGACCTCTCTTGACATCTCTGAGTGGTGGCTTCATGCTATATGTGATTCTTTACTTATAGAACTTCTACAGAGGTTCTGATGCTGACACCTTTCTTGTTACCTTGACTCAGTAGGGTTTTCCGTACTCTTAGTTTAGTATAGGGTTTTAGTGGATGCTACAAATCTTTTCTATGTATGGGGAGAAGGATCGAAACCATTCGTTCAGTTATCAGATCCGTTTCCTTATTTTCTGTATTGTGCCTACTGAGATTTTTATATGCTCTTTGCTGTTGAGGAACAATATTTTGTGATGCTTTGGTCTTCCCTTGATAATTGTATATGTTTGCAGGATGTTCTTGAGGTTGATTTATATTAGTCTGACTTTGAGTTTGTAATAAACTTTTTTGCCTCAAGTTGCGTACTCAGACTTTTATTGTGCGGTCCTAATGATCACACTATACTTTGAGATTTAAATTGCTGTTAACCCTTCTTCCTCTCAGGCTACCACAGAGGTCTTTTGACCACAGTTGAATTGGAAGAAGCAGCCCAGATCGTTCACAGATGGTAGCCAATCAAGGATGGTTAGTACCTAAAGTAGAGGGGTTAGAAAACGATTACTTTAAATTAGTCTAGATCCAATAAAAGTTCTTAGCACCCATGTTTTGACTTGGAGAATCAGTGTTGGTGGTGTTCAACTGTTTCGAGAGGGAACTGTAACAGAGGAGGAGTGAGTATCAATAGGTTTGTGTGTAAATGGCTTATGCTTAGCTTGCGGTGTTTGTGGAAATTGTGTGGTGTCTCACGGAGATTATGTGATATGATGTAATAATGTTTTAAATTATTGTGTGAGGGAAGCGCTTACTGTGTAGAAGTTATCGAGTCCTGCGTGGGCTAAGGTCCCAGGATAATATTAGAAACCATAGAAGATACTGTATTGTAAAGTCTGCTGAGGTTTTGTGGGGGTTGGTCATGAGACGTGGTCGACAGCCCAATCGAGAAAGGGATATTATTCTTTTGTGTGAAAGTGAGGTACGCTTACTGTGGCGGACCTTTTGCTCAAAGGAAAGCTGCACTGCTCAGAGGGATTCCCTTCAGGATGAGGTTTCATTTGAATGTGTGTATGTGTTTCTTTGTATGATTGATTTCTGTTGATCCTTTAGTAAAGCAGACAATTGTTATTTGTTGTTATAGCATTGTAGTTATTTGGAAGAGTGTTGCTGTAAAGAGTGCATGCATGAAAATTTTAAACGAGGGTGAGCTGCTGCGAGGAGTGAGATTGCCGTCACAGTGTGCCGCGCTGGTATAGGTTGCCTGGTGTGAAGTTGCTTTGTTAGTGACTGTACATGTCACGACGTGCTGCTGTTATTGGTTGATGATTTGTAGACATTTCAAGCAAAATATTGATTTTTGGGTCAAAATGAACAAATTTTAATTGAAAATGAAAGGTTTCATCTTTGTTTAACATTTGTTTAGAGGAGATGTTCAAATACCTCTCAGGGGGGAGCCCCACCCGAAGACACTGGAAGGTCAATATATGGAGAATTTTATATGAGATGAAACCACAGCCTACACCTACACAACTTGAAGTGCTGATCACTTGAGAGTGTGCGGCTCATGCATGAGAAAAAGAGAGATATGAGAAACAAGTGAAAAATGAAGTGCGTACTTATGCAGATGCGAGGTGGGATGCAGAGCAGAAAAGGTGGAGAACTGACATGTTGAGGGAGTGAAATTATACACATTATTGCGAAACTGAGAAATGGAAAGAAGGACCAAAAAGAGAATAAAAGATAAAACAAGAGAATCTGGAGCGAAAGATGAAAATAGTAATAGTGATTCTAGTGACAGTCTTTTAGACGTATTAATGTTTGAGCGACCACCTCTGTATAATGAGATTCGAGTGGAGGGAGATCAGAGCGAGGCTGCAGGTGGGAATTCTGGATTGACTACTGTACCAGTAAGTTCGAGTCCTGGTATGAGAGAGATTTCTCCTATGCAGAAGGACCAGAGCATGAGGCAGACTATTACAGTGACTCAAAACTTGATAGGAAGAAATTCAGGGACTTGTGTTCCTGGGACCTCCACTGGATGTACAGTCCCAGATGCACTTACGGTTCCTGTTACCATTGGAGCAGTGGTTTCTGTATAAAAAGCTGGTTCCGGGGGAAATGGGATTCAAACCTCAGCTGTTCCTGCTCAACAACAGCATCAGATATTACACCCATGAGTCTAAGATTAGGTGAATTTGGGCCAGATGTACGACCATTCTGTTTAGCGAGTCGCAAATTGCGCTGAATTGCGACTTGCAATTTGCATCTCGCTAAACCAAATGGACAACAGTGCCGACAGTCACTGTTTGTGATTCCCAATGGGGTCGCAAATTGCATGCCTCATCAATATTCATGAGGCAAGCGCAATTTGCGACCCAATTGAGAATGGCTAGTACTCACAGGGATGGTGGCCTGCTGGGGTCAGCCGGCCACCATGGCTGTGTCTGCTTTTTAACTAAAGCAGTTTTGTTTAAAAATGCAGCCTGTTTTCCTTGAAGGAATTGTTGTGTAAACTGAATAGAGCTACAAACTCATGATGAGGATATTGCTTTTAAATTGGCAAATGAGAATCCAATTATCGGAATGTATCCAATGATGACGACAGAAGATTTTTCTTAGATCTCAGAGATTCAGTGAGACCAAAAGTTTGGGATTTTTCAAGAAAGGACAATGGGCTCATTGAAGGAATTGAGCCTGTCCTTATACAAATTAAACCAAATGTGGAATATCGTAGAAAACTGCAGTATAATTTGACCCCTGAAACAATTGCTGGAATAACTCTAGTGATCGAGACAAAGATTCAACAAGGTATACCGAAAGAAATCATGGGGAGTCCATGTAACTCACCCATTATGGGACTGCAGCCTAGCGGTAAGTACCGCATAGTGCAGGACCTTCGCAAGAGCAATAATATTGTGATCCCTTGTTGTCCCGTGGTACCAAATCCTGCTGTAATATTGTTCTAAATTCCATGCGAGGCTTAAAGTCATCGATTTGTGACAGGCATTCTTATCCATCCCTTTGCATGACGACAGTCAGTTCCTCTTTGCATTAAGTTCAGAAATCATATTTTGGCATGGTGCCAAGTCCCACAGGGTATAAATAGAGCCCTTTCATTTTTAACCAGAACCTTAAGAAGAATTTGAAGTCTTTGGTTATGCCCTGTAATTCTGTCCTGGTCCAGAATATTGACGACCTCCTGGTTGGGTCAAATATGCAGAAAGCATGCAAAAATTGCACTATTGCAATGCTCAACCACTTGGCTGAGAATGGACATAAACTATCCCCTAATACGTTGCAGTATTGGTTTAGAGAAGTCAAATATCTTGATCATCATATTGAGAAAGGTGCGAAAGGGGTGTCACAAGAAAGAATCTCGATGATCATGCAAATGAATCGGCCAACAACACAGGAAGAAGTCAGGATGTTTTTGGGAATGGTGGGCTACTGTCATCAGTGGATACCTGACTTTTCCCTAGTGGCCAAACCTTTACAAAAGCTCTCACAAAAGGATGTGTTGGATCTGGTGACTTGGGACAATGATTGGTTGCATTCCTAGAGCTGAGAGAAAGTCTCTGCTGCTCCCCAGCACTAAGAATGCCTGATTACAACAAACCATTTTTGCTTTTCTGCAGTGAAAGAGAGGGCTGTGCTCCTTCAGTGCTAACACAAAAAACATGGAGAATCCTGAAGACCAATTGTTTACTTGTTAGCCATGTTAGATCCTTTAGAGCTGCTGCCCTTCCTGGCAGCCCTAAAGTGGTGGCGGTGACAGGTGTCAGCATCACAATATGCAAAAGTATGGTAATGGGGCATCCTTTGACTGTGTATGTTCCTCATTCTGTCGACTGTTTTAACTGGGAAGACATAGCTCCTTATGAACGGTTGTCTGACACTGCATGAGGAAATCATACTGGTAGCTGGGAATGTATCCCTAAAGAGATGTCCTGTTTTTAATCCTGCCCATTTGCTATCCCTTCCTGATAATGACAATTGTGATTGTGAGGTGGAGCATGACTGTCTCGATGTTACTTGACTATGCACCAAGCCAAGACCAGATATAGAAGATGAACCACTACCTGAATCTGATTATGTATTGTTTGCGGCAGGCTCGTGTTTACGAGCTCACAAAGGAAATTTGAGAGCTGCTTAAGCAGTTTGTACTGTTTCAGGAGTAGTGGAAGCTGCTTGGCTTCAATGAGTAGTCTCCGCACAAGTGGCTGAATTAATTGCTCCCACCTGAGCATGCCAAGTTTCAGATCGATTACCGGTGACTATACTTACAGATAGTCAGCACAGATTTGATGTGATGCATGATTTTGGACAGTTATGGTTCCAGAGGGGATTTATGACATCATCAGGGTACCCCTCATGCAATGTTAGCAGGTGAGAAAACTGTTAGAGGCATTGTAATTGCCTGCACAAGTCACAGTTGTAAAATGTTCTGCATATTGCAACGGAGTGGACTATGTGACTCTTGGCAATATATATGCTGACGAAGTCACATGGTACTGTGCTTACAATGCTTGTACATTTAATGGAGAGTATGTAAATGAAGAAACAGATGAGATCAATTACAACCTTTTACGCACAGCAGCTGATACTTGATAGTTAGTTAAGAGGTTAGAGGAAGAGGTGTCAGAAGCAGAACAGCAGAACTGGGTAGGTGCAGGTTATGTTAAAAGAGATGAGGGTGAAATATGGATGTCAGGAGATGGCAGACCTAGGTTGCCAAATAGTTTGTTGCCACCAATGGCTAGACATTACCATGGTCTGACATATGTAGGGAGGGATGCTATGGTCAGAATGTTTCACCAAGTATGGTGTAATCCAAAGTTCAGATTGCTAGCTGAAGCAATATGTCACAGGTGTGTTGTGTGCCAACAGAACAACGTAGGGAATTCCGGAGGTCCTTTCAATAGGATGCAGATGGGTTTTTATTAAGATACCTGAATGCACTGGGCTGAGATATGTATTTGGTTGTCATGTGCATCTTTTCACAATGGGTTGAGGCATATCACACAAGAAGGAATGATAGGCTCACAGTAGCAAAGTTGTTGTTGAGGGAGTTACAAGTTTCCACTTCCCTAAGTCTTTGGAACCAGATGAAGCATGCACTTCAAAAACGAAGTGCTGAGGATGATGTGTGCTGCCTTGCAGATTAAACCGAGACTGCATTGTAGTTACCGACCTGAGATTTTAGTCTGGTAAAGCAAGTCAATAAAACACTGAAATTAAGACTTACCAAAGTGTATGCTTCTATGTCTTTGAGATGTCTACATGCTCTTCAATTGGTTTTGAAGAGCCTCCGCAGCACACCCTATCAGAGGACAGAACTGTCTCCCCATGATATCAATATGGGGAGGACAATGAGATTGCCAGCTGTACCTGCAAATGCTCTGGTAAATATTACTGATGATCTGATACTAGATTACTTCAAAGGACTGGCTGATGTGGTGCATTCTGTATCTCATCATGTTGAATCTGCTCCAGCCACACCGCACCAGGAGCAATGCCACGGCCTAAATCCTGGAGACTGTGTGGTGGTGAAGAAACATGTACACAAGTTGTGCTTGGAGCCTTATTGGCGTGGGCCTTACCAAGTTATACTAGTAACTACAACTGCTGTGAAGTACAGAGGTCTCCCCAGTTGGATCCATGCTGTCATACTTGTAGCTTTCCATGTCCCCTTGATGAAATAACAGCACCTCTATCAGAAGAGCCAGTGGTGGTTGAGAGATCACGGGAGCAGGTTATTCAAGCTTTAAGGAACAGTCAGAAACTGAAATAGCACATGATCTGCCTGAGAAGGGTTTTTGAGAGTTGAATGACAAAAATGGTGAAGGAGCGGCTAATCCAGTGGTCATAACATAGATAGACTCAGACCCTGACGGAGAGCCTAGTGCTAGAGAACCACGAGTGTAATTAGAAGATCGTTGGCTGAGAACGTGGGAGAAAGGGAGACTGGTCCTGCAGGCAGAAAGTGATCTCCCAGATATCCCAGCGGATGTAGAGGATTCAGACCTGAGTGAAGAAAGAGAAAAGACAACACTCACGAGGTCAAAGCGAATGTACACAACCCCTGAATGGACATACTTTCTTGCAAATGACAGAAAGAACAAGTTCTGGGAATTTTGGTATCACTGTGAAAGTTCAATTGAAACTTCAGGAACTTGATCTCCAATTTGATTTAACATTTGAACTTCCTTTGTTGACAAGACTGAGGGGCATAATTACAAGGGAAGTGGTGGAGTGAGGCGCTAGCCTTCCGGGCTTAACGCCTCACTCCGCCACTTCTAAAATGCAGGGCTGCACCATATTTACAAAAATATGCTGCAGCCCTGCATTTCCCCTACGCTGGCACAACACTTGGCAGCCTAGTACCAATGCAGGCACCTTTGCACCATAGTGCAGGGGGGGGGGGTGTACAAGTGCAGGGGAAGATTTTTTATGTACAGGAAGGTCCCCCTTCCTGCCGTTTTGTAACTTCTATGTGTGCTGCTTAATGCAGCACACATAGAAGTTGCAAATCGGCATTTAAAAAAAGCATTGTTTATGTGCAGGAAGGGGGACCTTCCTGTACATAAACAATCATTGGCCTTTTGCTGTTTTCATGTGTGCTGCACAACGCAGTACACATGAAAACAGCAAAACCAAGAGAAATGAAACATTTCTCCTTGTTGCGCCAGGATAAGGCCTAGTTTTCCCTAAGCTTAATTCTGGCATTGCCTCCTATTTACACCACCCTTGTAAATAGGGGGCAGCCTCAGAATCAATGGATGTTGAGGTGGAACGCCCACAGCAGCACCCATTGGCCTCCCCTTTCACTCTAAGCATACCGTGAAATGGGGTCTTATTTACTAGGCAGTGTTACGCCACCTTTAGCAGCATAACGCTGCCTTGTAAATAAGGCGAAACCCTTATCGCCACAGGAACGTCGTAAAAAGAAAAGATCCCGTGGTAATAGGGGCTTGTAAATTTGCTTCTGAGTGCCTTGAGACATCTTATCTTAGATATGGCTGAATTTACCTTTTTGGATGCAAACAAGTTTCTTGTGCTAGTTGATGAACTGAAGCATTCATTCAATAATCTTTATTTGGTTTCAGATATTAAAACCATAAAAGCACACAATAAATATATAAAATACAACAATGAATTTGGTCAAAATAAAACAGACCACACCAGGCGCTGCCGGTATATTGAAATATCTGTACCGAGCAGACCACTAACTTCAAGTTACAAAAGTTCTACAATAATAAAGACGAATTACCAAGGGTTTTGCGGGGAGTACAGTCAAGGAGGCTGGTAAATCACAATTGTATCTAAGTCCGATGGCGAATTTAAAAAAATTAAAGTACTGAAGAACTGAAGCATTACATATTGGTACTAATAGTGAATGAGTTAGACCGTTTATTATCAAAGACATTTCATAGACTTTGTAAGGCAAAACAAAGATGTATTAAGGCTATGTACATAGTTTCATTGTACAATCATTCAAACTTAATCTTGCTGCTTGCACAGGTGGAAATTGACAGAGAAGTCTCTGCAGCTGCTATGTTCCACCCAAGTTTTACATTCCAAGGAAGTAATGGAAGCCTATCCTAATACTAGTAGGCGTAAATACATCATAGTAGACACACTAATGGCTTTAGTTGTAGCATTAGTTATAGTTCTTATAGGGTTATATTCAGCTACAGCTAGCTCAATAGAATCTAAGTCTACTGTTGCCGTTACCATGTCACATTCTTCTGAAAGTAGCATGCATTTGTGAGGGGTTAAGAAATTACACACAGATGTATCAAGAGGGGATTATACCTTGAACATTTATTTTAGATTGGTTTATGAGTATATAGACACGATGAATGCAAGAAGTTGCTATGTTTGTACTCGGTTACCTGCTTCTGCTTCTGAGGAAATTACCTACCACCATCTTCCTCTGACATATGGTATTTCTTTGTAGCCTCTTACTAAGTATATTTTATGGAGAAGGCAGCCTTTAATACTTTTTTTGAATTATGACAAAGTTCTTCCACAAGTCCCCCTTCAAATATTTAAATAAGAATCTTTATTTTAAAGATGCAGAGATTGCGGGGGATCGTGGCTACAAAGCCACCGATGGAGGATGTGTGAGCCGAGAGCTCAGCGCCAGCCAGGTTAATTATCCTGACACAGCAGTGCTTCGGCCTGGAAATGGGGGTGCCCTACTGGGGCTTCTGTTGAGGGAACGCCTGCGTTGAATACGACACCCTAGTGGAGCCTTCACGTATGGTTCTGAGGTGAAGATGGGACGGACTGGGCGAGGCTGTAAGACAATGGCGGCTGGAGAAGGGGAGACGAGCTGCGTCATGGCTGGCGAGATTGTACTGCAGCACTGAGAGGGACGGAGGGGGCTCCCAACGACCCGGCTGCCGACTGCAGGCCTGAGATCTCTCCCCGGGACAGCGAGGACTGGGGCATCTGCCTGATTGCCGCATATGCAGAGCTGCGGCCGGACCCGCAGGTGTGCGGTGGGGCACTCATGAGGAGGTTGGAGCGGCTGGCTTGGTGGTCAGACCGGGCTGCTGCGGACCCGGGATAGGTGTCTTTTGGATGATTTCCGGGCGGCAGTGAGGCAGTATGCTCTGAGATCCCCACTGGGGCGATGACCGTCAACACTGCATGCTATTAATGCGGAGGGTAATTACGGCGGACTGGGCGCTTTTCTCTCTGCGGGCGACGCGGGACACTTGGTGGTGTAGACTTGACCCGTGGAGCCTGGCAGCAGCCCCCGCGCTGGTTGTGAGGAGGTGGTAGTCTAGGAGGGGACCGGAGGTGTGGTGAGGCATCCCGCTGGTGCGTGCTGGCCTGTTTGGCCGTGTGACCTCCTGTTGGCAACGCCGCGGTGGAAGTGGCGCATCAGCTGAGGTCTCCCTTCCCCCCCTGAGCAGCAGAGCGTTGATGGTTGGAGGTCTGCCCCGAGAACGGGGAGAAATGGAGTGGCGATAGTCGGCAATGTGTAGGGGCACACAGGCCTGTCGAGGTACACACTGTACGGGGCGGTTTGTTGCTGAGACTGCAGTAACTCTCCTTGGCACACCATTGTTGGGCTGCTTGATTGTGGTGACCCCCCGCCTGGCTGGGAAAGGCTGTGAGGCTTTGTGCATTGTGGCAAGACTGTGCAGCTACCGGAGGAGGTCAAGCGGGAGCTGAAGGTCAGTGTCGGGCGGAGTTGATTGCGATCCTCTGCGGAGGTGCGCCGCTCGTCGGACGGGACACGGCGGCCCTAGTGGTGGCCTGGACTCGAGGTGAGAGGCCTTGTGGAGGGCTCCCGTCTGGGGAGTGGACTAAGCTGGCAGTGTATTCTGGGGAAGTCCTGGGACACAGGGGTATCATCGGCCCTGCCTGAACGGGAAGTGCCGGTCAGGAGGATCCAGGACTGGTGCAGACGGGGGCCCCCCTTGGCTGCTGGAAGTGGGTACCGGGGAAACAGTGAGGGGCCCAGGTGCAGACCCTGAGTGCGCCCCACTGGAGGATCTGAGGGTGCCCTGTCCTAGCTGTCGTTGGTGCTGGGGGTGGTGTGGAAAGGACATTTCTGGGATCTGGACTCAACGTCAGCCAGTAGAGGGGTCTTTGTGAGTTCTACATGGCGGTGTGCGACCTTGGAGTGGTGGATTCCAGCTGAGCAGGAGATAGTGGATTGCGCGCCCAAGGCCACCCGCACAAGGACGGGGGCAGTGGAAGGAGAGTCTTCCGCTATGGGGAAGCCACGGGGGAAGCAGATCGGTCCCCCCCCGACCTGGAGGATGGCAAGGTGGACTCAAAAGATGCTGGGGAGGAACAGGCGGAGGTGCCGGTCGATCAACAACTGGCCAAAATCCTCGAGGCCATAGCGGACACCAAGGCGACCCTACACCAGGACATCAGCATGGTAGCGGTCGGCCTTGGATTGTTGTGCGCCGAACGTTCTAAGCTGGCTGAGAGGGTAAAACAGACAGAGTCATCACTGGAGGCTCTGGAGTCAGCCCAACAGGCGCTTTCGACCCAGGTGGGAGAGCTGGCTCTCTAAGGTCAGTTACTTGGAGAAGCGGCAGAGGACGCGGAGGGGCGCAATAGGTGAAACAACGCCAGGTGGTGGGCCTTCCAGAGGTAGTGGAGGGGCAGGACATAGTTGGCTACTTGGAATCCTGGCTGAGGGATGTTGTAGCACCTCAGAGCCTTTCTTCCTTCTATACTTTGGAACAAGCTCAACACGTGCCGGTCTGGGAAGCCGCGGGGGAAGCAGATCGGTCCCCCCCGACCTGGAGGATTGCAAGGTGGACTCAAAAGATGCTGGGGAGGAACAGGCGGAGGTGCTGGTCCATCAACAACTGGCCAAAATCCTCGAGGCCATAGCGGACACCAAGGCGACCCTACACCAGGACATCAGCATGGTAGCGGTCGGCCTTGGATTGTTGTGCGCCGAACGTTCTAAGCTGGCTGAGAGGGTAAAACAGACAGAGTCATCACTGGAGGCTCTGGAGCCAGCCCAACAGGCGCTATCGACCCAGGTGGGAGAGTTGGCTCTCTAAGGTCAGTTACTTGGAGAAGCGGGTAGAGGACGCAAAGGGGCGCAATAGGCGAAACAATATCCAGGTGGTGGGCCTTCCAGAGGGAGTGGAGGGGCAGGACATAGTTGGCTACTTGGAATCCTGGCTGAGGGACGTTGTAGCACCTCAGGGCCTCTCTTCCTTCTACACTTTGGAACGAGCTCAACACGTGCCGGTCTGGCCCCCGGCACCTGGCCGCCCGCCTCGTGCTGTGGTGGCCAGACTGCTCCATTTCTGGGATAGAGATTTGCTTCTCAGGAAAGCCCTGGAGGCGGGTCCTTTTCTTGTTGACAACAGTAGAGACACATTGTTCCCTGATTATACGATGGAGGTTCAGAGGCGAGGCTCCTCCTTTCTAGAAGTTAAAAAAGCTCTGCAGACAGAAGGGATACAGTACTCGTTGATGTTCCCGACCCGGCTCAAGATTATGCTCGATGGGACAACCCACTTCTGCGAAGACCCGAAAGCAGCCTGGGACTGGATGGAGTCCTACCATGCAGGGGGTCCTTCACGGCCTCGGCCGGGGAGGAGGCCGCCTGGAGTAGAACGTCCGTGGAGGAGACTGCGAAAAAACGGCGGAAGAAAACGGAATTCAAGAAACCGAGCCCGTTCAGAACGGCAATGGAGAGAGCTGCGCGTTGGAGGCTGTCTCTCTCATTGGGAGAGCTGGGACTTCCGCAGCGGAGACGGATTCCGAAGCAAAATATGGTGAGGAAGGGACGGAAGCAGATGCCTCACAGACGTCAGGAGATAACATGCCAGTTGTGACTACGCAGCTATCTAATGACTTGTAGAGCTGGGTGACTAGGAGAAGAACAGATGGCGTTCTCCTTTCATCCCTTCCCATGCCTGGTTGTGTTGTGGACTTATATCCTTTCTTATTTACTGGAGCGGGGAACTGTCTTGGGTGGGCATATGTAATTGCGGGATGCTGAGGATGATCTGGGAAGGGTGGGAGCTTGCTGGGTGGGCGTCCCCGGGTGTGGGTTGGAATGACCTGGCATGGCTATTGCTTAGTACTGATAGTGATTCAGAAGTTTGGTTGGTATTCTGTCACGCTGCGCCCCCCACAGATCCTAGCGCAGTTGGCCATGGATCTTTCCGTATTGGTGTGAGTTTTCACAATGCGATTTGCTGGTGTGTTTGGGCAGCTGACCGTTGTCAGTCCGCTCTTGGGATGGGGAGTTGTTTTGAAGGATTGTGTTGTTCTCTGCCAGGAGGGCGCTGTGGGTATGGGAGGGGGGCTGGGGGGACTTCCTGTCAGATCCAATGGCTGCGTACATGGGCGGCCCTGAGGGGGTTAAGGTTATGACCTGGAATATTAGGGGCATGGGGACACCTGCGAAGCGTTATAATGTTTTCAATTATATTAAGAGACGGGGAGCACAGGTGGTTTTCTTACAAGAGACCCATCTCACTGAGGGAGAGGTTTCACGCTTGCAACGCAGATGGCGGGGCCAGCTCTTTGCCACAACCACTCGGCCTTCTCCCGGGGGGCGCTGATATGGATCAGGCCGGGGGTGCACTTTTAGCTAACTCGGAAGGCACTAGACCCTGAGGGGCGGTATGTAGTGGTCACGGGCACTCTGAAAGGCAGGGAGATCACTTTGAGCAGTATCCATGGCCCTAATCGGGAGCAACTTCCATTTCTAGATAGGTTATCTTGGGTGTTGGCGGGGTTCCCTCACAAGACCTTAGTGTTGGGTGGCGATTTTAATTGTGTTTTTGATATTCAGCAGGATAGGTGCACTCCTCCTCTGTGGGATGTTGTGGTGGCTGCCACCGCTAAGGGACTACGGTCATGGGCGATGGGTCGGGACCTTCATGAGGTGTGGCGATTGCACAACGAAAGGTGTAGGGAATATTCCTACTATTCATATCTTTATGATTTACACACACGTTTGGACATGTTTTTTTGTTCTGCACCTTTGGTGCCCATGATGACCAGAGCGGAATACCTCGGCCGGTCCCTTTCGGACCATAAATCTTTGCGTATGGGGCTTGTCCCGGTCCTGGAGAGGGCCCGATCCCGCGGCTGGATCCTGCGCTGCTGGAGGATGACGTCTTCCGCCAGGGGCTTGCTGAGGCCTTATCTGCCTATTTCTTGGCCAACCAGGGAACCGCCAGCTCTCCGCTGGTGGAATGGGAGGCGTTTAAGGTGATGGTGCGAGGACATTGCCTGGGCAAGACTGTAGGCACTCAATGAATGATCACTCACGAATTTACGGACTTTGAGGCCCAGATTCTGCTCCTGGATAGGGGAGCAGTGGGGACGATTCCAGATCTGGAGAAATTAGCGGAGGTGAGAAGCCTTTATACCGCTACTTGGGACAGACTGAGAGCTCGTGATTTTAAACAGTGTCAGACAACGCAGACCAAAGAAAGGGGGCAGAGCTGGGAGACTCCTGGCTTGGTTAATTAGGCCCGAAAGTAGAGGTTTCCCCGTGGTGAGCATCACAGACTTTTAGGGTAGTGTTCTCTCCTCCCCGAGATTAATCAATGATGCATTCAAGGTCTACTATGAATCGTTCCCCGGGACCGACTCTGGGAGAGGAATTGCAGAAGTATTTGGAGGAACAACAACTGGTTCAGGTAGCACAGGATGTACGGGACCTGTTGGCTTTACCTATTAAAGCCAGTGAGATAAGGGCAGCCATTAGGGAGACGGCTAGTGGGACAACACCTGGGCCAGATGGCCTCCCAGTCGAATTTCATAGTGCTTATGTAGATTCGCTGGCCCAGAGGTTGGAACAGATGTATGCCGCGGCGATCCATGACATGCGCCTGCCGCCCTCACTCAGGGAAGCGTTGGTGATCCCTCTGCCAAAATCTAAATTGGTTCATCCCAAATTGACGGAGTTCAGACCATTGTTCATGTTAAACATGGATCTAAAAATGTTGAGTAAGGCACTGGCCCTAAGACTTTTGCCCCACATGTGCCGACTGGTACATTCCGATCAGTTCAGGTTTATTCCCTCACGCTCCACGTCCAGTAACCTTCGGAGGTTGTATCATGTTATGTTTCATCCGGCACTGTGAGATTACCGTGGCGCAGTAGTAGTGGCGATTGATTTAGAGAAAGCTTTCCACACTGTACATTGGGACTTTTTACTCGCGGTGATGGGTGTCTTGCAGATGGGGGATGGGTGGTTGCGGTGGATCCGTCTGCTTTATGGCGACACCATGGCACGAGGGCGAAGGGGGTCTACTGTTTCGGGGGCCTATCCCATTTATAGGGGTACCAGGCAGGGGTGCTCCTTGTCACCGTTACTTTTTGCTCTGGCCATGGAGCCTTTGGCGGCAAGACTGCGGAGGGACTGCGACAGTCTGGGGGTGATGCTCGAAGGATCCTCCACATCATCTCGCTTTATGCGGATGATGTTTTGAGGATATTTTGATCTACTTGTAGGTTGGGACCTCAGGAGTCCGTCAAGTACTGGACATTCTAGAGGAGTTTGCAGCTCTGTCTGGCCTACGGGTAAATGGGAAAAATACATTCGTGTTCCCACTGCACCCCACCTTGCCTAGACCATTGAGCCTCCCAGCTTCTCTGACATGGGCACCTGTGACTGTCAAATATTTGGGGATACAAATTTATCACACGCAGGCAGATATGTTCGAGGGGAACCTCTGGGGCACTTTGAGGGCGTTGCGTCTGCAGGTTGCCTTTTGGCATTTTCTTAAGTTGCCACTTATGGCTAGATTGGAGATATCGAAAATAATTGTTCTACCCCGCTTATTGTATTACTTTGTCAATCTCCTGGTATTGATACCGAAGTCTTGGTGTAGGACGTTGGATGGGTTGCTCAGAGATCTCATATGGGATGGTGGCCGTAATAGTGTCTTTACAGACCCTGTGCCTCCCACTTGCAGACGGTGGTTTAGGGGACCCAGACTTTGAGGCATATTACTTGGCGGCCCAACTCCAATGATGGATAGATGGCAGGGATCTGCTTACGTTCTCGCTCCCCACTGGGGCACTATATACGAAGTTACTTCCCAGAATTCTTGACCGCAAGCAGAAGATGCTTGATATGGGAACACTACTCTCTGTGGCGGTGCGGTGTTGGGACAGATGTGTGGCCAGATCCCGAATGAGACAGTTATATGCCCCGAGCCTTACATTGGTGGGCATCCCCCAAGCGGGGCTGGGCCCTCCTCTCACCCAGCGACAATTGATGGGTTGGGAGGAGGCGGGCATATGCACGGTGGGTGACTGTTACAGAGGTAGCGAATGGCTCCCGTTGGCCGATTTTCTTACTTATCACAAACTTCCCCCAGGTCAATTCTTAAATTAACATAAGGTCCATGGGGCAGTGACAGAGTTCTGGGGTGCGGCTATAAGCGAACCGGATGTCCACCAAGTCCTGGAGATAATGGTGACTCTGGGTTCTGCAGGAAACCTGATACGTTGGCTTTACCTGGCTATCAAAGAGTTGGCGCCTAAGACGCTTCTGGGTGTACGGGAAAGATGGGAGAAACTGTTAATGCGACCATTGTCAGATAAGGAATGGCAGATGGTCCTAGCAAGCCCGAAAAAGATCACAAGGAACACGGCCTTTAAGGCCCTCCAATTCAACATCCTGCATAGAACTTGCCTCACTCCGCATCGGTTGAATGTTGTTTATAATAGGGATGATCAGTCCAGCGCTAGGTGAATGCAGACTTTGACCATATGATCTGGTCCTGTCCGGCGCTTTCCACTTACTGGAGCAGGAATGTGGATCTGGTTAATAACGTACTGGATCGCACGTTGCCGTGCAACCTGGAGGTTTGTTTGTTGGGCCTTTTACCGAGACCCAAAGCTCGTAAGTTAGGACATAGATTTGCAGATCTGGCCTTCCTCCTGGCCAAGAGGAGAATCGCGCTTCATTGGAAAGCTAGGAATCCGCCACTGGTTACCATGTGAGAAGCGGACGTGACCTGTTGGGTCAGAGCAGAGGAACGAGTACTTATCTCAGAAGATAAGAGCACTAAGCGGCGTAAACCATACGCGGAGCCTTGGAGTGACATAGCTAAATCATGGGATGCTCGTCATGGAGTGGAGGGGGACGCGTTGGGGGTGAGACTGTGGATACAGAGTAGACATACGCAAATGGCCGCCCCATGTGTTCGTCCTGCTCGCTCTAGGCTGTGGTGTAGATTTGCCCCCTGATCGGAACACCCTTCCTGAGGCCCCAGCTTGCCCCCCTCTTTCTCCCCCTTCCCACCCCTCATCCGTGTATAGCTAATCAGTTTGCTCCTTTTTTGTGATTGGTCCGCAGACTCCTGGCAGTTAGTTATTGTTTTTTAGTTGTTTTGGGTACGTTTAATTTTTTCTTTTTCTCTTTTGTTCATGTGCGGACCAGAATCTGCTTTGGCGGAAAACTCCTGCTGCTGCCTGGGTACATCCCTTAATAGTTGTACTATAGGACCACTGATAGTTCGGAGAACCAGGGAGGCCACCTGTGAATTGCCTTCTAGAGGGTCAATTGGTGGCCCTATACTGTTGATAGTTGTTTACTGGGGCATGGTCCAGGGTTAACACCTCCTTTATAATGCAAGACCTGAGCACGTAGATGTGAAATGTCGAATGGGGGAAATGTAATAAATTGCTGTATATAGGATTGATAGATTTGGTTTCAGGGAGCACAAACATTGGAGGTTATGTTTTGTGGTATATGCCAGGGCGACACCCTGTCCCTTGAATGGAGATACTGTCTTTGTATAATATTATGCTATTAGGTTCATGGGTATAGTGGCAACTCTCCTATGATGATAATGCATTTCCGTATTTGAAGTCTGTTAACATGTCTTTTCAAAAGTTAATAAAACTTTTTTTTAAAGATGCAGAGATTGCAGGCAAATATGTTGTATCTCTTAAGTCACTAGACACTGCATATACACACAACGTAATTTGTTTGGAGTAGTGAAGAAATTTAACATCAGGAATACGGAAATTTACCTGCCTTAGTTTTTGATTCGAAACACAAGGGAACGTTTTGTACATGTTGATCAGAGTTCTAAAGAGCTGTTGTTTTTAGGGCAGAGCAAATGTAAACACAATTTTGAAGCTGGAGGGAAAGCTTTTTGTTTCCTGGAGGGTCAGGATCCTGCGATTCCTGGAGTCTATTTTATTTGTGGACAAAATGCATATTTCAAATTTCCACATGGTTAGCATGGTATCTGTTATATTGGCATAGTTTTACAGAAGATTTATCATGTGGAACATTTTAATGATCCTGTATGAGAAGAGAAATCCAGAACCAAACGAGGTGTTAGTGTTGCAGAAGTAGTAGGAGATATTTTTGGTGCTATAATCCCGTCTGTAGGAGTAATTCTAACTGATTTGGAAAATTAGAAAGCTGTTTGCAATAGTGGACAAATTGGCTACTAGTACCCCAAATTCACTGTCACTTGTAAATACTGAGATGATTGCGATATGGTCTTGCAGAACCAACTTCCTATAGACCTTTTGCTCACAAAAGAGGGTGGAGTCTGCCAGATGTTGAAAGTTCAGCAATGCTGTACTAATATTCCGGACAAAAGTAAGGGCCTGGAGAAATATATTAAGAATATATCTGGGTTGACAAAGGATTTGTAAGAGTTGGAAGCGACAGGTTCTTGTGAAGCTATTGGAAATAATTTTACTTTGATAGGCAGATGTTTTGGAAACATGAGAAGTGGAATGTTGGGTGCCATTTTCAAACCCTTTTTGATAATCACCCTTTGTGCGATACTCCTATATTTGATATTTAAGGGATATCAGCATGCACAAGTGAGACAGAAAATGTCGAGGAAAAGAGTGGATGTAGCATTAGAAGAAGGTCAGAGCAGATATTATGATGATATGAAGCGTCTAGAGGAGTCTAGAGGAGTCTAGATGAAAGATGTTCAAGACCACTATGTTGTGATTGGTCTAATCTGACAATGATCTGATTGCAATCTGTGATGTCTTGATTGCCATCAGAGGGGGATTGGAGTAGTAGCATTATTTTGGCTCCATCCTTCTATATTTATCTAGGCCACATACAAATATATTTATATTTGTCCTTATGTACTCGTAGGATGCAATAATACTAAAGAGATAAGGTACACGGAAGGTATAGAAGTGCATCTATTGTGTGTTTTGACATATATGTGTATGTGCATATTAACGCTTCTCTTTTCAAAAACATCTGGACTGCTGATATTAATCTTCTATAGGTTTAGATTGTAAGGTGGTACGTTAAAATGCATCTAATGCAGTCAATTTGCCAGGGATTAGTGAGAATGAAGCGCAGGTGTGTTTAATGCTTACTTTATAAATTATGACCAGATGTCGTTTTTGCTTAAAATTATATGTATTCGTTATTGTGTCACATATAAGAGTACCACACGATATTGCTTGATTCATTAGTAAGGGTTTCCTTTATCGAATTATATGTAGGTTGTAGAATTAATATGTTTTTAAAAGAGAAATGTTAAGTTAGCGTGATGGTCCGCCTTAGGCTTGCAGTCAAGACATTTCACCTAAACGTGAAAGCTGTTTTTCTGCTTGTTTTACTCCCCTGCAGGTGCAGACCAAAGGCATTTGTTAGTTAGTGAAAAGCACATTGTATTGCAGAGATAGTGAGGTGATGAAGAGCTGACATGGTCAAATGAGTTTAATGAAGAACAAAGGGAGTGTTACAAGTTGGTGCTATTAGATGAAGGGAGGAACCAAGGATGCTTTGGCAGCAGAGACTGGAATACGGGTGTTCTGTTTAAGGTACTAAGTTCTTTTCTGGGAACTGAAAACATATTAGATATTTTTTTCTTGAATGGTCTTTGTGCATTTTAAATAGTGAACCCATCTTGGGTTTTAGTCAGATTCCCTTTAGTCTTAGAGAGGGACAGGCCTCTCATGACATCTCTGATTGTGTGGCTTCATGCTATACATGATTCTTTACTTACAAAACTTCCACAGGGGTTCTGATATTGATACTTTTCTTGCTACTTTGAGTCATATGATTTTCCCTACTCTTAGTTTAGTAGATTTTTTTTAATTCATATTTTTTATTGAGCAGGACAAACACAAAAAAACATATTGTGAATGTAAATACCCATTAATATCAGTTTTAACATCACAGGAGAAACATGTGTTAAAAAGATTTTTGGGGATGGGCAATAAAAGGCAATAAATTGCTTGCATGCACTAGAAATGTGGTTCCTGCTCCAATTATTATCATAGTATATAGTTGACATATAAGGTGTATCTTTGCTCATAAACTGCAATTAACACCCTGATGTTAAAAATCTTACACTATTAAATACATCAGAGGGGGAAATGCATATTAAATAATAATGGATGATGAAAGGCAATAAAGGGTCCTCTTACATTAAAAATACAGTTATTGCACCCATTAACATCATTACTTGATCAATACTCACAGTATATATCTGACATATAATGTGCATCTGTGTTCATAAAGTAGTTTAGTAAATGTTGTGAATCTTTTCCATTTATGGGGAGAAGGATTGAAACCATTCATCTAGTTATCAGATCCTTTTCCTTATCTTCTGTATTGCGGCTACTGAGATCCTTATATGCTCTTTGCTGTTGAGAACCAGTATTGTAAGATGCTGTGGTCTTCCTTTGATAATCTTATACTTTTACTGTATGTTCTTGAGATTGATTTATATTAGTCTGGCTTTGAGTTTGTAATAAACCTTTTAACGTCAAGTTACTTACTTAGACTTTTATTGTGTGGTACTAATGATCACACTGTCCTGTGAGATTTAAATTTGCCCCTCTTCCTCTCAGGTTACTACAAAGGTTTGTTGGTGACTTGTGTCAAAACATGTTTTTTAGACCTTAGTTTTTAAAGCAAAAGGTTTTAAAAACACAACATGGCAGAAAAAATCTGACACAAAACACCAAGGGCCTCATTAGGGCAGACCACCACTGAACGGCTGTGTGGATTATGATACCAGCAATCGAAGGGCAGCGGGCGGTGGGGGCCGCCACCTCTGACAGTCGGCGGATGGACAGTAGAACAATTACCCTATGCACACACAATAGAAAGTACAAACAATAGTCATATCATTGGATAAGTACAGAATTGCAAAGGGTAAGGTAGCAGAATGACGAAGGAGTCTTGTGTGGACTGAAATCCTCAGTTCTTTATTTTCATGACATAGGAACAGCAGCCAGCCGACACTTGTTTCATCGCTCACGCGAATCTTCAGGGCTGGGAATAACAGAAAAATCACTTACAGCGACATCACTACCCATATGGAATGTCTACATTGCATGCACAACAGTCGTGCAGCCAGTGGCATGATTACTAAGTCATAGACAAGTTCATCCATTTGGTGAAACTCAAGTGAAGAAGTGAGTAACCGTGAATCATTAATATACCATAGGTAGCCATAATTAGTCCGAAATGTTACGTCAAAGGATGACAACCGTATAGTGTTGATTAAAAACGGAAAGTAGAGAGTGAGAGTAAGTTTACGTGCTCCTATATTAGAAGGTGTACAGCGAAAGTGACAAAGGTGAGTCAACCATTCCAGAATAATGCTAGCCAAGAGCATAGTGTATGGATATAATAATTTATGTGAAGGAGAGGAAGATGGTACTAGCAAGGTGATTGCCACTTACACCAGTGGTACAGTTTGAGACATACCTTGAACGCTACTGTATATGCAAGGGAGGACTGAGGGTACAGAATCAGAAAATAGGGAAAAGGAAGAAGGACAAAGGAAGCGGAAAAAGTGGAAGAAAAATGGAAAAGATCCATAAAATACCAGTCTAATTGCAAAATCGCAACTCCAAATACTGTCGTTATTGGATTATGGATAACGTAATGCTCACCGCTCTGCCGGTGATACTTCCGACCCGGTGGGGCCCTTGACCAATATAAGTGAAAGTAGAACTGTAAGGAAGGTCACTAGAATAAAATTAAAAGAAAAGGAGAAAAAGAGTGAAAGGGCGTAGTCACCTCTTACTGAACACAGTGTGAATATACTAAAATTCAGAATGTTGGGGTCAACCCCTTCGTGTCTAAGTTTCAAGAGAGTGGGAAAAAGATTTTTGATTTAATGGGACAAAAATAGTATATGCTCCAATTGTCTGATTGGATTAAAAATAGTCACCTTAAAGGTCCATCTATTCCGGGGAGGATATTCTGTTATAGGTTATAATCGATGGGTAGAAACAATTGCTAGTCGAGTATCATTCTCAGACTACATGCTAAAGCTGCCAAGGCAGGTGCATGACTACGGAGCAGAAATATGTCTGTCCATTCCTCAAGTCAAAAGTAATCCCCAAGAAAGAATTGAACACAACATAGAGCTACTTATTACAATCCATATAAGTTACTCTGCCTACATCCATGTAACAAACAAAAATCTTACCCTCTGACTGAGTTGCATCGGACAGTAATGATGAGAAATATATTATATTATGTGGGGACCGTAGCGATGCCAGAATGTTGCAAAAGTAAACCCACTATCTGTAAAGTAACAATTGTTTATTACCATAGACATTGTGGCCGTAAGTACCATGATAAACATAGCGATCAAATTAGATATAACCTTAAGCTTAAAACTCACCAAGTGTCGTGAGCCCAATCCGTCCCAATTCTTGTTTAAAATTGGAGAATCCACAATTGGTAGTGTAGGCAGACGCGATAAAAACTAGAGGGAATAAGCGAGAAAGCGTGTCAAATAAAAACATCCATTTGGATGTGGTAGAAATTGCTAATAATCTGTTCGTGATTATAAACTCTATAACGGCCGTGCCGTGAAGAAAGGGGAATCCTAATAGCTAGTATAATAGACTTACGAAAAGGATGCGAAGTGCGTGCCGGTATCAAGATCTCCCGGGTCACAGTGTTCCTGGTGTCGGACACGTGACCTGGAAGTGGCGTGTATTAAATAGTGGTTCCGGATTTTGCATTAGCAACTCAGTTTGAAACCACTAGACCGCTGACTCAACTATAGCTAACAACAATCCATACAAAAAGACGAAATACTACGTACGTGTGTGCGTAATCTGAATTGAACGTGGATTTCACATAACGGGCATTTAGAAGCTGAAATCACTACAATTAAAGCAGTGCCTGCGCAGGCATCACCATGGGGATTACAATGTCGATTTCCCACAGCTTTTTCTTGGCGGTCCCACCACCAATGGAAGACTGTAGGAAGGGTCCTTGACTGTTGTGGGCATCCACTATGTGGCCAGGGGGGCACATGTGGTGCCCCCCCAAACATCCACCATTTGCCAGGCACCATGTGCAGGCAGCATGTTTGTAAACATCGATGCACCGTGCGTCGGGCACCATGTGGTGCCTGACACACGGTGCATGGATGTTGAAAAAACATGTCCTTTTACTACTACTGCTTGTGCTGCGGCCCTTTTCCGGGCTGCAAGACAAACTGCAATAGTAAAAGGCATGTTTCTGACACCTGAACAGTGGTCTTATCATAATATGGCAGGTGGATTCACCGACTACTTGTCAGACGGTCTCCATCCCATTATGATGGTGATCGGACACTCGTCCGACCGCCATCGTAATGAGGCCTAAGTATAAAACGCATGATAAAATATGATTGAAATAAAATTCATCCAGCCAATAAAATCTGTAACGCCTAAAATCATCATAAAAGATAAAATGAGAAACTCACTTAATTCAATGACATTTTTTCTCAGTTTCACTGTAAAAACGTATCGCCAGACAATAAAAATCGCCCCATGACACACGTCACATCAAGAAACCTCATTTCGACCAATAATTGAATTGAATTGCTTGCCCTCTATCCTAGATATAATTTTTTATAAACATAGGTTTTAAACAGCTGTTAGGTTAAAAATCACAAACAATCCACAAGGGTGTGAATTAAATCCCCTTTCATGTTGAGGAAACATTTACAAATGTTTCCTTCATTTAGCAGAGTACCGCATCCTTTTGAAATCAGAACATGATTTAACCCACATATAAATCTCAGGAGACTTTGATGCATCTTGATTGTAGGGAGTCTCTCTAGATATTGAAAGGTCACACCTCCTATCCATGAATTTATAAAGTGGGAGACAGATTGTTTGTTCCTCAGATGTGTAAGATTTTCCTCCCTGGAGACCTGTTTTGTTATTCTTCTGAACACATTCTTGTTCACTCCTCATGGGTTAGTACCAATTGCAAATTCTATCTTTAACTCCCTACAACAAGTTTGGATCCTCCCTCTTACTCCAAGGGCCCAGGTTAGCTCACTTTGCAAAATCTTCCTTTTACATAACAGTGAGATTTTAGACACTTCCATACTACCCATTAGTATCTACAATTGTATTATCTCAGCATGTGCTAAATGCATCCACCCCATCAGGCCCGTTTCCACTCTAACTGACTGTACCATTGAGGAATATGGGAGAGAGAGTAGTCTTTTTAGACACCTTCCTTCTTCAAGGTCCCATTTCTTTTTGCCCCATGCCGATCCTCTAAGCACCATACTGAAACTGTGGCCTTATAATGGCCAGATAGACCACCAGCACTGGCCACAGGGAGGGCCCCCCATAACAATTATCAAATTTCTTCAAACCCCCAACTGATGAGGGTGCCTTAGCTTGGGCCGAGTCAGGTGATTCTTGCATCCTAAATCATGAGAGAACCCCACGCCTAAATATTGTGTTATTGACTCTCTCCATTTTGGCTTTATTACCCAGCACACACTTTCCTAAACTGCCATATCAGGAGCACTTTTGTATTGTCCTTGTTGTTTAATTTTTTTTTTTTTGCAGTATTCTGCAAATATATCTAATATTCTCTGAAGCTTATTCCCTGTCAAAGATCACTAAATCGTCTGCATATAAAAGACAGCTAATATGCATGACATTCATTTTTGGGCTGAATGTATTGATTGTCCGAAGACTTTATGAAGATCAGCCAAAAACAAAGAGAATAATGTCGGTGCCAAAACACACCTTTGTCTCAGGACATTTCATATATTAATTCTCTTGGTAAGGGATCCATTCCTGTCTAGTTCAACGTGGGCCCCATTATCCCGGTGGAGTTCCTGCAAGATTAAAAGCAAATCTTTAGGGATCACATATGTCATTAATGCTTCCCATAGCAAAGTTCGATCAACAGAATCGAATGCAGAGCTGAAGTCTACAAAACAGCAATACAGAACTCCACACTACACTATAGATTTCTTTTTTATTTTAAATCATTTTTATTCGGGAAACAAAGAAATAAAAGAAACAATAAAGGGTAATAATAATAAATGATGCAGAATGACATAAATGGATGGAAATGAAGACCCAAAAAGCATTAGAGGATACATCATTGGTTCATGAAATACGCATAATTCAAAATAAGCATTACAAGCAGTACAACACAAAATAAGCAATACAATACAAAATAAGGATGCATATCAAAGTCCAAGGATGATGTCCGATTCACCAATGTCACAAGGGCACAGATTGGTATACATCTATCTAGATCTCCTAGAACCAGGTTCACATTCACATGCAATGCCAACCAGGTAATCATCAATTCGTACGAGTGCTAGTAGGTGTAGAGTGGCTTTTAGGGGGGGTCGAATGAAAAGGAAGAAGCATCAAGGGATTTCCAAAGCTTCTTATGTGAGGCACGCCAAGGGGAGGAATGCAGAGCTGGATTGTCTGCTCCTCTAATGCAGGATACCCATTCCTGCCACATCTTGAAAGATACTTCTGAGGCGCTCTTCCACTTACAAAGGATTACCTTACACGCCAAGGTGAGCAGTAAGTCCAACAGTTGGCGGTCGTTGTCGTTTGTAAGCTTCGGGTCCAGGACACCCAGAAGGACATAGACAAATTCCCTAGCAGGTTTAATCTTAAAAATATGTTCAATACAGTCAAAAATTCTTTCCCAATATTGTCCTAACGAGGGGCAGCTGAAAAGCATGTGGGTCAGGTCTCCCACGCCTGAGGTGCAATTCCAACATTTGGGGTCGTCTCTTAATTGGAGCTTAAAAAGTCTGTTTGGCGTCCAATAGGCCCTATTAAGGAGCATATATTTAGTTTGGGACAGTATGGGGGAGATTTTGTTTACAAGGGCTGTAGCATGGATCCTGTCCCAGTCAAAAGTAATCCCTGTTAAATTGGGTTCATCCTCCCAACGTATCTCACTACGTCTTTGAGCCTTCCCTGGTAAAGGGAGGAGAAGTTTATATATCTTTGATACAAAATGACCGGCCGCTCTAATACGTGTCAACTGGCTCTTAAGCCAGTGTTCGGAGGGTTTGAGAGGGCGAGTGGACAGGAAAAATCCATCGTTGTGAGACAGTGTGTCGCCTGGATCGAGGAGAACGGAAGGGGGTACATCCCATCATATAAGTCACTCACCAAATGAATACCCTTTGCAGACCAGGATTCCCAGTGGAGAGGTTCCCCATTGATTTTAAGTGCAGGATTATGCCATAAGGCCACCGAGGTGGTGTTTTTAAATTTGAGGCCGGTTTTATGGGATTGGTCCAGTCTTAAAAGGGCTCGTCTTGTGTTCAATAAGATGTATTTCGAGTGAGGAAGGTGTGTCAAATCCATTGTAAGTATTGCAGGAAGGGGGACCTTGCCAATAAGGGATCTCTCTATATCCACCCACAGAGGGACGTATGCTGGAAATTCTACCAGCCATTGTGCACCTTGCTTACACAGGAACGCAGTTTGGTAGTTTCTGAAGTTGGGGAGTCCTAGGCCGCCGTTATTTTTAGATAGCTGCAGCTTTTTCATTGATATCCTGGGCTTCTTCCCTTGCCACAAGAATGTACCAAAAAGCTTATCAACCTTGTGTAGGAAATCCTCCGAGAAGGTCATCGGGAGCATACTTGCTAGGTAGTTGACCAGCGGGGTTGCCATCATTTTCAGGTTCTCGGCCCTCCCCCACCATCACAGATACTTAGGCGACCATCCCTCAATCAGTTTGGACATTTTCTTTAGGAGCAGGTCTTCATTAATACGTAAGGTGGTGATAAGATCCCTGTCAAAATCTAACCCTAAATACTTGAAGCAGCCCGGCTGTCATGTTAGGCCAGAATTCCCCAGGATGTCTTTACCTACTTGGTTATTCAACAACTTAACTTCCGTTTTGTCCTTATTTAATTTGTATCCGGACACCTTCGAGAACTCTTCAATGGGGATGTACGACATTACAACGCATGCTTTTACATCGCATGCTTTTACAACGCGAGTTTTACAACGCATACCATTACAACGCATAGTGCTTTGGGGCGCTGGATAGTGAATTATTTAATTTACTATTCCAACTCCAGTCCCCGTGGATAGTAGGGAAGGTTTTGGATAGTAAATTAAATATATTCCCTATCCTAGAGCGCCCCCCAGCGCAATGCGTTGTAATGGTTTGCGTTGTAAAAGCTGCGATGTAAAAGCATTGTGTGGTAAAAGTTGCGTTGTAAGTGATGTTTCCCCTTCAATGGTGGCCATAAGGGCTTGTATAGCCTCCTCCGCCTTTTCAGATACTACTAGCACGTCGTCTGCATAAGCTGTAATTTTTATCGTGCAATCGTTAAAGGGGATTCCCGCAATACCCTTATTATTGCGTATGTGGTGTAAAAACGGTTCAATCGCTAACAGGAAGAGCGAAGGGGAGAGGGGGCACCCTTGCCTGGTTCCCTGGTGCAGTCTGAATGATGAGGAAAATGACCCTCCCACTCTGACTCTGGCTGATGGACAGGAGTAGAGGGACATAACTAATTTCGTAAAGGACGACCCTAGTCCGAATTTGTGTGAAACAGCCTCTAAGTACATCCAATCCACCTATCGAACGCCTTTTCTGCGTCGAGTGTGATTGCCGCAGTAGGGGTGGTAAGAAGTTTAGCTTTTTCAAGCACGTGTGACAAGGTTCTGGTATTGTCGCTGGATAGCCTGTATTTCAAAAAGCCTGCCTGGGAGGGGTGTATAAGCTTAGGCAAAACCCTCTGGAGACGGTTTGCTAGGATCGAGGCTAGGAGCTTACAATCCAAATTGATAAGCGAGATGGGTCTATAGCGTTGGGTCTTTCCCATCTTTGGGTAGGACGGCTATGATAGCCTCCGCTAGTGTACCCTTCACTACACCGGTGTCATTGATTTCTTGTGAGTGGTGGAGGAGCGGGGAAGATAATATGGGGGAGAAGCATTTGTAGAATCTAGCGGAGAACCCATCAGGTCCTGGAGCCTTTCCGCATTTGAGAGACTTTATAGCTTTCTCCATCTCAGTAATTGAAATTGGACTATTTAGATCTCCTTGCTCCTCAGCAGAGAGAGACGGTAGTACACAGCCCTCCAAATAGTCTCTAATTTGATCCCTTTTCACATTCTCGTTTTTAGCATACAAATGTTCGTAAAAATCTTTAAATATCTCTGCAATTTTGAGTGGATCTGAGCAGGCCACCCCAGATTGATCCAAGATAGAATTAATCATGTTCTTCTGAATTTTGAATTTGAGGTATGCTGCCAAGCTTTTCCCAGCCTTATTAGAATCGCATGTTTTGAATCGTTTCCTTCTGTTCAACCACACCACTGCTCTGTCGCTCACTATTTTATTGTACTCATACTACTCTATAGATTTCTTAGTGATGGCCCATAAGCTAAAACAGTGGTCAGTCACTGGGTGGTTCTCCTTTAAACCACCCTGTGGGATAATAGAGTGTACTTCAGCGCACTCCTTTAACATCCCCAGGGATTTTTGGGAAGACCTTTCTACTTACATCTAACATGTTTATTTGCTGGTAGTTTACTGGGAGGGCATACTCACCTTTTTTATATATAGTTTTGATCACTGCTCCTTTCCAACGATCCAGAAATATTCCAGTCTAAAGTATTTCCTGGAAGAGGGTATAAAACAAACTGGTCCACTATGCAGTGTTTGTTTTTATTATTGCCGTCAGGTTGTCGGGACCAGCAGCCAGAGTATGTTTTAACATTTAAATTGTTTTCTTGATTGCTAGCTCTGTGAACCTCTCCTTTGTCTCCTCCTTAATAAGGAATTTATTATGGCGCTGAATGGTTTAGGTATCATTGTTTTAGGCCTCTTCTAAAAATGTTATCCACGAGTCCTCACCCATGGAGTTTGATGTTTGTCCCTGGGAATTTACCATCCCCCTCTGCACCAATATCCAATATGTCCTTATATTTTTAGTTTATATGGTCTCCATCATTGTTTCCCAGCATTTTGCATTTTATTCCTACTTCTTCCTAGTGACTACATTTTTAAATTCTTTCTGTAAACTGAAAATACGTAGACCCTCGATTTTATTCCTTGAGTATATATTATGTCTTTCGAGCTTCTGAATATTGCTTTTTAAGATTTTACATTCTTTATCAATCCAACTATTCCTGGCCTGCTCCATGGATTTAAGGTTATTTTGTGTGGTATTGAAGGTTGTCACTTCTATTTTTAGACAAGTGACTACCCTTTTTATTGCTTTTTCATACCTGGATAAAAAATCAGAGGGTACCGTTCCAGATATAAAGCGGTCATGTTTATGTTGAAAGGCCTTCAATAGGCTTAGATGCTTCTCTGAGAGTCTTGTTCTCAAACGCATCGAACATCCTACCTTCAAGTGGAGATCCCTCATCTGCCTCTGTACAATATCCAAGTTAAGGGTTGTACTTAGTGGGTACTGATCCCTCCCTTCCAACTGGTGAGCTTCAAACTTTATAATTAGTTCAAAAGCCCATAATTTTACAAACGTGTAATCAATTGGGAAATTCTGATTACCATACTGAAACGTTTTCCTTGCAGGAATGTCCCCAGACACTCAACCATTTAGGCTCACAGGGCCATTTAATGTAAGGAAGTCTAGCAAGGCTACCTCCTTCCGTGAAGCTTTGTTTGACGAGAAACAAACACATTGTATATTAAAAGCAGCTAAAAAATCCTCTCATTTTTTCTCCACAATCTCGGAGAGCAGTTCATGGTTAAAATCTCCCATCAAAATAATCAGGTCATGGGGGTACTGTGCAGCTATATTAACCTCATCCTCTTTGAACACTTCAATATTTCCCTTGTAAATAGAGATACTTTGTGCATGCATATAGACATTCAGAATGTTGATACATTTCTTTCCCATGTTTGCATTTTCCAGTTGTATATCACAAGCGAGTATCCCGTTGCACCATGTCTTAACTTCCCATACACTTGAAGCGATTTTGGTGGATACCAGCATTAACAGTCCCCCAGTGGGACGTCCTGAAGCATTACCTACTGCCTTCATGTTGATCCCCATAAAGCTATATATCTGCGGAGGCTCTCTTCACAGCCATGGCTCCTGGAACCACAAAATTGTATACGGCTCAATTATTTCTCTAAACACCTGCAACTTCATTATGTTGTTTAACCCATGAGAATTCAAGGAGAACAAGCGTATGATGTGCAGGGAAACCCATCCCTAATCCACAACACTTACATTAGCCCATTCACCCACAGCGTCATTCCAAACAGGACAGTCATACCTATTTTGATCGAAGGAAATTTCCCTATAGCTGTATGCATCCTCTTGGGCCAAAATAACGTGAAGTCTACCTTCTCTGCTTTCCTTTATGTGCCTATGGCTGACATGATCTTCCTGCTGAACTCATTTAACTTGGTTTGCCTTGAGGCCTCTGTGGCATTTAAGAAAACCCTGGCTTTGGGATGAGACCTGTTCTAAGGGTGTTTCTCTAGATATTTTCACTCGCTGAAGGTTTAGCTTGGTTTCTGCTTTAAGGAGGGTGTCTCTGACCAACCCTGAGGACAGCAGGATTTTTGTAACATCCTTACCATCTCTATTTTCCAGGAATCCTACTTGCTTCAGATCGGTTGTAGAGACTGCGTATAAACTTGTGCAAGAGGAGAATAATTTAAAAAGCCTAAACCTATCTTAGGGATTTGGCTTCTTTAATCTTTTCCCTCACCTGTTTCCTAAGGCTGGCTCTAGGTAAACCCATAGAGAGTTAGCCTCCTTCCCCCGGACCTCCTTTGGTCCAAGGTAAAGAGGGGCACCCACCTCCAGGACTTTACTATAGCATTGTTCCCCTTCTGGGACAAATCTAACCTCTGGTGTTTGAAGCTTTCTTCCCCCTCTGGATTCCTCCCTGCTCTTATTCTCCTTGTTAAATCCCACATTCAGACCCTGCTGAAGCCCGTAACATTTAGAGCCTTTGGTAGCATTACACTGATGACAGTTTCCTCCAAATCCAGGATTTCTTGAATCCATTGGGACCCAGGGACTATTTTTCTTGGGAACTTACTTCTCTGGTCCCCCTCAAAAGCAAGCAAGGTGACAAAGATAATCTTGGATCCAGCTGGGCTAATGCCTCTTCAGGCAGGGATTGAGCCTCTTGTGGCACTATTCTATTCAGTAACTGATGATAGAGGGTAAAAAATGGGAAGACTAAAGGATAGTTTCCTTTCCTGTTTTTGGCGGCATACCCCTAAAATGATTCACCACAAACTCCTTGATTGATTTCACCAGGGATGATGACCTTGTGAACATAGCCCTATCCACCTCAGGTGCCTTCCCTAACCCTGTGCCGCCAAGGTCTATTGACCAGAGTTGAATTGGAAGAAGCGGCTATGATCATTTTTAGAGGTTACAATGCCACCACCCACCACAAAAACTCTACTCTCCTCACACTCTCCCTTATCTCCCCCATCCACAGGTCCCTGCATATATTTACCATCTGCTCAGAACCGATGGTAAATGTATGCGTTAAAACCTTAGGGCAATGGAAATTCAGTGTGATTTTACTGCACAATACTCTTGTAGATTTACCATGCAGTAATGCTAAAATCACATGTGATTTTCCCATTACCACATTACTGTGCAACTTGTAATGAGGCCCAACATAGATTCCACCGAGGAGGGATTGGAACCCAACTTTAGGAGGTACAGTTAGTCCACCAGTAAAATACTTTATCGAGTCCAGGAGAAGCAAAACAAGACCCTAATTATAGAAGCACTGCTGAACTGCGACTAAACCACTAAAGAAGGCAACTCAGGAGCAATAGGCGGGCTAATCAAACCATCACTAAACTACTTAATAAATTCCATCCATGAAAAATTGGATAGCCTAACCATGGAGACCTTGTTAAACCACTGGTAAATCACTTTAAGGAGTCCACTAAAGAGGAATTTCTATGACACTTTCCTAATCTTGCTGTGGCTCTAAGTCTCCCTCCTGCCAGTTTAGTAGATGGTTACCTATCCTTCCATTGAACGGATGGGGAATGGTGGGGATTGCAATTTTATCTACTAGTGCTGAGTTTGGTGTTTTTGCAAGAGGCCCAGAGAGTGCACCACACTTGGCACAGCAGCGTGTATCAGCATTGTATGCCTGAAGCTGAGTCACAAGTAAGTGTGAGGATAATTTCATAGGCAAGATATGCAAAACCCTATGACTTGCAGTCAGCTTTGTTATAATAGTAACAACTATAATTATTAGTGGTGAAAAATGGCATTAGTGTTGTGTGGGGTACAAATTTGAAATCAGCATGTTACTGGGTTTGCAGCAGTCATGTAAAGCAGCCAGAGCTGCCTACTTTGGAGCTCGGGAACCGGGTTAGAGTCCTGACAACTGCTCAACAACATCATGTGATTCTGGCCAATTCAGATTCTCCTGGTGGCAAAAAATAAAAATATAAAATGTGGTCTTGTGTAAAGTAATCTGGTGCTGGTGTTAAAGTGCTCTAATCTCCTTGGGCCAGGTTTGCACTATGTAAAAACTGAATAAGAAGACACCTAGCCATTTCAGACTAGTTACACATTTCTAATCTGTTGTCAGAATAAAATAACTTCTTTTGAGTGCCCACACATTTCTTCCTCTTAAAAAGGTGGGGGCGTCCCAGCATGTTAGGGACAAAAGCTCACCTTTCAATGAAATCCCACCCAGCTATTTTTGGTGGTCTTTGAGTGCTAACATCATCATTTGGTGGTGGATATAACACTTTAGATGGTACTGCTTAACTGCCATCATTTTTGGCAGAATTGCACTGCTCTACAGACGACCTGATTAGAGTGATGGGGTTGCCCCAGCTGACAAGATGTATGCATCTTGATCGCTGCAGATGAAGAATCTGCTCTTTATTGGCAGATTCTCCGTTAAGCCGGTTTTCCAATCAAACCCTGTACCTCAATATATAGACTTATGAGTACTGGAGACAATGTCATCTCCTAGAATGTGATTCTACATCTTTTACTCTGGTTCTCATTCTCTTTTAGACGGAGTTGTCAGCTCAGGTATTGGTGAGATAGCATTTTCAGATCATGATAATGTTAAATTGCCTATACAACTAAATGTTTCCCGAATCCATTCTTTCAGTGAATCAATGACTTTCAAATCCATCACTTTGAGAAGATCACAAGTAAACAGAAATAATTAGTAACGGCATCACAATTTGTTTTTCTTCAACTAACAAAAGATCTGTGCAAACTCATTTGTAGTGTGGGCTGTTGTAAGCCCTATATTGAATGTTCTGTAATAGATTATCATTAATTCCAAAGCAGAGTGAAGGAAAAGGAAAAATATGCTTTAAGGCATTTTTTTGTTTTTTAAAGTTGAGTTGACTATGTCCTATCCTAAATAGATGAAAGTCTGCTAAATCTGACTAGCAGAAGAGCTGAAATCAACCTGCTATTTACGAATAAGGCCGAAAAATCTGTTCTTTTTCTCTGTAGGTATTTTGGTAGGAAGTTCTTATGGCTTGCACAGTACTGGTGCAAATGGTTGAGAATTCGAAGAATGGATTTGATAATCGATGATAATAAGAGAGATCTAATATGTCATGAGCAAACAGGGCTTGCCACTTTGGACATTTTATTTTAGTTTGACCAAAGAATCTGTATGTAGTCTGGGTTGTATGGAGGTACAAACATATTGTGGAATTAAAATATGGGGAAGCTATTAAGTCTTTGTTAGATGTGAATTATTTGTCATTATTTATATCATATCCAGATGAAACATGTTTTCCATTCATTCATTTATTGAGAAAGTAGCGGTAGGGCCAGGTTATAAAATCAACTGGAGAAACTCCAGGTCCTTCTGACACTCATTTTATAGGGGAGTGCATTTTGGCAATAGGAATATTAAATGGGCTAAGAGAGGAGAACATAAAAGGGTAGAACAATATTTATGAATGTTCCTGGAAACATATCTGTTAATGTTGCTTCTTTTATGTACATTGCAGGGAAATGTGAATACTATTAAAATATGTATATTAAATAGGTTTTTATATATTTGCAGCATCATGCCTCTTACATTATACACCACACACTTTAATAGCTATAAAGTTTTTTAGCCATTTTTGCCAAGAGCCAGCAACAAGTTTGGCCTTGGCAATTGATTATTTAAAAGAAAACAAAAGAGGGGGTGAGGGTTTAGAAGGCATAATCTGAAATTTTACCCTGGAGCTTTTACTCTGTGGACCCATTTTTCTAGTGGAAGTGTGGAGTAATACGTAGCCTCAGCTAGTTACGTTCGAAATAAAGACCTTTGGGTTTGATTATGCTATTTCAATATTGTGGATAAATAGCTGCCAGGTACCACTTCCAATCCCACATGAATAACAAGCATTTACAATGCAATAGGTATCTCGCACTGACATTATTTTGAGCTATTGACATTGTAAATGCCATTGTTATTTTGTTTTATTTTTCTTTGTAAAACATAAATAAAATGCATTGTAATTTAATATGGCAATTGCTAAAAAAAGTTTCAATGCGAAACCTATTGCATTGCATTTACACTAGTGTGAACTATTAGCATTGTAAATGGTACTAGCTTTAATTAATATGATTGTTTTTTAACAACATAAATATAATTCATTTCCAATGCTAATAGCACCCGCCCCCACGCCTGCGTGTTTCCTGACAGCTCCACCCTGGGATGACATTAAAGAGTAGTGCAGGTGAGGGCGGGTTCTCTTTATTATTACCTGATCCCCCCGCCTCATGAATTATTTCTGGGCTCTCTGCGCCTATCTGCCCAGAATCACAGGATGCTGAGTGGACGCCAAGACCCGAACCTTCCAGAGCTCCAAAGTCGCTGCCATAAGGTCACAAAGTCTCCCCTGACATTGACAAGCGTAACCCTGGGCTTGAGATTTTATGGGAAAATGTCAAGAAAAATGAACACGAGTGCTGGACGAGCAGATTGTGGCTGAGGGAATTAGGCAGAAACAACAGACTGCATACTTGTCCCCTACAAAGTCAATGAGACGCTGTTGTGCCCTGGGGAAAAACTCACAGCCTCACGGCTGGTGACTCACAGGAATGCGCAGCCCCATAAACACTGCTGGGTTTGGTAGCCTAATCAAATCCTTCTCCCTCCCCTGAGGCCGCCTGGCCTCTTAATTTGTAATCCTCTGGCAGAACTGCGCATGCAGAGGGCACCTGCAGCTGGGAGCCCACCCTCCAAGCTCCAGATGGTAAGCCCCGGCCCCACCCTCGTGCAGGTGGCCCATGTGTGTGGCACTGCATGATCTGGGCCAGCACAGGTGAGGGCCCGTCTCTCCTTGTAATCTATTCTCACACCACAAGCTAGAATCACTATAGCTTTAAAACACGGGGGTCCGGGCGGAACGCACCGCAGGAGCAACAGCTTATTTTGAAGCCACGGGGAATTCGTAAAATACTGAAACCCGTACAATCCTCAAGAACAGTTTGTAAAATGTGCCACGTTCCATCCCAGCTAAGCATGTGAAGGGAAAAGTGAGAAAAGCAAATAACTCAAGACGTTAGGTCAACACACAGGCACAAAACAAAACATTATGCCGGATATCTAAAGTTGTGCCATGCACCGCATCATGCAACTTATAGTTTTGCACTTTGAATGATAAAGTAAAATAAATATAACAATTAAAAAAACAAGGATATGTCTACCAACGCACGACTTAGGACACCGTGAGATCTACGCAGCCTGTAGGGTCTGAAATGCATATGGTGAACAGAGTAAAGATCACAATGCAAGAGGCGCCTCTATACTCAACTCTCCCCCCCTCTACCTGTTGATGCTGAGCCCCGGTGCTGTTGGAATCCGATCCCCCCGCCTCATGAATTATTTTTGAGCTCTCTGCGCCTACCTGCTGCCACGCAGCTTTTTTCCTGCACTTTCGCCGGAGCCCCCGCACACCCAGCCAGGGAAGGGCCCTCCGTCCCTTGCTCTGCTGGGGAACCAGCAGCTGCTTTCAGAGGCAGCGGAGGGAGCGCCGATCTATGCCCCTCACTCCCAGATCTGTAAAAATAACAAGCAGCACCAAACAATGCGATGAGCTGTGGGGGACTCACAGCATGCCTCGCGAAGCGAAGCAGCTTGCACTGCAGTGCTAGGCGAAACCTAATAAAGGCAGCCTTTTGCTTATATTTGCATCTCGCTTTTACTTTAAGTGAAAGCGCAATACAAAAATAAACACGTGCCGCTATCATAGAGCTCACAGACTAACTCCGTAAACATGATCCGTCACTACACGCTTCCTAAAAATAAGAAATACCCTCCCGACAGACATTAAGCACACAACCCAATCTGGATGGGCCGTCACAAAAGGAGACAGGACAGAAACAAAGAAGCCTCATTTTCAATGGGAGGCCACCGTTTAGCATAAACAATGACGCCAACCAATGAAAATAATGGGCGAGGCTTCAAGTCCCCTTCTGAAATGTCCTCTACCACAATATTTTTCGCAGAGCGGGCAGCGCATGCGCGCTGCAACGACTGGCGAGACCTTAAAACAAGAAAAGCAACTGACAACGATTGGGGGAAATTATCTTCTTGCATAGAAAAGGTCTCAATCTGGTGGGATATGGCAGTGAAAATTAATAATGGAAATTTGCTTAAAGTAAGTAGAAATTGTTTTAGCATAGGGGACATACACCTAAATTTATGCCATTCGGAAAGTGGATCAAAACATTTGTTGAATAACAATTTCTAAAAACAGATGCTTTAATTCAGAGTAGCAGACTAACTGTGCTGTATTCACCGAATAATAAACCGCAAGCATGAGTTATAAAAAAAAGATTATGCATTTCTTTATTCACAGTTCATCAGGACCGCACCAAAGAAATCCCTAATGGGATTGGCCCTTTAATAAAGGTATTTCAAAAATACTAAGTCACCAGTCCATATTTTGGAGCCTAAATGTTTTGATCAATATTCATTACCTCTCTTAAAAATGTTAAAGCTTTATAAATTATTTTATTACAGGATCTGCCAAAGCTAAACTTCATAACTTCTGGCAACTTTGAATGTTTTGTTCCATAAATGTATTTTTTACGTTTTAAGTTGGAGCTTGGGGTGCATTATTATGTACGTAAAGTCTCTTATTCAAGTTGTATAAGAGTAAATGGTACCTTCAGGACATGTATTTTTATTATCCAGTACAGAGTGTAGGAGACAATTAGCACAGGCGTATTCTCCTAATTGCTCAGCTCACCCTATCTGCGTGGCCATTTTCTAGGGTTCTCTAAGAAAGAGTCCTTGGAAACCAAGGACTGCGTGTTGCACAGCTGTGGGGTTGGTAAACAACCTGATTCAATAAACCAATTCTGCTGTATTTTCTAGAAAGAGACTGAAACAAATTTTACAAAAAACTTTGATGCTCATAGTCATTTATCTACATGAACACGTTAAATATAATCAGAAAAGCTCAAAGTATAATTCAATTCATTATACATTACATTCTAAACAGCCTTATTTCCTCATTCCAACTGTTTGAATAAATGTTTCTTGTGAAATAAAAATAACAATAACACAATGTAAATTGGTAAATAAAGTCAACCCCAATGCATTTCGGGTTCAATACAGAACCCTTCATCAGGGGATATATACAAAAATTCATTTTTTGTTAAAAACAATTCTTTATTGAAGTTTTTTCTTTTTACAGAGGCCTACCCTGGCCTTGCCCCCCCCCCCCTCGCCCATTCCCGCCCCCCCCCCCCCAATCCGGTCACTTTTAATGGATTGTTTCAATTTGGAGAAAGAATATGAGAAAAAAGATGAAAACTTGTTAGAAAAGGAAATAGAATTAAAGTAAAAGGAAAAGGGTTAATATAAAGAAAAAGAGAGAGAAATACAGAAAAAACACAATCACGATAAGGCTCGTGGATTCATATTTAGATAAAAAACAGGAGTTAGTTCATAATAGATTCACATCGATTCCAAAGGGTTAGACATTACGATTTTGGTTTTAAGATTCGAGATGTTGCATCCACTGAGTAAGAGGATCCCAGATTTCAAGCCCTCTTTTCTTCCTTTTCAACCTCTTCTGTCTATATATAGCTATTTCTAAGCTATATGTAGCTAAGAGTCTTCCCCTCCATTGTTGAAAAGTAGGAAGGTTTGGATCCAGCCAGCTGGATGCTCAACATATTCTGAAAACAGCCATGGAGATGAAGATCAATCCCTGTTTTTTCCTTTGCCTGAGATTACCATCAACGCCTAGCATTATTTCGGTTGTTGTAATTTCTATTCTTGTATTCCAGATTTTGGACAAGAATTGAGAGATTTCGCGCCTGATGAGACCAAGTGTGTCACATGCGGCAAAAATATGTATGATATCGGCTTCATACAGTGCACATATTGGACAGTGGGTGCCTTTACCTGTACTGCATTTAGCTATTTGATGGGGTGTGTAATACAATTGAAAATAGGTTTTATTGTATTGTGCTTGTAGTCTCGTTGAGATTAGTAGTGTTTGCGATAGTACATATGCCCGTTGGACTGAATCCTCATTTATCTCTAGTTTATTTTGCCATTTAAGACTGTGTTTATCCATGTCATCCGGTACTTAAGATACTAGGTTATTATATATTTCTCCTATTTTAACTGTATTATTATGAATGATTGACCCTATTGTCTGTATTTTATGAAACTCTGCGGTTCCACCCCCATTTTTGATTAGAAAATGTCTGATTTGCAGATATTTAAAAAAATCTCTATGTACTAGCCCAAATTCGTTCTTTAATTCTTCAAATGATTTACAACCGATTGATGAAAAGAAGGCACCACATCGGGTGATCCCTAAGTTAGCCCATCTTTTCATACAACTATCCGAGAATATTTCTGGTAAGTTGTTATTTCGACAAAGACTTGTGTAGTGGGAATACCTGCCAATTTCAAGGAGTTTACGTATGTGTTTCCAGGCATCGTATATGCCAGCTAGTGTTTTGAAGCGGACTTTCTTGAAGTGATTGTCATAGGTCAGTCGCCACAGGTGTTCACCTGTCTCGGATCCATGAATGAGTTCTTGTGGAGTTGGGATCCCCCCTTCTTGTATCCGATGTTGGTTTGGAATCAATAATGCCTTACAGTATTTGAGGAGGGTAGCCCACCAGTAAATCTTAAGATTGGGAACAGCGAGACCCCCTCTCTCTTTTGGAAGCGAGATATACCTATAGGCCCTGCGTGGTTTTTTATACCCCCAGATGAATCGAGTGAATATAGTATCTATTTTCTTAAATATTTGCTGGTCGAAGTTGAGGCAGATGGTTCTAAAAAAGTATTAAAACTTTGGAAAAAAGACCATTTTGATAACATTACATCGACCAATTAAGGTAAGCTGTAGGTTATGTAATGTACTGAGGTTTTTCGCAGTTTGTTTCAAAAGTGGATCCATATTGATTTTTATTATCTGATCTAGATTAGAAGTGATGTTAACGCCCAGATAAACAGCATTCTCGACAATCCTTCCATCTCTATAATTTGTGTTTTTATTAATGATTATTTGGGTTTTGCCTGGATTTAATTTGTACCCAGAAATTTCTCCAAACCGCATTGCCTCTTCTTCCATCATTTTGACAGTTATACTGGGATTGCATGTGGTGATCGCAATATCATCGGCATATGCGAGGATTTTAGTGGTTCCATTTGGAGTTTGAATGGGTAATATACTCTGATTAGTCTCAAGCTCACTAATAAATGGGTCGATAAATATTGCGAATAGTAAAGGAGAACACGGGCGTCCCTGCCTCGTCCCTTTAGTCACCTTGATCTTGCCCGACAATCCGCCGTTTATCAAGACAACAGCTTATGGGTTGTGGTATAAACAACGGATAGCATTTACAAATTGATCGCTGATTCCACTCTTTGACATGGCTATCCAAAGGTATTGCCAGTAGACCCTATCAAAAGCCTTTTCGGCGTCCAGGAGTATAAGCGCCATAGGGTCTCCTGCAGCTTCTGCCACATCAAAGAGTGTGATTACCCTTTGTATATGATCCGTTGTGGATCTACCAGGGATGAATCCGTGTTGTCGCGGAGAAATAATCTTGTGGATAATTGGCGCTAACCGGGTGGCTAATAATTTAGAGTAAATTTTAGAATCGCAGTTGATTAATGTAATCAGGCGGTAGGAACCCAGTTCAGTTGGGTCCTTGTTTTTCTTTGGGAAAACCACGATTTTTGCCTGAGCCCATGATTTTGGTGGTTTGCCCCCCCGTAAAACCTGTGTCAGTAAGTTTGTTAGTATTCCTTTGATTGATTTGTGAAATTTGGCGTAAAATTCGGCCGGAATACCATCGATTCCTGCCGCTTTCCCTGGGGATAAACTATTTATGGATAGTAAGATTTCGATCCACTGTGGTGTTGCGGCAAGGTTATCTTGGTCTGTTTGTGGAAGTTGGGCCCTTGTAGGTTGGTCTAAGTATTTCATGATTAGTTCTTGATCTTTATTGGTCTCTTTATAGAGGTTTTGATAATATCTCTGAAATTCAGATCTGATCTCTTCAGGGTCTTGTCTAAGCACATTGTTATGATCTTTGATCTCTTTAATTGTGTTGGCGGTGTTTTGTTGTCTAGTGCGGATTGCCAGATGGTGCCCAATTTGTTCGCCTAGCTCATATGCCTTTTCTTTATGGGTTGTGAAAAATTTGATTATTCTATTTTTTCCGACGCCACCTTCTGTAGTGTCGTTATTGTATTTAGACCCGCTTCGACTGATCTAATAAGCCCCTCCTCTGCTTCTGCCAATTCCCGGTGTAATTCTGTAATTTTTTGTTTCGCTTCATGATTATTTTTAATAGAATACCTAAGAGTTTCGCCCCTGATTCCCACTTTAAACGTGTCCCATACCACTTCTAGAGGAGCACTACCGAGGTTATATTCCGGAAAATCCGGTATCCATTTCTCGATATGTTGACAATATTTCTCGTTCAATAATAGTGCCCTTTCATATGTCCAGCAATTTTGTTCTTTTTGGATTTTATTGATATCGATATTTAGTGTTAAAGGATTGTGGTCTGATAGGACCCTGGGTAGTTTGTCTATATGACACTTAGTAATAATGGTATGGGAGACCAGTATGTAGTCTAATCTAGCAAATTTCAAATGGGGATGGGAAAAAAATGTAAACCCTGATTGTAGGGGGTACTCGTGTTGCCAGCTATCAGTTAACCTATGTGTGTTACAGAGAGCCTGGAAAGCATTAAAGACCTTGGGTTTCCTACCCTGATATTTAAAGTTGGGTCGTGAGGACCCATCTGAAGGTAGGTTTAAATTAAAGTCTCCACACATTACTATTGGGAGTGGCCAGTGTGTTAGTTCGCCAGTGACAAATTCTAGCAGAGCAGGATCATCTGTGACACATCCATATATGGAACAGATAGTTAATCTCTTCCCGGGTCCATAGTTACATTCTGCCATCGCCAATCTCCCATGTTTATCAGCTAACGATCGGGTGAACTGGAGCCCTCCATGTATTGCCAGAATAGCCACCCCACATGTTTTTGTTGCTTGTGTTGTGGCTGTGATCAGTTTGTATCCAAGCGTTTGTAAGAGATGACGTTGAGACCCTTCAACATGAGTCTCTTGGAGACACTCGATGCTAGCCCCGATTGACCTGAGACCAACTGCGACCTTTTGTCTTTTTCGTATGTCATTTAATCCACAGATGTTTATGGAAAGTATTTTTAACTTAGCCATATATATATATATTTGTTTTTAATTTTCCCCTACGTTTGAGCCGTATCTGTTGTAGAATACTTAGATAGTTGTTCCAGGTTGTGATTGTTTCACGTTTTTTTCCTGTGTGCCGGATTGTCCCCCCACCCCGAGACCCCCCCTTCTTCCCCTCTCGACCCGTCCCGCCCCAGCCCTCCCTGAAGCCCCCCGAACCCCCTCCCCCCACCATCTATTGAGGCTTCCTGGGTCATGGGGCACCCAGGTGTGGGCGTCCGAGTGGCCAGTACGCCTCAGTTCGTCCGGTGGTCTGACCATAAGTGGATGTAGGTGAGATGAATGGAGAGAGGCGGGGAAGTCATGTATGAAAATAGATTTTTCTCAATACCTTTCTATATGCCCTTATATTATACATGTTTTTTGATATATAGAATGTTGTCATTTCCCCACACTCCCCACCCTTCCACCTTTTCATAGTCAGGCCCCATAGTCCTCTTGATAGCTGATAATATATCTTCTGCTTAGAAAGGATATGTCTCAGATCCCTTTTCCGGTTCATAAATGATCTCTCGTTGTTTTTTTAACTGTTTCTGAGATTTCTTTTAGGTAGGCTTCCGCCTGGATTTCTCTTGTGAAGTTTTTGGATGATCCCTTGTATATTATTCTTAGGCGCGCAGGATTTTGCAGAAACACAGTTGCGCCGATTTGCTCGAATGGAGTGAAGAGTTGCCGCATTCTCCATCGACGTTCCACTGTAGCATGAGCAAAATTCGGACGTACAAAAAATGTGAATCCTTTGCATTCTCTTTTATTAGTCGGTCTAGCAATATCATAGATAGCCTCTCGTAAGAGAAAGTTCCCGAAGTTGACCAATATAGCTCTTGGATGTTGATTTGTCTTATTGGTGTATTTAGAAAGTGTTAGAGGGAACCGGTGGGCGCGCTGGATTTCCCTGTCCATATCCCATGATTGAAGTTCAGGATGGGCAGATTTTAAAAGGTTGGATATGAAGCCCTTTGGGTCGCTGCCCTCTGCGCCCTCGGGAATTCCGAGAAACCGGAGATTGTATCTTCTACTTCTGTTTTCAAGGTCTTCAACTTTTGACATTAAGTCTTTTATGACACCAGCCTGTTCTTTGCCCTGGGTTTGAAGATGAGTGACGTCAGATTCGAGATTTTCTGTGCGAGTTTCCACCAAGGCCATTCTACCTGCGATCTCTGAACAGGTTTTGCTGACTTTTTGGATAGCACCTTGCAGTTTCTGTATAGCTGTATGATTCCTCTTGCTGTCCATTTTAACATCAGAATGGAGATTCTTGATGTGACTGAGTACTTCACCCAATGAAGGCTCTGTAGCCTTTCCCGAGCTATGACTGTCTCCCTGTTGATTTTGGGCTCCACCTGCTATAACCCTTTTTGGGTACCGATGATGTTCAGGTTCTCCTGCAGGTCTGGGAGTTGAGCTTTTCCGTATATGATTAATTATTGCTTTTACTTGCTCCGGGTTGCTCCCTGGATCAGAAGTTTCATCATATGTTGGTTTAGGTAGTCTATTATGTCTTATTCTTTTTTTTTCCAGCCTTTTCTTAGAGATTGAGATTGTGTCTTGACCGGTTTCACTTAATTCTTTTGTGCCAATTTGGTCAGACACCTCCAGGGTTGTTATATCAGATTGTTGGTCATCACTAATTTCATTTGTCCCACTTTCCTCGCTTGAGATAGAGACTCATGTTTCTTAAATATCTGAGTCTGTCTCTGAGTCTGTTTCCTCAATAGATCCTTCGTTCTCTGAATCTGGTATATTCGTCTTGGTGACAGGTTGTATCAAGGGAGAGAAATGATCATTTTCCTGAGTAGTTATAACTTGACTGATACTTTCTTTTTCCGGGGTTATGCCTGGGACCAGATTCGGTTGGTTCGGTTGATCCAGATCTGGAGCTGTTTTGGATTCAACGATGAGTTGTTCTGTGGTGAGACTTCTATTACTGCCAGTTCCGTTGCATTGACCACTTAGCTGCCTTTGGTCAGCCATGATTGCTGGTTGTTGTGTCCCTTCTTTGAAGATGTCGTTCGATCCTTCCTTAGATAGCGGGTGAATATATTAGAGATCTTCGGCTGAGAGTTACCAGGTTGGCCAGTGGTTTTGGCAGCTGCTTTCAGATTTTTGATGGTTTGTAATCTTTTGGCCTTTTTGGCCATTAGCTCTAGTTTGTCATCGACGCTGTCCTTGAGCTTTGACTGCTCGTCTGTCTTTTCTTTCTTTTTTGTTTTGGCTTTATCTTTCTCCCTTTCAGCCTATTTATCAGTGGTTTTATCTTGATTTTGGGGTCTCGCGTAACCCTCCTTTCTTTCGGTATTTCTTTCCGTATAATCTGCTTTATCTTCTTTGGCCTTAGACCCTCTGGTTTCTGGTCTCCTCTGCACATTTTTGATTTTCTGCGAGGTATGTATGATTGGTTGGTTTGAGGCGTTTTCAACACTCTGTGGTTGAGTTGCAGATGTTTCATCTTGGGTATCTTGGATTTCTCGGATCTCTTCATGGGGGGGATTTTGGTCCATGATCTGTTCCCGCTGACCACAATGGCTTGGAGTGACTGCGAGCCCGTGTGCCAGAGCTGATGTCAGTGCTGCTGCTGGTGTTGGATTTATTTGTTCTGTGCTTGGTTTGATAGTTGTCGCGGTTGTTGTTATGTATAGTTTAAAGAGGGTCGTCTCAGTTCTTCCCCTCGGCCTTGCGGCGATCCTAGCACCAGTCCGATCCCCTTTGATTGATTTGTTGAAGATTTTAGTCCTTATTTTACCCACTTCTTTATTCTTCCAGAAGTCGCGCTTTGCGTATATGTAAACAGCAGAAGAGACTGGATTTGTTAGATATAGACTAGTTGAGATGTTGATAAAGACTTCAGCAGCCCCTGTATGAGGCGCTACAGGTTCTGTTAGTACCCCCAGGCTTTACCAGCTTCGCCGTGCTCTATCTATCCCTAACTGCAGGAGATTTGTAGCACTGTGAGGGTTTTTTTTTATGCTTTAATACTTTTTAGTGTTTTTAATGTTTGGTATTTTAAATGCTTGTTTAGATGATTGGATTAGATTTTCACATGCAACTCCTTTGATTCCTTTTACACCTGTGAAAACTGTATATTTCTTTCCCTCCTTGTATACCTTCCCACTGCAGTTCACTGCCGGATTGCTTTGGATGTGGGTGGTATGGCAGTCTACCCCCAATGGATATAAAAATATCCGAGTCTCCTTTAGTGCTTTCAAAGCTTGGTGCTGATTCTTGATGCGAGCAATATGCCAGAAACAGTGCCCAAGTTAGTCCCTCTTTTTTTTTTTTTTAAGGCGGTATGGCCCTTTAAATCTTTATAAAGTTCTGAGCCCTCGGTATGCTCCGATGACGGGGTGAGAGACAGCACACGGCAGGCAAGTAATGCAGAGGCGATATAAAGCAGTAGACGGCCACGGGGGATTTTTAGAGCGCGGAGCGCAGAGGCCCCGAGGTGAAAGTGAAAAAAGAAAGTTGTAGTAAACAAGCGATAGCAAGCAGTGACAGAGAGCGGGTTCTAGCTGCGATCGTGAGGTAGAGTCGCGCTATTAACGCTGTTAGCGCAGTGAGTAGCACATTAGCACGTTAATACACAGCTGCGGTGCAGTGTGTGCTTACTCACAGTTGCTCCCAGTCGCTCCTAGACACTCGAGAAACCTTGCGGCCACTCGATCCCTCTGATTGACAGAACAGCTGGCAGGTAGTGGTGAGTGGTGAGTGACTCTGTTTCGCACCCTGGTGTGTGGCTGATTGATTCTAGGCGCCAGCCTCAGGCTTCCAGGTTCAAGAAGTTTTGAGAGGTTTTCAGAAGGTTTCCAGTTAGTTCAAACGCCGGACGTCTTTCAGAATGCAGAAAACATCGTAGGAGAGCAGCGAAAGTGGAAATCTGCACCCAATTTTATCCTCACAGATTGATAGATTTTTTAGCATATCGGGGACAGAGACAATATATCTGGTGTATCTGAAAGAGGTTAAGTCATCGTAGAGGACAGGGTGTGACAGTACTTTACATAGGTCAGAGCCCACAGAGCGAGCTTGCTGCGACCTCTCACACTGGCGCCATCTTGCCTCCAGCAAAAATCGGGATATATACAAAAATTCAGATGCGTGATGAGAAATTCATTCAAATTCTTCTTGTAAAGTTGCGTCCCGAATCTACAACACAACATGTAGTGTCATACGAAGAAACATGCAATTGCATGTTATTTACGCAATAGAAAACTTAGGACTTACAAGATATAAAAGAGACCCCAATTTCAAAGCAAACAAAAAAAACTTATATCCATGAAAAAGAGAAGCAAGAAGAGTGTGTAAAATAAACGCCACCTCCGTGTCATTAGTATCTCTGAATCTCATGCTCATGTGTGTTAATTAATCTGAATCGCCAATTCAATTCTGCTTACCCCGACCCACATTCAAGAGGGGCAACAGTATGAAGAAACGATCTCCTGTGACCAAACATTAAAAATAGTGAGCGAAATCCATTCGAAACAATAAGCTAGTACAGTCTTGATCAGCTTCATCTTAGTACATACCTGATCTCTTCTCGTGACGTATCCAAAAATTATTATTGCACAGGACAGTGGTCAATGCTGCAACATAAGCAAACAAAAATTTCCATGTCAAGTCACCCCCACGTTCGTAAGGAATGTGGAAATAACTGTAGAGAAAAGGTCTTACCTCACGGCAAACCCCAGCGTCATTAAGCCGCTAGCTAAGTCAAAAAGGTTTGAGCTCCCCGTTTGAGTGTAGAGCTAAACAACAAAATGTATACTCCAGTCAATATAATACGCCATCCGCTTGTTCTGAATCAGTAACTCACTCTTTCAACCCACCCTCCTATCGTCCTAACACTCACCGGTCAGACACTCCTGAACCGATCCACCTACGCAGCCTGTGGTCACATGTGCTCTTCCAACCAGTCCCCGCTAAAAATACCGTCTACCTTGTAAACAGAAACAACGGACTATCCTACCATTACGGAGGTAACCGAAATCGCAAAAGTACCGCTATTTGAACTACAAAACTTTAATAATGTAATGGAAGTACATGAGTGAAAGACATGCAAGTTTAAAAGAGACACTATTGACAATAAATTGGACGAAGTGTACACATGGGCTGAAGCATACGCTCAGAGGAGGGTGTTTAGGAAACCGGAAGTCACCTCATCAGAGGAGAGCATAGCTACCGATCAAGACCTCACCTTACAGAGACCAAGTGCTGCATCAGTATCTCAGAGCATGGTTGGACCTACAGGAGATATGCCTAATACATCAGGGACTCAACCTTCTTTTTTTGGGGGTAGGCCCCACGGACAAGACACCACCAGACAAAACTGCAGCAATAAACGAAGGACCCGCAGGGGACAAAACAAAAAAAAACGCAAACGAAACGAGCAGACCACAGAGGAACTTGAGGAGATAGAATCACTAGTCATTAACATTTCCAGAAGGGAATTGAGCAGACAGGAGCAGTTGATTCTGAACAAGGGACTGTCCTTTGTCCCCACGCACTCTTCGCATGTCTTAGACACAGAAGTATCTCTATTTAAATTCATGCGCTAACTAAAACTGAGATGGTTTTGTGCAACAAATATGGCACCCGATCAAGCAAGGGACACAACACACAAATTTAAACCCAAAAGTAAATTTGTTTCACCCGTGTCACACAAGACTCTTGACATTTTTGAGACTCTGGTAAAAAAAGATCTGGAACAAATTAAGTATTTGACACCTATCAAATGCAACTTAACGAAACATGAACGTCGCATACTAAACAAACTCAAACAGGACACTTCCGCTACCTTTCAACCGGCAGACAAGGGAGGTGCTCTAGTGATTCTGGACACTGAATTTTACATTGACAGCGTCAATGCACATGTGAACGATGACAACACATACATTCACATGGAACAAGATCCTACGGTAGCCTTCCAAATTATTCTGAACAATATTCTACAACAAGCATTTGCAATGCAATAGGTCTCGCAGTGACGCGGGTTTAAGCTATTGGCATTGTAAATTACAATGCCTTTTATTTATGTTTTTAAAAAGAAAAGAAAAATAAAAGGCATTGTTATTTGCAATGCCAATAGCTCAAAGTCGCGTCAATGCGAGACCTATTGCATTGTAAATGCTTGTTCCTGATGCAAGCGTACTACAAAAGTAAGTCACAGTATGAATGCAAAAATTATTTGTAAGCACCAACAACCTTTCACCTGCAAAATGAGTACAGGATGGTATACACAGTGTTTTCACTTTCAAAACCACACGCCCCCGCCCCATCCTAAGCAAACTTTAAAGCCCACTAGTAATTTGTTCACTTTGGTCTCTGCTTTATCGGCCGGTTGAGCGAGTATGTTCGCTCGAAAGTGGCAGCCTACTTTTCAAAACTGCTCCAGGGGCCGGCATGTTTGCATCTCGGCTTATTCCCCGTTCCTGTGCACAACGCTGAGTAAATATACTATGCAATGCGGACTAACTCTCCCGAAAGTTTCATGCATTAAATTCCGTACCTCAAGAAAACAAGATCCTTAAAGTCCTCCACAGACAGCACTACTATGAAACCGAAAGCAGCTCTCAGGACTGGGCTGCGACTGAGGGCGGGGGCTGCCTGCGCATGCGCGCTCTTTGCTGGAGAGGGAGCCCCGGCGCTAAGGCATCTGAAGTCCCGGTCCCGTCCCGAGTGACCACCAGCGCTGTGGAGCTCCCACGCCGAGACACACCCGATGGCTGCGAGGGAGAGAGGGACACGGACGAGGCAGAAAGAGCACGGTGAGTGGGAGGGAGGGGGGGGGGTTGTATCTGTGTGTGTGTGTGTGTGTGCGTGTGCGCGCGCCCGTGAGTGGTGGGGGTGCGTGCGTGGCTGTGTGGGGGGGAGGGGGGGCGTGTGTGGCTGTGTGTGAGTGCGCTTGTATGTACCTGCGTCTGTGTGTGTGCCTGCCTGCGTGTGTGCCTGCCTGCGTGTTTAGGTGAGAATCAGAGGCAGGGGATGTGCACGGCGGGGGCGTGCACGGCGCCGGCTGGGCGTGCGCGCTCACGAGGTCGAATGTCGGCCTGCAAATGCGCGTGGCACTTTGCTGTCCTCATTCCCAGCAAAGTAACAACATAAGTTGTCTCGCATAGACAGTAAGCAAAAGCTTCGCTTTTGCTTACGTCTTAGCGAGACCTAAAAAGGAGTCGAAATGTCGGTCATTGATGAAAATGCACGGAAATTTCTGATGAACTCTAACCCAAAAATTACAACAATTTATATGTTAACCAAAGTACACAAAAACAGATTACATCCTCCGTTTCGTCCCATCGTGGCAGGATGTGGATCGATTCATGAAGGACTAGGTCATTTTTTAGATCATCATCTTCAACCTCTTGTCCAGATGTGGGTTACGTATGTTAAAGACACCACTGACTGTTTACTTAAACTAGACACCATCAAAGGATTCTTTTTTGGATAACATTTTATTATGTACCATTGACGTGGTGGCCTTATGCACGTCTATAGCCCATGATGAAGGGCTGGAGGCATTGGAGTGGAGACTTTTGAACTCAGACATAGCAGAAGAACAAAGCATATTTCTACTGGAACTATTGCACTTTGCACTGTACCATAGTTACTTCAGGTGGCAGGGAGGTTTCTATGTGCAAAGGACTGGGACATCCATGGGATTCCCGGGGGCACCGGCATATGCTAATACATTCATGGCGTACTTTGAGCATCAATTTATCTTGAACCATCCGGACTGGCAAAAAAATGCAGTGTTGTTTTTACAATATATTGATGACATTTTAGTCATTTGGAAAGGGTCGAGACAGTCACTTGAGACATGCATACAGGATGTAAATCAATGCAAACCGAGGATTCAATTTACCCACGAGATTGGCACTGAAGTCATCCACTTTCTGGACATTGAAATTCAAAAAACAGATTTGGTTTTACTAACTAAGGTCTACCAAAAACCCAGTGATGTGAACAACGCATTGCATTACACCAGCGCGCATCCACTATCCCTGAAGAAGCATTTACCGATTTCACAAATTATGAGGATCAAGAGAATCACATCTGATGAAACTACATGTAAACATTTGATTGAGGAACAAATCACCAAATATAAACAGAGGGGTTATCCTGATATCATATTGAAAGAAGCAGAAGAAGTGGTTTCAAAGAAAAAGAGGGAGGAACTGTTGAAACAAAAAGTTAAAACTCCCTTAAAGAGGGAAGTATTTGTGTTGAAGCATTCTGAACAAGCTCCGCAAATCAAAGCAATCATGCGACAGAGGTGGAAACTGGTTGAAAATGAACCGGATTTTAAGAACATTTTTCATGGCTCTCCGCTGTTTGCACATACTCGGTCTCACAACATGAGAGAAATACTTAAACCTTCAGCAACAGCTCAAAAGATGGTTCACAAGGGAATGAGAAAGTGCCATAACTGCGGCCAATGTGGCAAAGTCATGGAAGGCAAAGAATTTAGACACCCACATACTGGAAAAGCCATAACCCTCCAAGCCACATCGGATTGCACCACTGAAAGGGTAGTTTATGCTATAAATTGCATATGTGGGCTTATATATGTTGGCAGAACCAGCAGAAAAATAAAAACCAGAATTGTGGAGCACAAAAGTCGCATCGGCAACAAAAACATGAATTCCTGCCTGGCAGCACTTTGGGTAACAACCTCCCACACGATCCCCCAACTAAGGTTCACCATTCTAGAACATATTGACACTTATACAGGCATTGATTTGAATTCAGCACTTGCACGCAGAGAAACACACTGGATTAAGTTTTTAGGGACCTTAATCCCTGGGGGTCTCAATGATCATTATGAGCTTCTGTGCTTTTTATAAACAGCATATGTATCAATAGAATGTTTAGATTGTAAGGGACTTGCATTTATTTCCTTTCTCACAGTATTTATGCACATTTTAAATATGCATTTTCACTTTTATCATCCCTCTAATTTCACTTTTTGTTATCACTCTAATATCTCACATGATTTATCGCAATTCCTTTTCACTCAGTGTCTGCGTTTCCTGTATGCCTGTGAACCTTCTTTATGATTTGAAAAAGGTTTGCGATTTACATCTTGCATGTCGCATAGAGAGGGAAGCTTATCGTTCGGTTGCTTATGAGCTCGCACTCACACATCCATTTATCTATTTATTCAATGGAGAGGAGGAGGTTAGTATGTTTGACAACACAGTCTGTTGTCTTTCTTTAGAGTACATATGTTATCTTGAGTGGAGACTAGCAGCTTGGAGAATCGCGCTTCTCACAACATTATTAAAGTTTTGTTCAAATAGCGGTACTTTTACGATTTCGGTTACCTCCGTAATGGTAGGATAGTCTGTTGTTTCTGTTTACAAGGTAGACTGTATTTTTAGCGGGGACTGGTTGGAAGAGCACATGTGATCACAGGCTGCGTAGGTGGATCGGTTAAGGCTTGTCTGACCGGTGAGTGTTAGGACGATAGGAGGGTGGGTTGAAAGAGTGAGTTACTGATTCAGAACAAGCGGATGGCGTATTATATTGACTGGAGTATACATTTTATTGTTTAGCTCTACACTCGAACGGGGAGCTCAAACCTTTTTGACTTAGCTGGCGGCTTAATGACGCTGGGGTTTGCCGCGAGTTAAGACCTTTTCTCTACAGTTATTTCCGCATTCCTTACGAACGTGGGGGTGACTTGACATGGAAATTTTTGTTTGCTTATGTTGCAGCATTGACCACTGTCCTGTGCAATAATTTTTGGATACGTCACGAGAAGAGATCAGGTATGAATTAAGATGAAGCTGATCAAGACTGTACTAGCTTATTGTTTCGAATGGATTTGGCTCACTATTTTTAATGTTTGGTCACAGGAGATCGTTTCTTCATACTGTTGCCCCTCTTGAACGTGGGTCGGGGTAAGCAGAATTGAATTGGTGATTCAGATTAATTAACACACATGAGCATGAGATTCAGAGATACTTATGACATGAAGGTGGCGTTTATTTTACACACTCTTCTTTCTTCTCTTTTTCACGGCTATAAGTTTTTTTTGTTTGCTTTGAAATTGGGGTCTCTTTTATATCTTGTAAGTCCTAAGTTTTCTATTGCGTAAATAACATGCAATTGCATGTTTCTTCATATAACACTACATTTTAAGTTGTAGATTCGGGACGCAACTTTACAAGAAGAATTTGAATGAATTTCTCATCACGCATCTGAATTTTTGTATATATCCCCTGATGAAGGGTTCTGTATTGAACCCGAAATGCATTGGGTTTTGACTTTATTTACCAAATTACATTGTGTTATTGTTATTTTTATTTCACAAGAAACATTTATTCAAACAGTTGGAATGAGGAAACAGGCTGTTTAGAATGTAATGTATAATGAATTGAATTATACTTTGAGGTTTTCTGATTATATTTAACGTGTTCATGTAGATAAATGACTATGAGCATCAAAGTTTTTTGTAAAATTTGTTTCAGTCTCTTTCTAGAAAATACAGCAGAATTGGTTTATTGAATCAGGTTGTTTACCAACCCCACAGCTGTGCAACACGCAGGCCTTGGCTTCCAAGGACTCTTTCTTAGAGTTCATTAGTACCCTGGAGGGAGGTGGGCACTCTCCCCCATACACGTGTTAGCACGCAAAAAAATCACCCCTTAGGATTTACCTTGACATAAAGGGTTTCTTTCCTATTCAGATACAGGAGGGTGTGCAGATCCACCAACTCATTTTCATTTTCTAGGGTTGCCATGCTAGAGCCTTCAATGTTGGAATGGTTGCATCTTTTCAGGAATTAAGTAAAGGGGAAACGAGTGTCCTCCTTCCTTATCTAAGCTGGTAAACGGCCGTTAGCGACTCCTATTTTATTTACTATTGCATCTGATGCAGTTGTTAAATGGTCCTATTTTCCCTTGCTTGCACTGTAGCTGTGTTCTAATCAAACTTATCTCCTTAGAGACTCTAAAAGCTAAGAAAAGGCAAACAGACAAACCTTGGGGAAATTACATTTCTTCCTTCACAGTTTTTCCTAAAACGTCTGACACTTTCAGCAATGCTTGATTCAATTCAATACTTTTTTCAGTAAGAATATGCGCCGCTGTGGCGGCTCCTCCGCTAAGGCGGTGGAGCGTCACCCCACTGCTTTGAAGCAGTATAAATAAAGGAGAAAAAATGATAATAGCTCTAAGTTATTGTCATTTTATTTTTCCATGTTGTTTCAGCTTTGCGGACGAGGTGGGGCTGCTCTGCTGACAGAGCTGGGGAGGACTGGTTTGCACTCCCTATGTATGCATGAATGTTTGGCCAGCCTTCTAGGGCGGCAGAACAGCCATGCGCACTTTACATGCTCTCCATGCAGGCTGCATTACAGCCTGGGTGGAAAGCATGCCCAGGCCCCAAGTCCCGGTCTTTTCGCCCGAAACACGGCGCTCAGATCAATTACAATGCTGCATTGCAGTGTTGTGATTTGCTCAGGGGAGACTGGATGCTTCCTGGGTCCTCTTTTCCTGTACCGGAGAGGACGGTGGAGAGAGCGTCGAGATGCGGCAAGACACAGTGAGAAGGTACGATTTTTTTCTTTCCGCGCTCCCACCCCATATCTGTGCCAGCTGCCACTAGTATGCCGTGTATTTTTATCTAAAAAATTCTTTATTGCGCTTTAACTTTTTTCTAAACCATAATGTAGCTGTAGCAACAAAGATGAGGCAGTTACCTTAAGACAGTGTTCGCATCTGCACCAAAGACCGAATAGAGTATTCACAGTCCACTCAAGAAATTGTGCTATTTGAATCAGTAGCGAGCTTCGCCGGAGATATCTATCCGTGACATGCAGTGGGGATGATATTCAGTGCTTAAGTTGCAAAGTAATAACTGCTAGGGCCCTGAGTATTTACTAGAAACTCGTGGGTAGTGTTAGGAATATCGGGAGTGCCCAATACCAAGGCTGCGTTGTCTTGATTCCACCAAATTCCACTTGAATGCACCACTACATGCTCCTTGCATCTTTAGCTCACTCTTTCAGGCTTATTTTCATCCTGCTTTCTCCTTTTAGCATTGTTTCTTTTTTCTGTCCTGATCTTTCTCGTTCTTTCTCACTTGTGTGTTTTTCTCTCTCTTGCTCTGGGTGAAAATCTGATGAGGAAAATTGTGTACCAGTCTCTAAAAATAACTGCAATGACCCACTCCAACAACCACCTGCTCAAATTAAGCACTGATGGCATTATAGGCACAATCAGTCAAGGAATATGGAGGTTTTTTACCACAGTGTTCATACCAGGGGTCTCATATTTGCTGATGTTTAAAATGACACCCTCTCCTTTGATTCAATGTAATTTTATGAAGATAAGATAGCGTTAACCTGAGATTCTTTCTTTAAGATTGTGTTGCTGTGTACAATTTTTGTGCAGTCATACATCCACAGGCCTAATGGCCTGTGGCGGGGGGAGGGGCTGTTTTTGCTCTGAGCTCGAGGCAGTGCAGGAAACTGAATGGGTCCAGGACTTGGAGCCCTTCACCAAGCCCTCAATTAGACGTCAGCCCCATTTGTGCAGGTGATTGGAAATACAAAACACAATGTAGATGTAACATTCGTTTTTTTTAAAAAAACATTGGTTTCCCACCAATATTTTCACAAAAGATCAATTAGGCTAGGAATTTATCTGTTTCATTCTGATTTTATAAAATTTAAAAAGGTAAATGAGCAATAAAAACACTTTTCTGTACATAAAAGTAAAATTATTTGCAGACAATTAAATCCAATGATTATTGTATGTGTTCCAAACACACTACACATATACTGTTTGATACATACCACATTGCTATATGCCAAGGCGGCCAGCTGGCTCCAGGTCATTTTGGACACTGTTTCCAGTCCAGAAATGGTAACATACAAATCAATAATGTAAAATCTATTAGCCTAATGTGGTAACTAGAGGTGAAATAAGCACCCAAAAAGCATCACACTATCACACGAAAGTCCATAAGTGGAAACAGTGTCAGTAATGACCTCGAGTTAGGTGGTCACTCACTGTCTACAGTGGTTATAAAGAAGTGCTTAGAAGAATCTGATATCACTCTTTTTTGTGATAGTAAGTGCAGAACTAAGTAAGGAATCGAGTTTGATTTCGAAATTAAAGAATGGGAGGTAGTCTGTCAAGAAACTGAATGAAGCAAGGACTCTGAGCACTTTACCACTGCTAACCAGTGCTAAAGTGCATGTGCTTCTCCCCTGAACATGGTAACATAGGTGTATTCACAAATTACAAATTTAGTTTACTTTGCAGACCCTTGTAAAGTTGTATGCCATATACTCAGGGCTGGTAATCCAAATGCTGCTTGTGGACCTGCAGCACAGGTTTTACCACCCACACATATAGTCTTTCACATCTGCCTCCGGCCTGCCATTGCAAGGCCTTTGTGTGCAGTTTACTGCCACTTCAACTTGGCATTCAAACCCACTTGCCAAGCCTTAAACTCCCCTTTTATTACACATAAGTGACCCGTAAGGTAGGCCCTGGGTAGCCCTCAGGGTAGGACGCGATGTAACTAAATGGTAGGACATGTACTTTATGTTTTACATGTCCTGGTAGTGACAAACAGCTACATTCATTTTCACTATTGTGAAGCCTACTCCTTCTATAGGGTAGCATTGTGAATTCCTTAAAACACATTTATGCTGCAATTCCTGATTAGAAATGTATAGCTGCATCACGTTTCCTATCTTTGGAATGGTAATGATAAATCCTCTTTACTGGAAATGACACTTTTAGAAAGTGAACATTTCTCTGCTTTTACTGCCCTGTGTGCCTTGAAGCCTGTCTCCAATACATGTCTGGGTTGGGTGACAGCTACACTTTGTGCATTACCTCTAGACAGCTACAAACACAGGAAGGGTGAGGGTGACAGAGCGCTCATCTGCATTCATTTACATTCTGAAAGCTCTTCCTGGGCAGGAAGGGGGGGGGGTGACACACACCAAAATAGTCAGTGTCCTGTGTCCCACACAAAGGGCTGATTGCCTCCTACTGATAGTCCAGTGCCAGGGCTGGGATCAAAGTGGAACATGTGCACTTCAAAGGTCTGCTTTGAAGTCACCCCCACTTCAAAGCTATAACTGGGTATAAGAACTGGGGCTCTGGCCCTACTAAGACTGTACACTACTGGAACTGTGAAGAACTCTGTCAGGAGTAAAGACTGCTGTGCTACAAGGATTGCCACCTTGCCAGACTGCTGCTCTGAAGGAACTGCATTCTGCTTTGCCGAGCTGCCCGGCTGCCTATTGATCACTGCCCTGCTGAGGAAAAGGACTGGACCCATCTCACTTGAACCCGGAGTGACTCCAAAGGCTTTCTGGCTTTCCCCCTGTTCTGAAGTCTCAGGGTCATCAAAGACTTCCTTTAACAGCCCTGGGATTCTGCCATCTGTGAGTCCTGACCTGCTAAGTGGTGCTAATCCAGTCCTGGGCCCATGAAAGGTGACTTTTACTGTGCTGATCCATCAAAACCGACTCATCAACAACTTTGCGCAGATCAAAACAGACTCATTGCCCAATGATGCAGACACAGCAGCTGCCAATGAAAATGCTTCAATGGCCTGACTATGATGGACTTTGTGACTCGATGATGACGCATCAGCTGCATTGTAGAGGGGTTCAAACTAAAGCCTTCTCCATCTGCATGATTCGGAACCAACGCATCACCTGCATCCATGGGATCGACAACGATGCATCACCTCCCCTGCTCCTTGCATTGAGTCTGCGAAGTTGGCACATACTTCATACTGGGTACTTTCTCAACGGGGTCTGCCTGAGTTCTGTAGCCGGTCTGCCCTCGATAGTGGTGGGCCTGAACTTTGAATTTGCCCCGGTCCAGTGAGACTTCAAGTAACTCTTGAGCGCTATTGATTGATCTTAAGCCCCACCCTGTTTAATCTATACATCTCTCCTCTTGTCAAGCTCATTAAATCCTTCAGTTTCCAGGTAATATCATATGCAGGCGAACCCCCAAATCCTGGTATCCGTTCCCAGAATCTACTACCAGAACTTTCAAACTCTGTATGGAATCAATCAGCCGCTTGATGATCTCTAACTGCTTAAGACTGAATTCCAGCAAAACTCAAATTCTGCAGTTCGGCAACACAGCTGATTTCTGGTCCCCAAGACTGGTGGCCACAAGATCTGGCCCAGTCCCTTCTCCAGTTGAAAAAGTTAAAAATATCTGAGTCATCTTCGATAACAAGCTCTCTTTCCACTCCCATATAAAGCACAAGGCCTCAACAATTGTCTTTCTCTTAAATAGAATTCACAAAATCCTTCTATTTATACCACACCACCTTCCAAAAACTGTCCTCTCTGCATTGGTCCTATCTAAATTGGACTTTTGCAATGGCCTCTATATCAATCTTAAACAGAAATATCTAAACAAACTTCAAACCCTTCAGAATGCAGCTGCCGGGCTTATATTTGGCATTCCCAAATTTCAATCAGCAACCAATGCATTGATTAACCTACACTGGCTGCCCATCAAGAAAAGCATTATGTTCAAAGCACAGTGTATAGCCTTTAAATCACTTCATAACATCTTATTTACAAATACTGCTGGTACATTCCAGCAAGATCTTTATGGTCCATCTCCAAGAGAAACATGACCGTCCTCAGATTCAAACAAGCACACTGGGTGGGGGGGGGAGAAGTTTTGTAATTGGTACAGCTGAGCTCTGGAACACCTTACCCCAAGCTTTGAAGGACTCCCCGGAATCGCCTGCTTTTCAGAAAAGCCTTAAAAACTTGGCTTTTCATTCAACAGTTTTAGCACAACAAATTCTTCTCAGAGCAGTGCCAAGACACCGCTTGGTAATGGAATGCTTTATTAACCCGTTAACATTTACATAATTACCTGCTAAGCACTACTTTTTGATTTATTCTCTAAAAATGTATTACTCAGGTTCTACTTATTGGATGTTTGTCATTTTTAGTCTTGTTTTACTGTTTTATGTCTGTGCTGCACACATACTTTGCACGTTGCCTCTTTAGAGAAGCCTAACTGCTCTGTGCCAAGCTACCAGAGGGTGAGCACAGGTTATCTTTTAGTGTTCATCTGTCTTACCCTGACTAGTGCGATTGTCCCTTCTTGGACAGGGTGCATACCTCTGCCATCTAGAGACCTCATACAGCCATGCAGGCTTCAAACTGGTACTTTGAAACATATGTCTTGGGAATATCAGGGAGTTGTGCCTTTGTGGGAGAGAGGGATTTCTGGGAGTAACTTTAGATAAATATAGAGTCTGTCTTAATGAATCTGGATACTACACTGAGAAAATTCCTGTTTTGGCAATATATTTCTATATAGGAAATTAACTTACATCTTCATTGGATCAAAAGTTGGGAAAGGCTGAAGTTTCGCAAGGGACTTATAAAATCTCTTACGAAAATTAAATAATGGAAGTGGTATTGTTTTCTAAGAATGAGAACATTCAGAACACTGTGTAATCCTGTCCAGCACTTGTAAGCCATTGCATAGTCTTTCGAAAATTGCCATATTTAAAAATAATAAGTTGTGCATCTGTTTATTGGTTGTCCTGGTCCCATACTTGACCTACTACATTTTCTCTTACTCTATCTTCAAAAAAATACAATGTTGGTTTTGTTTTGTCTTTCACTGAGGTAATCTGTAGCGCCAGGACATCATGGTAAGGTGGCAGTGTTTCACTTTACAAATATCATTTAATTTGTGCATTCATAAGAGCTGCTGTAATCATTGTTTTCTTTGCCTACAAGTGGATTTATAATACTTTGCTCTAAGTGAAATGAAGACGTTAAAGCACTGATGTAATGTATTATTAACTTGTGTAATGACTTGCTTTCACTGATGTGGTATTATTTGATCAGTGACTTTTATAAAAATGCTTTATAAAACATAAACATCCGATAGATGATAATTCGCTTATAATTTAAATGTGAGCAATAACTCCGAGAGCAAAAGTGATTAAAACATTGATTTAAATATTGAGAGAAAAAGAAAAACAGCCTGCTTCATTGGTCAAAATACTAAGGATGCATCAACAAAAAGGAAGGGTGAACTTGCTATTATGATCAGCACATCACTAGTTTCTGCCAGACGAACGCGGAAGGGAGACGCCTTGCTGAGACGCGATCGGCTCTGCATGGCGATGGGACTTATCAAGGCTCCTTGAACTCTAGACAAATGTATGGACTACTAAATGAGGAATGACAATAGAAGCATGACTACTCTAAGGGATAACGTTCACTTCGACTATTGAAAGGCTCTAAGGAGAAATAAGGGAAGGACTTTTTATCTTTTATTGATTTGTACAAGATTACGCCACTCACCATTCTACTTTGTTTTTGCCTTGAAAAAGCCCGTGGAGGGCGAAACGCGCGTCGGCTGTGACGATGTGGCAAGAAAAAATCATAAATCAATAAACAGGATTTTGAAAGATCGATGGACTGTGTACTATTTGAATATCTGAGGACTTTGAAAGAAATTGTTCTACTAAAGTGATCGAATTACGACATAATTGGAGAGAATTCACAAACAGGGATGTGCACTGGTGGAATTTTCTTAAAATACTAAGGATGTCAACAGGATTCCCAGGCTGATCTGAGAGTCTCTATAACACTATGGGCCTTCATATCAAAACCTGGACTTGAAGGAGAGTCGAAACTCTAGCGGGATAACCTGATGATACTCGCAGTGGACGATGTGATGCAGATCTGCCACTGTGGTTGTGCACAACTCTATTGATGGTGAATGGGGGGGGGAGTCGGAGGGAGCACCATGAACCCCACGTTTCTACTTTTAGTATTTTGTAGGATGACAGGCACTCTGCCAGTTGGATCATGGGCAGTTCAAAGCCTGGTGTTCAGGGGTGCAGGGAGGGGGGAAGTTGGGAGGGAACGTTACTGTTTTATAGGTTTGAAATGTGCGTAGAGTTCATTATATCAACAACACCAACATGGTGTGCCGAGGAGAGACTTCCCAGCATCAAAACTGATGGGTACGCAGTAGGAGATAGGGGTTAGAGTTCTCAGCTGGAATGAGAACGGTCTAAGGGACAAGATCAAGCGCGGCATGGTCAATCACTTCCTCAAGCGACAGGCCCCAGATGTTATCCTCCTACAGGAAACACACTTTATAGGTAACATGTGTAAGGCACTCAACAGGGGGGTACAAACTGGTGGCGCATGCAGGCTTAACTACTGGGTCACGAGGGATTGGCATATTAATCAAAAAATCATTCCCTTTTACCATGCAAGCCACATGGTCAGACACATGGGGTAGATATATTGGGGTTTCGGGGATATGGGAGGGCAGGTCGGCCACATTTGTGTCAGTGTATGTTCCCCCCGGCCTCCAAAATGACACTTTTGCAGACCTGGGTACTATTCTTTTGTCACTCCCTGTAGGCCTTTTAGTGATAGGAGGAGACTTGTCTGGAACACTCGACCTTCATCCACCACAGGATCTCAGACCCGCCCAGAAGTGGCTGCCGGACTTTCATAAGTCCATGGGGCTGGTGGATGCCTGGAGGTCATATAACTCATACAGGTCCCAATACACTCACGTGTCGGGAGCCCACTGTAGTCTATCTTGTATTGATTATATCCTAGTCCCGGCGGCGCAGGCATTCAACATCCGGGAAGTACGACACTTGGGTAGAGGCATCTCGGACCACTCTCCGGTTTGGATGAAGGTGGTTCTGGGTCAGATGAACGCCGGGAAAATAGACCCCATTAACCCGTGGTACCTGAGAGACCCGGAAACCCAGAAGAAGATAGCCCAAGCCACAGACAATTACTTTCAGGAAAACGAGGGAACTGTTGACTCAGCCCAAACGTTATGGGAAGCTTATAAAACAGTTATCCACTTGGAAGCTTTGTCCCTGATCGCGGGAAAGAAAAAGGAGAGGTGGGCGGATTTGGTGCATGCGGAGGAGGAGGTATTGAAAGCGGAAGAATTTGCTCAGACAGTGACACCCGAAAGACTCCATCTCCTTAAGGTGAAGCAAGATGATTTTAGAAGTATAGCGGAAGACAGAGCTAGAGCGCAGGGCAGAGAGGCGCAGAGCAGAATATATGAGCATGGAGACAAGGCAAGGAGACTAATTGCGTGGCTAGATAGGAGGGAATGGGCGGCCCGCCTGGTGCCCGAACTGCAGGGAGAAGGTTCTGTCCCCATAACATACCCGCAGGAAATAGCAGATACATTCGTGGATTACTATCAGACGGTGTATTGCACCACCTGTAGGCACTCGGATATGGAAAATAGGGACTTGCTTGGGGATATCAGGTTTCCCACCCTCTCGGTTGCGTATAGAGACTTTCTCGTATCCCCACTCACGGACAATGAGGTGGCATAGGCAATACGGGGGGTGAATGTGGGGAAGGCGTCAGGACCTAATGGCATTCCCATTGAATTGTACAAACTGCGACCACATAAGATAGCCCCGTATATCCGTTCTATGTTCATAGAGAGCAGAGATAGGGGGATGCTCCCATTTGACCAACGGGTCGCAAATATTGTAATCATTCATAAGGAGGGCAAACCCAAAACTAGATGTGCGTCTTATAGACCGATATCGCTGCTAAACGTAGAACCCAAAGTCCTCGCAAAACTATTAGCCACGCGTTTAATCAAAGTCATTAATACATTAGTGCACCCCGACCAGTCAGGCTTTATGCCGCATCGCAATACCACCCTTAACTTACGCCGTCTGCATGGTGTCCTGGGCAGAGTACCGACATACTTGAACCCGCCATTTTGGTATCCCTAGACGCCATGATGGCGTTTGATATGGTTGAATGGCCATACCTTTTTGCTGTACTGGACAAACTGGGGTTCGGTCTAGTCTTTACTGGCTGGGTCCGACTGTTGTATTACTGCCCCATGGCCCAGGTTGTTGTGAACAACCGCAAGTCTCCAGCTTTCCGCCTAAGCCGTGCAACGCGCCAAGGGTGCCCTGTGTCTACGCTTCTCTTTGCGTTAGCCCTGGAGCCCCTGGCAGCGTGGATCTGCAGGGATCAGGTTGTTCGCTGGATGCGGTAGTCCCCGGATTGGGAGGATCAGATATCATTATACGCAAACGATATTCTCCTACATCTGACCTCCCCAAAAGCCTCCTTGATCGGCCTCCTTGACATTTGCGCAATATTTGGGAGGTTCACCAGTTTTACCATAAACTGGTCGAAATCAGTGATCTATGTTCTTCAGGGAGAATCACCGTCCCTTCCGAGGGGCTGCCTGATTCAAATAGTGACAGAAGGCTTCCGCTATCTGGGTATTTTCGTCACGCTGAGCTCGGAGCTCCGATTTTCCCGCAATTTGGAACCACCTATACAGAGACTTAAAAGTGATGTCAGGCACTGGAAGTCCCTACCCCTCTCATTGTTAGGCAAAGTGGTCTTTTTCAAAATGATGGCACTGCCCCGTTTCCTATACGCTCTCTAAAATGCGATGGACCCAATTCCCACATCCTATTTCAAAGAAATAGAGAGCCCACAAAGAGATCTCCTATGGGATGGTAAGCCCCGAATTGCCCTAACCAAGCTGACCCTCAACTGGTATGACGGGGCATCAGTCTCCCTGATATTAGGAAGTACTATTATTGGACGTCCCATCTCGCAGCCATCAATCATGGGATTTATGGTTGACCAGATGACCCCGGTTATGCCATGGATAGATGGTTACTCCCAGGGGGAGAGTACGGCAGGGCGCTCTATGCCAGGCCTCGCAGATACCCACTCACAAGACCGACTGCACATTCAAACCATGACTGGCATGAGGCCAACAAACAGTTGGGATGGGACAAAACACTCACCCTGGCTACCCCATTGTGGAACTCCGAGAAGTTGGGGAGCCTATGGAAATCCAAGGGCTTCAATAAATGGGACCTCATTGGAATCTCGCAGATCAAGGATATTTGGAGTAAGGATACTATTCTTCCCTTCGCCTCCCTCCAACAACAGTTCCACCTGGCGGATACCGAATATTATCGATATCTTCAAATACGACATGCGTTGCTAGCCCAGGTAGTTACCGGATCCACATTTATGGAAGCCTCCCCCTTGGAAAACCGACCACTGGACGGACACCTCCCTGAAAAAAACATCTCCCTGATCTATAAAAACTGATCAATAATATGGAAGACCCATTATGATCATTGAAGGAGAAATGGACCGGTGATGGCCTTCAACTGGATCAGGAAGACTGGCAGGAGGCGGTTTCCTCCCCAAGAGAAGTGGCAGTCCAGGCACGATTGCGATTCATGCAACTCAAGATATTACATAGGATTTATATCACAGGGCCGTGCCTGGTGCGAATGGGCAGAGCAGAAAACGGGGAGTGCAGATGAGGGGTGTGGGGAGACGGGTACCTTTATACACACTATATGGAATTGTGCGCACATACAGTCTTACTGGCAAGCCATACACTCCACGATACGGGAGGTACTTCACATTGACCTTCAGCTCGAGGCACGCAGGTGTCTCCTAAACATTTGGTAACCTACGGATCTCGCCTCGTACACTACACAGTGGGCAACTCTGGCATTCATGATAGCGAAAAGGAATATAGCACAACAGTGGGGGGGCCACCAGTCACCTACGCTGGAAAAATGGAAGGAGGACTTAGACTGGTGCATGTTCAGGGCGAAGTCGGTCTATGTGGCGAGAGGGTGCCCTGGGAAATGAAATAGAGTGTGGGGGCCGTGGAACCACTACATAGGAGATATCTGTACTCCGTCAGCTCCCCTGATTGACCCTGCGACCCCTTGAGTTGTCCTTTATGGTTAATTATGACTTGATATATTGCGTACTAGATTTGAAAAGATGGAACTTGTACTGTCTCGTGCTCATGATTATCAATGCTGAACTTTGTCGATAATGTTTAATAAAAAGAATGTTTTTTTAAAAAAAGAGTAGTAATCCCACGGCTTCCCTATATACTCCTACCATAATGATATGGGGATAATCGATACGCACTTATGAGAATGTGAGAAAGCCACTGGCAAGATAGGAGTAACAGAGAAATGTGAGAGTTGGTGCACTCTAAAGGAGTGTATGCAGCACCTACAAACAGCTATTCACACACAGACGAAGTAATAAGCATCCCTAAAGTATTTTTTTGCTTCACAATGAATAGCTAGGACATTGTGAAGCGTGCTTGGAGTGCATTAATATTATATTTTAATGCCTGTATTAGCCACATTTCTCACACTGGTGTCGTGGGATTGAAGCATACTGAAGGAGGCAAGGAAAATTCCTCTATTTAATAGGCTCCTCGTTCTTGGGGGAAGAAGGTTAAACCCTTACATTCCCCGGTACAACATTATTACCCCACTGTGTGATATCAAATGCTTACCTTCTTTGTGTAATTTCAAAGGGGCTGGCAGCCATTCAAACTTTTTCCTAGCAATGTCTACAAATTTTTATCAGAAGGATGATAATTATACCAAATGTTAACTTCTCCCAGACTTGCTTTTAGCAATGTGCATAAGAAAAAAATGAAATAAAGTAAGATTTTATTTATAAACTGAGCTTTACAATAACATTTACACCGTTGGGTTTCTGCTATTGCCTGATAGTCTTTTGTAGACAGTACGCTTGGAGAGAGCTCTGAAACAAGAAGACAAATTGTGTTCTTGAAAGGTCTGTGCAGATAGACCCTTCACATTCTTTTAAGCAAGACAGCTACTTATTGGGATACACCAATATGAACTATGTTTTCTTTTCTAAAAACACATTTTTGGTCTAGAAAAAGTGAATGTGAACAGCCACTAAGCAATGGAAGTGACATTCTCCAGAGGACAGGTGGATTCTCTGCAGTTCTTAGATTTTAATGAGCTGTGAGATGAAAATGGTTTGGGAAGGCTTAGGAGGAAGGTTTGCAGAGTTTAGCTTGGCTACAGGTCTTATGAAGGTGGTTAGAAAGCTCTGGTTCAGATGGCGGGGGCCATCAGGTTTCACTAGGATCAGTACTTTAAATGGCCAAGTACTTTCAGGCAAACAGTATCCACATTTGTTTTAGTTGAAAGGAAGAGATCTAGCACTTCTTAGTTACAAACAGGTACTCTGGGAAAGTGAGTACTTGTACTACTATATTTCTATTTCAAACACTGACTGGGGACCATCTCTGGGTCAAAGCTAAGAGTATATGTGGGAATGTGTGGACAATATTCCCCATACTATGCCTCCTCAGATGAACTTGGGTGCGTTTGACACTCCAGAAAGTGGAAAAATTACTAGAACACTATTTTGACGCTCTGTAACTCAAAAAGTTGGATAACTACAGGATGCTCTGCCTTAATATTTGAGTTTTTTTATTCCAGGCTTACCCACATCATCACAATATTGGTTGTAGCTGGTAGGTTCACAGGGATCAGGATGTCTGTTTCTCATGTGATGGCCAATGAACGTATCCCCTCAGTGGGGGAAAGTTAAGCAGCTAAAATTCACCTGATCTTCTCGTCACAGCCCCTCAGAAAAAGGGAATAGAGAAAATGTATTTACTCCTCTTTTTCATGATTTTTGCAAAGCACTGGGCACAGCGTGCATGTCACCTGCAAGAGCTTTGGGGAGAAGAAAGTTTGTTGCAAGAACAGTGCTTTGTGAAGGTTTGAGGGAGTCATTGCCAATGTGCAAATAAAGTGTCTTTGTGTGTTGAGAAGATGGTGAGGTCTTGATCATGTAAAGACCAACTGAGGGACCAATTGATGCTCACAAAAATCAGGACTCATCTTAAGCATGTGAGTGGTCTGGCAATGGGCTAGTATTCATTTTTAGTGAAACAAGGAGGACATTAAACATTTAACTGAATTCATGGGAATGGCATAGCGTCTTGATTTGAAGTAGTGCATCCAGATCTTCTGTGTTCTTTCCCTACGTTGAAAGTTGTGAGTGGACAGAGATTCTTCTATTGCAATTGAATATAGAATTGAAGGTACCACGCTCTGTGAATGGAAGAATATAGGATAGTCTTGTATGAATATTCACAAGTGATTCGGATGGATTCGATAATCACTATAGTAATTTAAGTGGCAGAGAATTGCACAATCACAAACTATTGCACATCTTATGTTCATCCTCTGCCGCTTGTAGCGGGTGTAAAGTGTAAACAGCGCCGAGTCAATTGCAGCGTTGTGATGTGCTTAGGGGAGGTAGCCTGGCTCCCTGCTTCCTGTTCCTGTTGGAGGCAGGAGAGCAGGAGCAGAGAAGACGCAGCACCCGGCCTCAAGGTAGGTAAAACATTGCTTTTATTATTTTGACCCCCCCCAGATGACACCACCCACGACACCCCCCATCCGCCCCCTCCTTGCAAACCCCTGCGCCTACCTCCCACCGGCGAGCTATACCGGCACTCGCTGATCGAGGAGCCCTTGCACGCCACATTCACCCATGCTGGTCTGAGACGACATATTGCGGTTAAAATTGACTGTACTTTGCACCATTTGCTTAGAGCAGTGACCCGTACATGGGCCACCAAGGCAGCATTAACGAGTGCATTCATTTCAAGAATGCAGATGGCAAAATTCTGTTTGTGTACTTTGGGCCAGTGACGCTGGTTTTGGGAAGTAGTGCAGGGGTGAGGGTTTGGGGATTGACACATTAAAAAAATATACAAAAAACAACTTACCTGCAGTCGGCCGCGTCGTGCTCTTCTGCTCCTCTCCTCTGCAGGCACAGGCTCCCAGACTCCACTGTGGCCAATCCTGGCGCTGCTCTCAAACTACTGGTGGCAGCATGAAAGCAGCAGCATCAGGATTGGCCTGAGTGCCGTGTATTTGCGCTCCCAGTTCGACTGCGGGCCTGTGCCTGCTGTCTCCAACCCGGCAACACTGCTTGGGGTGGAGACAGCTCAGGGCGCTTGACGGTATGGCTGGCCTGAAACGGCAGGCCAGACCGTCATGCGCACTGACAACAGTGCCCACTACTCCTCCTGCAGCCTGTCATCCCCCATGGCCCGCCCCTAGATACGGCAGGAAAGGAAAACTAAAATGATAATAAAATGTGTTTATTGCCGTTTTATTTTTCCTTTCATGCTGTTTTGAGGCAGCTGGCTGGGAGGGCAACTCTCCTCCGCTATAGCGGAGGAGACGCTTTTGCTTTGGACAACTGTCCACGCACAAATAATTGTTATATTCCCACTGCTGTGGCACTTTCGTTTTTCACTAGGACAAATAATTAGAGTCTGTAGTCATCCCAATGAGCTCTCACTCATGGTCCCAATCGCAAGGAGTAGTGTGTCCATGTCCACTGAAACACCATCAGCATCTTGCGGGACTATGAGGAGCTATATTAACATAACCTCAATTCAAATGCTTTTTGTAGTATCCTTAGTACTGAAACATCACCATTCAAAAACATTACGTGCTGCGTATTAGCAAAAAGTATAAAGAAATAAAATTCCAACATGCAAATTTTTTTAACTTTCTGGGTCAGACTTAGGCCTCGACTATAAGTACCTCATTATCTATCTTCCCTGGTAAATAACAATACCCTGCAATAAATCACTACAAAGACCAGTTTCCCCATTTAAAATGTGAATAATTTGGATTTTGGTGCATACAGGACCTAAAACCCACATGGACCAAACTTTCCCAGGCCTTTTCCCTCAGTTAATAATGGCAGTTAAGCTGTCGATATTTGCTTGCAAAAATCTCCAGGGGGTCGAAAAAATCCAATTTATTCGTAATTGCAGTGTTTAATCTGTAAAAAAAAATATGTGCCTGGGCCCAAACTTTGGGTCAGAACCCTGCGGCCGGCACTACTGAAGGCCAGCGTGCCAAATATCAAGGATGTGTAGTCTTGATTCCACCTCTTGTCTCTATTATTCACTACCAGACACTTGAAAGGGCGAGATTTTGATCGATACCTTATATCTATTGATCCAAACCTCGATCTGGTCGACTGAACCTTTATTGCCTGTCTTGGAAGGAAACAGTGCACCTATCTGCAAATTAGTTCACCCAAGAAAGGACTCTACTCTTAAAGATCACGGACAACTTCTAGGTTTCAAAAGTTTATTGTAAAGATATAATGAGCTGCAAATACAAGCATCTCAGAATGAGATTCACGAGATACACAGGTCCAATTACATACATGTGCTCTCGAAAAGCCCTCAGACGAGCAACAGAAATCACTAACACAAGTTCTAAAAATAGCAAAGCTATCAGCATAGACGCATATCTCTCCTTCATTTAGGTTGGAGGAAAACAAACACAGGTTAGGCGTCCCTACCCTGTCCTAGATGGTATCCCTACTTAACCAAATCCCAACCTAACAAAGGTGTCAGCAATGAATGACCCCCAAGGGAAGTCACCCACTCTAAGTCTCTTGGTGAAAACCTAAAGTTCTCCAGTCATGACCCCTCACTGCCTACCCATCCGCTCTCTAAAGGGTCCTCAGGTCTCTGCTCTAACTCCACCCAGGGGTGCTGTCCCTAATACAAAATAGTCAACAACATTTGAGACGCCCCTTGCGAAACGCCTCTCACGTGGTGCAACTTCAGGCTTTTTCCATGATGCTTTGTATTGGGCCTCAGACGTTAGAGTTGACCTTGCTTCTCAGTCTCTTCTCCGGCCCGCTGATACCCCTTAAACATTCCAGAACCCTCCTCCATGTCTGGGCCGTCTACTGAACAGGCCTCTATTCATTCACTTATAATTGGATCCCCCCTTTCCTGTTGCAGACAGATATCTGCCGCCAAGAACCCAACTCTCATAGTCTTCTAAAAAGGCTTGCAACATTTCTCAGCCCAGACATGTACGTGTAAATCAATGCTAAAACATTTCAGGCCTACAATATTTCACATTATGATTATAGCATTTAATTCCTTCATTTAATTAAAGCATGTTAAAACTCTTATTCTATTATTTAGAAAACATTACTCTAAATCATAGTCCATTAATGCAATGACCAAAAACGTTAAACAATCTGTGTCGTGAAAAAAAGAAACACCTTCCCTTTTAGCTCCAGCTCTGGCCCTGAGGCCTACCACGTTCTGCGTTTTACCACAGACCATCTTATATGTTAACAGCTACACGACATAGATTCAAAATAATCTCGTCTAATAAAATCATATAATGTCACACATTTCTGTATTAGTTCCACTTCTACTTAAATCTCTATATTAGCTATACATTTAGAATATAATTTCAGATACTATTAGCACTCATGGCATTTCTCTTCATGAATTATGCTCTCTATAGGTAAGTGTGATGTACTCATATTTTTATATCAGTTTGCGCTCTCTCAGTTCCCCCCTTTGATGACCTCTCGGGGTCATCACTAACATTTAAACTGCAGTTATTGCTGGCATTCTCTGCGCTTCCAGAGCTCTCAGGCTCCTGTACTGATTATCTTGTATGGCAGCCAATCTCTGCAACTGTTCTCTTTGGGCCCTTTCTGACCTTCTTGCTCTGTACCATTTGAATACCCTCACCAATCCCCACAATATTATCCCACAGATCAATATTATGATGATAGGCTTTAGGATATACCAAATAAAGCTTTTGCCTAAGGTGGAAAACCACCCTCCAACTGTACTCATTCCGTGGCCCACCTTTTCCCAGACATTTTCTCTACTCAAGTCTTCGATCTCTTTGTGAATATTAGTTATGTTCTTAATAACTTTCTCAAGGGGTTTTGAAAGGTCTGGAATGTAAGTGCAACATTCCTGAACCTTCAAAGCCTTACAGACTCCGCCCTCTTTTGCTAATAAGACATCTAATGCAAGCCGATTTTGAAGAACCATAGCCCTTATCGATTGCATCTCTCCTTCTACCAGCATTAAGGACTGAGCAGTGCTGGCAGACAACCTGTCGACAACTGTTGCCAGTCGTCTAATTTTAACATCATTAAGGATTATTCCCAAAAGAGGGAACATAGCTCCAAAGACATCTCCAACCATTTCTGCATCGCCTAAGTCTCTCCTTCCCCTCGATGATGTCTGACCCTCAATGATCAATAAGTCTTGTGCATGATATATTTTGGGGAAGACAATTGCCAAGTAACATGATCCATACCAGTTGTCAGGTAGTCTCACGTAAGCATTTCTTCCACATACAAAATACACATTTGGAATCACTTGCATTCCCTTCAGGAAATCCTTAGTGTAGTACTCTAAATTAAAAGCATGTTCACAGTCAACTTCACCCACGTATACATTTTCATAATACGTTTTGGCTCGGTGAAGACATAACTTTCCTTTCTGCGCTTTATCTAAAGCTATTGGACCACTACTACCCTTTCTCTTGTGTGACTTCTCTTCCTCGGTCCAATCTAATTTCCCTTGTCCTGATTTTTTCAAAATCTTTTGTCTCCTGTAACGATCATCCACCTGCCCTATGAACTTTTTCTCGACTTCTGACACCTTGCATGTCAGATTATTTCTACGGGCATGTGAAGTATCTAAGGTAATCCAAGGAATGAAGAACTTGGCCAATCTGTCTTCACTCTTCCAGTAATCCCATTTATTCATCTGCTTATAATTCGGGACTTCTGGCAACACAGAATCATAATTGGAGAAATAGTATTCAAAACTATCTCTCTCATAAAATATACTAAGCAATAAGCTACATGTAATGCCATATGTCAGAGGGAGGTGATGATATCGAATTCCTTCATCTACAGACGCAGGCAACTGCATGCAGACGTAGCAATCCTTAACCTCCATGGCATCCACGTATTCATACAAAAGTTTAGCATAAGCATTTGACCTAAAGTCTCCTTGGGACTCGTCTACATGTAACCTGCGGGCTTCTGCAGCCAATAACGCTTTCTCTTGAGTGTTTTCCCTTTTCTCACCTGCAACAGTGGGTGTAAGTGTTACTACAGAATTCGCATCAGTTACCTTTACCTCTTCCTCATGTCCCTTTACATAAGAAATTGTTACCACTAAAGCTATTAATATTATCACTCCTACTATTAGTGTACCTATTATACATTTAGCTCTGCGGTTCGGGGTGCCGGCCTCCATTTCGTCAGACAATCTAGCTTTTCCCTTTTTCTTTGCAAAAAAAGTTCTTTTCCTCTCGTTCCTTTACAGTCTCTTTCAATCCTTTTTTGTCTTTAGAATCCACACAGCTGGAGGCTGACAGCCTTTTTCGCAAAAAGTCCTTTCACAGTTCAAAAAGACAACCCTAGCCCTTCTCCATCCACTCAAGGGGTTCCCTAAAATTCTCTGCTTCCTGGGCGCTAGGTAATCTTCTTTTCTTCTGCTTGCTTTATTTACAAAGTCCTTTAACAATCGACTATTAGATTTGTGGTTGCAGCTTCAATAGCATAGTTCAATATTTCCATGCGAAGAGTATGCTCTTCATGTGCTGTTATCGTGGTACCAAAGTCGGGGAATTTCAATTCTGTAAGAAACATGTGTTTTAACTTGCTGAGGCGGGGAGGTCTGGGGAGCACGAATGTTAGTGACCCTTCTTGTTCGACACCGGGTACCAACAGTTGTATTTCCACGGTGATAATGGGCTCAGAACTGGACACCACCACCGCTCGGATCCTCCCTGTCTCCGGTTTCACAGACATTTGTCGCCAGATATGTCCACTCAGGTGTGGAGTATCTTCTGTTAGGCACACGCACTCTTCTTGACCTTCTTCGGTCTGGTGCTTCAGCGCCCTGAGCACCTTCTTCTGGGTCTGAGTCTTCTGATATCGGAGGAAGGGTTGCTTCTGGAGTTGACCTCAGGCTAGAACTTCTTCTTTGCGGCCAATTTGCTTCTCCACGTGCCCTTCTACTCCTTCTCCTTCTGGTCTGTTCTCGCTCTCTTTCAGACCTGTCAGGGTCAGACTCGTACTCCCAGCTGTCTTCTCCTTCCGTAGCGTCTTCTGTTTCGCTGTTGTACTGACCGTCCTCAGCTTGGTCAGACTCGTTCCCTGCTTCCACTGGCACCTCTACAGCTTGGCTAGCCCCTTCTATGGCTTCCTGGTCCTCAGCTGGACGTCCATCCGAGAGAGGAGCTGTTTCCAGAGGTGCTGGAACCCTTTTCGTATGCGACGCGTGTATCCAGTTGGGCAGGCCTCCCACCTTTACAGCTGTACTTGTGATCAGGATGACCTGGTAGGGCCCACGCCAACGAATATCCAAGCAGCTTCTTCTCACATGTTTCTTCACCAGGACCCAGTCCCCAGGATACAGGTCATGGCAAGGGCCCTGGCACGCTGGAACCTCTGCAGCCTGCACCTGAAGGGACACAGAACGCATGGCGTCAGACAGCCCCTTACAATAGTCCAGGATCATATCATCTGTGATATTTAACAGTGCAGTAGCTGGAATAGATGGCAGTCTCATTGCTCTCCCCATTAACACCTCATGTGGTGACAACCCTGTTCTTCTGTCTGGGGTACTACGAAGGCTCATGAGTACCAATGGCAGGGCATCAGGCCAACTCAGGGTCGTTGAGGAGCAAACTTTCGCTATTCTGGACTTGATCGTGCCATTAATTTGTTCCACAATTCCTGAGGCTTCTGGTCGGTAACTGCAATGGAGCTTTTGGTCTATATTCAGTGCAACACAAATCATCTTCACAAGCTCGCTGTTAAAATGTGTTCCCCTATCTGATTCCAAAAAGGCCGGCACCCCGAACCGAGGGATAAGTTCTCTAAGCAGTAACTTAGCCACTGTGAGGGTGTCGCACCTACGTGTAGGGTATGCCTCAACCCATCTGGAGAACACACAAACAACCACCAGGACATAGCGGAGGCGGTTGCATCTTGGCATTTCAATGAAATCTATCTGCATTCTGTTGAATGGACCTCCAGACCTTCCTATGTGACTTAGTGCAACTGGTGTTCTTTTCCCTACATTCAGCTGCTGGCAGGTCACACAACGCTGGCACACTGCTTCTGCTGCTATTCTAAACTTAGGATTGTACCAAGTCTGTCTAAACACTCTCAGCATAGCATCTCTCCCTAAGTGTACTGGACCATGTATGAGTCTAGCCATTGGACTCACCATCTCATTGGGCAACACTGCTCTGCCGTCTGCTGAGACCCAAAAATGAGTCTCACCCATTACACATCCTGCCTTTTCCCATGTTTCTTTCTCAGAATCAGGAGCATTTTCTTGCATGGTTGACAGTTCATCCCAAGTATCAACAGTTTCCAGTATCATGGCTAATTCAGTTCTTACATTTATTCCACCCACATCCACCTCTGTGAAAGAGTAACCTTGTTCTGCGCAATACCGCGCAACTTCATCAGCATATCTATTGCCTTTTGAAACAAAGTCCTCATTTTTGGTATGTGCGATGCACTTTACAACTGCGATACTTGCTGGACATTGCAATGCTTCTAACAACAGGCGCACAAACTCTCCATTGCGAATGGGAGAGCCTGAAGAAGTCATGAACCCTCTTTGAGACCATAACTGCCCGTAATCATGAACTACCCCAAACCCGTATTGGCTGTCGGTGTAGATGGTGACTCGAATTTGATTGCCTGCTAAGCAAGCACGTGTTAGGGCAATAATCTCGGCTACCTGAGCGGAGTGTACTCCTTCCAGGCACCCTGCTTCCACAACTCCTTCAATTGTACAAACAGCATAAGCTGCTCTCAACTGCCCAACTTCGTCTCTTACACATGAGCCATCGACAAAGAAAACTTCGTCTGGGTCGGTCAGTGGCTCATCTACGATGTCGGGTCTGGGTTTGGTGCATAGTTCAGTCACATCGAGACAGTCATGGTCTGTATATTCATCATCATCATCAATATCATTTGGAAGTGGCATTAAGGTAGCAGGGTTCAAAACAGAGCATCTCTTGAGGGTCACGTTCTCTGCAGCAAGAATAACTTGCTCATAGCGCGTGAGCCTGCTGTTGGTCAGATGCTGTGTTTTGGTCCTGGTCATCAACAGTTCAACAGAATGTGGCACGCACACCTCTAACGGGTGCCCCATGACGATATTTTCACATCTCTCAATGCTGACACCCGTTGCAGCAACGGATTTGAGACATCCGGGCAACGCTGCGGCTACTGGGTCTAAAGTAGCTGAGAAATAAGCAACTGGTCTACGGGCATTCCCATGGATTTGGACCAACACAGACAACGCACAACCTTCTCTCTCACAACAGTAAAGAAAGAATTGTTTATTGTAATCAGGCATTCCCAATGCCGGAGCACGACACAGGTCCTCTCTCAGCTGTAAGAATGCCATCAGACAGTCTTTGTCCCATGGTACCGGATCACTCACCTCTTTGTGCGTCAGTTTTTGCAAGGGCTTTGCTTTCAGTGAAAAGTTCACGATCCACTGTCGGCAATAGCCCACCATCCCTAGGAACATCCTGACCTCTCTCTGTGTCTGAGGCGCATTCATTTTCATGATCGCCTCTATCCTGTCTGGTGACACTTTTCGTTTGCCTTTCTCAATTCTGTGTCCCAAGTACTGCACTTCTGTCAGGCAGTACTGCAATTTTCCCGGGGATACCTTATGCCCATTGGCAGCTAGGTGATTTAACAAAGCAATGGAGTCTTCCCTGCAAGCTTCTTCTGTTTCTGACGCCACAAGGAGGTCGTCTATGTACTGGACCAGAACTGACTTCTGGGGCAGCACTAGACTTTCAAGATTTTTCTTCAAAAGCTGGTTAAAGATCGATGGGCTCTCTGTATACCCCTGAGGGATACGACACCATGTTAGGACGCGATTTTCCAGCTTAAATGCGAAAAGAAAATGGCTATCTTCGTCCAAAGGGATCGAAAAGAAAGCCTGACAAAGATCTATCACAGTGAACCACTCAGCTTGGAATGGAATCTGAAACAGTATCACTGATGGATTCGGTACCACTGGACAACATGAAACGACTATGTTATTAATCTTTCTAAGGTCCTGCACTATCCGGAATTTCCCATTTGGTTTCTGCAGACCCATAATCGGGGAGTTGCATGGACTACCCACGATTTCTTTCAGTATTCCCTGTTTAATCATGGACTCGATCACGGGTTTAATGCCTGCAATCGTTTCTGGAGTCAATTTATACTGGGGTGTTCTTGGGAACTCAGCATGCGGTTTCACTACAATTTTCACTGGGTCCACCCCTTTGACCAATCCAATTTCTTCCCCAGTGAAATCCCATACTTCTGATGCCACTGTCTCTCTCAAATCCCAGGGAAGCTCGTCTACTGTCAAAGTAGGGTACAGCTCCACACATATTCTTGAGTTTGCAACTTTGAAATCTGCATCATCATCATTAGTCAATACCTCCACTCCCTGGGGTGTACAATATATAGTACAATTCAATTTGCACAACAGGTCTCTTCCTAGCAGACACACAGGGCTTGAATCGCAAACCACAAATTGGTGCTCATCGCTGTACTTCCCTATTTTCACCTGTACCGGTTCTGTCAATTGGCTGGTTATTCTCCTGTTTGCGACCCCTACCACCTGTATGGTCTCTCCAGACATGGGCAGGTCTGGAACTGCAGCTGATCTGATCGTGGATCTAGTGGCTCCTGTGTCCACCAGAAATGTCGTAGGGCACCCTGCTACTTCTGCTTCCACATAGGGTCCCCTCTGATCTACCTCTAAGGCTGCCCCAAGGGTGCAGTCTTCTCTTTCCACTCTCTGTCCAGTTAATGGGTCCACATAATAGCATTCTTCACCTTCCACAAACAGGGGCATTTGTCTATAGGTCTTACCCATACTCCCTACTCGAGGAGGTTGCGGGAACTGGGCTCGGGGAGGAGCCCCCCCTCCTTTGAGCACCTTCCCTTGGTATGGCGTCGCCCCTCTCATAGGTGCGCTCTGGACCTCTTCCTCCTCTATCTCTTGCTCTCCGATCTCTACATTGTAAGGGCACTCGCGTTTCCAATGCCCCAACTCGTTGCACTGGTGGCACCTAGTCGTTTTCTTCAAGGTAGCTATGTCTACTCTGGGTCTAAAGGTAGTACTCTCCTCATTACCCTTGTTCTGACTGTACTGCTTCTTACCTCCTGTACCTGTCCCTTGCTGCTGTTGTTGCGGTCCCCCCTTTCCTGCTGTCTGCAATTGTACCACCATCAGCTTCTCTTTTAGTTTCTTAGTCTTGGAGTCTACCTCATCGCAGCAGTACCTGGCATATCTCAGTATTTCATCTAGGGGTCTACTTTGCCAACAAATCGAGTGTTGCTGAATCATTAAACTAATATCCGGTCTTAGTCCCAGGACGAACTTGGACACGAATTGCCCTATGTCCTTTGGATCCATTACATCCAAGCCGCTATACTGTTTAAACGCTTTCAGCAATCTCTCGTAATATTCGTGAACTGTCTCTTTGGGTTCCTGTCTCGTTCTGTCTATTCTGACCCAATCTATGTCTTGCATTGGCACTTTTTCTTTCAGCCAAGTCATCACTCTCTCGAATTTTGCCATCACGATCTCGGACGGCCCATTAGTCCTAGCATCTCTCTCTGGCTCCGTTGTGGGCCACTCAGCGCTAACCTTGCATGCTGTCCACAGATCTCCTGGTACTACAATGTCAAACAGCGTGTTCAGATCTATCCATAGGACTTTTGAGATCTTTACAAACCTCTCGACTTGCTTGTACCACTCCACGGGGCTCTCTCGTAACTTGGGGAAAGATGTGGTAAAAGCAGCTAAATCTCCCCTACTCCAAGGGACATGTACATAGCTCCCATTGGCAACTTCACGCAAAGGGTAAGCTTCTATTCCCTGCTGTCCTGGTGTTATACCAATCATGCTTCTTCTGCCGGTCCCTTTCTTGGACCACCTCTCTTCCCATTTATCTAGTGCTCTCCATGTCCTTATTCCAGTAATCAGTTCCCTTATGTGTGTTTTCAGCCCAATCGTTCTCCTCTCATCTAGATCTCGATCTGAGTAATGTAGCCTGTGGTTACCCTGTAATGCTTTGGTTCTTGACAAGTCCACCATATATTTGCCTGCTAGTTCGACTAACTTCTCATGGACTGCTCTCGCCTTTCGTGTGATGTCCTTTGCCATATACAGTATTTCATCCTGTTCATACATTTCCATTCTTTCTAAAGGCAGGGTACCATCTACCATGTCATCCAGATCTGACCTTAAGCTGGAGACATCAAGTCTCTTGGCTTTTATCTCAGCTCGCAATATGTCTTTTGAAGGGGGCTCACTGGTCTCCCTACCATCCCAACTTCGAGCTCTGCGTTTGGGCTCAGGAGAATTAATGGGTGGCCTCCCTTGCTCCCATCTCTCCAGGTCCCATGCTCGGCCATCCGATCTTGGAAGGTGATGGAACACGGGCCTTTTATCCCTACTCCCTCTCTGCCCACTCTCGTCTTCTTCTCTCCTCTCACCGCACATCTCTCTGTTATTTTCCCTCTGTTCGCTACACTCCCTTTGCCTCGTATCGCTCAGTATCCGATACGATCCTTCCTGGTTCCCCATATTCCCTGGGCTGCGCTCATTTCTGTCATCACAGGGACTATGGTGCGACCTCTCACAACTCCCATTCTGTTCTCTGGTGGCAGGCACACAGTGTGGACATTTAAAGCTGTTCCTGTACTCTTGCGCTCTCCTCTCCCCTTCACTGAGTATTGGGCACGCCACCCCTCCACTCCCGGGGCCCCCGTTCTCCAGGTCTGTTCTACCTCTACTCCGGGCCCAATGGGTGACTCCCCTACTCCCTCTACAGTCCCACTCCGGGCTACTCTCCCCAGCCCCGCAGTGAGTTCGTGCTCTGCTGTCCTGACTTTCTCTTTCTGCTTCCGCAGCATTGATGCACTTTTGAGCCTTCACTGCCTCATCCCACTGCTTCATGTACTCATTTAGTTCTTGAAAGGATTTTCGTCCAGATCCCCTCAGATCCATTGGCCATCTAGGGCCCCCAGGATCTCCTCCTGGGTCCCCTGCTGTGTGCATCGGGGTGCTCCACTCTCTGGGTATCGGCATCTGACTTGGGGAATTAGTGGTATCGTTCCTCCTTGCCTGCTCTGCTCTTTCTCTGTCTTTCCGTTTCCGTTCTTCCCCTTTTGCTCTCTCTTGGTCATATATCGATATTATAGGACCTATGGTAACAGGTACCTGTAGTGCATCTGGTAATGGGTAGGATGTGGCGCTTTCCGTTTCCGGCGCTCTTTGTACCACAAACCTACCGACTACCTGTTGCACCTGACTAGGCTGGAGCAACTCTTTCTTTGGCTCAGGATCCCACTCTGAACTGGGAAGCGGTCTATGCTCTCCTGCATTGCCCCCCTTTTCTCCTTCAGTATTCTCGACCTCTCCCCCTGCTCTATTATACGGGGGTGGCCTGTCTGTCAGTAATCTGTTTATCAGGCTGTCCTCTGTTTCGCTCTCATCATCTTCTTCTAGGGGGCTTTTATTTACTGGCGCCTCTAACACTGGGTACAGTTTATTTATTTCCAAATTATGCACTCTCCATCTTTTAGCATCCGCATCCCACCTGGCATCCTGTACTGCCCTTACCGAGCGTTTCACCCTTTCTTGTCGTCTGTTCATATTCCTTTCATGCGCTGCCCTAAGCCATGCTTCAAGGGCTTCAAACTGGGTTGGTCTAGGCAAGGGTCTCTTTGAGGTCATGACTGATTTCAATCGATGTAACACCTCTAATCTGAACGTCCCGTACTTCGGGAACGTCAGTTCCTCGTTTCCTTCAGTAATCTTACTCCACTCTGATATCCAAAGGATCGTATGCAACCCAACATTTACTGCCATATAACGAGCTGGCGTACCCTCCGGCGGGGCTTCTTCCCCTTCATACGATCCCCGCTTCTCTTTCTTAAACAGCGCTTTCAACCATTTAAAACACTTCATAATTATGCGCACAAAATCCAGCCTCGCTACTCTGTTTACTTCCTGATGACACTCCACCAATCCTGTCGCGGCTTTGCTAGCTTGGCCTATCACAGCGCGGTCTTTCTCCTGTTGGCCAATCACGTCGCGACCCTGTATGACGTGTTCGCTAGCTGGCCTATCACAGCGCGGTCAGCCAATCACTGCGCGACACCACCTGACGTCTCTTTTCTCCGCTTCGCAGCAGCACCCCTCCTTTCTCAACTCGTCTCCCGGTTATGCATGCGTCCCATTCATACACTGAAAAATGACTACTTCCGACCAAGCGGTCACTTCTCTCGACTGTACGTCCACAGTCTATCTGTAATTGTCAACACAACTGACGAGATGTCTATCGTCTCTCTGATAGGTTACTTACACACACAGTAACTTCCGACCAGCGTCCGTTACTCACGCACTCACTCTTACGTTCCCCCTATCTCGGTCTCTCGGGTGATCAATGGTACCTCATGACCCCCTTCACACTAGTTGACAATTACTCTGGGTGTCCGATACACCCGAACCACTTAAGCTCTCCTTGAACTTAAGATTTCCACCGGTTGCGCGCGCTCACAACCTGTTCCACAGTCACTCTACAGACATTCAACTCCGCCAGACATTACAACATAGACACAATACAAAAACACCGCAATCTAACACGCATAACCCTTTATACTCACTCTCGACCGATACTGCTGCTTTTTCTGTCTCACGTCATCCGGATCTTCATCTGCGGGCTGTTCTTCCGATCATCGATTTCTAGGGGCCTTGGGGTAAGCTAACCTGGCCTAGGTCACCGTCCTCAAGAAGGCAACCATCCTCTATAGCTACCAACTGAAAGGGCGAGATTTTGATCGATACCTTATATCTATTGATCCAAACCTCGATCTGGTCGACTGAACCTTTATTGCCTGTCTTGGAAGGAAACAGTGCACCTATCTGCAAATTAGTTCACCCAAGAAAGGACTCTACTCTTAAAGATCACGGACAACTTCTAGGTTTCAAAAGTTTATTGTAAAGATATAATGAGCTGCAAATACAAGCATCTCAGAATGAGATTCACGAGATACACAGGTCCAATTACATACATGTGCTCTCGAAAAGCCCTCAGACGAGCAACAGAAATCACTAACACAAGTTCTAAAAATAGCAAAGCTATCAGCATAGACGCATATCTCTCCTTCATTTAGGTTGGAGGAAAACAAACACAGGTTAGGCGTCCCTACCCTGTCCTAGATGGTATCCCTACTTAACCAAATCCCAACCTAACAAAGGTGTCAGCAATGAATGACCCCCAAGGGAAGTCACCCACTCTAAGTCTCTTGGTGAAAACCTAAAGTTCTCCAGTCATGACCCCTCACTGCCTACCCATCCGCTCTCTAAAGGGTCCTCAGGTCTCTGCTCTAACTCCACCCAGGGGTGCTGTCCCTAATACAAAATAGTCAACAACATTTGAGACGCCCCTTGCGAAACGCCTCTCACGTGGTGCAACTTCAGGCTTTTTCCATGATGCTTTGTATTGGGCCTCAGACGTTAGAGTTGACCTTGCTTCTCAGTCTCTTCTCCGGCCCGCTGATACCCCTTAAACATTCCAGAACCCTCCTCCATGTCTGGGCCGTCTACTGAACAGGCCTCTATTCATTCACTTATAATTGGATCCCCCCTTTCCTGTTGCAGACAGATATCTGCCGCCAAGAACCCAACTCTCATAGTCTTCTAAAAAGGCTTGCAACATTTCTCAGCCCAGACATGTACGTGTAAATCAATGCTAAAACATTTCAGGCCTACAATATTTCACATTATGATTATAGCATTTAATTCCTTCATTTAATTAAAGCATGTTAAAACTCTTATTCTATTATTTAGAAAACATTACTCTAAATCATAGTCCATTAATGCAATGACCAAAAACGTTAAACAATCTGTGTCGTGAAAAAAAGAAACACCTTCCCTTTTAGCTCCAGCTCTGGCCCTGAGGCCTACCACGTTCTGCGTTTTACCACAGACCATCTTATATGTTAACAGCTACACGACATAGATTCAAAATAATCTCGTCTAATAAAATCATATAATGTCACACATTTCTGTATTAGTTCCACTTCTACTTAAATCTCTATATTAGCTATACATTTAGAATATAATTTCAGATACTATTAGCACTCATGGCATTTCTCTTCATGAATTATGCTCTCTATAGGTAAGTGTGATGTACTCATATTTTTATATCAGTTTGCGCTCTCTCACACTCCTTGACTCTTAATCTCACTCATTATCGATGAGGCCGTGATTCCCAAGGGCAGCGTTGTTGTGTGGTATGCAGCAGTTGTCAATGTGCAATTTCTCTACCAATCGCCTCGGGGTGACACAGTAGCCCTCAAAATCATGGAAGCGCAAACCGCATCGGTAGATAGGTCATTATTGCTAGGGGTGGAAGCAGTAAACTCCGATTCTGCGGCGGGTGCCGGAGTTTTCGACAAACTCCGCACTCCAAGTAGAGTGCCGAATGGGAAGTGGGCAAAACTCTGCAAACTCCGCTGGTGGAGCGGAATCCGCTGCCCACCCCTACTTAATAATAGGAGTGGGCATAACTAGCAGAATTCTCTCTAGTGTAATTACTTGTAATTACCTCAAATTTACTTGTAATTATGTGTAAGTACACAAGAAGCATAATCTAGCATTTAGGGCTATTTTTTTAGCGCAAAATGCACCCTTGCATCTAAAATGGCCGGAGGATACAAATAGCACTAAATGCTACAGGACATGAACAGCTTAGCCAGCGGCCGTTCACTCGCTCTTAGTGCCTTGTTCTCAGGGCTCCTGCGGTAAAAAATTTTGCCCAAAATTGCTCTTAATTACTCAAGATGGCGTAATCTTGTAATTTTGGTAATTTCACATCACAAGAGTATCGCATAGTTACCGGAATTACTCGGATTCCTCTGGCATAATTAAAATTTCACCCAGGCCTACTTAATAATTGCCTTAGTTATAACCAACACAGAACAGAGCTACAGACCCGATGTACTGATCCCTGCTTACAAACTGTTTATCTGCAAATTAATTAGCGAACTGACATATGTACAATGAGGATGCATCCAAAAATCGTCCATTTGCAAGAGGTCACATGATGACCTGCCTAATGAATTTGAGTTAGGCAGATCACTGTTTCTGACCCCTATAAATGGCTGCTGAAAGGCTGCATGGCCTGCAAGGGACAGCAGGCACCTGTCCCCATGTTTGCATTCCTTAGTGGAAAAGTCTTTTTTTTAACGTAATCTTTGTCCCTAAAAGGGACAGCTGCTGATGAAAAAAAGAGAAAATATTAAGTGATGAATCGCTGCGTGAAAACAGCGATGCGTCACTTTTCACTGCGCTCTCCTTGTGCCACAAATGATGCGTCATATTTACAGATTGACGCATCATGGCGCAAGGAGTTACAGATACGTCAGTATTTCTGACGTATCTGTAGGCGCAAAAGTGACGCATTGCTGGAGTGTCTCACAAAAGTGACGCAACTCCAGCAATGTGTCTTTTCACATGGAGCATGCCCCATGTGAAAGGGCCTGCGTCAGTCTTACGCCTGCTGTGAGGCAGGCGTAAGAAATTGACGCATTTGTGTCCTAGAAGTGGCGCAGTGAAATCTTATAGATTTCACTGCGTCACTTCTATGACCCTTTCTTCCGTCAGAACGCCCCCCCCTGCATACATTATACCTCACATAGATATAATGTAGCGCAGGGGTTTAGAAAGTGACTTTGTAAATATGGTGCAACAATGCACATTTTTTACGCTGCTGGTGCATCACAAAAAGCGACGCACGGCGGCGTAAAAGTGACGCACGGCCTCATAAATGAGGCCCTAAGTATCTATATCCTGTTCAGGAAGTCATTTAGAGGGTTGATTGGTCCAGGCGACCTCTGTCTGCTTCCTCCTTCGCAGTTGACTTCCTAAATGGGATTTTTTTTTTTAAAGGAAAGTCTTTTCTTGCTCTCAAAATGCCCTTGATACATTTAATCCTTGCATTTTACTGTCGCAAGGCCTATCATTTTGCAAATACATCGAGAGCTATAAATATGTTTTTCGATGTCCTTTGCGCCTGCGCGTAGGTAAACTGCATGTATGAGCTGCTTTCTTTTTGGTAATCTGTCATCGAGAACCTGTTAGGTTCTCACACTTTTCCGTCGCCGCGTTGTGGCAATGGCGTGACAGACAAAAGCCTGCTTTGTGGTGACACATTTATTTCCCCGATTGTTCAGCTGTGAATGAGGAAATTGAAAGTGAAGTTTCTGCCTTGCAAAGACAGGGGTTTCGGGGGGTCAGCAGTAGCCCAGGCGACAGCCCCTGTCGGAGGGGCCTTCCCTGAAGCACACAGACACCCAGCGCTACAAAGGGCGGCACTGTGTTCGGGGCTCGCACTTTCTCAGGCATGGCGAGGCCTCTCGTGTCTTGGGAACTGTGCAGAGATGTCACTGTCCATCTGGGCGAAGTGACAGCAGGATTGCAAACGGCAAACAGACAGGGAAATGTTTCTCTTGAGGGCACACATTTGCACTGGGGTCGTAGGCAACAGAGTGCATGAAAACGCATATATCTGAGACTACGAGGGTGACCAACTGGCATGGGTGCAAATTCAGGACAGTTAGTGTAAAAATACAGGACAAAGGGTCAAAATTCAGGACAAAAATTCAGGATAGGAGGTCAAAATTCAGGACAAAAATTTGGGGCAAAACATACGTTTTACAGGCATATCAGAGGAGGTTGCACAATAATATATAAATAAATAGACAACCAAAATAAGTACAAGTCAGAATAAGTTTATATAAGGTTGAGACAATCGTGCACTTAACAGTTTTTCAGTATGCGCACAGCTTTGCAAAGCGACATCAGGCCCTTTCTGCAATCAAGATTTATGCTAATGTAACAATAAACATTAAATAGTATTTTTTTATTTGTGTGTTGAAATCTGACTTTTAAATGTACAGTGAAAACGCTGTTAGTTATTTTATTTTTGTTTTCTCCAGCATGGTGCCAAGACAAAAGCAGAGTGCCTTGCCCTAGTCTGGTGCAGGAGAAGGCACACCACATGCTGTCACTATAATAGGGCCCATTGTCATTCTATAAGTGCTAATTAGCTTCAGTCTCAGAATAACAATGGGCCACTCCACAGTGTGTGGGAGGTCCGGGAGGGGCCGCTGCAGGTAGCCTCTTCAGTTTAAAAGATAAGTGCGAGAGGCCCCAGTGAAAACTTTTAAACCTCTCGCAGGGAAACAGCATACCTTCCTGAAATTTCCCAATTTGATTTTAGTATGATGTCTGTAAGGCGTCCGTACAAATTACGGACGCCTTGTGGACATCATACTAAAATAATGGACGGTCTGTGAAATTTATGGACGGTTGGTCACCCTAGAGACTACATCTTTATGGACTAGCACATAACATAACATGCCATAACATAACATGCCATAACATAACATAGATAAATATATATATATATATTTTTAAATATATATATATATATATATATATATATAAATAGATAGATAGATAGATAGATAGATAGATAGATAGATAGATATAGATATCGATATATACATACATATATATAATTTTTTCTCAGAGTTTTAGATTGCGCGAACATGACGCGAAGGTATCAGAGTGTTTTACGTAAGCGCCGGTTGCATTACACAAGGACACATTCATTTTTTTGTTAGGCACGGGCGATTAAGTGGTTTGCCCAGAATCACAGGATGCTAAGCGCCATTACCGAGTCTCGAACCAGGTTCCCCAAATTTGAAGTCGACCGCCCTAGCTGTTAGACCATATCCTCTCCCCATATATGTGTTTTCTTGATTTTTTTAATGAGCATTTCATAAACTTTGCATTCAAATTTTCATCGTGTTCTAAGTGGCAGAGCTAGACTACCTCTATGGCACGATGCAAAGATTACACAATGTATACTTATCCAGTGAAAGTAACATGAGCATGGGAAGGGAATGGGGGTACGGTCACTGACCTTTTGGTTGGACATCCACCCTGCCCAATTCAGGAAGGATCTCAAGACCTGGCTCTTCGACTGAACCTCAGCGCCCATCAGGACCTACAGTCCCAATACCCCCCTCCGCCTAGAGTCCCTCACGGCAGAGTATCCGCTCTTAACAAACACTGATTGATTGGTTGATTGCTCTTCTCCTATCCATAATGTGCAGGAATATGACAACGAGAAAAATGCCAGTGTGAAAATAGCAGGAACATTTACAAGAGGGAGTGCAGAGTATTGCAGCTGTCCGAATCTGGGAATGCCTGTAAACGTAACTAGATCACAGAAGATACAGACTTTCCTTGGCTCTGAAGTCCTCTTCAAAGCTGGTGTACTTGTTCATGAAAACTAGTGTAGCAAGCACGCCATGGGCTTCGGTGCAAGCACCAAAACTGCCCTTTTGACTTCAGTTGAGGTAGTAAACCACAGCAAACATTACGGTTCAATTTGCCCCTCAGGGTTCTGGCCCGGGTGCTGAGGCACCTGCTGCAACCATGGTACCTACGCCCCTGCATATGAGCATACTCACACTCTGCCCCAAAGACTTTAAATCAATGTTATGATCACCACTACACCCCCCACAGTAGAGGCTTCTTAGTTATCACCTGCAAAATAAGGAATCTATTGCTCATTGTGCTAGATGCTCAGAAAAAAAAAATCAATTTTTTGAAAACTCAGCTGCTTCAACTCACATTTCTCAACAGCCAGCTCAGGGAAACCTTCATGTTGAAAAAGCACAGAAAGCCAGTAAAAATAAACAAATGTCCTGCGCAGAGGAACCTGCCCCCTATGATGGTATCATGATAGGCTGCCTTATCATCTGTTTTGATCCCCCTTTCTTAACGGGGACCACCAAGTTCTCATTGGAATCACAGCATAATTAAAAAGTCAGTTCCATAAGTCTCAGTGTCCTCAGCAGAAGGATGTCCCAAGGCCCCACTGCATATAAAGACATGTTTTTTCAGTTGCACTTGAGTTATTTTGAGTTTCCTTGCACAACCACTTTAGGAGTAGAAATGCACTTTACACTAAAGCTAAAAAAAAGCATGAATGTGTGTGAAACAAATTGTAACAAGTGATCTCATTCAGGTACATATAACTTAAAAATGAGTCTTGAAGACATTCAAATCCCACTTATAATTTGAATGGAAGACCAGGAGACTGTGAGCTTACTGTATGAGCTGAACCTGGCCATCACCCAACGTTGTTCATCACAACAAGTGCGAGGCATTACATAATAAAAGGAAACCATGGGCACTTCATGGCGCTGTTTACACTCCCATCAAGCACAGAGTCCATTTTAATCTCTTGCTCCCACAGACTCCCTATTACTCAACTTCCCTACTCTGTGTTTAGCCAAAATAGCGTCCTTCTCCCCCTGCTGAGTTGTGCATGCCCAGTGGTAGTTCCCTGTGCTGTTCAACCTCATCTACCTCACAACACCTTCATGCCATCTCCAGCATAACAATGGGTTCATCCTCCATCCTACTTCAGTTTAAACACTTTTATCAGAGTTATCTTCCCACTGATACCTTACTGGCTCCTGACAACTGCAAAAGCATAAAACCACTTATATCACACTAAAGGTCTTGAGTAGTACTAGACTCTCACAATCAGTCAAACTGGCAATCAAATTGTGCCAGCTCCTCTCAGTAGCCTTCATTCCCTAGCCCCAATTTCCTTAAAGTCATCACTCAACTTTCCTTGAGCCCAAAGCAGACTGCCATGGACCCCCTACTCAATGTCAGCGTAGCATTGAAGCATGGATCCAATAGTCATAATACTGTCAGAGTTTGCCCCCATCTTCTCACATTCACAAAAACCTGACTCACTGATTTATTGCCCACAATTTTTAAGAAGCTACTACATTCTCTAGAACAAACCCACAGACATCATCATATGCAAAGAACCCCCGGCCCAGACAGCTAATCCATCAAGGGCTTGCTCATGAACTGTTTCAAACAGTCCGCCTCCTCTTTCACCTGCATATTTATCTATCGCCCTTCTAAAACAAGCATTTACAATGCAATGGTTTCGCCTTTGAAAAAGTTTGAGCTATTGGCATTGCTCACACACAGAGCCCCACACACAAATACACACACAGAGCCGGACACACACACACAGAGCCAGACACACACACACAGAGCCAGACACACACACAGAGCCAGACACACACACAGAGAGCCAGACACACACACAGAGAGCCAGATACACACACACAGAGCCAGACACACACACACACACAGTCAGACACACACACACACACACAGAGTCAGACACACACACACAGAGTCAGACACACACGCATACAGAGTTAGACACACACACACACACAGAGTCAATGAACCTCAAACCTAGATTCCTCTAAAACACACATTTCCAATTTGTTATGCAAGCATTGCTATGGTACTTTTTTTCCTAAATTGATAAACATTTGCTGCAGATGTTTGCGCGGATAATGCCATGGCGGTCGTTTCCCCCTTGAAAGCACCCTGAAAGCGGTTATGAAAGGGTACGCATCTGGTGTGTGGCGGAGATGGCGCGGAGACAGGTGGCCGCACGGGCGCTGCACGGTGTGTACACGCGTCCAATGCAAATTTCAGACATTGGCTACTAATAACACTCAACAGCATGCGGCTGTGAATTAGATCAGGCGCTATGACGACATTCATTGCATATTAAGTAGGGGTGGGGTGGAGAGTTGCAAGAGAAATATGAACAAAACTTGAAGATTAAATTCCTTATTATGGAATGCATCTGTTATGACTAGATTGAAAAGTCCACAGCAAAAGCATTTTTGTTTCAATTATAACAGTTTCATGTACAGTACACACCAAACTTTTCCAAAAAAGGTCATTTACAATTGGCTCGTCCTAGAAAGGTTTACAAGTAATGGGTAAAGAAAAAAGGTTATAGGCATTGCCTAATTTACTTTCACCATTTTAAGTAGCACATGAAAGTTTTAGCCAAAGCTACAAATAAACCAAAGAAAAGGAGAAAAACTGTCTCCACAAAACAACACCAAAACTTGGCATGACAGGAGAGGTCAGGTTTTATGTATAGTTTTAATGATTTAATTTACACCAGTTCAAAGAATGTCAAAAAATTTCCAGATGAGGCTAAACAAGCACTACAAAGACATTCTACATTCTATAACTGAAAGGGCCTCTTCAGTTACTGCGGAGTTTAGGCACTCAAGACATCAACAAGCACTCTGTCACGCATCCTTGCAATCATACATCCATCCCGACACCTACTTACTGGTCGACAATAAAACAGATACCTTGTTGAGTTTGCGTAAATTATTATTTCAATAACAAACATAAATCATACATAAATCATGAAAACAAATAAAAGAGACAACATTATATAAATAATGTACTAGTGTTGTTTAATCACACTGGACATACAGCGTTTCTAGCATCAATTGTTATTAGAAAAGCAGTAAGTGCCCAGGAGAAGAGGGGAATAGGGAAAGCTGTGTGATTCAAGTGAGGTTTAAAAGGGTATAAGGAAAGGAAATGTAGTGACAATCACAGATTCATATGTATATTACAGACTGGCTTTTTCTTCGGCCAATAGATTCATAACATATGCTCTATAAATGATCATCTAGCCATTGTTCAGACAAAAGACCACAGTGGACTAATCACTGTTGGTTATATTGGCAGAGTGTAGTGTCTCGACGTTTCGACCCCGTGCCTATGTAGGTTCTTCAATCCCTTACGTGGGGGTCTTCATCAGGACTGGGGTGAAAGGAGGAGGGGCACCATAAAAGGCCCTATAGAAAGGGCATGTTCAGCAAAAAGAAGGGCGCGTAGGCTCCAGGTGAGTAAAAGAGCGAAATACCAGCTTTTCTCTCCCAGAAATACCCCATGCCCTCCCACGCTAATACCCGCAGTCTATTTTTACCAGAAGATGTGTGGGGGGAGGTGGCGCCAGAAACCGGTGCCACGAGCATCCCTCGCACATTTGGAAGGAACTCATGCCATCACATCGACCAGAAACACTACAACAGTCACCTGGCCCTTCATCAAAACGAAACCTCGTGCAAATACTTTTTTTCTGTTTTGCTCAAACTCGCAACGGACTGTGGGAAAGGTTGCATTTTTTTTCATCACTTTTTAACTTCCGAGTGAAAATTGTGACTTCTGTAACAATTATCCTTGTTTATTGTTAATAAAATGGTTCAGCATAACATATCCTCTGCAGAAAACACCATGGCCCGGAATTAGTTGTGAGAAACCGAGAACCCACGTGTCATTTACGCTCTGCACAACTCTTGGTAGGCCGGTGCTCGTGCACCTTGATTTACAGGGTGCTGGAGCAGCGGAACCAGTTTTCCAGCCAGAAGATTGAACAAGTAAAATTGCCCTGGGTAAGGGCTGCATGCATCTCAGGTCCTTTCCATGGCCTGGCCCTTTACCCACCGCACAAGGGAGCATGCAGTGATCCTGCCTGCCAAGGACATCACCTCTTCTCCCCCAGCTTTCCCTTCACTGCACAGGGGCCCTCACATGTATTCGCCTCAAAGCAGGTGGTTAATGTACTTCTGAACAATGTGATTGTGCATACAAAAGCTCAACAATAAGAGACTTGCTGAGAGAATCTCTAAATGCATTTTTCAGTTTGGTTGGCTTGGATTAGAGTGAAACTTTTGTTTTGCAGCCTATATTGTCCTGCAATGCAGCAATAAACGTTGCTCGTAAGAAGTTTAATAAGAATTATTTGTAAAATTAGTAAAGGTTAAAAAAAAATAATAATAAAAAAAAATCAGGAGCTATGCACATCTTCCCTGGAGGAGAGGAGAGACGGTGGTCTTTGCACACCGTTCATTTTTAGCATCAGTATCCCTAAAAAGTTAATTCCAGTCAGAAACCCCTTTAGTGAAATCAGCCCGCAGGGCTGGCCAGCACAAAACACAGCAGCGGTTGTTTACAGATATTTAGTATTCTTCGGTACAACTTTTAAAAGGAAGTAATGGGTTTTGTGAGATTTTTTGCTTGGTTGGTGAGATACATATTATGATAAATATATGTGAAGCTAACAAGCGCTGCCCCCGAGGGCTGCCCAGTTTGCTTCTGTCAGCAATACTGCAGCCTGCCAAGAGCAGATCCCAATAAGTATTGTTTCTGAAAGACGAAATCTGTGAATCATAAAAACAAATTTAGAGAACACTTTTGCAGTAAATTAATTTTCAGAGAGTTAATTTGGGCGAATAGCTACTCTAATATTTTTGTTGATGGGACAGAGGTCCTGGGGAGAGTGAGGCCAGAGGTGTCTAGAATTCGGAAAGTCACCCTACAAAAGTCTCTAGAGTTCGGTGGCATCCTTTAGCGTTCTCTGGCATCGGGGTGAAGTGCCAATGACGTCAGATATGTTTCCAACTTGAGGAGGAAGGAGAGAAGTCACACGGGAGCCTCTCGGCCACCAAACCCTCTGTGATGTCATCATGGCTATGCTAAGAGTCTAAGGCTTTGTGGAAGTTTTTAACCAGTTCCCAGCGCTCAGTGCAGTCTATTTAGGGGTGATTTATCGGTTAAGGGGGCAGATTTAGGTAGGACTGTGGACAGACTGGAGAGCTCTGCATACCTAAAGTGATTGGCATCTGTGGCAGTGCCCAGGTCAGCGCGGAGACTCCATTTCTCACCTTGCAGGTACATCAGCTCTCACTGGCTCCCAGTTCCCGGGGCCTGGCTGCACCCCGCATTTGACACCCCGCTGCCGCGGCTGCTGGCGGGACGCAGGCCACTCGGTTATTAGTTTCACGCACTTGGTAACCTTAGACTCGGGTTACCAGGGCGATTTCTGCTGTCAATTTAGTCTAACTATTTTTGAATGCATATAATTTGTTCCAGCTCTTCCCCCTTCTCAGCGGGGCAAGTGGTGTCTGCCACAGCGCGTTGCTGCACGTGGCTTCGATTACAGCTCGGCGTGGCCTGGCGAGCCCTCACCCACGCCCGGGACTGCTGTCGGAGCGGGCGGGGGGGGGGGCAGGGCCCGTAAATCTGCCACCCTACCTCCGAGTAGTATGGTTCGACTCCGCCCCTTCCTCTGCTGTGCTACCTGGTAATCAAGTGCACTCTGCAGGGAAAGGAATAACACAGAAGCAGGGAAGAGCTACGCGCCGTGCCCGAGGGCACACGCCTCCTCTGCGGCGTGGTACCCATTGGCAATGCCCTGCTGTCTCGATGTTCTGGTGGAGCAGCCTGCCTCCGCTTCACTGCAGTCCTCATCCGAGGGAGGGGGGCGGGAAAGACACGGAAGCGGGAGGGGGGGAAGCACACGTGGGGGGGGGGGCGGGAAAGACACGGACGGCGGGGGGGCGTATAGCGGCTTCTTAATCCTGCTCAGAAAGAATGGAGCTATAGGAGAGCTGCCAATTTAGCACTTATTAGGTCCCCAATCTTATTATCAACGGTGAGATGGCTAGTGGAAAGAAAGATGCAGACAGATTCATGCACGCTAAAACATTGTAGTACTTCATAACACTACAAAAATAAAATCAGAAAAGGACTGACCTCGGCAATTATTTCCCCAACTTTAAGACAAAAACATGGCAAATTAGACAGAAACACTGTCATATTCTAGACCACAGAAAAAGGTGGTATTAAAAGCATACAATACAAATTGTGTTATGAGCAACCAGACGCCTGTGAATGTGTCGGACTGCGCACCCCTTACTCAGTGACCACGCGCATTCTTGTCATGACAATTACTTAGACTGTCCCTTGTCTGGAGGCAGTAACTCTACTAACTCTAGTAGAGCACCAGCAAGCGCCCCTACAATGGGGATTCATCTTAAATGGTTTCAGCCAGGGGTTCGCAACACTCGCTGATAAGCTGCAAAGTTTGGTTTTGGAATGTCGCACAAGATCACACGGGGGAAGCCACACATAGGTACTGGCTGATGCCAAAATGGCAGTCCTACATATCTCAACAAGAAGGAGTCCCTGTACTTCTGACTACGTTTTGGGCACACCCATTGTAGAGGGGGGTCAGTCTCTTTAACTGCACCCATGCTGGATGGGCGCTGCACGGGCACAAATGCCTGCCGAGGTTGAAGCCACGCCCTTAGTGAGTGATTAGGAAGAAGGACACGCAGGAAGTTTGGTCAATTATGCATACTATAGACCATTTGTTTTAGAATTCATCCCAGTTTTATCTATAACTTGATTTAATGCTTTTCATGCTATCGCCCCTGGCAGGTGGAAGGCTAAGTCAGCCCCGCCGTGGTGGGCACCTAGCACCTGGATTCACACTGATTTTTGCAGTGGATCCTCGACCACTGACCTCTCATAGTGTTTGCGAATAATCCAATTAGTGTTTCTAATAAAACACCCCTAATAAAGCTGAGCCAGCTTGTAAAAAGTAACTGTGATTAGTTGCACCTGTCCACGAGGGATTCCATTCAGCTTAAAGCGGTTCTTGGCAAAGGGGCCCACATCTTGCGTGCAGCGCCCGCTCACATCGTAAAAGGCGTCAGATTCGTGGGTCAAAAGCTTAATGTCCGTGCTAGATAAACGATCACGGCTATTATTGCTTTACCTTTATGACCCCCGGGTCTGCGCTGGGCCCGAATAGGTCGAGTCACACAGATGGTCCCCGTATGTGAGGCCACGCCGCCTTCAGGTATGGTCACATTCTCTGTGCCCCGATTGGTGGCCTCGGTGGGCGTCGGCCCCACAGTGGTGCTCTGGGGTGCAGGGGCTGCCTCCTCTTGATGGCGCTGTCTGCCCAGGATGGAGGGGGCGCATCAGTATGGCGGACCTTGTTTGTCCCTGAAGGCAGTTTTTAAATGAATGACGGAAAGGGTGCCGTCATTCTTCTGCAGCCATTGAATGCCAGGGTTGTGCTCCTTAGCAGTGATTAATAAATCCTGGCACCTTTAAGTGCCTAGAAGTATTCGTCCTCCGCTGCAGACACGGAAGCGGGAGGGGGGGGGTGCGGGAAAGACACGGACGGCGGGGGGGCGGGAAAGACACGGAGGGGGGGGGGAACGAACACTCACCTGGACTTCTTCCGGCGGCTGTGGTCGGCATAATGACGAAAACAAACACCCCAAGGGAAAAAAAACAAAACTCCGCCCACCGCCGCGATGACGTCATCGCAGAGGCGGAGAGGGAAAAAATCGTGGGAACGCCCCCGAATCTGGTCCGGCCTTGACGGACAGATCTCTGTTCCAATGGCTAGCCTCCATTTATGGGGCTAGCCAATGGAACAGAGGGCGGAAGAGGGCGTATTCAAGTGTCCTTACTGTGAAGACTACAGATTTCTCTGGAGGCGGAGCTAAAAGCTCCGTGCTCCAGCGAAACCTAAAAAATGTGCCTGCAACAATTCCAGTTCTATGCTTGTTGGTCTGGGCGGCAAGAACATTCAAACTGATGACCATATCAACCAATATTCCCTCAACTGTAAGAACCATGGCACTACCCAACTGATGACTGAGTCCAACCCATGTAAATGTAAATTGATACTTGTATAGCGCACTACTCACCCGCAAGGGTCTCAAGGCGCTTGTACGAATACCGCTGTGGAACCCATCCTGGCTTTCCCTGTGAGGTGTCCACTCCTGGGCACCCCCAAGGTGGAGGCCAGGCATCCTTAGCGTTGTGGGGGCCGTTGTGGAGATTAAGCAAGCTATTGCCCAGAGTTGCAGAGTGGGACTCCGTGATTGGAATAGGCACCGAGGCGAGAATTATCATGTCCGTGGAATTTTTGAGCCCAAGACCCACCGAGGCAGGGAATTGAACCCTGGTCCCGGACTAGACCTCTGCATCAGGGTCTGCCGCTCTAACCATTGAGCCACACTTCTCCAACCCATGAAGATGATATCAGATTTGGCCTCATGTTCTTAAAGGTGGTTAACCTCTGCATACTCTGCTCCCAATTCTTTGCTCTGGCCAAGCCTTGACATTCCATAATAATTTATTTCATCATTGATGAGCTCATTACTAAGGCTTCTCTCATAGCCTGTTTCTTTTTGGGCAACAAATGTCACAATATCTACCGGTCATTAAAATGAAAGGTCCTCTCCAGTGTTAAAGGACCGATCTGAAGGTGAGGGCCTTTAACAAGTTAGCGGGCCTTTAATGGCTGGTAGAGCCCGCTACGGAGGGCTGTAAGGCTATTCGAATATTCCGCCCCTAGAGAGCAGAATTTTCTCAGGGAACATTTAACGTGCATTGAAAAAAGCATTATAGAAAGCAGACTGCCCTTTTCAGTGCCTTACTCTGTAGCAAAATGTTCACTGCAGAAATTGTTAATAGGGAGCATGACTCAAAACACTGCAATAAAAATCTTTAAATGAATTACAATGATAAAATAGTTATTGAACCCAATAAGTTTCATCGCTACCAATGTTACAAGTCTTTTTCACGGTTGAAATGTCAGTTCAATTCAGTTAGTCTTTATTCAATAGTTCACAATCATAAAAGACACAATACATACATAAAAGTGTCATAAAAACAATTAAAACCCTATATACATACATTTAATACAGAATTAAATCCACATATCGAAATCCTAACTTGACAGCAATAATTAAAATAGAATTTATCGGAAATTATATTTCCTACGTGCAATCTCTAAAAGGGAGCCAGTTTGGATTAGGTCAGACTGGCGCTGAATTTAATTCCTCAGCAACCGCCAATTTTTTCCTCCTCAGGGCCCAGGATCAACTCCAGAATTTCGCTACAGCAATAACAATATCTGCAAGCGTATTCGTTGTCAGGATACGCATAGCCGTAATACAAGATCTAGTGCCAAGATTGGAACATAGAGGCTTCAGCCACCTAGAGCGTGGGCCTTTGTAAGCAGGACATACAAAGAGAACGTGAGTTACTGTCTCTTCCTGAATATGGCAAAAAGGCCAATTGGCATTCCTGGGCTTTTTCCATTTAGCAATGAAGGATCTTAAAGGAAGGGAACCCACTCGGAATTGATGGAATAGTTTCCTATCATTTTTCTTTGTGATCAAATTCCAGTATGGTTCTGCTGTCAATGCAAACTTATGATCTAAGAAGATGCCTTTGAGCGAGGTACTTTCCACCGCTGACAGGGTCTTTCTTGTGACCATGTCCCAATAGAGGGTTTTAAAATCTTTTTTGTTGGGAACATTTTTTCCAATTGGATCATCCCATTATTGTCCAAGCCCCATTTCCTGTAGATTGTGCTTGATCTTCTCCAACCATTTGATTTTTGAAGATAGATCAGCACTTCTGGTGTGCATTAATGCTTCCGCATACGATGCCAATTAAGGGGCGGTCCAGAGCCTCTTCCAGTAGGCTAGGGATCTGAAGGCTGCAACCTCGTCTAGGGAAGTGCAGCAAAATCTATAAGTAAAGGCTTCATAGGTGTTGATTGAGGGAGAGCAGTCAGGGATCTCAAAAACTTGTTTTGCTATTGTACTAGGGGTAAAAGATTTTTGAACCCCCAGAGTTCAGCACCATAAATGATGGAAGCTTTAATTTTCCCATTATAGATATCTACTGCTGGCCCTATAGGTTTTGTATGATACAATCGATGTTCCTTTAGTACTGCGCCAGCCAGCTGGTTGTGCCTTAAGACTATGACATCTAAATGGGAGGCCCAGTTCATCTTCCTACCCATAGTTACCCCTAAATGGATGTATGACATTACAATGAATGCTTTTACCATGCATGCCTTTACAACGCAGTATTTACAACGCATGCCTTTATAACGCATAGTGCTTTGGGGCGCTGGATAGTGAATTGTTTAATTTACTATTCCAACTCCAGTCCCCGTGTATAGTAGGGAAGGTGTTGGATAGTAAATTAAACCTATTCCCTATCCTAGAGCGCCACCGAGCGCAATGCGTTGGAATGGTTTGCGTTGTAAAAGTTGCATCGTAAAGGCACTGTGTGGTAAAAGTTGCGTTGTAAAGGATGTTTCCCCCCCTAAATACGTGAAAGTATCAGGCTGTTCCAATGATACATTGTCCAATGCTACTCTACCCATGACTCATTTGTGCCTATGCAATATCATGAACTTTGTTTTGTCTGTGTTTACCACAAGTTCATGGTCATTGCAAAAAACTACAAAACGGTCAAGGGCACGTTGCAGACCCGACTGAGTTTTAGATAAAATTAACGTATCGTCTGCAAACATTAATAAAGGTACCCTTGAACCGGCAACAGATGGTGCATCGGTGGGAAAATCAGAATAATATGTAATCACCTTGTTTATGAATAGGGAAAATAGGGTAGGGGCAAGGACACACCCTTGTCACACTCCCTTATTAACTGGGAAAGAATCGGTTAATTCACCCTTCTGCCCCTACCTAACTTGAGCATAATTTGCCTCGTGCAATTTAATAATGAAGCCGAGAATTTCCTCAGGCATCCCAGCCTCCTTTAATGAATCCCACAGCTTGTGGCGGGGTACTAAATCAAATGCTGAATTTAAATCAACAAATGCTGCATAAAGTGTTCCCCCTGCTAAAATCACTGTGGCCCAATAGATCATCGTAAATCTGAAAACTTGATGAATGGTGCTGACATGGGGTCTGAAGCCGGCTTGATAGGTAGTTAAAACATCCTGATCTATAATCCATTCGTTAACTCTACCAAGCACAAGTCTCGCAGCAATTTTTTGTGTCTATATGCTTATCGGCCTATAATTGCTGGGACTGGCACGGTCTCCCTTTTTATATATTGGAATGATTTCCGCCCCACGCCATGTTTCCGGTACTGGCGCACCATTGGCTATGGCATTTACGAAAATGAAAATATACTCAATCCATATCTTCCAATCCTTTTTATAGAGGTCTGCCGTGATGCAGTCTGAAATGTCAATAATATAATCAGAAAATCTCCCTTGATGTTTTTCACATCATTGCTTCCATTGATGACTAATCAGCGCCTTTTTGCAGGCACATTTAGATTTAGGAACGTACCATAGGTAACTGCATGGTGGCGGTTCTGCCGATACAATATCTGTTCATATTACACAATCACAAACCAATACTTTCATGAACCCCTTCTTCCCTAAACCGAGCTGTTATATGATTTTTTACTAGAATTTGCATAGAGTGAGGTTCTTATGTTGGATCAATAGTAATTTACCTGAAATCAGGTCCCAAGATTCATTAAGAAGTCCTAGTATTAAGCCTGTTAACTCCGCCCACCTGAATTTACTGGTACTACAGGAGCTGATCATTCCTTGAGTGTGGAGTTAACAGGAATCACAAGTAGGGCCCAGAGGTCCAATTAGAAATGGGGAACCACTGAGGGATCAGTAATCAAAGGTCTGATTTCACTGGTAATTCTTCATTTCTCCCAAAACACATTCCCAGATTGACAAAAAACAGATCTGTGGACATTGTAATTCCCATAAACTAATTACACTTGGTTCCTGGCTCACCAGAATCACCCTGGACATCATAATGAGGGTCTCAAAGTGAAGCATTGTTGCACAGTGCTTAATGAGTCAGAGGGGCAGGCATCTTTCATAACAACCATTGGCAAAACCAATAGGTCTCGCATATACAAGAGCTATTTAGTCAATCGATCAGATGATTTGAAAAGTGCGACTACTCACCCGTAAGGATCGGAAGGTGCTCTGTGTGTATCTGCTTGTCTGAACAGGGTGTTGTGGTTCAGTCAAAGAGCCAGGTCTTTGGGTCCTTCCTGAAGTGAGACTGTGGCAGTGATTGCTTGAGGTGGAGAGGTTCTTTGTTCCAGGTCTTTGCTGTGAGGTAGGAGAAGGATCTTCCTCCAGCTGTGGCCTTGCGAATATATGGGACGGTAGCTAGGGCCAGTTGGGAGTAGCAAAGATTTCTGGTGGGTGCGTGAGTAGGGCTTTGTAGGCGTGTGTGAGGAGCTTGAGGTGATTCCTTTGTTGACTGGGAGTCAGTCAGTGGTGTTCTCTCAGGTGGCTGGCGATGTGGCTGCAGCGGTGGATGTTGAGGATGAGTCTGGCGGATATGTTTTAGCCATATTGTACACCAGCTTGGCAGCTGTTCAGCATGACTAAAAGTTTAAGGGGTAAAGTAGAGTGGCGTGGAGTAGAGTGGGGTGTTATGGAGTTATGGAGTGGTGTAGAAAGTCATGGAGTGATATAGAGAACGTGGAGTGGAGTGAGGTAAAGTTAAGCAGAGTGTCATGGAGTGGCGTAGAGTAGGGTGGCATAGTGTTGTGGAGTGGAGTGGATGGAGTAGAGTGTTGTAGAGTGCAAGGGCACAGAGTTGAATAGAGTTGAGTAGAGCGGAGTGGTGTAGAGCAGAGTAGAGTGGAGTAGACTGTTGTAGAGTGGAGTGACATAGAGTGTTGTGGAATGGTGTAGAACAGAGTGGAGTGGCATGGCATAGAGGGTATTGCATAGAGTGGAGTAGAGTGTTGTTGAGGAGGGTGGTATAGAGTGGAGTAGATTGTCATAGAGTGGAGTGACATAGAGTGGAGTAGTGTATGAGAGTGGAGTGGCATATAGTGTCAGAGTGGAGTGACATGGAGTGGCGTAGATTGGAGTACTGGAGTGGAGTGGAGTGGAGTAGAGTGGAGAGGAGTAGAGCGAGTAAAATGGCATTGAGTGTGTAGAGGGAGTTGCATAGAGCTTCATAGAATAAAGTAGAGTGGCACAGAGTGGAGTAGAGTTTAATGGGGAAGAGTGGAGTGTTGTAGAGTAGAGTATAGTGGCCTAGAGTGAAGTGGCATAAAGCACAGTGATGCAGAGTAGATTAGCATAGACTGTAGTGGCTTAGAGTGCATTGCTTTTGAGAAATGTAGTGTGAAGTGCCTTGGCATAGAGTATAGTGGCGTAGAGTAGAGTGGTACAGAAAGGAGTGGTGCAGAGTAGAGTGGAGTCACACAGCATAGATTGCAGTGGTGTATAGTTCAATGGGGATAGAGAGGAGTGGCGCAGGGTGGAGTACAGTGGGGTTGAGTGCAGTCGCATAGAGTGCAGTTGCAAAGAGTAGATTGTTTCAGAGTAGAAAGAAGTGAGACTGTGTAAAGTTGAGTGGTGTAGGAAAGAGTGCAGCGGTCTAGAGTGCAGCGGAGTAGAGTGCAGTGGTGCAGAGTAGATTAGAATGACATAGAATGTAATGTTGTAAAATGCACTGGCATTGAGTGCAGTGGTGCAGAGTAGAGTTCAGTGGCATAGAGTACACTGGTGCAGAGCAGCTTAGCGGTCTGTGGCAGAGAGTGTAGTGTTGCAGAGTAGAGTGTCTTAGAGTGCTGTGGTGTAGAGTACATTGGCCTAGAGTTGAGCGTTGCAGAGTAGAGTACTGTAGGGAGCAGTAGCTACACTACAGATGTGCAGAGTAGAATAGAGAGGCATAGAACCCAAAGGTGTAGAGTGGTGTAGTGTGCAGCGGCATAGAGTTCAGTGGGAGAGAGTGAAGCCTTGCAGAGTAGAGTGTCTTAGAGTGCAGTGGTATAGAGTGAATTTGGCATAGAGTGCATTGACGTAGACTGCAGTTCCGTAGAGTATAGTGTTGCAGAATAGATTTCAGTACAGTGCAGTGGTTCAGAGTAGAAGAGAATGGCGTAGAGTGCAGTTACATAGAGTGCAATGGTATAGAGTGGCATAGCGTGCAGTGGTGTAGATTGCAGTGGCTTAGAGTGTTGCAGAGTAGAGTATAGTGTCATAGAGTGCTGTGGTGCAGAGTAGTTGTCATGGAAGACAGGGTTGTAGAATGCACTGTTTAGAGTAAAGTGGTGTAGAGTACATTGGGTAGAGCACAGTGGCATTGAGTAGATTTGTGCAGCATAGAGTAGAGTGACAGAGTTCAGTGGGGTAGAGTCAATTGTTTCAGAGTAGAGTGAAGTGGCATAGAATGGAGTGGCGCAGGGTAGAGTGGAGTGGTATAGAGTAGTGGCGTACAGTGTAGTGGTGCACAGTGTAGTGGAGTGGTCTAGACTGGAGTGGTGTAGAGTGCGGTGGCGAGGAGTGCAGTTGTGATTAGTAAAGTAGAGTGCATTGGCATAGAGTATAGTAGTGCAGAGTACAGTACAGAGCTGTAAAGTGAAGTGGCATAGAGTGCAGAGTTGCACAGTAGATTAGAGTGGCTTAGAGTGCAGTGGCATAGAATAGAGGGGTGTAGTAGCATAGAGTGCAGTGGCATAGAATGCAGTCTTGCAGAGTAGAGGGTCTTACAGTGCAGTGGTGTAGAGTGCATTGCCGTAGGTTGCCTCGGTGTAGAGTGCAGTTGTGTAGAGTAGGTTTGAGTGGCATAGAGTGCAGAGTTGCAGAGTAGAGTGGCATAGAGTGCAGCGGAGTGGCGTTGAGTGGAATGGAGTGGTGTACAGTGCAATGGTGAAGAGTGCAGTAGTGCATATTAGAGTTGGGTGGGTTAGAGTGGCACAGAGTAGTGAGACATAGACTGATGTGGCATTAAGTGGAATGGTGCAGAATACAGTGCAGCGACACATTGTGGAGTGGGGTCGAGTGGAGTTGCGTAGTGTGAGTGGTGCAGAGTAAAGTGCAGTGGAACAGTGCAGAGTAGAGAGGAGTTTGGTGGAGTGGATTATGCTTGGTGTGGTAGTGCACTGTCATTAAAGAAAACAAACACATCTTCAATTGAAATGACCATTATATTTCCACACAGATAAAGGCTTACTGATAAAAGCATTCAGCACACAAACTATAATGTGTGGAAATGTCATAACCTAGGGTATTAACTTGTTTGGATGGTATTAAAATATTTGTTTCCACCACTATTCAAAATTACCCCAGTAGCCAGCATGTCACATAAATCCTCTCACTTTGAAGTCATAGAAAGTAAAGTAAACACTGAGCTCCAAGACTGAGCCTGAGATTTAACCTCTGTCTTGCACAGCAAATGTGACAAGAAAAGACCAAGATTTAAAGGCCTATTTACTGAGAGGGAGCACTGCAAATGATACTTCAAATAAGGTTTGGGCAAGGGAAGGGGTTAACTCAAGCTGGTCAGCTTAAAACAAATAAAGCCAGCAATTAGAGCAAATAGAAAGCAAGAAAGGGTGAGTTACAAACTAAAAAATCAATGGTAAGCAACGGGCGGAATGCATTCCCAGGGAAGCTTTCCAAATGTCCCCAAGAAGTCGTTCAGTGAAGCAGACCGCTGTGCTGTCTGGTAGGCTTTCACTTAAAATGTACATGAAGATAAGCTCTGTGGGCAGGGTGCTGGGAGACCTGTGTTCAGGGATTTCATTTCCATTCTCCTACTGCTCTGGTTTTTGCTTTTTTTTCCTGTTCTATTTCCTGTCTTTGAAGACAGGTGGTTCGAGTCACAAACACAATCAGACATCTACACCATTACATTTACTCATATGCATGGTTGTAGACTTCTGGAAATTTCCCAAACTGCCCAATATCAAGTCTGTAAAACTGTGCCAGTTGTAGCTTCCCAGGCATTCTACTTGGAAAGGCATGTGATCTTTTTATACAGTGGTATCTGAAGATATTGAGGATGGATATGTCAGTGCCAAGTACTTGCTATGTTCAAACCAGTCTTTTGAGAAACAGTACATTACCAAGTCTTCCAAAAGAGCGTTTTACCCAGTGCTCAACTTGATCCAGTGGTTTCCGGTGCTCGGCACCAGCACTTAATTGGCAGCAGCAGCACTTATGACAGTCTGCCACATGGTGGGCTGTTTATCTGAATTACAGTTAGTACAACAACAGTTGTTTTCTAATTCAATATACATTAAAAATTACTATTACTTGCTGCCCATGCTAATCTTACAGCATGAGGGCCTGGAACCCTCTGAATTGTCACACTTGTAGGAGTGTGATGGTTAGTAGCTGGTTTGGTACTGTCATTGGCTACGCTGAAATGGGTAATGGGGTGGTGTAGGCTGCAATGGCCTCCTGATGAGGGCCTGGCACTTAGAGACTTATTTATAAGAAAGTAACGCAGCGAGGTGCCGCAAGCTATTTCGCTGTGCCACGCTGTGTTACTTTCAAAGCACAGGGATGCATCATATTTACAACAATATGACATATCCCTGAGAACTCCCCTGCGCTGGCACCCAATTGGCTTCCATGTGCCAACACAGGCACCCTTGCACCGTGGTGCAAGGGTGCCTGTGTTGCAGAGATGATTGTTTTTGTGCAAGAAGCGACACCTTCCCTCACAAAAACAATCATGAGAGGTGTTTTCCTCTTTCTATGTGTGCTGAAGAATGCAACACGCATAGAAGGAGATAAAAATGAGGAGAAATAAATGTATGTATTTCTCCTCGTTGCACCTCCTTACGCCTCCCCTGGGGAGGCGTGGGATTCTGATGCATTTCCAGGTTTACAAAATGTTGTAAATTTGGGAATGCAGCAGAATCCATGCGTGTTGCGTGGAAAAACCCACATCAACACCCATGGAACCGCCCTTTCACGCAAAGTGCTGCGTGAAAAGGGGCCTTATTTACAAGGCCTCCAAAAGCCATGCAGGGTGTCTTCACCTGCCTTGTCAATATGGAGCACCACACTGAGCTGACAGTGCTTCAAAAAAAGTGAGGCACCAGTGGCGCAAGGGGTTTCTAAATATGGCCCTTAATGTTTTTGCAAATTAAGCACATTTTTTACATTTTTAAAACCAATGTCCATTCTGCAGGGTTTTTACAAAGGTAAAAGCAAGTTGCCATGAACAATTAGCCACTCCCTTGTCTGCCATGGTTCACTGACAGCACATGTACATAGATTCTCTTTGAAAGTGATATCTCGTCAGTTCCAGACAGATGAGTCAGCCTACCACCAAGTCCAAATTCAATACAAAATCTACACAACTCAGTGATCTGTTATCTATTTGCATCGCCTGTTGTTTGTAGACTACATCTCACTCATGGCGGTGGTCATCGGTTCACGCAGCACTTTTCTTCTCAATCAGGCAGCGGTTAATTTGTGCCGGTGGACGTCGCTGCAGTTATTTCTAGCAACTGGAACTAATTTATGCTAGTGCTCAGCACCGGGACTAATCTTTTGCTTCATTCAAAAACATATGTCCTGGTGGGTAGGACTCCGCCTCTCACGCCAGGTGATCTCAGTGTGACAAGCATGTGCCTGACATAAACACGGCCCAGTCCAGGCTGCGATCTGCGCACCTAGGTCCTCAGGGCGGGGCTGACCTGCCTGCGCCATTGACAAGGTTTGCTGATTTAAGGTTAATGTGGAGAGGAGTTCAGACCAGCCAGCCCTCGTCTACATGGTGCTGATCTCCATTGCACCTTCAGACAGGAGCATAACACAAGCCTTTGCAGCCCCTGTGGTGCACGGGCGTCCCACCCTTCAGGCACATTCAGCCCCAGCTTGTAAATATCTGTGAGATGTGGGAATCTCTTGAACCCCTCATCATTCTTTTTTTTTTTAGATATTCTTTATTGATGTTCACAGAAACAAACAGGGCAGCAGAGACCCACCACTGATGCTCAAACCCCATTAATGGAAGGATTATCTACAATTAACAATGGAACCCTCATCATATTCTTCATGGGGGCTCCATCGTTTGGCCTTCAGTGAAGATGATCACTCTAGGCTGTACCACCGAGAGCCTCTGATAAGAGAGAGGGGCCAGCGGTGCATGGTGCTCAGGTGCCTACTGAACAGACCCTCATTGGCTCAGCTTTGATCCTTGTCTCACAGCCCATTGGTGGCCTTTGAACTGCAGAGCGAAGCATTTTTTTAAAATTAACCAGGCCTCACTGACTAATGTGACTAGCTCAGTCCATCCTATGCAGCAGAGAACAAGTGAGACCGTGGACACTGGGGTCCCCTGGTAGGGGCTCTTAAGGTAACATATTGTGTATTTGTAAAGTACATGTACACCCAAGGTGTCTTGGCACTGAATGACAGTTATTTATTGTTCCTCAACTCAATGGTGCTTATTTTATGGACTTCAGAAGGATGAAAGGCTGAGTGGCCCGCCAGGATTTAAACTTGTGACCATGAGGTCGAACACAGGCCCCTAAAGAGAGCGCATTAGTTCACTGAGCTACCAGACCCAGATTTTTGCCACCATTCGGATGACACAAAGCCTACAGGAAGGCACTGTTTAACCCCATGGAAGCTCATCATATTCTGCTGCTGCGCTGGGATTTACAAAAACCCATTATTCATGACGAGCTGGGCTCGTCATGAGCGTGCGAGGAGGCTACTTCACGACGAGCCCAGCTCGTCATGAGCGTCGAAGGGGTTAATAGCACTGTTTAAATGTTAGCCGTATAATTGTCAATGTTTATCGACTACACGATTTATAGAGTCGAACTGAAACAAGGGGGCATATTAGCTAGGGCAATATCGCCGCTTTAGCCGGACTTTTTTCCGCTAAAGCGACGATATTTTTATCGCCCTATTAGTAAGCTGTCGCTAACAGCAGATAACGACAGCTTTTAGGCGATAGCTACAGGTTTGGGGCCCGCTTTGCATGTCAGCGATATTTATCGCTAATGACATGCAAAGTGGGCATACCCAAATTGTTAGCGACTGAAAACAGTCGCTAACACAGCTATCGCCTATTAGCAAGGCAGGCGAAGCGATAAGAAAAATCGTGCTAAGCGTGATTATCGCTATAAACTAACGCCTGCTAAAAAGTTGAATTACCTGTATAGTCAATGGGGGGTGGATTATCAGATTAAGCCCCCATGGGCGTTAATGCGAGAATATCGCTGGATTTCCAGCGATATTCTCGCATTTTGCCGTTATCGCTGGATATTTTAGCACAATGGAGAAAAACTTTGCTAATAGCACGTTTTCTCCGCAAAAATATCCAGCAATAGCCAGCGATAAAAAAAGTCGCTAACCACGTTTAGCGATAAATATCGCTATTTCTTGCTAATAGGCCCCTTGATGTTGTTTAATGCATGAGGCCAGCCTTACCTTCACAGTAATACCTGCTACGTCAGCAAAGCTGCTAGCTCAGCACATTTGATCTGACGAACTTGCCCCGTTAGTCTGCTCCAGGGGCACGAATAGAATGATCAGCATTCCTTTGAAGCTGCTAGTTCTTTGAAATGCAGGCTTCTCAGCGCCTACTGAGGTTCCTGACGCCAAACTAAATCGATATGCTCGCCGGGTGAAGATTTGTTTTTGTGAGATTGCGGCTGGCCCCAATGCTCAGCAGTTACTTATTTATTGCTTTTGCTATCAGCCTGTATTCAATGCCAAACTTTTAAATCTTCTAAGTGAAATTACAAATGAAATGATAGTGTGTTTGATGGCAGGCCTAAAGACACATGATGCAATTCTGTGGCAGGACCAGAGGCTAAGATTACACTTAACCTTCTTTACTGCAATTCAAAGAAGCCAAACGCAATGTACAGTCCTCAGCATTTTAGTGTGATTGCAATTATCAACAGGTAATCAAAGTAACCAATTAGCATCCATAACATCTATCTATACTAATATAATAAATAGAGAGCCAAAACCTTTGAGGCGGGTAATCTCAGGAACCACAACACCAATCACAACACCCAATACAGCGTTGGAAAGGGCAGTTGCAGCAGAAGGACATAGGCTATGCAGAAGCCCACCATATACATTTAAAATGTAAAAGAACCGTGCCAGCAAAGTAGTCCCTTGTGGGCGTGTCTGCGTTGTGCTGTGGGCTTGTGCTGGGGCGTGACAAACGCTGGGGGCGTGTGGTATGTTCCGGCCTTCATGCCATGTCTCATATCGTGTGCTGTGGGCGTGTGCTGGGGGCGTGGGCGTGTGCGGGGCGCAGGATTACGAAAAAAAAAAAAGCAAGCGCTGTGCCCAATATTTCATTGTTTTTTCTTCCCAGGTTCTGTACATTCCAGCTCCGGGTGTCCACCCTGCTCGTTGTAAATGTATGCGTGGTAAAAGCATATAAAATGTAATGCCATGCGTTATAATTGCATTGCGGAGTCATGGTACTTTCGTAATGAAAGTATGCAGAGTGATGGTATGCGGAAAGAAAGTTGCGGGATAATGGGTGTTTACCCTCCCCCGGTAAGTACATTAGTGGCACGGCAGCCCACATCTCCAGCAACATACTCATATTTTTTCACCACCGATTTGAAAAATGCACAGGTCTCTCTCATTGATGGCCAGCACCGACATACACTTTTAGACACACCTCCCGCCACAAGTTCTAGAATTGCAAACTTTAGAGCTGGGGAGCTACGTTCGAATATCGGCATCAGCTCAACATCCTGTGATTCCAGGCAAATCGCTTTGTCTCCCCATGCCTACCACAAATGAATGTGTTCTTCTGTAATGTAAATTGTGCTCATGCCATGTTGTCGAGTTCGTGCTATATAATATTGCAAGGAAAAATAAAGTAGGGAAACTCGAGTTCACACACTACTGAACGAGCACTCTTAAGTGCATCAGCAGTGAACTGTGAATCGGAGCGTTTCACAGGCCTGTCACAGATAAGAAATGCTATCAAAACGAAATCAAAATAATATACTACAGGCCGGCAGCAATTCATACCTGGACAACGTCGGGACGGGCTGCTAGTACTAATATAATAAAGAGAGAGCCCAAACCTTTGAGGCCGGTAATCTCAGGAACCACAGCACCAATCACAACACCCAATACAGCATTGGAAAGGACAGTTGCAGCAGATGGACATAGGCTAAACAGCTGGCCACCATATACATTATAAGGGGGAAAGAACGTTAGGGGAAAAGTAGTCTGTTGTGGGCGTGGGCGTTCTGCTGGAAAGCCAAGGGCGTGTGCATGGGCATGTGCATAGAGCGATGGGCGCGGCCTGCTGGGACTAAGAGGGGGTGTTGCATTTACCATTGTTGTGGGCGTTGGCCGTTGACGTGATGTGGGGCCAGTAATTTCTGTCGGATGGAGCCGAGCCGTCCCAATACGAGTGGGCGTCGTCCCAATACAAGTTGGCGTTGCATTTACCATTGTTGTGGGCGTTGCACGTTGACGCGATGTGGGGCGTCTAATTGCCGTCGGCTGGAGCGGAGCATCAGGTGGAGCGCACAAACACGTTTGCGTCTGCAGCGGACACAAACGTTCCCATATTGCATTGAGGACACAGCTTCACAGTGGATGCATTCTTCGGCGGGGGCTGAGCCGGGTGATGAGGCGATTCAGAGTAAGTTTTTAAAAAAACGCGGGACCTGAGCCAGGTGATGGGGCGATTCAGAGTAAGTTTTAAAAAAACACTGGGCCTGAGCCGGGTGATAGGGCTCTTCAGAGTAAGTTTTTAAAAAAATGCGGGGCCTGAGCCGGGTGATGGGGCGATTCTGAGTAAGTTTTTTAGAAAACGCGGGGCCTGAGCCCGGTGATGGGGCGATTCAGAGTATGTTTTTGAAAAAACGCGGGCCTGAGCCCAGTGATGGGGCGATTCAGAGTAAGTTTTAAAAATAAATTGCCTTGCAAATTGAAAGCATTGCAGACATTCTATTTCATCCCCGGACAACGTCGGGACGGGCTGCTAGTAGTAAATAAAGGCAATCCTCAGTCAATAGTCCTTTTCCTGTGCCACCTGCAGCACCTGAGATAAGCCCCAGTGTTTATTTTCTTGCTTTGTTTTTAATAATGTTAACATGTCATGTTATTGTAGCTAAAGTAGTGGCTTTTACTAGTCGACTCAGTACATTTCCATTTGCGGTGCGCCTTGTTTTCCCGCAGCCAGTGTAAAGAGTAGTGTATCCTGACACGATTCGGTGGCCGTATGGTACACCAAACAGTGCCACCTCAGGGGATTCAGATAGGAGGATAGTGCTACCCTGGTCAGAGACATAATGACACTTGAGCACCCCCCCCCCTGCAAAGTACATGGAGGGGTCCCACTCTGGAGTCAGTCAGGAGCTCTCAGGCCAAGGTACTGTGCTGAAGGGTGCCACTAGACCTCGCCCCTTCCATGCCGCAGGGGTTGCGGGGGGCAATGTTACATCACTGACCTCAGTCATTATAGGAGGTGTGGTTCGATCGCCCAAGCCGTGCTTGGGTAGTTCCCTGCGGGTGTCTCGCTCTGCACTGTCTAGCGGCAACACCCACCCTCGGGAGAAGTCTAATTTCTCTTTCTGTCTCCCAGCGTTTGAGTACAACCTTGTTATTCTGAAGTCCATAAGCCAACATGAACTTCAAATTGCACACTCAGAAGTGAGAAGCTCTTGTACATTTGGGTTTCCCATAAACTAGCACTTCTTTCCCACATCAGCTAGAGTTCACAGATTCCCCTGAAATCTGTAGTGGGAATCTGTCTATCTATCTACCTTTCTGTCTATAGATATATATATCTCTATATATAGGAACCTGGTGAAATCACTGCACTACCCTAGCACCATTCAAAAAGCATGGCTGAAGACCACTGGTAATGTGAGACATGACTGTACCTGAGAAGTGTACAATCGTATGGGCCCGGACTTTGCTATGATGTTAGATTTGGTGGTATCCAAATCTGTAGATATGGCTACGTCAAAACCCTTACAAGCTCACCGCAATTCCATTGGGCTTGCAGAGTGTCACTGTACAGTGCAGGAGGGTCAACCAGTGTGGCTCAGGGTTTGGATGAACTCAGAAAGATGGACAACACTTTTGGTAAGCTGTACATGCTATTGTACTCTAGTTACATAGACCAGGGGGCGAGGTAGCGGGCCCAGCGGTGTGATTTAACCGGACAATGGTGCTCCACATGATTTGGTTTCCAACCAAGACCTGGTGAACACTGATGCTTTAACAACTGATAATTCGGACCACTAGTCAAAAAGAACAAGAGACTGGCACCGCAGTGGTGGGGGGGGGCAATAAAAAGCTTGAGTGTGAGCCAGTGACCATGAAAAAAACTGAATCTACAGAAGGGACTCTTCAAACCCAAAAATATAAGGCTTGAACAATCATTGGAATAGGGACTGACACCCAGAGTGGCCTATTACGAAGGCTTCAAAAGCCTGTGAACAAGGAGATAGGGAACAGGCTAAGGGCTGAAATACCTGAGATCCTTCATTGAGGGTAAGGTCGCTGCAACCCCGGAATATGATTCAACTTTGGTAACCTATTTGGGCAAATTCATTAAGCATCCCAAAAAGGGTTTCAATAGGTTCTGAAGCACCTTCCAGAGCAAGTGCCAAGTAGTGTGGACACTAGGTGGACCCAGTGATGCTTTCTGGCTTGGCTCAGCAAGAGATCTGCATGCTGGGGAATGCAAACTCTTGAAACTAGATCCCAAGCTCAGGGAACTGGCCTCTTCTGAGGCAGATTCCAAGGCCAATGGAAGCTTCTTTGGGGAGGCCTTTGTGGAGGACCTCTCGAAATTCATCCAAGTGTTTACAACACTGGATAAGCTACAATCACCACTTGACAACCTCTTTACTCCAAAGGTTTTAGGCTGGCCTGGGTCACGCATGGCAGGGGATGCTCATCCAGCTGTGCTTTCAGCAACAGTCTCCAGGGAAATGAAGGGTTGAGAAGAGTAGACTGGTCATACAAGTAGGGGTTCACCACTGTCTTCCCATCCAGGAATAAGTTCAACAGGGGTTGTTCTGGCAGGGCTAATGGAAGATGAAACTGAAGCTCTTCTGGTAAGAGTCCAGCGTTCTTCCCTAGTAAAACTGGGAGCAGGATTGCAGAGCACTAACCCAAAAGGTAAGAGATCTCCTCAGACATGTTGGTCCTTCAGGCCATGCAGGGATATGAGATAGCATTTCCAGCAATTTCTTTGGTGGTATCAGGTGTGGTAATTCAAGGTGCTTCATTCAGCCTCTTGTCTGGCCCATGATGTGCTTCAAAACTCCTCAAGCTAGTGGTAGCCTGAACTGAAATAAGGTTGTGGATTAATCATCTACCTGGATGACCTCATCTTCTTGGCTTAGAACAGACACACAGTGCTGAACCAGGGTCGGATAGCCCTTTCGTTCTGGAAGATTTGAGGTTACTGATCAATCAGGAGCAGTCAAACTTGACTTCCAAGAAGAGGATGAACTTCCTCAGTTTCACAATAGACTCACAGAGTGCAACCCTGGAATTACGGTTTGACAAGATGAAGGCAATAAAGAAGGTACTGAGGAAAGTGATCTCAATGGAGAGGATATACATGTGAGTTATCACAAGTATAGTGGGCCTTCTATTGTCTTCTAATCAGGCAATCTTTCCACGCCCACTGCACTACTTAGCTTTTCAGAGACTCAAGATCAAACACCTATAAAAAAGGGGCTATCTTATGTGTAAAAGATTCCACTGTTGGAGGAAGCCAGCACATGCATGGCATCATAACTAAGGCTCCCTGTTTTCCGTTTTTACTGATTTTTACAGATAAATACAGACGGAAAACCATTTATTTTCCAGTCTGTATTTCTTTTTAAATGTGGATAAAAAACGAAATTGGGTTGTTTTTGAGTGAATCTGAATGCTGTCAATCATGACTGCCAGGCCAAAAGCTGTGCGGATTAACATGCAAGGGGATTACAAAAATTAAGGAATTTTAGTAAAGAGCCTTAAACAGCGGTAGATTTGCACAATGATGATACTAAAATGTGTATTGTTTCTTCTAAGTGCTTATTTTATCATCTGTTTGTGTATATACATCATTGATACCTGTCAGGCGTTCAGGCACGAGTATTTTTACCAGTTAAATAAATGCAGAAAAAGGCTTTTTGAATCAGGAGCGCATTAATTTGCAGTATATTTAATGACTTTGACATATTGAAATGCATTAATTTGCTGTTAAATTAATAATAGTATTCAAATGTTCACTTTGTCCTTTGTTTAGTCACAACTCATTCATGTGAGTTTAATAGTTGATCAAAATCAATATGTTATATATGTAATGAAAGTAATGTGGTGTTCATATATGTAGTGTGTGGTGTTCATATATGTAATGTGGAATGATATTTGAATTATATTGAAATTGTCGAATGTATGCAAATGTCTTTTTTGTACCTAATTATTTTATGAATATAATGAAATAAATAAAAAAAACAAAAAGGTATGAAGTAAATATACCAAACAGACCATAGAGTTATTTTGGTTTGTTTTTCCTCAAGTGAGAGGCGTGAAGTAGAGGTGAAGTTGGCAATTATTTTTCGTGTACAACACACCTGTCACAGCAGGGTCACTTACAATTTTTAAACCACATTATTTTTGCTGTATCCTCCCTAAAATTGGCCCCAAATCAATGCAAGTAAAATAAATTCCTTTTTTTTTTTTTTTAACATCCCTCTTTCTTGCTTCCAAATGTTGTCATAATGCCATATATGGTGTTTTACTTCCCCATGCTCAAGCAGTGAGCAGGCCTATCTGGAAATGTGTGTGTACTGAAAGAAGTGTGCACTGGAAGTACCTGTGATTCAAGTACAAATGTCAATACTTAATACTTAGGGCCCGATTCAAATGCGTTTAGGAAATCTTTCTGATCTAATCAGTTTGGAAATGGTTCTTGACCGACTCGGATCAGGAGATTTCGACCGACCGAGTATGATGCATCCGGATGCTTCCAGATACGATTTGGTTGGACTCCCATTGACTTCTATGGGAGCCTATGTTCCTAACCGCTTCGTAATGTGGCCCTTGGTCGGGAAGAAAAGTTCCCTATCCGATTTGGAAGGAGCAAATGCCGGTAGGAGGCCTTCCTAACCGCATCGTAATTGGGCCCTAGGTGGGAATGCTTTTCTATCCGGATCGGAATCGGGCTCGTGGTGTGTTTAATAGACAGGACAACTGTACTTTCCTGATACCTTGCATTGGTGTAAAATGCATTTGAAAAAAGCGATACTTTGGTGTAAAATGCATTTGGAAAAAAAAAAACTATTAAGGAGCCTAACAAAATTAGTCAGGTGTGTTCCGCTTACTTTGGGAGTGATGGAATGTGGGGATCCAGTGACATACGTTGGTCATCTCCCTCAAAATGCCATCAAATAAGCACTACATTTACAGCTTTAGGTATGTCACTTACAAATCATCAACATCATGCGTATAAGTCTAATTAGTTGAACTGAAGCCAACAACCCCATCAACATTAAATGCATTAGTGCTTGGTGCGCAGCTCCCCTGGCTAGGTTTGACGGCTCCCCTGGGAGCCACGGCACACAGTTTGGGAACCAATGCCATAGGCATTTATTTGCATCCAGACTGACTGCACAAGCTCCACAGTTCTTCAGGCTGGAGACCGGACCCAGAATTACCTCAAGTGGGCACTTTGCTGCAAGACTGGAGCGAGGGCCGGAACTGCACCTTCCATCCGTTCATGATGATAACCATGGCAGCAGGTCAAACCAGGAGATAAATGGTTCTGTTGGGTAAGACAAATTGCTTTGGAAAATGCTAATATATGCAAATGAAACATAAATGAGAACTCTCTGATACACATATGCAAATGGGAAATCAATGCTCAAGCAGAAATAAATACATTATATAGCCAGGTATTGAATTCATAAGTATTTATGTTTAGAATTCAATTATGTTCATGCTGAATTACTTCATTCAGTAACAAACAATTAATACAAAGTGCGACCATCAAACATAGATACAGTTCAGTGACAAATGGTGAAAGAAGTGCTAAAGTGCTGAAATATATGTACAGTGAAAATGAATAGATACAATTATATACACAAGTAATTAATATGCCAGCAATTAATTGATCTCCAAGGAATCCTAGTGTATTGTAGAGGGATCATGGAGTGTTCTGGACCTAATTGGGCGTCGACGTTTCGACCCTGGTGCGCCCCAGTTGGTGATCGCTGCGGGTCTTTCTCAAGACAGGAGGCTGACGATGACAGTCTGCAATGTATGAGGCTAGGTATCAGAGAGAGTAAGGTCACTGGAGGTTGCTCAAGAGATTAATGGGTGAGTGAATCAATACTCACATGAATCAGGATTAAAGATTTGCCTGATGTACTGCCGCTCAGTTGCTGGTCATATCTAATTAGGAGAAAGGTTCCTGTTAGGGTATCTGTTGTGGATGGAAACGTCACTATAGTTGCATCCAGCGTGAAACTCAAAGAAACCACTCTGATGGATATGAATGGGACTAATTGTGAAGCCCTTAGGGACTTGTCGACACACTCAGTGTGTCAACTTGTCTAAATCGTTGTACGCTGGAAGGTCCGTTGTTAGGGGCCAACATAAACTTAAAAACATGTCTCAAGCCGTGCCTATTCTCATAATGGCGTGGTGATGTTAGAGTGCTCTGTGTCGAATGATTGCAATCCTGATTGTCGCGTTAAAAAGGCCAAACTCGTTCAGTGCAGTTGTGCCCATTAAAAAACCCGTGCTGAGTGCTCAAAAAGGGGAGGAGGGGGGCGGGGGTGCAGGTTATGAAATGCGATAGATTAAAGGACGCGTTAAGGCAGATGGGTGCCCATTAGACTACGTCAAAATCCGTACCCGCTCATAAGATGCCGATGTGGATGGTTAAGAATCCTCGCAATGCGTCAAATCCCCATAAACTCACCCGTCGTCGAGCCGATCGGAAAGCACAGTGTCCAAAGCCGGAAACTTCTCGTAATGTGAAGCCGAACAAGCGAGCCTTCACGGAAGCGGTATAAAGCAGTTCTGTGCCAGGCGTGTACGCTGAGCACGCTCGTTGCTAAGCGACGGCGTCAGCCGATGACTGTACCACGCAATGTGCGTGATCTCTGAAAGTTAACTACGTCGGGTCTGAGGCAGCGTGGAAGGGAGCTCTCAGAGGGGGACTAAGCTGACAATTCCTCTTGATTACGGCTATGTGTGTGTGTGAATCTAAAGATATTGAGCAATCATGTGGATTACAATAGGAACATGCCTGCGCAAACGTAGCATTTATTCTGTAAAATTGTAAGAACATGCTGGTGCAGTCGTAGCTAAGTATTGGAAAATTATATACATATTCGAATATACAGCAATGGCAATATATAGGATTGTGCAAATTGCGCAGTGATTATGTATTTACAGTGTGACTTAAAACCAATACAACTTGCATCAGTGTGAACCTAGATTAACATAAGCCGTGTAGGGCAACCCCAATCGTGGGTAGACCGACATGGCTAGATTCTTGCGATGATTAAAAGTAATTGGCAACAACACATTGGGAAAGTTGTGCAAATCAATCTTCATATTCTGCGTATATTAAGTAACTAACAGTATGCCATCGGTTTATATATTAAAAAAAACACATGGGCAATGTGAGGCAGACTCAAATTATAGACAATATACCATTCATTTAGTTGTAAGACATGAATGAATAAAATCAAACCATTTCCGGAACATCAAAGCTGAAATGTTCTGCAACATGTATGTGTATACATAAATGTGTGGTGTGTCTATAAATTCAAGATCGTGCGATGCAGGAGCCCATATAGTGGCATGGATAGGATGTAATGTTATCAAAGTAGGCCCATTTGTTTAGATATCTCCTCATGTTCATTTAAGCCAGCAGTTACAGAGTTCGGAAAGTGTATCCACTTGCATTCTTTCCTGTTGAGGGCAGAGGTCAATGAACCACCTCTTGGGTTTGTGTTTATCTTTTCTAAGACTCTCCAGCGTATATTCTCAGGTCCATGGTTTTGGGTGATGAAGTGGTCCACTAGAGGGGCACCTTGCACTTTACAGTGGATCTTGCTCATGTGTTGTAACACTCTCGTTTTTACTTTTTGGGTGGTCTGTCCAACATATGGTTTGTTACAAGGACATAGGATCAAATAGATCACATTTGTAGTGTTGCAGTTGGTTAGTGAGGGTAACCTGTGTGTTTTGTTGTTGTGCATCAGTGAGGGACCCTCTATACTGAATGAACAGGCCTTACATTTCCCGCATTTGAAATGGCCCAGAACTGGAGGCATGCCCAGCTGATCACGCAGGCTCAGTGGTTTTGGTGGTTCGAGGAATGCCTTTACAACATTGTCTTTTACGTTGCATCCTCTCTTGAATGCAAATAACGGACTCTCTTCGATCTTCAGTTCCGTGGCTACTAGGTTCAGTATTTCAACACTGTTTTCTTAGTGATGTTGCTTTTGGAGTGAAAAGTGGTAACCCAAACCAAGTTGTTGGTATCTCGCTTTTTTTTCTTTTGGACTCAGAAGTTGTTCTCTCGGGCAATACCATGCCCTCTTCTTTGCACGTTTAAGAAGGCCCAAGGGGTAGCCACGTTCACGTAGGCGCTTAGTAAGTGTATCACTTTCCTTGAAGTAGTCCTCCCTTTTGGTGCAATTCCTCCTCATTCTTAAATATTGGCCATAACGTAGGTTGTCACGGAGGTTGCGGGGTGGTGTGAGTCATATTTGAGCAACGTATTTCTTTCAGTGGGTTTCCTATAGAGATCACAGTAGATCAAGCCATTCTCTACTTGAAATGTGAGATCCAAGAATGCAATGCTGTTCCGATCGTAAGTGATGGTGAACTTGGTGCGTAGGTAGCCCCCATTGCGACGCCTTTGCATTGGAAATAAAATTGCTGTTTGAAGACAAAGTAGTTCTTCTTCATCGCAATTTCCAGGAGGTTAATCAGAAAGCCCGTTGGTATCCAATGTGGCGCAGTGCGTTTTTCAAGCATCTCCCTGATGACTTCTATGGCTGTGTTTTGTGGTATCGACCTATAAAGAGAAGATACGTCAAGTGTCACCATGAATTGTGTGGTGACACTTGACGTATCTTCTCTTTCAATGCAAAGGCGTCGCAACGGGGGCTACCTACGCACCGAGTCTGGCAAACCTGTATATGGATAACTATGAGGAGGAGAACCTCTACACAGAGGACAACCCATACATCAATTCAATATAAATCTGGAAAAGATATATTGATGATGTCATGATGATTTGGGCAGGAACAGAAGCCGACCTACTCCTATTCTTTGATTGGCTGAACGGAAGGAATAATGACATTAAGTTAACCATCACTTACGACCGGTATTTTTGCATTTGGGATGCATCATCCCAAATGCAAAAATCGCAATTTAAGGAATCTCTAAATTGCGATTCCTTAAATTGCGATAGCATTTAAGGAATCCCAAATTGAGATTCCTTAAATGCAATGCATAAAAGTAAAACAAATAGCGAATTCGCTAATAGGAGTAGCAAATTACCATGAAGTTGGACTTTATGGTAATTTGCTAAAACTTTGAAAAAAGCACTTTTGTGCATTTTTCAAAGTTTCATGTTGCGCACACACATGCCCTTAGGGCATGTGTGTGCGCAACAAATGTGCAGAGATCAATTTCAGGGGTGCAACAGGGTGTCATTTTGGCACCCTTGCACCCTTGAAATTGCATGAGCAATTTGCGAGAACCTACTGGTACTCGCAAATTGCTCATGCAATCTCCAATTCATTCCTATGGGCCTGTTGGCCCATAGGAATGAATGGTAAAGCATTCCTTAATTGCGACTAGCAATTTGCGAGTAGCAATTAAGGAATGTTTAGGAATTGCTATTTTATTAGCGATTCCTACATGCATAGGCTTTTGCTATTTCTAAATAGAGATTCCTTAAAAATCGCTTTTTAGGAATAGCAAAAGGCTACGTTGGTGCATCTGCCAGATAGTCTATAAACTCATGACGGACATCACACAGATTAGACCACTGTCACCTAAATACACTATGACTTGGAGCGTGAACAAGCTTCTACACTTTTTTTGTAACTGGCCAGTTAATGGTGACCTTTCCAGGAAACAGCTGTTTGCCAAACTGATGATGTTGTTATGCCTATTCTCCTGTAAGAGGGTGTCAGGTGTATGAGAGTTAAATCTCTAATAGTGATCTTTTACCCCGGACAAGGTAATATTTGTCATCTCTAGAAGTACGAAGTTCGACAGCTGGACAGTCCTCTATTCAGCATTTCCAGACAATCCAAGTTTGTGCGTAGTGTGGTGCCTGCAGGAATAAATAGAGAATGAGAATAAATTGCTGGATCTCAGGTTCAGAGGAGTTAATCAGGTACTGACATCAGTCAAGAAATCTCAATAAACAGCATTGTCACGCACTCTGCTGGATGGATCAGATGGGTTTTGCAGGAAGCGGGAATTGATGTTTGTTGGTTTGTTGCTGCTCATTCCCCAAGAGCTTCCAAGGCATCTAATGATTTTTTTATTGATGGCTAGGTTTGAGAATATTCTCAATGTGACAGACTGGCCATTTGACTCCACTTTTAACAAGTTTCACTATAAACAAATCTCGGAGATGGCAATATTGGTGACAATTAGGCTTTGAATAAACATATTCTGAGCCTCCAATCATGCAATAGTATGAATCATTACTTATCTATTGTGAAGGAAGGTTTTTCAGTTCTATGAAAAACACTGGGCTGAAATGATACCACCCAGAAATATTGTTTCCAACCATCCCCCCTGTGATAATAATAAGTGTTTTTAAGTTTGAATTATATTTTTTACATTCCATTGTATGTTATACTTTGCAACGGACTGATAATAATGCGATTGGTCTGTTAATAATGACTTGATTACATGACTCATTATTGGCAAATAACAACAGGTAATTATCTATTTTAAGTCTACAGTGCCGGCGGCGAGTTGGTCGCTGATCTTTGGACCCCATTGCCAAATCCTCTCTTGAACTGCTTTCTGAGGATCCCCTGCCTCCGAGGTCGCTGCAGCTGCAAGTGCTGCAGGCGCGGATTTTGGAAAACTACCTCGCCGGACCCGCTTCGCCGGACCCGCAGCGCCGTGTGGCTGAAGGCGCTTGACTGTGTGGGCCTGACATTACCATCGAGGAGGAGCGGGCAGGGCAGAGTGTCGGCGGGGCTGCGAGCAGGCAGGGACTCCAGTGTCCAGGAGCCCCTGCGCGCCCATTGATCACACCTGGGCTGCTCCCCCCGCTGGACACGCCCCCCGCCTGCCTGTTTGTTTGAAAAGCCGGCGCCCACAGCTTAACTTTGGAACCCTTACCCTGACGGCGAGTTGGTCGCTGATCTTTGGACCCCATTGCCAAATCCTCTCTTGAACTGCTTTCTGAGGATCCCCTGCCTCCGAGGTCGCTGCAGCTGCAAGTGCTGCAGGCGCGGATTTTGGAAAACTACCTCGCCGGACCCGCTTCGCGGGTCCCGCAGCGCCGTGTGGCTGAAGGCGCTTGACTGTGTGGGCCTGACATTACCATCGAGGAGGTGCGGGCAGGGCAGAGTGTCGGCGGGGCTGCGAGCAGGCAGGGACTCCAGTGTCCAGGAGCCCCTGCGCGCCCATTGATCACACCTGGGCTGCTCTCCCCGCTGGACACGCCCCCCGCCTGCCTGTTTGTTTGAAAAGCCGGCGCCCACAGCTTATCTTTGGAACCCTTACCCTGACGGCGAGTTGGTCGCTGATCTTTGGACCCCATTGCCAAATCCTCTCTTGAACTGCTTTCTGAGGATCCCCTGCCTCCGAGGTCGCTGCAGCTGCAAGTGCTGCAGGCGCGGATTTTGGAAAACTACCTCGCCGGACCCGCTTCGCGGGTCCCGCAGCGCCGTGTGGCTGAAGGCGCTTGACTGTGTGGGCCTGACATTACCATCGAGGAGGAGCGGGCAGGGCAGAGTGTCGGCGGGGCTGCGAGCAGGGAGGGACTCCAGTGTCCAGGAGCCCCTGCGCGCCCATTGATCACACCTGGGCTGCTCTCCCCGCTGGACACACCCCCCTGTCCTCCATCCTATTGGCTAGCCACACTAGAAGTATAAAATTGTCTTTACTACCCGCTAAGCGGGAGCGTGCGGGAGCGCGCCGGGAGAATCCCGGGACAAGGGCGGGACCGTCCAAGGCCGTCATAGGCCGGAGTTGGCCGGGCTGGGCCTACCCTCTTTGGTCGTGTATTCGATCCCTGGTCCCATTCACTGTTACAGCCCCCTGCTGAATATAACCTATTACTTATCATGATGCCCTCCCCGGCAAAGGAGAGCACTCCATTGAAGCCGGGAGGTGTTAAAAGCAGGACCCTAGAGAATTATTTCTCTCGGGCGGGGGGGCAGGGGGACAAAGAGTGCAATCTGTCCCGGTTAAGGGCAGAAAGGAGACGCTCAATAGATAACTTGAAAAACACCCCCCTTGGAGACCAATCCACCATGCCCAGGGAGGAGTTGTCCCTAATAGACGATGTCCCACTCCTGCTGAGGGATTGTATGAACACTTCACCAGTTGCAGCCATGAGTATAGCGCCAGTTACCAGTCCAAGCCCTACTAGGGTGACCATTGATTTAGTCTCCCAACCCCCCCAGCCCCTAAGGCTAGGAAAGCTCAACCCAAGCCAGCCACTGCGCAAGGAGTACTTGGGCCCCATCCTAACAAACGTAGGATGAAATCGAAGGGAGCCCAGGGAAGGAGCAAACCAAAAATCTCTCATTTGGATTTTGGGAAGTCTTCTTCTAAACCCCCCGTACTAGCAGCAAAATTACCGGCTGAATTACACCCCAAACCTATTGTCCAGGATGATCTAGCTCCCGCCCCGATAAAAAATACTGAAATCAATATCGCTAATGTCCCCCTCTCTGTTGTGCCGCTTGGAAACTTGGAATTCTTGCTAAGGTCTCTATTAATACCGATTAGCGAGAGTATAAAAAAGATTGAGATCAGACTAACCATTTTGGAGACCACACTAGGTAGTCTGAAAATTCCGGCTGGTCATCAGGGAAGGCATCCAGAACCTACTCCCATCACATTAGCCCCTCAACAGTCTGCAAATAGTGCAGCAAACATAGTCCCTCCACAAGCCGCATATGCGGCGGTCTCGCAACATCTCTTAAGGACCAAGCCTGCACCAACTAAGTCCCTTAATTTTAACATTCCCATTCCTCCTTCAGGCCCGGTTTATCCGGCACAGCCGGTAGACAGTACCACACTGATCCCTCTAATGAAGCTTCCCCCGAGACCACGTAGGCCCAACCTACCCCCTGAGACTAATGATTTCACTGTAGTCATGGCAGGTGTTCCCTCACTCGAAGTAGGTGAAACCGAGGATTTTTGTGCCCTGAAAAGTAGGGTAATTAAGTGGCTAAACATAAATAGACCCCTCCCGATACACCTTAATAATGAAATCATAATGGTAAGAAGGGTGCCATGGGTGGGGAGAACACATAAATCCATTATAGGGGACTGCATATTGGTGAGTTTTAGGGACACAGAAACGGTGTCCTATATATGCCAAGGGAAAAACAGATCCAGGGAATCCACCATCCAAACCCTTCGGGTGTCTTTCTTCTTTCCCATCACTCCAGTCCCACTGCAGCCGCCACAAATTCACAACAACTGGGAGAGGGTTGGCAGGAGGGGGAGACACCAGGACTTTAACCCTAGACCATTATTTGGCCGACCAGAACCACCCTTTCATACCCATAATCGGTTTAATTGCCTGAACGATCTAGAGGGGGTAGACTGACAAACGGATAATGCCCCCCAGGGTTATATGGAAAAGGGCGTCTTGGCAGAGGTGTTGGTGGAGCAAAGCTCTCATGTTCAGCAAATCCTACTGAGTGGTGGTGGGAAATCCGTGTGTGTCGAACCTAAGGCTACAGTCATAGAATGTATAGGAGGGGGACATGGGCTGGCCATACAAGGGTCAATACAGGAGATACCATCAAGGCCACAGGAGGGTTCAGAATGGAGGGGGGAGGGAGTGAGACTGATCTCCTGGAACGTAGCAGGCATAGCGGGCAAATTTAACAATAAGGAATGGGTTGATTTTATTAGGAAATTTCATGTTATATGTGTTCAGGAGACATGGGCCTCGGTGAACAATTATCACCTACAGGGGTACAAGTGTTTTTTTGTTCCCGCCCGAAAATCCAGATCAGGGAGAGCAATGGGCGGGTTGTCCATTTACGTAGATTTAGACCTCCCAGGCACCTGGTCTTCCCCAGATTGGAATTCACATGGGATCCAGGTAGTTCGGTTCCTCGGAAAGGGGCTAAGATTTTCTGTTTTTAACATCTATAACACTGAGATAGCAAATAACCATATCCCGCTACTAGCTGAACTAGACCAGAGGCTGGGACAAGAAACAACATTCCAAAACAAGGGGCAGTCTCATGGGCTGCTTTTAATGGGAGACTTTAACTGCCATCTTTGTCCGGCATTGGTCAAGGCAAACTCAGACTGGTCACAATGCCCAATGGAGAAGGGGCCGCATTTCTCTCATACACCTACTGGGTCGGCTCTCAGTCTGCTTCGGCTTAAGTATGACTTAGAACATACCATTAATATGATAGACCCACAGTCGGATGGCACACTTCCACCAACTTTTAAGGGCAGGGGTTGCTCATCTATTATAGATTATATTTTGGCTTCGAGATCCCTGATAAATAAAATAATCAGAGCAGGGATAGAATGGAGCAGCTTCAGCGATCACAACCCTCTTGTTTTGGTGCTCTCGTATAGGGTGGGTGCTGGAACCAGAGCCCATCGCACAATTGAGGAGAGGGTCATAGACCAAGGCAGGAGACTGAAATGGTCCAAAATAGACGGGGTAAAGTTTTTTAAAACTTTGGGTGACAAGGGCCTACCGGCCATTAACGACTGTTTAGACTTAGTAGTCCAGGGATCAAGGTTACTGGAAGCATTTGACCAGATCGCTAACCTGATCGACGGCCTACTTAAGACCAGTGCGCCCACACGTAACCTGGTTAATCCCCGGTGGTTTGATAAAGACTGCTCTAAGGCACTGAGGGAGTTGAAATGCTGCCTTAAGCTAAAACCAAGGGACCCTCAAAAAATCAAGGTGTGCCGAGAAAAATATAAAAAAGAGACCAAAAGGAGGAAACTTGCCCTGCAGGCAGAAGCATGGGCAGATTTAAGGGAGGCAGGGGAAAGAAAGGATCTTGCGGGTTTTTGGAGAATCATTAATAAACCGACTTTTCAAGAAAATGATTCCCCGGATATAGGGGCTAACATCCTCCCGGAGCAGTGGGTTACACACTTTAGGGGTTTATATAACCATGAGCCCGGTATCCCTGTAGAGCCATCGGCAACCCCAAGTCAGCTTTCCCCGGTAGTATTCACTCTTAAGGAGATTACTGCAGGGATGGAGGGTCTGACTAAGAATAAAGCCCCGGGTCCGGACGGGATTCCCCCTGACCTGTTTCTTAGCAATATAGAATTATGGGCCCCTCTGATGACCAGGGTCATAAATACTGCTATCTCTTGTGGCCTGCCACCATCTTGGTCAAAAGCGATTATTGTGCCAATTTTCAAAAAGGGCAACAGGGACGACCCCAAGTGCTATCGGCCGATTTCCCTGATTGACGTATCGGCCAAACTTTTGGGTAGGGCAATCCTTAACAGACTGTCCGAGTGGACCGAAGAGAATAACATCTTCTCGGACACTCAATACGGGTTCAGGACAGGGAGGTCCACTAGTGACCAATGCCTGAACCTTTATATGCTGACTGCCAAATATACTCTGGCCAGCGATGAACCTATTTATATGGGATTCATGGATTTGGCAGCAGCATTTGACCACGTCAATAGAGGAAAGCTGTGGGATATGATGTCAAGCATGGGGATTGAGAGTGGTTTAATTACCATATTAAGGGAATTGCACAGCGACACCACGGCCAAGGTTCGATTTAATAGGGAGGGAGGATTGTCTGACTCTTTTCCATGTAAGAGCGGAGTCAGACAAGGTTGCATTCTTGCCCCTTTTCTGTTTTCCCTTTATATTAACAACTTGGAGCAGTTTCTTTTGGGTTTAAAGGCAGATTCCCCTAGGGTCGGGCCGCGGCATATCCCTGTCCTGCTTTATGCGGATGACGCGGTCTTGCTCGCACGCACACCGCGAAGCTTACAAATCCTGATAGATGGGTTTGTTAAGTTCATGAGCACCCTGGATCTATCTGTCAACCTGGGTAAATCTTATGTGCTCCTGGCCGGCAAAAAACCTTCCTCTAAATTTACTTATACAATAGGCACCCATATTTTAGAGGAGGTCAAAACGTTCGCTTATCTTGGAGTAACCTTTGATGGCGCTCTGCAGTTTAACTCCTTGGTGGCGGAACGTTGTAGTAAAATGATTGCCTCTAATGGGGCAATAGCAGGATACGGCAGGAGGCTAGGTAGATGGAGCCTGGAACAGGTGATGAACTTGTATTGCTCCGTATCATGCTCCAAAGTAATCTATGGGGCAGAAGTATGGGGCTTTGTGAACACCACTAGAATCCGACAGGAAGAAAACAAATATCTGAAATCTATCCTGAGGGCGCCACCCAGCACCGCTGGAATCATAGCTCATAGGGAGCTAGGGAGGCCATACTTAGATGACCTGTTAAAATTTAGGCCAATTGTGGCCTGGCTAAAAATATGGGCTAATCCAGATGCGCATCTAAGCAGAGAAATTTTATTGGACTGCTTAGATAGGACTAATTGTATGCGCATCCCCTGGCTTAAATATGTGAAAAACACCCTTGAGGATTTAGGTTTTGGAAACCTCTTCACGAACCCTACAACAATTTCAGCCCAGCACAAGAAACAAGTAGGGGAAATTTTCCTAGAGCGGAAAATCCAATGCAGAGCTGAGGCTGAAGGAGTTAAAAAGACTGTGAGGGCTCATAATCTGGTGAAGAGCGTGGAGGGTATGGAGCCTTATCTGTACCTCGTGCATAATGCACAGGATAGATTTCTTATGTGCCGTTTTAGATTGAATTTACTTCCTTTTATGTTGGCTTCACCATCAGGTTTCACCACGTCAATTGAGCAGAAGGGACCCTGCGGCTGCGACAACAGGTCTCCGCAGGATTCCCTCCATTTTGTTTTGCTTTGTCCCTATTTTTCTATGCCCAGGCGCAGATTTCTTGTAAATATTTTAAAAAAAGCCCAACAGGAACACGCCAGGGATGCATTAGTCTTCTTGCAAAAAGCCTCCGATCCCCTAACCTTGTGTTGTATTATGAATTTTATTAAGGTTGCGGTCCGATTAAGGATGACTAGGGGTTAGGAATGAAAGATTTTGGATTTTCTATTCTAAATTGATGGACCTGCACGTTGGTATTTCTACTTGTATTAACTTTGTATAAGGATCTTGATTAATGTTTAATGACTTTTTATCTATGTATATATATATGTGCTTTTATGGTGTTTTTTAATCACCGAATAAAGATTCTAAAATAAATAAAAAAAAGTCTACAGTGCCAATAAGATGTCGAAGAATGTTTCAGGAAAAGGATGTGGTTTACCACCACATGAAGAAAGAGGACTATATACTGAGAGGGTTGCACTCATATACTACTCATGGATTTTCATTGTTTACTTTGATCGTGTGTTTCTTATTGTAATCACACTGGAATGTTGGGTATTGTAGTTTATACTTGCTTGCTGTGAATTCCAATCAAGAAAGTTTAGCATATACTTTGCCTCTGAGTCTTTAATTGATTTCAAAGTTTCCTTTATAATAGCTAGCTTAATGATAGCTAGGATGCTTTTCATTTCTGCTGATAGCAGCAGGAGGCTAATTAGTGGTTTGGAAACCCGAAAATTCCTTTCTCTTTTTAGTCACGGAATGTTGGCAAGTATAGAAAGGTAACTGTCTTTCCCTTCGACTGTGAGTCTCCAGCAGTTTGCTGCATCATATTATTATCATTGTCTTTGTTTAAAAAGTTCACTGGGGAGTTGTATTGGTGGATCTAATGTGCAGTGGCAGCTAGAATGTCAAGAGGGTGGCTCCAGGATTGGTAGGAGTGGCCTCTATCAGTGCTCTAAAGAGCACTAGAGGCTTCTGCTTTCTCTAACTCAGCTGTCTTAAGACAGCTGGGTTAGAGAGGTTTACAATGCGCATGGGTGGCTGGTCGTCGGAAAACAGCTGACCAATAAGATATGCGGACTTTAAACTGAAAGCGCCCTGCTCTCCCTGCTGCTGTCAGTCAGCAGCAGCCCTGCCCTTGTCCTGATGCTCTGTTTGGGATGGGGCGATCAAAAAATAGAATGGGAATGAATTAACTTCATTAACAATTTATTTTTCGTCTCTGGGGGCATTTCAGTAGGGCGATGCTCCTCCACTCAAATGGAGGAGCCGCCCCGAGTATGTCCATCCGTTCCACTCTGGCCTGCACAGGTCAGGTTAAGCTGATCTGTTTTGAGTTGAAAACCTCTCAAGTGGACCAATGTCATAAATGAGAGTGACTCCTTCATCCTGTTCTTCCTTTTTGGATTCAACTGCACTTTGCATTCTTAGACGTAAACTTTTGTTATTAACGTCGTAAATATAGGCTTACACATCCCTGCACGAACAGTGCTGTTGGCTAAATAGTCATGATTGGCCAAGGGCTTATCACTTGACTTCGGACCTCATGATAGCTCCTATGGATTTGTGCTCTCTTTACGTCTGGATACATTTGTTTTGGGACTGAGAAAATCCAGTTCATGTGGCAGTCTGTAGTGCGTTGGTGATGCATGTGCAAAAAGTGTAGCATGCCATTGTTCAACTACGGCTGTATGTGTTGTACAGGAGATGATGACCCATTGTAAACAGGAAAACACCATGTAAAAGGTGAGATATGTATCTGGTTCAAATGTGCAAGACCACTGAAATTGACACTTATGGTTATCAACTCACTCAACACACACCATAACTCAACTTGCCTTCCATGTTATTATATTTACAACTGTTATTGTGTGACTGTGCCATTTAAAAACAGGTGTTTTGAGCATAGTGGGCGAGCAAGTTACGGAGTGTGTTTCATACGTTGATATACATAAGTATTATGCGCATTTGCAAGAGAACCGTAATTTACCTTTTCACTCTGATTAGTTCAGTGAATTTCATTATTTTATCTAGGTTTTGATTGATTTCCAAACCGCTGAGCACAGCCTTTGACTGTGCACTGTGGAGGCTTGGCACAGGACCCTCGTTGCACATAGGCTTTGCCATAAGTTGGGTGTAGGTAGGACACAGGACCTGGCCTGTGCCCAACCCACTGCGACCATACACCCCCAGCTGCCTTAGCCACTGTACAGGGAATATATCAACTAATGTCTCACATGTTTAATTGACCTTGTATAATGTGCCCATATTGATCATTAAGAATGCTGATGAGCTACACATAATGGATATAGATATAGTCCCTTCCATTGGTGAGAAAACTCTTTAAGAAGTGGCCCAGGGAGCTTTCAGCAGCATGTGAACTTGATCTCTCATTGACCCATGGCTACTTAGGTGAGCTCCAAAATATTCTGTTTTATACATGGCAATTTTATTTTTGCAAAGGTAGTCAACAAGAAATGGCTAAAAATCGCCCCTAAAACACCTGAATACCTCTCTTTGGGGATTGGCTTCCATCTATACTAAGTAATCCTCATAGCCCCATACCATTAACACAAATTGTATATAATGATCAGGAGCTGCAAGCAGGGAAGGGTAGTGCTAGGTCAAAACCTCAAAACTAACTTTGGGTATACTAAGATAATTAGCAAGAATATCTCAGACTAAATTGCTGAATTGGAATATTAATAGTGGCAATCGTCTATAAAGAATAGAGATCTGCAGTTTCCAGGGGACTTGGCCTTTTGACAGAGATACCCACTGATGGGTTTAACCAATACTTTATAAAAGCATCCAAGCCCAAAATGGGGAGACCGGAGTGGGGCTTGGCCATAGGAAATGCAAATTATCTCAATGTTTTAGTTGAACAAAGCATTGTCCCCAACACCGCTCTTTAATATCATACATCCAGGATCACTGGATCACTGGATCTGGTGGGATGGGTGACATCCTTAAGATTCTTAGGGCCAGATGTAGGTAAATATCATTTACCGATTCTAAAATACCGAATTTTACCGATTCTGTATTTTAGAATCGGTAAATGATATGTAGCTAATGATTCGTTAAATTTTACGGAATTGGTAAAATTTGGTAAATACCGATTCGGTATTTACCGATTCGGTATTCCCCATTCATTCCTATGGGCCTGGAGGCCCATAGGAATGAATGAGAATTACCGATTCGGTAAATACCGAATCGGTAAAAGGGGGTAGACTTACAAGGGTGGTAGGGTGTCACATTGACACCCTGTTGCACCCCTGTATAGTGCATGGGTGCGCGTGTGGCACACATACATGCCCTAAGGGCATGTATGTCTGCCACATGGCACAGTTGAAAAAAGCACAAAATTGCTTTTTTTAGGGTTTTCGATATTTACCACCAACTTGTAGTTGGTGGTAAATAATGAACCCTTACAAGTGAAAAGCACTCACTTGAGTGCTTCCTACATTAAGGATTCAGTAATTTACCAAATCAGTATTTAAGAATTCGGTAATTTATCGATTTCTTAAATTACCGATTTGGTAAATTTCCAAATCCTTAAATTAGGCCCCTACATCTGAAAAGCCTAATACCGGTCGGTAACGGACGAAATCCGGTAATTTCGGCCGTTACCGACCGATATTAGGCTTCCTACATCTGGCCCTTAATGTCTATGTTCCCCCCAAGCTATGAATCTCCTTTCTGACATTTCAGAATTGGTTCTTGCACTAAACATTGGGTGTAATTAAAGTGCACCTCACATCATTGTTTTATATGGCGATTATAATATTAAACCGTGTAAGTAATTGTTGGAAATCTTGCATCCAGAAGAGGCGATAGCAAGGGGATCCTGAAAGCAGATCTGCCTTACCACAAAAGGAAGGGTACGGGGACATCCTTTACCAATTTTCTTTTAGGCAACGGCTTGTGTTTCCTGCGCTGCATCAGATGCTCGCTCCAGCAAATAATCTTGAGGTCCAGGACGAGATCATGCTTGATTGAGTATATTATGATAATCATCAAAGCCTGGCTATCAGTCCAAGGCATGGTTGTAGATAATAGATTAGACCTTCTAGTAGACACTATTTATTTTAGATCTTGCAAACAGTATTGTAGCAAAATGAAGGCTGTGGAACATCCCTTAGAATTCAAACTTCTAAATCACATGAGGCTGATTAGATGGAGAATAGAGAACTATACAAAGTTTGCCCCCCTATTAATGGACAATATAAGCACTGAGCTAGTTGACGTTTCCACTTGTGGTCGTACCACTGATCAGGGCCGCCTTAACAGCATTATAGGCCCACTGGCAAAGCAGTGCACTGGCCCTGTCTACACCACCACTCAAAGTAATAAAAATGTTTAACAGAAAATGTATGTTAAATTCTGGTCCACTTGGGGCCCCTATGCTAATGGGCAATGGCCCAACTTGCCCATGCATTAAGATGGAACTGCGACTGATATCAGAATTCTGTCTGACTTTATATGAGCAGATTGGAGAAAAGGTATCTGTATTTTTTACAACCTTTCAAAAAAATCTTGTTTGCAAATAAAATATGACTGGATTGACAACAAATGTTGAAAATTGAAATTCGAGCTCTCAAGGGTTTTAGCTGTTAGGCTTAAATCTTCAGATAAGCACACTAATTTTCAAAACCTTTGGGAGTCCTCTAAAGATCTAATTATTAGCTGGACACAGTGTACATAGCTTACATTATGGAATGGTCGCAGTAATGCAGCACAATACCAAACATTTCTGGTGATAAGCGGTTTTCAGGCTGAAACAAACCACACCCAAATATGTATTGGATCAAATGAGTTGGTAAGGCATTCTAAAAAAAAAGCCTATACTGTAATCTCTAGCACCGTTCAAGACCTGAATTTGTAATATGTGGAAAATACATTATTTTTCCTAAAGAGTTTAAAGGCAGAAATCCTAAACCAGAAGATCACAATACCCCCCAGCCAATTCCAGACTTCAGTCCCATTTATCTGTATAGAAGGGATTTTAAGGTCTGGACTTCTGTCCTTCAGAGACATTTTAAGTCATGGGCAAAGTGGGATTTGGCCCCGGGGCCCAGCCTTTCAGAGCCCCCCTGATAAAGACCCACGTCTTTTCTGCAGAAATTCTTGCCCGGATGACCTTAAATAATTCTTAAACAGATTGTAATAGACTCTCACACATCACCCATATTCAAAATAAATGAAAGGAAAATGGTATTTGAAACAGACATTTTGCATTGAAATGTTGTGTTTGTTTCATTTTTTCAGATCAAAGCTGGACCTCACATATTCATATGTCACAGATTATTTGCAGTAATATTGGTGTGCTGCTGCTGTGTTACAATATTGAAAACACACCTCACTAGCCCTAAATATTGCATATAAATGCATTTAGAATAGGGACCAGTGTGCCTGTGCACTGTCTGTGACCAGGCCAGAGTAGGCACAAAAGAGCTGAAAATGGAGCATAAATTCAAGGCTGTTCCAAACAGGGGCCCCCAAAATACGTTTGGTCCAGGACCCCCAAAATCCTTAAGAAGTCCGTCCTGTCCTTACTAAGATGTTTAAGCTGTGACTGCATGGGGGGGGGGGGGGTTCCTACCTCCTGGGTGTCTGTTGCTCCCCTACATAAGAAGGGAAGTTGGATGAAGCCAGCTGAGTTTGAGACATCTTTGTTAATTTGTTTTATAGCCTGATAATTATTCATGTTAAAATGTCTAAAAAATCTTAATCTTGATACACCAAAGATAAATTCCAAAAGGATTCCAATATTATTGTTTGCTGAGAACAGTCTTAGCATATAATTGACACAATTATCCATGAGCAAGTTCCATTTATGGTTTTGCAGACTACGGTAGACTTTGATAATCAACACTCCTAAAACCAAGGTCATGATATTGAAGAGTACCTCTATTTGACCATTTCTGATAAACAAACAACCCCTAGAACTCATTAATTTGTTTGCCCATCTTGTTAACAAAACGGAACAAAAGGTGAAAGCTGCCAGATTCGTCAAACAATCTAGTGTGGCTGTCTTGAGATGTAGATGAGCAATATTATGCTGTAATTGGCCCGTAATGCTACATAAACATTGGTGATTGGGTGTGAGAATAGTTACGTACAAACAGAGCCAATAACGATATCTCTGGATTCAAAGTGCTGCTGGTGCTACGTGTGAACCTCTGACGTCGATACCAGCTAGAAGCTTCCTTGAGAACGTCCCGCCACACACAGCGTTTTACGTCAATAGTCAACAAAAAACGTGCGTCCTCGTGCAACGCGAGCGCCGTGCTAAATCGGTTCCACCTCACCACGCCACGTTTCCGGCATTCTGTTCCGGAGGACATCAGATGTATTTCTGGTCATTTGACCTTCCTGCCGTCCCCGGGGACCGGGCCCGTCAGTAAAGCTATTTAATCCCACCGGGCAGCTCTGCTTTCATTGCCCTGCCTCCCGGCGCCGTGCTCTACTGACCCCGGGGCCCCAGGACAGGCACTTGTCAGGAGGGCAGTGCTTCGAGATCCGCCTGTGATCCCTCGAAGGCACTTGTGAGATGAGTGAGTGACGTGTAGCTTACCCACATGTTCTTGGGAATTTTCACTACTATGATTGGACCTTTTGTAGTGACTTATAGTAATGACCAGGGGTGGAGAATCCGGTGCTCACGTATCCTTCTAATGTCTTTGGACCAAGTTTACTCTGTATAAAAGTGATACAAAAATAAATAAAATAAATAAATACATTAAAAGAGATTACAGCTTGATGGACAACAGAGGTGTACTGGAAGAGGAAGCTAGGGGTCTTAGGTTCCAAAAGACAGAGGGGTATGTTCTGAAACGCATACAACTACCTTGAGGGCACCAGCCAATCATTGGGGTTACTGTGTCAGGAGTTGTATTAAAAAGACTCTCAGAAAAGCGAGCTAAATATTGCGGCCTACACACGGATCATAGAAACTAGCTCATTAGGTTGGGTTGTGTGCCTGCAGTGAAACATACCTAAACTATTTATGTAAATATTGCAAAATAACCTTTCGCTAGATTGTATATGACTAACTGCAGCACTGAAAACTAGCACTGCAGACTAACTCTCGACTGAACGCAGTAGCACTCAAGCAAAGCGCTTCAGCAGCTCAGTAGGTGCAGTAAGCGATTTTTGAATGTACACTGCAACTCAAAACGTCCAACACAATTGAAAGGTACTAGAGGCCGATCACTTTAACACACAGACAGTCGGGTGGTAGAGCAAAGTGTTAATTTTTCTGGACGAGGCAGCAAAACCTTCAGTCTCCAGTCTCCAGTGGCAGGATGCTCCACTCCCTCCAGAAATCTGAGGATTGTCTGTTACCAGGCTACTCCAAATCTAGTGCTTGGCAGGTTTATAAAAGCGCAGTGTTGTCAAGTTGCCTGAGTACATAACAATTTCTTCAAGAGAGTGTTTTCATGGTGCAGTGGGCCATGGGTGGGCTAAGGGTCTTTAGGGGTATGGGGACAAACAAAACTTCTGAGTTTACGCTCCGAGGGAGAGTAAAACGTTCCGGAATCACCAAAAGCCCCAGATATTACTATGGATTGAAACATTTGTAAACAAAAGTGGAGCATTCAAGATGTTACGTAACATGTCCGGGCACGGGTGACTTGTAAAATCGAGCGCCTGTGTTGCTTATTTGTGCAACATGGTGCCCCTCCTTCGCTTTTAAAGCTTAAAAAGGAAACTAGGCCTGCCCTCTACACAAGACTGTAAACCTTACAATCAAACTAGGGAAACGGAGAGAGAGTTTTGTTTTACTGTTGGTTGGTCCAAGGCAGTGGTGGCTCCTCCGCTAAGGCGGAGGAGCATCGCCCCACTGCCAGAAAGCAGTAACAGAAAGGAACAAATTAAATGATAATAACGGAATGTTATTATCATTTTATTTTCCCCCCAGCTGTGGCAGTGCCTGAAGGGGTGGGGTGGAGCTGAAGGGGAGGAGTGGTAGAACACTCCTGTGCACAATGACTGTTTGGCCGGCCCTCTTAGGGCACCCAAAACAGTCATGCGCACTTCCCTGTTCTCCATTCAGGCTGCATTACAGCCTGCATGGAGAACATTCCCACCCCACCTGCCCCTGGCTGAGTGCCGTGTCACGGCGCTCAGGCCAATCACAATGCTGATTTGCAGTCTTGTGATTGGCTTAGGGGGTGGGAGCCTAGCTGCCTTCTTCCTGTTCCGGCCTAGAGTCGGACACAGGCGAGCAGGAGAGAAGACGCAGGACCCGGCGTCGGCAAGGTAAGTGTTATTACATATATTTTTTTTTTAATGCAACCCGCGCCCCCACCAACATGCGCCCGCCCACCACCCGAGAGCCCCTGCTCCAAGGCGGAACTGCGTTGTCCCTTTCTTGTACATGGTTTAGGCATATTCCTTGTTCCTGATACGAACAAAGGGTTCTTAATTAAGAAGTGGGTGGCTATAATTCTCTCTACTTTGATGGAAGTGTTGATTTGAAGCGCCAAGGCTATTCACTGTTTGTATTGAATAATATGCTTAATGAAAATAATAACAATGATTTAAAAAAAAATCAGTGGATGCAGAGCAGATAACCCAATGCATTAAGATTCACACAGTGCATGAGCGCATACATGCTTCAGTGGCATATTCAAGAGGTATTTGCTTATAAAAGATACATTAACAGATTGTGAGTCCACTCCACCGGGGCCTGAAGTGGCTCTTTCTCCTCACTGCCTCAGGACCAAGCAAAATTACTTAGGGCCTGATTACGTGTTTGGCGGTTTGGGAGTGGGTCGGCATGCCACCGCCTCGCTCCCACTTCACCAAACTCGTCCATACAACTACCGCCAGATTACGAGTTAAGTCATGGTCTGGTGGGCAGGGCTTTGGTAGTCCCATGGAAGTGCCTCTTAGAAAGGCTCTGCAATGGGAGTGCCAAAGTACCTTTCTGCATGGCATGGACTGTGAAGTCATGGCGTGCAGGAACTGGGGGTGCATGCAGACAGAGGGGCACACCATGTGCCCCCCTGCATGCATCCCCTGGCCCAGAGGCAACAGTTTCCTCACCTCCACAGCTTTTATAGCAGGCTCACTGTGGCTGTGAGGAAACTCATAATATGCTTGGCGGTGCCACAGCAGCTCCACCAGCATATTGCTGTGCCTGACCGCCACTCCACAGCTGAGGGATCACGGATCCCCAGCAGTTGTGGTGGTCCTGTGGCGGTGGGACAGCTGCACTTTAATGCGCCGGTCGGACTGCCATTGTGGTAGTTCCTACCATGCCACCGCAAGTTTGGCTGTCCGATGCACCGCCAAACTCATAATCAGGCCCTAGCATCCTTGACTCTCTCATGTTAGGCGTGTTCCGGCAGGTATTGCAATATTAAGTGGTGTGGATTCAGAAACAATATAACGCATCAGTTTTCTCACTTTATAAAATTGAATATCAAGTCAGAAATAGTCGTCCGTTATGAAATACATGTCTAATACACGTTTATAAAAGCAGAACACAGATTTGAAAATCTGAAGTTGCTTGAAATTACAACTTCCAAGATACAACACAAAATTATCTCATTGTTATTCTATTGGGTCACAATATATCTCCAAGAACAGCCATGATGCCAGCTCTTAATCACTCCAGAAGGTCTCATGTCTTTGGGGGTTACACGTTGTTTACTTCCAGAGGCATAGTCCGTGGATTGATATAAAGTGTCATCCAGTGCTACCACTATTGCTTGGCACAGTTAAGAGTAGTTTATCAAATTTGGTCAGGGGTTGTGTCAGTACCATTAAGAACCACGTACCAGGTTCAGAGCAGATAGTAATTGTGGTGGCAAAGCCAACCATACAAAATTGTAGAGGACGGGGGAATGTAATGGTCCTCACTAATTTGCGACTCAGTATGAAATGTATGAATCAATTGTGAATGCAATTTGCAGTTGCGTTCTTGATCCGTTACTGGCACCCATAAGCCGGTATTAACACACTTGCATAGAGGATGTCACCCCATGACAAACAGCTTCCCCTTTGTGAAGGGTGGCTGTTGAAATTGTGGAGAGCAAGCAGTGGTATTTATTTTTCAAAACAACCCTCCTTTTAATTGGGTGCAGGGCATTTTTTTTATAAACAAGCACTGTCAAAGCCAATAGGTATCGCTTTTGCAAGACCTGTTGGCTTTGTCAATTAGATAGAAATGTTGCACAAATGCCCAGGTTGCTGTAAAACATGGCTTAAAGTAAAGGGAAATAAACGCTTTGATGTGTCCAGCATTGAACTCATCATAGTACTTTTTTTTGTTTAGCTGTGTTGCACAGCTGCCCACGCTGCTGTGTGATATGTCTGAAAATGGTAGGGGGGTAGGTGAGGAGGAAGGGAACAGAAATAACAGGCAGCAGGAGGAGGGCGGGTCTAAGCAACACCAAGGGGTGGTGCATGAGAGGAAGGAGGTAGCAGCAATGTACAATGGGTGGAGGGCATGGAGGGGTGCAATACAAGGGTGCTGCTGTGGAGAGGGGAGGGAGAAGCAATAACAGAGAGCGGGGGCCATAGGTTGCCATATACTCATAGTGTGCAATGCATGGCAAAAAGTAAAATAAAACATCTGAAGGAGTGTGTGACCAGTGGAAGGACGCTGGCCACAAACAGGAAGCTGTGCTAGGACCATGCTTTTTGGCACGGACAGAAGCCCGGTAGAAAGCAGGAGCCAAGCAGCTGGAAGGTAGCAGAAGGCATGACCAATAAAAAGCTAGGAAAGAAGAGTGACGTGGAAGCCAACCAGTGGTAAGGACTGGTAAGTAACGGGTGGGTTCTAAGCACATTTTGTTTTCTTAGAAGATTTCGCTGACAGCGCATGCATGCACTGTCTCGGGCGAAACCTAAAAATGGTGACAAATGAGTTAATGCACGGATGGAGGTATGCTGTTCCTCACAGGCCTCCATCCAGATTTCTATCCCTGCATTGTCAGCCTTGTCAGAGTTGCCAATGGGCTCCCGCCTTATGAATATTAACACAGCAAGAGTTTTTGTGAATCCCTGCAAATGTTCATTTTGTGCTGTGACAGCTTAATACAGCAGTCAAAGCGCATAATGAAGGTCCAGTAGCAACTTACTTAGTGTTCAAAAACACTGACTGGCTTATGGCCTTGCCTTAGTATATCAAGCCCATATTGAGGAAAGTAAATTCTTTAGGGTAAGGTGCACAGTACATGGTTCAGTAAAGTCCCAAATCTAACAGAGTTGAAACATAACATAATATACTATATAACAATCTAGCATAGCATTGCATAGCATAATGTGTCACCGTTTTTAGAGCCTTGTTTCTCAGGTATGAGCTAAGGCAATCAGGAAGCCTACAAGTGTCAGTATCTTAAAACTAGCTGGGCGTGTTTGATTTAACAGGGGCCCCAAGTGTACTGGATTATTACACGCTTTAACCTCAGAACGGGTCACTGTTGATGTACTGCGTGATCAGGGGCGGCCTTAGGCATGTGCAAGCTGTGCACCTGCATAGGGCCGCCAAACCCCAGGGGCCGCCACGCCAATATATATCCTTAATATAATAATCCTCTGAGGATGGATACATATTTGCATGGCGGCCCCTGGCAGGGATTTGGCGGCCTCCGGGTCTGTTCCACTTCCAAACTCCCTGACCCCCCCACTCTCTTCACTGGCCTCCGCACCTGCGTTCCTCCTGGTTCCTGATTGGCTTCTTTTTTTCCCTACCCACTGCTGGCCCGCTGGGGTATATAAGCCATGGCCACCGCCATCCTTTCATTCCCTGTTACTCTTGCACGAAAGCAACTATAACCTTTTCCTCTCCCGGCGGGCAAGTCGTCTTACAAGTTAAATATAGTTTTTATAAAGTACTGGTGTTAGCTCAATAGTCATAGTTAATATCTGGTGGGATAGGGGGCACACGACATTCGCGTACCCATTGCAAGCAAAATGAAGAGAATTCGAGTACACAAATCTGGTTATTCGAAACGAAAGAGAAAGGCGGCTCAGCAGGCTTTCGTAGCGTCACAGGAAGGAGCAATCCTGAACTTTATCACCAAAGGGAAACCTAAAGATGGAGAATCCTCCGGCCAGAGTACTGCTGATGCACTAGGTAAGACACCATATTCGATATGGTATCAATATTAATGTTTCCGGGCAAAGAGCCACCGATTCTTTCTCTGTGTGGGGGCGGTGGGTCCGGGGCCCCTGTCATGGCTCTGGCACTGCAGCGTCCGGGCCAGTCCCTCACGTCGTGTGTCACAATACCCTCATCCTCCAAAATGTTATCGTTCTGAGATGAATTCGGAAGGGTAGGAGCAGCCGCAGGTACTGGTCATCTAACGCCTTTTCTGGAAGTTTTATTAAAACACCTTCCTGAGCTCCGGGGGGCTCTGCCCCACCCGGACCCCCTCTTCCGGGGCCCCCTACCTACGCTCCCTGCCCAGGGCCGCCATGAGCCTAGAGCCGCTCCATGCGTGATATGGAATGGAGGAGGTGTGCTATTGAGAAATGAAACTGTCTGGAAATATGGGAAATCTTATAGTCCAATCATTTTGGAGACCACTATCTTCAAATTAATTATTATTTAATGTGCTTCATTTGGACCAGGGACACGTTTTTGGGAGGATTGTGAAAATCCAGGAGCAACAAAACTTGAATCAGGAAAAGGGGGACAGAATGTCTCGGGTGGGTTAAGGTTGTCAGTGGTGTCAGCTCTTCAATGCCTCACCACAGAGAGAATACTAGGAGTTCTGGGTGTTTCAGGAGATAGTCACAACCCACCAGAGAGACATCAGTCCTAGGTTCAACTACCAGCAGCAGTGAAGCTGGCTGGGGGCTTATTGCTCAGGAAGGAGGGATTTGTGCTGCGGAGAAAAAGGCTTTTCCCTGGCAGAGTTACTACTGTGGAGATGGTTTCCTGCACATTTTACATCATTGTAGTGGGTCTCTTTGGATTTGTTCCACCACCCTCACTTGTACCTCACTAAGGACAAAAATCTTAAACACAAATAATGTACAACACCACAAATTAATTACAGTAATTTGTGTGGTTAAACACTTTTGTCCTTGTAAAAGTGGATGTCCAAGTGTCAAAAATAAAATCTACAGGCAGTCTGATCATGTCAAAGAGAGCATCAAAGCAGCTGAAGTAAGCAAGATGCTGGAATTAGGTGTCATTGAACCCTCTCAGAGCCCCTGGGCCAGCTAAGTTGTCTTAGTTCCCAAATCACATAGCGCGGTTGGTAAAAAAAAGCTGCGGTTTTGTGTGCACTATAGGGGCCTCAATGCGGTAACCAAGACAGACGCACACCCAGTTCCTCGGGCTGATGAACTGATTGACTGATTAGGGGATGCTACATTTCTCAGTATGTTTGATTTGACATCAGGCTAATGGCAGAATGGTCTGACCCCGGGGGCAAAAGAGAAATCTGCATTCCTAACCCTATATGGACATTATCAATTCACTATTATGGCCTTTGAACAAAAGAATGGCCCTGCCACCTTCCAAAGGTTGGTGAACAAAGTCTCTGCTGGGCTGGAGTTCAATAGTGTGGCATATCTCGATGATATTGCTGACTTAGGTCCACTTGGCAGGATCACCAGATCTACCATGTTAAGGTCCTTGAGGTCCTGCGAAATGCAGGCCTCACTATCAAGGCAAGCACGACCAAGATAGGGCAGAGCTCTGTTGTATACTTGGGTCACCTGGTAGGTGAAGATCAAGTTCAACCCTTACAGGCCAATATCCAGAGAACTGTGGACTGGGTCACTCCACCAACCCAGACTCAAGTCAGGGCATTCCTAAGCTTTACTGGGTATTTCCAGAGGTTCATAATGGGGAATGGGTCCATTTTGGCCCCCCTCACGGAACTGAGGGGCATTAGAATGCCATTGAGAGGGAGGTCTTTGCTGTTATTTGGTCCCTGAAGAAGTTAAGACCATACTTGTTTGGCTCACACTTCCGTGTTCAAACTGATCACAGGCCTGTAAGATGGCTAATGCAAATGAGAGGTGAAAACCCCAAACTGTTAAGGTAGTCCATCTCTCTACAGGGTATTGGCTTTACAGTGGAACCCAGACCTGGGACTGACCATGTTAATGCAGATGGCCTTTCCTGGTTCTTCCCCTTAGACGATGAAGACTCTCTTGGGAAAGGTTAGTCTCATCCCCTTTGGTTTGGGAGGGGGTAATGTAGGAAAATGCCCTTTTTGACATGGTCACCCCCACATTTTGCTTGGTATTTCACGTGAATTTGACTGGAAGTGCACTGGGTTCCTGCTAACCAGGTCACAAGTGTCAGATCTTTTTCCCTAAACTATGCAATTGTACCTCAATTGGCAATACCTTTAGTACCCTTTGAAAGTCCCTAGTAAATAGTACCCCTGGTACCTAGGGCCTAAGGCACTAAAGAGAGTCTTTAAGGGTTGCAGCACAAATTGTGCCTCCTTAAGGGACCCCTCACTAACTCATGCAAACGTCCTCTGCAGGTGCATGTCTTGGTTCAGACATGCTGTCATGCTGCCTAACACTGCATGTAATATTTGTAAGCCACCCCTACAGCAGGCCTTACTGTGCCTTGTATTACACGTGAGGACATAGCTGCATGAGCAGAAATGCCCCAGAGCTTGTCCTTTCCATTACTGTCAGTACCAGTGATCAGGGAAGCCATTTTAAAGCCTGCGCTGGACGCTGTGACAACGTGTTCCCCAGATACATATGGCTTCACTGAAGATAGGGATGTTTGGTATCAAACATCTCATTTTGATAAACTCACACTGATGCCAGTATCAGATTTAGTAATACAAGCACACAGAGGGCACCTTAGAGTTGGCCCCTGAAAACCTACCAGCCCCTGGTGCTGACTGGCTGGTTTTCATCAGACTTCCACCAAAGACGAGTGTCTGAACCTCAACGGTTAGGGCCTCTGACCTACAGGGGTCATAAACCGAGCCTGCATGGGCAGGGTGTGTTTTCACTGTCTCCCACAGGATGCCCTACAGATTAACATTCCAAGGCATGGGAGCATCAAAGCGCCTACCGGCTTTGGTATGTGAATCTCATTTCTCCCTCATGAAAAGAAGCCAACCCCTGTGGCCAGAGCCATCTGACACCTTTACAGGTGGGAAAAGTATCTAGTGAAATAGGCATGTCCACCCTCAGGCTAGTTTCGCCCCTCAGGTAGGCTACCTGAAGTGGAGGCGACTTTCCAAAGTTAGTCATATTGATGATGGGAAAATTAGGAATTTTGGGACAGGGTAATGACCACCTCCCCCAGGAAGTGGTCATATAGAGGGCGTAGTGATCCCAATGGTCGGTAGCCCATTGGCTACTACCCTACACTCCCTTTAAACCCTTAAATTCAGTATTTAGAGGAACCCTGGCACCAGTAAATCAGATCTTGATGACCTAAGAAGAAGGACACTGAAGCCCTGCAAAAGTAGAAGACTGAATAAGAGCAATTGTCTTGCCATTAGCCCTGTTAGCTTGTTTGTTGTTCCCCATTGAAACTGCGCCAAAGATGTCTCGTCCTGTAGCAGTAGTGCCTCCAGAGCCTGAGATGTCTCCCTGTTTTGTACCACTGCACCAGGCCGCCCTAGTGCCGCTAGAGGTGACCTGCTGGTGTGGCCTTACACCTTTCACCTGGCTCCCTACTCACCTTAAGTCCAGACGATTGGTCCCGTAAGTCACTACTGGATGACCGAATGCAATACATGTTTTTCCTTCAGAGGTTGACATTACCGGAAAGTGCTTCAATCATGATTTAAAGTATCAAATTCACCTGACGCTGGAAAAAGACACCTTTACATGCAGACCCCCACTTGCCTTCTGAGGTGACCTGTTGGTGCTGGCTTGGAATTGCCCCATACTCACCTTGAGTCCTGGGGATGTATGACGGTACGACGCGGGCTATTACCACGCGTATCGTTACAACACGTGTTTTACAACGCAAGTCGTTACCACGACTTGCGCTGTAGGGTGCGGACTTAGGAATAGTTTAATTTACTATTCCAACACCAGTCCCCGTGGATAGTAGGGAAGGTGTTGGAATAGTAAATTAACTATTCCTTGTCCTTGAGCGCTCTCCAGCACAAGTCGTGGTTACGACTTGCATTGAAAGAGACGCGTCGTAATGGTAGCGCGGGGTAACATCAGCGTGGTAAAGGATGTTCCCCGAGTCCCGGGGATGGGTCCGGTAAGTCGTTGCTAAGTGACTGTATGCAGCGTATGTTTTCCTTCTAGGTTAACATTGCCACCAAGTGTCCCTAAATTACGATTTAAAGTATCAAAAACCTATTTTCTACAAACCTGCTATTTTAAAAAGTACTTACCTACTTTTGATGATCTTGGTGCGTAAAGTTATATAAAGATAAGTGTTATTTTTATAAATTGTGTGGATCTCCCCATTGAGTCGTGTGTCTCATTTATTAACTGTGTGTATGCAGTGAATGTCTAACACTATTCTCTGATAAGCCTAAGGCTGCTCGACCACACTACTCCTAAAGGAGCGCTGTGGGATTGCCAGAGCAAGTACCTGCCCATTAGTAAGGGAATACCTGGGGCTGTATTACATAAAGTGGCCCAGGGGCTCAAGGGGCATTTGCGCCTGCTTTGCAGGCCCCAGAGACACTTTGGTATTACAGAAGGGGCCGCAGACTGTACGCGCTATCTCCAAGCGGTACAAAAGGGGGTGGTGATGGATGGAGCATCTGAGCCAATCAAACACTCACACCCAGTCAAAAGATCTGGGTTTGATCCATCACCGTTCTTTAGCCCACTCTGCCACCCCATCTTCAAGTGGGCATTCCCTCATTTGCATGGGGGTGTGCTCCATGCAAATGAGGGAATCCCTTTGGCTCTGCGCCCGCGCTGTACTACTGACATGGGCGCAGAGGCAAAGAAGCCCTCAGGAGGCCCACTGACAGAGCGCCATCTAAAAGGTGGCACACTGTCCGTATGCCTCCTGAGAGCAGCGCTCTGCAGATACAGTTTCTGCTTTTTCTTTTCTTTCTCTGACTACAAAGTGAGAGGATTTTGTAAAATGAACTATCTGAGAGACTTGCTTGGGTACCAGGCATCTGAAAAGAAAGGTTGTAGAATATATTTTTTTCTAATGTATGTTTTTTCTAACGCACAACAACATCCAATGCCTGTAAATAACCTGTACACAAATATCAAAATATATCAGCAGTTAGTAAAGCACAAATGAAGCAAATTTTTTGTCATTCTGAAGTATGATGGAAACAACGATTTTAAACCGATCAAAACAAATCAAGCCTCTTTACGTGGTGATGCACAAATTATAAATATTCTCTGAATCTCAATATTCACCCATTATCATTTGTGCACTATACAGTTTTATCAGTAAAACTGCATGTCTGTACAAATTTGGTGGCCAGTGCGCTACCACACCATCTTTAGTAATATATTTGGAATAGTCTGCTCTAAAATGCACCACTGGCTACATACTACACCAATACAATTTTCTTAAGGAATGAGCTTGGCTTATTTGCTACACTTGTTCTTTGTGTGACACCAGAATTTTTCACAATTCCGATTACTTCATTGTTGTAACATTATTGGCAAGACCCACACTCTGAAAATTGTTCCATTACCACTGAGTTTCAGTCACAAATCAGATGACTTTGCTTAACCCCTTCCATGGTCATGACGAGCTCAGCTCGTCATGCAGTACACTGCTTGTGTGCTCATGACGAGCTCAATGGGATTTAAAAATGGTCAGCATAGAGGCTGAATTGCTGTAGCATTGATAGTGTTAAGTATATTCAATATGGAGAGTCAGGTATGGTAGACTGCCAACAAGGGAAACATTAAAAAAAGGAGTTATAACATTTAAGTTAGTTAAGGGTGTCCTTGGGTAACATCATATATACAGTCTTATAAATTTGAAACAGTAAAGTGTCCGATGAATCACAAAGAGAGGCACATATGCTTTTAAATTAGACAAATTATATTAGATTCAAACTGAAAATAATTAATTGGGTTCAAAGGTAATAATAAAATTTAGTACATTGACAATATGTTGTCCGAAAAAGCTTAATATTGTTGCTTCTGAAACATTTGGCAATGTACCAAAGACGCACTCTCTAGTGACAACACAAGAATGTCTATCTTTACTTTAACCGCATGCGCGCGGCGGCTTTTCCCGCTGTACGCGGCGTTTTTTAAAAACGCGCGTTACATGACGAGCTCAGCTCGTCATCAGCGTGCGAGCGGCGCAACTCATGACGAGCTGAGCTCGTCATCAGCGCCGAAGTGGTTAAGACAAAATGTGTGAAGGTACCAAGAATAGTCTGAGGGAGAGATGGGCGGTTTGTCTAAATTTCAGTCTCATAAGGTGTGAATCCACGAGACCATCTTCAGGACCACAATATTTAAGGAATATGCATGAAAGACCCCACTACAAATAATAACAAAGGATCAAAAGATGAAGACTCAAGAACTAGTGGCTGTCTAAAGCATTATACACCTGTTCTGGATAAGTAAGAAAAGAAACCCATCTCAAAGACTTTGGAGATGCAGTAGTGAAGGAAAGGAACCAGCAGCTCAGGCCCACACAGGAGACAGAGAGGAGGGAGGAGGGAATGTTATCGGAACCAATACACCCAGGACAGAGCCAAACACACATCCAATACTATGAATGGTAGATAGGAATCAAATGCTACATATCATCAAACTTTCATCTCGCAGCTTGGCAGTCTTGGAGAACTCAGTACTTATATTTGTCCCCACATATAAAAATGATCCATTTTGACGCGTATTTAGCTGGATCGCTTTTTCAGATCCATCCGTCTTAAACAATATTTTTATAACACTGACAGGGTTCCCATCTACTACACTATGGGCTTACATAATCCAACTTCATTTTACCCGAGCAACCACATGGTCTCCAAAGAAGTGATCACATTAAAAAATGTCATATTAACTGAAATTGATCATCTCTTTAAGGGCTATCATTACAGAAGATATACTTGTTCTAAAGACCAACAAGCAGCCTTGCAAACCTTACAATCTCTCCACAATGTCATCATTAAACCTGCTGACCAAGGAGGGTGAGCTCGACCTCGGACCTGGGGATCTGGGTTCGAGTCTTGGTTACGACGCCAAACATCCTGTGATTCTGGGCAAATCACGTAATCTCCCCGTGCCTAACAGAAAAATGAATGTGTGTCTTCATGTAACGTAACTGGTGCTATGTAAAGCGCTCTGATACCTGATTCAGTTCGGGTCAAGTTTGCGCTATATAAAACTCTAATAAATTTTTTTTTTAAAAATGAAGTATTGAAACAGCTTCTACATACAGACCTCTATAAGAAGCTCCTATGAAATCCGGCCACTAAAAGTAGGAAACTGGTCATTGCCCTCTGTAAAAAAAGGTCTTGATGAAAGTTAATTGACCCTAGAAGAGTCAACATTCATGAACAATACAGATTTCACAATCTCAGCAATCTATATCGTACCCAAAATACATAAGAATCCCTTAAAGCCCCAGGACCCCCAATAGTTTTAGGGTGGCCTATTATATTGTCTTCTTTATCAAAGCCTTTGCCACTAATTACCCTTCCTTCATCATAGACACCACCGCTGTCAATATTTCCGTAGAAGGTTGTTCAATTTACTTGCACAATGACATACTTGGCACTATGGACATAGAAAGCTTTTACACTAACATAACCTGAACAGAAGTATTGGAATTACTTGATGAACTACTCCAAACTAGAACTCGCCCACACCAAGTTCCCACACGCTTCATTCTTGAATGCACAGAACTGTCCCTCAAACGTCATTTCTTTATTTTTGAGAACCAGTTTTCTGAACAGATCAAGGGGATGTTTTTGCCCCAATACAGAAAATATATATTTTGCCAATTATGTATACCAATTCATTGACACCATTCATAACCCGTTTAAATCACATATTAAGAAATGGATGTGCTACAATGGCAACATCTTCATGATCAGGGAGACACTCAAACCCCTAAGGTTTTTCATGATTGGCTCAACAACTTGAACACCAAATGTAAAATGTACACATGGTCATAATAACCTCAGCATGAACTATCTGAATGTAACCATTAAAGTGGAAGATAATACATTATATTTCACCCTATTAGCCAAACCTACTTCCCTAAATACACTTCTCAAATATGACAGCCACCATCCAAAAGCACTGAAAGACAATTTTCCATTTGATCAATTTCTCCGCCTTTGACGCAACTGTTGTAGAAGAGATGATTACTTTCTTGAAGCCCGTAAACTCATGAGCAAACTCAAATCAATTGTTTATCCACACAGAATTTTGAAGAGATTGCTCAAGAGAGCATATTATAATAATAGGGAGGCCCTCTTACAAATCAAAGACCGCCCAAGACAGTCTTAGGTGGTCTATGTCTCAACATTTGGCACACTCTCTAATAAATTTAAAAAACTCATCTGTAAACATTGGAATCTCCTGAGAGGAGATCCTACGTTTTCTGAAAAACCTACCTTGGATTGCAGAGAAGCTCTAACCTGAGAGACTGTCTTGCATATGTCGAATCCCCGCCACAAATCATCCAACTGCAGCACAACCAACATGGTCAAATGTGTCAATATTAATGGACGCTGTTTCACGGTGAAACATTTCTCTAACTTCAGCACTGAAAATGTAAGTTACTGCATTGAATCCCATATACTGACGAAACAATACAACCTGTCAGAGAATGCATTCTACAACACCAATCAAGAATAAGATCCATGATTGAATATGCTCCCCTAGCCGAGCACTTCATGCAACTTGGACACTGAGAAAGGCATAAAATGATGGGTCATAGATGTCATCAAACCCACAACAACATTTCAAAGTGTTGATCATATGCTCAATATTAAGGAAAATGGATGGATCTGGAAAGTTGACCGTGTAAGGAAAGGCCTAAACATCTCCACAGAATGGCAAACCTTAGCAACACTTTAGTTATTGTGTGCATTCATCTGTTGATCCTCTGTGATGTTTTACTCTGTCCTATGTTTTGCTGTGCGTTATGATGATTGGTGTACCTTGAAAGTATCCAAGTTCCCCACTGGTACATTTTTATAGATTTTTTGACGATATGCAACTACATCACCTTATACATTAAATCACTGCTTTGTCTATTCCACACTTTGACCATATGTAAGACATACTTATTGGTTAACATCCTTACAACCTGCGATCCCGATAATACAGAGGTTTGTGTCATCACAACAGGGGCTAACCCCTGGTCCAGCCTCTTTTGGCCACAAGAGCTTGGCACCACCCCGACATCGGTGCCAGCTGTGAAGAGCTTGGGTATCAGGCTAGACACCAAGTTAACTCTAAACAATCCAGTGTCTGCTGTAGTGGGGAGTTGTGTGGGCTTGATGGAGACAACTCCAGAAACTTGCGACCCTGTGGTCATTTTCCACCATGCATACCGTCGTGTTGGCACTAATCTTGTCACGCTTGGATTACGGTAATGCAGTGTACCTAGGGCTTCTTGATAAACTTCAGGGGAAACTTCAGGTTGTTCTAAATTATGCGGCAAGATTGATTTTTAAATTGCCAAGAAGAGCATGCGACACACCCCTGCTACAACAGCTACATTGGCTCCCTATTAAGCAGAGGGTCAGGTTCAAGGGCCTGTGCATTGCACATAAAGCACAGTATGGAGTGGCGCCTAACTACATCAAAGACTGTTTGAAGCTTTATGTGCCTGGACAATGCCTCCGTTCATCTGAGTCAAGCCTGCTGGCCTGCCCGCACTTTAATAGAGCCACCTTGGGAGGGGCGGGCCTTCTCAGTTGTAATTCCCCAGCTCTGGAACAAGCTACCGGACAGTATGTGTGGGGAAACCACCTTACTCCCGTTCAGGAGGAAACTCAAGACCTTGACTGTGTAGACAATGAAGCACTAAGGCTCCCGGTCCTATGATTACACCTTAAAACTCCAGTGTAAGGAGTTGGTCGGGGGACCTAAGCATGTGCAGTCGGCCGGAGGGAGCCCAGGTCCATAAAAACGGCTGTAACATTCTGCTATTTGCTTAAAGGTGAGATGAGAAAAAAATAAAAGACCTTCTTGTTCACTGAGGCATTTGGATAAGCTCACCCTAATCGTGCTGAACCCAGCAGGAATAAGGGATTCCCAGGTTCTTGGTCTATGCTGCAAGTGCTTAGAGACCTTTTGGTGATTTGACACTCTATAAATATAAATTAACATACCATAACAGATGTAAACTTGCAGTTCTTTACAATGCTCTATTCATTCATTTGGTACACATATTGAACTGTATGCAATCTTTAAACATCTGGACAAAGTTCATTATATTGTTTTAATTCACTCCTTACATTTTTATTGTTTTAAGTGTCTGCATCATAAAAAAACATGTACCCATACAAAATGCTCACATCTTAGTTCCTTGAAATGCCATGCAGTGGCATTCTGAGCACTCCTTTAACATTTGACCTATCTTTAAACTTCATGGTCACAAGAGTTTTGAGTAATCAGGACTCAACATCTCTGCTATTTTTCCATTCACGGCATGCAAAACTTATATGGCGGCATGGTAATATAAGCCTTTAGGATCTTGTCCCTGTCTCAGCATCTCTTGCTGCTATGCTAGCTGCTCAGGCTTGCTGTTTGACTCCTGCCAATTGTTGCTGTTTGAGCAGTCTTACACAGCCCCATCAGCATTATTACACTGTTGTTTTATCACACAATTGCAGTTTTGTTGTTGATTGAAACTGCTATCCCGTGCTGGTTCGCAGTGTTGGGTTGAGTCACTAGTTCTCATTTTAGCCTTTCAAATATATTTTTATAGGGTGCTTGTGAATACGGACCGGCATCTTAATTCTATAATTTGCCCCTTTTTGGCATTTACCTACATGGCCACAAAATGATACTTGCAACATGGTTGTCTCTGGTTAGCGGTCTAGTTTTGTTTCCCAATTAAAGTGTTCTCCCACACTGACTCTCAGTGTTGGGATTAGACGAACACTGGCTCAGTCCCAGAGGAGTCAGCTGCTGACAATGTTGCCGCTCCTAATTTAAAAAGTGTTTTGATGCTTTTACTTGGTCTGCAGAATACTGCTTTGAATGAGTCTGACTGCTTACTTTGGTTTTATTTTATTTTGTCATGCCCCATAGAAACGCTGGATGAACTCACCGGTTGTCTGTGTACATGATTCTTACTATTGGCTGCTCCCATGTTTGAGGAGCACACACTCTGAATAACATTACAGTCTTTAGTGTCTTATGCTGCACTATGAGTATTATAAACAAGGCCACTGGAATAATGTTATTGGGCGACAATTTTCGCACAATTATAGATTTAATGTATTTGCCACCTAATCCATCATCTACCGCATACTCTGCAGATTTTATCCAAAACAAATTTTGGTTCAAGCTCAAATAGTTCAAAAGACACGTTTCAATACAGTGTAAGGACATTTGCAAAGCTGGACTGGTCACCGCTCTGATGCTTATTGCTAAAATGGAATAATAACTGGTACTAATGAGCTGCAGTCAATGTCCAGACAGAGTTGCCAAATAAAAAAATGACAAAATAATGAAGTAATACTCCTACAAAATGTGCTACATTATGCCATTATTTTCCTTTTCTTGCCGCGTAATTTATTTGACTCTTCTGCATAATTTGGCCCTCTCCTGCCGCATAATTCCAGTGGCCCTGATTATAAGTAAGTAGTGTATATGAGCAGAATAATTCCTCTTTTTGATTTGGCTCTGAGGACACCATACTAACAACTTCCAGGCATGTCTTATGCAATTAGCTCCCCTTCAGGAGTGGACTCTCCTCTAGAGGTGAGTTGTTTAGAATTTACCACTCAGCCATTAGTGAAGTGATCACTATCAGTCTCTCGTGGGAAACACTTGTGAGACTTTCTTACTTTGTCTTGAAAAAGTATGGCTTCTCTGGGAGACACCTTGACTGTGCACAAACTTTTCCTTCTCTTGGAAGTCATCTCCACAGAGCATAACAAACAAAGACTTCAGATGAAAAGTGCAAAGTAATCTTAATACCTATACATCGATTTCTAAAAATCGCCCTCTCTTTATCCACATTTCCTGCAAAAATGTAGACATTGCAATAGCAAATAGTGGTTCCATCTCAGATTTTAGAATTCTTAATGTAGCTGGATAGTTCCTTATGCCCAGGTTCCTACATAATTGTATGATCCATTTTTTCCTAGCCTTCTTATAGGCCGGGCAAAAAAAGACCACATGAGCTTCTGTTTCTTCTTTCATGTGGCACCCAGGGCAGAGATAACAGGAATCATCTGACCACTTGTTTGTTAATGCAAGTAGCGGAAGGGTGCCATATCTGAATTGAAGATAAAGCCTCCTTGTCGACGATGGATGTATAATATCAAAACGCCTGTTCAAAAGAATAGCTAAATTTGTGATTCAGAAACACACAGGTCAAGCTTGCGATAGGATACGCTTGGCTTAAAGACAACAAGTAGTGATCTTTCAGGATTATGGATAAGGTTTTTTTCGGGGTAATTGCACATGCTTCCTCCGGGGTTGCCCAAAGATCCTCTCTCCCAATTGCCTTACAGGAGTCCCTTACAATGGACAGCCAAGGTATTCTTCTGACTGCTCCTTGTAACTGTAGGAACGACCTGAGCTCCTCCCTGTAGTGGCTTAGCTCTTCAGTACTCCAAAGCCAACGCCAGTATAACAATGGTCGGCTTGTGATAAGATCCGCCACAGGGGGGACACCCAGGTCCATCCTTAGTGGGACCAGTGGGGTATTAATTGGCAACGCTGCGATACTTCGGAGGAATTTGTTTTCAGTTATCGTTAGTATTTTAGTTTTACTGTGCCCCAAAGTTCCGCCCCATATAAAGCTGCCGAGCGAGCTTGCACTTTGCAGATCTCCAGTAGCGGACTTATTGCCTTTGATGAACAGCCATTGTTGACTTTCCTTATCCCACCTATAGTCTGTGTGAGCCTCAGGTTTGCCTTTTCGGTTTGGGGGATCCAGGCAATTTTATCATTCAGTGTCAGTCCAAGGTATTCAAAGACCCTGACACGCTTCAATGGAATATCATTCATAGTTGGTTCCGGGTAGGAAGAGGGTTTGGCGCTAAACACCATGTATTTCGTTTTGTTGATATTAACTTGGAGTTTCCTCTTTTTACAGAAATCAATAAATTCCCTTAGTACTCTCTGCATCCCCATGGGTGACTTTGAAAGGAGCAGGGTATCATCCGCAAACATCAATGCTGGAAATTTGCGGGAGCCCAATTTTGGGGAATCAAGATCTTTAGCGTGATATAGATCTTCCACTAGACCATTGAGGAAAAGCGAAAAAAGGGTTGGCGCCAGTACACAACCCTGACGGAGCCCTTATCAACCGGAAATGGGGCCGTCAGTTGTGCATCTTTTCCATACCTCACTCTGGCAAAAGTGCCTTCATGGAGGCGTCGCAGTTGTAAACAGAGATAAGGAGGAACCCCCATGGTTTACAAGATCTTCCATAGTTGTTCTCGGTCAACCATGTTGAAAGCTGTCTTTAGGTCAACAACCATTTTCTTTAATTAAATTATGAACCATATATACAAATTTCTTTATGTTTCCATAGGTAATTTCAAAAAACACATTGATTCCTAGATTAAAAACATGTTTTCTTTATAATTAAAAAAAAGAGAATTCATATAGGCAATTACATTTGTCTTATACATGTTAATTTGGACATATTATAGGCAGCACTAAGCATAGATGTACATTCCGTGTCTCAGGTTGATTGTTGACTTTGCCAAAGTTAACACGAACAAAAACTGGGCGTTGACGCGTTTCGGTGGTTTAGGTACAGTAAGACCACCTTCTTCAGGACAAAGAGTTTTTCTCCTTAAACAACAAATCTCTTATCATTCAATAATTACACCGGCGCAATTGCACTCAGGTGATTGTCTCTCTGAATCACCAGGAGTAAATAGATGTTGCTCCAATGATAGCTTTATTTCAGGTTAGTTGGATTTAGATTGGTTCAGTTGTTATATGTCGGGGATATAGTGAGGATTCAATCTCTCTCTTCCCTTTTGTCAAAATCGACTGATTTTCCAAGAATATTTCTAATTATTTAGGGATTTATTTGGGATTTCAATCTCTCTCTTTCCTATTCAGATGATTCAGATGACAATAGGGTGCAACCCTGCATTTCCCACTGCGCTGGTGCTAAATTTAGCAGCCTAGCGCCAACGCAGGCACCCTTGCACCATAGTGCAAGGGTGTCTGCGTTGAGGGCCCTTCCTGCTCATGAACAGTCTTTAAATGGCATTTTATATTTTTATGTGTGCTACTTATTGCAGCACACATAGAAGTTGCAAAACATACTTTTTCTGTGATTGTTTATGTGCAGGAACGGTCACCTTCCTGCACATAAACAATCAATGGCATTTTGCTGTTTCTATGTGTGCTGCACAACACAACACACATGGAAGCAGGAGAAATAAAGCATTTCTCCTCGTTTTGCATGTTTAAGACCAGGTTTTCCCTGGTCCTAATTCTGGCGCTGTCTACTATTTACTCCACCCTTGTAAATAGAGGGCAGCGTCAAAATCAATGGGTATTGTGGTGGAACACCCACCACAACACCTGTTTCCCTCCCCTTTCACATCTAGTAGCGCGTGAAAGGGAGCCTTATTTACAAGGCAGCATTAAGCCACTTTAAGTGGCTTAACGGTGCCTTGTAAATAAGGCGAAGTCCCTATCGCCACCACAACGTCCCGAAAAGTGACATTGTGGTGGCAATAGAGGCATGTAAGTATGCCCCATTGACTTTAGACTAAGGATTTGCAATGTGCAGACTCTTCAGTTCATTGTTTTTTGCACATGCAGTATAGAGGTCAATGAATAAAGTGTTTGTATGACTTTTAATCTGAATCGGTTCCTTTCACCTCACAAACAAAGAGGCATAAAAAGTAAACCTCTGAACTCCCTAAAGAGCTCTAGGAAGGGCCCACTGTGTTTTTGGAACTATAGCAAAGAGGTGCCCATTGACGAAACAAGGTACTTTTGTGGATGATGGCCTCCGTCCCTTTTTGAGGGAACACTCCTTGTATGGACTATTAAGTGTGGTAACAAACTCACTTCTGAAGCACATCCTGTCTTAATGTAAAATAACCAGGTACGACTTGTTTGTGTCTCATGGCATCTATGTGATGGGAGGGAACCCCTTAACATGCTTATAGCACATCACGTTTATTTAGACTTTACTCAAAGACAAGAATCTATTGGTGTTATAAATTGTTTACAGTGTGTAGCCTTTAGGTACATATGGTGCTTTTACTCACCTTCTATCAACTTGAATGATCAGCTTTAATGTGGGTGAGTCAGTCCAGAAAGATAAACGTCTTTCATCCCACAACATTCACTATTTTCTCACAGAAGTGTATTTCCTCAATTGATGTTAAAGATAGGACAAAACCCCAGTATTTGATGAGCTCTGTAAGGTTGTCCCCCCTTGCAATTAAAACCTCAGAATACACAAAGAAAAAAGAAAGGAGGTCAGCCACTAGAACTCTCCTTTCTCTTTGATACTCACAGGCTTTGTAACTCGTGCCGGCTGTCTGTGAGCCACCAATATCTTTAGTTTATTCTCACTCTCAGTTTAGATCTTGCTTTATCTAAAATCTCATTTTAATTTAATTCTGAAATTAATATTTTGTCTCATCATTTTAAAGGACAGATTTACCACCAATATGGTACTTTCTGCAGCAAACAATATCGTAACATGCAGCAGAGCAGAACCCTTTGGAATTACTTACAAATGCCTCCCGAGTTGAATTTTCTTGACTTCAGTGCTTACTCTAAAATATATGTCCTGTTAAGTTTTTTATAACACTGTGGGCCAAAGTTGTTATTGTTTGGTACTCTTTGCCAATGTAGGATATTGACACGTGGACTTATGGTAAATCCTCCTTTTCTGCCTGGTCCGTCTGGATTCATCCCATTAGTCAGGGGTAGCCAGGAGTCATTCCCACAATTAGCTAGTGCCTGGCATATATCTAGCACCTCTAGGCTTCCACTTCAAAACCTTTCTGGACCAGTGAAAATCAGAAGAGGATTACACCTACTGCCTGAAACCAGAGAGGGGGGTCCTGGTGGACTGGATCGGATCTCTCTTATACACAGGAAAAATAATTGGAGTCCAAGGGTCATAATGCGGACCTCCTGTTCAAGCTACAGGGTTACAACAAGCTACAAGAGGCCGTTCCCTTAAAGTATCCAGCTGACCATTGGCAATTGGACCTGGAAAGGACCATGCTTTTGGTCTCTGACTTACACTCATTGAGTCTCTAAGTGCTGCCCCTGTGGTCCTGGAAGGTTTAATAGGTTGACTCCTGTGGTGGATTGGGAGTTAAAAGATGAAGGGGCTGATTACAAGTTTGGCATTCCATTGGACCGCCAAACTTGTGGTGGCATGGCGGGAACCGCTGCACTGGCAGTCTCACCGCCACAGGACCACCACAAGCACCGGTGATCCATGATCCCTTGGCTGTGGGGCAGCGGTTTGGCTGTGGAAAACGTATAATATTTTACTTGGCATAAGCTGCAGCCATTTTGGCTGTGGTGTCCATTTAGTTTCCTTCATAATTCTCCCGTCCTCTGCTGCTCGTCTTTTTACTGAGCTTGTGTTATCTATTTTAGTTAACTTCCTGACTCGGCTAAAAGCAATGTACGTGCTGAGAGTTTGTAGCTGCCAGTACACCTGTTAACTGTCAATCATTTACTACTGCCATAAGCATTTTTGCTCCCCCTCCCACTTTTCTGACCATGTAGTTTTCATCTGCCCTTGTTTGCTCGTAACTATTTTCTAAAACGTGTTCTTCCTAATTCTGTTCATGTGCTTACACTGCACAAAACCTGTATAAAAAGGGCACTGGTTTGTGAAGCCAGTGTACTACCTCAGGCAGCATTTGAGAGTGCTCTGTGGATGTGGTCCCACTCATGAGTGATTAGTAAACTTTGTATTTATTTCCAACTCCAGTGCTGATCTCTATTTTGTTGGTCTTTGAACCCGTGGACAAAAGGGTGACCCTGCACCAGTGTACCTCTAAAAAAGGTACATTGCCACATGGCCCAGCAATATGCTGGCGGTGCTGTTGCGGCACCGCCAAGCATAGTATGAGTTTCCTCACAGGCACTTTTTTCATGGCCGTGTGGAAACTAAGGGTGCCCTACAGGGCCCCCTGTTGCCTCTGGGCCAGGGGATGGATGCAGTGGAGTATATGGTGTGCCTCCTGCCTGCATGCACCCCCAGTTCCTGCACCACATGGACTTCACAGTCCATGCCATGCAAGAACGTGCTTTGGTGCTCCCATTGCAGTGCCTTTCTAACAGGCACCGCAGTGGGACCGCCAATGCACCACTCACCAGACCACGAATTAACTCATAATCTGCCGGGCAATGTGTGGACAAGTTTGGCAGTGTTGGAGCAGGGTGCTGGAATGGCAGTCTGCTCCCACACCGCAAGCTCGCAATCAGACCCTAAGTCAGATGGTAAAATCTTTACCCAGGACAAATCTGGTTGGTGTATCAGCTTTTGTTCCATTGTGGTCAGCCTTAAATTGTGCCTAGGTCTGGGTCTACTGTGAAAATTAAATATCATTATCATTCAGTACTTTTTAGTGCTAGTTCTAGTTAAAACTTTAAAAAATTCACATCTTCAATTCTCCTTATTGAATTTTTGTAATGTTGGAGTCATTTTATTGATTAAAATGTACTTTGTTTTTCTAATACAGTTTGGGACTTTATTGATTCACATTTGAACTTTATTACTATTTTGATATTGCATAAATATTTTACACATTTGCCTGAGTTAAGTCTGTCTGCTCCTTCCTACCAGGGGGTTGGGCTCGGGTTAATTTAGTGACTTTGAGGGTTTAACCTGACTTTGGTTGTGATTGTTCCTCGAGGTGGGTAGTCATCCTCCTCAAATAATAATACAATTTCTTACTAAGGTGTTTATGACAATGTCTGTTTAGCCGAATGAAGCCAGGGGTTGGCACTGTTGCTAGTTGTAGTGTTGGCCTGTGGGTTCACCCTGTGAATATCTGCTGGTTTCTACATCTGTGCTACATACCTTGCTGGCCTGTAATTGTATTTCTGATCTCTTGGAAGGCTAAAACTTGGTTTTATGTCCACTTGTAAAAAAATGTAAGCATGATTTCACCTTTGTGTTGAGCCATCGTGTTCAAATTGCATGGTTACATGTACATTATAAAGAAAAATAATATTTCATAGTGAATGGCATTGAACCTTGTAGAACTGAACAAATGCTTCTGCTACAGTAGAAAAACAGCCAGTGGGCCTCTGGTCTTCTTAAAGTACCCCCTTGTGAATGATTAGTACAACACATAAAATATCCTGGTCCACAAACTGTGAGCTTTCTAATGAATAAAGTTCCTGAGCATGTCAGTCTGAGTGCTAGTGCCACACACTGGTCTTTAAATTGGGGATGAAGGGTATTGCAAGAATGTTCTCCCTGGCTAATCAGTCTGTGTAAATCATTCAGAGCATGTCAATAAAATGACACCAGGGCCATCTGGATAATTGAGCAATGCCAAGCGGGAGTAGAAGAGGACAGTTGTTAGCACCCTGTGGCTGTGATGGTGAGTCTCCACAGCATCTGCTACACTTTATATTATTCTGCAAATTCTATAAGGTCCCCCGGACATCTTTTATTGTCCCTATTTTAAAGAGGGTGAATTTTAAGCAGGAAAGTCCAGATCTTATCTATTTACAATTGTTGCATGAAGAATGTATTCTTGTTATTCTTAGTTTCCTGAAATCTGCTGTGAAGGCCGGGCCTGCCTTGATTAATTGTTAGTGTTGGTCAGGGTTTACTTTTACTACGATGATATATATATATATTAGACAAGGTTTTGGGACCCATTCCTTTAATTGTTTAAAGTTTTAATCGAGGGTCAAGGGAATATGTATTTAACTTTGTACCTACAGCTTTAGATTACTATAGACTCTTGTGGAGTCTGATTTATTGTGTGATGAAATATTTTATGATTTTATGAATTCTTTTATGTATTGATAACTTTTATGCTTTTATATGAAATTGGCCAAATCAGCCTAAGAAACCACTAAAACTCAGCTGAGCTGTGAAGAATTTTCTACTTTCTTCACCGACAAGGCCAACACTTTGGAAATAGAACTTAAGACGGCAGCGGACAACCTGCCCATCCAACAACACAGAATGAACAATACTACCCTGACAATGAACCTCGATGAAACAAAAAACAAAGCGCATTGGGACTCCTTCAAGCTATATGATCAGAATACTATAGCCAAAATACTATCGGATATCAAACCAAATAACCACTATAATGACCCACTCCCTGCAAAATGTCTACAAAAAATCAATCACATCGTCATCCCAATATGGACCAAAATAATAAATGCAGCGCTTTCACAAGGGATCCTCCCAGAATGCTTAAAAACAGGACAAGTTGTCCCTATCATCAAAAAACCAACAGCGGACCCTGCAGATCCGAATAACTTTCGCCCAGTTACCAATATTCCAATACTGGCCAAATTAATTGAGAAATGTGTACAAAACCAACTGAGTCATCACATCGCTAATTTTATGCTATTGGACGACTGCCAATCGGGTTTCAGATCAGGACACAGCACAGAAACAGCAATCCTACATATCGTCGATGACGCGTTACAGGCCCTAGATCTTAACAGAACATGTCTACTAGTCCTTCTTGACCTGTCCTCTGCATTTGACACTGTAAATCATGAAAAATTACTAAGCAGACTGAATAACAGGATGGGAATGTCGGGAAAGGTGCTGAAATAGTTTGAATCCTTCCTTCAGAATAGAACGCAAAGATTTCTTGTCAACCAGACACTATCCCCATCATGTCCCAATGTGATCGGAGTCCCTCAAGGATCTACACTATCTCCGTCACTTTTCAACCTATATGTCAAACCCCTGACAGAAATTCTCCGGGACGCAAACATATTGTATCATATGTACGCAGACGACACGCAGTTATACATCAAGATCGCATCTCTGGAAGATATCATGTTAATGATTGAGGCCTTAAAAATGTCATTAAGCTGGTTGACCAGCAATCATCTAAAGCTAAATGCGCAAAAAACTGAGTTCCTATTAATCACACCACCAAAGAACCACACTGAAGTGAAAGAATGGACCAAATTGATCACAGCACTAAACTGCACCCCTACTGTAGTGGACTCAGCGAAGTCATTAGGAATCACATTGGATAAGAACCTAGACATGAATGCCCATATCAAAACACTGGCAAAAAATGCCCGCTTTCACCTGTACTACATTAGGAAAGTGAAACCATTCATCTCTGCAGCAGACCTCAAATTGGCAGTACAATCCTTGGTTATCTCAAGGATTGAATATGGATGTACAACCTTAGCAGGACTGCCAAAAATTTCCACAGCACCACTGAAAGCATGCATCAATACAGCAGCAAGGCTCATTACCAGATCGAGGAAATTTGACCATATCACGCCACACCTGAAATCGTTAAACTGGCTTCCATACGAAGCCAGAATCCAATTTAAAATGGCATGTATCACATACAAAGCGCTCCACTACAAAAAACCAAGATACCTGGCTCAGAAGATAGAGCTATCTGGAGGAGGCAGACCAGCCAGGAGTGCCAAGGAGCTACTGTTGAGACCACCCATCTTCCGGAAGAAGAAAACATATGACAGAGCTTTTTCAGGGACAGCCCCCAGAATCTGGAACTTACTCCCTCCAAATATTAGGAAAATCACAAACACGGCCACATTCAAAAGGGAAGCTAAGATCTTCCTAATGAGTAAGTTCCTTACTTAGGCAAGAAAGGACATCACTGACAATGCGACAGAGTGGTGCCAAAGCGGAAAATCAAATGAAGAAAAGAGAAAGTTAATCGTTATACTGGAGATAAACTAGAGGCGCTATACTTACCTGGAAATCTGGAGGACAAATGCATAGAGAAAGTCAAATTGGATCTATGATTATGGTAGTACTATTTACAGTACAGTGACAAATAGAATAATTTTATGATAACATGGAAGACAGATAGAGACTGAAATTATATAGACGTATACTCATAACGATGTCAAGTACTAGCATAAAAATTTACCACGCAATTGTACACTTTGCTATACTACCTTATAGACGTACACCTAACCTACCTCATAGCAGTGTGAAACGTTTACTGCATAGTTCTATACCTACCTACCTCATTCTCTGAATGGTTATGCTATGTAAGATGTATCTCTAACCTAACTCATGTTATTGTATCTGTGAAGCGCTCTGATACCCAAGGGTCACGTTTGCGCTATACAAAACTTTCTAAATAAAAATAAAAAAAATTGAGTCAAAAATCAGTTTAGATGCTTTCAAGTGATCAAGTCATACTCACAAGCAGAATTGGTTCTAGTATCTCTATTCGTATTGTAAATTGAGGTACTGCATATCCATGCTGATCTCCCACTTGGGACACCCTCTTTCTCCCTATTTGCTCTTCATAGGTGTTCTCAATCACTGCACTCTAAGAGTGAATCAAGTTACAGGATCATGTGAGATAGTGTCAAGAACTACACTCCCCATATAGAAAAAAAGCACCACCAGGTTCACACCAGACGAGCTTTAGTGTAAGAGATCCATTGATTCCTGTATCGACTGTTCAACAACTAGGTCTGAGTCTTGTGAACTTCTACACTGTATGGAATTCCTTGGCCCGGCAAATGGGAGTAGATGATTCCTATTTCGACAGCTCAACATCTACGCCTGATTCTTGTGAACTTGTACACTGTACACAATCCCTTGGGCCTGTAAACGGCAGTAGTTCAGCAGCAATGTACTCTCAAATGTGGCACTCACTGTCTGCTGCGACCATCATCTTTATTAGACTTGTTACAAAATCTACCATCCAGACAGCATCATGCCAGTTACTGAAGAATAGAAGTTGTACTTCCCACTCCTGTTGATAGTTCACATAAAGACTCGCAGCCTGCGAAACTTACACCTAGTGCACACAACTTCTGGAAACATATTCAGGCATGAGACTAGAGAGTTTAGCACACGGTTTGAAACTCCTTTTTCTAAGCCGGATTGATGTTCTGCACTGTCAGCACCTTAATGCAGGTCTCTTGTGTGTAGACTAGCTCTAAAATGTACTACTGGAAAGTACGGGGCCAGGAACGAGCAAGAGAACTTTTGATTTCAATCCTTATAGCTCCATTCTTAGGCTTGGGACTTGTGAAATTTGACATTGTCTGAAATTCCTTGTTCTCAGCCTGCACGACGTTATGCATTGTCTGCACTTTAATTCTGGTTTGCCCTGTGTCGTTTGGAACACAGTGGGCCAGCCTCCAGCAAGGGAACTTTTAATTTACATCTTACTGATCCATATTTAGGCTTGAGCCCTGCGAAATCTGGGCAAGGTTTGATATTCCTGTGTGCTTAGCTGGTTCTATGTTATGCACTGTCCACTGGTTGTACTTGTTTTTATCACACAGTTTTATCACACAGGTTTTATCGAGCTATAGACCAGTGTTGCGGTGCGAGAGGAAGGCGGTGCTCGCCACGGTGCTGGCAGGTCACGGTGCAAGCAGCGGCATCGTCGTTGCTGAAGCGCTGTCGTCGGCTGACGAACCAGAGTCGTTGGTGCCGGCGTCGGCAGGCCAAGACTGCGGTGCGAGATGAGGGCGGTGTGTCGTGGGACTTTACGATCCGTGTCCTCAAACCATGGTGCAAGCAGCGGTGTTGATTTCGGCATGGAGCAGCGGCGTCTCGGATACCAAGGCATCGTCGTGAAGCGAGGCAGTGCTGAGTGCGGTGCCCACAGGTCGCGGTGTGAGCAGCGGCTCGGTGGCGGCATCAACAGGCGTCGACGGTGAGACCAGGGTCATGGTGTGGCTGTGCCCTCACCGATGCCAAGGCGTCGTCGCGAAGCGATGCGGAGTGCGGTGCCCACAGGTTGTGGTGTGAGCAGCAGCTCGGTGGTGGTGTCAGCAGGTGTCATCGGTGAGACCAGAGTCGCAGTGCGGCGATGCCCTCTGCAGTGCCTTCTAGACACGGAGTCGGTAGCGGCGTCGTAGACATCGTCGGTTTGCTTTTCTTCTGCTACAGCACAAAATACACAGTCCCCAGTGCTGAGGGCAGAAGAGGTTGAAGTCTTTGTTGTTCCTGAGACTTCTTGAACAGGGGGAAAGCTCTACCTCAAGCCCTTGGAGAAACCTACAAAGTAGATTGCAGAAAGTTCAGTAAAGTCCTTTCACTGCCCAAGACAGAAGCAGCCACTGCAGGCCAACACATCAAAGCTCTTCTTCTTGGCAGGCTTCTTGATCCAAAAGAATTCTAAAGTTCAGGGGTCTGGGCCCCAGTATTTGTATCCAAAATCCCTTTGATCCTCTAGTCCTGTGCCCAGCCAGAACCAGTTCTGCCTTCTCTGGTGTGATTTGTCAGCAGGGGGCGGAGACGGCATTGTCAGAGGCAGACCGGGCCCTTTGAGGTGCAATGAAATCTCCTCCCTCTTCCCCTATTGCAGCCCAGGTCTATTCAGCCCTTTCCTGACCTACCTAGACTATAGGGAGCCACCCTGGCTTCCTAGCCATCTGTTGTCCCAAACCCAGTCAGGAAATCCACATGACTAATCAAGAAAATACCTACTTTCTAAAAGTGGTGTTCTCAAACACAGAATGTAAAAACCACCTTCATTAAAGGTGTATTTTAACATTCTGAGTTCAGGCATACTAAACTCGATTTTCTACCTTGTTCCCTGGGTCAGTTTAGGATTATAAGATGGTATAATCAAATTGCCCATTCTGGCCTACGAGAACAGGTAGCCTTGCAATAGTGAGAAACGAAATGGGCTGTAATTCACTATCAGGACATGCCACACACACCAGGGCATGTCCTACCTTTCACCTACACTGCACCCTGCCCACAGGGTACTTTGGGCCTACCTTAGGGGTGCCTGACCTGCAAGAAAAGGGAAGGTTAGGGACTGGCCAATGTGTGCACCGGCCAAGTCGACATGACAGTTACAAACTGCGCGCAGACTCTGCAATGGCAGGTCTGAAGTACCTTTTCCGGGCTACTCACGTGGGTGGCATAATCAGTGCTACAGGCCCATTCATAGCATTTGATTCCCAGGCCCTGGCACACTCAGAGCACTTTACTACGGGTTGATAAAAAAAACAAACAGCCAATCATGGAAACACCAATCCATAACATGCTTTACCACAGGAGCACTTGCACTTTACCACTGATCAACAGTGCGAAAAGTGTGCAGAAACAACACGCCAGCAAAAACAGAGTCCAAACCGGGAGGGCAGAAAGCAAAAAACTCGGGGCAAACACACCAAAAGATGCCAAGTCTAACCGGGAGCAACAGTAGGGAAAATATTGGAATTTGGAGGGGGTCACATTTAATATACCCTTCTCCAATTTAAGCAAAAGTAGGGAAAGAGTTGGACTTTTAAGGGGTGACATGTACTATTCCCACTCCAACATAAGCAAAAGTAGGGTAAGTGTTGGACTAGGGAAGGGTCAGATTTACTATTCCCACTCGAACATTAGCAAAAGTAGGGAAAGTTTGGGATGCAAGATGGGCTAGATTTACTATTCCCACTCCAATCTAAGTAACTGTATGAAAAGTGTTGTACTTTGGAAGGCTGATAATAACTGTTACCAATTCAATCTGTACAACAGTAGGTAAAAGTGTTGGACTTTGGAGAGATCAGATTTAATATTCCCAGTCAAATGTAAGAAAAAGTATGGAGAGAGTTGGGTTTTGGAGGACTCATCCATACTGTCACTTTTCCATTCCAAGCATCAGTAGGGAAAATTGTTGAACTTTGGAGGGGTCAAATCTACTATTCCACTCCAACAGAAGCAAAAGTAGTGAACTTGTTGGATTTTGGAAGAGTCCCACTACTATATATTTTTTAAATAAAGCATTTAAGTATGGACCAGAAAAAATTAAAATGCATCAAGAAGTCTAAATTAATTCTTCAAATATGATACAAATTCAATTAAATTTAAAAAAAATTAATTTCTATGTTAGAAGTAAAAAAGTAAATTTTCATACAGTTGAAAACACTTTCAATTTAAAGTCTTCCCTCATTACTACCCTAAAAACTAACATTGATTGCAAGCAATTAACATTAATTATAAAATATATTAAAAAAGGAACCATTGCAAATAATAACTACATCATTAAATAAAACAACTACAAAAAACAATTCATAAATATAAAACCAAAATAACACAATTAAAAAAAATAGCTGATCAACCATGTAACAATTATTTAAATAATAATCCATCATTATTACATATTTGTCAGTTAAAAATTAAATTACCTACAAAATTAATTTCAAATGTATAAAAATAATTTACATTTCCACCCTTATCCCTTATAAGCAAACCCAACAATCCACTACTAAATTGACAATGTCTAATTACATTTAGAAACTTAGAGACGTAATAAACTATGCTAAAACAAATTAGGCACAAATATTAAAATAATAATATCTTATGATACTAAAATACTAATATTTATCAATCTAATTACAAATATGTTATTTGTTGCCATGCCCTGTGGGGAGCTGAAGGAAGGAGGTGTAATGTTTTTTCGTCAAACCAAGTTGATGCACATTAAAGTGGAAGTGGATGTAAAGTTGAAATTAAACAGGGAGAGATCAGGGGCAGTGATTGGAGCCAAAAAGCAGCAAGGCATCTGACGGTGCAGATTACAGAGTGGCAATAGATCTCTGGAACACTGAGTGAAGGTGGTAGAAGAGAATATCTTAGAATGTTTTTAGAGGGACGATCGCTGCAAGGCAGGATTTCAGAGAGGTGGCGTATGACGATAGGAGGTGAGGGTCAGCTTGAAGCTGGCGTTGTGTAAGCTGGGAGAATGACAGATGTGTGCTGCTGTCCTTTGGCTTAGGTAGTGCCCCAAGAATCATCATACCTAGAAGTGGGAAGAGGTCAAACATTGCAAGGGGAATGGGAGGGGAAAAGACAGTGAGGGGAAGGGTTCTCTGAGAGGTGGAATAAGTGGATGTGGAGAATGATGAAGAGTCTAGAGAACAGTTTGATTGCATTGGTGAAACCTTTTCAATGTCTCGTCCATTGTTTGAATTACTACCTTCCAGTTCTTTAAGATAGAGACCAATAGACAGGTTCTAAAATCCGAAGAGGCAGAAGCCAAAAATTTTTGGTTGTAGGTGATTTTAGAGTTGGAAGACATATTCAGTTCTTTTGGAAAGAGATTTGAACCGAAGAGTGGATTTGTGGGAAAATAAAAGTTCAGTTTTCAGACTGCCGTTAGTGCAGTGGTATTGGGAAACAATAAGTGTTACATGGTGCCAGCTTATGCTTTTGTGTATAAGGTTTTCTATTGCATTTCAAGGTTTGATAGGTAGAGAATATTGGAGACTTGGGCCTTTATTTAGAGTTTGGAAGATGGAATCCTCCGTCACGAACAAGGCAGATGTCCTATCTGGCATATTGCAAGTGTAATCAAGCTTATGTCCACAGCCAAGGTATTTTGTCAAAAGTTGACAGAAAATTAAAGGGAAAATATTTAAAATTATTTTTGGTGTCAATGAAGATATTCCAACATAGGGACACAGATCTGACAGGGAAACCATGTAGCTGATGTTCTGCCTCCGATGGCATTATAAGAAGTACATGCACCCACTGGCCTTAGGTAGCCTTGAAAAACACGTTTGAAAGCTTATGTGGTGAAATGAAAACAGTACAAAAAATCCAAGCAGTTTCTCTTTAACAGTAAAATACTATTGCACAGAAGATAAACTTGTATTGTGCGGTGATTATTGTGAATTCCGATTTGGACCTGCTAACAGAGGAGCTTTGCTTGTGCTGTGCTCTAAAATGCCAATGTAACCTTCATCGTGGATCATATGCTTAGAGGTATGCACTGTTGAGTTTATGTCAATAATACTGTTTACCTCAAATCTTAACTCAGAACTAAAATCAAGATACATGATGAAAATACCACCCGATTGCCATCTGAGGCAATGTAAGTTTATCTGGAAAATTGGGCAGAGTATCATTAAAAGTGTTAAGGATTTTGACAATCATGATGTGACGTTTGATCAGTGACTAACCAATCACCTGCATTTTGAAAAAATGTTTTAAGATAAAAACAGATATGACTGGATTGTAATAATTTAGTGGTACAATTTGCAAAACAGTTGACAACGTCCTACCATGTAAAATAAATTGTGGCTGCTTCTGTATATCGGCGACAAATATGATGGTGAGAAAGGTACTGGGATTTGAAATAATCTCTAGAGACATTTTCTGGTCTCAATAGTTCTACACTAGTGGAATTGATACAGCTCGAGGCAAGCAGAGGGTTTATGAATGGCAACCTTTGATTTCTTAAATTTTTTGTATGATGTATTAAAAACCTGGACTAATGATTTGCTGCTTTACTAGTGGCGTAGAGGCCCAAATAGCAAATGGCGATGGTTGAACAGCTCTCGGAGAATTGCTCCAGGATATGCACACTGCCAAACATTGACCTCGTCCAATCTTTTATCTGTTATATTCTTATCTAGTAAAGTCCATCAAAACCTTTTTGAAGTTCAGCTGCTGGATTTTGGTATGCACGGCCTATGTATCTCCTTGGAGAGTAAAACATTGTTCTTGTGGTACTTTAATTAAAGTTTGCTGAGAGTTGCATAGGGGATTCATGCACATTTGCCCGGTCCATTTACTCAAACTGATCCGATTTGATGTGCCTGGCAGGGTCTAGCAAAGGCATATCCCTGGGGCAGATATTGTAATTTGGACCTGGAGCGGGGTACGCATATTAAGTAGAATGTAAATGTACATTGAAGCTGGGGGAGCAGTATGTTAATCCAGACTTGAGCACTGAGAATGATAATACATTACAGTGGCTATAAAATCAGTTGAAGTAAAATAAAAGAACTATTTTGGAGATGTCTTTTAAATGTGTTAAAATACATAGTGGAAAAATGTTTAATTGATCATAAAGGCTTTTTTAAATATGGATTTTGATGGTATGTTTCCTTCAAGTTTCCTTTTTCCTGATTCCATAAATATGTGTAGCCTTCAAGTAGATTAATTGCAGGGTGTTCCTATGCTGAAAGAGAGTAGTCATGCAGAAGTTGAGGCTGATGTACACCATAGCTATCATTATCTTTGCTACACTTATCATATTTTCAAAATATATAACTGAAGCCTGCCATCATCCTGACCTCCTAAGTAACCCTCTTCCAAACAAAAGGCATACATACCATGCATGCAAAGCCCCTCACCCTCTTTTCACTAGCATGCCCTCCCTTATTTTCCTATTTATTTTAATTAAGGCCAGGAGTAAGGAAAACTCACTCTTCTCACTATAAAATGAAAAACATGACTCCGCATGGATTTCCCAACACTGAAACATGGGGACACAGTGCAAAAACAGCCAGTGTTGTGTTGCACCAGACCTGCAAAGCATTGCATGGATATGACGCCACCCAAACAAGTGATGCTCAGTCTAAAGCAAACACGATGTACATGAAAAAGTTAGTAGCATAGTTACTTGAAACAAAAAAAGTGCCCATGAGAGTCAATACCAGACAAGCTAGAGTCAAGACAAGACAAGCTAGAGTCTGGGAGACAGGCCCATAAACAGAAAACGGTAATGATAGGAAAGCTGAGGAGGAGGAAATCCAAATTTCTGACCTGAGCGAACATAAGAACAGACTGTGAATTCTAAAATTGCAGCAGAAAAAGTGTGAAAATATATAAAGTGGTACCTAAATAAAAGAACTGTAGAAGGGTCAAATTGGGGAATATTGTGATACCTTAATTCCGTATTCAAAATATGAATGATACATTTATTCTTAGTTACATATCTAAGTACGTTAAAGATATATATAGCTGGCACATGAATGTGGAATTAGATATAGAAAATATATGCATACCTACCTGTCAATATCTAGCATATGTAGCTTGTCCAGGCCTTATTCAACTTTGTATTCTGGTACTTGTAGGCGTCAAGAGTTTTGAAGAAACAAAACAAAGTGCACGATGCAAAAACACAAGAAAAGGAAATATGAAACTACAAGCTACAAACACCAGGGTAGGGGTGGAAAGAGCAAATGAACTGGTAGCACTGCTGCCACATTGAATGGAGAACATATTTAATACAATACATCATTTTGTGAAAGCATCGATTCTCAGTCCTTAGATGAGTGGTAATATTATATATGCTACAGATGAGCAATGGTATTTTGTTTCTGCTTGCAGATATCTATGTACTATTATGAAATGAAATGGTGGTGATGGAATATGTAATATAAAATATATTGTATGCTAAGATGAAAATGGACACTATAGATATAAGACCATTTTAGTTTGCAAAGCATCATCCATGAAATACCCCACTCTAGGTGTACCCCGAGCAATATATTGACAGCAAAATGGTACACATTACAATGTTGTCCACCATTATTTTGGTTTCAATGCATATTGAACAAAAAGAAATGAAAGGAGTGTCCTCAGGACCCGAGGTCCTAGTACGGAGAGCCAGCACTGGAGAAAGAAAGGGTTCTTTCTTTTTTAGTAAACCCCTCACTCACCGACCTGGTCGGTGACATGCTTCATCATCGGGGTCCACCCGAGTGACCGAGTGCCACTCAGGTGTGCTTCGATGCCTGCAACTGCAGCGGAGCTGTTTTTTTGTGAATTAGTGAAGTGGTGAAGTTAAAAAGTGTGCTACGTGTACTCCCTATCAACTTTAATGTGGAGTCAGTATTACACTAGTAAAAACAGGTGAGATAATACTAATGGTATGATTTGACCAAGGAGTATCAGTCTTTTAGTTGTGAAATGGTCAACATGTTTCAACCGTATGTAGATTGTCGGTTTTCGTCAGGACCAAAAAGAGCCGGGAGGTATGAACACGCTAAGGTACACCCGTCCCTGACTCACAGTGTGCTTGACCATGTACTTACGGTTTAGTTTTGCTTACAGCTTTCTGTGTAAGGACAATCTGAAACAATAAAACACAAACATAATGGTGGTGCATGGGTATACAATTGTGTTCAAATTCTCTCCATGCGGTGTGTTTATCGTCTCCGTGATGCTCATTGTTGCATGCAAAATATTTGTTCAAACAAGCATGCTGTATTTAACCATACTGTGAGGTGCCGAATAGTGTGACCCAACTGGGTTATTATAAATTCTTTTTTTGCACACACATGCTCACTTGCATTCATCGACGGTAGGTGGGTAATTAGCGATCAACGTAGTGATTTAACGGACACTCTGTGGCTGAATTCAGTTCCAAAGTGCATACAGTCAACGGACATGTGTGCACGCAATCTCGCAAAATGGGGTGGTAGCCAAAGTATCTTTCACTAGTGATCGAATTTAAAATGCTTGAGATCTCATAAAAGTGCACTCAACATCGGACTTACTAGTATTTTATAGTAAAAGAGCCCCATGGATGCCAGTCGGGGGCCGCCTATGAGCGTTCTAAGAATAGGGAATGAAACAAATACAAGCGTTTTTGGTTCATTGTTGTTTTTGGGAAATTCGGGTCTCGCCTCCCCCCCCTTTCCACTCCCTGCTTGCCTGGGTTTTATATATATATATTTTTATATATATTTATTTCTATCTATATATCTCTAGGTTGAATACCCATCAGGTAGAGCAAGATATATTTTTAATCTCAACTATGCAAACCCGCCCGTATTAGTGTCACAGAGATACATACTCCGCCAGATTCCCCCGGCAGTACACAAGCATCGCCTGTTTATCACACTCAGGTACCGATGAGCCCAAAACCCGCTGCTCGCATTTCTAAAAGTAACAATAAAGTTCTCATTTCAATCAAAACACCACTTGACATAGAGGCCCTCGTCTACATGAAATATAAACTTGAGAGCAGATCCCTAAGACACTGCGATCACGTTACCTAAGCCACAGTCACATGACCAAGCTCTGAGCGCACTGATTGGTAGACGCCCGTCCAATTGCACGGCACCCGCTTTAAACTCACGGTAGTGCAGCCCGCATTAGCCTCGGGATGCCGTACGGTATGGATAGGTATTCAACGGGCCACTGCCTCTTGACAAGTAAGTGTCTGGGAGATAGGAGGGGGAGGCGAGACCCGAATTTCCCAAAAACAACGATGAACCAAAAACGCTCGTATTTGTTGTTTCTTTCCCTATTCATAGCACGCTCATAGGCGGCCCCTGACTGGCATCCATGGGGCTCTTTTACTATAAAATACTAGTAAGTCCGATGTTGAGTGCACTTTTATGAGATCTCAAGCATTTTAAATTCGATCACTAGTGAAAGATACTTTGGCTACCACCCCATTTTGCGAGATTGCGTGCACACATGTCCGTTGACTGTATGCACTTTGGAACTGAATTCAGCCACAGAGTGTCCGTTAAATCACTACGTTGATCGCTAATTACCCACCTACCGTCGATGAATGCAAGTGGGCATGTGTGTGCAAAAAAAGAATTTATAATAACCCAGTTGGGTCACACTATTCGGCACCTCACAGTATGGTTAAATACAGCATGCTTGTTTGAACAAATATTTTGCATGCAACAATGAGCATCACGGAGACGATAAACACACCGCATGGAGAGAATTTGAACACAATTGTATACCCATGCACCACCATTATGTTTGTGTTTTATTGTTTCAGATTGTCCTTACACAGAAAGCTGTAAGCAAAACTAAACCGTAAGTACACGGTCTAGCACACTATGCGCCAGGGACGGGTGTACCTTAGCGTGTGCATACCTCCCGGCTCTTTTTGGTCCTGACGAAAACCGACAACTGATACTCCTTGGTCAAATCATACCATTAGTAGTATCTCACCTATTTTTACTAGTGTCATACTGACTCCACATTAAAGTTGATAGGGAGTACACGTAGCACACTTTTTAACTTCACCACTTCACTATTTCACAAAAAACCAGCTCCGCTGCAGTTGCAGGCGTCGAAGCACACCTGAGTGGCACTCGGTCACTCGGGTGGACCCCGATGATGAAGCATGTCACCGCCCAGGCCCGTTACTAAAAAAGAAAGAACCCTTTCTTTCTCCAGTGCTCGCTCTCCGTACTAGGACCTCGGGTCCTGAGGACACTCCTTTCATTTGTTTTTGTTGAATTGACTCTAGGGGACTAAGGAGTGGAACCCCTCTAAAAAAACCCTCCCTCTCCCTCTGTTGATTACAAATTCAATGCATATTGGACAGTGATATATGTAGCATGAAGCACAAATCTGGCGCTATTTATTGATAACAATACAAAAGGACTGTCAATGGTCTGTACAACTAATACGGGCAAAGAAAAATGTGATGGACTCTGTGTCTACCTGTAAAGTGTGTACAACAAAAAGGAAATGAATCCCATCAGCCCACCCATATGGCAGAGCTTCATCATCTGGGATAGAACCAAAGATGGTCCGGTTAGGGAGCCACACACCTGTTGGAATTATGTGCTTCTCCAAACCCAAGGAACCACCAGTGATGGATCATACCAAAAGTCAAATCAGTTTGGAATGGTGTGGGATGTTAAATTGCAGTGAGAAAAAATGTGTGCAAAAAGAATCAAAAAGTGAGATGTCTTGCATGTGGCATTTGAGCCTTGTAAAGCTGTAACTTGTGCAAAAATACTCAAATGCCATTATGTATTTGTTGGACTTGGCCCATTCTGCAGGGTCATCACCAACCTTTTTGCATTCACCCTCCTCTTTGTTTAGGTCCCTGAGCACATCACCACTGCTAACCAGTGGTAATGTGCTCTCTCCTTAAAACATGGAAGAATTGGCTTACATCAAATTGGACTATTTCATTTACTTGTATGTTCCTAGTAAAGTGGCACTACCTGTGGGCTAGGCCTGTAAATTAGGTGCTACTGGTGGTCCTGCAGCACTGATTGTGCCACCCATTTAAGTAGCCCTTTAAACATGTCTCAGGTCTGCCATTGCAGCCTGTGTGTGCAGTTGTACACTGCCATTCTAACCTGGCAAAATAAACCTTTTGCCAGGTCCAAACCTTCCTTTTTAATACATATACATCAGCCCTAGGGTAGGCCCTACACAGCTCAGAGGGAAGGGTGACTTAAGTAGCCATTTGAACATGTCTCAGGCCTGCCAGTGCAGCCTGTGTGTGCAGTGTTACACTGCCATTTTGTCCTGGCAAAATACATCTTTTGACTTGTCCAAACCTTCCTTTTTATTTCATATGATAGGCCCTACACAGCCCAGAGGGCAGGGTGCAGTGTATTTAGAAAGTAGGACATGTTCTTTTAAGTTTTACATGTTCTGGTAGTAAAACATTCCTAAATTCGTCTTTCGCTGCTGTGAGGCCTACCCCTCTCATAGGATAACAATGGGTTAACGTATGATATTTAATAAGTGATAACTTTCACTAAGTATCAGTTGGACAGGTTGAGTTTGGTGTCTAAATAATTCTAATTAAAAGTCCTGGTAAAGTCAGATTTTGATTCACAATTCTGAAAATGTCACTTTTAGAATGTTACTTTATAAAGGGGTTGGCCCTAATTCAGACAACTAGATAGGGCCTGTCAAATTAGAAAAAAACATTTTATCTAGCTGTAACGTTAAAGGTTGTTTTACTTGAACAGACTCAGACCATTCACTGATTACACTGGTCTATAGTATTTATTTACTCATCATTCTATATTTTTTATAGACCATTTACTTTTTGTTTTTTTGTGTCAGAACAAGGGAAAGACCCTGTTTGTTTACACAGCAAACATACATTCAAACTTTAAATCATAATCCAATCTAAAAAAAAGCAGCAACAATAATCATCATTTGTTTTTTAATTTATCACTCTCTTTCGTTGCTGCTGTCCACTAGGGACTATTATTCAAGCTCCTAAATTTAAGAATTTTCAAACCATTCCCCAAGAGCATATTCTAATAACTAGCAGCCCGTCCCGACGTTGTCCGGGTAGGCTTTGCAAGGTGAAAGGTACTCACCAGCATTGCGAACCCCGTACACGGTCAGCTCCTTTCTCTCTCTTACCAATCACCCATTTTTGCCCACTTTCCCTCAAACTACCTGGCCCTCTGTTCTGAGAGCCTCAGGTTCACCTGTCCCGGCCATCCAATTTGCTGTCAATCTGTTTGTTTACCGGCTCTCACCAGAGAGGCAGCGTCCCCCCTCTCTCCCCCCATCACACTCCCCTCCCCCATCATCTGTAGCGGGAGGCGCCCCAGGCACATACATACCTGCCATTCCTCCCACGGGGAAGTCAGGGTGAAGGGAGAGTTCTGAAAACAAATGTGGCTGGCTGCAGCTTGTTTTCATTTGAGGAAGCAGTTCCCCCCCCCCAACCCCACCCCCACATCCCCCACCTCGACGCTCCACGGGAGAGCGAGTGAACTGGGCCACTCCCCTTGCATGCACTCTACTCGTCCGCTACACGTAATATGTACCCCAAAGTTCCCTGTGCCTTTTTCTTCCTCCCCAAGGCGCCATCGCAGAGCTTCAGACCATCCACACCATTTCCACAGTTTCCCCCAGCTCCCCAGCCCTCAGCTATTTCCACAGTTTCCCCCAGCTTCCCAGCCCTCAGCTTCTGCCCCGCCGCGCCCCCACCCTACCTGCAGCACATGGGAGCTGGGTCCAGCCGCAGGGCCTAGTTGTTTGGGCTGCGAGCATGCATGCGGGCTTACAGCGAAGCTGTCAGGCGCGACTTACGTTCAGCGACAGGGTTGCCGAACGGCGCGTTACTTTTCCTCCCCACGGCTCCACTGTCGCCGCCGCTCTCTTCACCATGATGGTGGCGGACATTGCAGTGAACCGGGTGTCGGTTCCGCGCTCCTCCCCGCGCTCCTGTCCGGACGCCGTGTTTACGTAACGCCACGCCCACACGCCATTGCGCCTCTCGTCATTGCTCCTCTCGTAAGCGTTGTATGCGCCCATGACGCGGAACGCCGCGTCAGATCACTGTATGCATATGCCCAAGGACTACTTTTCCCCTAACGTTCTTTCCCCCATAATGTATATGGTGTGGTGCTGTATAGCCTATGTCCATCTCCTGGACCTCCCCTTTCCAACGCTGTATTGGGTGTTGTGATTGGTGGTGTACTTCTGGAGTTTACCCGCCTTAAAGGTTCACAGTTCTCTCTTTATAATAGTAGTATAGATTGATTACGTATGTTCCCCAGGTGGTGAATAATGCAGACACGTTTCAAGCCCCAATGTGATTTTGGGGGTTCTCCTCAAGGCTGTGACTGGGTACAATCTGTAATTTAAAATTGGAAATATTTTAAAAATAATTTCTGACCCCTTCTAGACTAATTTTTCTGAAACTCTTGTATTTATTGTCTCATTCATAGTACCTGCTGAATCTTGTGTCTTTTATCTTGACGCCTTTGCCTTTACTTGAAAAACGCATTGGTCTGCAATTTGAGAATTAAACATTGATAGTTTGTGTCAAACTTGTTTATCTAAGTCGAAAGGCACTTTATATCCAAGTAATCATTAAAGCGACTTACTTTGCAGTCGTTCGAAAACAGTATGATTTACTGGGACTTCTTGTCTTGTTCAATAGACGCAATGTTATGTTCTCGGTCTGGTTAGGCTGAACCACAGTTCCATTTCCATTCTATAGTGAACAGGAAACACAACAAGGATAACCTGTAATCCATTGCCAGTTCGAATTTGTGTGGTGCAGTTTACGTGTTACGGTCGAACAAACGACAATCATTCCATACACTTACTTTCAACTGTTCTGCCTTAAGCGTTATTCGCGCATTGCCTCACAGCGGCTGAACCTTTGACTTCAGGTTTCCTGTTTATTTGTAGCCAGCAGTTCATAGTGATACTGATTTACACTACTCCTTTATTGGCTCAAATTGTGATGTGATGTTGGAGATTCAAGCTTTAACTGTGACCCTTTGTTACTCTTCATCTTTTTTCTGGCGCTTTCTTTGATTCATCAAACGAGCTACCAGTCAGCCATACTTGAAAATCAATTCTGGTTTCTATGCCATTAAGGTCTGCCTACTTCCGACATTTCATTAAGGCCACTAACAGCAGCCGCGGCCTGTGGAGGGAGTTCAGTGGGGCAGGGAGGCGGTGCGGGGGAGGGGCAGGGTGGAGGGTGGTAAACAACGGAATATGGATAATTGCAGGTAAGTAAACAATATAATAAATAAAACTAATTTCGTAGCACGCGCTTCATCGCATTTTGCGATGCACAATGCATTGTTTTGCCTCTTGATTTGTCTTTCCAATGTATAGTTTTTGGCATGGGCATATGATGGCATACACATTGTTTTTTGTTTTACAATTTGAACAATCTTTATGAGTCCATTTCAGGTTATTATGTATAAAATCCATTCCCTCAATTGTTGATTCACACACTGAGCAATTGGCGCACTTTTGGTGGCCATCGATCAGTTTTAAGTTCTATTGTGATCTTAGATCCTTTTTCCTTGTTGAAGAGGCAATCTCTGCAAGCACAATTTGTTGGCCAATACTGGCGTTTTTCTTCATTGCAAGTAACGGTGATTGTAATGGAAATTCCAAGTTCTGATTGAGAACCCACTTCTTCAAAATGATTTGCTGGAATTTATATGTGTGTGGGCCATAAGTAGATACACACATCAGTTTATCTAGTCATTGATTCAATTTTTTTGTCAAGGGGCAATCCCTAGGTGTATACAACGCTCTTTTCATCGCATTTGTCAGTAGTTTTTTGGGGTACCCTCGATCTTTCAATTGGTCGTATAAGGCCCCAGCATGTACTTCATAATCTTCTTTACGGGAGCAGTTTCGCCTGAATGTTGGCATTTTCTTGTCTTAACCATTTTGTGCCTGCAGCCTGATCCTGGGTCACATAACTGGCAGTTGGTCTTTGTGTATTGCTCCCAGGCAATGAGACAAAGGGAAGATATGTGTTGGCAGGATGGGCACTTTGAGTTAACGAGTGGGAGGACCTGTCACCTACAAAGCTCTGGATGAGCACTCTTACAAAGGGGTTGTCACTAACCTTTTGTGACCCTAGACAAGCTGGGTCCAGGGCACAGAGGAATGGGATGTCAGACACCTTGGGGGTGGAAACATCTAGAAGTTTCCTTTACTTTAAAGGGGACACAGATATAAAAATTAGACACTTAGGCCCAACTCTTCAGTACACTTCTGGATCTGTGAATACTTTGACAGTAAGAAGGACTGCTAGGCTGCGGAAAGAACTGCCACTCTTATAGACCACTGCTCTGAAGGACTGCTGCCCTGCTGTGCTGTCCTGCTGTCCTCTTGCCAGGGTAAGAAGGACTGGACTGGCATCTCTAAACCCAGGAACCCAGAGTGACTCCAAAGGCTAGTTGGCTGGCCTTGTGATCAGAAGCGTCAGAGACAGAACAGGCTTCCAACAGCCATGAACCCCGCACCTGGACTCTGCCACTTGTGAGTCCTGCCCTACCAAATGATGCCACCCCAGTCTTTGACCCTTAAAAGAGGGCCAGAGGGTTCTCTGCCAGCCCAACTGTGGATCAAGCAGAATCAATGCCTCTCATCAGGAGCGCTGTGCATCTCCTGCATGACTGTCTTTGCTGCTTGACGCATCGCTTTCAGAACAGAAGCAACACCTCAACTGTGCAGACTTCCCTGATGCAAGTACTTAGCATCGCCCAATGCAGCTTATCATAGCAGACTCATCCCGACTCAAGGACATCACCTCTGCCAACGCAGCCCATCAGAAGCGCCTCTGTGTGATGCATCTCCACAAAAGAACATTGCCTCACACTTAACTGCTCCCCAAAACCGCCGCTGCATGATGCACCTCTTCGCCTGAACATCGCATCATCTCTGCTGTTTAACGCATCCTTGACATGGGACTCCGCATCTCTTTGCAACCAGGATTAGATCTTACTGGGTACTTGTAGCCAACACGCGCTCCTTCCTGGTCAGCCTTAACTTGTGATTTTGTCCATGTCCAACGCAGCCAGATAACCAAAGTTGGCACATTGTGCTTTCTGGCACTATTTTCAATTACATATTTAAAATTGCATGGCTGGTTCAACTGATTCGATTTTTGTCATTTTGGTCTTATTTCATCTATTAAAGTTCACTCTATATTTTTTTCTAAATTGGTGTGGGATTTCTCTTGTGTTGTGTTTTCACTTTATTACTGTTTGAAATGCTGCATAAATAATTTACACATTGCCCCTAGGTTAAGTCTGACTGCCCTGTGCCATTCTACCTGAGCATAGATTAATTTGGGGTTTACTTATGACTTCGCCTTGACAAGGATTGTGGTTGCTGCTTGAGTAAAGTGTTTCTCCCCTCCTCAAACTGTAAACCAATTGCTCACATTGGTGATCAGCGGTGAGGATTAGGACTTGTGTTTGTGCAGTGCCACAAAGTGATCTTGCGTTACACAGAAAATCCCAGATAAATAAACTAAGACCAATTTGAGTTTTATATTTCTCCCTGGTTTTGCTTTTTGCATTTTTCTAATTTCTTCTCATTCTATTTGACTGTTATGCCTGAAACCACACCTGCAAGGATTGAGTCCAAGCTTGCCAACATGGTTGCCTAATCTGTGGCTGAGCTCAATGAGTTCTGAAGGAGAGGGGGATGTCATCCAAAAGCAACACCAGAAACCTGGAGCTCCAAAAGGTGCTGAGGGCCTGGGCAGACATCCATCAGTCCCTGGTTACAGCAACAGGAGGGAATGATGATGTGGAAAGGCAAGGAGAGGAGTTGGATACCAGTCCCGAGATGTAGCAGTCAGCTGAGGGGGATGACATGTCTCCCAACTTGTCTGCCAGAGTAGAGAGCAGTGTGTCTTCTCATGGCCTGTCCCCAGAGGAGCTGGTGGACAGGAAGGTAGAAAGGGAGGCTAGTCTGGAGATGGTCAAATTTAAGATGGAGGAACAGAAACTGGATATGGAGGAGAAACTTTCCTTAGAGCAACTGGCTCATGAAAGGAGCCTCAGCGAGATTGGCCTCAGCCATTTAGGCAGAGTCCAGCAATGTTGGTGGCAGCGTATCTGGAGTGCCTTCTGGAGACAAGAGGTCATCATTCCTAATGATCTGGTACCTAAGTTTGTTGTGGGGGTGATATTGATTAGTGGTTTGAAGACTATGAGGCTGCTCTGGAGATAAATAGGATCCCTTAAGATGATTGAAGGGCCAATCTCTAGAGGCATATGCCTAATGAACGAAGGGACGCCCTACTGGCCCTGGAGAAAAGACAGATAGAATGAGGTATCCTCCCTATGAGAAAAACCCTTATCAGAAAGTAGGGCCTCACCCCAGAGAAGTATAGGCAGACATTTATAGACAACCAGATGCTGGCTCACCAGTCTTGGTTGGATTTTGTAGATTCCTTTTGAAAGGCACTAGGTGGTTGGGTGAAGGGCAGTGAAGTAAAGGATAACCAGGGGCTGTGCAAATTGTTTGTTAGAGAGCACACATTCACTCTTTATTTTGCATATGTGTGCCAACACCTAATTGTGAGCAAGATATCTGGCGACAGGGAGCTTGCCAAGAAGGCGAACCTCTGGCCCAGCACCAGGGTGCATAGGAGAGTACCTGGGAGTGATCCCAAGAAGGGTGGTTCGGTTTCCCCCAGCAGAGCGAGGAAGAGGTCAAAGGGGACATGGACAAGTCCCAGAGTAAGGTGGTGTGAAAGTGTTCCCAAGTTCCTTCTGAGAAACAGGGAAGATGTTCTGGTGGGCGGTGGCTCGGGGTACCCCATTTCCAACTACCAGAGAGTTGAGCACAGGTCAATTTGGAGTTTACTCATGACTTCCCCCTCCCAAGGATTGTGGTTTCTGCTTGAATAGGGTTTTACCCCCTCAATTAGTAACCCAATTTCTCACAGGATTGTTTGCATTTTATTTTATTGTATTGTATTATTCTGTTGGTTTGTAAATGGGACACCTAGAAGTTTAATGACCATATACAGGAACAAGGCTTACGTCTGAGTTCCTTTATAAGGTCATGAAACTCAGGGGGGACTTGCAATGTACTTAAAATGTACGGCAGACGATACTTCATTCCTTATAGTACATGGTCATATCTGAACCCTTTCCTCACACTTTCTTTTTATATGTAAGAGTAAGCATAGTTGCAAGCATGAAAAATAAAAGCAGAATATAGAAATTAAAAATATCAACCAGCTGCTAATAATTTGTTGCAAAAAGATAAATTAGTTTAATATAGGCCAGATTAAAACAATTTAGAGGCTCACAGGGTGTAGATAAATACAGAGATGTTCCCTGCATTCACCGTTATGATGTAAAAAAAGACAAGTTCCCGTGAATATCATCTCTTTGCTCATCACTATTCCTTTGAGAAAAAAAGATTAGAAGATCAAAAAAACAGTTTTGCCACTTTGTTTAAACTTAAGCTGCAATTATGTTCTATGGCATGCCCTCCACCTTGGTTGCTGGCATCGGGCGCTGTGACCTTAGAATGACCTTAGAATTCAAATGTAATCATTTATTACAGGTAAAAAGCTACCCCATTTCATCATGATCAGTGCCTAGAGATGCCACAAGTCACATGTAATAAGTAAATTAAATGCAGGTTTTTATGCATGATTGTAGGCTCACTACCCCTTATAAGGTATTTAAGTGCTTTGTTGATGGGTACCACTTTTATCAAAATGCTACATCTTTTGATTGTACTGCGTGCCTTCCTGAATGCAGTGTTGTATGATTTTTTGGGTTGAGTGATAGGAGTGTTGTATATGTATAGTGCAGTCAGCCTCGATGCATACCCCTCTTTGTTAGGAAATAGTTGTGAGATGGGATAAATTGCACAGCGCAGAAGATTTACACGCTCATGAATAATGTCACTCCTTTGATTTCTCACATTAAATTTATACAGTCAATTCTTTTTATAAGGCACTATCTATTTTTACTGTTTCTCCATCAAATTTCTGATTACAGTACCGAAAAGATAATATACCAATCGTCTTTCATCCAACAAATCCAACGTATTATATTTGTGCATCAGTCACACATTTATAGCTGAACACTAGTTAACATGTTTCGTGATCCTTAATCGCTTTCTGAAGGCTGGAAAAATGGTGAAAAGGACAATTAGTAATAACATAACATAACATTAGTGAAATAAACATACTTTGAATTAAGACACTAGTTTTCAGCAATTCGTGAAATTAATATTATTGCAAGATATTCTAAAGCGTAATATTCCTAAAAACTGGTCAGAATTACAAACACAATGACCACATCATTGCGTACTCAATAAAAAGCGTTAGAGATTAACACAGTTATATTTTTCAAATGAATACAAAGACAGATTTGCCCAATGTAAAAAAATAACAGTGTTCCAAAATGCAATGATATTTTGTATAAAGTATTTAATTCATGTTTCATCATTGTGAGGTTCATTATCCATTTTCATATTTCTGTGCCAAAATGTGTTTTGCGACTTTACTTTGCTGCATCACGGCAACAACACATATTTCACAACAATATAAAGTCTCAAATGTAAAAAAATGTGTAGGCTTTTATTCGCCCTATCTTCCTGGAAGGCCGAGTATTGGAGTGGGAGGAGACATTGGGTATGAGCCTGACCATGTGATGTCTCCATGGCAACTCAAAACGTTCCCTCATCTCTGCACTTGAAGGGCAATCTGTACATTGTATGTATTTAGTATTGTACGAATTTGGGTTGTTGTTTGACGGGAGTGTGAGCCATGGTGAAGCAGCAACCACAATCCTTGTCAGGGTGAGACGCAAGCCAAGCCTAAATTAACCTCTGCTCAACCCTCTGGTAGCTTGGCATGATCAGGCAGGCTTAACTTAGAGCCAATATGTAAAGTATTTGTGCAGAACTTCAAACAGGAATAAAATGAAAACACCACACAAAAAAGGATTGCACTCCTAGTTAGAAAAATATAACTTTCTTTAATACATAAAACAAGCTTCAAAATGGCACAAATCCAATCGGTAGAACCGGAAATTTGCAATTTTAAAGATTTTAGCGAAAATAGTTCCCAAAAGCAGAAACCGCCAACTGTGAATATCTGGTTGTGCCGGACCAGGACAAAGTCACAGGTTCAGGCTGACCGTGATAGAGCACTTTGACCCAATTATGCCCCCTGAACAGAGGACCTAAAATCCTGGTTTGTGGAGTGTTATGAGGATCGGCATTAAAGATGATTTGTTCAGCCAAAGCAATGCGTCAGTTCTGAGATGTGGTGAGTTTGCGATGGGAGGGCCTGCATTGTCATCGAGTATCCCACCGATGGGGCTTGCAATGTGAAGTCCGGCATTGAGGATGTGTCGCGTAGTCAGGGACATGCATCCCTTCTGCGTAGCGATGAGGCTGCAATGCCAAATCTGGCAACGTCGTTGAGGCTGCCGTCAATGGGGGATGTGAGGGCCTGTGCTGAGCGGGTCCTAAGGTATTGGGCTGCGGAGGCAATGCAGGTCTTTGTGATGGGTCCAATCCAGGCAGTAGAGAAGATGCATCGGTACTGCTCGGGGTTGCACCATGCACCAGAGGAGATGTGTCTGTTCCGTTGGATCCACAAGGCTGACAGTGCAAATTAAGCCCAATTACAAGGGTCCAGGACTGGAGTGGCACCACTTGGCGGGGTAGATTCACAGATGGTAGAGTCCTGGTGCAGGTTCAAGGTTGTTGGAAGCCTATTGGTTCCCTGAGGCTTCAAATCAGAATGCCAGCCAACTATCCCTTGGATTAACTCTCGGTTCAAGACATGCACGTGTAGCCCTTCTAACCCAAGCAAGAGTGCAGCAGGCAGCAAGTCAGCACAGCAGGGCAGCAGTCTTTCAGCTCAGAAAGCCAGCAGAGTTGCTGTCCTTTCAGCAGCACAGCAGTTCTTCTTCCTGGCAGAGTATCCACAGGTCCAGAAGTGTTGTGAAGTGGTTGAGTCTGAGGTCCAGTATTTATACCCAGTTGTACCTTTGAAGTGGGGAGAAGCTTCTTGAGGCATATTGTTGAAGTGCAGATGTGCCCTGCATGGCTCTGGCTCCAGACTAAATGCAAGGTGTATGCATCCGTTTGTATGGAGGTAGGACACAGCCTAGTCAAGTGTAAGTGGGGCTGTGCCCAGCTCCTCCCTCCCATCCTGCCTGTGATGGCCTATTCAGGCACACCTACGCATCCTATTGTGTGTGGCTGTCTCAGAGGAATAAACACAGCCCAACTGTCACCCACCCCCTGTCATGTGAACCAGAGGCAGGCTGCAGACACCAAATGGATAGGGCATGAAAATATCAACTTTCTAAAATTGTCATTTTCAAAATTGTAATTTAAAATCCAACTTGATGTTTTCACTACAAGGACATGTAAAACTTAAAGGTACATGTCCACCTTTATAAATACTCTGCAACCTGCATTCTGTCCTGTCCAGGGCCTACTCTAGGGTGAGTTCTCTGTATTAAAAAGGAAGGTTTATTTTGCCAAGTTGAAATGGCAGTTTAAACTGCACACACACAGAGGCTGCAATGGCAAGCCTGAGACATGTTTAAAGTACTACTTAAGTAGGGGGCACATTCAGTGCTGCCGGCCCACTAGTATAATTTAATTTACAGACCCTGGGCACAGGTTGTGCCCCTTTAATAGGGATTTACAGGTATATTAAATGTGACAATTGGGTATAAGCCAGTCTTACCATGTTTTAAGGTGAGAGCGCAATTTAGCACTGGTTAGCAGTGGTAAAGTGTGCAGAGTCCTAACACCAGCAAAAATGAAGTCAGCCGAACAGAAGGTATGAAGGCAAAAAATGTGAGGGAAAACTACGCCAAGGATGCCAGGTCTAACAAGTATGGCTTTAGTTGTGGAAAGTAATTAGATTCATGCTGTAATAACTAGTGAAAACCCCACTCATTAGAGTCAGGCACTTGTGTATTTTGCAAATTATTATGACCATGATAGTAAAATATGTGGAACTACATGAGTAAACACATTTTATACTTGTCACCCACATTTTGCTACCTTTGGCACATGGTTTTGCTCAAGAAATACCAGTACAACAAGCTGGTAGTAACTTTTGTTCATTAAGCACATCAATTGCAATTTTAGCTCAGCTTCTAAATGAATCAAGCACCACAATGGGCGAAAATGCCTTCTGAGCCAATGTTAGCAACCGCTCAGAGTTCTACATTATTGTCTAGACAAACTTAGCCAGATAATATCTGGTATAATTTGAGGGATATAATACACCAGGTTATGGGTTTTGCAGATTAGACCAGGTCAAAAGATGCAGGACTACTGCATTATCCTCTATTCAGAAGGATGTATGACGTAACAACGCGAGTCAGTACAACGTGTGCCGTTACATCACGGTCGTTACAACGACTTGCGATGTTACCATGCTATGCCATTACAACGCAAGTCTTTACATCGACTTGCGCTAGATGGTGTGCTAACATTAGAAAAGTGTAATTTACTATTCCAACTTCAGTCAACTTAATAGTAGGGAAGTTGTTGAGATAGTAAACTACACTATTTGTAATGTTAGCATGCCATCTAGCGCAAGTCGATGTAAAGACTTGCGTTGTAATGGCATAGCGTGGTTACATCACGATGTAACAGCATCGAGGTGTACTGACCACGATGTTAAGGATGTTTCCCATTCAGAATGCAGACCTGTAAACGAAATGGATAGGTAATATCACACCCGCCAGATACAGCATCTGATAGTGGCACTATTTACATCATGCGGTAGTACTTCTAAGATGCACAAGCAATTCAGAAGGAGGTCGGTTGTATCCATACCTGGATGAGGTAAGAAGATAGTAAGGTTAGCTGTTATCACACCGACTCACTCACGTCAGCAGCAGGAACCCATGGAGCAACCAGGAATAAAAGAAAGGCAAATTGCCAACTAAATAGGAAAAGGTATAAAGCAAAATTCTGAGACAAAAGCAATCTCTTGAAGAAGGCATGAGGTTTGTCAATGAAATAAATATGCTAAATGTGTATGACGTTAATGTACAATATTTATGTTAAAAGGAGTTGTTATTGCTGATATAGGCTTGTGTTCGATCCACATGGCAGAGCAATTGGTTTTACTAGAGTAGGGTACATGGCAGAAAGATAGAAAATACTTCGAATTTGTTGTCCTCTTGTACAATGAGTGCTTCCATTGCTGTGCATAATGCCAGAGTACACAACGGTGTAGGAGTGATACTCTGAACCTGTTTTATGCATATAGATGCTTTATGGGAGAATAAGTCTTGATCCAGATTCATATAAAGACTTGTGCCCACCAGTCTGGCCCAAAGTAATGGTAATTGTTGCTGTTTGTTATTGTTATTGTTATTTGGGTTTTATATAGCGCCAAATCACCGGCAGGTCTCTAGGCGCTTATGACAAATACAATAAGAAATGAGTAAATGGGCAGAAAAGTACCAGCATAACACCGGCCTAGATGGAACAGAAGGCTTCCCTAAATGCACATGCTCACTGCATTATTGTTATTTGTATCTTGTAAAGCACCCAAATCACCCCCAGAGGGGTATCTCCGCACTACGGAGGTGCTACAGTAAGGGAGAGGAAGAGATTTTCAAAAAGCTCAGTTTTAAGGACCTTTCGAAATAGTAAATAGTCTGGGCATTTCCGGAGGTGGCTGGGAAGTTTCTTCCAGTAGAGGGGGCTAGGAAATAGAAGGCTTTCCCACCTGTGCGGGATTTCTTAACACGAGGTACCACAAGTAGTGACTTAGAATCTGAACGGTATGTCCTAGAATACTGGTAACTGGTGAGTCTATCTGCTAAGTAGCTAGGGCCATTGCCATTTAGTACCTTGTGCACAATGCAGCGAATCTTAAATCTGATCCGCCAGCGGATTGGTAACCAGTGTAATCCTTGAAGAAGCGGGGAAGAGGCGGTCCTGGCAGGAGAGTTAGAAACAAGGTGGGACACTGTGTTTTGAACCACCTAAAGTCTATTGAGGGAAGACTTGTTAGCTGAAATCAGAAGAGCATTACAATAGTCTAGACGGCTAACTATTAATGCTTGGAGGAGTGATTTACGCACTGTCAGAGGGAGAAAAAGGAAAACCCTCCGTAAAAGGCTTAGCGTATTGAAGCATGGGCCTACTGTTGTAGTGACGTGCTCCTTCATCATAAGTTTTTGGTCCAGATGTATGCCTACGTTTTTTTACCACGGCTTTAGGAACCTGGGCGGCACCCAGTTCGGTGGGTCACTATTCTGGGGACCAGAGCAATGCATGTATATTATTTTTAGGCAAATTACTCCAACAACCCCCAAAATATGAATTCAGATCAGGAAACAGTGATCTCCTGGCCCTGTCACTGTACTACCACTGTCAGATAGATGTAGCGGGTCTCAGCAAACAAGCATCTAGAGGCAATATAGAGATTAGGTGGTTGGGCATGGGCACAGGCCAGCTGACCCTCCAGCAGCCTGAATCCACATGACCTTAGGGCTGTGGAGATGACACAATAAGCTACTCTTTTAGGCCCTTATTACAAGTTTGGAGGTCCAATAGACTGCAGAACTCATGGTGGCAGGCCGTGGGCCGCCACCCTGGCGGTCTGCATGCTGCATTAGGACCGTGGCGGTTGAACCGCCACGGGACCGCTGCTGCTCCCAAGGATTCACGATCCCTGGTGGTGGCTCAGTGATCTGGGGCTCATAATAAGCTAGTGTTGCCATTGCGGAACCGCCAAGCATATTAGTAGCTTCCTCACTGCCACACTTTTCATGGCGGTGCAACCATCATGAAAAGTGTGGTGGTGAGGAAACAAGAGGGGCCCTACAGGGCCCTCTGTTGCCTCTGCACCATGGGATGTATGCAGGGGAGCACATATTGTGCGCCCCTGTGTGCATGCATCCCCAGTTCCTGCAGTGCATGCCCTGCAGCAACTGCCCTTGACGCTCCCATTTCGGGGCCCTTTTTAAAGGCAGCGCAATGGGACCGCCAAAGAACCGCCCGCCAGAGTGAAAATAAGTTGTACTCTGATGGGTGGTCTTTAATGACTTTGGTGGTCTCGGAGTGTGGCGGCAGTATGGCGGCCCGCTCCAGAGCGCCATATTAAGGCCCTTATTCTTTTCAGAACAAGTGGGTGGAGGGAAGTTTGTACTTGATTTTTGGGTCTGAATCATGTCATGCATGCTTGCGTTGACTCAGTACAGAGCTGGGCACCTTTTTAGGTGCTTTCACCCTTCAAAGTGCATTCATTTAAACGGATCTTTCTCCGAGTCGGTGGATTGTTTTAGGCAGAGCAACTCAGAAACAGAAAGGGGCAAACCCCTGCTCACTATTTCTGAGAGGAGATATATCGGGTTAAAGGGTATTTAGACACTGCAGGCTCATGAACACAGTCGCAGGGCTCTGCACTGAGCCAACGATACGGTCCTTGAGTTTTTAACCTTTGCACTAAATAGTCATACACATCACTGGTGTCACTACTGCTGCACACAAATGTGTTTAGCTGTGTTTGTGGAATTGCCATCAATAAAGCATCAATCAAGGACGCTTTTGCTCTTCTTTCAGAGCAGCAGAATGGGCCTTTTAATCAGTAATTTCCCCGTAGGCTACTCTGCTCCCGTGTGATGTGTTCATTGCTCAGTCTAGACTGTGACACACTGTGTGAGCCTGTAGTCTGTTGCCACAAGTCAAATGAATTACAGGGAAGCGAGGGTTTTCCCAACAGCTGCCCAGGGTTCATGAGACCTGCCTTAGAATCTGAAATCGGACTAAGCTTTTCCTCAACGCATAGGAAGCACAAAGATAGTGCTTTTGATCAAAATTAAGAGAGAGCAGGGCTGAAAAGGGAGAAAATAGACTGAGAGAGATAGAACAGAGTGACAAAGGGGGAGCGGAGATATGAAAAAGAACCCTTTTCCTCTAAAAAGCTAATAACCTTTGTCTCCTTCATCAGTAAGATTCTCAATCTCAACCCAGGGTCAGGCACCTAAATGCCTTGTTACTATTCTATTAAATAAAGTTGCCAATTGGTCATACTTATAATTAAAAGGGCCTCTCCAACTACTACTAATTGTAGGCACCTTAACACCTCTTTATGCGTGCACCTTGTCGCTTGTCAATGTATGTAAATATCAGTTCATTCACGGTCTCATTCTTGCATTCACAACTCACCATTCACAATATAACAGACTCACGCACACACAACATGCTAATGCAAGATAAATGTAATGAATACAAATAGAAAAAGAATGCTGCTGCATACATGGGATGGGCATGTGCTTGCAATAAAAAAGATAGGTAAAACACACAGCAGCGCTCAGCCATTTAAAAATAATGTTTTGCATCCTATATAAACATGTTGGTCATGTTGGAACTGTAAATCAGTGCTACATAATGTACAACACCATTATACGATGACTGCCCATGCTAGAAGCAATGGTCTCACGGGATGTATGTAGTGCACTGCAAATCAAATGAGCGGCAAGCGATCGGCCCAGTAGCAGTGTCTAGGGGGTTGTGAGCACTCTCAATTAAATAAACAAATAAATAAATGAGAAGGAAAGGAAAAAAAATTGTATTGGTAAAAGACAAAGGAAAACTAAAGGATTGGCATGCAAGCCCAGCAATATAGCACACTCACGGGCACATTTACAAGCAAGTGGCAGAGCGCGGGTTAGCTCCAAAATTGCTAACGCTGCACTCCGTCACTTTAGAAAAGCTGGGATGCTCCGTATTTATGATAATACGGCTCACCCCTGTGCTTATCCCTACACTGGCATTAAAATCAGCTGCCTAGCGGCAAACGGGGAGCCTTCCTGCACATAAACAATCATTCATGGCGTTTTGCAGTTTCTATGTGTTTAAAGTCCCGTTGATAAGAGCCTACGAACCCACCTAGAGAACATTGCATATGATGAAGCCTCGTGGGAGGCGAAACGCGTCATGCTTGTTCTGCCTCCAAATAAAGGACTGATAAACGCACTGCTGGTGTGGCCTGTCTCACGTTACAGAAGGGTACGTGTGTTCTGTGGAATTTTTGGAGGTGTCTGGCACACCTGTGATGGGCCCCGACCCGGAAGGCAGAGGCGCTCCTGTTGCCAGATCTTTTGTTTGGAATTATCGTCAAGGAATGCCCGCCGGCTGTGTAATTGTACGTCAATGAAGTAATGATGGAAGGGCCACACTGAGAGGCCCGCTTTGACTTGGGAGATGAACATTGAAACAGCCAGGGTTTGCAAAGGGAGTATCCCGTGCACTTCGTGCTTATGAGTGTCGCTGTGGAAGGCATTGAATATAATTGTTTAACAACTTGGTGGTAGCGGTTTTAACTGGATATACACTGTGACCCCTCATGATTCAGCCATACGATGGAACTGTTCCTTTTAAAGGCATTTTGGATATACAGGGTACGCAGTGGGACCAAGTTTGAATTTTGCCAAAATCCACATTGAACAAGTGGGTGAAAAACAGCAGATTTGGCGCATTCTGGGTAATGTGGTCTTAGTAACTACAATTGAATACATTAAACTGATATGGCAGAGATGGGAAACAGTAATGAGAAAAATAATTTAGTTTCAAAGGACTATCCTGAATGAAATTTAAAAATGTAGTGTACTTACCTATCCTGCGAAATGAATTGCACATAATAGAGATACCTACTGCCACTTTAAATCGAATTTGTGGACACTGGTCATTCTTCAATGTTTAAAGTCACGTTGATAAGAGCCAATTAACCCACCTAAAGAACATTGCATATGATTAAGCCTAATGGGAGGCGAAACGCGTCATACTTGTTCTGCCTCCAAATAAATGACTGTTAAAAGCACTGCTGGTGTGGCCTGTCTCACGTTTCAGAAGGGTATGTGTGTTCTGTGGAATATATATATATATATACGTTTTTTTTAAAATTGAATCAGGAAAGGAGGACCTTCAAACAGAGAATTATGCTAGACCCTAACAATTCCAACTGGCCATTACAAGACATTGACTCTATTCTTTCGATCCATAAGCTAGAATCTAATGAATGTACCACAATGGAAGATAATATGGGGAATAGCTTGAGCAGTCTGGGCTTCACAGTGAATATATCCAACAGTAGTGGTCTACGACCTAAGTCCAAGTATACTCCTAATGCTGCATATGATAACATAGAAGCCTTTCAACAGTGTTATTCAACCTGGTCTGATGATGTTATATGGTGAAAAAGAGAAACACACTTTGGAAAACATTATTCGGAAACAGAGGGAGGCACTACAAAACTTAGCTATGAGGTTACCCCTTAGGTAACATACAGACAGCCAATATAAACATATCATGACTTATTATATGATTGGCATCATAAAAATCTTTAGGACATAGATGAGTACACACTGGGCGCTGACCTGTGGAGAGGACGTTGTGTTTAGCAGTAACTTATGATTGGAGAGATGAGGGGCTCATTTGCCCGGTGGTAGTGAGAAAATCTGAGGAGGCGGTCATGGAGCGTGGGGGCACCAAAACCTATTGTCGCACCGAGCGCCACAGCGCTAAAGCCAGTTCTTCCAGGGAGGCCCATTATTTCACCAAATGGTGGCCTCTTACAGAACACAGAATATTTTTAGATCACTATGTATCGCCATATGTGCAAGATTTAAGATCATACTACTGTAATAGCACAGATTTTCTTTAAAAAATTCATGATATCACATGGGAGGATACTTATAGTAGGATCACACTAGGGGGTATATGTACAAGAACTGCTGCTAACTAACATTAGCGTTAGTTTGCAGTAGTTTTCTCAACACAGCCTATCACCAAAAACTATTGCCCTGTTAGCGATGTAGTTACAATACGCCGCTACATGGCCATAGTTCCAGGTAGTTCTGGTGAAAACGGATGCTAACACTAGCGTGAAGGAGACACAAATTATGACGTTAGCGGGCGAAAACTGACTGAAGGCTAATTTGCAGGCAAAACAATAATCAGAAGAACTTCACCTTTTTTGCCTCTAGAGGCAAAAATAGCCAATAAGTTTACCTCCAATTGAAAAAACCAAAAAAAACTATGGAATGCAGAATGGAGAAGGCAGGGACAAGTGCAGCACAGATCAACAACATCCCCAAACCCCCCATCAGCCAGGATGACCATCCACAGTCCCAGGAGAAGAGGAAATGCAGAATCAGGGCTACATATATGAAAAGAGGCGCATCACTGGGCAAAACCTGTGATGCATCACTTTTCATAGCACCCTTCTTGCAACACCATGGCAGCAAAAACCTTGATAGCGTGGACAGTCCCCAGGGCCCGGAGGCCTCGCTGTGCCTGCGTCTGGGACCCGGAGGGGGGTGCGGAGGATCTATGGAGGTGCTGGGCCGTGGTGGTAGACATTGATTCGTCGGCGATCACCCTTACCTGGTGGTGGTCTGCCAGGTCACATGGAGACACATTGCTGATCTTTGTGAGAAGACCGCCTGGTGCCCCTTGGAGCTGTGAATAGTAGAGGTGCTCCTACGCACCAACTTAGGGAGGTCTGCATCGCATACCACGTGCCACCACTACACTGGGGTGCACAGAGGAAATTTACCAATGGTGGATAGCGCCTATCTGCATCACTGGCTGAAGGATTTTGCCCTGGCTGGACGCTGTGGAGAGAGAGGCCTCTGAGCTGCGCCAAACTTGTGTGGCGGGAGCACCGTAACTTCAGGCATAAAGGGGCCCTGCATCGGAAGGTTCTCCACCAGACTTGGCAGTGACTGCTGTACCCAGGCTTGTGAAATCCCACCTGGCTGAGGTGCCATGCTGGCTGAGTCACAGATTTGGAGAGAGTGCAGCCGATTGCGCCACAGTGTCAATGTCCAGGTGAGGAGAGTCTGGGATGCGTAGCGGAGGAGGCCAGGGGGTCGAGTCGGGCCCAGGCTAGCACCTGTGGGTGACGCACCCCCAGTGGCGTCTCCTCCACTATGGCGGAAGAGCGTCGCCCCACTGCTTTCAAGCAGTGCATGAAGGAGAAACATAACATGATGATAACGTTTCTATATTCTTATGCAATGTTTCCTTTGCAGAAGGGAGGGCGGGTGGGGCTGCTCTACTCAAGAAGCAGGGCAGGGGCGGAGTGGTATGCCCACTCAAGTGTGCAATGACTTTTTGGTCGGCCCTCTCAGGCCGCCCAAAGCAGTCATGCGCACTCTCTTGTTCAGCCAGCCTGCATGGAGAACATACCCATTCCTCCTACCCCTGACTGAACGCTTTGTCACTGCACTCAAGAACAATCACAACGCCACATTGCAGCATTGTGATTGGCTTAGAGGAGGGAGCCTGGCTGCCTGATTCCTGTTCCTGGAAGCAGATTCAGGAGAGCAGGAGCACAGAAGACGCGGGACACGGCCTCAAGTTAAGATTTAAAAATATATATATATTTACAACCCCCCACTCCCCCATGTTTCCCGCTTCCCAGCTGTCCAGTCCCCCACAGCACTACTTAATGGCAGCCGCTGTGCTGCCATATGCAGCAGGCGTACCACTGGTGTGCCAAACGCAAGCCTGTCTAAGTTTGTCCACCCCTGGACCAAGCCCAGCACCAAGGATCCTTCCTCTTGGACACTCCACCGCTACACCGCCAACTCCCTCCTCGCCTTCAGCCCTGGGCGCCACACCGACTGCCATCTAGCATCACTGTAGAATTCTCTTGCACCCTGCGCCTGCTGAAACTGCAAACGCAACTTCTGTCACATCAGCACACCAGCGCCTCCTGCCACCAAGCTGACCAACAGCGCAGTCGACCGGCTCAACTGCCTCCTCCTCAACGTGCGGTCCCTCCACAAACAGGCAACAGAAATCTGGGACCTCTTCGATGCCACCTCTTCATCGCCTCGTTCACGTAAACCTGGACCAACCTCTGCTCTGGCCTGGACATCGCCATCACCAACCACGATGGCTAAAAATTCACCTGCACGGACCGCCCGGAGTGCCCCGGAGGAGGCATTGCAATTGTTTAAAAAAGCACACTCCCACAGACCATGCACTCTTATGACCCGACGGCTAACATAGAACACCTCCACCAACCCAACCCTAGCCTCCGAGGCACCCTCGTCTACAGGCCCCTGGCCCCTGAACCCCTATCCACCAATGCCGTTGTAGACCTTATCTCACCCCAGGCTATTCCATCCACTGACTACATCCTACTCGGACACCTAAACTTCCACCTCGATAACCCCAGTGACCAGAACACCATCATCCTCCTGGCAAACCTCGCCAACACGGGATTCAAGCAGCTAGTCACCGCACCAACCCACATAGCCAGACACACACTCAACCCCATCTTCTTCGCCAGGGGAAACTTCAACTACAGCCACACACCCAAATTCTCCTGAACTGACCATCATAGTATACATCATGCCTTCAACATGCCCACCGTACAGCAACGCCATCATTGCCCCCCCAGCCGCAGCTGAATCAAGTCCATCAAATAACTTTTCGACAACTCCCTCAGCACCACCACTCTGCCAACGCTTACAGATGCCAACACTGCAGTGGGCAAGCTCCACCAATGGAGCTCCAATTGTGCCGACACCCTGGCAGCTCCTCTGTGTCAGTGGACCGAGCATCTGGGGGCCGCCGGCCGCCAGAGAAGGTGACAGCAAACACCCTGGATGCCAAACTAGACTCTGTACAAAGAGACACATCTAGGCAAATGCTTGACCTTGTGAATCCCTATGACACATCATACCTGCGTCAGTTAGGATGTATGCAGGGTGGGCGTTCCCACGCAACAAAGCTTCGTAGGAGTGGCGCAGTGAAATCTCTGAGATTTCACTGAGATAATTCCAGGACGCCACTGCATCAATACCTTACACCTGCCTTATGGCGGGCATAAGGGTGATGCAGTGCCATAGGGATAGACCTGCCTCATGCATTGCTGGAGTTGTGTCATGCTTGGGACAAAATTGCAGCAATACGTGACTTTAGTGCCAATAGATACGGCATGAATACTGACATATCTGTAAATCCTTGAGACATGGAGCGCTGTACAGTAAATAGAGCGTATCCATGGTGTCGCAAGGAGGGCGCAGTGAAAAGTGTTGCAAAGCTGTTTTGTCACAGCGATGCAACACTTTTCATGAATGAGGCCCAGGACTGCGCTCTATCTTATTGTGGGGCGCATTCCTGAGCTTTTGGTTCAGTGCAGGGCAGCGCAGCAATATTCTTTGCTGCAGTGTCCAGCACCAAAACCTCTGAAATGAGGCCCCAAGTGTTTGCACCAATTTTAAGACCACCTATTTTCTGGTCTTAAAAAACTGCCGCTAACTAGACTTAGAGGCCGTTTTTGGGGATTTGCACCATACAAGGAATTCCTTGTAAATATCGAGAAGTGGGGTTAGCGGCAGTCTTTGCACTGTAACGCCCACCTTGCATCTCATTTTCGTTAACTCTCGCTAACAGAAGTGGTGATCTTTAAAAATTCATGCTTTTGCCGGAAAAGTGCTGCTAACTCCAGTTAGTGGCAACTTGTGCATAAGGCAATAAAAAATAGCCATCATAATTTAAAAAAATTGCCGCTAGGGAGTTAAGTCCGTTTACATATGCCCCTAGATGTCTGATCATTATGTATGAGCAAAGGACAAAGTCAAGGGATATATACTTGTAAATATCACTTTAGAAGCTGACCTATGGCATAATACGATCACACTAACATGCTGTGACAGATGATGACCTATTGCCTTGCGAGCAATATATTTCTATTTGAGGATACACTGTACAAGCAATGGATAGGTACTGCGATGGATACCTGGTTCACCCCCAGCTTTGAGAATGTATTCCTTGGTTGGTGGGAGGAGCAGGTGGTCTGGGCGAAAGATAATGATAGATATTCTCATCATATACTATTATGGATCAGATACATCGATGATTTGTTCCTTATATGGGACGGAGATACTTCTGTTGCATTTGAGTTTATCTCCTAATTTGGGCAGAACACTGTAACACTGGAATTTGCTTAAAGCAGGCCTGGTGATAGGTTGGGACATATCAGATTTCCCAGCAATCACATACTGGAAACCAAGATCGATTAGGGACAGGATTGTACCCTGCTATACTCAGCCTACCAAGTCTACATGACTTGCATTATCGGGCTCCGATAAATGTGGCTCGTGCAAAGCTTACAAGACAAGCAGTAATTGTGACCAGTACAAACTTCCCATTAGTAAAGTGAAGAAAATCAGTACATTCATCACCTGTACTTCTGACTATGCGGTCTATGTACTACAGTGCTCGTGTGGCCTCAGTTACGTAGGAAGCACTAAATTACCAGTATAAAAAGAGAATTCTTGAACATCTTAGAGCCATTTAAAAGAATACTCCCAACTATCCGGTGGCCAGATATTTCTATATTAAACATGAGAGTAAATTAGGAGCTTCTGACATATTATGGGATTGGCAGAATAGAGAAAAAAATCAGGGGTGGTGATCGGGAAAAACAGCTCAGGATTGTAGAATCCCGGTACATTATTTAGCTGAAATCCAAGTATCCTTATAGATTAAATAGGAACAAAGAGTTATCTGTACATATTGTAGTATAGAATGTCACCTTTCTTTATGGGAATGTTTTTGCCCTCATCTGGTACCCTTTATGTCAGCCCAGAGTTTGCGCTCTTTCTCTGTGAGACTACATTTTTAACATATAGGTTACAGATGGCAACATATATGGGGTAGACGGAAGGGCAAACTAAATGCGATTCAAAGAAAGGAAAAGGAGAGTGAAAGAGTCATTTTTTTCTTCTTGAAGGGGCTAATACAATGTAACTTTGTTATACAAGCTGGCAGCAAGAAAGAATTGGCTAACATTATTCTGCTTGGGTTTTGTTGTTTAGGGATGTCACTAAAATATTATTTCTTCTTCCTTTTGTTTTTTTCACTTTTAGAGAATCGGGAATTGCCAAAATCATATTTGATATTTTGGTTGCGTTTCACTTTTTCACTGATAGGTAAAATGGCTGGTTTCATAAGAATCTTTGCCAATATGTGCCATCACATTTACCCACAGAGAGTGGGTAAAAACCCTTGATACATCAGCCCCCTGTTTCTAAAGAGCCAACACCTCAGGCTTTAAACATTCAAAGCAAGGTATATGTGACAAAAGTGCTATCACCAAGCATCTGGGATACTGGTGAAAACATGACACCAGACTTTTGAAAAACATGGAACGCAGTGTCACCTGGAATGCTGCTGCAAAAAGGTTCTTTCCAAGTTCAACAAAAAGTTGTGTGATGACCTGTCAAAATTGATATCTGAGCTGAAGTGCTTCCCTTTAAGAGATCCTTGCCACTTGTTAGATGGGATGCTGAAAGCATCTTTACAATCTTCAGAGTTAATGAAGAATGCTATTGACTTTTTAGTCCATTCTGGTGCACTCTAATGCTCATTTTGTGCTTTGGGTGGTGTTAGACCTGTCTGGCTTTTTGCGTAGTCCCTCCAATTTATTATTTATTTTGTCACCTTTTTGCCCCTCATACCCTTGATAATTTTTGTCCACTAACTTTTTAGGTGTTGGTCAAGGGGATAGGTGTTCTTTTTCCCCCTCATAGTTTTTCACCTCAGGCCCAGAGGCCTGTTTTGACAGGAAAAGTTGGAACCACACAAAATGGTGGCTACCAACTGCCTTAACTGCCAGACCCAGAACTTGCCCATAGACCAGAATAGGGCGTTCCAGAACCTTCTGGTCCATTCTGGACCACTGAGGGTCAGCCTATATAAGGCGGAATGCGGGGCAGCCATTTTGTCTACCTGAGAGAGTCAGCTGGAGGACAGGCTGTAGCTAAGGGTGGGAAGAGGCTAGACATAGGGTTGACCTCCTGGACTGGGAAGCTGCCTTACTGATTTACCACACTGCCCCCTTTGGGTTACTTGTCCTGGCCCCGCTGTTGAGGGTTACTGGAGACCCTGGGCGCCTAGCTTGCCCCTTGTCTAAATTATACAGGGGGAGTCTACAGGAGAAGGAGACTGCAGCGCTGCGGGGTGCAGTCCTCTGCCCAGTAAACAGACTTCTGCTGTGATTCCTTCAAGCGGAGGAGGGCTAAACCTGGTGCCCCCCCCCTTGCCCAGTTCGTTAATTGGGTGTTGACTGCCTGCTGGGAACCCCCCCCTTTGCGCTACATCCCCACCATGCCCTTCTTCCTACCTGTTGCAGTGGAGGTAGTGGGTCGAGGAGCCGCTCTGCACTAGAGCCGGCGTGTGCGTGCTGAGGGAGCGGAGGTGGCGAGTTGTCAGGCCGTTCTGCCCCATTACCGGCGCGAGGTGAGCGGCGCCGTGGCGGAGCAGAGGCTGAAAATCCTGAGGTGAGGAGCGGATCTGTGGAGACCCCGGTCTGTTTCCGGGTGGGCGGAGACGAGGAGAGGTGTCTCTGAAGCAGCGCGGTCTCCGGCGGGGAGACACTCGCTCTCCGCGCATGCCTAGTGGAGCCGCCGGGCTTTGTGAGGCGGAGCCGGCGGAGGAGGCGTGAGCGGAACCAGCGCTTGCCTGCGCAGCTCAGCCTCGGCTGAATCAACCACGAGGGTGTGTACGGGGGCTAGGCGCCAGCCGCGGAGACGTCCTTAGACCGGGGGAAATTGGGAATTAACGTTTTCCCCACGCCAGCGCCGAGTAAGCAGCTTGCTGGGCGTGGAGTTGTGAACTTGGCAATTTGAGCTATTGAGGAACCCCAGAGCAGCAGCGACGCGTGGAGACTGGGAAAGCATCGTCTCCACGCTACAGTAAGGAGAACGTGGGGGTAGCTTTAACTCTGGTCATTGCCCTCAGCTGTGTAGAAGAGGTGGGGCCTGCTGAGTAAATAAAGATAACAGTTCCTCTTAGAGACTGCTAAAGCCCATGTGAAATTCTTGTGGATCTGAACCCTCACAGTGACTGCTTAGTTGTTAGGAGGGTGAGAGGAACTGTGGGAGGAAGATTAAGGGCACCTTATGGAAGCTAAAGTTAATTAATGCTGGAGTCCAATTACACATTTCAGTAGTATTTACAGATTGAATGTAGAATATTAATGTTGGTGTCTGATTCAATGTGTTATTGATAATAATTATTGAAACAGGTTAACCTCTCTGGAAGTGGAACTACTGACTTGAAGACATCTAAATGTAATGTACTGAAGAAGCTAATTGATAATTTGCTTAGCAGTTTAAAAGGTATAATTGCTATTTCTAAGATAAACTGAAATGTCCTAAGCTGTATATTTTGAAACCGAAGAACAGAGTATATTATTTTTATAAACCAGTACATATTTTCCTAACAGATTGGTGTAGTGTCCTTTTTAAGTGTTATTGCGTGGATTTACTGCTGGGTGGTCTGCAACCTTCACACTTGTGCCTCTAGAATTGCTTGTCTTACCCCTAGGCCAGGCTACCCTAGGTGACCTGACATCCCAGGTTCCAACATTTGCTGTCTAGCGGTGGGATCCTGACTGTGGTTGCAGCTACTCAGTAGTAATTGAACGTAATACACTAAGCCTACACCAGGAGTTTTCTCCTAGCGGCCCTCCTAATTTGTCCTTTTGTTTTTCCAAATTTGTTCCTGGTGGTGGGTGGAGGTAGCTTTAGGTTGCCCTTGCAACTCTAATTTCCTGGTGTGTATAATCTGGTTTTGCCTATTTCAAAATGGAGTTTGCATTAGAAAACCTAGATACCTATTCTGTGGCTCAGCTGAAAGATTTCTGCCAGAAAATGGGGGTATTTTTTAAGCATGGTGCCAAGAAGGGGGAACTCCAGACCAGTCTAAGGGCTTGGGTGGAGGCACACAAAGAAGGGAAGGAGGAGGATGAAGGGGCAGACCGGGACCCGGTTGTGGAGATAAATGGATTATTCCACCCAGAGGGGGAAAACCTACTCCCAGGACCAGGGTCCTACTCCAGGAAAGGCAGTAGTGTCTCCGGGGGAAGCTTAACCGAAGCAGAGCTCGCTGACAGGAGGGAAAAGAGGCAATTAAAATGGGAGTTGGCTAAACTGGAGCAGGAGAAGGAAGAGAAGAGGATGGTTCATGAGTTCAGGTTGAAAGAGTTGGAACTCCAGGCCCTGCAACGGGGGCCTTCTCCTGTAATAAGTGGTGGCAGCGAATCCAAAGAGACAGCCAGGGAGTCCAGACCCTATTTGCCAAAAGACCTTATCGCTAGCTTTAGTCAGGGAGATGACATAGCCAAGTGGTTGGCTGCCTATGAGGTCTCCTTAAGAGCCCATGGGGTGCAGGAGAAGCACTGGGGGGGTGGTTTATATAGGTACATGCCTCCTACTGGTCGGGACACCTTGCTGGCCCTGGAACCAGGGGAACAAACCAACTACCCCATCATGAAGCTAGCATTAGTAAAGAAGTTTGGGCTTACCCCGGAAAGGTATCGCCAGAAGTTCAGGGGGAGCCACAAGTTAAGCACCCAGAACTGGGTGGACTTCCTTGACTACGCACATAAGGCATTAGAGGGCTGGGTCAAGGGCAGCGAGGTGAAGGACTATGAGGGGTTGTATGATCTATTTTTGAAAGAGCACCTCCTCGAGAAATGTTTTCCCGAGCTGCGCCAACACCTGGTGGACAGCAAGCTGACCAATCCCCGGAAGCTTGCAGAGGAGGCGGACATCTGGGCGAGTACCCGGGTGTCCTCAAAGGGGACTGGAGGGGATTCCCAGAAGGCCGGACAGGGCGCCCCTCAGAAGAAGGAGGGGGGAGACAAAAAGAGGGAGTTCTCTAAAGGTCCCCAAAACAGTTTCCAAGGGAAGGGAACAGGTTTCACCCCTAAGGCAATCCCGCCCAGAAACCCTAATCCTGGCCAAAGCCAGCAGCCAAGGGTTCTCCACTGTTTTGAGTGTGGTGGTGTTGGACATTATAAGGGAGATGTCAGATGCCCAAAGAGACCACCCCCTCCCTCCGGAGGAAAGTCACCGGGAGTAGCTAGTGTAGCGCTCGGGGAGGAGTTGCCCTTAGATAAGGGGGGTGAGTGGGCGGGTGTCACCTTAGTGTCCCTGGGAGAGCGGGAGATGGTTCCAAAGATCCAGGTGCCCCCAAATACTACAAAGTATGGGCAATGGGTCACCATCAATGGCCAGAGAGGGGAGGCTCTGAGAGATACAGGAGCCAGTATGACTATGGTGAGAAGTCAACTGGTGTCTCCAGAGCAGGTGGTTCCTAATGTACTCCACCCCGCCGCGATGGCTGATGGCAGAATGGGCCATTATCCAGTGGCTGAGGTTCCCTTTGAGTGGGAAGGGGTTGCAGGTTCACTTTGAGTTGCCATAAGCCCTGCCATGCCAGTTGATTGTCTGCTGGGGAATGATATGGAACACAACACTTGGAGAGAGGTGGAATACCGGACGCACTCTGCGATGCTGGGTACACCTGACTGGGCCTGTGTGAGCACAAGGTCTGCGACTGCCCGGAGTGGGAGTTCGCCTGGGTTGGAGCCTGGAACAATGGCCAAACCCGCTGCCAAAAAGGGACAGACCCGGAGACAGGAAGAGCCTGCTTCGGCTTCCACGCCCCATGTGACAGATCGGCCACCTGCGGTGGTGGGCCAGGAGTCCATGGAGGGGGAAGTAGACTCTGGAGGATTTACCCATCCCTGCTGAGTGGCATGTGGAGGGAGGACCGACCAGAGAGGAATTCTGTAAGGGGCAGAGGGAGTGCCCTACCCTTGAGGGACTGAGGGATCAGGCTGAAGCCCAGGCAGCAGGTGATGCTACGGGACACCACCATATTTACTGGGAGGATGGACTCCTCTACAGTGAACCCAAGGTACCCCTACCTGGCTCATCAAGGGCCTTGGTGGTCCCGCAGCAATACCGAGCCTTTCTGCTGTAATTGGCTCATGCAATACCCTTGGCAGGACACTTAGGCCAGGACAAGACCTTTGCTCGGCTTGTCCTCCACTTTTACTAGCCTCAGATGAAAGTGGCGTCCAACACTTACTGTCGGACATGTGTATCCTGCCAGGCCAGTGGGAAAACAGGAGTGAAGCTGAAAGCTCCCCTGGAACCACTTCCAGTCGTTAGCACCCCCTTTGAAAGGGTGGGCATCGACATTGTAGGGCCATTGGATCCACCAACAACAGCTGGTCACAGGTTTATCCTGGTTCTGGTGGATCATGCCACACGTTATCCAGAGGCCACTCCTCTGAGGACTGTTACTGCACCTGTGGTGGCTAGGGCCCTGATGGGAATCTTTACCCGAGTAGGATTCCCTAAGGAAGTTGTGTCCGACAGGGGGACCAACTTCCTGTCAGCTTACATGCGGACGATGTGGAAGGAGTGTGGAGTGACTTACCGGTTCACCACTCCTTATCACCCCCAGTCGAATGGATTGGTAGAGAGGTTCAATAAGACCCTGAAGGGCATGATAAGAAGTCTGCCGGAGAGCCTACGAAGGAAATGGGACGTCCTCCTGCCTTGCTTGTTGTTCTCCTACAGAGAGGTGCAGCAGAAGGGAGTGGGCTTCAGCCCTTTTGAACTGTTGTACGGGCACCCTGTGCGTGGACCTCTCAGCCTGGTGAAGGATGGATGGGAAAAGTCTCCCAGGAAGCCTCCTCAGGATGTGGTGAGCTACATGCTGGCCTTTAGGAGCCAGATGGCCAAGTTGTGGAAGCAGGCTTCTGATAACTTGGAGGCCAGCCAGGCAGTAATGAAGGAATGGTACGACCAAAATGCTCACCCGGTGGAGTTGGAGCCTGGCCAAAAAGTGTGGGTGATGGAACCTGGAGAGCTAAGTGCCCTTCAAGATCGTTGGACAGGCCCATTTGAGGTGTTGGAAAAGAAGGGTAAGGCCACTTACTTGGTGGATCTCAAGACCCCGCGACAGCCCCTACGGGTGCTGCATGCCAATCGCCTCAAACCCCACCATGAGAGGCCAGAGGTCATCCTGATGATGGTGACGGATGGTGCCGAGGAAGCAGAAAGCGAGCCTCTCCCTGATCTCTTTTCATCCCAAGAGAAGGATGGGTCGGTGGAGGGAGTGATTCTCTCCCCATCCCTAACTCCTGAGCAACGAGAGGATTGCCGCCAGGTATTGGAGCAGTACTCTTCGTTGTTCTCCCTTGTCCCGGGAAGAACCCACCTGTGTACCCATGATGTGGACACAGGAGACAGCCCCCCAGTAAAGTCAAAGACCTACAGGCTGTCAGACAAGGTGAAGGCTAGCATCCATGGAGAGGTTGCCAAGATGCTAGAGCTAGGAGTGATAGAACCTTCCAACAGCCCTTGGTCCAGTCCGGTGGTGCTAGTGCCAAAAGCCGCCCCACCAGGCACCACACCAGAACTGAGGTTCTGTGTGGATTACCGAGGACTGAACTCAGTTACAAAGACTGATGCTCATCCGATCCCTAGGGCGGATGAGTTAATTGACCGGCTAGGAGCTGCCCAATACCTAAGTACCTTTGACCTCACTTCAGGGTACTGGCAGATCTCCTTGACAGATGGAGCAAAGGAAAGGTCAGCCTCCTCCACGCCTGAGGGACACTTCCAATTTTGTGTGATGCCCTTTGGGCTCAAAAATGCCCCTGCCACATTTCAGCGGCTGGTGAATCAGGTCCTCTCTGGAATGGAGAGTTTCTCTGCTGCCTACCTGGATGACATTGCTGTCTTCAGTAGCAGCTGGGAGGACCATTTGCAACATTTGCAAGCAGTTCTCCAGGCCCTGAAACAAGCTGGATTGACCATCAAAGCCAGCAAATGCCAGATTGGGCAAGGGTCGGTTGTGTACCTTGGACACTTGGTGGGTAGGGGGTCAGTGCAGCCCCTGCAGGTAAAGTTTGAGGCAATCATGGCCTGGGAACCCCCCAAGACACAGACTGAGGTCCGAGCTTTCCTGGGCCTCACAGGCTACTACCGTCGCTTTGTGAAGGGGTATGGCACTATAGTAGCGCCCCTCACGGAGCTCACCTCCAAGAAACAACCTCGACGGGTAGTTTGGACGAAGGCTTGTCAGCAAGCCTTTGAAAAGTTGAAGCAGGCAATGTGTGTAGCACCGGTCCTGAGGGCCCCAGACTTCTCCAAGGAGTTCATTGTCCAGACAGATGCATCAGAACATGGCATTGGGGCAGTGTTATCGCAACTAAATGAAGAGGGCCTGGATCAGCCTGTGGTCTTCTTATCCAGAAGACTGCTTCCCCGGGAACAGAAGTGGAGTGCAATTGAGAGGGAAGCTTTTGCGGTGGTGTGGGCTCTGAAGAAGCTGCGGCCATACCTGTTTGGCTCGCACTTCCTGGTTCAGACTGACCACCGACCCCTTCGTTGGCTGATGCAAATGAAGGGGGAAAATCCCAAGCTGTTGAGGTGGTCCATCTCCCTACAGGGAATGGACTTCCGGGTGGAACATCGGCCTGGAGTGGACCACGCCAATGCAGACGGTCTCTCAAGGTATTTCCGCCTTAGTGATGAGGACTCCCAAGGGGTTGGGTAGTTCTCCCCACTTTCAGCTGGGGGGGACGCGTGTTAGACCTGTCTGGCTTTTTGCGTAGTCCCTCCAATTTATTATTTATTTTGTCCCCTTTTTGCCCCTCATACCCTTGATAATTTTTGTCCACTAACTTTTTAGGTGTTGGTCAAGGGGATAGGTGTTCTTTTTCCCCCTCATAGTTTTTCACCTCAGGCCCAGAGGCCTGTTTTGACAGGAAAAGTTGGAACCACACAAAATGGTGGCTACCAACTGCCTTAACTGCCAGACCCAGAACTTGCCCATAGACCAGTATAGGGCGTTCCAGAACCTTCTGGTCCATTCTGGACCACTGAGGGTCAGCCTATATAAGGCGGAATGCGGGGCAGCCATTTTGTCTACCTGAGAGAGTCAGCTGGAGGACAGGCTGTAGCTAAGGGTGGGACGAGGCTAGACATAGGGTTGACCTCCTGGACTGGGAAGCTGCCTTACTGATTTACCACACTGCCCCCTTTGGGTTACTTGTCCTGGCCCCGCTGTTGAGGGTTACTGGAGACCCTGGGCGCCTAGCTTGCCCCTTGTCTAAATTATACAGGGGGAGTCTACAGGAGAAGGAGACTGCAGCGCTGCGGGGTGCAGTCCTCTGCCCAGTAAACAGACTTCTGCTGTGATTCCTTCAAGCGGAGGAGGGCTAAACCTGGTGCCCCCCCCCTTGCCCAGTTCGTTAATGGGGTGTTGACTGCCTGCTGGGAACCCCCCCTTTGCGCTACATCCCCACCGTGCCCTTCTTCCTACCTGTTGCAGTGGAGGTAGTGGGTCGAGGAGCCGCTCTGCTCTAGAGCCGGCGTGTGCGTGCTGAGGGAGCGGAGGTGGCGAGTTGTCAGGCCGTTCTGCCCCATTACCGGCGCGAGGTGAGCGGTGCCGTTGCGGAGCAGAGGCTGAAAATCCTGAGGTGAGGAGCGGATCTGTGGAGACCCCGGTCTGTTTCCGGGTGGGCGGAGACGAGGAGACGTGTCTCTTAAGCAGCGCGGTCTCCGGCGGGGAGACACTCGCTCTCCGCACATGCCTAGTGGAGCCGCCGGGCTTTGTGAGGCGGAGCCGGCGGAGGAGGCGTGAGCGGAACCAGCGCTTGCCTGCGCAGCTCAGCCTCGGCTGAATCAACCACGAGGGTGTGTACGGGGGCTAGGCGCCAGCCGCGGAGACGTCCTTAGACCGGGGGAAATTGGGAATTAACGTTTTCCCCACGCCAGCGCCGAGTAAGCAGCTTGCTGGGCGTGGAGTTGTGAACTTGGCAATTTGAGCTATTGAGGAACCCCAGAGCAGCAGCGACGCGTGGAGACTGGGAAAGCATCGTCTCCACGCTACAGTAAGGAGAACGTGGGGGTAGCTTTAACTCTGGTCATTGCCCTCAGCTGTGTAGAAGAGGTGGGGCCTGCTGAGTAAATAAAGATAACAGTTCCTCTTAGAGACTGCTAAAGCCCATGTGAAATTCTTGTGGATCTGAACCCTCACAGTGACTGCTTAGTTGTTAGGAGGGTGAGAGGAACTGTGGGAGGAAGATTAAGGGCACCTTATGGAAGCTAAAGTTAATTAATGCTGGAGTCCAATTACACATTTCAGTAGTATTTACAGATTGAATGTAGAATATTAATGTTGGTGTCTGATTCAATGTGTTATTGATAATAATTATTGAAACAGGTTAACCTCTCTGGAAGTGGAACTACTGACTTGAAGACATCTAAATGTAATGTACTGAAGAAGCTAATTGATAATTTGCTTAGCAGTTTAAAAGGTATAATTGCTATTTCTAAGATAAACTGATATGTCCTAAGCTGTATATTTTGAAACCGAAGAACAGAGTATATTATTTTTATAAACCAGTACATATTTTCCTAACAGATTGGTGTAGTGTCCTTTTTAAGTGTTATTGCGTGGATTTACTGCTGGGTGGTCTGCAACCTTCACACTTGTGCCTCTAGAATTGCTTGTCTTACCCCTAGGCCAGGCTACCCTAGGTGACCTGACATCCCAAGTTCCAACAGGTGGCATAAACAAAAAGAGCCATCCCACCTGTTTTGCTTAGCCGATGGTTCTCTGTCCAAGGGGCTGTGAATGCTATATTATCCATGTGGCAACCTTTTACAGAATTTTTACAGAATTTTAGCTGAGTGATGATGCCAAAGGCAAGAAATGGTCGCATATTGTTAGTGATGTGAAAAAAAGTGCACTGTACTGCATTCTTTGTTTTTTTACAGGAAAACATAACTGCTGTAGTGGACATAGTAAAAAAAACTAGAGTTTGAAAAAACCCTTGTCTGCCAAGTTTGAGAAATTGTAAGTGTGGTCTCCACATAGAAATAATTCAGTTAGCCAGGATTAATATCCGTTTTTTCCAGCTCGTAGTATGGAGGACAGAGACATTTCTGTTTGCAGAAAAAGTTTCTTTATTTTGATTCACACAGCAAAGACAGCCGACACGTGTTTCGCCCCCTCTTGGCGATTTGCGCCGGGGCTTTCTCAAGGCTGTTGAAGAGGAATGAGAAAGAATGTTTTTAATATAATGTGGTTTAAGAGCAATTGACCCCAAAAAAGAACCTTAAGAACACCAGGTGTGCGGAAGTGCTTAGAAATGTTTCTGTGATGCCTTATCACCTTAACAGTCTGGTATCCGTGCTTAGAGAAACTGATAGTGCCTAGTTAAAGTGCAGTGATTTGGGAGGAATCCAAAAAGGCACGAAAGATTAGGATTCAGAAAGAGCAGTATAGATATATTATAATCTAAAAGGAGTGCAGCAGGGTTAGGTAAGCGTAGGAGCAAATTGAGAGAAGAAAGAATGTCACCCTGTTAAGTTGAACAAAAGAAGGGGGAATCCCAAAGTATTGAAGAAATAAGGATGAGGAAATAAAGCAGGGAGTAGTCTAGTCAGTGAAATATAGACATAATACCTCAATAGGATAAGTCTCATAAAAATTTCGATTCAAGGTAAGTACAGTGTCCGATATATAAAAATATAAATCTTCAGTAGTAAAATATTTCCTGTTAAGTAAAACAGAACAGTTCATAAATGCAATTGTACCGACATCCATTTGCATTTATGAACTGTTCTATTGTGCAGCTGTCTGGGAAGAATACACAAATGCCAAATAAACGTAGTCATGTGACCCAGGAAACCATCTGCAGGTATCTAATGGCTAGGACAAGAAAATGCCAACTTCAGAATTGAGACTTAAAATCCAGCTTTTACATTACAATTTCTTAGACACCAAACATGACCTTTCTACCTGATCCTAAACAAAAGCTATCATTTATTACATATAATAAGATAACCCAATGTTATCCTATTTAAGAGGTGGGTCTCACAATAGAATGTGAGAGTTTTTTCACTACCAGGATATGTAAAACTCACATGCACATGCCCAACTTTTTTTTAAATACAGTGAGCCCCGTCCTATGGGCAGTTTAGGGCCTACCTTAGGGATGACATATGTATTTAAAAGGGAGTTTTAGGTTTGGCATGGGGTTTATTTTGCCAGGTCGAAATGGCAGTTTTAAACTATGCACATGCTGTTACTGCAGGCCTGAGACATCTTTTAAGGGGCTACTTAAGTGGTTGGTACAGTAAACTGCAGGCCCATTAGTAGCATTTAAGTTACCGCCCTGGGTATATGGTATACCACTTTACAAGGGGCTTATAAGTAAATGAAGTATGCCAATCAGGTTTGAGACAATTTTACCATGTTTTAGGGAGTGAGCACAAGCACTTTAACACAGTGATAACGTGCACTGAGTCCTAGGGCAAAAAAATATATTCAGCAAAACAGGAGGGGAGAAGGCAATACGTCTGTAGTTGTCCCTGCAGAGAGGGACATGTTCAACAATCAATATTGCAATTTTTCAAAAAATACTTTTCCCATGGTATACGCAGGCTCAAATACTTTGATGTGAGAAGAAGGAAATCAAGAACCCATATAACCTAAGGCAAAGAACACAGAAGCAACATTCACTGTGCCAAACTAACTACAAATCTATACTTAGATTAACTAGTTGTAGAAAATAGTGAACAAAAGAGGAGGAGGTTGGAGCTAGAGCTACTCAAGGTGCTGGACAGACCAGCTATTATGGAAATGCTAGGCATTTGAATAATTTGGGCAATCTAACATGTAATCCAAAGTTTGTAAAGAACTCAGCCCCCATGGAGGACTTTAGAGCAGAGTGAAATGAGTCCGCAAACATTAGCCCCAGCAGTAGTAGCGTTGGTAGCAGGCCTGACAGATAGTAAAGAATCACCAACCACTGGCTGTTGGCTAGCACTCCTCACATGAGGACTTATGTCTAGCCCTCAAAGTCTTGATGGAGAGAGAGCAGAGCCAAGAAGGTCAGTCACAGACACAAGGGGTGACGTGCAATTCACAGGAGAAACTCAGCCTGAGAAGAGGTCCACCACACGCCCCAGAAGATAATCTAATGCTGCATGAGACTGGAGCTGGAGCAGGTGGGCTAGAGGGACTGGGTATAAGGCTCTGGCACCTGATCTTCTAGCAATAAAGGCACAGAGATGATTGATAGGGAGTTTGCTAAGCAAATGTCAAAGATAATGAGAATCATGGGCGAGATAAGTGTAAAAAAAGCACATGCAAGGTCAACATAGCCTTTACCCAAACAAATGCTAACAGCAACACTGCATATCCACAGTTAATAGGGAAACCAAAACTGATTTGCATGTGCTGCCTTGTAGGATGTACTTCGATTGCTACAATCGGCCAACCAAGCAAGGCAAGCAGAACAATGGAGATCAAAAGGTTTCCCCTCTCATATTATTATTATTATTATTATATTTATTTTTATAGAGCGCTACAGCTACCCTAAGGTTTCCCGATAGCTCATACAATATGATGCCAAGATGGGAAATGTCCTATTACTTACTGGTAATCTTCATTACCCCGATTAAGGTCCTCCTCGTCCCAGTCATGTCCTCTCCCTCCCCCTATTTTGTTTTGTCTGGTCATGATACTAGCAGGCATGGAGGTGGGTCAAAGGGGCCTTTATTCTATGGAAATAAAAAATTACTAGAATGTTAGAGTGCCTGTCGGAAGGCAGGACGCCTCATATTGTAATGACAGGGACGAGGCGGACCCATGAAGGGGTAATGTCTGGTAGTGATGTCACAACTGCGAGACCCGCAGAATATAGAGTGAAGCTCAAAAATGAAATGCTAATGATTAGGCACAACAGAGTGCTGTGCTTGGGGGAAGATGAGAGGGATTTGGTAATCACACACATCTCCTAAACCACAAAGAGAGAGACGAGGGATGCCCTACTAAACAGGAGCCTGCCAATGCTGAGAGACAATGCAGGGTGCAGCCAAGTGTGGTTACTTAACTTCAAATATGTTAGGAGGTTGAATATCCAGAAAGGAGCCAAGCTACAGGCTGCGTTTTTGTAGGTTGTGGCTAGAGCAATTTGCAAACATTACTACCAAACATCAAAGGCCTGCAAAGTGCAGCCCCAACTATGAAACTCCTGATCTAACTTGGCTCCTTCTAAACACAGAATCCGAAGTGTACTCCTAGCTCACACAAGGCATGAAGTCCTCATCCTTACTTATTTCCCTTATATAAGGGAAAACAAAGCCCTGTCTGACAGCATAATAACTTGAATAGTTTTCAGTGGAATATGTCAATACCGTATTTAACAGCCCACTTGCGGTGGGATTTTAAGTAAGCACAGGTAAAATTATCAGGGATAGCTCCTCCACTAGGGCGGAGGAGCGTCGCTCCACTGCTTACTCGCAGTGCGAGAAGCAAAAACATAAAATGATAATAACTACCATTGTATGTTTCTGCTTCTCGCACTGCGAGAAAGCAGAAGGGTTTGGTTGTGGGCGGGGCTGCTATGCGAGCAGGGCTGGGAAGGGGAGAGAGATGTGTGCCCACTCCTGAATGCGCATGACTGGTTTGGTCGGCCCTCTGCAGCCGACCAAAACAGTCATGTGCACTCTGCTCTTCTCCATGCAGGCTGCAATACAGCCTTCATGGAGAACATGGCTGGGCCATTAGCCCCTGGCTCGGCGGCGTCCCGACCTATCACAACGCTGCTTGCAGCATTGTGATTGGCTTAGGGGTAGGAGCCTGGCTGCCTGCTTCCTGCTCCTGCTGGAGGCATGAGAGGAGCAGAGACGAAGCAGGACCCGGCCTGCGTGAAGGTAAGTTAATTAATTTTTGTTATTATTAATTTAACCCCCCCCCCCTCCTCACGCGACCCCCCTGCCCCCACCAGCTAGTCATGCCAGCCACGACTAGAAATTATGCTTGCTATATGAAATTCCCAAACGCCACGTTTGCGGCACAAGTTTACCACGGGTGCAATGAACGAGACAAAACCCCAGAACACAAGCAGCTGTTGTTCGAGGCACTTGTGTATTGTTGTGCTGGGATATAGCCCAAAATGCACACTTGTGGCCAAAATGTACACAGGGAAGCATTTCAAATACAGCACCTAATGCCCGGTTTGCATTTTGATGTATTTTCATGTCAGTTTTTACTGAATTTGAAGAAATTGCAAAAGCAAATGATGCAAATTTCACACACTCTAATTTTAAGAGCATTTACGATTTAATGACCAGCTTTTCTTACTCTACTCCATTCAGACTCTAGACGTGTCCATTGCCTGAGTTTTAGGGGCATATTATCAAGCCCCTTATCGCCGCGTCATCGGCACTTTTCTGCTGATAATGCGGCGATATTTGCATCGCCCTATTATCAAGACAGCGTTAGGTCAATTAATGTGGCTTAGAGCCACGTTAATTGACTTAACGCTGCCTTGGTAATAGGGCCCCTTTCACGATAAACTCTACGTGAAAGGGGGCGTGTAGTGGGTGTTGCGGTGGGCGTTCCACTGCAACACCCATTCACTTCGACGCTGCCCCCTATTATCAAGAGAGGCGATAATAGGTGGCAGAGCGGCATTTAGGAAAGACCTGTTCGTAAGGTGGCAAAACGAGGAGAAATGCTTCATTTCTCCTCGTTTATGCTTTTTCCATGTGTGCTGCTGCCTTGTGCAGCACACATGGAAAAAGCTAAATTGCCAAGGTTTGTTTATGTACAGGAAGGTGTCCCTTCCTGTACATAAACAAACCTCCTTTTAAAAATGCCAATTTGTAACTTACATATGTGCTGCATGAAGCAGCACACATGTAAGTTACAAAATGGCATTTATGCTTTGTTTATGAGCATGAAGGAACATCTTCCGGAACATAAAGAAACCTTCCCTGCCTGCGCTGGCGTTAAGTTGTAAAACGTATCGCCATCGCAGGGGGAAATCTAGGCTGCACCATATCCTTGGTATTATGGTGCAGCCTAGCGTTTCCGAAGTGGCGAAGAGAGGCGTTAAGCCAAGGCGGCTAACACCTCTCTTCACCAATTTGTTGGTAATAGGCCCTCTAGTCCTTTTAGTCATACTGACTTACGTTCGAAATAGTGAATATTTTACTGTTTCACTGTTTCAGTCCCTGCAGTTATGTTGATAAAAAATACTCACTAGTGTATTTGTATTTATTCTAGTGCATTACTGCTATTTTATTATATAAATTAAAAGTCCATTGATCATTATTAATGCAGAGATATCTCGAAGGGGGTGGTATACTAGGGGGGTGTAGTTTGATGATTTACACAAGCAGGAAACCAGCCATGCAGGGTTTGTTGTTGCTGTACCTGTGAATATACGACAGGCAGCTCCATCCTGCTGACCAAGCATCTCAATGTTTTTCTTCCATGCAGCAGACTTCAAAGAGGTGGAAACTGATCTGGAAAAATAAAAATCTCAGAATTCTCAAGCAGATTCAACTCCAGCTTGTATTTTGAATGAAGGGGCTCTTTATTTCGCCCCATTAGGCCCTGGCATCATTACTACCTTTCTTGTGTGTGCTCATGACTCATTACCATAAAAGCAAAACATTTTCAGAGTTCTCCTTAAAAATGTCTTTAATGCACAGTGTGTGTGCAATATACCACAGAACTGCTGTCTCCTAATAATTTCATAGTTAATTGAAAGAGAAATTGGAACACATAGACGCCTCAATGATTAAAGGACTTCTGGCGCATATTACCAACAAGTAGCAATATTTAACGCTAAATAGACTTAGCGACGATTTTTTGATCGCTGAGCATCACCGGAATTTATCGCTGAGATAACGTGCTATTAGCAACGTTTATCTCCAAAGCGATACATTTTCTGGCGATAGCGGCGAAATGCGTGAATATCGCTGAGAATACAGCGATATTCACGCATTAGCAACAAAATGCTCTTAGCCATGTTATCCACCTCCCATTGGATAACATGGCTAAGAACTGGTCTGGGCAGGTGTTAGTTTTTGGAAATATTCGCGCTTAGCGCAAATATTTCCATCGCTATGTCTGCCTTGCTAATAGGCGATAGCGACGTTATCGACTGCTTTCAGTCGCTAACAGGTTGGGTACGCCCGCTTTGCATGTCATTAGCGATAAATATCTCTGACATGCAAAGCGGGCCCCAAACCGCTATCGCCTACAAGATGCCGCTAACTGCTGTTAGCGACAGCTTGCTAATAGGGCGATAGAATTATCGCAGCTTAGCGGCCAAAAATGGCCGCTAAAGCGGCGATAAGTCACTATCGCCACCCTTGATAATATGCCCCTTCATTTATCCAATTCTGTGCTTTGATTTTTAAAAGAGCGCCAGGTATGCTCATGATAAGTATTTTTACAAAGAGGTGTAGCGTCAGTACGGAGATACCGCACACATTTTAGCATGTCAGGATAGCTGAACAACATGCGAGCAGTGTTAAGAACCCAAATCAGCACCACGTGGCAGTATATAAACACAAGCGCAGTGAGAGCCAGAAAACAATATGGCCGCCGTTCTGGGTGCAGCATTACAGGGTGTGCAGAAATTACTGCCCATCCGAAAACTTCCCCCCTGCAGATTTCGCCAAGAATATCCTGCAGACGGAACCCTGGCTAAAAAGAAGGAACCCTTATGATTTTTTGGGTGTGCAAACGTCTATTTCGCAGATTAACCCTTAAAGGCGTTTGGAATGGAGAGTTGAAAGCACACCGGGGAAAATCCATACCTTGCATTATTGGTATTTGGCTGGGGCGGTGTTACTGCACCCAAATACCTTTTCACTCATATTGAGGGCCTATATATCTTCAGTGAACAGCAACAGATTTTCACATATGTTACGCGTCAGCCCGTCGTGGTCGATAACCGCCCTTTGTGAGACATGGGACCCATGGGAAATATTCCCCTGAAAGAGATTCCTGTTACAGCCGAGCAACTCCCAATTGATAAAGCTGATGTAATGTGCTCTCTGACAAGCCATCCATATGAATTTTAATTTACTAATCTATTTACTGCACACTTGCGCTATGGCTTTTTATACTCACTTCACCTGCTCATATACGCTATTAATTAAGTGGCTCATGCCTTTAAACATTTTGGTGTAATTGAGCTAGCTGGACACTGTTGTTAACATAGTTTTATTTCTGACAGCTCTATTTTTTATTTTTTTTTATTGTTTTTATTAACAATAATAATAGGGCTTCTGATAGATAGGTGGTACACATATAGCATGATAAGTAAGGCATTTTACAAGGCACTGTCCATACAATTTTCAAACCATTCAAATAACATTGTTCCAAATCCATCGGTACTGTCCCATAGCCCCCCACCCCCTCCCACCTAAATTTCAGAATCACTGTCCTCAGCTGGTCTTGGAGGATCACACAAATGCCCTCTGTATTCATTCCAGGCACCCCAGATTTTATCCCATTTCCGTGGACAACCCCGGTGCAGGTATACCACTCTCTCCGCCAACATAGCCGCATCTAAATCTGCGCACCAGTCTCTCAACTTGGGTATCTCCGCAGCCCCCTAGTATTTGGCAATATTGCGCTTTGCAAACATTATGCCCAACGTCACCCAGTCTTGGGCAGGGTGGGTAAGGTCGTTCGGTCCCATATGTTCAATAAACAACACCGTGGCTCAGGCAGCACAGATGCATTGACCACCTGCGACATCGTCCTCATGACTTTAGCCCAGTAGGCAGCGATCCGGGGACACTGCCATATGGTGTGGAAGAATGTTCCTTCCTCCCCGCACCCCCATAGACAAAAGCGGTGTGTGGCGCGCCCCATAGAGTGGTCCTAGTGTAGTATACTCGATGAAGTATTTTCAACTGTATCAGGCGGAGTCTGGAGGGTATGGCCACCTCTCGTGGGGAAGAGAGCGCTGTCTGCCAATCCGCCTCGTCAAAGTGACAGCTTTATTTTTAATGCATTTTTTTATATTTTGTACTCCAGCTGATGTAAAGGAGGGTCACCAATGCCACTGAAAGATATAAAAGAATATGGTATTCTATTCCACCCATAAAACATGATAAACATTCACTGGCGAAAAGGGGAAATTGTTTAATACATCATTCCCCATCTTGATTAAATGAGTCGAAGAACCTCCACTGAAATTGAATTCATTATTTCTTAGTCTATATTTTGGTCACCATAAACAGAGGTAAACTAACTGGTGGATGTGCTACTCAGTGTTGCTAAAACAGTGCAAAATCTGTTTAAAAAGCCAATGCATTCCCTGATTTTTCGTTCTAGACCTCGACTGGACTATATGTATTTATTTAAATAGTTGACTTCGAAAAGGGGCATGAAAATAATTTAGGCTTCATATTTAAACATTTGACATTAATCACTTACAGACATAGACAAATTCTTTGCCCTCGAAATAAGCTTAAATGATGTGTTTTTATAATTAAAGCGTGAGCCACAAAAGGTGTTAGTATAGGCATAAGTGTGTGAAACATCTATCATAACATAATTGATGCATACATAATTTTTAGGTCACACCTAAAAAACAACACAGGTGTCTGGTTCTGAAGACTTATTTTGGGCTTACCAAAGACATACAGGGCTTGGAGCCTGCCGATTGCTTACCATTAGTTGGCTTTCCTCGCACTCTCATTTGCCTCCTTCTTCTTCGTGTCTCGGGTGATCAAACCTTTTTTTGTCCATCTCATGGACCATAGCTTCTATACCATACCGTTTGATGGGCTGGTTTTTATGCTTCCATTGCTTGCTTTTCAAACACTCCTTTTTTTGGGGTTAACCACTCTACAAGATTGCATGTGGTTTCCAGTTGTCTCCCTCGTGTGCTTCTCTCCCCGTGCACTACATGTTACTCACTGTCACCTGTGTGCTTCTTCCCACACCCTTCCACATTATGCTTGCTCTTGTGTCCTTCCCAGTTGCTTTCACACCCACTCCACGTTGCTCTGTGGCTTATTGCTTCTCCTCCCCAACACTGCCCTCCGTGTTGTTTTCATCCTCAGCCTATCTGCGTTGTTTTCACTACCCTCACCCGCCATCTCTGTCACCGGTTGATTCTCTTCCCACCCCCTCATTGCTTGCCCCCGCTGTGCCCTCCCTATTACCCAACCCATTCCCTTACATCTTTTACTTTTTATTTGTCGATCCAATTTGGATCAGCAAAGAAAAGGAAAAAATGCTGCGTCATAGTCTTTTTTCCTCCTCTTTATTGATCCATGTCGCACTGTATCAGGGATGCTCTACAACATGACTGCAACAATTGAGAAAGACTAAAGGTATAAAATACAAAACCTATTGACTTTGTCAGTGCTTGTTAGCCTAGGCAAAGAGTGGAGATTCCAATGAGTGTTTCGGAGGAGTGATCAAGCAAATCCTAAATCAATGTGGTGGAAACCTGCTCACTTGTGCTTTAAGAGATATTCAAAAACAACTGTAAAAGGACTTCCAACAATGTTTAGACCTTCCTCTGGTGTTTTTCTGCATCCTGGAGCTTAGCAGTATCGGGCTGGGTATTGCCATTTCTCCCTTGTATCCTAGGATGTCAAGCGCCACTAAGCCGTGTTACAGTTCTTCTAGAAATTACCAGATTTTCCAAATAATGCAAACAGCTCTCATTGAATGAGCCAAACACAAACTGGGCTGATTCCAATGTTGGATTGACTGGAGTCGGTCCGACATCGGTTGGGAACTGGAACCGAGCGACAACCTGTCATCGGTTCCAGCCCAGGAAGTAGGATGCGTCCAAACCCTGCTCGGTTGCAATCCTGTTATTTACACTGGGAGCATGCATTCTGTTAGACCTGGCATCATTGGCATGAGTCTCTCCTCCATTTTTTCTGTTTGCCTCCTCTGTTTACAATGTTTTTGCTGGTATATTGCTTTGGCACTGTGCCACTGCTGATCAGTGCCACAGTGCAAGTGCTCCCTATGTGAAATTGCTGTATTGATTAAATTCCATGTTTGGCTTATTTGGTTTACTGTCAGTCCCTAGTAGCGTGCACCAGGAGTGCCAGGGCTTGTAAATACAAATGCTGCTAGTGGGCTTGCAGCACGTGTTGTGCCACCCACAAGAGCGGCCTAGTAAAAGTATGTCTAAAGGTCTGCCATTGCTAGACCTACGTGCAGTCTGGTACTGTCACGCAGACTGCGCAAGTACTCCTACTTGCCAGTCCCTAAACCTTCCCTTAACTTCATGTTAGTCACCCCTATGGTAGGCCCAAGGGCAGGGTGCATTGTAAGCATAAGGTAGGACAAGCCTGACAAGGTTGGCATGTCCTAATAGTGAATTACAGCCATATTCGTTTTTCACTATTGTAAGGTTACCTGCTCTCCATCAGTTAGAATGGGCTGCCAGGATTATTAATGCTATAATCCTAGCGGGCTCAGGGAGCATGGTGCAATGTCGAGTTTGGTATCCCTGAACTCAGGGTTTAATAACACATCCGTTTGGGTGGATGGTTTTTGGACTCTGTGTTTGAAAATAGCACTTTTAGAAAGTAGCTATTTTCTTGTCTAACTGTCTACCGGTCTCTGCTGGTTCTGGTGTGCGTGTGACAGGAGCTGGGTGGCTCCAGAGGTCTGAATGAGTCAGTGTGGGATGAGTGGGGCATTTGCATTGAGAGTAGGGGAAGAGTAGCTCCTGATAGCCTGCCCTGCCTGATACAATGCTGGCTCCGCCCCCCTGCCAGGCGACTGATGACTCTGTGCCTGCCAGGGACTTTCCTGGCCCACCTCCTGCCGGGCGACTGATGGCCCTGCCCCTGCCAGTGACAATGCTGGCTCCGCTCCTGCTGGGCGGCTGAAGACTCTGCCCTGCACAGTGAATAGGCCAGGTGCCTCGGCCTGGCAACACCCACAACAAACCCAAGATGGGGGGAAATTCCCCTGCATGGACAAAGGGATCAAAGCCAAAAAGGGGTATAAGAGAAGGACCCCTGCACCAAGAATTTAGATCACTTCTGACAAGGAAACCTGAACCAAGGACAAGAAGCCTGCTGATCCAAGGACTGCCTACCCCTTCTGCCAGAGTGCTGTTTGTTGGGGGAATCCTGCAGTTGCTTCTTTATTTTTGCCAAGGAACCAGGAGAGAGGAACTGAGTGTGTACTCTCAAACTTGCTAAAGAAAATCTCCAAGGGTTGGAAGAGTGTCAGCCTCCTGTTGAAGTCACAGGGTCAAAGGACTTCATTTATTTGCTAAAAGTGCTTGTTGCTGGAACCTGAAATCCAGCACCTCTGGAGAATCCAGCAATCTCGACGCCGACGGACGCCGCCGAATCCAGCTCGACATCGTGAGTAACGGCTCCAGTGTCCCGCACCTTCGACGCCGGCCGCCGGGCCCGATCGACGCCAGTAGCGACCCCAGTGAGTAGCGAGTTCGGCTCCAGCTCCAAGTGACCCTGTGCCGACGCCGCTGCTGATCGCATCAACCTCGAGCCCCCCTCGACGCCGTGAGCGCTGCTCACTCTTGCAACATCATCATCGACATCGACGACGACGCCGTATCCTGCTTCGCCTCGTGAGCGCTGCTCCTGCCTGACTTCGGTGACGCCGCTGAAGATCGCCCCGACTCCGAGGCCCGATCAACGCCGAAGATGCGACGCCGCACATCTCGACGCCGCTGATCGAGTGCTTCACTTTTCCAAGGTACTGTGTTGTTGGGGTCTGTGCGACTCCGGGCTCGACGTAGCGCTCCTCGCGGTCGACGCCGAACCTTTGGATTAACTTTGCCTCGACGTCGTGTGACTCCCGTGTGGGTTACATTGTTGCCAAGAACTGTGTTTTAAAGAAGAAGAGTTACTTTTGATACTAAAGACTTTGTGCTAAGAAGAAACTACGCTTGAACTATTATTTTTCCTTCCAAGAGTATTTATTAAGATTGTGGTATATTTTTGTCGTTATTTGGTCTTGTGCTAAGCCTTATATAAAAATCCTTATTTTTATAATACTACTGTGTCGTGTCCATTTGTAGTGTATTCACTTTATTACTGTATGTGGTCATAAATGCTTAACGCACTGCCTCTGAGATAAGCCTGTCTGCTTTGCCAAGCTACCAAGGGGGTGAGCAGGGGTTATCTAAGTGTGTGATCCCCTTGCCCTGACTAGAAAAGGTCTGCCCCTATTTGTCAGAAGTGTATACCTCTACCAACTAGAGACAGCCGCTTCTAACATTGGTGGGTCAGCGGTGAGGATTTGAACTTTGCATTTATGACCCATGTGCAGTAATTAGTGTGGGCTACATAGTGAAAGCAGACCATAGCGCAGCCACAATCTAATGGGTAGGATATTTTATTTTTTGTTCTCCGCTTTCCTGGAACTTGATTTTTGAAACTGCCAGTTTTGACCATGAGTGATGCCGGAGTCACTGCCCCTGTTGTTGTGGAGGAATTTGATAGGAGTAAGATAAACGACTATCCGGTAAAGAAGCTGAAATCCTTTTGCAAGCAGTTTAAAGTTCCTACCCCAGGCATCTCAAGGAAAGAAGATTATCTTAAAGCTTTGGAGGCCTGGTTAGAGGCCAGAGATCCTTCTAATGTGGTGGTGGTACCGACAGAGGAAGGGGAAGGGGAGGAGGAGGTGCCAGTGAATAGGCCCACATCCCCTCCTGTCAGCAGTGTTTCCTCCAAGGGTCTTTCTCCTGAAGAAAGAGAAGAAAGGGCGAAGGAGCGAGCATACAACATGGAAATGGCCAAACTTAAGATAGATGGGCAGTTGGAGATAGAGAATGCAAGAGGCAGGAGAGAAGCTGATATGGAGATCAAAAGGTTGGAGTTTGAAAGAGAAAAGTTAGCTTTTGAGCGTGAGAGAATGGTGAGGGAAATGGAGCTCAAGGCTAAGAATTTAGAATTGAATCCCTCTGGTGGCAGCATCCCATCTGTGCCTGCAGAAAGTAGGTTTTATTTTCCTAAAGATGTGATCAAAGATTTTCAGAAGAATGAGGATATTGGTCAATGGTTTAAAGCATATGAGTTAGCATTGTTGGCCCACCGGGTCCCTGAGAAGGATTGGGGAGCGGGGTTGTGGGGTCGCTTTGTGAATGAGGGAAGAGATACCCTGTTAGACATGCCTGTTGAGGATAGGATGTCTTATACTCATATGAAAGATGCTTTAATGTTAAGGTATGGCCTAACCCCAGAAAAGTAAAGACAGGCCTTTAGAGAATGCAAGAAATTGCCTGGTACTACGTGGGTTGAATATGTGTCATTTTTTTGCAGAGCCATGGATGGTTGGGTAAAGGGCAGCAAAGTGGAAAGTTATGATGCTCTTTATGATTTGTTTGCTTGGGAGCACTTGTCTAATAACTGTTTTCCAGAGCTGCGCCAGCACCTTATTGATAGCAAGATATCTAACCCTAGAAAACTTGCTGAGGAGGCGGACCGCTGGGTCAGTACCAGGGTCCACAAGGGTCCAGTGGGAGACTCAGCCAAAGGTGGGCAGGGTCCCCAGCAGAAGAGTGGGCATGCTCCGTCTTTTGTACTTGCCTATGTGTCACCTTAAAGTGCACAAACTTTTCATCATCATGTGCTCACGAGCTGCACAGCATCCACTACCTCATGCAAAATACCCAATACCCTTGATGTTCAGCACAAGGGCCTCATTTACAAACTTTTGATGCACGGCAGTGCAGCAGGCCTTCCTGCTGCGTTGCTGTGCATCAAAAGAAAAGGGCAGGAATGCACCGTATCTACAAGATACAACACTGGTTCATATTCTTCTGAATAATTCTGTTTCCTATAATGACATCATGACATCATGAAAACACAAATGGTGTAGCGGCGTCGACGTTTCCGTCTCTCCCAGTTATTTCACCGAGACCATCCTCAGGATGATTGTTGTTGAATATGAACCAGTGTTGTATGGCTAATCAAATGTATCGCCCATACATGTGAACAAATGGTGTAAGAAACTACTGTAAAACCGGTTGAACTTTGACAGTAGTAGTTTTGTGTTGCCTTATACAATGTGCTTGAACTGGTGTATATGTTCCTCAAAAATCGATTCTGATGTGAATATAATGAATTTGACATATGAAAAATGAAATTTTTTGACATAAATAACTTTGTTTCACGTCTAGATAATTTATTGGTTCTCTTTTGTGACAATTAGTAATTAATAAGTATTATACTGAATAATTCCTCAAGGTTCACTCTCCATGCTATTGATTATACCCAGTTCCTTGGGGAAGAGTGGGTTGCCTTTTTGTTAGGTTTCGACCTGGCGAAAAGCTGCGCCGCGCAGCTTTTCGGCGCAGGTCGAAATCTTTTGAGTTACACTGTGTGCTTTAGTTCAGCCTCTCTCTTCCATTGGCTAGCTCCATAAATGGAGGCTAGCCATTGGAAGAGAGAACTGTCCGTCATTTCCCGAGGCGATTGGTGGGCGTTCCCGACGATTCTTTCCCTCTCCACCCTTTTCGCATCGTCATCGCGGCCGTGGGCGGGGCTTTTTTTTTTTTGCCGTCCAGGTTTGTTTTGGCCATTCCCGGCCGACCACCGCCGGAGAAAGTCCAGGGGAGTGCTTGTTTCTTTAAAAATCGCAAGTCTCCCGTGGGCAGCGGGTCTAGTACCATGTAGGGTCTCGAGAACTCTTCCTTTCTCGTCACTGGATTAATGCACTTGCTGGAAACATCAGTGTAACCGGTGGTTTATAAAATGCGAATCAAGTTTTTTAATGCAAAACAGTAGAGTTCTGTTTCAAATCGTGTATAAACTGTGTACATCGAGCCGAAGAATCATATGCGCCGTACAAAAGCATGTATGTCTTTTAACGTCATCATTTTCTTTTTTTTAATGGTTGGGCCTTTTAAATCCTCTTGGCTGAAGTCCCTTCTCGCTCTCTCGTGAATACAAGTATCGCGCCTCGCGCGGGCATCGGTAGCATTTCTAAGTATATTCAATGCCAGGGTGATTCACGCGCTGCGGAATGTTGGATAGCCAGCTCGCCGCCCCCCTCGCCACATACCAGAGATGTCCCTCCCCCGGCATCGCGCCTGGTTCTAAACCCCGATAGGCCCATGGCGAGAAAGGATGGAAGTCGTCGGCAACCCGAACTTTACTTCACAATTTAATGATAACATTAGTTCATATTTTTAAAAACACACCGAATGGAAGTTTAGTTTGCATACACGCAATTAGATATTACTCTCAAATATTGTAAATATACCTAAAGAAATGGTATAACTCGTGAGTGCTAAATTTGAAGGGGCGCCCTCCACCTTGTCTATAAAATAGCCACCACACAGTTTACAGTTTATGTATCGAAGCGTTGGTGAAATAAACGTTCTTTAAGAGAGGTCCTCATCACTGCTTCTCATCCCTACTTCTAATCCACCAGTCCACACCACTGCTTCTCATCCCTACTTCTAATCCACTAGTCCTCACCACTGCTTCTCATCCCTACTTCTAATCCACCAGTCCTCATCACTGGTTCTCATCCCTACTTCTAATCCACCAGTCCTCATCACTGCTTCTGATCCTACTTCCAATCCACCAGTCCTCTCCACTGCTTCTCATCCCTACTTCTAATCCACCAGTCCTCACCACTGCTTCTCATCCCTACTTCTAATCCACCAGTCCTCACCATTGCTTCTCATCCCTACTTCTAATCCATCAGTCCTCATACTGAATGTAATATTGTCGAGCTGCATTGGTCTGTGTTGCACAAAATGCCTTATAACTGAGTTCTATGATATTGACGTACTTGATTGTTTTTACCAGTTCAGAAAATTAAAAAAGGTTTTTTTTTTCTTTCCCATACTGTGTTAAACGAATATCATTATTTAGAATTTCAGTAACACGTTGGCCGAGCTCAGTAGACAACAGATCACTGACGTGCTAGTTTTTTGGTCTTAATGTTTATAATAGGCACTTTTTTTTTGATTAAGGCCTTTTTGGATTCTCACAGGAATCTAAGTGGCCCAGAGACTGGCGAAAAAGTCAAGACTGCCTCTCGCCTGCACCACAGGCTGGGCAGGAGCTCCCGAGAGGGGGTGTGGAGCGTGTCAGAGCCTTCCTGTAGGGGAGGGGCAAAGGGGAGTGGTGGTTCCAGTGTGTAAAGCGTACTACAAGGCCCCGCCCTTGAAATGTCAATAATATAATGATGTGCCTGCTTTCTGGGGCCGCCCTGATGATGAAACCTGAGCCATTGACGGTTGACTGGTTGTTGATTAGCATCTCAAACTGGAATGCGCTATAGAGTGTTGATCGAAAGTACATGATCCCCCTCTCTGGTGAGCTCTTACGGGACTACCTGTTGTTTTTGGGTTGACCTTGACTAGATGAAAGGGTGGGTTGGCCGTGCCTGGATTTGAACCCATGACATTCATATCATCACTATGAACGATGTTGGTTCAAGCCTAAAGAGTCGATGCTTAGAATGCCAACGTCATGCGTGAAGAGCGACCGCCCTCATTTAAAAATGTGCCATAAACCCACCCCTGTCGCACATTTCACTACATAACGAGTAACAGATGAGGTGCTGTGGTTAAAAGTTCCTGCGTGAAGCTCCGGCGGCATGTGGTGATGCAGTCGGACACTGCCGCACATTTAAAATACTGTTCCATTGGACTTTAGACTGGAGGTAGTAGCGACTGGTGGCGGTGGATGCAACAGGTTGCTCTAGGATACTCTGACGTGTTTTGAGCCACTGTCATTGGTTAATTAGTGCCAGTGTTTGCCAATGATCGGCACCGTTTCTTGTTTCTAAACACCGACAATTATTTAGAACAGTAAACCACAAGGCGACGCTGTCTCTCTATTTTTTAACAAACCAATGCTATGTACTATAAAAATAGAAATAGCACTTTGGTGCCTTTCCTAAAGCTCGGGGCGACCTGGAATTGTGCAAAATGTCAGCTTCTGTAAGTAATGCTGCCACAGTAATACAGACACTGGCATTTGGAGGAGCTGTGGTTAGTGCCAGCTGCAGTGGCAGACCTCTGGCCCTAGGACTTTTATTTGTACAAATGAAACTGGGGTCTCTGCAATATTTGTGATGCAAATTCAAGGCTTCAAAGTATGATGTTCACAATAACCAACACCCTCACATAAGAACATGCTTAAAACAATCCCTACAAATGACAAGTGATTGTAAGATAACTGATTTATAATATGCTTTTCTGGCATCATTCCAACCAGAGTAACACAGTGTGTGGGTGAAAGAGTGGTAATTGCACTGCTTTTAGCAAAATTGAAACATCACTGTTTTTCCATTTTATGCAAACTGCAAGGACTTCCCATCCATGCTGGCCCTGGAGGGTGCGTCCCAACGGGGTGAGGGGGACTGTGTGTGTCTGTGGCTCTGTGTATGTGTGTGTGTGTGGCTCTGTGTGTGTGTGTGTGTGTGGCTCTGTGTGTGTGTGTGTTGCTCTGTGTGTGTGTGTGTGTGGCTCTGCAGGTATGTATGTGTGTGGGACTCTGTGGGTCTGTGTGTTTGTGTGTGGCATTTGCGAGAGATTAAGCTATTGGCATTGTAAATGACAGTGCCATTTATTTATCTGTTTTGAAAACCAACACATAAATACAAATGTTGTCATTTACAATGCCAATAGCTCTAACTTTTTCAAAGGCGAAACCGTTGCATTGTAAATGCTTGTTGTTAGAGTATCTACAAGATACGGCGCATTCCTGTCCTTCTCGCCAGTGCTCTAATAGCAGCCGTCCACCAATGAAGAAACTTTTGCTCCATGTTGCAAGGGTGCATGAGTTGCGGGGATGATTGTTTTTGTGCAAGAAGGGACACCTTCCTGCACAAAATCAATAATTGATGGCATTTTCTTTTTTTTCTTTACATGCTGTAGAATGCAGCACACATAAAAAGCGGAAAAAAGTATTTCTCCTCGTTGCACGCCTCCTAAGCCTCGCCTGGGGAGGCAGAGGAATCCGACACATTCTTATGTTTACGATTCCACGTAAATCTGGGAATGCTTCAGCTCCATGGGTGTTGCGTGGGAACACCCACAGCAACACCTATGGAACACCCCTTTCACGCAATATTCTGTGTGAAAGGGGCACATATTTACAAGGCCATGAAAAGCCACGTAAAGTGGCTTTGCGTGGCCTTGTGAATATGCTGTGGCACATTGCACGACCGTAGCATAAAAAAGGTGACGCTCCGGCAGCTCAAAAGTGCATCTGGGGCCTCGTAAATGAGGCTCACAGTGCTTCCTGGAGTTTCAGTTCAAAGCATTTTCACAAGTTCTACTGTGAGGTCTATCAGCGGCTGCTCCCCTGAGCTACTACACGCATTGCACATCTGAAGCCCATCACCAACCCAGTACTCTTCGGTGATGAATAAACAGTGATCAAAGGGGGTAAACCACTGCTATCCCCACTACCTCACACCACCCCGCGTCTGATGTGCATCAGTCTGTGCTCTGCTGATGTACAGATCACCCTCTCTCTGCTGTCACACAGGGTTCTACATTATTGTTGTCCTGTGGCACTTGTGCCTGCAGATCTGTTGAACTTTTAAGAATTGACAGTTGTAGAGGTGATGGTCTAAGTATGGGTGCATACCCTATGTGTGAATTTGTGCATGCACTTTACAAAACACAAACCTATTGTCTTTGCCAATGTTTGTTGTAGCACCTCTTTGTTTCAGACCGACTGCATCATCCACATACCATACACACTACACTACTATTGGTTGCTTTACTACTGTTAACAGTTCTTGAATCAACAGCTAACAGTAAACCACACTTATGAATGTTCCTTACTTTTCACATATTAAATAACCTTTCTTGGTGATTTGTGTTTTTCCAACAGAGTCAGATCTTCAGATATGTCATCTGACAGCACCTACCTGCTGCACCAAAAAAATGGAAGAGTTCTATCAAGCAGCTGTTCGGAGGGAGCTAGTTCAGGGCATACGGTCACTGAACTTTGAGCTCAAGTTTTTGATTGTTGATCACATCACTGAATTTCAAGGTAAGAAAATAACTTTATTAGCCCTCTAAGGACTGTCTACAGCCAAGCAGTGTTGTGAAGCCATTAGGCTAAAAGGAAATTCTGGAGAGTTGACAATAATCTGATATATCTCAATAACCACGTGGCTGGAGAACTTTAAGCAACATGTCTAGTAAATGTGATATGTAGCTGACTTTGGATATGGAGCGGACTTTGCTCCAACCCTGATGGACTCTCTGAATAATTTCAAATGCGGGCCTATTTGAAACTATCGAATTGACATAATATCCTGGATTTTCCAACTCTTTACTTTGTAGTGTGCTTTTGCTTTCTAGACTGCCTACCTGAATCGCTATGAGGTTATAGCTACATGTTTTCATCTGTCTGTTGCAGTGATGTCTTATACCTCTGAAATATGTCCATCCCACAATTGACTAGCCTGCATACAATCCAAGCCAACCCGTAATGAATAAAGTCAGTCCCTGACACGTGTTTCACTCTTATTAGAGCTCGCCAGAGAGACACAGGTTTGGGTAGTTCCCAAAATGAGGAGTTCCCTACCCATAAGTCAGGGACCGCTCTTATTCATTCCCAGTTGGCTTTGATGGTATTTTATCAATCCAATTGTTAAAAAGTTTTAAGGTTGTTGTGGTTGGTACCAGCTTATTTACTGCGCTTAAAGACTTTGCTGCAAAAATGGTAAAGAGCTTTTCACTTTTCTAGCTCGGCGGGGATGGCACTATGCTAATCCTATGCTTTAAAGCTATGTTAATAAAACAGATATTTGAGGTGAGCAGTTTTAGAGTGTTGTTGAGTGTTTGTTCCATATAAAGAAACTTCTCTCCACCTAAAACCTGGGAACTACCTTGAGCTCCCTACTTTTTTTTATTTTTATTATAAATTTTATTTAAACATTTCACTGAAAAACATTACATATTTGCAGAAAGCGATACCTTTTACAAGAGTATAACACACATGAAGTACAGAGGGCAGCAAGAGGAAACTCGGTTGTACAACTTAAAACAGTAGGAAGAGACCAAGCTGGCACACTATATTTAGCGGCATACCAAATACAAGTCGCAATATGATTAGAAGTGTGTTCGGCTGTACATATGTATATTCCTCCTGCAGCATACCTTCTGTTTTAGGTGGTAGAGGATCCAATCTACCTACAATTTGCATGGAATCTTAATGCTCCTCCTCTGTCATGTCCGCTTCTTTTTCAGTAAGGAATTGTTTATACAGTCCCCAAAAGCTCTTAGGGCGACTCTGAGGGGGTAACAACTCATTATACAACTCAGTCTGTATATTACAGTACAACATATCTTTAGGCCATTTTGAAACCGTAGGGACAGCCCCCAAGCACACCACATTGCTACTCTGCATTGAGCGAGTTGCAGACCCAATGCCATTAATTTACCGACATCTCTCTGTTACTCCCTAGTGTAACCCAACAGTGACAGCAGGGGATCTGGGGCAAGCAAAAGACCAGTGATCTTGTTAAGCCCGTGGAATAGTTGACACCAGAACTCAGCAATCTGAGGACAATGCCAGGCCATATGGAGAAAGCCCGCAGGGTCCTCTCCACATCGATCACACCTGGCTGAGTCCCTCAAGCCATATCGCATCAGTTTCTCTGGTGTGTAGAATACTATGTTTAGGAATTTAAAATGTATGAGTCTGTGCCTGCCATTTAATGAGACCTTCTGTGTGACCTCACAGCAGTATCTCCATTTATCATCATCTACTGTTATGCCTAGATCACCCTGCCAATCTAATCTGGATTTACTATACTGGGTTTTTCTAAATTCTTGTGATATGCCATATACATTAGATATACAATTTTGGGGGGATTTGGAGCGAAGCAAGTATGTGAGGGTAAGTAATTCAGGTGGTTCCTGTAGATCGTCTCCCAAAAGTGCCTGCAGAGCATGTCGTACCCTGAAGAAATGGAATTGTGAGAGTGCAGTGAAGTCCTGCCCCTCTCCTTCTACCTCATCCCATGTGTGAGCCCTACCCTCAGTGAATAGATCACCCATAGTTGAAATGTTAATGGATCATAAACCCTGCACTGTGTCCCTGTCCACACGCATTGAAAGCCAGTGACACCACTCCACAGGCAGTAGTGGGGAGTATAGCAGTACAAATGCTTGCCTCTTTGATAAATCATGCCAAGCATGGACTGTTGAATTGACCGAGTCAAGTATGCTATGTCGTCTGATCGGATTATGGCACAGTCTCTGAGGGAGAGGGTCCGGTTTGACCGCTACTCGTTCAATATACAGATGTGGGAGATCATGCGGCCCATGCACCCAAAAATGTGCATGTGAGCACAGAGCAATTCTGTAATATAATTCTAGATCCGGGGTTTCCAATCCACCCATTGAATAGGGAAGTGTTAAAGTATTCCCTTTAACTCTTGGCTGCTTACCCGCCCTGGCCAATCTCACCATTAGCGAGCGTAGGATCTGAAATGTGTGTTTGGGGAGAACCATGGGAATGTGTAGGAAGAGAAATAGAAATCTAGGCAAGACCACCATCTTCATTAGCGAGATACGTCGAATCAGAGACAAGGGAATGCGGATCCAGCGGTCAATATCTTCTTCTAATTTCACAATCAACCTGCTGTAATTATCACTGATTACTAATTCTGATTTGGTGTGGATTTGTATCCCAAGATATCGCAGCGGGACTGTGGACCACTGTAGGGGGAAGTCCTGGGCGACTTGCTTTGTAGACGGGATCAGCGGGAATACAATAGATTTAGCTCAATTAATTTCCAAGTCAGAAACACCCCCAAACCTCAACACTTAGTTTATTATCAGTGTTAGGTTAGATCGCGGCTCCCTGACATACAGCAGCATGCCGTCTGTGTAAGCAGATACAATGAGATTGTAGTTTGGAAAGCATATTCGTCTGTGCCCGTGGTATTCACGCAGTGCACAAGCCAGAGGTTACCCTACAATTGCATACAACAGCGAGGGACAGAGGGCAGCCCTGCTGCGTGCCTCTTGTTATCATAATTGGTTGAGTGATCACATCCCCCACCCGCACCCTAGCTACTGCTCTATGATAGAGGACCAACACCAGTTTGAGGAAAATCTCACCCACTCCGATTTGTCGCAATACCTGCCTCCCTGAACTCCCTACTTGCTAAAAATGTGAATGACAACTCTAACAAATCATTCATTGAAGAAGCCTGAACATCAATTCACCAAAATGCCAAAGGTAGCAGAAGTGACATCACAGTCCCTTTGACCCTTTTCACTCACACACACATGCACATACATTCACACTTAAACACTCTCTCACGAAAATACACGACCACCACCAAGCATGCATACAACATACATTTAAAAGCCTCTTTTCACTTACCTCAGTTGCCAGGGAAGGTCTTGTTCCAGCTAATTGTACTCCATTTTTTGTTATACTAATAGTGAATAATACAACAGTATTTACTATTAAAGAAATACAAAAATTTTGCTAAAACAAATAGAGTGGAGCCCCAACCGTTGTCCATAAGGAGGAGTTGCAACTGTGTTTCTTGCACTGATTTTGCCGCCTCTGACACCAGGGGTCACACAGGCAGTTCTAAGAGTTGCTAGGGGCAAACTTTGGGTCGCAGCTAGGACCCCTGGTGACATCTATATGTTGTCCATGTGAAGAAGGCTGACCGTTTGCTCCTCTATTTGTTTACTGTCTTTTGGGCTGGTCCAATATCTGATTGACACTTCCAACAAGTAATTGTTGAAGGGGGCTTAAGAGCTTCTCTCTAGGTATATTCTCTCTGCGCCTCTCTGCTCTATGGCACTTAAGTATACCAAAGACAATGATGGATTTACTTTGTGATACGTTGCAAAAACATAAAAAAAATATGCAAACCATACAAATTCAATGAACAAAAGAAAAGGTTAATGCCTAGTTATGGTTACAAAAAATTACATTATTCTTTCTTTACAAACCAAACTTAAACTACACAAACAGTGGAGTGGCTTACAGTGGAATAGCATGAACTGGAATGGCATACAAGGGAGTGGCGTATAGTGGAATAGTGTACAGTGCAGTGGTGTTGAGAGGAGGGCCATTGAGTGGAGTGATGTACAGTAGAGTGGCAGAGATTGGAATAGTGTAGATTACAGAGATATAGACTGGGTGTGGTACAATGGAGTACCCTAGAGTACAGTGGAGTATAGTGGAGTGGCCTACAGTGGTATAACTTAGAGTGGAGTGGCATGGAGTGCGGTGGCGTACAGTAGAGTGGCGTAGAATGGAAAAGCATGTAGCAGAGTGGCATAGAGTCTAGTGGTGTAGAGCAGAATAGCATAGTGTGGTACTGTGTATTGTGGCATAGCTTTGAGTGGCAAAGAGTGAAATAGTATAGAGTGGAGTGGCGTAGAGTGGAGTAATGTAAGGTGCAGTGGCATAGAATAGAGTGGTGTAGAGTGGAGTGGCGTACAGAGGAATAGTGTAGATTGGAGTGGCATACAGTGGAGTGGTGCTGAGTGGAATAGTGCAGAGAGGTGTGGCTTGGAGTGGATTTGTCATACAGTTGAATAACATAGAGTAGAATGGCCTACAGTGGCATAGAGTAGAGTGGTGTAGAGTGGAATAGCTTTGAGTGTAGTGGCATTAAGTGTAGTTGCGTACAGTGGCGTGGTGTCAGTAGAGTGGAGTAGCGCAGAGTCAAATTTTGTAGAATGGAGTGGCGTACAGTGGAATGGCATAAAGTGGAGTGGTACAGAGTGGATTAGCGTAGAGTGGAATAGCGTAAAGCTGGATGGCATGGATGGGAGTGGCATACAGGGGAATAGCATAGAGTGGAGTGCCTTAGAGTCGAGTGAAGTTGAGTGGAATAGCATAGTATCATTGGGCTTATTGTGGCATAGAGTTGAGTGGCATAGAGTGGAATAGTGTAGAGTGGAGTTGTATAGAGTGAAGAAGCGTAGGGTGGAGTCGCATAGAATAAAGTGGTGTAGAGTGGAGTGGCTTACAGTTAAATAACGCAGAGTGGAATGGCGTAGAGTGGCATAGAGTTGAGTGGAGTAGAGTGGAATAGCTTTGAGTGGAGTAGCATAGAATGGAGTGGTGTACAGTGGCTTGGTATCAGTAGAGACACATAGAGTTGAATAGTGTAGAGTGGAGTTGTGCAGAGTGGAGTGGCATGGAGTTGAACAGCGTAGAGCAGAATGGCATAGATTGGAGTAGCATACAGTAGAATAGTGCAGTGTGGAGTGACGTAGAGTGGCTTAGAGCCAAATGGAGTAGAGTAGAATAGCATAGAGTGGAATAGTGTATAGTGGAGTGGTGTAGAATGGAGTGGCGTACAGTAGACTGGCATAAAGTGGAGTTGCGTAATGTCAAATAGTGTTAAGTGGAGTGAGGGAGAGCAGAGTGATGTAGAGTGGAGAGGCATAAATTGGAGTGGCATACAGTGGAATAGCATAGAGTGGAGTGATGAAGAGTGATGTGGAGTAGAGTGGAATAACTTAGAGTGGAGTGGTATAGAGTGGAATAGCTTAGAGCAGAGTGGCATAGAGTGGAGTGGCGTAGAGTGGACTGACGTAGAATGGAGTGGTGAAGAGTGGAGTAGCATTGAGTGGAGTGGCATAAAGTGGAGTAGCATAGACTGGAGTGGTGTAGTGTGGGTTGGTGTAGAGTGGTATAAAACTGAGTATTATAGAGTGAAGGGGCGTTGAGTGTAGTGGGGTAGAGTAGAGGGGCATAGAGTAGAATAGCATAGAGTGCAGTGTCATAGAGTGTAGTGGTGTAGAATGGAGTGGTGTAGAGTGCTATACCTTTGAGTGGAGTGGCATAGAATGGAGTGGTAGTAAGAATATATTGGGAGGAACCCTTTGTGGAAAAGGGAATGGGTTTGTATGTCAGCAAAAATCAAAATTTCCCTGTTCCTTATTTTTATGAGACTAAGGTCTTGAGGAAATCTTGGGTCAAAGAAGTATTCTGAGCGGGGCTTAAAGTTTCATTCAGATTAACAAATTTACATATCATACAGTTTTGCTAATTTTACAAATGATGATCAACAGGATACCATAAGGGCAGAGAGAACAGAGAGATGGATTCTATATTTTTATTTTTTATTTTTATGAATTTCTCTGTATGAATTCTTTTAAGATGTTATTGTTTTTATGATTAAAATGATGTTTTTAACAATACAACTAGAAAAGCTTTATAAATAAAAATATAGAATCCATCTCTCTGTTCTCTCTGCCCTTATTGTATCCTGTTGATCATCATTTGTAAAATTAGAAAAACTGTATGATATGTAAATTTGTTAATCTGAATGAAACTCTAAGCCCCGCTCAGAATAGTTCTTTGACCCAAGATTTCCTCAAGACATTAGTCTCATAAAAATAAGGAAAAGGGAAATTTTGATTTTTGCTGACATAGAATGGAGTGGTGCCCAACCCCGGGATATAGCAGTTTCAATGCCCACACTGGTGCGGGCATGAAAACCAGTGTTGTTTTTTGCTTATTCTGGGCAATATTAAAACTCCCACCAAGTGAGAGCCAACATTAAGTCCATTCTCTGCGGATGGGAGCATGAAAATCCTGCGTCCCGGGAGACTAAAAAGTTTTGGGTGGGACCATGTGGGCCCCTTCCCATTAAAAAATGGAGGGCCCGGGGGATGTGTGTTCTGTGGCCTAAAGAGGCTTCGGGCGCATGCCCCTTCCCCTTAGATTTTGTCCTCGGTTTCCAAGAAAGCTCAGGGACCAGCTTTCTCTCTCTAGCAAAAACATTAATCACAAAAGTTATCTTAACATTTTTATTGCTGCCTGAAAGCTGGATGCACAAGTAACACTGCAGAAGGTACTTTTAAATATTATAATAATGCTAAACACAGTGCCCTCCCTTGAGGTCAGGGCACCCCTCATAGAGATAAGAGTTTTGTCTAGTGGCAATTTTGACTCACCATAAAGTAGCACAGAGGGTTAAAAGGCCTGCTGCAAAGAACAGATGTGTATTTTATGTCGATAGCTGAGTGGATTAATAAAGCCAGCCTTTAACAGAGCTTTAACCCCTTCACTGCGGCGGCTATTCCGCCGCAGTGCTAAGGGGGCGGGGCGGCCGCATGCTGGTGACGGAACCGCTCCGTCACCAGCATCGGTTGAGCTATGCTGGTGACGGAGCGGTTCCGTCATGGCCCGCCCCGCTCAATAGAACCCTCAGCGCAGGCGCGAAATTCGCGCCGCGCATGAGCGTTCTATTGAGCGGGGCGGGCCATGACGGAACCGCTCCGTCATCAGCACAGCGCACCCGCAGCTGATGACGGAGCGGTTCCGTCATCAGCGTGCAAGGGGTTAAAACAAATGAAATATATGTGAGAGAGGGGCAATGGAGAGATGAGGGGAACTTTTGCTGGGTGGTAGTGAGGGAATTCAGGGAGGAGGCCATTGGGTTGGAGCCCAAAACATTTTTGTACCGGGCACCACCAGCATTAAAGTCGGCCCTGGATCAGAGCCAGACCCTTGGCTCAGATTTGGCTTGGCTCTTCCTGTAAATCTGTTGGCTTGCTCACCTCTCACTAAAAATAAACTTCTTAAACTGCTGGGCTGCAAGGGAACTATGGAAATATTATTACGGCACTATCTATCCTTCCCTTTTTGTTACAGATGGGAATAACTCAACACTGCTTCTCCATATGTTGCTTTCTCATTCACCCATCCCTTTTTAGGTTGAGCATTCAAGACCTCTTGCATATACTTTAGTATATACTTATTATATACTTATGTGTATGAACTTTGTGGGCTCTGGAGATCAGCCCTAAGACTTGTCTGCTTCCACTTAGGGACTGTTTTTAAAGTTCAACTGCCTCTATTTAACTGTCTTGATAGAAAACGACCAGCAGAGGTCAGTAAAATACCAAAATTGCTTTCTGCCAAGGGTCTTTCTTTTTAAAAAAAATTCTGGCAACTGCCTCTATTTAACTTTCTTGATAGAAAACGACCAGCAGAGGTTAGTAAAATACCAGAATCACTTTATCATTCTCTAGATTCCAGTGCACAGAAATTGTCTTCCAAGAGCACCTGTAGACAATAATATTTTTTTCAAACATTGTGTTTTCAGTGATATGACCACCGAAGGCCCTGATTTTATATTAAAAACAGAGCTTTGAACTATACCATTTCCTGTGGAAAGGCAATATTTCTCTCCATGTGTTCCCATACCTGGTGTCACACAGTTTGGTGCTTACTTTCCTTCCATGTTAAAGAACAGTAGATGTTTCAGCACCCAGGCTAATGTGTTGCATAGCTAAATACATGTAAGGTCCCAAAGGTGAGACCGATTGCATTGCAAATGCTTGTTTATTTTCTCTGCACCCATACGCTTCACTTTACTTTTGCCAATTATGTGAGTTATTCTCTTTCACACACACCACCGTTCCTTTTTTCCTTCTTCTTATCCCTCTGTTGCTGTCACATTCTCAGTTCTTTTTCCTGCTTTCTTCTCCTCGCCATCTTCTCCTTCAACTCTACTTCTCTAGCTCTCATCGCCTTGCCATTTTCCTCTTGTCTACCTCATACCGCCTGCTCCCTCTCTCCTTTCATCTCTCTTTATCTCCTATCCTCTTCCTGACTCCATTTTCCTTTTGACCTTCTCATCCCTTTACCATCATCCTCCAACCTATGTTTATTTCGCCTTTCCTACCACACTGTTCATCTACTTTAACTCTCCCTCTCATGTAATGCCTCCATTATATCTCCTCACATCTTTGTCCTTCCTGTCTCCTTCTCCTCCTTTCAGGCATCTGTGATTCTTGTGCAGATGTGGTAGCCCGTATAGTATGAAAAGCTATTTGTGTGTGGCAATGGTCAGAGAGCCTTCTGCAAATTCCTATCAGAGACTTTAGTACAGGTGATTGCATCTTTACGAGCTTGTGTGTAGGGAAATTGGAGAAGTGATTGACACCTGGATGAAAGCAGCATTTTGAAAGCAGTGAACTAGCCCTACAACAGACCTTCTTACTAGGCAAGGCCAGACAATGGTCTGAATATGAAGAGGAGGGCCTCTAAAATGAATGGAGGACTTGAATAAGTGGCTTACAACTGTTTATTACCAGCAGCGTGCTCAAAAACAAAGTAGCACCAAGGAAAACGTGACATAATGTCAGACAGTACCTTACGTCTGGCATAGGAAAAAGCAACGTGAACTTTCATTCGGGCATATTTGTCACAGAGGAGACCAGGAGAGAGTGAGCTCACAGAAGACTAGGACAAAAAGCAAGTCAGGCTTAGGGATGTTTAAGAAAGTTGAGTGTAATACCACGAGGCCAGGGAACAGCCAAATTGGCATTGGACCAATGGAAACGCTGCTGTGGTCCAGGGTATATGATTTAAAGCGTAAATAAACTATTTTGAAAGATGCAAGTTTTGTGTTCTTACTTCACGGATGCATGCCATAAATTGGGAATTGGGGGCCTTATTTCTGAAAACGGTCGCATTGCTGTATGAAAACAGCGATGCAACAGTTTTCATTGTGTCCTCCTTCCAACATGATTGATGTGTCATTTTTACTATATGATGCATCATGTTGCAAGGAATGACAGAAACGTCAGTATTACTGACGTATCTGTCGGCGCAAAACTGATGCAACTCCCGTTAATGCAGGGGGCGGGCTATGGTTATAGTACTATGTCAGTCTTACGCCTGCTGTGAGACAGGCGTAAAATATTGACGCAATGGTGTCCTAGACGTGGTGCACTGAAATCTCATAGATTTCAATGCGCACTTTCTACAAGGCTTTTTGCGTATGAACGCCCTCCCTGGATACATTATACCTGGCGCAGGTATAATGTGTCCAGGGGTTTACAAAGTCACTTTGTAAATAGGGCAAAACATGGCACATTTTTTACGCCACCGATGCTTCACAAAAGGAACGCACTGGCGGCGTAAAAGTGGCGCAAGGCCTTATAAATAAGACCCTGCATCTCCAGTTGGCAGAGCTAGGCACCCTGTCCAAGTAAAGACCGCAATCCTAGTCTGGGTAAGTCAGTCACACACCATAAATTATCCTGTGCTCACCATCTGCTAGCTTAGCACTGAGCAAGCAGATCTAACTTAAGAGGCAATTTGTAAAGTATTTGTGCAACATAACACAAAGTAAAACAATGAAAACACCAAAAAAAGACTCCACAACAGGTTAGACAAATAGATATGATTTTTATCAGTAAATATGGGCCAAAATGACAGAAATCCAATACGTAAAAGTTGGGATATGAATTTTTAAAGATTAAATGTAAAAATAGTGCTTGGAAGCAATAAGCACCTATAGGAGTTTTCCGGTCATTCTCGACTGGGCAAAGACAAGAGTTCAGGCTGACAGCGATGGTGTGTGGGCCGGATACAGGAACCGTGCAAGGCCCACTGAACAAAGCACTTTGAACATGGTCGCCACAGCAAGATGTGGGGTGCAGCGGGTGATGCGTTGGTGTCGATCCTGCAGTCGAGGTGATGCATTTTGAAAGATACACGTTTTGGGTTTTTACTCATGGATGCATGCCATATGTTGGGAATTGGGGGCCTTATTTATGAAAACTGTTGCATTGCTGCATGAAAACAGCGATGCAACAGTTTTCATCACATAATGGCGGAGATGCGTCAGTTCTGAAGGTGCTGCACCGAGCCAAATGGCATTGGGTCTATAGACGATGCTCTGGGTTTCTCTACGCAGTCGAGGGGATGCGTCGATTTTCCCATGGTGCATCAGCAATGATGCGTTGGTTTTGATGTGTTGATTAAGCATGGGCGGATCTAGCGGATCTCGCGTACGCGAATTTGCGGATTAACGGATTCGCAATCCGCGACAATACGCGAACTCTCGCGGATTTTCCCGTTTTTTGTGTTGGCGAGCGTTCGCGCGGATTTTGGGACAATTTCGCAATTGCGAACTTACTTTTCGGCTCGCAACGGCCGCGACTATGTTGTTTCTACGTCTGGTTTATCATCACAGGTTCACAGCACCCTCTGTTTCACCACTGCCACCCTCTGGGACACCCATGCCACCCTCTGGTACATCCTCACTGCCACCCATTAGGTTTGTTTATCACTGTAGTTTATGGGGGTTGAAAAAAGCAAGCACACCTCCCCTACTTCAACTGCCATGAATTAATTTGGGGTTAATTAATGTGTCAGTTATTTTGAAAGTTCCAGTCTGGCTGGCACCTGCTTCCTTCCTTATCTGTGATTTGCTTTCTGTTGCAGTGCAATTTTTTTTCACAGGACCTTTATGGTCTACTTGTAGCTATTCTATGAGCCTGCTGTTTGGGTCATAGCAGGGTCATAGAATAGTTGCAAACTCTGGAGGGGCCCCTCAGGAAGCACTAGAGTGAATGTTACTAATGTTAAGTTTGAACTTTTGCACCTGCTCATTGCTTTCAGTTTAGCAAAAATCGTTTTTTCTGCAACTTTGCGCGTTTTTTGGGGCGCGAATCCGTGCGAGATCGATTTCGGAAGCCGCGAATGCTTGCGAATACACTACATTTTTTTTTGCGACGTGTATGTTCGCGTGATTTTGTGCGTGTTCGCGAGGCGCTTGTAGCTATACGTTTGCCAAGTTACCCTAGCGGTCGTACACGGGCGCGGCCATCTTGTTTGCGTGACGTAATTCCGTTTCCGGCCGCTATGTGTAATCTCGCAAACTGTGCTGCTCGCTAGTACAATTTCGCACGTGCTCGCGAGGAAAATCTCGCGCGAACTTACCCACGCGGTCGTGAACGGGCGCGGCCATCTTGTTTCTCATTCATTGCTATGGTTCTGGGCATGCTTTCTGTATCCTCTCTGAATCTCTGCCATCCTTTGCTTGTTTGAAGTTTATTTGATCTATTTTACTTATTATCTATCCCTCTATTTTTCTAGCTCTATATTTTTGTGTTTTCTGCTGCTTTTAGTTACTTTTAAACTACTTTTTTAAACTCTTTTCTTTTCTTCTTCACTATTCTATTTCTTCTTTATCATTTAACTTTATTTCTGCCCAGACCATGGTAAAGGGAGCCGGGAAGCACCCTGAGAAGGGGAAGGGTCCCGCACCCGTGCCCGGCTCCCGTGCGGGCGTTTGAGGGGGGAGCAAGTGGTGCCACGGGAGATCTTTAGCGCGGAGGAGGTGGCCGCACTCATCTTCCACGTCCAGCGCCGCCTCCCCAAGACGATCCTGGGAGGCGGCAAGATCGCAACCGGCTATGGCATCCGGGAGCGCCGGAAGCGGTGGGAGAAGGTGTGCCGGGCCATGTTTAGGCTCTCTGGGGTCCGGCCCACATATAACCAGGCCACCCACCGCTGGACAGATGTCATGGAACGGGAACGGGACTTGCTGGACGCGCTCGGCGTAGAGGTCCCCGGGCTTGGTGAATAGTAGTAGCTATTCATCACAACTCTGTTTTATCCGGCTCTGTTATTTGCAAATCTTTGTTCTTTACTAAGAGCAATAATGCTGCCGATTACATTGTAGGTAAATTATATTTCAAAATCTTCTATGCATTTCAGGTGCACTGCTCTCCTTCTCAGTAGCCTTGCTTGCTACTATGCTTATTTGTTTTGTATTTTGTGTTCATTTCATTGGCCTGAGAAATTATGTATGAGTGTAGTGTAAAGATAAGAACTGCGTAATGCTAGACACTAAGGGTCATATTTTCAATTACCGGCGCATCCCTGCAAAGTAGCAGGGATGCGGCAGTAATTGTGTGCCATGCCACCACCACCCATTGGCCCAAAACGTCACAGAAGCCTTACGCATCTGTGCCGTAAAGGCGGCGCATTGCTGGAGTTGCGTGCCAACGATGGCGCAGCTCCAGCAATGCTCTGGGGTACCCTATCTCCCCAATGCTGCATCAAGCCGTACGTCGGCTTCAAGCGCGCAGAGTTTGAGTCATGCATCATTGTCCTAAAAGTGACTGATTGACATCTTGTAGATTTCCCTCAGCCACTTTTAGGATTCGTTCCTGCGCAGGTACGCCCTCCCTTGCGCCGGAACGCCCCCTGATGGCGCAGGGCTTTACAACGTGATGCATCGCCCATATGCCCATATGTGTTTTTTTTAAATATATACGCCGCACCAACACCATGGCGAGTCTTTTGTTCTGCCGCTGCGTCACAAAAGTCACGCAACAATGGAGGAAAAGGAGCCGCAAGGGACTTCTAAATCAGCCCCAACAGACTGAAGTCCAGTCCTTCCTTTAGACACATGGCTATAAGAAGAAATAGTGGTGGTGGTCGGTGGATTGATAGTTTGAGTATTCACTGATCTGCAAGCAGGATGGACTTTGTCTGTCACTTCGCGTGCTGCGGACTGCTGCCTGCCAGGCCTAGGCAAACCTCTTTAGTAGTCTGTTTATTGAGTTACATAGGAACTTTCTAAGTCAACAGTCCGCAAATCAGGCAATACGAATAACGTAATATACCACATGAGATAGATCCCGTGGAATAGTTGTCTATCTATTTGCTATTTCTCCAAAATATTTTGTTATTGTTCTTTTGAAATGTTTGATTTGGTTGACAAATCTCATCCATGTTTTCTGGTATTTCTTTCTTTCATGTTGTACATCAGCTCCCCCCAAGGGCAAGAGGAGTCGGACACAGGAGGAGGAGGAGGAGGGTGCTGTTCAGGAGGATGCAGGCCAGGATCGGGCAGGCGAGGGCTCCTTTGCTGGCCCCAGTAAGTTTAAATTTTAATAAAGAGTACCTATTTTTTCCTAGCGTTCCTCATTCGATTTTTTCTAAATCGTCTTTGATCTTCTTGTAGACTGGATATAAATTCTTATCCTGCCTCGAATATGACTCCCTGTGGTATTACTAGATTATTCTTATTAGTCTGTCTGTGTAGCTAACTAAGATTGGACATTTGGCAATTCCATTGGACTCCCATTCTATTCAGCAATAGCTCTATGCACTGTCTCCTTACTGACTAGATAGTGTGGCAGAGTCATTTAGCTCCCGAAGTCACCGATGATTGATCCCTAATGATCTTTAGATTATCCTACGCAGGACAAGAGTACGGAGTCACAGTCAAGAAGTGTCAGAGGCACTCATGCTTGCAAAAATTCCAAAACCTTTAGCTCATCCACTCTAGTCTGGAGGACCAAAAACCACAGAGTCTATTTAAGTTTAAAAGCTTTATTAAAAGTAAACACATTTATTAAAATCAACTTTGTCATAAAACTATTTAACTGAAAACGGAAAAGTGCTTAGTGCTGACGATTAATTGGACACATTTCTTGTGGTCGAGCCGAGCTCTCACCTGGTTTGAACTTGATCCTGGTCGTGTTCTTAGAAGTCAAGCTTCTGTCTGTTAGGAGAAAAAGTGGTGCGTGTTAAAAATAAAAAGCAAGCATTCATCAGTTGTGCATAAAAGTGCAGCAAGACAACAGCCTTCCCTGGAAAAAGGGACATTTTTACTTTAGAGTAGACAGTCACAAATTATTACATTGTATTCTGTTTTTTTAACATTTCTTTATTACTCCTAGACCAAATATTATATAGTAGTGAGTGGTGTATTCTAACATTCTTAAATGTACTTTGTAGGTGGAACATCTGGTGGCGGGGCCAGCGTGGAGGTGGCGGTGTTGGGCGAGGACTCGGAGGACTCTGGGGAGGATGCGGTGCAAGAGCCGGCGGACGGTCCTGTGGGGGTTCGCACGGTGGTGGCGGGAACAGGTAAGCTATATATTCCTTACTTATTGAGATTGAAGACTGCATAGTGTGCTTTCTGCACGGGTGTATTACAAATCAACCAGGTAGTAGCCTCCTCGAAATGTACTCCGACTTAGCTGTGAAGTTTTTGGTGAGAAGAATCCCAATAAGATCTTAGATGAACGTGATGGATGGGATGAACGAAAAGCGAAAGAAGGGTGTAAGTAAGTGGGACGCGAAATTTTATGATGGCTGGCAAAGAAGAACGATATGTGTTTGCTTGGCCCCCGAGGTGGCTGGGAAGGAAAGAATATGATATGGTGCATGGCTGGGTCAATGATGAAGCAAGGATGGGTGGAAGGACAGCAGCCTGGGTGGGTGAAACAGAAACTGTATGTGTGCGTATACTTTGAATGAATGGATGCCTGGAGCATGGTATTCTCTGACTCTTAGATAGCACATATGTATCTAGAGAGAGTAGACTGTCGCTGGATGAACTAAGTGTTACCTTGAAGAGCATGTACCACCGCACCCGCACGTCCGTTCCAGTGTAGGGAAGGCAAGGAAAAGAAATTGTAAATGTGTCCAATACTACCATGAATAGTAGCAGTACTTTGTATTGCAACTGCAAGCACAGCATATATCCGGTTATTACGGTGGACACTCCGTACCTCTCTTAATAACTTTAGTTTAGTTGTAGTACGTCATTCATGTGTGGGTGTATCACTGTTCACTCAATATTAAGCAAAGCACCTAAAGTCATCCCATATGTCATCAAATACGTCCCATGTGAAGTGATAGATAATCAAATTATTTAGCTTCTTCATTTTCCTTTTCTAGTACTCATTTGCACTGTAGGGTCAAAGGTAAATTAATTAAGCAGTAGCCCTTGTAACAGAGTATTCTCAGTGCCACCCGTAATAGAAAAGTAATAGCTTCACCACCTGCATGTACTGGACCGGTACAGTAACGCCAGTCTGTCTCACTCATCATGGTGTGCAACTGTTTTTCTCGGGTGCAAGTTCACTGTGCTGCCATTCTGCCGGCTTGCATAAGATAACGTACCAATTTTCCTAAACAAGAGAGAAGAAGAAGAATAAGACTGGTGTACTGTCATAGTCGACTGTAATGGAAGTCCATAGTGGTCGTAGAATTTGTTCATTAAACTACCACTAATGTTAGAGCAAGGATGCAGAAGTGGGAGGTTACATAGATACTGTCCTCAATAGTTATGTACTGTGCTTTCAATTTGCTACTTGTACTGTGAGTGACCCAACTTTCGGCTCAATCACTTTGTGTTACTAATGCTAAGGAGCATTGGTTACAGACTATGTCTTTCTTTCTTCATATAGTTGCTCCTTCCAAATCGACATCACGGAGGGAGCAGGCTCGAATGGCCCGGCAACGGAGGCTGGATGCCACTGTCGCCGAATATCGGCGGCTGGTGGCCCTGGAGGAGGAGGAGGACACGCAGTCGATCGGTGCAACCACAACATCCTCGACTGGGACAGCTGCATCCTCCTCCGTGACCCCACGGGCCGCCAGCATGCGCAGTGCTCCAGCGGTACGGAGCCGGGCTAACAAAGCCAACCGCCACCGCCAAGCAGCAGAAAGACCAGCTGCCCCCCACAGGAGCTGCAAGGCACGCCAACGCCGCCTAGGAGTCCGAATGTCCTACCTGGAGCAGAAGGTCCATAAGTATAAGAACTTGGTGGAGGGCCTCCGCTTCGAGCTTGCCACCCTCCGCAAGGAGTATGATGCCCATGCCACAAAATGCACCAGCACCCTCCAGTAGTGGAGTGTCCCTTGCCCTTTTTTTAGAGACTTTTGGGGGGGTGGGATTTGGGAGTTGGGTTCTTTTTGGGACTTTTCAAAGACAATCGTTGGGGTTAGGGAGGGTCTTGAGGGAGATTATTTTGTTAGGGCTACATAAATATACATTTTTAAACTTTATCTGACCATACCTGTTTTTTTACTGCTTTTCAGTCTGGTGGGTGGGGGACGGGGGTGTAACAGTAAGTTTGTTTTCCTGAACAGTCGTAGGACTTTAGTAGTACTACCGTCAATCTCTCGTCTAGTCCTAATACTCCATTATACTACCTCCCACCAAACGCTTATCTTACCTGTAATTTGTGTTAGAAATTAGGGCTAGGCCCAGGGCTGGCTCCACGTGAAATGGGGATTAACGTTGGCAATCCTGGGCGGGTGAAATTTCCTCATTGCGGTGGTACTAGTGGTGTGACACAGTGGCAGTTGCATGCCTATGGAAAAAAAGAAAACGTTTCCTGGTTTGTCCTTACTGTAGCATTACAACGGTTACGGTACGATCGAGAATATAGCAGGTGACAGTACACTAGAACAGTGCCATAATGTAGCCTAACAAATGGTAAAGTATTTGCTTGCAAGTATAACTAGTACTTGCGTTGAATTTATTTGACATTGGCTCCTACTACTAGAAGAAATAGTACTGAAGCTGAGTAAGTCTAGAAGATATCCTCGTATTCCTTCACCAGCCTGTTGCTATGACCTTATCCTCCCCAGCAAGTGTGTGGAATTATTGATGTCATTTTAGTCAGACATCAAGCAAAACAACACAGCCCGGGGGAAGAGGGTTAGGGTTTGGAAAATGGATGGGAATGGGGGTTTCTTTTTGGGTAGGTTTTGTTGAGAGAAGAAAAAAAATGCACAGCCTGGACAAACAATAATTGAAGATAAAGAAATCTTTGGGTACAAACTAAAGCTAAGCACATGCAGTCACACTCATAGAAGAAAACAATGGATACTGTATCTGTATTCTGTATGTTGTTGGAGTTGTCCTGTTGAATTTGGTAAGTAAGTTACATGCAGCAAACAATTCCTCTTATTAGCGGCACTCCTCCATTCCAGCTGACGCTTCGTCCATCAATGTTGGTGACCACTGACAGAAGACACCCTGTCCACTGCCTGCCTGGCGGATGTTGACTGAAACCCGGCCTGTAATTATTGAACGGAAAACAGGAAGTGCTATTACAATACCACTGATAAATAAATATAAGGTATGTACGCTGTGTGGTGCAAAAAGTCACACTTTGATTTCCCTAATAGACAGTACAATATTTTTTAAATTGCGTGCTCTGTCTGAGTCACCTTTTTAAGGATAAATAAGTATGGCCAAAATATTATAGCGGAACTTTCCCCTCAAGGTAGGTGTACTGTAAACTGTGTTTTAGAACAAAATTTGACCTTCCCAGCAATGCTCCCACCAAGACCCTTACTAAAGCCAGTCGCAAAAATGTAGAAGACCCCCAATCAGATCTCCAAAAACGATGCCTAGCAGAAAAATGGTGACAAAACGTACTTTGAAAGTAACAGTAGGCCCAAATACACCCTTACCGACCGTGGATTGTATTCAAACCACTTGCAAGCAAGCAAAAGTATCCACAGCCAGCATCGCTCCAAGAGTGCTCTAAAACCCCAGAACTGCGTTGCAATAGAACACCCCGAAACACATGCAATCCTGCTGCTAGGGCTAACCCTAACGAACCCTAACTTACAAAAAGTGCCAAAAGGTTTTTCCTTATGGATTTTGTCCAAAACACTTCTATCCGGTATTAGACCTTCCCAGGAATGCCCGAAGACCCGCCAACCCACCCGCAAAAAAGCACGCGACAACACCCCCAAACAGCAAAAAAGCTAAATCTCATACTTACAATATCTCTCGGCCTTCGGTCCAAACGCGCTGTGCAGCTAGGTCATCATCATAACTCCTGTTTTCCACCACGGATTTCCTGAAAAGCAAATGCAATCAAGATTAGACTGTCGCAGCAGTGCTTCGACAGAGACCCCGCAACCCACCCACGAACAGCAGGAAGCCCCCCAAAATGCTACATTGAGCAAGATGTCAGAAGAAATAGCAAAAAAAAGGCTTTTCCTTAAGGATTTTGTCCAAAACACTTCTATCCGGTATTAGACCTTCCCAGGAATGCCCCAGCCAAGACCCGCCAACCCACCCGCAAAAAAGCACGCGACAACACCCCCAAACAGCGAAAAAGCTAAATCTCATACTTACAATATCTCTCGGCCTTCGGTCCAAACGCGCTGTGCAGCTAGGTCATCATCATAACTCTTGTTTTCCACCACGGATTTCCTGAAAAGCAAATGCAATCAAGATTAGACTGTCGCAGCAGTGCTCCCAGACCCCAAAACTCACCCACAAACACCCGGAACCCCGCCAAAGAGCACCTCAAAGGCAAGCAAGTCAGCAAAAACGGCAAGAAATTTCCACCTCATATTTGGTCCAAAACACTTTGTATCCATTATTAGAGCTTCACAGCTATGGGCCCAAAGCCGTCAACTCACCCGCAAAGAAGTAGAACACCCCCACAAGTGCTGAGTCTTTCTTCATTGGGCGTAATCCAGCACTCTGCTTTGAGGGAAATCGCAGTCTGGAGGAGGAGGATAGAGGAGCATGTTCTTCAGAACTTGTGAACCTGAGGAATGTAGACTGCGGCACCTTCAAATCAATAAGCAAACAAGTGAAGACAGTTCTGCTGATGGTCTTGTTTTTGGGATTAGGTGATTAAAGTTTGAATTAAATTAACTGTGCAAAACAAAGAAAGACAGACACACAGGAATAAAAGTGAATAAGGACGAAAAAGAAAGTTATTGATTCATTGTCTCATTTTCAGGGCTCGGTGTCAGGGAATAAGAAGAAGATTTCGTCATCATACTCTGCGAATTCAGGCAGGATGAGGTCAGTGCCACCGAACAGAGAACAAATCCCCTCATCTACGTTGCCGTCCTCCTCGTCTTCATGCGGCGTGCTTTCTCGTACTTTGTAATCTGGTGGTATGAGGTGCTGATTCATCTTGATCATTGTCAGCCGCTCAACATTTTTGGGCGAGAGGCGGCTCCGTTTGGGAGTTACAATGCCACCAGCAGCACTGAAAACACGTTCAGAAGACACACTTGCGAGTGGGCAAGACAAATAGTTTATAGCCAGGTTGGAGAGCTGTGGCCACAATTGTTTTTTCCCATGCCAATACTGCAATGGCTCATCATTAAGAAAGACCTCTGTTGAGTCATTCAGATAGTCCTGCACCATCGACTCAAGGTCATCAACGGTTCCTCCACTTTGCTTACTTTTTGCTGTGCCTGTGACATTTTTTCGAGAACCATACCCAAGCAAACTTAGCCAATCCTCCACAGCAGCCACTGTTACTGTTGTGTGTGGTGCAGATGATCCAGTTGCCGGTGTCTTTAACGGCTGAGAGGTCACTTGTGCCCCAGCCACAGGTGCAGAAGTGGATTCTTGTGACTGGGGATGGCCTGCTGATGCTGATGCTGATGTACTGCCTTCTCCTTCAATAACCTGCCGTTCTTTTTCAAACCTCTTGGCTGACCAGGCTAGCCAATGTTTGTACTTTTGAACATCTTCATCAGCAAAAGGAAAGAATGCTTCGCCTGCCAGCGCCTTTTTGTAGCGTGGATCCAGAATAGTAGCACAAATGTAATGCTGTTCTGACTTGATCTTTTGAAGACGTTCATCACCACGTAGGCGCTCTAATAATTTCTCAGACAAAATAAAAGGGTCTTTTTTTTTAACATCTTTTTCAAACTCAGAAGACACCGCCATCAGTTGGTGCTCCAGCATGCACAACAATGGGATAGCTTTTCCCAAATTACAGTCCTCCTGGCTGACTGCACGCGTGAAGAACTCAAAAGGACGAAGCATGTCTGTCAGGCTTTTAACTATGTCCCATTGCGCCGCACCCATCCGCAGGTCCTCCTTCTGAGATGTACCCTCTGTTAAGAAATAGTGATCGAGTACCGTATACTGCTCATACAGACGCTCAAGCATGTAGAAGGTTGAGTTCCAACGTGTTGCCACCTCCTGGATGAGTGCTTTCACTGGTATTCGACTTTGAAGTAGCAGCCTCCTCAGATGCTTCCGGGCCTTAAAAGAATGGCTGAAATGGTTGCACATTTTGCGGCAGGTGGCCATTACCACGAACGCTGCACTGTCTCTATCACTCAAGAATTTTTGAACTACCAGGTTGATACAGTGCGCCAAACACGGCACTCTGAAATAGCCACCCAGCGACATGGCCTTAACTACATTGGCGCCATTATCCGTGGAAACATAACCAATCTGGCGTTTTTTTGGGGATAGCATTTTCAAGACCTTTTTGTTAAACTCGTCCAAAATGTTTTGGGATGTGTGACTTTTCTCCAAGCCAAACATGGCTAGTGTTGCATGTTTCCGAGCAGCTTTAAAAACTTGGTCCGGGTCAACACCTGCGTTTAGCTTTGCTTTAACACCTGAAAAAGAGACCCAGTGTGCAGTGATGCACATGTAATCAGCGCCTGCGCCACTGGTCCACATGTCTGTTGTCAGATGTATTGTGTGAACAGCACTCTTCTGCAAAGCTGCCCCAATCGCCTCCAGCACATCTTCATGTAGTGCTGGAACCGCAACTCTGGCAAAATAGAACCGGCTAGGAACCTTCCATTTAGGGCAGAGCGTTGCCACTAATTCTAGAAAACCTACCGCTTCTACAAAAGAAAAAGGGAGAAGGTCCACAGCTAGCATTTTAGCCAGCTTAGTGTTATACAGACGCGTCAGTGGGTGGTTGCGTTCATATGGCACGTCTGAAGAAAACATGGTTCTAATGTTGCCCTGGACCAAGCATTTACGGGATGATAATGACTTCGTTGACCCAATTTTGCTCGCTGGTGAACTTTTGCGCGTTGGTGTCTCACTCGCTCCAACACTCTTAGTGTGCCTCACATTGGGTGTGCTGCTGACAGGGGTACTGGGTGTAAGGGAAGTGTTTGACACGTCTTCTTCCTCCTCGTCATCATCAGATGCAACATCAACGTTTTCTTGACTTCCAATTCGGGCTTCCTTGATCGCATCTAGGTGCGCAAACCATTTGACAGTGTGCTTTCTCTCAAGATGACCTCTCTGGCCTCCGGTACCATAGTTGGTACCTGACTTACCACGACTAACTGCAAGCTTACAAAGGGTACAAATGGCAAACTTTGGACTTTTTTGGCAAACAGTAAAGAAGTCCCAAACTGGGGACTTGAAGTGTCTGTGGGGCCTGGAGGAGGCGGCGATACTGGTGGTGGTGGTCATGATGCTAATGCCAGATGAAGTGGAGGATCTGGATTGCCCAACTTTTGTACGTTGTGCACTTTCACCGCCACTAATTAAGGTCGAGGTGGATGGAGGTCCCTTCTTGCCAGAAAGAAATATGGAAGCGGTACGGTTGGTGTACTACTTAACTCCAATGATTGTGGTGGTGTTTCCACTGCCTCCTCGTCGACAACATCATCATCATCACGCTCAGCAGCTTTTCGGGCTAGGGTCAAAATGTCTGTTTGCTGCATGCCCGCTGGAGCTGCAGTGACCTTTATGATGACTGGGTCGTTGTTGTCAGAGTCTTCATCAGCAGCAGTATCCGCCACTTCTTGTTGAGCCTCATCATCACACTCCATAACTCTGAGACTTTGGACGAGCTTCCTTTTACGCTTAACTACCTTTGTCAGATCATGGTGTGCCTCACTCTCAGGCAGTGGTGCTGGTTCCCAATTTTGATCCGTATCATCAGAAGGAGGTGTGCTTGAAGAAGATGTAGACACCACCCTTGATCTCTTCCTTGCTAGGGGTGTGGAAGACAATGAATGATCATCAGGAGGAGTGTCTTCCTCAAATGATACCTCGCCTTGATTGTTGATTTCCTGATGTGCCCCTACTTCGGGAGGAACAACTATTGTGGGCACTTGTGACCCTCCATGCACCTCTGCTTGCGCATCTCCTTGCGCTGCCTCTCCTTCCACATGTACTTGGGCTTGTACTTGCACATGTGATTGTTGTTGCGGCTGTGGTTGTTCAACACTCGTCAGATGAGCTACAACAACCTGTGTTGATTGAGGGACATTGCTGCTGCTTTCTTGCGATGAGCCAACATCACTGGTCGATGGTGATTGAACAACTATATTGGCTGCCTCTGCAGCACTCAAGGGCTTGGACTTAAGTTGGCGTGGTGGTGGTGGTGGCACTGAGCCCAATGGAGCGGGGGTGCTGCTGCCAGCTTGGTCCCCAGCAGATCCCGCTGCTGCTGCAGGCATACTTTTTTTTTTACTCCCAAAAAAAGGGGCGGGCGGCACACCAGTCTCCTTGGTAACTTGCTTCTTCTGCTCCTTACTGGCACCTTTCTTGCTAGAGGAGCTACGGGTAACTTTTTTTGGGGCCATCTTCTTCAGAGCAGGTCAGAACAGCAGGCAGCAGTTGCACGAGTTGCAGAGTTGTCTGTGTCCAGACGTGACGTCGCGTGACGTTATGCTGCACACACACACCGCTGCAGGACTTCTTCCTGGCACTGGTGGTTCTCTTGAGTCTTGTGCACCTAAAAGCAATGGAAGACAGAGGAACATCAGTTCAGTTATACACCCCAAAAAATCGACAAAACACAGAAAAATCAGCACAATCCCATGCCATCCATGATGTTTACATTAAAGACACCCCACAGAAAGACTAGGGCCATGCAAGTATGCAATACTCACTACCCCTGGGCATAATGGATGAAAAGTAGGCAAAATAAGTGCAGGCCTCAGACACTGCCTCTCTTCAAAATGGCCCCTTACACCCCAAGCCAGTCCACATCAACAGTACACCCCAAAAAAACTGAAAAACAGCCAAATATCACCACAATCCAATGCCATCCAGGATGTTTACATTAAAGAGAGTGAGACCACACTACAGGCACACTCAGTCCATGCACCACTACCCCTGGGCAAAAGGCCACACCAGCAGCCCCAAAAAAAAGACAAAAACAACAAAAAACAGCACAATCCCAGCCCATCCATGGCCTCAATGGTGTTTAAATTCAAGAGGACACCCCACAGAAAGACTAGGCCCATGCAACACTCACCACCCCTGGGCAAAGGGCCCCACCAGCAGCCCCAAAAAAAACGACAAAAAACAATAAAATCAGCACAATCCCAGCCCATCCATGGCCTCAATGGTGTTGAAATTCAAGAAGACACCCCTCAAAAACACTAAGCCCATGCAACACTCACTACCCCTGGGCATAATGGATGAAAGGTAGGCAAAATAAGTGCAGGCCTCAGACACTGCCTCTCTTCAAAATGGCCCCTTGCACCCCAAGCACATGTTGCCTGTACCAGCCAGCACTCAAGATGGCCACCACCACCACCCACATGGCCAGTCCACATCAACAGTACACCCCAAAAAAACAGAAAAACAGCCAAAAATCACCACAAACCAATGCCATCCAGGATGTTTACATTAAAGAGAGTGAGACCACACTACAGGCACACTCAGTCCATGCACCACTACCCCTTGGCAAAAGGCCACACCAGCAGCCCCAAAAAACGACAAAAAACACAAAAAACAGCACAATCCCAGCACATCCATGGACTCAATGGTGTTTAAATTCAAGAAGACACCCCACAGAAAGACTAGGCCCATGCAACACTCACTACCCCTGGGCATAATGGATGAAAAGTAGGCAAAATAAGTGCAGGCCTCAGACACTGCCTCTCTTCAAAATGGCCCCTTCTTACACCCCAAGCCAGTCCACATCAACAGTACACCCCAAAAAAACAGAAAAACAGCCAAAAATCACCACAATCCAATGCCATCCAGGATGTTTACATTAAAGAGAGTGAGACCACACTACAGGCACACTCAGTCCATGCACCACTACCCCTGGGCAAAAGACCACACCAGCAGCCACAAAAAAACGACAAAAAACACATAAAACAGCACAAACCCAGCCCATCCATGGCCTCAATGGTGTTTAAATTCAAGAAGACAGAAAGACTAGGTCCATGCAACACTCACTACCCCTGGGCATAATGGATGAAAAGTAGGCAAAATAAGTGCAGGCCTCAGACACTGCCTCTCTTCAAAATGGCCCCTTACACCCCAAGCCAGTCCACATCAACAGTACACCCCAAAAAAACAGAAAAACAGCCAAAAATCACCACAATCCAATGCCATCCAGGATGTTTACATTAAAGAGAGTGAGACCACACTACAGGCACACTCAGTCCATGCACCACTACCCCTGGGCAAAAGGCCACACCAGCAGCCCCAAAAAAACGACAAAAACAACAAAAAACAGCACAATCCCAGCCCATCCATGGCCTCAATGGTGTTTAAATTCAAGAGGACACCCCACAGAAAGACTAGGCCCATGCAACACTCACCACCCCTAGGCAAAGGGCCCCACCAGCAGCCCAAAAAAAACGACAAAAAACAATAAAATCAGCACAATCCCAGCCCATCCATGGCCTCAATGGTGTTTAAATTCAAGGAGACACCCCTCAGAAACACTAGGCCCATGCAACACTCACTACCCCTGGGCATAATGGATGAAAAGTAGGCAAAATAAGTGCAGGTCTCAGACACTGCCTCTCTTCAAAATGGCCCCTTACACCCCAAGCACATGTTGCCTGTACCAGCCAGCACTAAAGATGGCCACCACCACCACCCACATGGCCAGTCCACATCAACAGTACACCCCCAAAAAAACAGAAAACCAGCCACAAATCACCACAATCCAATGCCATCCATGATGTTTACATTAAAGAGAGTGAGACCACACCACAGGCACACTCAGTCCATGCACCACCACCCCTGGGCAAAAGGCCACACCAGCAGCCCCAAAAAACGACAAAAAACAATAAAATAAGCACAATCCCAGCCCATCCATGGCCTCAATGATGTTTAAATTCAAGAAGACACCCGACAGAAAGACTAGGCCCATGCAACACTCACCACCCCTGGGCAAAGGGCCCCACCAGCAGGCCCAAAAAAACGACAAAAATCAGCACAATCCCAGCCCATCCATGGCCTCAATGGTGTTTAAATTCAACAAAACTGTTGTATCATGCACCCATAACCAACCCTGGTCCTACTGGATACTGTGGCTACCCACAATATAATTTATTTAATGTTCTGAAAAAGTTCCAAAATTGTAGTTGCAGCAACTGTAATGCCCCAAACAAACTTACTTGTGAAAGTTGATTTCTAATCCAAAAGTGATCCAAAGACAGTCAAAAAGGCCTCAAATCCAAATATCCAGCAGCACCCACAAAAAGTAATCCTTCCAGCTCCAGATCCAAATGAAAGTGACCAGGAGATGGACAAAGCACTGGGAGGAGCCTGCTGGACAGGAACAGGAAGTTGGAGACTGTGGGGCACTTCCTTCCTCCCCCCCCAAAAATGGACTCCTTGCAAAAAAAAAGGCCATGCAAATGTCAACCTGGGGAGTGATTCTGATAAAAATCATAATTTTCTGAAGGTTTATCCTGTTTGCTGGTGATTTTCTTGTGCAGAATTGCAAAATCTCTATTTCGCGAGTGCGAGATTGTTCCTTTCCGCCGCAACTACGTGTTCGCAATTGCGAACTCTCGCGAGGTGTGCTGTGCAAGGTGGCAAGCCGCGATTACGTATTCGCGGGCGCCAAACGCCCGCGGGATCACGCAGCAAGATCCAAAATGGCGCGGCACTCGCAAAATATGATCGAGAAAAACAACTCGGCAAACGCTTAATGACGGAAAGTGAACGCCGTGCACCACGCCGCGCGCCGCAACCAAGCAAAAAATCCGCCGCGAGCGGATTCACGGATTTTCGACAAATTCGCGAGAGTTCGCGGATTGCGAATTTGCCGAAAATCCGAAAAATCCGCGATCGGAGCGGATTTTACGCCCATGCTTAGTGTTGATTTATTTTTTTAAGGAGATTCACCGGTTCCAACTGTGATGCACCCATTCTGCTCATGCAACAGGGTCAATACACCAGTTCTGCTACACAATGGAGGTGCATTGAATTCACTGGAGCAAGCACCAGGGACCACTTGCAATGGATCAGGCATAAGAGTAGGGGGTAAGACTTTGATATCTCTGAGTCTCAGGAAACAGAAGGCAAGCCAACAATCCCTTGGAGATAACTCTGGGTTTAAGGGAGAATCTAGCTCTTCCTCCGTAGGGTCAGAGGGCAGCAGGTAGCATGGCAGCACAGCAGAAAAACAGTTCTTCCAAAGCAACAGTCCGTCGAGTGACAATCCTTGTAGCAGGACAGCTGTTCATCTGACAGAGATTCTTTGCAGGTTCAGAAGTGTCTGATTTGGTATTGTCAGAGACCCAGTACTTATATCCAGTTGTGCCTTTGAAGTGGGGGTCACTTTTCATGAAGAATCTTTGATGCACAGAGGTCCTTTCCTCCTAGGCCTGGCTCCAGACTGACTACAGGGGGTAATCAACCCTTTGTTAGGGCACAGGACAATGCCTTTTCAGGTGTGTCAGCTCCTCCCTCCCATCCTGACCAGGATGAGCCATCCGAATGGAGAAGGGCACTCAGGCACATCTAACCTTCATTTGTGTGTGACTATCTAGAAGGAATGCACAAAGTCAAGCCGTCACCCACCACAAACATGTATTGGAGACAGGCGTCATGGGGCATGCACACAGAGCTTTTTGAGCAGGGAAATACCAACTTTCTAAAAGGGGTATTTCTAAAACAGTAATGTTAAATCCAACTTTACAAGTAAAGAGGATTTACCGTTATCATTCCAATGATATGAAACAAGACAGAGCTACTCCTTCTCAATCAGGAATTACAGCTTAAAAGTGTAATAAGGAATTCTTAATGTTAACCTATGAGAGGAGCAGGCCTCAGAGTAGTGAAAAACAAATGTATGTTTTTTTCACTACTAGGACATGCAAAACTTAAAAGTACATGTCCTACCTTTTATTTACACAGCACCCTGCTCTATGGGCTACCTAGGACCCACTTGAGGGGTGACCTATGTGTAATAAAAGGGGAGTTTAAGGCTTAGCAAGGGGCTTTAAATGACACGTTGGATTGCAATAAAACTGCACACACAGGCTCTACAATAGCAGGCCTGAGACATATTTAAAGGGCTACTTGTGTGGGTGGCACAATCGGTGCTGCAGGCCCACCAGTAGCATTTAATTTACAGGCCATGGTCACAGGTAAGGGTGGGCAGTCACCTCTACTCTATCGAGAGAGTTTGCAGAGTTTTTGGCAGTTTGTGAAGTTCAGTAAAATTCTCCGCCCAGCGTAGTGCGACAAAGTTTACTGGCGCCCACACCTAATCATTAGCAATGGCAAGCACATTCTGCTCAGTATCCACAGTCTCAGGAGAGCCCGTGGCACCGACTGATAAGTGTGAAGAACACTCCGCTTGTATCGAGGTCCAAGGATGTGCCTGGGGGAGAACCTCTCCTGCATGGAGCAATTTATTTTCTTCACAGCAATGCTGAGGCAATTTCACATTAGTTGGCCTGATGACTTATCAGCCCCAAACCTTACTAGACATTTTGGAACAGGACACATGCCATCGCCCTTTAAAATGAGGTTGAGGTGCCGTCTGCAAAATTAGATTGAGCCATGGAAATGGAGCTGTATCCATACAGTAGTGATGCCCCTATGGCCACAAAACCTCCATTGGTTCAAAGTATGTGATCGCTGCATAATAATTTCAAAGATTTCATGTTTTTGTGCTTTTGTTGCATTTTTTTCTACTCTGGTGATCTTGAGATATTTATTTTATTCCAACATTCTTACTGCTGATGATATGTCAGAATATGGTTGTTGCTACTCGTTAACGTTGTCACACCACAAAATGTTGCAATATGTAAAAATTAAACACACCATTTTTGGTGCTTCTGAATAAAGTCTGCTCAGTATCCACGCACCCCCCTTAAAAAGCATGCTCCATAGCTGCGTGCAAGCCCCCTGTGATAAGTAAATACTCTACACTCCAATGACAAGCACTCCTCTCCAACAGCAAACACGCACAACTACAGCAAGCATGCCCACCATGGCACTGTAACAATTCGCAAGGAACACCTGCAATCACAAGACTGCGCCCTGAAGTCCATCCTGGGATTCCAGGTGCAAACTCTTGAAATGGTATGAGTGATAATGACAAAGTTACACAATAACACTCCACCTTCAGCAACCATGACACAGCCGGATCTCTCTGTGAACTCGTGAACCAGGGATGTCCGGGTATCTAGCAGGGCAGAGTTTCAAATGGCAACAGGGAAAGCTCATTCTTTTATCATGTCAAGGTCGATACAATGAGTGCTGTGGAGATGGAAATAGCATCAACCCACTTTTCTGGGTTAAGAGTACATTCCACTTACTGTGTGAGCAATCAGTAATAAAGTGACTATGTGATGTTCGCCAAGGAGGGGATGTGAGTGGCAGGGGCAGAAATACCTGTCCCCCGAGACAGCCATAGCTGGAATAATAGTTCACGGATCCAAAATGATTATTCACTGTGATAAATATTCAGAAATGGAGCTGACGTGTGTTTGCACCATCCAGACATTACTCACAAATGTTAATTAAATCCTCTTGCAGCGGTTCTCACGGCGGGCAGCAGGCTGACGGGTGCATGCCCTGCCACCGGGGGGGGGGGCGGGGGGGGGGGGGGGTGATCCAGCTTGTAGTAAGATGAACTATGCCTAGACCGCTGCTGACACTGGAAAACCAGAAGGGCTGGGACAGAGTTGGTTGTATGTGTGGAGAGCTGCAGTAAGAGACAGGGTGGGTGAGCAAGCCTGGCTGGCGCATGCCTTTTGCACTTGGCTGGGGTCTAACCTGGAGCAATTAGGGCATTCACCCCATGCTGCCCCTCCCCCACCCAATGACCTTCCTGTTATACTGGAGGTGTTTCCGAAGGTCACCCAACGGTGGGGTCCAGCACGCCTGGACTAATTCGTCCTTCAAAAGAAGGTCACCCCTTCTCCCAGTGTTTACTGCACGGTTTACAGAGGGGAGGGCGCACGGTGATGCTCGCACTTCCGTTACTGAGCCCCAAAGGGTCTTTGTTGACATCTTCAAATACCATACAAAAAGGACAGGATGCAATAAGGGAAACACTACTTAAAAGTCCTGGCTTCGTACCAGGTGCCTCTACTATACTCAGGCACGCTTTGGCAACATGACAGCACATTCTTGCTCTACAGTAACCCCAATCCTAACTAGTGGTGGGTGCTCTGATTAGTGTCAAAACTCTAGGCATCCTCTTCAAAGGCATTGTTTGTATCCGAAAAAAGATGTACAGACCTCTCCTTGGACAAACTGCCCTCGTGAATAATGTTTGCTATTTCATTTTAGGAGACAGACCAAAACGAAAGTGATTTCAAAATGCGATTTAATTCACCAAGCCTAGTCATTGGCCAAGGATTAGCAAAACACAAATATGCCCTACAAGAGCACTGCACATTTTTCCTGACGACAACATATATGTACTCCAGATATGACAATGTCCAAGGCATGGTGGGTGGCACCCCTTTATCCTGAATCCTGCTATTCATATACAGCTAGATTCATGAAGCCAAATTGCGATTGCAATAGCTGCGAATTAGCAATTGCGATTGCAATTAGAAGGAAAGGAATTCATGATACCGAAATCTCAAAAAATGAGAATTCGCAAAATAAAAATTGCGATTTCGCAAATAAAATCGCAGATACCTGGAAGAAAGCCGTTAGCGATTCTGAATTTGCGAGAAACCATGGAATCTGCGAATTCATTTGCAAAATCGCAAAACATTCGCAATCGCCATTCATGAAAATTCGCAAAATGCGATAAACCTGTAAATCGCTATTTGCGACGCGCAAATTAAGAAGAACACAAACCAGGTGGTAACCATTAAGGAAAAAAAAAAATTCTTCAAAAAACGGTTAACAAACTACCAACAGATGCAGGCCTGACCAAACACATTTAAGGACATGCAGCTGGAGCCTGAGGACTCTCACAATGCCAGGACTCTACATGGTGGTGAGGCGGCGAAGGCTACAGCGAGCGGAACAGAACAGACGTAGAATCCAGGAGCGGATATTCCGCCAGCGGGTCACCCTTCTGGGCCAAACCAGGGAGCAAATTTATGCAATGTACCGCCTGTCTGGGGCAATGATCATCAAGCTGATCCAGGATCTAGACCCCCTGATGCAGCACCCAACAAGGAGGACCAATGCCGTGCCCACACATGTGCAGGTATTGTGCTGCCTGCACCTCCTGGCCTCCGGAAGCTTCCAGGGGATGGTCGCTGTTGCAGGGGGGATATCCCAGCCCACCATGTCCCGCTGCCTAAGGAGTTTCCTGGAGGCTATGCTGACCCGGCTACACCACTATGTCTCATTCCCCACCAGCCAACAGGACCTGAATGAGACCAAGCTGCAATTTTACAACGTTGCACAATTTCCACATGTTATAGGATGCATTGACTGTACCCACATCCACATCTGCCCCCCTGCTGAAACGGAGTACATGTACCGCTACCGGAAAAACTACCACTCCCTCAATATCCAGATGGTGTGCAATGCAAAAACATACATCACGGACATAGTGGCACAGTACCCGGGGAGCACACATGACTCCTTCATATTCAGGCACAGCGGCATCTACACACGACTGGCGAGGGGAGACTTTGGGGAAGGACACCTACTAGGTAAGTACACATGCCCCAAAATAGTACACTGTGATCATGTAGCTGCGCAGAACAGGCACTCACCCTCTGCTCCTTTCATTCAGGTGACAGCGGCTACGCTCTCCGTGAGTACCTCCTCACCCCATACCTCAACCCTGCAACACCACAGCAACGGCGATTTAATGCAGCACACATACGCACAAGAAATGTTATTGAGAGTACATTTGGCCTTTTGAAGAGCAGGTTCCACATACTTCACAAGACTGGTGGGGCCATGAAATACGAGCCTGAGGTCTGCTGCCGCATCGTGGCCGTATGTGCTATCCTCCACAACATTGCTACCAAGCGCAGGATACCAGTGGAGATATCTGGCAGTGAGTCGGATGGGGACAACCACCCACCTCCACATGTGCGTCATGCACGCGGGGAAAATCCTGCTGAAGGACACAGGCGCCGCAACCACATCACCATTAACTGTTTCTAGAGCACCCATACCCCTCACTTAACACTGCACTCATGCATGACTAATGTAATAATGACATGAGTGTGATTCAAGTCAGACCATAAAACTTTATTGTTAATGCACAATAAAGTGGACTTTTGTTTATTTGGTGTCACATGAGGACAGTATTTCTTCATACCTCCCCATGCAGGGGTAGAGGGCTTGCAGGGGTCTCCAGCATGGCCCCACCAACAGTGTCCAAGTACTCACTGGCGGTTGCGACGAGACGCACCAAGTCGTCTTTCTGGGTCCTGAGGGACGGTGTTGGCCCGGGTTGATGCTGTGGGCCTGCTGCTGTGGCGACGTACAGGCACAGGCAGCAATGATGTGCTGCTGTTTGTCGATGCTACCTCGCTCACATCGTCAGGCCCCCCTGGTTCTCCATGGGCAGTGGGCTGGCTGCCGAGCACTGCTGCTGTTAGCAGATCAAGTGACCTGGCCACATCCTGGCAACACTGTACCATCTGGCCCTGCATGGCAAGTGATCTGCGTGCCAGCTGTGACGTCTCATTACCAACAATGTGGTTCGACCTGGTGTAGGCCGACAGGCGGGCCAGTAGTTGGCGGTGGCGGCGGCGGGTCATGTCCTGCTGGGCTACCAGCAGCTGGCTGTTCTCCCTGACAGCAGCGGTCATCTGGGCGATATTTTGGCCATTGGCCTGCAGCTGTGTGTGGATTGCTGCCAGGTGACGCGCCTGGGTACGGTGCACCACCAGCATGCGGCGTTCAATGGCCAGGCCAGGATCAGGAAGAAGGAGTGCCCTGCCCGTGCCTGTTGCGGCCTGACGCTGCTGGCGCCTCAGTGCGCTGGAGTCTGTTCTTGATCCAGCTGTGCGCCTCGTCTGCCTCCTAGGCGCTGGTGGTGTGGCCTGTACCACTGCTGTGGGTGTCTGTTGGGGTGTTGGCTGGACACCTGTGGCTGCAGGGGTGGCCCTGTGCACACGGGGTGGTGGTGGTGGAAGCACTGCAGGTGGCGGTGATGGACCGGGTTGTTGGTTGGACTGGCCCTCACCCTCAGTGTCCTCCTGGGTCTCCGCGATGTGCAGGGCCTCGCTATCAGTGCTGGGTTGGTCGACAGCACCTATGATGTAAAGGGTGCATGATTAATGTTATGTCTCTTGCACATGAGATGTTGATACATGCATGCAGGCTTGCTTTCCCTGACTGGCTTTTGGAATTACTTTGATTTGACAGGTCTGGCTGTGTTGAGCTATCTGGCGATTTATGATTTCACTACAACTACCATAATGCAATGGGGCATTTCAGGTGTGCATGGCCTGCATTACTGGGGATGTCATATTGCTAGCCCAGGAGTCATGTGCATTGTTGGGGGACAGGGTCGCAGTCGCATGGCACTTACCTTCTGATTGTTGGCTGGGTCGGGACGAGTCCAGCTGGATTACCCCCACGCAGGCTTCTGGTGCGATGGTGTCCTCTATGAGGTCCTCCAATGGAGTGTTTGGTGTGGCAATAGGTTCCCCTCCACCGGTGGACAGTCGCTCCCCAAGCCTCTCAGCAATACGCTCCTTTGAACGACCTCTCAGGTCGTACCAGCGCTTTTTGAGGTCATCAATTGACCGCTGGGTCACCCCCACCGAATTTACTTTAGCGCGGATGCACAGCCAGATCCGGCGCTTGTCTGCCTCTGGCCGAAGAGGCGTGCATGGTCCTTGGTGACCCCCTCAATCAAATACTCGAGTTCTAGTTCTGAGAACTTGAATTTTCGCTTCCTCCCTTCCCCACTGTTCCCTGCTGCATCCTGGGACATGTTGAGGATTTGGGTCCTGCTGGGGTGCTGCACAGTCAAAGGTTTGGAGCCCTTCAGAATGCTGCTTCCACTCCCTGGCTCTGTGTTCTGTTTGTGGGTGGGAACAGCCTACTTCCTGGTTGTGATGTCATCAATGGGCTCGAAATACGACTTCCTGTTTTTGCGATCTCGCAGTTAGCGAGATCGCAAAAAGCGATATCGCTAATTGCGAGATCGCAATTTCTACAAGGGAAAATGCAGATTCTGCGAAATGTAAGCGATTGTGGCAAAATCGCAATCGGCAATTGCTGCCGATTGCGATTCGCTTTTTTCAATCGCATTTCTACATGAATGCCATTCTGCGATTTTCAAATTGCGATTCGCTATTTCTCGCAAATTGCTAATCGCAGAATGGCACCTTCATGAATCTGGGTGATAGTTTACACGAGATAGCTCGGAAGCATGCCTGACGGGCAGTTTGCCCCGCGCTGGGTCCCTGTGGCTAACGGTACGAGATTCCCCAGCCTCCACCTGCCCTCTGCCTCCCTCCATGGCCCTTTGATTTTTACTGCTCTTCAGAGCCCCGGGTTTAATGGTAATTTGCCGCGCAGGCGGGGGTGTCACCTCACCAGACAGTTTGAGTTTTGCACTCTCAAACTTGCTACCCTAATGGAAAAGTTTGTGATCGAGCCATCACTCAGCAACAAATCACTTCCATTGAGTGTGGCACGCATTCTGTGCAGGAAAATGCTGCTGGCCTGTTGTAGGAAGCTGGGTTTCGGTTGTAGTAACCCCACCACTTTTTGCCAGATTTCTGATGCACTTTGACTTGAGGTGTCCTGAGTCCCTGTCAATCAGGATCCCAGGGCCTGTGTTCTTTCCCAAAACTGTACTTTTGTGCCCCCAATTGGCACCTCACTGGCCACATGCAAGTCCCTTGTAAAAGGTACCATGGGTACCAAGGGCACTGTGACCAGGGAAGACCTCTAAGGGCTGCAGCACATATTGTGAAACATAGTGTGTCCTGTTCCTTAACTCACACACTGCCATTGCAAGCTGCATGTTTTGGTGCAGAGAAAAGTGAAGAGTCAGCATGTCATACATTTCTGTGTGCCATGCCCTCTACCCACTGCCTATGGTATAGATAAGGCACCCCTCTAGCTGGGTGCACTATACCACTGGTGAGGGTGCAGTTGCATGAGCACTGTACCACTACAGTGTCTAGGTCCCTTTGTAGGCATTGTAAGCGCAGTAAAGCCATAAAAGAGTACATGGTCTGGGAGTTTTTCATTATGGACTCCACAGCCCCATAATGGCTTTTACTGAATTCTAGGAAGTTTTGTATCAAACTTCTCAGCATAATAAACCCAACACTGATGCCAGTGTGGGATTTATTATACAATGTACTCAGAGGGCATCTTAGAGATGCCCCCTGAAAAATGACGAGCCTCTGGTGGGTTCCCTGACTGGTACACACCAGCCTGCCACCACGAGAAATGTTTCTGGACCCCTTGGGTGGGAGCATTCCCTCCCTGGCCCCAGAAAGAGAGACTTTCTGGGCAGAGGTGGTCACACCTCCCCCAGGTTAGAAAGAGCAACTTGTGGCACGGGAGCTTCAAAGGCCTTGCCACCTTTTTAACGCGACCACCAGCCTCTCCTGCTATCAGGAGCAGGCCCCCTTCCTGTCTCCCCTCCTTTTTGGCAGGAAGACATGTGGGAAAAGTTAGAACAGCCAAGAAGGTGTGCCCACCTATGCCAACCCCAACTGTCAGGTGGGGGAGGAGAAGTGAAGCCCACTCTTCAGTGCCCGCCATCTTGCAGATGGCAGGCACTCTCCAATCAGGGAGAGCACACCAAGGGCGTAGTCACCCTAAGGTCAGTAGCCCATTGGCTACTGACCTCAAGACCCCTAAGATGCCCCCTAAATGCAGTATTTGGGGGGCAGCCTTGAACCAAGTAGGCAGATTCCCACAACCTATGAAGAAGAAGGACGAAAGAAGACGCCCAGTAGGGGAGACTGCAGAGAAGAACTGACTTGTCCCCAGCCCTACCGGCCCATCTGCTGGTTCCAGAGATCCTGCACCAAAAGTCTCCTTGTGATGCAGCCAACGACCTCCAGAACCCCTGGGAGGACTGACTGCCATCCACAAAGCTCCTGTGTACAGCAGCTCTGTTCAAAAGAATCTCCAAGGTAAGACTCAGAGCCTTCTGAGGACAAAGAAACCCAACACCTGGAACCACCACTGCACCCGTCGCCCATGGACCGAGGTCGAGTGGTCCACCATTCCCAGCGATATCCCCCAGCGCTCCAGAGTGAGTGCACCATGTTTTGACCACTATAGTACTCCCAGACGTCACCTGCAGCCACTGCATAGAGAACCACCCCTGCATTCAGCTGCACTACGCCCTGGAGAAGGGAACCCGAAGTGCACCTACGTCCCCGAGCCCTACACCTTACTTGCCCAGCCATTGGTTCCTCCCAGAAGTCTTCCTTGACTGAGCCTGCAGCCAAAATCTAAAACCGGGAACTCCCATAGAAAAACAACAGGGCACCCAATGCCAAAACAGCACTCTGCACCTGGCCGCCCCTGTGCCGCTGTGGGTAAACCTTGTGTGCTAACTCGAATTCCCCTTTGCCCTGAGCTTAAGTCCAGGAGCTTTGTGCCTATAATCTTGTGGCCTACTTGTGAGCAGCCATCAACCGGAAGCCCCCTATCCCCCATTGGATAACATTGGGCCTCAGCACTCTGCACCCGGACGCCCTAGAGCAACCGAGGGTGCTTTGAGAGAGCATCCTCGACCCTGGGGGAACACTGGTTCTAACCCCAGAATGCCAACTCCAAAACCTAAGTATTTACCGATAAACCGATAACACTGTTTTCTCCCATAGGACTGCATTGACAGCTTTTCTATGAAAAATCTTCTGTGTGTAGTTGGTTTGTATGAAACCCTAAGAAATTGCAAAAGTATGAAACCTGTTTTACTTACCTTTTCTCTAGGAATGTCCGGGTGTGATATCAAGGCATATCACACTGAGTAGAAAAAGTAACTTAAAAAGTAATCTGCAAAGGTAACTTGAAAAGTAATCTGAAAAGTAATTCTACTGTTTTCTCAACAAATTACTTACCTGTAAATTAATCGAGCTGCATTCAAGCTGCATTCAAATTGTATTTCACAGAATAATTCCTGCAAAGTATGATATACTTACCTGTACCAGGCTTGGCTTAAAAGTAAACTTTTAACTAAACTAAATAATATGTTTTACACAAACAATTTGGTATGAGTTCAGTCTTTGAGTGTGTGGCATCATTTCTTGCCTGAGTGCGTACAATAAATGCTTAACACTACCCTCTGATAAAGCCTTACTGCTCGTCCACACTACCACAAATAGAGAGTACAGTATTATCTACTTTTATCTCTGCCTATCTTTGGGGATCCACTGGACTCTGTGCATACTATGCCTTACTTTGGTATAGTATAAACAGAGCCAGCTTCCTACACCTGTCTGCTGCGTGCGCTGCACCTTGTGTATAGTGTGTCCAGCACCAGTCACTGGAGGATCTACGTGCGATCTACGCACACAGACTCAATGTGTAGGGCAAAAGCCTAGACCATCATATTCTTTTGGTGAGTAACAATTTACTCCAGACAGTGTAACAATATGTGAAGGTGGGGTGTTATGAGTGTGTTTTGCACCTAGTGGGTGTTTAATGGACTCGGATGTATGACGTTACAACGCAGGCTATTACAACGCCTGCCTTTACAACGCGGTTTTTACATCGCAATCCATTACAACGCATAGCGCTTTGGGGTGCTGGATAGTGAATAGTTTAATTTACTATTCCAACTCCAGTCCCCGTGGACACTAGGGAAGGTGTTGGATAGTAAATGAAACTTATTCCCTATCCTAGAGCGCCCCCCAGCGCAATGCTTTGTAATGGTTTGCGTTGTAATGACCGCGTTGTAATGGTAGTGCGTTGTAAAAGTTTCGTTGTAAAGGTTGTTCACCGGTGGACTCAGACTGCGATGTCATGTTGATGAAGTGTGCTCTGTGATGTCAAGAGGGTTGGGGAGGGGATGCCGAGAAGTCTGACGAAGAGCTGCTAGAAGTAGTGCTTTTCCGAAGAGCTGGAAGATTATTCACCTTCCTCCTTAATAATGAAAGATATTGACACAGCAAGCATCACGTGTACGGCAAATCAGAAATCTGACAGTCATGGAACTCTGTGGAATTTCATGGAGTGAGTTCCACCCACCCTTAGGCACAGGTAGTGCACTCTACTAAGGACTTTTAGATAAATTAAATACCCAATTGTGGATAAAGCAATTTAACCATGTTTAGGGGAGAAGCACATGCGCTTTAGCACTGGTCAGTGTGGTAGAGTGCTCAGAGTACTAAAGCCAACAAAAAGCAGGTCAAAAAAAGAGGAGGAAGAAGGCAGAATGTTTGGGGCGATCCTTCAGAGAGGGCCATTTTCCAACACCATGTCTGAAATCGGAATCACGAATCTCAGCAACAGGGCTGTTGATGCTTGTCCCACCATTCCTCCTGCGACCCATGACTTCTGGCCACATCTATATTGTGTTGTGCTAATCTGGTGAAAAACCTAGGCGATAAGTTATAATTATCACTCCCAGGGGTATATTCACAAGAACGTGTGATAACTACCGCATGGGTAGCGTAACACAACTTTCAACATCGCAGCCTATCACGCCAAAACAAATCTGTGACAACGTGGAGTTCACAACACGGCGGTAGCATCCAATAGTTTGCAGACACCTCGGCCAATGCCTGCGACACAACCATCTCAACGGAGATAGAAAGTCAAACACTAACGCGAAAAAACATGCGATGGGCAAAAGCAAGATAAGAAAACAGTGACAACCAGCGCTAGGGCCGCAATACTCACGTGCAATGCGGGAAAAAGCACAGGAACAGCATACGGAAAATGCCACAGAACAAAATTCATAAACAGCGGAGTACCACGGATGCACCCTGGCAAACTACAGAGGAAAACACACTAGAGACATAAATGAGAGAAAAATACGGAAATATAAGAGGGACACCCTCGATAATAAACTTGGAGAAGTGTACACGTGGGCGGAGATCTACGCCCAAAAAAGAAGGAATCGACAATACTCTCAACACACCGTCACCGATACTTCTTCATCGGGTAGTGAAATATCACAAAGGTCACAAAGAACTCCACCAGCTGGAGTACATGATACCTCTCAACTCGAACAACCAACCACCAGTGTCACCACTGAGAAAAGTCCTTTTTTAGATCAGGGACAAGCCCAAAAAGGAGACCCAGGCGGGGAAAAAGAAAAAGAAAAGGACAGGGAAGCACCAAACACCAGGAGTACGACAATGCCGAAGAAGGACAAAGAACAGAAGAAAAAAGTAGTACAGAACAGCTAGTCATCAACATCAGTGATTATGAACTGAGTACATATGAAAAAGACCTTTTACAGAGAGGGACATCGTTCGTACCAACTACAACTACGGATGCATTAGAATTGGAAGTAAGTTTCTTTAAACTCATGCGCAAACTAAGGCTAAGGCACTTTTTTGGTAACATACTACCTAAGATTGACACACAGGAACCGGACCAATTGTTAGGTCTGAGAACAACCAGTACTTTTCAGGCACCAGTTAGCCACAAGACGTTAGATCTTTTTGAAAAGTTGGTAAAACAAGACTTGTCGAAATTGAAATATGGAGCACGCACCAAAAAAAACATCACCAAAAAGGATATGGATACTTTAAGAAAATTAGCGTCCAAACAAGAGATCACGTGCACCAAGGCTGATAAGGGTGGCGCGTTAGTCATCATTAACACTACAATGTATGAAGATAAAGTCAGAGAGCATATAATGGATGCAAATACATATATGAAGCTAGATGGCAATCCCACTGTGGAATATATGAGAATTTTAAAGGATATAATTGAAAAAGCCCATGAAGTGGGAACAATCAACGACAAAACAAAGAACTTTTTGATCAAAATCAATCCAAGAAGCCGGTATTATATATGATACCCAAGATTCACAAAAACCTTTGGGATCCACTTCTCCGTCCGATCGTCACAACCTGTGGGAGTTTACATGAACCGATAGGACAACTACTGGACAAATATCTACAGCCCATCGTTAAAAACATGAAAACATATGTTAAAGATACTACCGACTTTTTACTAAAGCTTGAAACAATATCAACTGAACCGGGAGTAAAGCTAATTCTATGCACAGCCGATGTTCGCTCACTTTACACATCAATACCACATTCACTGGGGATAGAGGCGGTGGAAAAGGCCTTGCTCAACTCAGACTTAGAATTACCATTTCAGACGTTCCTCATGGAACTGATGCTATTCACTCTGTATCAAAGTTACTTCTGCTACAAAGACGATTGGTATCAACAACTGGTGGGGACAGCTATGGACAATTCAGCGACACCGGTGTACGCTAATATATTCATGCAGGATTATGAAGAGACACATATTCTCACCAAAAAGGAATAGCAGGACAATCTGAAGTTTCTAGTAAGATACATAGACGACATATTTATTATTTGGAAAAACTCAAAAGAGAAACTACATGAAGAACTCACCAAATTCAATGGAATAGATGAACGCATACAATTGACCTGGGACATTTCGGAAACAGAGGTCACATTTTTGGAAGTAAAGATTTCTATCACGGACAATGGTTTTGAGACGGACATATTCAAGAAAAACACAGACAGAAATAACATGCTCCATTATCAAAGCTTTCACCACCAGAGCCTAAAGAAACATTTGCCTTTCTCTCAAATGGCGAGAGTCAAAAGAATCATCTCTAATAAATCCAAATTACAATCTAGAATGGATGAAATGGCAATGAGATTTTCTAGGAGAGGGTACCCCGAACATATCATTGAGGAGTCAAGGAAGAGAGTAGATTCAATTGGAAGAGAAGACCTACTAAAAACTAGACTAAAATGTGAAGAGACAAGAATAGTAGCAGTCTCAAAATTTTCAACATTGAGTGAACATTTCAAAAAAGCTATCACCAAAAACTGGCCAGTGTTGAAAGTTGAACCAGGTTTCAATGGAATTTTCGAAAGAGTACCATTATTCGCCTACACACGAGCTCGCAACATAGGGGAAATATTGAAAAATAAACCCACAAAAGAGGAGATATTCAAAGGAACTAAACCCTGCCTAAATTTGTGGAAACTGTAATAATGTCATTAAGGGCAGCAAGATTAATCACCCCATGAAAGGTCACGAAATAAAACTCAAGACAAATGCAACATGTGACACAGCCAATGTTATTCACGCTTTGAAATGTCCCTGTGGAAAATTATATGTTGGAAAGACGGAAAGACGCATTAAAACAAGACTGATCGAACACAAATCCAACATCCATATAAAAAATATGAAGTCGACAGTTGCTGCGCATTTTGTTGAGGCACAACACAATGTATCACAGTTAAAGTTCATTGTACTGGAGACTGCGAAGAGGAAAGAAGGAAGAGACAATACGAAATATCTCCTGCAAAGGGAGAATTTTTGGATTAAAAAATTATGCACACATAAGCCCAACGGTCTCAATGACCGCATAGAACTATCATATTATTTATGAACTTATGAATTTGCCTTGGGACAGAAAATGATTCTTGCGAAATTTGTAATGTTATTACCATTTTATTTTGTTTTGTCTGAATACTTAGTATGATCCTTATTGAATGTGATACACTCTGTTTTGTGCACAGTCATCACAACACTCCCGATAGCTCCATCTACCTGACACCCCCACAGATCATCATATTTTAGACAGCGCAGGGTTCGTATCCCCTGGTCGTCTTAATTCTTAATCACCCTTTTGGGAGTTTAAATGCGCAATTAACGTTCATATTACTCGCTGACCATTCAAATTTATTTTCGAAGTTCATATTGGATTACCGGGAGTGTTTTCGCTCAAGTTATAAACAGAGCCAGTACTTAGTATGTTTTCTAGCTCTATACCGCGTGACCGGAATGTAGGCCAATGAGTGTCTTCTTGAGAATAGTAAAAGAAGGATACAATGGAGTCTTTTGAATGTTTGGTAAACACTCGAGAAAGCTTTGGAGGAGCGATAATAACACAGGTTATTTTTTGTAACTGATATTTGAAAAAGAGCGGTCAGAACGGGGATACCGGAGTTTTGATTCTAATGGTCCGATTATTGTCTTTTGTTTTTGTCAGCTTTCGAACATGTGGTAAAATTCCATGCGGCGAAATCGGCATGCGAGTTGATTGCACGGTTAAACATTGGATTTACACGGGATGTAAGGTTATTTAAGGTGACAAGTTAAATTCACCGTATCTTGTACTTGATGGTGCAATACACACAGTTTTTAGAACCTGAACTGAACACATGGGTTTTTATGTGACATTGTAAACGCTCACAAACACTAGGAAGTAGGTGAAAACAACATCTAGATCGTACTATATTTTGACATTGCTTTATCATTTTTTTTGTAGTATTGTTCCCTGATGAAGGGCAGTATTTGATGCCCGAAATGCATTGGATTGAAAATAATGCCGCATATGTAAAAAGTAATAAATGGATTGTTAAAGACTAAGAAGAAAAACGAATTGAGAAAAGTACAGAGAAAATATTTGAAAAGATATCATGTGAATAAAACATTGAAAATGTACAACATCAACATGGTGTATAGAACCCTCATTTCACACTGAGGGGAGAATGGTGTGCCCACGGGGATGCTTCTAATGCTCCATTAGAAGCATGTTTTCTCAGTTTCAAACTACAGAGGACAACATGTACACTACAACATCCAAGCACCGTGGAAGAACAGAACCGACAGGCACACTGCATGAAAGAGTCCAATGGCAGACAAATCAGAGCCGCAGGAGCGACACACCCACCGTGCAGCATACGCACATAAGCAGGAGTGCACCCCGACATTGACAACATCCCGGTACAAACAGCACCCCCACCACATTTGAACACAGGACACAACTGGTTCAGCAAATGTGCACAACCTGCCAAAATACATCTGAAATCACATGAAAATGTAACATGACAATGTACAAGTACAACCTGTAACCTACAAATATGTTTTATTCACACATGCAGTGCATTTGGACATTTTCTACTGTCACATGATTGCCATGGACGGTCACAATGTGACGTGCTCATGAGAAGTGTCAATGATGGTATGCCTATTGGCCATTCCTGCCGCTGCTGCAGTGGGATGTGGGCCACCTGCCCCATCACCACCATCATCGGCCGGTACCTCTGGAACTGGGATCCATGGGGCCCTGGTGCGAATACAGATGTTGTGCAACACACAACACTCAACGATCAGCTTGCACACGATATCCGGACTGTACAGGTGCTCCCCACTTGTGCCATCCAGGCACCTGAAACGTGACTTCAGCATGCCAAATGTGCATTCAACGATGCCCCTGGTGCGTATGTGGGCCGCATTGTAATGCCTCTGGGCGGTTGTGTCCGGGTCCCGAAGGGGTGTCATCATCCAAGGGCAGAGTGCATATCCTTGATCACCTGTGACAGTGCAGGGAGAAAAGAGTCAATACTTGGTTCAGCAGGATGTGATGGCAGGTCCACCAATCCAGTGACGCCTGTGCTGGCTGTGTGTGGGGTAAGTGTAAGCCAGCCCGCAGGGAGTAGCTGATGCTGGCAACTACACCAACAGTTATCAGGCACTCAAAAATGCAATGTCAGAACTACAAGGTGGGATGATTCGACTTGTACAGGGCTAGTGGCCCCGGATGCACATCGGGCGACACGGGCCCACAGCCATGGGACGCTGACCTGCGGGAGACTGGGGTAGAGTCCTGTGGGCAGATCAGTGTCCCAAATGTGTCATGGTTTCATTCCGCTTTGTCACATGTTCAGCTGGTGTGTGGCTGTGGTGCCATGAATTGTCTGTATTGGGTGCAGGGGTAGCCCAGGGTGACCATGGAGTGGTGTGGTCATGTCTGGTAGGTGGTCGTGTAGTTTGACATGTTGATTGTGGTTGGCCACGAGTGCATCCCCACAGTTGTGCATTGTGCTTTGGAGGCTTTGGGGTGTTGATTAGGTACTTACCAACGAGCAGTCCCGTCCAATATCTGCCATCCTGGAAGCGCTGGTTGATGACGGACTGTGGGAAGATGAAGGAATCATGCACCCTGCCAGGGTAGTTGGCGACGACATTGGTGAAGAGTCCCCGGTGGTCCACTATTGCCTGCACATTGATGGAATACGTGTGCTTTCTGTTGCGGTAGTGGTGTTCAGCATCTGCAGGGGGCACAAATGGGACATGTGTGCAGTCGATTGCCCCCAACACGGCCGGAAATCCGGCTATGGCGTAGAAGCCTTGCTTTGTCTCCAGCTGCTCCTGCACAGTGTTGGGGAAGTGAAGGTACTGGGGTATAAAGCTGAGGATGGCATCCAGGACAGGTGTGAGGAACTTTGATAGGGCTGGCTGTGAAACCCCTCCGACTCTGGCAGTTGTTGGATGCAAGGTACCAGAGGCCAACAGTTGCAGCACAGCCAGCAGCTTTGTCTGCGGAGGGATGTTGGTTCTCCGCTGTGTTGGGACCGTCAGCCTGTGGGCGATGTGGGTCATGATGCGGCGAATGGTTGTCCTTTTGAGCCAGTAGTGGGCAATGACTTCCTCTGGCGTTAGGTCTGTGAGAGTGGTGCGTTTTCGGTAGGTCCACTGTCTTACTCTGCGCTGCCTCTGTGGAGGTCCGGGGGGGGGGGGTGCGGATCCTGGGGGTGATGGCGGTCCTGGAGGTGGTGGCGGTTGGTGTTGTGGCCCTGTTGGGGCTCCGAGCTGATAAGTAGCTCTCTGGCGTTGTTTGTTCTTCAGGTGTGGCTGTGTGCAGGGCTCTGTTGCCCACTACAGGTAGTCATCCGTCTTAACACCTGCCTGAGGCAGGTGTTAAATACCTGCAGCTACCGCAGCTTATCGCATGTTTTTGGTTTGCTTCGCGGATCTGTCAGTCCGTTGTGAAAGTGGTGTTGTTATTTTCCGTGTGTTTCTGCATGGGAACGCCTACTCTGCATCTCATTAGCGTTAGTTGGTGGTGTCCGCCTTGGTTTTAGGTTTTGGGGCTGTTATCGTGAGAATTCTGACGATGTCTGCTATTTGCACGAGCTTGTTTAGAGGGTGTTAGTTCTATCTCCACTTTTCATGCGTTAAGGGGGAGATAAATCGGGGGTAAGTTCTTGTGAATATGCCCACCAGTTTTTCTTTTTCACAGATTGGTAAACACATCCCTTCTCTGTATTTTTGTTTTTAAATATTAAAAAACAGAAACTGCATGAGTTTCAATACCATCAAGCATGACTTTAAAGTCATTAGCTGGGGAGGAAAGTTAAAAATAGCTGCACTGCATAAGCCAAATGTTATTAATAAATCTAAGATATGTGAACCCACCCCTGCAGAATCATGACACATATTTTAGATTCCAAAGACTCAGTAAACTGCATGTAAGAACCGAAATAAGACAACTTTTGACAAATGTAGTTAGACAAATGGTTGGAAGGAAGACAATATTTAAAAGCACAATATTTGTGGGCTGAAGCATGTTAATATATTGACGTCTAATACTGTCTAAAAGGATTTGACAAATGCTGACCTGGCGTTATTTATATTGTACAAATGAAAAAGAACGAATTACCAATATAAATAGTTTGGATAAAAAAGGGGCAATGGTTCCTACTTGTCCTCAAATAACTACACATGAGCATATTTATCCCACTATGCTAATGTTTCCATATGGATGTTTTGAAGTATCGTATATGGCTAGCTAAAAGAAATCGGGCAACTATGTATGAGGGTACATTTAGCGGCTAAATAAATGCAGAAATATATTAGTTGCAGCTTATTTCCCCCAAACAGGAAATATGTAAGCATGAACACTGATAAAACAAGAAATCATAAAAACGAATACATCTAGATGGAACTAAACGGAAGCCATAGTTATCGTTTGATCCTACGCGTAATTGCAAAATAATCACATTCAACGCTCAGCTGTTTTTCCAGTGTGACTGCCATTTTTACTGTGATTCATTGGATGTTAGCTGAGAAGGTGTTCCAACTGGATATTCGGGGTGGCGACCCCGAAGGAGATCTCAGACAGAAACACTGTCATTCAGTCAAGCAGTAAACCATCTTATTATGAGTTGGGCTTCTGTGCCTTAAGACGGTGATGGCAGCTTAAAGGTAGACAGGACGCATGTATGCCAACAGACCCAATTCATGTGGGAGACTTCCTATTTTTGTAGACTTAATTTTTTTCTATCTTCTGCATACAATTGTCTTTTCTTCAATAGACGTAAATGGGGAAAATACATTTCCCTGATTTTTTTTCCGAATTCTCCAACTTTCAGGTTCTCAAATGTTGGCATGTAAGAGGACGGGTATATTCGGTGTTCTTTTATTCAGTTCCGGCCCAACAGAGATGGTTGAATGGCTGAGCCTCAGCTGTCTCAATCTTAATGTCTGAGGTTCTCATCCACGGTAAGCAGCCTTCAATTTGGGCAACTGCCTTGTGGCCTGACTCTCTGGACACTTTACCATCACCTAGGCCAAGAGTTAGAGATCTGGGTATATGGTTTGACTCAAAGCTATCTTTTGATAATCAAATCACAAGCCTTGCGGGACAATAACTCGGGATTTTAAAAACCTTTAAAAAAATCCTTATTTTTTTTGCCAGATACAGCCTGAAAGACAGTAGTCGAATCCTTGATTATATCCAGGCTGGACTACTACAATGTCGTATATGTAGGGGTCTCTCAGGCATGTCTAATGAGACTCCAGCATGTGCAGAATATGGCAGATCACCTAGTATTAAACCTGCCTAGACACTCCCCGTCAGTTCCGGCGAGGTTGCATTAGCTTCCTCTTTGGGCAGGGGTTTCCTCCAAAGCCATGTGCTATTGACACACAATTCTCAACAGCAAAGGTCCTGGGTATCTGTATCCTTTGTTTGCCTCTTACTCGTACCGGAGGCTGCTCTTCCAGATATTTGGCAGCCAAGCTGTGGAATTCCCTCCCCCTTAGGCAGGGAAAATCTGTGTTATCCTTCTGTAATAAACTAAAAATATGCAATTTAGATCTACCTAATTTCAGCTAATTCAGAAGGTTATGTTCTGCACTGTAGGAATGAAAGCCCAGCACTGGGACACGTCAGCTTGCGTAACTATACGCTCTACAAATCATCTTATTATTATTATTAATAAAGACCCACTTAAAATGAAGTTCGCGTTGCTGATCATTATAATGACAGAAATATAAACAATGACCAGGATGAGCCTCGAAATTTGCTAACATCCTTTTTGTTGTGGGTACACTCAATATTAAGCATAGACAGGGCATGTACTGCCTTTCAGAAAATATTTATGAGCAAGTTTTTTCTTATTTGTTTTTTGATTCGCTTTGCCATTCAAAAAACGTTTGGTGATTTGTAACAACTGTCGTGTTCCACGTCCCCAAATAAGCACAGGAAGCGATGGGGGCTTTTCAGGTACTTATTTATTCATAATGTACAGCGAGCATATATCGTGACCTCTTGCCTCGAGGTCCTGTCCAGTACTGCCCTGTGCCCTCCCCTGACCGGAACTGGTGTCCGGTGTCCCCTGACCTCTGTCCTGTGACACAGGGTCCTAGTGCCCTTGTCCAGGGCACGACAACACCGGCCTGCATTCATTCATATCTCAAGTGGCTTGGAATGTGTATCATTGTTGCAGTTAAATAATATAATTTTTGAAAACTTGAATTCAGACCTTGGGCATGGTTGGTTTCCGATATCACAAGCCTTAAAGGTGGCAGGATAATATTACAGGTAGTGTATCTTTCAGTATCAATGTTAGGAGATTTAAACAAAATGGGGGAGATTGCTTGTACCTTGCAATAGAAAAGAAGCATTTCCCATATTCATGTAATCTCCCAACCTCAGAGATGAGACAATAGTAAATACTGTAGGTATGCCCTTCTTTAGCTTACCCAGTTTTTAGGTTTCGACCTGGCCGTAGCTCTGCGAAGCAGGGCTACGCCCAGGCGAAAGCTATTGTTTACATTATGGGGACTTGAATCCGCCCCTTCTTCCATTGGCTAGCTCCATAAATGGAGGCTAGCCATTGGAAGACAGCGTTGTCAATCAGTCTTTCCCAGTGAGAACGCGATTCGGGGGCGTTTCTGGGTCTTTTTTAAGCCCCGCCCTCTCCTCTTCCCATTGGCTGGAATGTTACCTTCCAGCCAATGGGAAGGGGAGAGCATGAAAAACACGCCCCTGAATCCCTACACGCACTCCCATCCCACCCCCGTCCATTCATTCCCATGTCCTCGCCCTCCCTCTCTCCCTTGGCCTTGTTTTTTTAGCCGTCTCTCTCCCGCCCGCTGTCCGTGCCTCCTCCCTCCCGCCCACCCACTGTCCGTGTTCGATGCCTTCGGGTAAAGTCCGCTATATAAATATGCATAAATAAAAGAAATAAATAAAATCCCCCTCCCTCCCGTTGTCCTGCCTTCTCCCTCCCGCCCACTGTCCGTGCCTCCTCCCTCCCACTGTCCGTGTTCGATGCCTTCGGGTAAAGTCCGCGCTATATAAATATGCATAAATAAAATCCCCCTCCCTCCCGTTGTCCTGCCTTCTCCCTCCTGCCCGCCCACTGTCCGTGCCTCCTCCCTCCCGCCCACTGTCTGTGATGAGAGGGGAAGGTGTGTGGGAGGGGCAGGCGCGAGACGGCGCGTGCCGTGCCTGGATTGAGGAGCGTGGTGCGCGAGACCGGGGGACATGCACTTCTCCATCCCAGAGACCGAGACCCGCAGCGGGGAGGGCGGGTCCTCCTACGTGGTGAATGATTGGGTCCCTGAGGGCGCCCCGCGCCTCTCACCCCTCTGCTTTACTCTGCCCTTCTCACCCCACCTACCTCTGTCTGTCTCGCTGTCTGTCTGCGGGTGTTGTCACCCTCTCCTCCTGTGTCCAGCTGGCGGTGCTCCTTTTGATTATCCTGCATCTCTCGTGCCTGTCATCCCTCTTCTTACCACGCCCCCCATCATGCCGGTACATGAGCATCCTCCTGTCTGTACCCCCACCCCCCCTCTGCAGGGCCAGTCTCCCCTTCTGCCTACAATAGACTAGAGTCGACTCTGCACTGGTTTGCTGCACATTATCCACGATGCTGAGCAGCGTGACTAAAGAAAAGAAAACATGTTTCTGGGTGCAAACACAATGCATGTACTCGCCTACAAAATGACACAATCACTTTCTATTTCTTTAGTTCCGGATCCAAGTTGGGTCGGTCACTAAAAAAAACAAAAACGCATAAAATCAAGATTTGAGTTTGGGAGGCTGAAGCAGTGAAGGTGACGGCAACACTGGGGACAGGAGGAGAGGCAATAACACAAGGGGCAAGCCTCATGGGGCGGTGGGGGTGCAGGGAGGCAAAACGGAGGGCGCAGTGTGAATAAGCAAAGTGGAGGGCGCGGGCGGGGAGGACAGCACAAGATACGTTGAGAGCAAAGTGGAGCATCTGAGAGTAAACCGGGGAAAGAACAGCATTGAGCGGGTATGAGAGAAGCACACGGGCAAGACCGCAAAGGGGGGGAGGTACAGAAGGCTTGTACATCATGGAGTGGGCGGCGTTAAGCACATGGGTGACAGAGAGCAACACCAAGTGCAAGAAGAGAGAAGCACATGAGTGAGACAGCTGGGAAATACACGCATTCTCATGGAGTGTGAAACTCAAATCAAACAAGCATTTGTAATGCAAAAGGTATCGCATTTACGCGAGTTTAAGCTATTGGCATTGTAAATGGCAATGCCTTTTATTTAGGTTTTAAAACAAAAACAAAAATGAAAGGCATTATTTGCAATGTCAATAGCGCAAACTCGCGTAAATACGAAACCTATTGCATTGCAGATGCTTGTCTTGTTTAATCATTGGTTTCGTTTAAAGCCTCAAAACAGTCAAAAAATGAATGTAATTGTATTGCAACCTTTGAATAACAGTTCCCTGCCCCTATAGGTTGTCACTTGTCATTTTGTCAGCCAAAAATACACAGCCCTTTCAAATGGTGAGGTGAAATCAAGCCTGTGTTGGGGGCTCGACTGTGTGTATCGCGAGAACCAGGATGAAACATGTCTGTGATTACTGAAGATTCTTGAGACATGTCTGTCCGGAAGGATCCTTCTAGCATGCGATTATCAGTATCCCTTCCCAAGGGAGTTTTGTGATTGAGTGTGACTGGCTTTGGTGTCATACACTCCAGTCTTTTTACTGCATATAAAGTAGGAGTCAATTGCAGGAAGAAATGGACATTGCATGCACGCGCTCATTCTCCCTGTATTCATGAGTGAGAGAACTTGCATGGCTGACGCTTGGAAGTCAATCAGCTGTACACCCTATTCCATGCAGCAGTGTGTTCAATCGTTATGAACTGTGGGTCCCCAAAGCAATAACAACAGACAGACCATTCCTGCTTACACAGTGCAAAGCTGTGATTGAGATATTAACATGGCACCAGCTCGTGGCAGGGCAGGTGGGGCTGAGGATCAGAGGGTATTGAGTCAGACACATCTGTTGTTGAAATTGCTCGTTTCATATGGAGATGCAGGAAGGAGCCCAGAGCCAGCCACACACTTAATAAGTTTCTTAATAAAAAAGTGAGCTTTTGATCCATGTTTGTCAAACTCTCTACCCTCTTCGGGATAATGGACCATGTCAGTCACGAGAACAAGGATTACCAGGACCAGGCACGATTATGTTCATTATGTGTGTCAGGTGCCTCAGATACAGAAACAAGTAAAAGTAATGCACTTCAAATTAGGTGATGTTGTGTCCCATTGGTGATTCAGTCTCCATGACCTCCCCTGTGGCAGGTCCTCGTGGGCTGCCACTGTAATCCTGCATGTGGTTTGGAGGCAAAGCAGCCAGGACTTCATTTTGTAGCCCTTCAGTGCTAGATCATTATTTTTGAAGATGTGATATCGCCCTGCTTACAAACTGTGCTTGATTTGTGCCGGTGGTTGCTGATGGTGGGCACGTGCGCTCATTTTTAGGTACCAGGTTTATTTTTCATCATCAGACTTTAATCAAGCGAGAGAGAAAGGCAGAAAAAGGGGGCAGGAAAGAGGTAGAGAAATATTTTAAAATTTGGTGAAAAAGAGTTGAAACAAGAATGATAAAGACCCTGTAAAGAATGAGATCAAGATACAGGGAGTGTAAGGTGGGGAGAAAAAGCAACACAAGGTCCAATCAAGACTAGGCAGCCTTTGTGTTCTACACCACTGGCATTTATCGGCACCAGTGGAGGACTTCTAAGAAAAACGTAGGACTATTTCACGTATTATTTTTCAAATTAAGCTAATGCAAGCAACAAAAATGTTCTTGCCATTTGAGTAGCAGATTTTGGGTACAGTTTGAACCTTCCACCACTCAGCGAAGTTGCCAGTGCACCTGCAGCATAAATTATAGCTATGGTCCTGGATCCAAACAAGGGACCCAATTCAAAAAACTAATCTGAGTCAAAATCCTAACTTTACAACTTTCAGTGTTCACAGAAGGCATTTAGGAGTACTAAAGGTGGGATGTTGTCTCAGTTAATCTTACATTTTGGTCTTAAGTAAAATTTAGGACAAATTTAAGTTTAACTGAGACAACATCCTTACCTTACAACTAGGATTTTGTCACAATTAAAATTAAGTTTGTCTTAAGTTTAATTTAAGACCAAAATGTAAGATTAACTGAGACTAAATCCTAACTTTAGTACTCCTAAATGCCTTCTGTGAATACAGAAAGTCGTAAAGTTAGGATTTTGTCTCAGATTACTTTTGTGAATCGGGCCCATTGTTTTCTGTGAGATCAAAAACGGATTTCATTTAAGCTGGAGAATTTGTCTAGTGCTCCACTTTTTTCGGGGCAACTACACAATTTGCTTTTATTCAATTATGTATCTGAAGTTTGTTTGTTGCACTGGGTCCCTGATGTGCTGCAAATTCTGTCCAAGGTGCTCTGCATGCTGCATGGAACTTTTTAAGGTCGGAGCCCAGGAGTTTTCTTGCAAGATTACAGTGTCATTTTCACTCTCACTTTCTTCACTTGGGTGTTATTAATCTGTTTTCTGTTCTGGGTTGAGGCTCATACACCTTGGGGGAAAATCTTTTCAGTGCTGACTCAGCAGCTTTGGAACCGCTCAATAATTCTCCTTTGTCATTATAACTTTTGTAAGGCTCTCAAGTCTCGCCAATTCTATTTACAAAGGTTTTTAAATATAGGACCTATTTTATTTGACTATTTCTGGCTTCTCTCTCTTCCTTTTGTCCTAGTGCTGGAATGCTTCAGGATGAACGCTCACTCACTCAATTTCACAGACTCAGTATTGCGAGCATGTTGTGTTTAAGCCAATCCCTCTCTCTCACCCTGGAGGTCAATTCACCTCCTTGTATTAGGTCAAAGATGGCAAGTGGCACCTGGGCACCCAGCCTGCCAATTGCCTGTGGTTTTCGGTTTCTGCTCGTTCCAGCTCGATCCAGTGACACCACCGCTGGCTGGATTTTCCCACCTGGGTTTTCCTGCTCATTGTTCTTCCTGCCAACAGAAGCCCCACCCACCCCAGGACCCACCTAATGCAAGCCACAGCATGACAGTGCTACAGCAAACAAATAATGGATGGAATTCTGACAATGCAAACATTCTCCCCCAGTCAAAAGATCTGGGTTAAATCCATCATTCTTTTGCCCACTACGCCACCCCAGTTTGGACCCAGCCATATGCAAATTAGTCTTGACCCTGTGCCTCATGGGAACAGTCCAGACCGAACTGCCAGGCCAGGTCCTCCCTGGACCGGAAACAAGCATCCTGGGACCGGTTTCAGAGTATGTCACTCTTCTTTAGCCAGGCTAGCTTGAATCCAGTGGTACAGTGAGCAAGGGACCCACATCTGGGCATACCCCTCCCACTTAGGGCAAAAAGTGTTACAGCAACCTGGGGTGGCGTAGTGGACAAAAGAACGATGGATTTAACCCAGATCTTTTGACTGGGGAGAATTTTTGCATTTTCAGCATTCCGTCCATCATTTGTTTGCTGTAACTCTTTTCGCCCTAAGTGAGATGGGTATGCCCAGACTTGGGTCCCTTGCTCACTGTGCCACTGGATTCAAATTAGACAGGCTGAAGAAGAGTGACATAGCCTGAAACCGGTCCCAAGATGCTTGTTTCCGGGTCCAGGGAGGACCTGGCCTGGCAATTCCGTCTGGACTGTTCCCAAGAGGCACAGGGTCAAGACTAATTTGCATATGGCTGGGTCCAAACTGGGGTAGCATAGTGGGCAAAAGAACAATGGATTTAACCCCGATCTTTTGGCTGGGGGAGAATGTTTGCATTGTCAGCATTCCGTCCATCATTTGTTTGCTGTAACACTTTTTGCCCTAAGTGGGATGGGTATGCCCAGACATGGGTCCCTTGCTCACTGTGCCACTGGATTCAAGCTAGCCTGGCTGAAGAAGGGTGACATACCCTGAAACCGGTTCCAGGATGCTTGTTTCCAGTCTAGGGAGGACCTGGCCTGGCAGTTCGGTCTGGACTGTTCCCATGAGGCACAGGGTCAAGACTAATTTGCATAATCCTGGATCTAAACTGGGGTGGTGTAGTGGGCAAAAGAACGATGGATTTAACCCAGATCTTTTGACTGGGGGAGAATGTTTGCATTGTCAGTAATCCGTCCATCATTTGTTTGCTGTAACGCAGCATGACAGTGCAGCAGACTTGCCACGGGCAAGCCCATCTATGCCCAGACCGCACCCAGCGCCATGACCCCTGGCCCTCCTGCCCCCCGCAGATACACCATCACTGAGCTCTACATCCTCAAGCCTGGACACCTCAACAAACACTGCCACCTAGCCAACCCAAGCTCCACAGTAGAACCTTTCACCTGCTCCCACTTCACCAGCCACAGTAAATTCACCAATCCACTGACCAGCCCAACCCTGAACACACCACAGACACCACCGGAAGTAAAATACTAACTTGCATGCATCTTTCTCAACACACGCTAACTATGCTGATGCATCACTGGTATTTTGGACCTCATCTCCACCCTCACACCCAACGTCCTCTTCCTCACTGAGGTCTGGCTCAACCCAACTTCCGCGCCCGACATTGTCACCGCAGTACCTGAAGGATACAAGATTATCCACTGTGACTGCATCAACAAGCCTGGCAGATGTATCGCCATCATACACTAGGAATCCATCCATTGCACAACCACAATTGACGACATCACCTCTGCCATGGAACACCTCAACTTCTGACTCCAAACAGACAGCAAAACCATCAGGGGCACCTTCACCTACTGTTCTCCATGACCACATCCAGCCTTCTGCAACTTCATCACCGACTTCATTGCCACCCTCGCCATAGACTCCAACAACTACATTTTCCCCGATGACCTCAACGACCACAATGACATCAACTCAACACCACCAAACTCCTCAATCAATCAATCAATCAGAGCATTTGTATAGCGCGCTACTCACCCGGAGGGTCTCAAGGCGCTGGGGGTGGGGGGGGGGTCCGCTACTGCTCGAACAGCCAGGTCTTGAGCTGCTTCCTGAAGGCGAGGTGGTCCTGGGTCAGGCGGAGGTGGGTCGGAAGGGAGTTCCAAGTCTTGGCAGCCAGGTAGGAGAAGGACCTTCCTCCTGTGGTGGCTTTTTGGATGCGGGGGACGGCGGCAAGGGCGTGGCTGGTCGATCGGAGCTGGCGTTTGGGAGCGTAGAAGTTGAGGCGGCTGTTGAGGTATCCTGGTCCTTGGTTGTATAGGGCTTTGTGTGCGTGGGTGAGGAGCCGGAAGGTGATTCTCTTGTTGACCGGGAGCCAGTGCAGGTCTCTCAGGTGTCCGGAGATGTGGCTGCGGCGGGGGATGTCCAGGATGAGTCGTGCTGAGGTGTTCTGGATCCGCTGGAGTCTCTTCTGGAGTTTGGCGGTTGTTCCGGCGTAGAGGGAGTTGCCGTAGTCCAGACGGCTGGTGACGAGGGCCTGGGTGACCGTCTTCCTGGTCTCGGTGGGGATCCATCGGAAGATCTTACGTAGCATGCGCAGGATGTTGAAGCACGACGAGGAGACGGCATTGACTTGCCTGGTCATGGAGAGGGAGGAGTCCAGGATGAAGCCCAGGTTGCGTGCGTGGTCTGTTGGTTTGGGTGCGCTGCCCAGGGCGGGGGGCCACCAGGAGTCGTCCCAGGCGGAGGGTGAGGATCCCAGGATGAGGACTTCCGTCTTGTCTGAGTTCAGTTTCAGGCGGCTGTTCGACATCCTCAACACCCTGAACAACATCAGCCTCACTCAACTTGTTGTCAGGAACCTCAAAGCTTGCCCAACTCCTTGCGTTGGGGCTACCGTTGTTTCCCCTTCCCCTGGGCATGAGAGTTGGCGCACCTTGGTCAGGAAATACCTTTCCAAGGTGGCGGCGCGACTCTGAGTTTAGCGTTGCAGCATTCCGGGTGATTGGCACGAGGCCCAAGAGCGCAGCTGAGGCTCGCACTGGCTCTGGGTCCCGCGCACTTCACCGAGACCGTTAAGGAGTTCGGATGGCCTCAATCTGCGTCGTGTAGTTTCTGGTGTAGTAAAGGCGAAAAACCCGAGTAATTCTTACCGTCGGTAGCAAGTTTGATCTTCTGTGCGTCGGTGTTCGAGAACAGCGTTTGGCAGAGGAAATTCAGTCGACCTTGACTCCTGCAACCTCGCTCTTGCTTGAATGGAATTCTGGTCACGCAAGTATCCTGAAAAGAAGGAAATTAATTAGGGAACTTGTCTTTACAAAATAATTGTGTTCATAGTTGTTTAAGTTATTTCAAAGGTCAAATCTGTTATTAATTACCTTCGAAGCAGCCCGTTTTTTCATAGAAGGTATCTATTCACTCTGTTAAAAAAGAAAAGAAGGTTATTAGAAAAAAAACCTATCGTTTTTGGAAAGATTCTCATTTGGTGAAGTCTGAACAGAATACGACTATACTTACCACTTAGTGTGAGTTTTCTTAGTTCGTATTATCCAGCAGGAAGGAATCTAAAAGACAAAACCAAGGTTAGAATAATATTATTTCCCAGTATAACAAAGGCAGCACATTAAATAAGATACAGTGTAACCTTGATTAAATTGTGTTTAATAGCAGGATATAGAGAAGGCCGATAAAACATTAGTACAATTCAAGTCAAGTCAAAGTAACTTTATTTCGGCCAACATGACCTAGAAAGTACAGAATTTACAGCGTTCATTTACGAAAACACATCAGAAGAGTTGAAATAAAAACTCATAACATTTGTAAGAATTAAAAAGACTCTTAAAAAAAAGCATTATATAAATACCTAAAATCAAGGATTTTTGTTTTAACATGGAGGATGGATAGTATACAATAAACGCATGTCACAAATCCAAAGAAAATTTCATTTAAAGTGCATAGTGCTTTTAAAAATAGATTGGTCAAACTAAAACGTTGATAAAAGGGAAAAGGAGCAAAAACCCTTCAATTAAATGATATGTTACATTGTGGGGGGAGATTTTATGAATTGATAAAATTAGACCTGTCAATTACTAATTCTAATCTGGTGGCTCATTTAGTGTTTTAAGGAAGACCCTTCTTGCACACCACATAGAAAACAAAAACCCAGCAACTGAATAGACAATTGGGATATTGAGATCATATTTCAATATCCTAAACACTTCAACACAACGTCTACTGCCCAGGTTTCTGCAGATCTGTATCAGCCATCTTTTTCTCGCTTTACTGTATCCCGGACAACCAAAGAAAACGTGTAACTCAGATTCCTCGGGATAGTTACAAGCAGGACACTATCCTTGTTTCACGTTTTCCACTTTGAGGTGAAGCAACGGAGAGGCAGAACCCCAAATCTGAATTGCAAATAAAGTTTTCTAGCTGTCGGGGGTTTAATAAGGTCGAGAACCTTTTCAAAGACAGAATTGTCCTTAATTTCCAAAAAGGTTGAAGTTAATTTACCTATATTGGAATTAGAGTGTAATAAGGCCATTCTGTAGTTCTCATATTTGGCCTTCATTTGTTTCTTAGAAATTTGGGGGCAAGCTACCTCTGGATCAGACCAGCATTCCCTCAGACCCATGTCAATTGACAGATGTTTATTATGGGAGAACCAGGGAAGTCTAGCAGCACCCCTAATTTCGAGAACTTCGGACAATTCTTCTCTATATGGGAGGAGTTCAGGTGTCGACCATAGGTGACGCCAGTATAGAAGGGGTCTGAGACATAGCACTTCCTTCAATTCCATCAATCCCAGGTCTAGACGTAATGGAATCAGAGGAGTACTACGTGGCAATCTAAATAGATTCCTGATGTATTGATTCTCGACCTGCAGTAAAGGTTTAGGCTTACAGTGGCCCCAGAGTTCTGCGCCATACAGTGCACACCCACGTGCCTGAACCTTATAAATTTCCAGCGCTGGGCTAACAGCGCTCATGTCTGATTTATTAAAGACCTTCAAAATTCCCCCTGTTGACTGGGCTAGTTTTAATGTTGACTTCATTATATGTGCCCCCCAGTCCATGGTCTCAGTGATTGTAATGCCAAGATACATAAAGGATGTTACTCTTTCCAAGGGATCACAATTAAGTAAACGATTTGGACGAGTACTCTTTGGTTTGTTAAAAACCATAAATTTCGTATTCTGGAGGTTGATCTCAAGCCCTCTTTCTTCACAGAACAACTGAAATCTGTCCAAAACCCTTTGAATCCCCATGGGAGATTTAGACACCAGGAGCGTGTCATCGGCAAACCTCATAGCTGAGATCCTACGTGAAGCTAGTTTGGGGGCATCAAGGTCTCTTTCTTGCGACAGTGCTTTAATCAGACCATTGATATAAAGGCTGAACAATGTTGGAGCGAGTACGCTGTCCTGACGTACACCACGTTTGATTGGTATGGGTGCTGTCAGTTTTCCATCCCTGCCAAATCCTATTTGTGCAAAGGGCCAGAATTAACACATACAGAGTTGATGCCGGCGGTAGATTTATATTTGGTGGGTTAAATAGTTGGTCATTTTGCTCATGAAGTGGACCTGCTACTGTAGGTCCTTGACCAGTAATCTTTTCTATTTCCCCTGCACTTCCTGTTACTAATGGTTGGGACGTTTTTTCCTTTGCTTGATTTAAAATGGGATTAGCTACTCCTTTTTCTATAGTAGTCCTCGCCAGTGTTTGGGCACCTGGAATTATATTAATTATTGGAGATAATACTCTTCTACTTATAGGTGTATTGGGTTTGTCTCTCGTAGGAGTATTAGTAGTATTTTTACTTATTTTATTCTCCTGACTAGTCTTGCTCTTAGTTAATGCCCCAACATCCATTGCTGACTTCAGACCCTCCAGCCTTTCTAGTATAGGCCTAAGTTCCTCCTTGATAATAGCTCTCATCTGAATCTGTAGATTAATTACCAAAGATGTCACCCACCCAGGCTGTTTATCAGTTTGCACAGTAGAGTCTGCTACTGAGTTAGACATCAGGGATTTTTCTGTAGCTTCAGTGCTAGCATGTGTTTTTTTCCGTTTGGCTGATGGCTTTGCTTTTGGTCTTAGCTTGGCTTTGGTGTTTCTATATAGCCTTGGGCGGGTACTACAAATCTTAGACTCCCTACTTGTAGTATCTACGTTTATAGGTAAGTCACTTGACAACTCGAGTAATGATGGTTCTATTTCATCAGGGGAGTGGGGAATCAGTGGGTTAATATCTAAGTTAGGTGTAATCGATAGACGCCTTTCCGTTCTTTCAATTTCAGAAGCTACAGCCCCAAGAGCTTTCACTAGCATCCTATCAATTGATGTTGGTTTAGGAACGGGTGTATGCTGGGGTGGTGGCAGTTTCTTAGCTGGACATACCTTTTTACCCATTTTATGATGTTCCAGGTGGGAAAAGGAGTAGAGAAAAGTAGTGTTTAAAATTAAAAAAAACAAGACTGGCAGATTCAAACCAAACATATACTTAACAAATATGTTTGAATTTTTTTACATGTCCATGCTAAGATAAAATTAACAGTTAACTTGGGAAGTAACTATCAGTCTCATAGGGCCGAATAAATAGCAACAGACCCTTTATGTCCGTTGTTTCTTTTGAAAAACACAAAGGGGGTGGCCCGGCCCGGCCTCTTCTGGCCCCTGACGGCCACAGACGGCCCCGCCCTTGTCCTGGGCTTCTCCCGCACGCGTCCCGCGACGCGGGAGCCCTGAGCTGGCTTTATGTGCCTCTTGGCCCTTACTGGCCTCGTCGATGATATGCGCCTCGCCACTGGGGCTGCCGGGGATTGTAGTCCCAGGGCGGCGATGGCGCAATTGGTGGCGTTCTGGACTCGGCGGTGGCGGCAAGCAACTGTGAGTCCCCTTTTCTAATTCGTGACTCTTGGCGGTGTCGGCTGGGCAAAGCAGGTCCCCTCCTGCTTGTCAGGACTCCTGCTCCACCGGAGCCCTGAGCTGGCTTTATGCACCTCCTGGCGCTTACTGGCCTCGTCGATGGTATGCGCCTCACCGCTGGAGCTGCCGGGGATTGTAGTCCCGGGGCAGCGATGGGGCGATTGCTGGCGTTCTGGACTCTCGGCGGTGGCGGCAAGCAACGGTGAGTCCCCCTTTCTAATTCGTGACTCTTGGCGGTGTCGGCTGGGCAAAGCAGGTCCCCTCCTGCTTGTCAGGGCTCCCGCTCCACCAGAGCCCTGAGCTGGCTTTATGCGCCTCCTGGCGCTTACTGGCCTCGTCGATGGTATGCGCCTCACCACTGGGGCTGCCCGGGATTGTAGTCCCGGGGCGGCGATGGCGAAATTGCTGGCGTTCTGGACTCTGTAGCCACAGCTGCAGTGGAGGCCTCGAGTCCCGGCTGAACCCAAAGCAGGGCGGAGCATAGATAGCAGCTCAGTGGGCGCGAGAGCACCTTGCCTTATTAAGAGTTGAAACAGGGGGTCAGAACGCAACAGGATCCAACGACCACTGCACCAGTACAATTCACATTTAGCCACTATATCCAAAGAAGAGAGGCAAAAGACTGGTCTAGTTGGGGTAGGTAAGAGTTCATGTGAGAGAGTAGCCTTAGAGCAAATATAGAGTTGTGTAGTTAATTCTGCTTATGTCTTTTCAGTGAGAATAGCGCTCAGAAGAATTTAAGAGTAGCTGTGAAGACACACCATCAGAAGACCAGCAGTCTCTTCTCTGTCCAATCCCCTTTCCCCCGTGGGAATTCTTGCACGCAGCTAGGTTTAATCTTTGGGTGCGTGGGGAAGTCTCAAGGGGGCATTGGAGAAAGTTCGTCATTCTGTTCCTGTGGAGTTTCCTGGATACTTCAAGTAAGACTCTTCTGACAGAGTGAAGTGCCCACGAAAATGTAACTCTCCCAAACAGAATGGCTGAAGGAATAGACTTGAAGAGTTAAGGAGGGATCTTAGATGTTATACAAAAAGAATTGTTAGCAGTTAGAGAAGTGAATAAGGCTTTAAGACAAGACCTATTAGCCTCAAGAAGAGAAACCTTAGATGTAGCGAGTAGAATGGATGGGTATTTCGCAGGCACACATTTTTCAACCCTGTCCCAAGACTCCCAAGCTAGTATTCACTCTTCACCTTCACACTCTAAAAGTACCACCCAAGTCATTCATTCTTTGTCCCCTGTAATTCCGCTCGCCCCCCCCAGAGCGATTTAGTGGGGATCCTCAAAAGGCACTGATCTTCCTGACGCAGTGCTCATTACATTTCATGTGTCTCCCGCCATTTTCCCTGATGCGCAGTCCCGGGTAGCATTTGTTCTTTCATATTTAAGTGGTGACGCAGCCGCATGGTCCCTACCATTGGTCACCAAGGATTTTACTATTCTATATGACTTTGACGAATTTAAGAAAGAATTCTTGCGAATTTTTGATTGAAGAAGAGTGTCTCAAGCTATGGACAACAAGTTCTTGGAACTAAGACAAGGAAACAAGGAACTGGTAGCCTATCTGGCTCAATTTAACAAATTAATTGTGGAAACGGATTGGCCATAAAATAAACGAGTGGCTCTTTTTATCGAGGCCTGAAAGATGAGTTAAAGAATGCGCTATCCCAGATTCCTAATCGACCGACAGAAGTTTCTGCCCTCATCGACTTGGTTCTATAATTGGATTATAGACAGTCGGAGCGGAGGGGCGAGAAAAGAAGAGATTTTCGTTCAAATGTTCCTCGTTTTGACCGAGCCAAATCAGAAGGATTTAAATCTACAGAGAGTCAGCCGACAGTGGAGCCCATGCAAATTGGAGCTGTGAGGGGACCTCTTTCAAAAGAAGAAAAAGAGAAACGGAGGGCTAATAACTTATGTATGTATTGCGGAATTAGCGGCCATTTCGTTAAGGGGTGTCCGAAGAAACCCAAGATCTCCCCGGAGAAAAACTTGCGGCACTACCAGTAGAAGGAGTTGGGCTGGTGGATGCTATGGAAAAGGCAACTCCAGAATCTCATTCGTTGGCAAACACTCTTCAGTCTTCCACTCCGCATTTAACCTTATCAGTGATCCTGAAATTTAGAACCTCAGTTCAGAAAGCTATTTCAGTAATGGTTGACTCCGGAGCTACTGGGAATTTCTGAGACATTACGTTTGTTTCCAGTATAGGTTTACAAGCAATACGAAAGTCCAAGAGTGAAGCAGTAAGAGCAGTTGATGGAACAAACCTCTCCTCTGGTCCAATTGTTAGTCATACTGAAGAAGTGGAGCTGGTGCTGGCAGATGGTCATAGAGAGTACATACAGTTTAATCTGATTGACGCCCCTGAATTTCAGCTGTTTCTTGGACTCCCATGGTTAACTGAACACAATCCACAAATTGATTGGGAGAAGAGATCAATAAATATGAATTCTGATTATTGCCGGGTTCCTGTTTCTTGACCAAAAGGAAGAGACAAGATCTAGTCTAGCTGCTAGTTTGTGTGAAAATGGAGCAACGGTATGCATAATTCGTACAGAAAAAATTCCAGAAATATATCGAGATTATGAAGATGTGTTCAGTGAAACAAATGCGGAGAAATTACCACCTCACAGATCGTATGATTGTAAGATCGAACTGGAACCAGGTGCTAATCTTCCATGCAGTGGAATTTACGCTTTGACCGAAAAGGAGGATGCTCATTTAAAAGAATATATCCAGACTTATTTGAGCAAGGGGTTCATCCGACCATCTCAGTCTCCGGTCTCTTCACCACTATTTTTCGTTCCTAAGAAGGAGGAGGGCGAACTTCGAACGTGCATAGACTATCTCGCCTTGAACAAAATCACTGTCAAGAACAGATATCCACTACCTCTGATTTCAGTACTTCCGGATCAAGTTAAAGGAGCCCATATTTATACCAAACTCGATCTTCGTGGAGCTTATCATTTAATCCGGATCAGAGAAGGCGACGAATGGAAGACAGCGTTTCGGACCAAGTTCGGTCTGTATGAATATCATGTCATGCCTTATGGCCTATGCAATGCACCCGCGGCCTTCCAGTACTTTATTAATGACGTATTGAGCTTTTATTTTGATAAATGTGCCATTGTATACATTGACGATATTTTGATTTACTCAGCATCTGAAGAAGAACACCAAGAGCACGTCAAAGGAATACTGGAGAGGTTACGAGAAAACAGTCTCTGCGTTAAACTTGAAAAATGTGCATTTCACACCCGTTCAGTGGACTTCCTAGGCTTCATTCTTTCCCATGAAGGAATTACCATGGACACCCAAAAGATTAAAGTAGTACTGGATTGGCCTTCTCCTGCCTCTGTGAAGGAGGTTCAACGATACCTAGGATTCGCAAATTTTTATAGGAGACTCATCCACGATTTTTCTCAGAGGATGATTCCAATCACTCGTCTTTTAAGAAAAATCGTTCCTTTCTCTTGGTCAAAAGAAGCAGAAGAGGCTTTTCAGTCCTTGAAGGAGAGTTTCACTTCTGCACCGATTCTCCTTCATGCGAATCCTACAGAACCTTTTTACGTGGAAACTGATGCTTCAGATCAAGCCATTGGTGGAGTTCTCTCCCAAAGGCACCAAGAAACTGGACAATTGCATCCAGTTGCCTATCATTCCCGCAAACTTCTTCCAGCAGAAGTCAATTACAAAATCACTGAGAAGGAACTCCTGGCTATAAAAGATGCCTTCAAAGAATGGAGACACTATCTGATGGGAGCGCAGCATACAGTACAGTGTTCACAGATCATAAAAACCTACAGTTTTTGAAGACTGCTAGAACCTTAACTCCGCGTCAACTCAGATGGTCACTGTATTTTGCGGATTACAACTTTGTGATCACCTATCGGCCAGGAAGCCAGAATGGTAAGGCGGACGCCTTGTCCAGATTGGATATTGAAAACATATGATATCCCAACTGGTATTATTTCAAGGCAAATACAATAGATATGTTGAAAACATTATCAAGGAAGGAAAAAGGAGACTCATATGTAGTTATGAATGTGCACATAGCATCATTTGTATCCGAAACACAAACAATAAGTTACAGTTGTAGCAGCACTGTAAATAAATAAATAAAGACAACCCAAATTGTACTTGGTGCTTCTAAGGGTGCAAGTGGTGTGCACGGTGGTGACGCAAGTGACAATCATATGTTTACAATATACTACTTTCCCCAATCCCAACGCGGTTGAAGAGTTTTTGCTTCTGTTGTTCTTGCAAACACAACAATGATGGACAGAATGTGGATCAATGTCACACATTCACCCCAGTCCAAAGATCTGGGCCCAAATCTATCGTTTTTCCACTCCACACCACCCTGGGTTAGACAATGGCGATATGCAAATCAGCGCTGACCCTGTGCCCCTCTCTTCAGCCCGGCTAGCTTGATTCCAGTGGTGTGGAGTGCCTGGGACTCACGTCTGAGAGGTGTTACCTCGAAACCGGGCCGGTCCTCGGATGCTTGTTTCCGTTCTGGGAAGGACATGGCTTTTGTAGTTCGGACTGGACTGTTCCCATGGGGCACAGGGTCAGCGCTGATTTGCATATCGCCATTGTCTAACCCAGGGTGGTGTGGAGTGGAAAAACGATGGATTTGGGCCCAGATCTTTTGACTGGGGTGAATGTGTGACATTGATCCACATTCTGTCCATCATTGTTGTGTTTGCAGTAACCGCTCTGTTGTTCTTGCAAGATTGTCCACTGAAGATTCAAGGTTGGAAATGAAAGACCAAAAGATCATTCCAGAATCAAAGATAGTGGGAACGGTAACGAGTAAAACCCTAGAAGCAAAGATACGAGAATGCTTCACGCAAGAAGAGCTACAACAGTGGATTACGATGGACCCATCTCGAGAGAATCGAGGAGGTTTGCCTTATCATAATGGAGCATTGTTCATACCCACTTTGGAACTACAAGAACAAGTCCTATATGATTGCCATGATCATCCTTTAGCTGGTCACAAAGGAGTACAGAAAACTGAGGAACTAATCAAAAGACAATTCTGGTGGCCAAAAATGACCAAGGATATCAAAGAATATGTGCTAGGAAGTGGACTTTGTGCTCAGGGAAAACCGACACACCAATCACCACAAGGGTTTTTACAACCCATGCCTAACACCCCCTTATCCATGGCACACTGTGACCATGGATTTGATTGTTGACCTGCCTATTAGCAAGGGTTACACAGCAGTCTTGGTATTTATTGATGCATTAACTAAGATGGCCCATTTCGTCCCCTTAAAAGATACTCCACGTGCTAGAGAATTAGCTACACAGTTTGGTTTGAATGTGAAAAGGTTGCATGGAGTTCCCAAGATTTTAGTCTCAGATCGTGGTACACAATTTTGTCCCACTTTTGGAAGGCTTTCACCACAAGATTGCATATTGAGACTAGGTTTTCCACCAGTTACCATCCGGAAACTGATGGACAGACAGAAAGGGTTAATCAAGAGTTAGAGCAATACCTTTGGTTGTACTTATTAGATCAGAAAGGAGATTGGTCAGACCTTCTTTGGGCAGCAGAGTTTGCACATAATAACTCCCAGAACAGTTCCACAGGTCACTCCCCCTTTTATTTAAATTATGGCCGACATCCAAATCTAATGATACATGCTAGTGAGGTTTCAGTTCCAGCAGCCCAAGAATTTGTACAAACCTTAAAAGAAACCCAAGAATTAGCAAAAGAAAGATTAGAGAAGTCGAAAGAGCTTTACAAGAGAGAAAAGCAGGAAGGAGGAGGATTATATAATTGGTAGCAGGGTGTGGCTCAGTACTAAAAATTTGAGACTAGCAGGGAATCGAAAGTTTCAGCCTCGATTCCTAGGTCCGTTTGAAGTAGAGAAGAAAATAAATCCAGTGACATATAGGTTGGAACTCCCCACACATTTGCGAGTCCATCCAGTTTTTCATGTATCCCTATTGAAAGGTTCTTCTCCACACCTTAGGTCTCAAAACATTCCAAAACCAATCCAAACTATAGATGGTGAGGAATACAATGTTAAGAGAATCCTGGATTCCAAATGGAAGAAAAAGACCTTATACTACTTGGTCGATTGGAAGGGGTATAGTCAAGAGGAGAGATCATGGGAGCCCTCTTCTAATGTCCATGCTCCTCGTTTGGTTAAGGCCTTTCATGATCAAAACCCCCACAAAGTGAGGTTTGGAGAAACCCCCTTGCGGAGGGGTACTGTCAGGAACCTCAAAGCTTGCCCACCTCCTTGCGTTGGGGCTACCGTTGTTTCCCCTTCCCCTGGGCATGAGAGTTGGCGCACCTTGGTCGGGAAATACCTTTCCAAGGTGGCGGCGCGATTCTGAGTTTAGCGTTGCAGCATTCCGGGTGATTGACGCGAGGCCCAAGAGCGCAGCTGAGGCTTGCGCTGGCTCGGGGTCCCGCACTCTTCACCGAGACCGTTAAGGAGTTTGGATGGCCTCAATCTGCGTCGTGTAGTTTCTAGTGTAGCAAAGGCGAAAAACCAGAGTAATTTTTACCGTCGGTAGCAAGTTTGATCTTCTGTGTGTCGGTGTTCGAGAACAGCGTTTGGCAGAGGAAATTCAGTCGACCTTGACTCCTGCAACCTCGCTCTTGCTTGAATGGAATTCTGGTCACGCAAGTATCCTGAAAAGAAGGAAATTAATTAGGGAACTTGTCTTTACAAAAGAATCGTGTTTATAGTTGTTTAAGTTATTTTAAAGGTCAAATCTGTTAATAATTACCTTCGAAGCAGCCCGTTTTTTCATAGAAGGTATCTATTCACTCTAGTACAAAAAGAAAAGAAGGTTATTAGTAAAAAAAAACAACTATAGTTTTTGGAAAGATTGTCGTTTGGTGAAGTCTGAAAAGAATAAGACTATACTTACCACTTAGTGTGAGTTTCTTAGTACGTATTATCCAGCAGGAAGGAATCGAAAAGACAAAACCAAGGTTAGAATAATATTATTTCTCAGTATAACAAAGGCAGTACATTAAATAAGATACAGTGTAACCTTGATTAAATTGTGTTTAATTGCAGGATATAGAGAAGGCCTATGAAACATTAGCACAATTCACTTTTAGCCACTATATCCAAAGAAGAGAGGCAAAAGACTGGTCTAGTTGGGGTAGGTAAGAGTTCATGTGAGAGAGAAGCCTTAGAGCAAATATAGAGTTGTGTAGTTAATTCTGCTTATGTCTTTTCAGTGAGAATAGCGCTCAGAAGAATTTAAGAGTAGCTGTGAAGACACACCATCAGAAGACCAGCAGTCTCTTCTCTGTCCAATCCCCTTTCCCCCGTGGGAATTCTTGCACGCAGCTAGGTTTAATCTTTGGGTGCGTGGGGAAGTCTCAGGGGGGCATTGGAGAAAGTTTATCATTCTGTTCCTGTGGAGTTTCCTGGATACTTCAAGTCAGACTTATCTGACACTTGTCCACAACCCTACGCGCACTGCTTGGCCACACGCTAGACCCCATCTTCCCCTCCAGCGACTCCATTAGATACAGCCAAACCACGGAACTCACTTGGACCAGCCACGCCATCATCCACTTCAACTTCACCAGCTCATGGACCTCTGCCCCCAGTCTGCCCAATGCCCCCCACCGCAGCTGGAGAAAAGTCTCAAAGAACACATGGCTCAATACCCACAACACCACTGTGAGAAAGTGGTTCTATATACACTGGACTATAATGAAGTACAGTGTGTATAGAGTCCACCAACCCCCAAAGGTATAACAGAGGTTAAAGTCAAAACTGACCTTACTCTCAAAAGTGATAGCTTGGTCGAGCAGTAAGGCAGTACCAGAGGGCAGTGCAAAGCATTTGTTGTACACACTCAGTCAGCAAAGGATTTCACACACTCAAAGACTGAACTCAAGGCCAATGTCTAACCCAGGGTGGTGTGGAGTGCAAAAAAACGATGGATTTAGGCCCAGACCTTTGTACTGGGGTGAATGTATGACATTGTTCTACATTCTGTCCATCAACTGTGTTTTTTGCAATTTTCACCCCGAGTGGGCTGGGTTTGCTCAGACGTGAGTCCCAGGCTCTCCACACCACTGGAGTCAAGCTATCCAGGCTGATGAAGGCTGATAGCCAGAAACCGGTCCTTGGATGCTTGATTCCGGTCTGGGAAAGACATGGCTTGGTAGTTCGGACTGGACTGTTCCCATGAGGCACAGGGTCAGAGCTGATTTGCATTTAGCCAGTGTCTAACCCAGGGTGGTGTGGAGTGCAAAAAAACGATGGATTTAGGCCCAGGCCTTTGTACTGGGGTGAATGTATGACATTGTTCTACATTCTGTCCATCAACTGTGTTTTTTGCAATTTTCACCCCGAGTGGGCTGGGTTTGCTCAGACGTGAGTCCCAGGCTCTCCACACCACTGGAGTCAAGCTATCCAGGCTGATGAAGGCTGATAGCCAGAAACCGGTCCTTGGATGCTTGATTCCGGTCTGGGAAAGACATGGCTTGGTAGTTCGGACTGGACTGTTCCCATGAGGCACAGGGTCAGAGCTGATTTGCATTTAGCCAGTGTCTAACCCAGGGTGGTGTAGAGTGCAAAAAAACGATGGATTTAGGCCCAGATCTTTGTACTGGGGTGAATGTATGACATTGTTCTACATTCTGTCCATCAACTGTGTTTTTTGCAATTTTCACCCCGAGTGGGCTGGGTTTGCTCAGACGTGAGTCCCAGGCTCTCCACACCACTGGAGTCAAGCTATCCAGGCTGATGAAGGCTGATAGCCAGAAACCGGTCCTTGGATGCTTGATTCCGGTCTGGGAAAGACATGGCTTGGTAGTTCGGACTGGACTGTTCCCATGAGGCACAGGGTCAGAGCTGATTTGCATATAGCCAGTGTCTAACCCAGGGTGGTGTGGAGTGCAAAAAAACGATGGATTTAGGCCCAGATCTTTGTACTGGGGTGAATGTATGACATTGTTCTACATTCTGTCCATCAACTGTGTTTTTTGCAATTTTCACCCCGAGTGGGCTGGGTTTGCTCAGACGTGAGTCCCAGGCTCTCCACACCACTGGAGTCAAGCTATCCAGGCTGATGAAGGCTGATAGCCAGAAACCGGTCCTTGGATGCTTGATTCCGGTCTGGGAAAGACATGGCTTGGTAGTTCGGACTGGACTGTTCCCATGAGGCACAGGGTCAGAGCTGATTTGCATATAGCCAGTGTCTAACCCAGGGTGGTGTGGAGTGCAAAAAAACGATGGATTTAGGCCCAGATCTTTGTACTGGGGTGAATGTATGACATTGTTCTACATTCTGTCCATCAACTGTGTTTTTTGCAATTTTCACCCCGAGTGGGCTGGGTTTGCTCAGACGTGAGTCCCAGGCTCTCCACACCACTGGAGTCAAGCTATCCAGGCTGATGAAGGCTGATAGCCAGAAACCGGTCCTTGGATGCTTGATTCCGGTCTGGGAAAGACATGGCTTGGTAGTTCGGACTGGACTGTTCCCATGAGGCACAGGGTCAGAGCTGATTTGCATATAGCCAGTGTCTAACCCAGGGTGGTGTGGAGTGCAAAAAAACGATGGATTTAGGCCCAGATCTTTGTACTGGGGTGAATGTATGACATTGTTCTACATTCTGTCCATCAACTGTGTTTTTTGCTAAAGTCAAAACTGACCTTACTCTCAAAAGTGATAGCTTGGTCGAGCAGTAAGGCAGTACCAGAGGGCAGTGCAAAGCATTTGTTGTACACACTCAGTCAGCAAAGGATTTCACACACTCAAAGACTGAACTCAAGGCCAATTGTTTTTATATCCAAAGATATAGTTGTTTTATTTTTAGAACCAACAGGCATAAAAATATACTTTTCTGGATATGAATACTCTCATGTAGTTACTTTGCAAGGAAGCAATAAAGTTTGTGAACACAATAGATACATGGGTTGCTGAAGGCAACACAGGTCTAGGCACACTTTAGCATTGAGCTCAATGGGTTTTCAGCATATAACTACAGTCGATTACCACACAGATTACTTTAGTAGTTCCGGGACTAGATCCTAGATTCAGTCCTGGGGTCTAAACTGAAACCAATTTAGAAAAATCGTTTTAGTTACTGTAGTGAATTTTCATGAATATAAAGCTGTTTTAAAAGTTCACACAGAAACTTTTCAAGGTAAATCTGACAATGTTATCCAATGGGAGAAAATTAAGGTTGCAGGTAAAGTACGATCGCGTTACTTTTGTAATCCAGTACTGGGCTCCTGGGGCTAGCACTGGGGTCTCGACTTAAACCAGGTAAGTAATTGCGTTTCAGTATTTCGTAGGATTTTTAAAGAATATTTCAAGTTTTCAAAAGTAGACAGAATAAATTTCAGAGAAAAGCATACAATGGATTCCTATGGAGAAAATACAGGTTACTGATAAACCCGGTAAGGATTACTTTAGCGGTTCAATACTGGGCTACACGGTACAGTACAGGCTTCTCCCCTGATCACAGGTGAGTACTTCGGAATTCGGAATTCGGGTGATTTTATATGAATATTTTTAGTTTCCAAAACTTCACACTTAGAAGTCAATTTTATCCAAAGGCAGGTAAGTGAGTTACCAGTTTCCAGGTGAGTACTTGGCTGGTGAAGAAAAGGTTCTGGGCATAGACTCAGGGGTCCCCCAGTGTCAGGTAAGTACAGTTAGTTCACCCCCAGCGGCACAGGGGCGGCTGGGTGCAGAGGTAGTTAGGCCCAATGATATTCAATAAGGGAAAGGGGGCTTCTGGTTGGTGGCTGCTGGCTAGCAGGCCACGTGGCTGTGGGTGCTGAGCTCCTGGTCACTTGCCCAGGGCAAGGGGGGATGTTGGATAGGACAAAGGTGGCACAGCCAGCGGCACTCGGGCAGCTGGGTGCTGGGTGCTTTTGAGCCGTGGGGCGCTCAATGTTATCCAACGGGAAAGGTCAAAGGGGAACAAAGACTGCAGGCTTGGGAACGGAGACTCTCCAGGGGCGGCCAGCACTTTGAGAGGTAAGTTGGGATCTTGGAGAACAGGTAGGTACCCCAAAGGGAGGCACAGGGGGCTGTAGGGCGCCGGGTGCAGGGGTGTCTTTGGGTGTCGGAAAAGCTTACCCTCAGCTGGTCGCGGTTGGGGCGGCCCCTGGTTCTGAGTCTGCAGGCGTCGTCTGGTTCATCGAGGAGGGTCTTTGGGCACTGGACATCGGGTCCCAGTCACTGGGGAGACGTACTCGTGGTCTTAGTTCAGTTGGGCCCGGGTTCGGCAGGTGCAGAGTGGGCTGGTCCGGAGCTTCCTGGTTGGCACCAGGTGGGTTGTTGCAGCAGAGCCTCTGCTGATGGGAGGCCCAGTCTTTAAGAGGGTCAAGGCATGCAGGTCCTCTCAGTGTCCCAAGGTTGCTGTCCGCAGGAGTCGCCGGGACTAGGCAGGAGCAGGTTCCAGGATCAACAGGCCGGTAGGGCTGGGGCCAAGTCAGTTGTTGTCATCCTGTAGTTAGCAGCTGCACGGTGGGTCTCCTTCTTCTTGATCTTATTTCTTCTTTTCTTCTCGGGATCTGAGGAAGGAAGGTTCAGGGAGCCCCTAAATACTGAATTTAGGGTCATTACAGGTAGGGTAAGGACAGGGACCAATGGGTCCCTGTCCTGGGGTGAGTACACCCCCTAGCCTGCTCCTCTCCTGTGGGAGGGGGCAGGAGCCTAGCTGGGATTGGGCAGGGCTCCCCATCTCCAAGATGGCCGGAGCCCGGGGTTGTGCTTCACCTCGTTTCTCCCACCTGAGGGGTGGGGTTGGCACAGGCTGGCACTCCCCCCCCCCTTCTGGACGTAGTTTTTCCCGCCAGTCTTCCCTCCAGAGTGGGGGTCAGGACTGGTGGGGGCTGGTTGCTGGGTACAGCAAATGGTCTGGGAAAGCTCACAGAGGGGCATGCCTTTGAAGCTTCACCCTGCGCATCCTGGGGGAGGAGACCTAGCACCTCGCCCAGGATGTGCATTGTTGCAGTCCCAGGAGAGCGGGGGCTCTCCTACCCAGGGGTCCAGCAACATGTCTGCTGTGTGGCAGCCTCTGCAGCCACTCAGCCCAGACGTGGATTGTAGGTTAGGTTTTCAGGGGGCATCTCTAAGATGCCCTCTGGTGCATTTTACATTAAATCCCACACTGGCATCAGTGCGGGTTTAATGTGCTGAGAGGTTTGGTACTAACCTTGTCAGTCTTCAGTGAAGCCATTATGGTGCTGTGGAGTTCGTAATGATGGTTCACCAGCTAGGACACGGCCAACATGACAGCCATCAAGACAGTCCTCAAACTCTACCACAGACAATTGAGAGAATCGAAGAAAAATACCTTAGCCTCACACATCGAATCAAGCACCAATAACAGCAAAGAACTCTTCAACATGGTTAAAGAATTCTCCAACCCCTCAGCTGCAACAAACATTACCCCCCTCATAGCAACTCTGTAACAACCTTGCAAAATTCTTCCAAGACAAGTTCGCCAACATCTACAGAAACTTTAAACCCCAGCCCAATGCCACCAATTTCTTCAAGCAACACAATGACCCCGCTACTACTAAAGACATCCAACTAACTGGATGGAGCCAGTTCACACCACAGCACACCGCCTCCATCAAGAACTCGGTCCACTCAGGGGTCCCAACCGACCCATGCCCTCATTACATCTTCATCTTAGGCAAAGCCAGAAGCAGCCATGTACTCACCACTTTATTCAACACCTCAATTGCCTCGGCTACCTTCCCCGAGGACTAGCAAACACCCTACTGAAGAAATCCTCGACAGACCCCTGTGAACCCAAGAACTACTGGCCGATCTCCCTGCTATTGTTCCCGGCCAAAGTATTAGGAAAAGCCATCAACCAACAAATCTACTCACATCAGGAACGGAACCTGATTCTCTGCTCCTTTCAAACTGAATTCCGTAGCTACCACAGCTCTGAGACAGCCCTCATCACGGCTACCGATGACATCCTAGCCATACACAACCGAGGAGAGACTGTGGCTCTGTTCCTTCTAGACCTCTCAGCAGTCTTCGATATGGTCTGTAACCAAACACACATCACAAAGCAGCACAACATAGGCATCCAAGAAGCCGCTCTTAGGTGGATCACCTCTTTCCTTACTGGGTGAAAAGTCCGCTTTCCCTCCTTCACCTCCGAATCCTAGGAAATCATATGTGGAGTACCCCAAGGATCCTCTCCCAGCCCCACCCTCTTCAGCACTTATATGTCACTTCTGGCCAGCATCTCCAAAAACCATGGACTCAACACTATATCCTATGCCAATGACGTACAACTCATCCTCTCCCTCTCCGACCAACACCAAGACCAACTTCCACAACTGCATGACAGATGTAGCTACCTGGATGAAGGACAGCTGTCTAAACCTCAACTCCAACTAGACAGAAGTACTTATTTTCAGAAACGAAAGCTCCCCATGGGACTCATCCTGGTGGCCCTCAGAACTCAGACCTACTCCTACACCCACTGACCACGCTAGGAATCTAGGCATCATTCTGGTAACAAGCTAACCATGATTACACAGGTCAACTCCGGCTCCTCTTTGTGCTTCTTCACCCTCCACATGCTTTGTAAGATGTTAAATAGCTACCCCAAAGCTCAAGACACACCATCACCCAGGATCTCATCTCCAGCCGACTGGACCATGGCAATGCTTTCCACAGAGGGATCGCAGCTCACCTTCTCTGACAATTATAGACCATACAGAACACCACAGCCAGACTTATTGATTGTGGATCTCACTGGTTGAACCCACATCACCCCCTACCTCAGGGAACTCCACTGGCTCCCTGTACAGAAAATATGTCAATTCAAGTTCCTGACCCATGCATACAAGGCCCTACACAACTGTGGACTCACCTATTTGAACCACCGCTTGAATTTCCATTAGCCCATCAGACACCTCCTCTCGGCATCTGACGTAGCAGACGCGGAGGTCACTTTTTCTCCTACCTAGAAGCAAAGACATAGAACGAGTGACCCTTTTATCGCTGAAGCCTTGCCTATGTGGCTAAACAACTGAACACTGCCAGCTCCTGGATATCCTCATGGTTGAGAAGAAGTGCTCTGCAAATCTACTGATTGATTGATTGAAAGATGCAGCCTAAGCAGAACAGGGGTGAAGGAACCGAGAGAGAGAAAGAGAGAGACTCCTGAGGGTTGGTAGTTGGAAGATCTGGACTGGATTCTTCGGCACAACATCTAGTGTCAAACTCATACGGTTAGGTCACCAACTACTGGTGACAGAAAACAAATTACAAAGCACAATGGGCGAGAGAACCGGAGAACCCAGGGATTCAAACAAGGGAAAAACAGCAAATGTGAAAGAATGAGTCAAGCTGTTTGTGAACTAATGCAAGTAGCGACGAGTCAAAACATCCTGTTGTCAGACAAGGGAGCTCAGCATTGATCAGGCCTAAATACTCTGTCAGCCATTATTGACCTGGAAGTGTGCCTGCATGGGTTGGTCCTCTAGCAGCGGGGTCTGCAATTCTGACTCCGGGAAATGTAGTTTTATATGTAAAACAGTGTAATTTCCATTGTCATGGGTGTCCTCTCTTCCATGTTTGCCTTCTGTTGTGCCTCACTGTATCATGTGACCTGACCCTCACTGACTCACTGGGGAAGTATATCAGGCATTCCTGGCTAGTCACCCTGTGAATAATTCTTTTCTCCTGGACCCTTGCAGTTCTCACCCTGAAAAGCGAAATTAGGTAACTTTGCATCTGGAACAAAATCTTATATACTTTGGGGAAACTTGGGCAGTCACAGCAGCGGGGATGGTGCAAGCTGTTTTAGCATTTTACAGTTGTAGAACTCTCTGAACCTATACAAAAAGGACATTTTTTACAGGCCCTTTCCTGTAGCTCGCCTCCCCCTAGTGTTGGCTTTCTAAAGCTGCCATCTTTCCTTGTGTTACAAGTGTTGACTTTGCTCAGTATAGCTTAAACATTCAGTATGACTTTCCGATGGCAAGTACTACATTTGTAAAAAAAATAAAAATGAAAAGATTTTCTTAAGAGCTCAGTGCCAGGTTGATGAAAATCAGGGCCGCTTAGTATTGCTGGACCTCCTTCCTCTTTTTTCCAGCTACCTCCCTACCTCATTTTTGTAGGTTTTGTATCCCTGTCACTGTTTTCTTGTCTTTCTCCAACTTCACCTTTTTCTGCCTTTCTCTCACTTACTGTGGTCCAATAATTAGAAATAAGTCCCACTCCCAAAAAATGAACACTGGTACCCTCTCCCTATATCCACCAGCACAAATTAGGCATTGCGTTTAGTACTGTACAAAAGGCACCTACTTCATCAACTAAACTACAATACATGCCTTGCTAAAACGTCCACTTAATGTGCCCGAGAAATATTAGAAATACTCTTTCTGGCTCTGTTCAGCATCCCTGAGGATGCATCATCATTATGGGTATAAGTGAGAAAGCCTTGGCCCACTTAAACATCCCAACTCAACAAGATGGTCTTTTTAGCTGCTTGAGAGGTAAGAGGGAAGAGAACAACTACAATGTAATCTCATTACAGTGTAACCAATTCGGCTACACAATAACTCATATGAAGCTTAGTAAGGTTTATTTATAAATTCAAAAACAGCTTAATATAACTCAGTCTCGGCATCACAGTATAGAAATATAGAACAAACAGAATAATTCCAAATCTCCTAAAGAGATTGGTCCTATTTAACAAAAATCATGCAACTAATTCAAGTAATAGCGATGCAAATGATCAGGAGAAAGAATTGAACATTAAGAGGCCGATTACGATCTCGCTAGGAAAGCCCTCCGTACGACTTGGATCCAGGGAGCTTTCCTAGCTAATTGCGCTCTGCGACACAGAGCGACCAATTTTGATGCACCCGTATGGTGATGGACTCGGTTGGCTTGGACTCCCATTGAACTCTATGGGAGCCTGTACACCGAACGCGTACACAGGTTCCCATAGCAACAAGCATTAGAAATGCAATCGGGCTCGGATTTATTTGAGTTTGAGCTAATGGCATTGTAATGCCAAGGTATTGTTGCTATGTGTTATGGAGTGTGTTCATGTGGTGTGTACTGCCAGTGATCTCCTTGTGAGTGTGAGAATATTGCACCGTTACTGCCTGTGATGTCCTTCTTGTGAGTGTGAGAAGCTTGCACCTCTGCTGCCTGTGGTCTCCTTGTGAGTGTAAGAAGCTTGCACTGCTGCTGCCTGTGATGTCGTTCTTGTGAGTGTGAGAAGCTTGCACCGCTGCTGCTTGTGATGTCCTTCTTGTGAGTGGGAGAAGCTTGCACCTCAGCTGCCTGTTGTCTCCTTGTGAGTGTAAGAAGCTTGCACAGCTGCTGCCTGTGATGTCCTTCTTGTGAGTGTGAGAAGCTTGCACCGCTGCTGCCTGTGGTCTCCTTGTGAGTGTAAGAAGCTTGCACTGCTGCTGCCTGTGATGTCGTTCTTGTGAGTGTGACAAGCTTGCACCGCTGCTGTTTGTGATGTCCTTCTTGTGAGTGTGAGAAGCTTGCATCGCTGCTGTTTGTGATGTCCTTCTTGTGAGTGGGAGAAGCTTGCAACTCAGCTGCCTGTGGTCTCCTTGTGAGTGTAAGAAGTTTGCACAGCTGCTGCCTGTGATGTCCTACTCACTACTCTACTCTACTCACTACTCACTACTCTGCACTCACTACTCACTACTCTACTCACTATACTCACTACTCTGCACTCACTACTCACTACTCTACTCACTACTCTACTCACTACTCACTACACTACTCTACTCACTACTCACTACTACACTCACTACTCACTACTCTACTCACTATACTCACTACTCTGCACTCACTACTCACTACTCTACTCTACTCACTACTAGCCTGGTAGATATATATGGATAATGCCATGGTTGTATGAGTTGCAGAAAGAAGGTATAATTCATCTGAGTATCTTTTGCAAAGTTCTCAAGTTTACCTTTTAAATGCATAATATTACAAATCTATACAGCGATGCTACCTGTCATGCATAATGTACTGGCTCCGAGCAATGCCTGACAAGACCCAGAGGTTCAATGTTGCGTCATAAAAGCAGACAGATGTGTGTCCATTCTAACGTGTCTTTAGGGTACTGTCGCTTTAAAGTTCAAGTTCTGCATTTAATACTTTCCAGGCGTGCCTTGTACAAACATATGGAAGGAAATGTTTTAGGGTCTTCCCTCGGAGTAATAATGCCTACAGGCTGTGCCGTGAAGCTTGCAACATCTGAAAAACCCATTTTTGTGGTAATGAAACATACATGTAGCAGAACAGCCCATCCCTTCTCCGCCCTTGTACAAGTGCCTGTGTCGAGGAAGAAGATGGCAGCGTGAGATGCAGATAAGACACACACTGAATATGCGTTTCGTGTAAAATATATTCTCGTCTCGATAATAATCACACAGTGCGTCTGCGGTTACCTGATGGACAGGCAGGAAAGTCCCGGGGTCCAGGGGCTGCTGTTGCTGCTGCTCCCCGCCAAGTGTTTGGAAGTGGCCGCTGCTGCCTTCAGTGTAGAACAGGAACGCGCTCCCCTCGCTCGACAGGGAGGCTGAGGAAAAGGAGCCCCAAAATAAAAGCAGCGGGACGCTGCAGCTCCAGGGAGAGATTAAAGCCATCGCGCCCTGTCTCGCATCCAGCCCGGGTCTTCCTTCTTGTCACACGCCGCTCGCATCACTCTCTGCCAGCGACCTCTCCAGCCCCCTCCCGAGGTGCTGCCGCCGCCCCTCGTGTCCAACTTTCTTCGCTGCTGTCAGCTGCCAGATGTGGCACGTCAGAGCGCCGCACTGGATCTATTGCCAAACAAAAAAAAATAATGTCCCTTGCACTCCCTAGTTCTCCCGAAACGGGTGAGGGGGATAAAATGGAGGTATAGGCAGTTCTTGGACAGAGAGAGCCGAAACGCAGCGTGTACTCCAGGAAAGCCCCAGCAGCCTTATCGCAGCCTGTCAGGATGCGGGATATAAACGGAGCCTGTGTTCTGGCGCTGGCTTCCCTCGCATGTTCGCACAAGGCAGCCTTATACCTTCAGCTGGCAAACCCACCCGCGCGCTGTTTGCACTTCTGGCCTCAGGACGAGCCGTTTAACCCCACTTCTGCATTTCAGGGCACAAAGTGAATCTCTCTTCGCGCTTATTAAATCTGAAGCCTGTGTGCACGTGAGGAGGACGCGCGCCCGACAAACGCACTGCTCCATGGTGAACGCGCACACACCATCTGGAATGCATTACACGGCCACCCTGACAGCTCCTAATTAAAATTAATGCACTGCCGAGCACGTAACCGCAGACAAAATGGCCAAAATGGCGCCGGAAAATTACAACTGCCCAATCGCATCAAGACTACTAAAAAAACATCACCGCGAAGACCAATCAACATTCAGATAATAAAAAAAATAAGGAATGTGTCTTTCCCGAGCCCTTTAGAAACTTTTTTTTCTTTCTGTACTAATAGGATCTCGGAGCTCCGCCCCGAGCCCTAAAAAGCGCGATTCTTAGTGCAGGGGTTAGTGGTGTGTATATTTTAATGAGAACAAAAAAATGTAGTGCGAAAGCTGCTAATAGGCACATGTGACTGTATGTCGCAGTGAGGGCACGGGAAAAGACGAAGCGCTTCGAAGCAAGTGTTGTGGAACTTTAGAGAGACGCTGAACGGGCCCTTCAGATGAGTCCTTCCATGCATGTGCGCCACCCATCTCCTCACATGCACGTCTGCTGTGTTTGTACTTTCAGTACCCCGCAGAGCTTCGCACCCGACACCATGTGTTAAATAAACATGCTTGTGTCACCGAAGACTCATTAATAGCAATTAGCCAATTATGGGTCTGGCTGCAGACTTTAGAACACGGTATTTGCTGGACCTATTTAATGGCAACCACTCCATCTGACCAATTACTGTCACTCTGCCTCAAACTCATTACTTAGCGCTTCAAAACAGAAACATTTCAGAAACAGAAAGTTTTATCAGCAAGTGACCAGCGACATGTTTGTGTTTTCCTCCACAAACTCTCTGAGGTGTCCCCGAATGTTGTCCTCATTTCTCCTTGTCTCCAGGGACATCTTTTTCTTCGGGTCATTTATCCTGGTATACGAGATAAAAGACCCTCGGTCAGGTCAGTTGGCGTTACCCTCCTCCCGGGGCTGCCGGGTAAGGTGGTCTCACATCGCCGCCACACACATCTGCTTTTGAAAAAGCAATCTGCTCCCAGGCCCTTAGAGGGGTCTCTCATGTCCTGCCCCCTCCAGCACCCCACAAAGGGAGAAGCAGAAGACATACAGCGCCCAGGGCTGCATCTTCCAGCGCGAGGCGCTCCCGATTTAAGCGCAGCCAGGACAGGGAGGATCCTTTATCTGACACTGCTCTCTTCAAATTGTTAATTGCTAGGTAGGTGTGTTTTTGACAAGCTCATTTGCTTTGGAGAACGTATCTTGCCGTCTTTGATGAAGAGTGAAAAGTGAGGAAAAGCTAGCGCCTCAGTTCACGCGCCCTTTCCCTTCTCCTTTGGCATGTTGTAGAAATCTGTGTATAATTCACAATATTGTCCCTCACACAATCCTCACGAACCGATTGTTTGCAGCAAACACGTGTTTCGCGGAACTGCCCTCGGAGGAGCCTCGGAATGAAACGCGCGAGCTGTATTATAAGAGCTTCTATTTTATACAGCGCATACCGACATTTCTGCTGCATGTAAGCGCTGTAAAGTTTCGTGTTTCCTGTATCTTCCAGCACATTACTGCTTGACGGGTTCAAATTATAGCGCTCTGGCGCAGATTAGCGCCGTATATTGGCGCTAGGTAAAGCACACATATTACGGACAGTATCACTTAAAAACACCCCGGCTCTGACTTCCGAGCTGGTTCTCATTTGGAAAACTCGCTTTTAAGTTGACAATGAGGCAGCTCGCCACTGGGAGATATATATGTATGTCCTAAAAATAGAAATGTCGGGTTTAGATTTTGCAGACATCGGTTTTATTCGTAGAAGAGGGGGGGGGGCGGAATACACGTTCTGAAAGAAACAGTAATGCGTCTCTCGGGAGTGAGTGGTGGTTGACTGAGCACTAGTCTGTGCCCCTTGGCTCCCAGCGTCCCCGGGGCTGCTGCGGACCGCTCCTCCCCCGTGGTGGAGACGCCTCTGAGGCTCTTGTGCGAGGGGGGGGGTCGCTGGTTCACCGCCTTTGAGTGTGCACAGCCCTGCGCGGTGATAGTGTGTGTTCCTTCGTTCTGTCCTGCTACCGACAAACACCCACGGTGTGCAGAGTTAGCATCACGTGCGCATTCATCTGGGATCTGCATTGCCTCGGCGGACGCGCTGTGTGGTCTTGGGCCGCAGCTGTACTCCTAAAAGTGCCTTCTTGCTGGGGGGTAACGTGCAGCTCGGTGGGCCGGCGCGAGGTTACTATCAAATGTGTTTAGCGCCCCTTAATTCACACTAATGAGTACAATTTCGTGATTAATTAGAGAATTAACGAGGGCACAACAGGCCGCACGTTTATTGCCGATGGAACATGGGCGCCAAATGGAATGGAAGTGCTCGCAGCACGCGCCACGATCAGTTCCCAGCCAGCAGTGAGGAGGACGCGCGCCCGACAAACGCACTGCTCTATGGTGAACGCGCGCACACCATCTGGAATGCATTACACGGCCACCCTGACAGCTCCTAATTAAAATTAATGCACTGCCGAGCACGTAACCGCATACAAAATGCCCAAAATGGCGCCGGAAAATTACAACTGCCCAATCGCATCAAGACTACTAAAAATACATCACCGCGAAGACCAATCAACATTCAGATAATAAAAAAAATAAGGAATTTGTCTTTCCCGAGCCCTTAAGAAACTTTTTTTTCTTTCTGTACTAATAGGATCTCGGAGCTCCGCCCCGAGCCCTAAAAAGGGGTGGGTGGAGAAAAGCATACACCCTGTGGTGGACACCCCATTGTGCCCGCCACACTGTGCTTGCATGGAAAAGGGGGACCTATGGGTACCCCCACGGGACTGATTCGGAGGGCTCTGGGTGAAGGGGGTCCTGCTATAGCCCCCTGAAGTCCGATTCCCACAGCGGTTTTGTCTTGCTGAGACCGAGTCGATACGGCTGTCCGAATCGTGCATCTTGCTCGCACGTTCAGAAGCTGGCTCCATTGGGGGGCACGATTCGGCTACGAACGAGTTGGACTGACAGCATCACTTTAGGAAACTATTCAGTGGAGGCGGACGAGATCTTCGCATGGTACTTGGTACCTATTGGTACTCGCAAATTGCGCATTCCTATGGGCCACAATTTGCGAGTCGCAATTAAGGAATGTTTAGGAACAGCTATTTTTATAGCGATTCCTACATGCATAGGCCTTTGCGAGTCCTTAATTGTGATTCCTTAATAATCGCAATTAAGGACTCACAAAAGCATGTCTTGATGCATGTGCCCCATAGTGAATGCAGTTTCTAAACAAATAAATAAATGGCAAAAGAATACAAAAAGATGTTATTTCAAAGTACACCAATATGAATATAATTTCTTGTTAGACATAAAAATGCCTAAACATTAGTCTACACATACACTTCATTTCCCCACTTCACAATGAGAGAATAATAATATATGTGTTGCAAAACTGTTATTAGTCACATTTCTATGTGCACAATTTATAAGTCCCATCAGTTTTCTCATGGAGTACTTTAAATACACAATACCCCATCGTCTCTTAGTATCATAAGTCACACAGAATATACTCGAGTGCTGACTACACATGATTATGATGCACACCTACGATATCTTAGGACAAGATCAAAATTACGCTGCTCCCACTGCATTAAACATGAAATCTGCATCTGCATCTCTGTGGAATGTGGCATACCCAGGAGTTCTTTTTAAAGCAGCATTAAAAAACAACAACGTTAACGTGCAATCCAGCAGAATGCTTTCTGATTCCCCTTTCATTTCTTTATGGAAATTTAATGGATTTCTGTTATCTAAACCAGAGCCCTGGGGTTAGTCTGACATTTTTGTGGTCTGTGTGCTGTTTTATACAAACGTTGAAGCTGAGTTGCGGGGAGGGACGGGGCGGCAGAAAGCAGTTTGGTGCTCACTGCCAGAGTGAATGATGACTGCCTCCCCTTGAGTAATTGAGTTGTGGAGACTGGGCATTGGCGAGCATCCCAGTTTGACACCAAGCCAACTGCGCGGGCCTACGGGCTCCCTGTTGTGACACTCAGCGAAAAAAAGAGCTATGTTCCCTCTACCTCAAAATTGCTTCAGATCCGTGCGGGCTGAGGTCGTTTCCTAGGATGAATTATTCTTCACTTATCTCCTGTGAGATTCTTAACTTCCTCCCCTGCATCTGATATGTTTTAGAAACCTGGCATTAGACCTCTAGTGCGAAAAACCGCGTTCAACCTATAATCAGCTGCTTTCAGTAATGGTTGTTTTTGGTTTGAGCCAAGTGATATATTTCAATTGGATGAATGACATTACAACGCATGCTTTTACCACGCATGCTGTTACAACGCAGTTTTTACAACGCAAACCTTTACAACGCATAGCGCTTTGGGGTGCTGGATAGTGAATAATTTCATTTACTATTCCAACTCCAGTCCCCGTGGACACTAGGGAAGGTGTTGGATAGTAAATTAAATCTATTCCCTATCCTAGAGCGCCCCCCAGCGCAATGCGTTGTAATGGTTTCATTGTAAAGCCTGCGTTGTAAAAGCACTGCGTTGTAAAAGTTTCATTGTAAAGGATATTTCCCATTTCAATTATCCCATGCCTTCTATGGAGTAGGAAACAGGCCCTGGCTCCAGAGGAGAGGTTGAATGTCTCTATCATTGACTATTGACCTCTGTGGGTCAAAGAAGGTGTCCCAGGTGGACAATGTCTGCTTGATAAATCTTAAAAGGAAACTGAACTGTCACTGGATAAACTCATCCTTTTAATTGCTCTATTGTCTGAGGGAAATCATCCATCTACCAGTATTGCAGTTTTGCAACTGCTATTCATCATTGCCTTTCAACTGTGAGACGCCATTGGGAAAAACAAAGAATATTAATATTCCGGCAGTCATTGTAATCCTTCTACAACAAGATAGCTCATATAACTGTATTTAATGTAGGGTATCTAAGCCAATGCTTGTGCTTAGTAATCTCAAAAGGATTGTCGGGAGTAAGGATTATTGTCTAACAACAGAGGCATTTTTGAGCGAAGGACTAGCCTTAGCATGTTCTGGTGACCCGCCCAGTGAAGTGCAGAAAGTTGCTATGGCAACACTTTGTATCTGCTGCTTGTTAGAAGAAGCTGGCTTGTTAGAAGGCGCTTCTCAGGCTGCTGAAAGCTGGATTCCTTTTGTGACTTGTGCACCTACCCTACGGCTAGTGTTTGAATATGACCTGGGTAATTGCCCCAACTTAAGCAAACTGCCAGTTTCTTTCTGCACATACCGTAAAGCTATTTGGAATGTACATTCAAGCTTTACTTACTCATTTGCAGTGCTGACTTTCTAGCCATGGGGTCAATGGCGGCTCCTCTACTACAGCGGAGGAGCGACGCTGAACTGCTTTTAAGCATTGCCAAGTAAAAACATAAAATGGTAATAACTTAGAGTTAATATCATTTTATGCTTTGTGTCCTGCTGCTTTGCGGGCGGGTGGGTGGGGCTACTCTGCTTTAGGAGTAGGGCAGGGGAGGAGTGGTTTAACCACTCGTAAGTGCGCAATGAATGTTTGGTCAGCCCTCTTGGGCCGCCCAAACCAGTTATGTGCACCTTGCCCATTCTCCACGCAGGCTGCATTACAGCCTGCATGGAGAACATGCCCACCCCTCCAGCCCTTCGCTGAGCGCAGTGTCATGGCGCTGAGACCAAACACAATGCTACATTCCAGCGTAGTGCTTGGCTTAGGGGAGGAAGTCTGGCTGCCTGCTTCCTGTTCTTTGAGTTGGAGGCAGAAGAGCAGAAGCAGAGAAGCGGGCCTGGTGGCATGGTAAGTTTATTTTTTTTATCCCCTGCGTGACCCCTCGTAAACACCCCCCTAAGCCCCCCCCCCCCCAGCTACCCCCACGCCCACTCCGCCACCCGCGAGCCATGCTGGCTGCTACTGCATGGACTGTGCTGCCTCAACGTGTCTGAATGCCTATCTGTCTCACATGGGATCTTGGTTTTTCCTAAGGCAATTTTCTCATTTTCAACATTTTACCTATACACAGGTCTGATTTTGCTTGTGCACCATGTGTCTGAATCTGCCCTTTCTATGATTTTGTTTTGCTCTTTACTTCTATTGCACACTGATCCTACATATATATCGCTTGTGAGAAATCCCATTTCACTGCCCTTTCTTGCTGCAAGATAGGCAGGTGAATTGAGCACTTTGTAGTCAGATCTGTTTGTAGTCTTTAGGTCCTAGGTTAAAACCCCAGTAGGGCCAATTTAGCCTTCAAGCCTTCCATTTCCATAATGTGTAACACAAGAAATCACCCCTGCATGTCACGAGCAACACCCAGGATGATCTCAATTAACAAAGCAATTAATCTGTTTAAAAGTCCTACCTTGCAGCAATTGGAGTAAACCCAAACGTCAAGATTCCAAGTCTGTCGCTAAAAAACAGGAGGCGCAATAGATCATGTATTGTTGATTTTATTTATTTAATGCGTGTCCCTCAGAGATCTAGAACATCTAGCAATAGGATTGCCGCTACAGAATCCTAAATCATCATGGAATTGATTTAAAAGAAAAACTAAGGGGTATAAATTTAAGCCCCTCTGCTTTGCTCTTGCACCACGTAAATTGGCGCATAAGCGACGCAACTACAAAATGAGATGTATGAAGCCACACAAGGCCACCTTGCTTGGTCCTGTGTGGCTTCATAAATCTCAAGTAATACAGCAGGACTGTGCAAATAGCTGAGTTGCATTACTCTGCGCCAGGGAGGCATTTCCCTGGGTGCTGCTAGGGCCACTGGATTCAAGATAGCCTGGCTGATGAGGATTATGAATCCGAAACCGGTCCCAGGATGCTTGTTTCTGGTCCACGGAAGACATGGCTTGGCAGTTCGGGCTGGACTGTTCCCATGAGGCACAGGATCAGACTGATTTGCATATGGCCATGTCTGAAATGGGGTGGCTGAGTGGGCTAAAGAATGGTGATGGATTAAACCCAGATCAGTTGACTGGGGGTGAGTGTTTGATTTGCTCAAACGCTCCGTCCATCATCCCCTTTTGTATCGCTCAGGGCATTCCCACACAGCATTCATGGATTTCGATGCATTCCTAGATTTACCAGAAGTGATAGACCTGTGAAAGGGCCAAAAACCTATACCTCAACATGTGAGACATAACAACGAGAAATATCTTTATTTCTCCTCGTTTTTTCTATGTGCCACATTTTGAAGCACACATAGAAAGAGTAAAAAGCCTCAAAGGATTGTTTTTGTGCAGGAAAGTGCCCCTTCCTGAACAAAAACAATCCTGCTTACAATGCAGGCACCCTTGCAACATTGTGCAAGGGTGCCTGCGTTGGAGCTAGGCAGCCAAAAGGGCGCCAGCATGGGGGGAAAAGGCAGGAATGTGCAATATTGCTTAAATATGGTGCCTTACTGCCCTTTCCCTGTCACGCACTGCAGCGAAGCATGGTGACATGCTGCAATGCTCGACGTGACAATCTTGTAAATATGCCCCCTAAGATTCCACTGAAGTTCTTAAACAGAGGTTTGTTAGAGGAGATTCAATAATATAAATATACATTTATTTCCAGCAGTTTTCACTTTCACTAGCTCTTTTATTTATCCCCTTAATCCACAACTTCTCTAGGTCTAAACTGTCTGACTTTATTACAGGTAAAACTGCTAGTATGTCCATTTTAATACAGCTATTAATTTGACTTTAGATCTTCTCCGACTTTCATTTACAGTATTTAATAGTACAGTTCCTTATTTATTTATTTATTTTGAAGGTTTAATATAGAGCGAACAAGACCCTTGCGGTTATCAGCTTTACAGGGGTAGAAATAAGAAACAAAACGAGTACTGAAAAAACAAACATTGAGTCTTGATATACAAATCTCCGTAGTGGTAATTAGATGAAATGGTTCATGTGAATTTTATTAGGAGAAGAGGCTTTACTACTTTCTTAAAGGAGGTACTATGGGCCTCATTAGGATGGCGGTGAATCCGCATCCTCCGGGCCGGCGGAAGCCACCGCCGGCCCGGAGGATGCGGATTCACCGCCGCGGCCACATCAAACACCCACCGCCGAATTAGGAAGCATGAGTAAACATGCTTTTCCGCGGCGGTTTTTCCGCCGTGGAAAAGCATGTGGACCTTTGCTTCTGGGGGGCCCTTGTGGGCCCCCAGGGTAAAGGGGGGGTGGGGGTGCACATGGGGGGTACCTATGGTACCCCTCTGCATTTGCATGCACAAAGCGGCAGGCACCGCACGGTGCCTGCCGCTTTGTGCATGTAAATGTGAAACATGCTTTTTTAACCTTGCGGCGGGTGCTGCTTCAAGCAGCACCCGCCGCAAGGTTAAAGATCCAGGATGTGACCGCCAGGGTGGCGGTCACATCCTAATTTGCATGGAGGGACCGCCGCTGCCCATGCGGACGGTCCCTCTTCCTCGGGGGTGGCGGACAGACGCAGGTCCGTCCGCCATCCTAATGAGGCCCTTAATGTTACAATGCAAAAAACACATTTTAATATTCTCAACAGTACAAGTATCATGCACCAATATTGTTATTTGAAGATTGTTTTTATTTGAACAATGTACTTATCAGTAGGTACAAATAGATCATAAAGGACAAGCCAAAAAGCATAGAAGCAATATTATCACTGCCTACTATACCAGCATTCAGACTGTGGTTATCTTCTCATATTAAATGTACCTGTTTCATAGTCCGAAGTATGCTTTCAAATAATCTAAAAGGTCATAAAACTATCTGTTTGGAGCTACCTGAGTCGGGTTAATAAACCAAATAAGTACCTTACAGCCAGTGTCTTGCGATAGCGGTTATAGCGCGAAGAATACTATGGGCTATACCTGTAATGGTAAATAGAATCAGAATCAGAAAGTACTTTATTCGGTTAAAATCATTAACCATAAAAGTGACAACATGAAAATTACAGTTTATACAAATCTAGTTAAAAACACACAGTATCATTATATTTCTTTTACACCAATAGTTTTCCGTAATTTAAGAACATGTTTAAAATAACTTGAAAGTACAACAACAGTTAAAACTGTATCCATTCTCTGACATTCTAGAAAAGCTAAACGACATCTGTTTAAATTCATGTCTTTAAGGAAGGGGATTAAAACTTTTCTGCGAGGTATGATATAAAATTTACAAAAGAATAAAATGTGAATATCAGATTGGGGCGAGGAATCATCACAAGGGCAGGTGGGTAAATTTCGCGACCATAAATTCATTTCTGGGAAGGACAGGAGTCTAAAAACAAGATTTAATCTAAAGCGGGTTAAGAGAAATCGATCATAATTTGACATCAACAGGGTCAAATAGGGCTGTACTTTTACACCAGTCAATATTAAATTGTGTGAGGCAACTGTCTTTTTGCTGGCTTCTGCTTGCCTTCTTTTGTCCTCGAGGTATTCCAAACTCAGTTTTTTCAAAAAATTTCTCGGTATGTTCCCCATGGAGGGTGGGTCCTCATAATATTCGCGGTGTCCAATATCAATCATACACTGTTTAATGTATGCTAGCCAGTCAACGGTACCCATATTTTCCATATTCAATATATCCTGTATCACAGCCTGATTAACTAGACATTCGTTAGTAGTCCATACCCTGTGCCACAAGAGAATGGGCTGTATTCTAATTAAATCTGATATGTGGGGTTGGCCCAGTTCCATATGACAAATATAAGTTGAAACGCTCTGCGGTACAGCTAAAACATCCCGCAGGAATTTGTTTTCAACAATTTGTAAAGGTTCAATATTAGAAAAACCCCAAAGTCCCGCACCATAGAGGGCTACGGATGTACATGTGGCATTGTATATAGTCAAGATTTCTTTTAAAGGTTTATTACCCAGCTTTTTCAAAAAAGTCTTGATGGCCATTATAGTTTTTTGGAACAAAAGAGTTCTGGCCTTTATAGCACTTGTCCATCCCCCCAGTTCATGGAACAAAATACCCAAATAGGGGAAAAAAGTAATATTTTCCAAGGGAACATTGTTTAGAAACATACTTATGACTATCAAAGAGGAAGGGAGTGTTAACAGCCCGCCAGAAAGCAGATGGATCCTTTGACTGTGCAGCCTCGCAGAGGGCTTCTAGGGCCTCCTTTTTTATAGCGTTTTTTCTATTTTTCAGGGCCTTATTATAGTTTTTCCTCAACCCTGTTATTACTAAGTGATCCCGGGGAGACCTGTGGATAGCATATTTCAAAACACTAAGTGCCCTGGTACAAGTGGTATCAAACTAGCTTTTAGTACGCCAAGTCCTGTTTTTTACCTCAACCCACAGACTTTTCTTAATTTCAAGAGCTATTCTATCAAAATGCTCTAAAATCTGATTGGGCTGAGACGTCTCCCCAAGACAAATAGAAAAACTATCTGAACAAGCATTTAACAGCTTTGCAAAAAACATTTCTAGCATGACTTTCCCCATTTTAGTGTATACCCATTTTGCCTTCCCAAACTCACATCAGAGGCGGTATATGAGGTGAAAATATCTTCACAATGTTCATAAAAAGGGTTCTCGACCTCTAATGATAGGGGCAAATGATCACTTAGGGGTAACTCTAAAATCTCTAAGCTATTGATCCTATGGCTATAACTATTTGATACAAGAATAAAATCAATAGTGGACATGGCTCCTCTGCCAATAAATGTAGGCCCAAAAGAAGTAGGATTCTGAGCTATTTCGTTTGCAAAACCCAGATCATACATAAATACTAGTTCATTGAGTAGGTCCCCAATCAAGGAATGATAAAAGTGTGTTAAATTTATATCTTGTTCTAGCATTAATCCACAAATCCCCTTTTTTCCCTTTGTACAGAGTGGACAGTTAAAATCCTCCCCCCATAAAATTACCATTTCCTTATTTGATTTGTCTATTTCATGTTGTATATCTTCCCTAAGTGTTTTTAAGGTATTCGGGATTTCATCTTTCAGAATGTTATTGTAGAAATTTATCAGGACTACATTAACTCCCTTTATTAAGTTTAGGGTTAGTACTTGGTAGTAACTAGAATTAGACTTAAAACGTACTTTCTCATATTTAAGCTCGTTAGAAAGAAGTGTTATTAGACCTCCCTTCGCACGTCCGTATTGGCTCCCCTCAGCCGAAGTAAAGAAGGTTCTATATCCACTTATTTACACCGGGTCCGTGGTCCAAGTTTCTTGAAGAAACACGACGTCCCGCCCATTTAGGATAATCTCCCAGGATGGATTATTTATCTTGTTCTTTAGCCCTGCTACATTCCAAGATAGAAATGTACAGGAATTCGCTTTTTTATTATTTACTTCCAAATCTGCCGGGGGGATATCACAGGATGTCTCCTTACATGGAGGACTTACTCCTCCACTATTATCCCCCACCTCTGCCTCCTGGGTGTTCAGAGTGTCACAGGGAGGCTCTTCAACGTCACCATAATTTATATTTAGGGTAAGTTCTAAAGATAAGGTCGTTTTACATCCCTCCCCCAGGGTGGACATTTTAAGATTCTTTTTAGAGTCAACCACATCTCCTAGACTCAAAATGTTTGTCCGATCGGCATCCTTTTTTTGTCAATCGACATAATCAAGGCCCGAAAAAACATCAAATCTATTATAGATTGGTAGATTATAGGCTGGAAGGGGAAAGTCTCTATTCTCCCAAAAACGATTATTATTTCCATAATCTAATCCTGACGTTGTTGGAAAAAATTGCCTTTGATTAAAATTAAGCTGTCTCCGAGTTTGGGATAGAGGAATCGAACCGTATCCACGTTGATTTGAGCTAAACCAATCTGCGGAATGCCTTACTTTATCCCTATCTCCAGGGTTTTGCCCTGGGCAGTAAGGATAGAAGTAGCTGAGATAGTGGGTGGTGATAGAGTCGCTACTTCTTGACTCATACCAGTCTCCTATATGCCGGACCGCTCTATGGTCTTTAAAATTTACAATAATAACATCCCCTTTCTTGTCTTTGGGTCTAGAGCCCACCCAAACTGAACGCCTCACGGTCAGGATTTCTCCATTAATATGCGCAGGCAGGGGTCTATTATTAAGTAACCAATGTGTCACTTTGTTTCTTAAGGCTCGATGGTCTTCCCTAACATCCATAAGTAACTCGGGGACACCCGCCATGACTATTGTGTAAGGAGCAGCTTCAGGTGGTAGGTCAACGATTCTCTGTGGGTGCCATTTTCTATTATAAGAGTTTGCTGTACCATTCTCCTTAGTGGCCTTAGGTTGCAGTGTGTGTGGCCTTTCTTCCACAATCATATTTTCCCCGCCTTGTCCACCTACTATACTTACAGTTTTAATTTCAGGGTCGGGCTTCTTTTTTAACAAAGATGTAGATGGAGCATTTTTTGGTATCGGCCCAGTTGATTTTACCCCAATTTGAACAGTTTTTGTAGGGGGGGCTGAGCAAGGTGGAACTTGTTTAGGAGCAATCATCTTTAAAACAGATGGACCACTAGGTTTCATAAGATTCACCCCCTGTACCAGATCAGCTAGTAATAGCGTATTTTGCCCTACTTTTTTATCTAACTGATCAAGTCTAGTATTACACAAATTCATTTTTTCTAGCAGGGGCTGAATTAGCACTTTTAGCAGGCTTTCTAATTTTACTAATAATCCAGTCTCACTAGAAGAACAAGGGTAAGTTATCGTTTGAGATAGAGTCGGAGGGGATGGTAAAGTAGCCGCATCAGTCACTACTACAATTGGACTCCTCTTCTGTAATTTAGCTTCCCTAGTCTTCATAGGACAACCCCCTCTTTCTTTGGTGATATTAATATTAGTTTTAGGCGGTGACACCTGGATTGTATTTGGAGATGATGCTGGAGAAAATCTTGGGGAATCTGATAACCCTTCATCAACATAAGTACTACACATACTCGTGTGGGGTAATTGCATACTAACAGGAGTACTTAAAATGGAGATCTCAGTGGTAGAATAATCTGATACTTCATCTTTATCTCCCCTGTCTCCTAAGTTAGATGACCTATTTTCTTCCATGCTAGTATGTATATGGGTTATCGATGGGGCTGTCCCTATATGACCCGCACAAGTACTTTTGTATATCATGTTAACCACTTGTGTGCTCTGTTTAGCTATTTGTAATTTGTGAGTTAGCTTCCCCCTTCTCTTTCTTGATTTTGCCTTTTTAAATATTCTTACTGGGGGTGTAAGATGTTCTTTTTCCACGATGTCTAAATGATCGGCAAGTTTTACAGCATGCACCTGTGCTATAGCGGTAACCACTTTCCCACAGGCTATAGGGTTTTTTTTAGAGGTAGATATATCAATTAACTGCGCCTCATCCTGGGTCAGAAAACGTTCCCATGACCTAGAGAGGCCCGTCTATTACAATAAATCTGGGTAATTTTCTGAATTAAATAATTATCCATAGGGCCTTTGTCTAATTTCTCCTTAGACATCATACTAGCTTAAGGTCATACAAATTCTGAAAAAATAATAAAAATAGTTAAGATAGGTAATAGTGAGAAAACAACAGGGCTTCAGCGCTCTGCGCTCAAAACCTAAACCTAAATATATATGACAGGAGTTCACAAAAAGTACCTGTCTATAAAGTGTCACAAAGGTACCAGCGTCTAGAGCCCAGTCCAGTCTCCTCAGGCCTCAGAGGGCCCGCCCTTTGCCCGGGCTTCGCTCCGCGCTTCGGCCCGCGCGCGTCCCGCTAGCGCGTTTGGGGCTCACTATAAGTAACGGGAGGGGGCGGGAAGAGGACCAGCTGCGGCGAGTCTGATAACGCAGCGCCCGCTGGTCCTCGCAGTCCCGCAGTGGTGATAGCGTCCCTCGTCGGCTCCTCTCCGGGTCAGTGATCCCTTTGTGGTTGTTGCCTCGAGCGGCTCCCGCGAAGCGGGGGCCGCGAGGAGTGGGCGACAGACAGCAGGAAATCCACGTGGGCTAGAGAACAACCTTCAGCGGCAGCACAAGAGACACCCTGCCCTCCGTTCTTTTAATCCAGGCGGGAGGGGGCGGGAAGAGGACCAGCTGCGGGGAGTCTGATAACGCAGCGCCCGCTGGTCCTCGCAGTCCCGCAGTGGTGATAGCGTCCCTCGTCGGCTCCTCTCCGGGTCAGTGAGTCCTTTGTGGTTGTTGCCTCGAGCGGCTCCCGCGAAGCGGGGGCCGCGAGGAGTGGGCGACAGACAGCAGGAAATCCACGTGGGCTAGAGAACAACCTTCAGCGGCAGATTTTAAATGGAAATCAGCAAATAAAAAATCTTTCTAACCTAGCAAAATTACAGCATAGTTCCTTCAATGTCCTAGGGTCATTGCGCAGGTTTCAAAAGATTTTTAGAATGCTGTGCCGCTGAAAGCTATCTTCTACTTTGGGAGTCCATAAAAGGCACGTGATGCTAGGGGTAGAACTGGAGTGTCATCTTCCATCCCGGGCTCTTCATCATCATAAAGAACTCTGGAAAATCCCCTTGTCTTTCCAACTTTGCTTGGAGATCAGGGAGAAGGCCAAACCAAGACTAAAAACATTCAATATGAGACTCCACACTTTCTCAGGTGTAGAGTGAGTAAAAGGTAAGGGGTGATAGAGGGTTTGGAGAAGGAGCTCCGATCCAACCAATCTCAGGGGTCCACCTCCCCATTCAGGGGCAGTGAAACCACCAGGTTTCTGACAGTGAAGCTTCAGCTGTCTCTCCCATTGGAAACCCTTGACCTGGTAGCCTGCCAGTGAAAGCATCCCCCGGATCTCAGTGGTGGTGGATCTAGACCTATATAAAGCAATGCTACTGGGACTGGTTTTCTTACCAGAGTCTACCATTTGAGGGGAAATGGTCGGAGCAACACGGGAAGAGCTACTCATGTTCTCACATCGCAAGCGATACCATGCTTGCCTTAACTACACATATTCTGCTTCACAAAGTTCGCGGTCCTGGTATGCCTTAACCATGCATACGTGTGGTTAAGGCAGTGCATGGTCCTGTTGCTGCTTGGAATAGGCAGAAGAATGAAGGATCGGGAAAAGAGGTAGGACACGGTGAAGTAAGTGGGGCTTGGGCTGGGTTTTGGGGATGGGGTCATTTTTAAGGGTTGGGGTAGTTTTCAGGGCTAGGGGTCAGGGAAGTTTTTAAGGCGCAGAAGGGGCTGGTGTCGTTTTTAGGGCATAAAGGAGGGTGGGTTGTTTTTAAGGCTTTGGGGGGACAGGGAAGTTTTTAGGGCTTGGGGAGGGGGTTGGTTTTCAGGAGGGGGTAGTTTTAGGTCTCAGAGCGGGGGTTTGGTGGCCTTTTCAGGGCTCAGGGTGGGGTGCAGGGATCGGGATACTTTTCAGGGCTTAGGGGGTGCAGGGTAGTTTTCAGGGGTTCAAGGGGCGGGCAGTTTAAAGGCTTAGGCGAGGGCAGGGTAGTTTTTAGGGCTGGGGCAAGAAAGGTTTTAGGGCTCGAGGGAAGAGGGGTTTCGTTTTCAGGCGGGAGAGGGTAGTTTCAGGTCTCTGAGTGGGTGTTTGGGGGCCTTTTTAAGGTTCAGAGTCGGGGGCAGGGATAGGGATACTTTTCAGGGCTTTGGGGAGACAGGGTAGTTTTTAGAGCTCGGGGGTCGGGCAGTTTATAGGGCTTAGTGGAAGGCAGGGTAGTTTTTAGGGCTGGGGCAGCTACGTTTTTAGGGCTTGAGGTGGGAGAGGGTTGGTTTTCAGGAGGGAGGGTGTAGTTTTAGGTCTCAGGGCAGGGGCTAGGTGTCGGGGTAGCACTTGCCTGAAAAGTCTTAACCACGCATATGTGTTTGCCATACATGCCTTAACTACACATATTTTATTGTAAAGGCATGTGAGGTAAAGGCATATGAGTGGTTAAGACCTACGTGGTTCAGCCCGCTGGAACGACCGTGTATGTAAATGCACGCATAGGTCCGTCACATAACCCCATTTGAGGCATGGCAGAACCGGGTATGGAAAACAAATGTCCAGAGATAGTTTTAAACTTTTTTCAAGTAAACTCTCAGTAAAGAGAAGAATGCCAAGCTGACCAAATAGAACATGGAGCTATCTTGGCATTCAGCTGTTCCTAAAGAGCATTTACACACTGACAGATTCACTGTTCGTACAGAGATCCCTGTTGGATCCCAGCTGTATGTATTGCAGGTCGTGCTCTACATTGGGGGCAGTGGTGAAGGCCCCCGCTCACCTGAGATCTTATTATGTATTGGCATTGTTTGCGGCCAGTGCACCTTTGAAAAGGTGTGCCGGGCGCAAACAATGCCAATGCCCGCTCTATGGTGAATGCACTGCCCTTGGGGCAGCTGAGAACTTGCGATGCCCTGAGGGCAGTGTATTCATGTGAAAACACGGAGCAGCTGCTCCGTGTTTTCACAGTGCAGGTGGCACCCAACTGCACTTTCAAAGGGGATTAGAGATCCCCTTGCAGGCGGGTGCAGTCAGCGACTGTACCCCCTGCAGAGGGCTGCTCTCAGGGGGCACACTGACCCTTCTGAGGGTTTTTTGACTCTGCGCCACATCGGTAATATGGCGGGGGCGCAGAGTCAAAGGAAATCCCTCATTGGCATAGGGCACGCCAATATGCAAATGAGGCAATACCCTCTGTTGATAGTGCTGGCGCTATAAGTGCACCAGCGCTATCGTTATGATAGTGGGGGATGCACAAGCGTCCGCGCCCCCTCATATAGTACCAAAGTGCCCCGGGGCATGCAAAGCAGACGATACGCCCATTGCGCCCCCGGGCACCTTATGTAAAAAGGCCCTAGGTGGTGTGTTGTGTTTGCACGGAACTCTATATGACACTCTGAGTTTGGTCCTGTCAATGGTATTAGTAAGGACTTACACAACTCCCCATTCATGTCCTTAGAGTTAGTCACCTCTTACTGTGGGGTTGTGTGCCTTAAGTTGAGGATTTGTTAATTATTTAAAGTGGACCGATCACTGTTAGAGAGAAATACTAGGCAATATGATTGCTTGACACGGACCTAGCTAATGCTGAGCTGATTCACTGCTAGGCTGAATTTTCATCATGTGCTGTTATGTTTGGCCTGATTGATGTGGTTAGTGGTTCTCTCACGTGTTCTGTGAAATGGAATTTGATCTGTAATAATGTCGTTCTTCTAAATTGTGTAGCTTTCAGTTTTGCCTTAGATTTACTCCAATGCTTAGTTTGTGGATTTGTTAAGGACATTTTTCCCAAGTCGTTTTTGCTTTTCCAATGGCCTATTGTACTAATCTAGTTAGACCATTTGTCCATTTTGCCATTTTGGACTGTAATTTACGCCATTTGGCAATCAACATTTTATGATTGTCTTTGAAATAAAGACAACTCATGATTAAACCACAGGATGCTAAGTATGACGCCGTGTTTGTGTTGTTTCTATAAAATTGTTGGAAGACTGTTGTTGTCTATATTGTGGTGCTAATGTTTGCAGATGTAAGGACTGGCCAAGAATTTTGACCCAGGAATGGGGTGGTGTACTATATGAATGGTGAAGGAGCTGTTGATTTCGTGGCTGCCAACCAAACTTTTAAATGACGGGTAAGATGGGTTGGACTTCTCTGTGCAAAATCAATATTGTATCGCAAGGTAACTTTCTTATATTGGGACTCCAAAAAGTCAACTAAGTACGTGAGGATGGTTCCGCAAAATTAAACAGAGAATTTGTTATTCTATAATTTTCGCCCACACTATTATGCATTGATATACTACCATTAGTTGGTTTAAGCCCTGTCACGGGTAATGTTGGTGCGACACAAAGTGACAATCCATTTCAAACATTTTAAATATTTCACTTACCTCACATACCCTGCCATCTTTCACTAGCTAACTTCTCTGGTACCAAGTAGGATTACTCATCTCCTGCATTTGTTCTTCTATTATTTTCTTTTTTAGGCAATCCTGCAAAAGACATATACTCTGAAAAACAGTGGAAATGCTATGGTAGGGAAATAAAGCACAGAGTTAAGCTACCCCAGTTTTATTACAATTAAACTGAAGCATATGTTTGCCCTTTTTAAAGAGCAGTACTTGTACCCTTAAAAGTGTTAGACCTGACAGCCGTAGGGTGTTCTTCCCCCAAACGTTTACCTTTACCCTCCTATTTTTCTGAATTCATTTTTGCTGGCAGTAGGAATCTGTGTACTTTACCACTGCTAACCAGGCTTGTGCTCAATCCCTGAAACATTGTAACATTATCATATACCCAGGGCCTGCAAATTAAATGCTACTAGTGGGCCTGCAACAATTAATGTGTCCCACACTGAAGTAGCCCCTTAAAACCCAGGGGTGGGTGGAAAATTCCACTCTGCCGATGGAGTTTGCAGAGTTTTGCAAAACTCCATCACGCCATGTTAAGTTGGCAGACAAAAGCAAGTATCTGCGTCCCCAAGCACCATTTTTTGGTGCTAGAATGCCTCCTGGAGAGATTTGTCCAACACTGGGGCTCACAGGTCACAACTATTACTTTGAGAAAGCTGCTGCCCAAGTAGAAAATCTACTCCTGCAGCAGAAAGAAGTAGCGTCCTCTGGCGCGCCGCATGGTGCCGTTCTTACTGCCTTTCCGGCATGGAACAAGCTCCCAATGCCAAAAATCAGCGAGAGCAGCGTGACGTGCTGAATTCTGACTGCTAGCAGAAAGTTTTAATGTGACTCCACAGAATTCCACAGAGTAAAACTCTGCGAGCTCTACCCACCCCTACTTAAAACATGACACACATCTGTCATTGCAGCCTGAATGCAGTTTTAAACTGCTGATGTGACTTGGCAAAATATACTCCTGGCCAAGCCTAAAGCTCCACTTTTATTACATATGAGGCATCCCTAAGGTAGGCCCTAAGTAGCCCATAGGGCAGGGTGCATTGTATCTAAAAGGTTGGACATGCACTTCTAGGTTTAACATGTCCTGGTAGTGAAAAACTCCTAAATTAATTTTTCACTACTGTGAGTCCTGCCTCTCCTATAGGATAACATTTGGTTGCCTCATTACATTTCATAAGTGCTCACCTATGATTGGGAACAGGTACACATTTCATGTTTAGGTGTCTGCAAAATTGTAATTTAAAAACTTCTTTAATGGTAAAGTCTGATTGTAAGTTTTAACTTTGAAAATGCACTTTTAGAAATTTGTCATTTTTGTGCCCTAGTTATTTAGTGCCTGCAGCCTGTTCCTGGGTCACATAACTAGGTTTAGTTGGCAGTTGGACTTTGTTTATTCCTCCCAGATAGGCCACACAATAGAAGGATTAGGAGTGCCTGGATGGGCTATCGCTGGCAGGTTGGCAGGCGGAACTGGTTTGAGCCTCACTTGCAACTGAATAGGCTGTGTCCTGCCTTCACACAAATGACTTGTCACCACTGCATTGTTCATGCAGGGCAGGAGAGGAAGGAAACTACAAACACTTCAAATGGAATTCTCTAGAAACATCTCCTACTTCAAAGAAGGCACCAGATATAAAAATAGGACCCTCAAACCCACTCTACATTTCACTCTCTGGATCTTTCTGCTATTAACTTCAGAAGGCTGCTTTGCTGCACCCGGAGGGACCGCTGCTTTGCTGCCTGTTGCCTGCATTAAACCATCAGAGACCTGCCCAGATGTTGTGCCCTGTTCCACTGCTTGAACCCAGGACTACCAGAATGACCACAAGGGCTAGTTGGCTAGCCTCCTGATCAGAGTCTCAGGAATGGAAAAGGCTCCAACCATCTTGAACCAGGACCCAGCTTGACAAAGTCCTAACCCCCCCAAGAGGTGTCCCTTCAGTCCTGGACCCTTACAGATGGTGTTAAATGTGCCCAGATAGACAAAATCCCAAACTTGGGACTTAGACATTTTTGGGATAAAAAGTGCTCTAAGGACAGAGCGGACAGAGAGGAACATTTTTGGCTGAAAGATGCTCTAAGAACCGAGAGGAGACTGGGACCAAGCTGCTGGTCTATTTGCCCAAGGTTCATCAATGGTAGGTCTGACTTAGTAGCTACTCCCCTAGATTTCCTCCGTAGCAGCAAATCCTGTTCAGCGGTCCTTCACCAAAGGGGTATCAGTCCTTGTGAAGCTCTCGTCTGCAACAGCCTCCATCTTCATACCATGGAGTTTTTTGACTTCCAAAAAGAGACTAATCTTCACCGCAAGTTCGTCCAGCAGCTCCCCGATGACAATGCCACCTCCTTGGACACTGCCTTCAACCTTGTGCTGAACTTTACCATTTCTGAAGAATTTCCCTGAAAGTTCCTCCCAGGTAGAACAGCATTTCTTAACCTGGGATCTACGGATGCCTGGTGGGGGAAGGGAGGGGTGGGGTTTGGAATGCTTACTCTGGCAGGGGGTGGGGGGTAGTGGGGAGCGGTCATCAACTTTAAACTTAAAATAGTATTAGCAGATTAATAAAGTATCAATATAAAAAAGCAAAATGTAATACTGAAAATGTTTAAATGTGTTGTAAACGTTAAAGATATAGCAATTTGAGGCTACAAATTAAGTTGGTATCCTTAGCTTTATTTGTGGAAGGAGGGCAAGTACAGCAATCAATGGTACAGAAAATTGGTGCCCTCAATTGATGCACTGGCCTGCAGCGATAAAAAGAGTGGCTGCATTATGATAAAAGAAGATACAGTGATAAGGTAGAGTGCAGCACATTGCTTCCTTGATTAGAAATAAAACCACATTTTGAAAAGTTTCAAAATTCCCATAAAAGTTAATATTTTGATTTTTTAAATAAATGTTTGTTTGTAAATTAAATAAAGTGCTTCACAGTTTGTGTATCTGTTGGGTTCATAGCTGCCAAGGTTTCAGATTGCTATTTGTGACATTTTCATAATTTTAGTGTAATTATGAGTGACATTTTAACAACTATGAATGACACATGTCCTCGTGAGCAAAATCAAGCAATAAAGTCTAGTCTCCCTGCTAGTATAAAAATTAGAACTATCACCCAAAGCCAGTACACTGTCCTGATGTCATCTGACACTCAGCCCAGCCCTCATCTGCCACAGATCAGCAAGTGATTAGTAAGGCCTCATGCCACTCTGACACCAGTAAGTAGAGACCCAGCCGAAGGAGGGGATGTGAGAGAGGGATCACTACATAATATCGAGGGACAAAATATACTGTACTAAAAATATTGATGCAAAAATATTGAAAGACAAAATATCGAAGTCCTATCTACATGCCTACTCGAATCACGGGTTCACACTCTGCAACTCTGGGCAATAGCTTGCTTAATCTCCACTACGGCCCCCCCGCGGCGTGATGCCTGGCTTTCACCTTGGGGATGTCCAGTACGGGTTATCTCACAGGGAAAAAGCCAGGACAGGTTCCCAAAGCAAGCGCCTTGAGACCTTGCGGTGATAAGGCGCTATATAAGAACATTTGACATTTGACATTTGACAAACAGGTAAATACAAAAATATCGACTCCAAAATATCATTTAAAAATATGTACTTTCTAAAAATATCAAATTTATTAAAATTAATGTAAAATTAAAAAGCATATTAAAAATAAATAACTAAAATATACTTAAAAATACTTAAATAACCTTAAAATTATTAAATAATTAATGTAAGTTATAAAAAAAATAATACAATTTTATTTGTTAAAACATATATATATATATATATATATATATATATATTAACATAATATTATTTAAAAATATACAATATTATTACCGTAGGATAGCGGGAGTGTTAAAATTACTATTCCCACTCCAATGAGTGCAACAGTAGGGAAAGCGTTGCATAGCGTAGGGGTAAAAATTACTATTCCCACTCCAGAGAATGCAACAGTAGGGAAAGCGTTGGATAGCGTAGGGGTAAAAATTACTATTCCCACTCCAATGAGTGCAACAGTAGGGAAAGCGTTGGATAGCGTAGGGGTAAAAATTACTATTCCCACTCCAAAGAGTGCAACAGTAGGGAAAGCGTTGGATAGCTTAGCGGTAAAAATTACTATTCCCACTCCAGAGAATGCAACAGTAGGGAAAGCGTTGGATAGAGTAGGGGTAAAAATTACTATTCCCACTCCAAAGTGTGCAACAGTAGGGAAAGAGTTGGATAGTGTAGGGGTAAAAATTACTATTCCCACTCCAAAGAGTGCAACAGTAGGGAAAGCATTGGATAGAGTAGGGGTAAAATTACTATTCCCACTCCAGTGGGTGCAACAGTAGGGAAAGCGTTTGATAGCGTAGGGGTAAAATTACTATTCCCACTCCAGTGAGTGCAAAGGTAGGGAAAGCGCTGGATAGCGTAGGGGTAAAAATTACAATTCTCACTCCAGTGAGTGCAACAGTAGGGAAAGCGTTGGATAGCGTAGGGGTAAAAATTACTATTCTCACTCCAGTGAGTGCAACAGTAGGGAAAGCGTTGGATAGTGTAGGGGTAAACATTACTATTCCCACTCCAGTGAGTGCAACAGTAGGGAAAGTAAATACTTCATATATTATTTAAAAATATATATATATATATATTAATATCTATAAAAATGTAATTATAAGTAATTACCAATTTAATATATTATAATAATTAATCAATTAAAATTACAAATTAAAATTAATTATTACAATTGGTTACCTATTAATACAAATTAATTACAAATTAACAATTAATTAATTAGCAATTAAAAATTAATTAACAATTAATTCAAATTAAATACAAATAAATAAATTAAATTATTTAATTAATTATAATTAAATTACTTCCCACCCTTATTCCCCTTTAAACCCACAACCCGCTACAGAAAATAAATTAGTAAAATTAACATAATTATCAATTAATCAATTAAATAAAATTAATTGGCAATTAAAATGTAATTAATTACCCCCAAAAATTAATTAATAATTAATTCGAAATAAATACCAATAAATAAATGTACATATTTAATTAATTATAAATAAATTACTTCCCACCCAATTCCCCTATAAACCCACAACCCACTACAGAAAATAAATTAGTAAAATTAACATAATTATCAATTAATCAATTAATTAAAATTAATTGCCAATTAAAATATAATTAATTACCAAATAGAAATTAATTAACAATTAATTAAAAATAAATACCAATTAAATACATTTACATATTTAATTAATTATAATTAAATTACTTTCCACCCTATTCCCCTATAAACCCACAACCCGCTACAGAATTAATTAACGCACATTAATTAAAATAAATGATAACATAAATACACACTTTTCACACATATAATAACATAAAAAACACTATAAAAAATCGATATTATTAAAAATTCGATCATTTTAATAATCTATATTATATACTTCGATATTTTGACTTTCTATATTTTTTTAATTCGATATTACATTACTTACCTTAAAAACGATATTTTTGATGACTATATTTTGTCCATTCGATATTTTGTCCATTCTATATTTTGAAGTCGATATTATGTCCATTCGATATTTTGTAGTCGATATTTTGACTGTTTACCGTGAGAGAGACCCCATTATCCATGACAGTGAGTTACCACCCTCAGAGCAACCATACACTCTGACTGCAGCCAGTAAGCCGCTACCTGATTGCACGGCACTGTGCTGTTATATTTAACACGTCTGACACAGTGACAGTGTACTGCCACACTCCGTGGTTGCTGGTCTACAACTTATTTGTAACAGCTTTAGACTACTTGATGCCACAGACCCTAGGCTCGGTCGAGTTGGCAATATTGAATTTAAGCCTCGGGTGGTGGGCATAATTATAGTAGATTACAGCCACAGTGACAATGCGGGCAGCCCAGCCGGTACGGCATGAGCAGATGCAGCGATGTGATCCAATCACCAGCATGATTGCAGCCTGGGCTGGTGCTGCACGCAAACAGGCAGCAGCTCACTTAAACTCCCCTCAGCAGCCAGGATGTGACATCCCCTGCACAGCGCCATGTCTGACTCAGCCACGCAGCGCCACGATGGAAATCTAATCACAAGATAGATATATTGTAGCAGAGCAGTCAGAGCCTGCCAGCAGCCCATAGCAAAGTTCAGCTCGGAGTCACTGAAGCGTGCAAGAAGCAACATGTGCAGGCCACTGGCGAGCTGGGGTGTGCTGCCAGCTACTGCACAGCGCTTCAGACACTAGAAACATAGAGGCCGATTTGGATGTTGGACGGAAAGGCTCCGACTGACAGTCGGATTCTCCCTGACCCTGTTGGAACCTTTCCGACCGATTTGGTAGGTTTACAATCCGCTCAACCGATTACTATGTTCGCGGTCGGAGGGTAAACCGCACGGGCATTCCGAATCAGTTCCAACCAGCTCTCGAAGAATTTGTGTCAGTCGGAATTGCATCATACACCCCTATGGACAGAGTTTCTAACCTCAGGATTACGATGTTGATTTCCAACAGCCTTTCCGAGCCGGCCTTTCTGACATGAAAAGGCTGTCGGAGAGTGACTTTGGGGGCCCCCCTGGTTGGGGACAGAGGGTGTACCTAAGGGACCCCCTTGTAAAATCCTGCACTGACAGGCACAATGGGGTGCCCGTGACAGAGTGCAGGGTTTTACCCGCACACCGCATTTCCCCGTAGGAGCCTGTGTTACAGCGGGTTGTCTGGCGTAACATGAGCTCCCATAGGAAACAATGGGAATTTGACCGAACAGTGTGGGTCGCAAATCTGCTTAGCAACCGCTGCTTTGCTGTTATAGTCCTACTGATTTTAAGAGTGGAGGAGCACGGTTTGTGCAGTATAAGGTAACAGTGAACACTGTTATCTTATATGAGACCGACAAATGTGTGCTGGTCTCATAAAAGGTAAACGTTTATACTGTATGCGACATTATTGTATGCCATGTTTCACAGTTATTGGTCATTTGTGAAAACAATACCGGATTTTACTGTTTATGGGCATATGGAATCAGCTGTGCTAAATAGGCCAATGTGAAAATTGCAGTCTGCTTCACGCATATGCCAACGAACTTCCAGTAACTAGTGCACAATTATAGCGTTAAATTGATTGCTTAATATGAGCATGTTCATATATTTAAATATTTAAATAGTTCAATCATTGGCCAAGTGCTGACACAATAACAGGAAAGGTAGGTATCCGCACAGGGCGGCAGGCTGTATGAAGTGCCGTCAAAGTAAATGTAAATGTCCTTTTTAGATAATAACTCTATATCTGAATAGTCCTAAAATGGCACCATTTTTTTTACTTCGCTCATCTTGTAGCAAGCATATCTATAGTTCTGGAAACTAAAGGCCACTGTGGAAGATACCATTAGCCTAGTCCCATGGAAACTGCAGATGTTAGTTCGGTGGTTGCACTGTCTTAATTTTTTATGTCTGTTAAGGAAAGGTGAATTTAACAAAATATAATCGTTGCAGTTTTGATGCACATATTTTTGCAGTTGCACAATGTTTTGCAGTTGGGTGATTGGCTTCACAGTGCAGAGGGTATATATAAGATCTTCCCTGGTTGAACAGTGTCTCAACCTGTGTGTGGGTGTTGTATTCTCTGTACTGTATGTCATCGGCATTGCAAATTTGATGCAAGCCTGTGTGAAGTTACAATGTTTTCTCATGCAAACTTCCCTTAGTCCAATGAATAATACCTTTGCTATTGATAGGTCACACAGTTCTCCACATGTGAGTTTAAGTTTTGGACAAAGAATCAAAATGGTTGGAAAGTTAACTCGCAAGGATCCACATACATTTTTTGCACTTACTAGCATTTTAAGGGAAAAATATGCAAGCTTGTTGATGAATGAAAAGTGGAAAACTCTGCGAACTAGATAGGACAATAACTAGGATCTTTGATAGACGTATTGAAAATGTTGTCCATCGTTTAATAGTGGGGCCTTGTTGCAGTTGGGTTGATTAACAGATCAAGAAACCTACCACAAATCTGCCATGTAGCCAAAACTGCGCTTATGAATTGGTACAATGTTGTGATGTCTCAGCAGGCTCGACATATGCATAACAAACAACGTAGATACGTGAATATGTGCTCTCAATATATAACATTGCAACCTCTCCATAGTCTTTGGAATCCAAAAATCAACTGTATCCCGGCCCTTGGCTTATACCCCAGTACAGTGTGTGTTTTATATGCAGCTTACATTGACAAAGTTCTAAAAATACACTGGAGGATGTAGAGACCGAGGGGGAGGAAGAGTGGGAGGAGGGAGTCGAGTTAAGTTCAGGAGCAGAACAGGATTGCAAAACAGTGGGGTGGGGCGGGAGGGAACCTGGCCACGGGCCCAGTTCAGGAAGTCCAAAATTAGCAACGACAGCAACAACCGAAACAAGCAGCAGTGAAAGCGCCTGCGAGTGGTGCGCGCACACGCCCCACTGCGAAGCATATGTCTTCAATTATCGCGCCCGTGTTTGGGCACCATAATTGAAGACATATGGGCTTTGGTGCGCGTAACAGACACCAATAGGCCTTTTTAATGCGTGTTCTGTTAAAAAACTACACGCCACAAAGCCCAATCAAAATGGACCATAGAAAATGAACACGCACAAGCGCTATCATTTTCTAGGTCCATTTTCAAAACCCCCAGAAAAGGACTCTGGCTGCGCGAACACTGCTGCGCAGTGTACGCTAGGCCGAGACCTAAAAATCATTTACTCCAGTCCTATACCTGATCCAGTATCTGGCTTTTTTCAGTATGGGAAAGGGTTGAAGAGCAGTTTGTGAATGTCCACATACTGATGCTTGTGGGAATTCATATTTTTTAGTTTTAACATAATCAAAAGCAAAACCATGCCTCGTAATGCCCACTTTCTGCATAGGAGTTACTTTACAGAATTGTACCCAGCTGTGGTGTTGACTTACACTGAGGTAAATGATTGTACATCCGTGAAGTGCCCTTTAGAAATCACCTTGCATCTGTAAATCCAATCTATATCAGCAGTTTACTCAGACTTACTCCTGGAAGTGGCTGTCTGTAGGGCTCTTCATATATATTAAAATTGCTGGATCTTCGAACAACATTCCACCTTTATAGCATCTTTGTCTGTCAGAATATTGATACTAGAGGCCACATGAGCTTTTGATGTCTCACATATGGGGCATTATTTCTGTACTGTATGTGATCACTAGTAAACCTTTCCCTGTTTCAAACGTCATTTCTCGTCATCAATCCGGTACTCCTATTGAGCACAGATTCCCGCCAGCCTGTTGCTTGCCTGTCCCCACAATGTCAGTTACTGCCTTGGTAACTGGTATCTGCTTCTGTTTTACATGCTCGCACCATCAGCACGCCATAACATGCCGGACAGTAGGTATTTTGTGCCAGATTGTCTAAAAACTAATAGATCTGAACTTTTAGTAGTACTCCGATGAACTAGTGCAAATTCACAAATTTCGGCACTTCACATACATTGGCAGCAGTACGCATGAAAATCTATGACAGTTGGCCGCTTCCAGACTAACTCCTGGCAATTTCATGTGTCACTTTCCTAATGCAGAACTGTTGGTATAGTATAACTCCTCATTGGGAAAATGTGGACATTTTTTCCGATGCGGAGAAACCCCTGCACTACACTTCCTCCAAAGTTTGAGGTGCTAAACATAAGGGGCCTCATTTATGAGAAATTATGCATCGCTGCGTGAAAGCAGCAATGCGCCACTTCTCAGTGCGCACTCCTTGCGACATACCTGATGCGTCATATTTATAATATGACGCATCATGTCGCAAGGAGTTACAGATACGTCAGTATTTCTGACGTATCTGTAGGCGCAAAAGTGACGCATTGCTGGAGTGTGTCACAAAAGTGACGCAACTCCAGCAATGTGCCCCATGTGAAAGGGCCTCTGTCAGTCTTATGCCTGCTGTGAGGCAGGCGTACGATTTTGAGGTAACAGCGTCCTAGAAGTGACGCAGTGAAATCTCATAGTTTTCACTGCGTTTCTACGAGGCTTTTTGCGGGGGGACGCCCCCTGCATACATTATACCTGACGTAGGTATAATGTAGCGCAGGGGTTTACAAAGTGACGCATCTGCTTAGATGCGTCACTTTGTAAATAGTGTGCAACAAGAGGCATGTTTTACGCCACCGATGCGTCACAAAAAGTGACGCATCGGAAGCGCAAAACTGACGCAAGGCCTCATAAATGAGGCCCACGTTTTCCGCAAAAAATTGATTTGTGCCTGAGCTGACGGTAATATGGTATACTAGGTTGAATGCATTTTCAAAACAGCAAGTTCACCTATTGCACACTTACCATCTTGTGTAGCTCAAATGTACTTATGATAGGCTTCGAATCCTCAGTCTTTTCATTGATGTCCCACTGAATACATTTTATGGGGAGGATTTTACTTGACTTTTTTGCAAATCTTTTTTAGCTTTGGATGCTTCCTTTTTATTAACTTGTATTAATTTTAATTCTATGGACTTTAAAATATGGTGAGCTTTGTATTGTTGGACTGTAATTCCTAAACCAGCTTTTGTATTTTATGAAATAAAAAAAAAGTTAACATACATCTTTATATTGTACTAGCAGCCCGTCCCGACGTTGTCCGGGTATGAAATAGAATGTGTGTAATGTGTGTATTTGACAAGGGGAATTTATTTTAAAATCTCGCGGTAGACAACATTTTTTTTTCCATTAGAATAGGGACGGAGAAGGCCCAGCTGCAGCCCTGGTTGATGTTAGCAGGCGCGTGTAATTGGTGTAGTGATCCCCCGCATGAGCCCGGCCACAGCCCTGGTTGATGTTAGCAGGCACGTGTAATGTCGTTGAATGAGAGAGTTATCAGCCTCGGGTAAACCCGTTTAATGAGAGAGTTGAGTGACAGCGAGTAGGAGAGGCTGTAGTAATTGTCCCCGCAGGCACGCTCATTTGTGTGTTCCCCCGCTTGAGGCCCAGATGCAGGCCTGTTTGATGTTAGCAGGCGCGTGTTCCCCCGCTTGAGGCCCAGCTGCAGCCCCGGTTGATGTTATCAGGTGCGTGTAATTAGTGTACTGATCCGCCACCTGAGCCCGGCTAGAGCCCTGGTTGATGGTAGCAGGCGCGTGTAATTTCGTTGAATGAGAGAGTTCAGTAACAGCGCGCAGGAGAGGCTGCAGTAACGTTACTTACCAGGCCTCCAGGTGAACGCGTTTGTCACGCCCCAGCACACGGCTACAGCAGACGATCTTCTGATTAATGTACGACTGACATGGCATGAAGGGCGGAACGTAGCACACGACCCCAGCATTTCTCACACCCGCAGCGTGTCACGCCCACAGCGTGCCCCTTGATGCTGCGCAGCAACGTAATTGGCGCTTGTATGTACGACTCACATGGCATGAAGGGCGGAAACACGCCCCCAGTGTTTGTCACGCCCCCAGCGTTTGTCACGCCCCAAGCACACGCCCACAGCCCACGATGTGATGGCCGTACCACAAGCCCCCAGCGTTAGTCACGCCCACAGCACAACACAGACACGCCCACAAGGGACTACTTTGCTGGCACGGTTCTTTTACCTTTAAATGTATAAAGGAGTTGGCCTAATGGCTAATGCGCTCGATCTCGGACCTGGGGATCTGGGTTTGAGTCTTGGTAAGGATGACAAACATCCTGTGATTCTGGGCAAATCACTTAATCTCCCCGTGCCTAACAAAAATGAATGTGTGTCCTCATGTAACGTAACTGGTGCTATGTAAAGCGCTCTGATACCTGATTCAGTTCGGGTCAAGTTCGCGCTATATAAAACTCTGCAAAAAATATATATATATATATGGTGGCCGTCTGCATAGCCTATGTCCTTCTGCTGCAACTGCCCTTTCCAACGCTGTATTGGGTGTTGTGATTGGTGCTGTGGTTACTGAGATTACCCGCCTCAAAGATTTGGGCTCTCTCTTTATAATATTAGTATGGATATGGACTTCTTTAAAAATGTTTTTTACATTGCACTTTTTATGGTTCTGTTGAACCGAAATAAATTAAATAACACAGCGGCGACTGACACGCTCGGAGGTACGGGGAGAAGGAGGGGGGTGAACGTGGGAGGTAGGGGGAGGACGCAGGAGGGGGGAGGATGTGGGGCAAGCGGCTATAAATAACAAATAAAAACGTACCTTTTCACTGCTTCCTCGCCACGTCTCTCTCCTCTGTAGTCCTTCCCTCACTTGGCCACAGGAAGCACACCCAGACTCCCAGTCAGCCAATCACAATTCTGCCTTAGGAGCGTTGTGATTGGTCTGAACGCTGTGTTTCGGCGCTCAGATGCTGGCTGGAAGCCTTGGCATGTTCTCCACATAGGCTATAATGCAGCCTGCATGGAGAACATGCGAAGTGGGGCAAGAGTGGTTTGGCCCGAGAGCAGGGCCGGACTGGCCATAGCGGGCACCGGGCAATCCCCCGGTGCGCTGCATGGGTGGGGGCCGGTTTTGGGCCCCTGGGGGCTGTTTTTGTTACAGGGCCATTTTTGCAGCATAGCTGCAAAATCGGCCCTGTACCAAAATCGTCCAAAAAACCGGCCCCGCAAAGAGCTCGGCGGCACCCCCACCCCCCGAGTGGGAAGGGAGGTGGGGCGGCGGAGCACTTTGCCAGGGCCGGTTGTGGTTCCCAGTCCGGCCCTGCCCGAGAGGGCTGTCCAAGCAGTCATTGTGCACTTTAGGAGGTTGCTACCACTCCTCCACTGCCCCCGCCCCTCACGCAAAGCTGTAGAAGGAAGTCGGAGAAAATAAAATGATAACGCGAGTTATTATGATTTTATTTTCTCTGTGTTGCACTGCAAAAAAGCAGTGGGGCGTCACTCCTCCGCCTTAGTGGAGGAGCTGTCACTGAAATATGATGATTTGTGAACCCAGCCTTTTGTGTGTCAATTACGTTTGCAGAACCTAGCACTCTTGTTAGCTCATGTATCACTAGAGTAGACACGGTGCATGGGCGGTGACAAATAACATTTCTTCTAGGCTTGCCTATTACATAGAGTGGTATTCAGTCACGTTTCATGTCCATGGATTAATGTCAGACAGCAGTGTTTCTGCCATAGCGTTAGGCGTGCTGTAAAGGAATTTACATTACTTGTTAAAATGGAATCTTTATATCAATAGTCATTGAAAGCTCCTGGGATCAGTATGGGCCAGCGGTTTTCAGGAGTGCACGCTTCTCAGCCAAAGTGTGTGAGTGATAGTGCCTCTTGGCCCAGCAAGTATTCATTTTTCTCTTGCAACCATTTGTTCTTGAAATAATGTTTGCAGTGGGAAGGAAATAACTGAAATCCATTCGCTATTGCTGGCGTTCAGTCAGCAATTAATGAACAGCTTGTAGCAGTATAAAACACAGCCCTAACTTACTTCCTTCGGTCTGCTTTGGGTTTTCCACTTGGCAGGGGTCCTGTTCACTTTCTAAAAGTTGTGTCACTAGGCGGCTGCTGACTTTTGAAAGTGGTGGGGCGTAAGACCAAATCATGAATGATCCTTGGGAGTGTTCAGGGAGTTATCAGCCTGTGATTTTTTTTTATGTGTAAAATGATGCATTTTCACTTACAATTCATCCTACTACCCACGGCTCTTTACCCAATGACGTTAAATTCAAATCTCAGCACTCACTGCTTTGTCAGTGTCTCCCCCAATGTCATGCTTCACCTCAGGCCTGGCAGGAAAGTGCGGATGAAAGCAGTATTTCATGCAAAGCTGTAAAATGGATGTACTGGAAACTGCCTGCAAATTTCCCACTGGCTTGAAACATGGGTGTGGACTTAAATCACACTCCTGGGGGGTTGACTCAATGTTCACAGACAATGCAGGCAATGGGAAGAGCTACAAAGACTCTGGGACCTCAAAGTCAATTGCATCCCAGGTAAGAGCATTACAAACAAGCAGTAAGAATCAGCTTTCACATGGAGACTGATTTTCAAGGGCAAGAGCTGCCGACTTTGGAGCTGGGTAACCAGGTTAGAGTCTCAGCGTCGGCTCAACATCCTGTGATTCTGGGCAACTCACTTAATATACCTGTGCCTACCGAGAATGAATGTGTACTTGTGTAATGTAACTGGTGCTCATGTAAAGCGCTCCAATGCCTTAGGGTCGAGTTCACGCTATATAAAACTGCAAAAAAAAGTACAGAAAATGTTCTATACTCTGATTAAAAACTCAGCCCAACAAAATCTACATGCTGTCTGGTGCAGAATGTGATGGAAGGCAAATGCTCAAAAGTAACATGACTTCTCTCACACTGTAGAAGTGTATGGGACAAATGTTTTTCATATCAATCTCAAATAATGCCACAAGATTGGAGCGAGATAACTGGGGATCACACACTCACTTAGGGTGAAAAGGAAAGCCCTCACACACCGACCTAGTCAGTGTCATGCTTCATCATCGGGCCCCACCAAAGAGGCCGAGTGCCTCTTTGGTGTGCTACAACGCCAGAAAGACTGCGGAGCTGGTTGTGTGAAGGAGGGCGTGCTGTGAGGGTGAGTTAAATTAAAAGTGTCTAAATGAGTATCAAAAAAAAAAAAAAAAATATTTTATTAAATGATCCCTAAGACACGATTTTACAGGTATTATGTGTCTGAATTTAGTTGCCAAGGATTAGGAATGGTAAAATTCAGATAAATACAGTGAATAAATTCGTCAGTCAACATGTTTCTGCCATATTGCAGGCTTAAATTTGCCAAGGCATTCTTCAGGACTAAACCCCGGCGGTATGGACTCTCTAATCGTCCACCCTAACCAAGGGACGTGAAAGTGAAAAAAGGGTGAAAAAAGTGCATAAAAAGGGGAGAGCAAATGCTCAATCCCAAAAAAACTCCAAATTCGGGAGTATTTCTGCACCTGTAAAGTGAAAGTACACATACAAACACAAACACAAACATACAATAATTAATAAATGCCATTGCGTTTGGTTGTAGTGCTCCTTAAAGTGTGGCAAAACTCACGTGCCCAAAGTAACAGGTAGGTTTAACACCATCCACATAACCCTAAAGGGATGATATTGGTAACTCTGGGACGTGGGGTGATAAGGTGTTTTAAAATACACTTAATTGGAACAAAAACAAGTTAAAAACACACTCTATGTACTCCTTCTGAAGGGATCAATTGACCAAAGGGTCGGTGACCCCCTAGTTTGGTAATAACATACATAATTCTCACTTTAAAATATGGCGCTACTTGCACCATGGGTCTCGGGAGGGGGGTTGGAGCGAAATTGGCACATCCTATGAATGAAAGAAAAAGTATTAGCCATTCGGTCCTGAAAAACGGGCAGTACTTAGCTCTGTATCCAGGCCGATCTGCGTTCAGCAGCACTCACGCCCTCGTTGCTCGCAGCCCGCTTAGACACCTAGGGACTCCCTCGTGACCGGACCCCGTCGATGGAGAGCGGGACCGGTGAGTGAGTATAAGAGCGAGGGCGCAGGGCGTTGCGTTCTTCCTGGTGGGCGTGCCCGACCAGGAAGAGGCCAGGAGCGCGCCCACCCTCCGTTGCAACGAGGCCTGACACGCACCAGACTGGGAAAGGCGTCGCGTCCTTCCTGGTGGGCGTGTTACACGAAAGAGAGGCCTGGAATGCGCCCGCCCCCCATCTGCATAGGAGGCTTGGAACGCACTGGCCCGGGTCGGTGTGAGAGAATAATAACAACAACACCGTCTTTCATGGGCAGTACTAAGTTGGAATACTGGCGCTCGATAATCACATAACAATAAGAAAATAGCAATGCTGTATATTGCCAATGTTATTAGAGAGAGGGCGACTGATGAGGTCAGTAGATAGCGCCCTAGTTGTGCACTCCAGCACCCATAGAATTAATATGATGAGATACTGTACACAGTGTGGGGAGCAGGAAAAGGAGAGAGACATATTACCAAAAAAAGCAACAAATAGCACAGAACAAGTAATTAGCTTAGTAAGGACAATTCTAAGCTAATTACTTGTTCTGTGCTATTTGTTGCTTTTTTTGGTAATATGTCTCTCTCCTTTTCCTGCTCCCCACACTGTGTACAGTATCTCATCATATTAATTCTATGGGTGCTGGAGTGCACAACTAGGGCGCTATCTACTGACCTCATCAGTCGCCCTCTCTCTAATAACATTGGCAATATACAGCATTGCTATTTTCTTATTGTTATGTGATTATCGAGCGCCAGTATTCCAACTTAGTACTGCCCATGAAAGACGGTGTTGTTGTTATTATTCTCTCACACCGACCCGGGCCAGTGCGTTCCAAGCCTCCTATGCAGATGGGGGGCGGGCGCATTCCAGGCCTCTCTTTCGTGTAACACGCCCACCAGGAAGGACGCGACGCCTTTCCCAGTCTGGTGCGTGTCAGGCCTCGTTGCAACGGAGGGTGGGCGCGCTCCTGGCCTCTTCCTGGTCGGGCACGCCCACCAGGAAGAACGCAACGCCCTGCGCCCTCGCTCTTATACTCACTCACCGGTCCCGCTCTCCATCGACGGGGTCCGGTCACGAGGGAGTCCCTAGGTGTCTAAGCGGGCTGCGAGCAACGAGGGCGTGAGTGCTGCTGAACGCAGATCGGCCTGGATACAGAGCTAAGTACTGCCCGTTTTTCAGGACCGAATGGCTAATACTTTTTCTTTCATTCATAGGATGTGCCAATTTCGCTCCAACCCCCCTCCCGAGACCCATGGTGCAAGTAGCGCCATATTTTAAAGTGAGAATTATGTATGTTATTACCAAACTAGGGGGTCACCGACCCTTTGGTCAATTGATCCCTTCAGAAGGAGTACATAGAGTGTGTTTTTAACTTGTTTTTGTTCCAATTAAGTGTATTTTAAAACACCTTATCACCCCACGTCCCAGAGTTACCGATATCATCCCTTTAGGGTTATGTGGATGGTGTTAAACCTACCTGTTACTTTGGGCACGTGAGTTTTGCCACACTTTAAGGAGCACTACAACCAAACGCAATGGCATTTATTAATTATTGTATGTTTGTGTTTGTGTTTGTATGTGTACTTTCACTTTACAGGTGCAGAAATACTCCCGAATTTGGAGTTTTTTTGGGATTGAGCATTTGCTCTCCCCTTTTTATGCACTTTTTTCACCCTTTTTTCACTTTCACGTCCCTTGGTTAGGGTGGACGATTAGAGAGTCCATACCGCCGGGGTTTAGTCCTGAAGAATGCCTTGGCAAATTTAAGCCTGCAATATGGCAGAAACATGTTGACTGACGAATTTATTCACTGTATTTATCTGAATTTTACCATTCCTAATCCTTGGCAACTAAATTCAGACACATAATACCTGTAAAATCGTGTCTTAGGGATCATTTAATAAAATATTTTTTTTTTTTTTTTTTTTTTTGGTACTCATTTAGACACTTTTAATTTAACTCACCCTCACAGCACGCCCTCCTTCACACAACCAGCTCCGCAGTCTTTCTGGCGTTGTAGCACACCAAAGAGGCACTCGGCCTCTTTGGTGGGGCCCGATGATGAAGCATGACACTGACTAGGTCGGTGTGTGAGGGCTTTCCTTTTCACCCTAAGTGAGTGTGTGATCCCCAGTTATCTCGCTCCAATCTTGTGGCATTATTTGAGATTGATCTGGCCTCTCTCTTTTTGTTTATCTACATTGAACCGGGGATTGAGAGAAGCCGTCTTGACTCTCCCTACCTCTCCCATTGTTGTTTTTTGTATCATAGCAGCGCAGAGCTGTGAGAGCTTTGTTTTATTCCAAACAATATAGTAATCTACTATTGTTTGTTTTAGCCACACACTCTTACTCCCCTCTATTACTATCTCACAATGGCGAACTTTGGCCTTACATTCTCTGAATCTGAAATAGAGGCTCTGATGACGGATCCCACAGTTTTTGCAGATCCGCATATATCACAAGCAATAGCAAACACTACAGAGTGGGAAAACCTTACCGAAAAGAAAAGAGAGCACATACGTACAATACTTCATGGCACCATTCTCAAACAGTATCTTGTCTCAAATTCTGCACCTAAAGGCCTGCTGGTCACGAATGCCCCCCGTATCTTTCTGAACGATGCAGCCTTTAGAAAGGACTGGGCAATGATCGCGTGGCATTGCACGCGTGACTGGCTGGTCCTGATAATTAAGACAGCCCTGAGACTCTCTGAAGCTTTGATGGTAGAGATCAGGGAAACCGAGTCTCACTTCAAAGCTACGATTACAGGATATAAAAAACGGCTGGATGAAATTAACAAAGACCTAACTGAATACAAAGATAACCTCATGCAGTCCAAAGTCACCAAACTTCAAAAAGATCAGAAGAAGTTTGACTTTGAGAAAGTGTACCCTTATTCTGCGGCTACCTTTACCCCTCAAGCACGAAATGAGAGTAAATCCGATTATACGGATGAGGACTCTTCTAATAGCAGTGGGTCTAGCAATAACTCATTCAAGCAGACAAAGAGAAGAGGTAACCGCGGCAATAGGAATAACAGGGGTAGACAAGGGAACCAGGACAATCAGCGCCAATGGTATCCTCCACCCCCCCAAATGGGAATGGGTCCGAACCCTTATGCATTCCAACAGCCACAATTCCCATTTATGGGATGGAACCCTGGCTTTATGCCCCCTGCACAATTCCAGAATCAATATCGACAGCCTTTTTTAGAGAATGGCCGGAGGGGCAGAGGCAAAAGAAGAGGCAACAACAGAGTGACCTGGGAAGAGGAAGATCCAGTAGCGAATCACACCCGCAGCAACCAACAGCCAGGAACGAGCGGGATTTGAGTCTGGTGACGAATTTATCTGATAGGTCCCTTACAACCACTGAAACCCAAGTACTGGAGAAAGGCTTAGGTTTTGTCCCGTTGGCTAGGCCGGACAAATTCAAACTACATTGTGAACTTGCGAGCTTTTTTCGAAAACTTAAACTCAAGGCATTTTTTGAAGGTAAGACAGACCCAAACGAGGCTGCCAGGAAAGGAGACACGGGACTCAGACTAAGTTCCACTTTCACCCCTCCTAACCACACTGTCCCGGCAGCTATCACCGCTTTTGAGCAGGCCGTATCCAAGGATCTGGAGATACATCAAACTCCTAGGACCTATGGTAACTTTAGCACAGCCGAGCATCTAGCGCTACGGACATTACAGAATGATACCTCTATAACCATAAAGCCGGCAGACAAGGGCGGAGGGATAGTTATCCAGAATACCGTTGACTACGAAAAAACCTGTAATGACCTGCTGGGGGACACCAGAAACTATACCCCACTTACCATTGATCCTACCGCAGATCTCACCAGAAGGATCACAAACCTGGTCCGCCATGCTGAGGAATGCGAACATCTGTCTAAAAACGAAGCTGACTTCCTAAACAATCCCAGCAAGGTGATTCCATATTTTTACACCCTGCCCAAGATGCACAAGAATCGATTGCCTCCACCAGGACGCCCCATCGTGTCAGGGATCGGTTCACTCCTGGAGCCCCTGTCACAATTTTGTGACTATTTCTTGAAACCTCTGGTACAATCCACTCCCACGTACCTCAAAGACACCAAGAGCCTCTTACAACTTTTATCAGGAATAACGTTCACTGAGAATTCAGTTACCTTAGTGACCCTCGATGTAGAAAGCCTTTACACGAGTATTCCTCAGGACGATACCATCAATGTCCTGAAGAAATCTCTAGATTCCATTGAATGGAACTATCAGACACCCAAAACCTTCATCATTGAATGTGCCACCATAGCCCTCAAAGAGAATTTTTTCTCTTTCAAAGACAGGCTGTACCTCCAATGCTCAGGGACCTCGATGGGTAGTGTCTTTGCTCCCAGCGTGGCGGGGTTATACGTTGCGGATTTTGAGGCCAAATTCATTCTACCCCCCACTGCAACGTTTTCAACTCACATGCTTCTTTGGAAGCGTTACATTGATGACATTCTGCTTCTCTGGACAGGTAGTGATGGTGAACTGGACACATTCCTGACCTGGATTAACACGCTAGATCATAACCTGAGATTCACACACAACACTAGCAAGACAGACATTGTCTTCCTTGATGTGGTCATCTCTGCTGTTGGTACTGGGCTTACGACCAAGACCCACCATAAGCCCACAGCTAAAAACAATCTTCTTGACTTCAGAAGTTTTCACCCTCGCCCCCTTAAAGAGAATCTCCCCTATGGGCAATATTTGAGACTTAGAAGAAACTGTAGTGCCCTCTCTGATTTCAAGGAACAGTCAACCATTCTTACCGAAAAATTGAAAGACAGGGGTTACCCAGCTCCAATTCTGAATAAGGGCCTAAAAAGAGCCAGAAACCAGCCTAGAGAGGTACTCCTGGCTGAAAAAGATAAGAACCCGGATTCAATCCCACTGACGTGTGTAACAACTTACAACAGTCTGTCCAATGTGATGAAAAAGACAATTAACAAACACTGGAAAATCATCACATCCTGTAAAGAAAACTGGGAGAAACCACTGTTTTCTTTCAAAAAAGGTCGAAGCTTGAAAGATGCACTAGTCCACACCAGGCCGAAAGAGAAACCTATCAGCAATGCGCCATCTATAACCGCAGCGTGGGGCCTACCAAAAATTATAGGTCACTACCCATGTTCGGATTGCGCGGTTTGCCACCTGACAGAAGCAACTAAAACCTTAGCATTGGAACCAGGGAAGGTCTGGGTACAGAGAGAACACACTAATTGCAACACTACCAATGTCGTGTATATGATCACCTGCACCTGTCAGCTTCGCTACATCGGCATGACTACCCGCAGGGTAAAACAACGTATATGCGAACACCGAAGCAACATAAGGTGCAAAAAACTAACCACCAAGCTGAGCCGTCATTTCCTAGACAGCAATCACACACCCAATGATATGAGGTGGACTGTAATTGAAGCACTCCAAGGGACCACCAATATCACAAGCAGACTCTTTGAGAAAGAACAACGCTGGGTGTATCGCTTGGGGACCCACACCACCGGCCTTAACGATGATATCCCATGGAACACTGTATTATCCTGAGTATCAATATGACTATCTAACCCATCACCCTGCATCTCTGCATTGTGTCTTAATAAGGACAATTCTAAGCTAATTACTTGTTCTGTGCTATTTGTTGCTTTTTTTGGTAATATGTCTCTCTCCTTTTCCTGCTCCCCACACTGTGTACAGTATCTCATCATATTAATTCTATGGGTGCTGGAGTGCACAACTAGGGCGCTATCTACTGACCTCATCAGTCGCCCTCTCTCTAATAACATTGGCAATATACAGCATTGCTATTTTCTTATTGTTATGTGATTATCGAGCGCCAGTATTCCAACTTAGTACTGCCCATGAAAGACGGTGTTGTTGTTATTATTCTCTCACACCGACCCGGGCCAGTGCGTTCCAAGCCTCCTATGCAGATGGGGGGCGGGCGCATTCCAGGCCTCTCTTTCGTGTAACACGCCCACCAGGAAGGACGCGACGCCTTTCCCAGTCTGGTGCGTGTCAGGCCTCGTTGCAACGGAGGGTGGGCGCGCTCCTGGCCTCTTCCTGGTCGGGCACGCCCACCAGGAAGAACGCAACGCCCTGCGCCCTCGCTCTTATACTCACTCACCGGTCCCGCTCTCCATCGACGGGGTCCGGTCACGAGGGAGTCCCTAGGTGTCTAAGCGGGCTGCGAGCAACGAGGGCGTGAGTGCTGCTGAACGCAGATCGGCCTGGATACAGAGCTAAGTACTGCCCGTTTTTCAGGACCGAATGGCTAATACTTTTTCTTTCATTCATAGGATGTGCCAATTTCGCTCCAACCCCCCTCCCGAGACCCATGGTGCAAGTAGCGCCATATTTTAAAGTGAGAATTATGTATGTTATTACCAAACTAGGGGGTCACCGACCCTTTGGTCAATTGATCCCTTCAGAAGGAGTACATAGAGTGTGTTTTTAACTTGTTTTTGTTCCAATTAAGTGTATTTTAAAACACCTTATCACCCCACGTCCCAGAGTTACCGATATCATCCCTTTAGGGTTATGTGGATGGTGTTAAACCTACCTGTTACTTTGGGCACGTGAGTTTTGCCACACTTTAAGGAGCACTACAACCAAACGCAATGGCATTTATTAATTATTGTATGTTTGTGTTTGTGTTTGTATGTGTACTTTCACTTTACAGGTGCAGAAATACTCCCGAATTTGGAGTTTTTTTGGGATTGAGCATTTGCTCTCCCCTTTTTATGCACTTTTTTCACCCTTTTTTCACTTTCACGTCCCTTGGTTAGGGTGGACGATTAGAGAGTCCATACCGCCGGGGTTTAGTCCTGAAGAATGCCTTGGCAAATTTAAGCCTGCAATATGGCAGAAACATGTTGACTGACGAATTTATTCACTGTATTTATCTGAATTTTACCATTCCTAATCCTTGGCAACTAAATTCAGACACATAATACCTGTAAAATCGTGTCTTAGGGATCATTTAATAAAATATTTTTTTTTTTTTTTGATACTCATTTAGACACTTTTAATTTAACTCACCCTCACAGCACGCCCTCCTTCACACAACCAGCTCCGCAGTCTTTCTGGCGTTGTAGCACACCAAAGAGGCACTCGGCCTCTTTGGTGGGGCCCGATGATGAAGCATGACACTGACTAGGTCGGTGTGTGAGGGCTTTCCTTTTCACCCTAAGTGAGTGTGTGATCCCCAGTTATCTCGCTCCAATCTTGTGGCATTATTTGAGATTGATCTGGCCTCTCTCTTTTTGTTTATCTACATTGAACCGGGGATTGAGAGAAGCCGTCTTGACTCTCCCTACCTCTCCCATTGTTGTTTTTTGTACAAATGTTTTTCATGTCACTGTGGAAAAGTAAATTTTGCCATGTTCTGTGTCCCTACGCTTCATCCATCATATGTTATGTGTGCATGACCAATATGCATATGTTATTCCCCATGCCTGATTAAAGACGCAATTACAGTTGTGTCCACCTCTGGTATGTTAGTTTCCAATCCTCGTGAATACTACGAATATCAGGCCTATGTAAGTAATGTTGCCACGTTTCTCAGTGTGCACGTTATTCAATTATAAAGTCCCCGTTTCCAGGCCTCAAAAGGGCCCGGACCACAGATTCAGCTCCTGTCTCCTGAAAGCCTCGCTAAGGAGCGATACAGCCCCCACCTGTATCCTCGACCCTTCACTCACTTCCTGCCTTGCAGTGCCCGGTGCACCCCGGCTCTGCCTCTGAGTCTGCCAAAAGTATGTTATAGTTCCAGTTATCAGTTCAGTCCTCCTCCTCTGCATTCCTAAGCTACTGAACTGCATCAATAGTTTCCGTCATTGTCTAGCCTTCTCGTCTCCACGTTAGAGAAATACTGTATTTAATGGTCATTTAGTATTCTTCATCACGCACTACATGTAGAATAATGCATGGTCCAGTCTTAGAATCAAGTTAGCTTTTCCCCTCATGACTTCTAGTTTATATCAACATGTTCCCTAAACAGTAGATACCAGATAGGGTTTAGGTACATGTCGCTCCGACCCTTCAGACTCTAGTCTCTGCTCCTAGCACAGAGTTCGTAGCCCCCAGCTTCTCCTAGTAACACGTCATTGCCAGTTCTCGCGCACCATTAGGTTAGAGGTCCCGGCTCCTTAGGTAGCCCCCTCCAATGTTTCCGCCCATTCATGACATATTCTGTTACGTTTTCCATCACATGTCTAAGTAAACTCCCAGTTACACCTCTTATTTCTCTTATCTCTCGCGACTGCTACGCGTCACGCCTTCTACTCCACCTACTGTTACGCCCACTGCAATGTAATGCTATGTGTTTGCGCTATGTATATAAGTCAATGTTTTGTTATTAAATGTTAGCGCGCTCATCCCAGACCCAGCCCCGGCAGCTGCCGGGCCTTATTGTCCTATTCCTATGCAGGTTGTCCTGATCCTGTCCTTATGCTGTAATAAACCTGCAGAAACTCCTACTACCTCGAATCTTGACTCTTATTTTATTGAGCTATCTGTTATGCTATAAGTCTAGTCAAAAATAGGGTATTATTTATTTATTTACCACATAATGGCGCCCGAATAGGAACTTGCCCTTTCCCCACGCGTCGGTGAAGCCACGCCGACCCCCTGACCCTCTGCAGTCGTGACGGAACCATACCGTGCACTGGCAGATATTTCTGCTCCAAGTATCCCTCAGGCCCACGGAGGAGACGGAGGAGGCGGTCCAGCATCCGAACGAGACGGTGGAGGAACGCGGCGAGTCCCGACCAGAGCCCAAGCCGAGAGTCCAAGGTCCGAGGTATCCGGAGGCCCACCCGTAACTGAAGTCCGAAGTCCGAAGTCCGTCGTAGTCCAGTCCCGTCCGAGGCCTTCCGTTCCGTGCTGCCCGGTGAGTACCATTGCTGGGGTAGTGTCTAGACAGGGTCAGTCTAAATTGACTCCTGGTCCGTGGGTTGGTGGTACCCAAGCCCACAAACGAAGTGTTCACCTAGGTGGATACGGGTCTTGATGCGTTCCTTTGTGGGACCGGTATGTTCCGTACTGTTACAGCAGTGCATCCAGTAACTCTAGTCTGTTCCGTTCTCGAGAATTCTGTTCTGTTTCTGTTTTCAGTATTTTCAGGTAGTATTCTGTTCGAACTGTTATTTATAATGTTGTTTAATGTATTTCCAATGTCGTGGTATGCCTGAATTGTTTTCCCAATTGTTATTGTTTTTCGTGTATTGTATTGTGTTCCGATTCAAGTTTAGAATGCCGCTCTTTTCCAAGTTACGTCAGTTAAAAACTAGAAAGGGTCTGCTGGAAGCAGCAGTTCCTGTTCCGCCTAGGGACAGTCCAGGTCACTTTATGTATCAGAAACATGGCATAAGCGCCATATTGTATCTAGATTTATGGGTAGAGTATACCAAACAGTTAGAAGAAAAGTATAGATGGCCCGTATCGGGTACATGGGATGCCGAATGTATCATGCGAGTAGAAGAAGCATTATGGAAAAAGAAAGCCAGACAGTCACAGAAAGATGCCATCGAGTTATGGCGCAAGGAAGCTCATAGAAGAACGGAAAAGGAAGTCAGAAAGTCAGAGTTAAGTAGAGAATCCCAAGAACGAGCCCAAGAAAGAGAATTAATCGAGATAGGTGAACAAGTCAAAGTCGAACAGTCAGACAGACAGAGGCATGCCCTTATTAAGGGTATGTATCCTCTCCTTGCCGAAGGCTTGCCAAAAGCGACCCCAGAGGCACCCAGTAATTTCCCGCCACCATTAGTTCCGACCAAGCTACGTCACCAACCGACCGCAGCTGATATTTTTATTTCGTCCTATTTGGACGACACAGTTCCAGAATATGCAAATCCAGTTCGCGCTCCACCTGTCCCTGTAAATCAGGCACTTCCCGTTCCTCCAGACACCGGAGTACCTGTTACGGTACCCCCGGGTCAGCCTGCCATACAAGTTCAGCCCACGTTACAATTACCGACCCTGCAAGCACGAAGAATGTCAGTCGACGATTCTAGTATAGGGGCCGCAGGAGGAGGTCCTCCTCAAACCCCGCCGCCACACAAGCGTTTATCAGCACTCGAATTACATGCTCAAGCATCACAGCGTACTCCAAAAAGCAATAAGTCTGTTACAGAAATCAGACAAGCCCTTGCCGAATGTGTCTATGACACAGTCCCAGGCGAGTATAATATGGTTTTATATTCCGTACGCGTAAGAAGGGTGACCGAGTATCTAGTCACCTTACCAAATATGAAAGAAGATCTAGACAGAATATATCGTTTCGTCCGTACAGGGGATGATCCAGAAAGTATTGGCGAAATTATGTCTCAAAGGAAAGCCGAGATTCAGCTCATGATATTAAAGTTCCTGATCAATTGTTTAATAAGAGAACAAGATTACCCGTCTAAAGATCCCGCCGAAATGAGAATTCTAACAAGGTGGAGTGATAATATAGCCGAGGGTAAGCACAAGACCATTAGTGCCATGGAAAGTATGTACAAGAAAATTCGTAAAGAAATAATAAGGTTACACGAACAGCGTAAAGCAGCACAAGTAAGCGAGAAAGAAAGTATCTCTGATCCTGAAGAGGAAGACGAGAATCCCGCCAGAATAGCGTATGTAGGAAAATCCAGATTTCCAGATCGCCATTTACGTCCAGAACCTAAGTCTATTTTTCATCATCTAGCACCAGAACAAGGTTCCCTAGAACAAGTATTTCAAGCTACCGATCACATCCTGAAATCACGAGTCGGTTACAGTGAATTAAGTACCATGCATGAACAAGAACTAGCCCGATCAGCAGTCCGATGGATTACTGATTCTACCACTTTTCCAGACGAAATAGTGGCACAAATGTTTCTGAAATTGCCCCCAGCCGAGCAACGACTGGTGGGTATGTATATGATCCAGCACCTCATTACTCAGTATGAGGGTCAACATTCTGATCCAGGCCCGTTACATGATATCCTGAACGAGTTACTCCAGTACAGATGGAGAGGTCTAGGTACCGATTTAATTAGTGTCATTCTAGAACAGCGCCACAAGTATAGAACGTTCCTGAACCCGCATTTTGTTCATGTCTCACCCCCAGAAAGTAAACCATTCTACATAGACAGACAGAATCCGTTACGAGAAGTCCACCCAGTCCAAGGGGCGGGTGGCGTAATGCAACGAGTGTTTGTATACACTCCGATATCAAAGATGGAACTTCTTGAAATGAAGAAATTAATCCCCTGTCACGACAAAGACCCAGCGGGGTTCCATAGAGAATTAAAGGACATGCTCCGTATGGGAGAATACACTTACCCAGACATCATTAAAATGTTAAAGGTCCTGCTACCCGCAGGGGTGTATGAAAAATTAAAGGAAAAAGAATGGGAGGTGGGAGAGAAAAAGATCGATTGGACAGCTCTAGAAGCTGAAGACAAGGCACGAGTACCAGGTACCGGTCTTGGAGATAAATGTAAAGAATTACCAGAATTATTGATTCAAGTTTTACCCAGATTATTGACAACTAGGAAAGAAGACTGGGATGCAATCTCAGCCTGTAAACAGAAACAAGATGAGGATATTAGTGATTTTTATTCTAGATTTGAGAAATGTTTCAGTATTAACAGTGGTCTCAAGACAAGTAGTGAGTCATACCCTCATCTTTTCGTTACCAAATTAGTCGAGAATTCAAGTCCACAAATTAAAAACCGAGTTTTGAAAGTCGAAAGCACCTGGCAAGCAAATACTCCGTCCCAGATGCTCCAGATGCTCCAGTACCACCAGAATAGAATCAGAGAAGAGCAAGAACACGAAAGAAAATGTATGAAAGACATGAAAATGAAAGTGCTAGTTGCACAGTCTATTCCTCAAGACAGTCAGAAGAGAGGTCCGAATCAAGCCAGTCACCCTGCGGCTCCCGTTAAAGGGAACTGCAATTATTGTAAACAGCCAGGTCATTTTATAAACGAGTGTGCAGTTCTGAAACACAACATAGCTACTGGTAAGACTAAAGAAAGACCACGTCCGCCGAGACAAGAACAAGTTTCACAGACTCCTCAGTCACAGAGTGCACTACAGACAGTTACAGTACCGCAGCCTATTGCTGCAACACAGCACGTTACATCGCAGATGTACCAGTATGCACAGTCCGAGTATCCAGAGTATCAGTCATATTCATGAAACAGCCTAGAGAGGGAGGTAGGCTTGCCTCTCATCGAGATACCTGTAGACCAAGAAGGTCCCTATGTTCATAGTCAAGTATTAGGGAAAGACAGAAAGTTTTTGATCGATACAGGGGCAAGTAGGACCACAATTAGTCACGCCGAAGTTCCAGGGGCTCCGCTCTCAGGCTCAAGAAATGTTTCCCTTGGATTTTCAGGAAAACCCATAGTTAATGAGATATCAAAGCCAGTTACTCTAGAAGTAGGTCCATTGTCCCGTACTACTGATCTGTTACTTACTAAGTCATGTCCAGAAAATCTATTAGGCATTAAGACATTGAAAGAATTAGGTGCAGTTATTTGCTGTTCCCCAGAGGGAATACGTCTGTTCCTACGTGACTTCAAGGGTCACTATGTATTACGAGATTTTGATTCAAGATTGTCTAATGTTCCGCAGCATTTATGGGCGCAAGGTCCAACTGATGTAGGTTACATGCAAATCACACCCTATCGTGTGACTCTCAAACCAGGTGTAGTGTTACCACGAATCAGGCAGTACAGATTGCCACCTGAGGCTGTAGCAGCCTTATCCAAAATTATTGACGAGCTCATGGCTCAAGGAGTAGTTGTAGAAACTGACTCCAATGTATGCAATTCTCCGATCATTCCAGTCATGAAACGTACTGATCCAAATGCACCCCCAGTATATCGATTAGTGATTGATTTACGAGAGCTTAATAAATGTATTATTCCTCAGTACCCAGTTGTTCCAGACATTTCTTCCCTGTTAACAGCCATTGATTCCGAAGCCATGTTTTTCACTGTTATTGACCTCAAGAATGCATTTTTTAGTGTTCCAATTCATCCAGATAGCCAGTTTCTTTTCGGATTTTGTTTAAATGGAAGGAGCTATATGTTTACACGCGCTCCTCAAGGTTTCACAGAAAGCCCTAGTATTTACAGTCAAGCACTCAAGAGACAACTAGACAACATTCACATGCCAACTGACACTGCCCTGCTCCAGTATGTCGATGATCTACTGATCACAGCCCGTTCTGAACGTGCTTGCGAGCGAGCATCACTTACAGTTCTGTATTTTCTAGCCGAGATGGGGCACAAGGTGTCACCTTCGAAGCTTCAATTCTGTGTCCAGCAAGTGGTATACTTAGGACACTTGCTGTCCAAGAGGGGTAGGCAGTTGACACCCGACCGTATCCAGTTAATAGCGAGTCTTCCCCAGCCCAGAACCCAGAAGGAGGTACGTGCCTTTATCGGCCTTACTTCTTATTGTAGACAATGGATTCCCCAGTATGCATTCCTAGCCAAGCCACTGATACAGTTAACGACACAGGAGGCAGCCGTATCGACTGTCCTCCCTTGGACATCTGACCATACACTTAGTTTCAACGAGTTAAAGAAAGCCCTATGTCAAGCTCCAGTTCTAGCTACACCGAACTACAGTAAGCCTTTTACACTTTTCGTTACAGAACGGGAAGGTACAGCATTATCTGTCCTCACACAAGATCAAGCAGGTCAATACAAGCCCTGTGCTTATTTTTCTAGCACATTAGATCCAGTCGCCCAGGCGTTGCCTGCGTGCCTCAAGTCAGTTGCAGCCACAGCACTAGCTATCAGACAAAGTGATTCTATAGTTTTAGGACATTCCCTGACAGTACAAGTTCCACATTCAGTAGAAGTTCTTTTAAACCGAACACAAACTCAGCACTTGACAATTGCACGTTTAACAGGTTATGAATTGACACTGTTCCAGCCACACATAGAAATTAGACGCTGCAACGTCCTGAATCCTGCTACACTGTTACCATCAGCTAGTTCAAATCCAGACACACATGATTGTGTGGAAGTAGTTAACATTACGACAAAGCCAAGACAAGACCTGACAGATATTCCGTTACCAGATCCTGACCTGACACTTTATGTGGATGGTTCATGTATGAGAACTAGTACAGGAGAACTAGTCGCCGCGTATGCAGTGACTACTGACACTGAAGTTATTGAAACACACCGTATTGATACTCTGTCCGCTCAAGCAGCAGAGCTAGTCGCTCTGACACAAGCCTGTATACATGCCAAGAACCTGAAGGTTAATGTTTACACAGATTCACGTTACGCATTCGGAGTTGTACACGACTTCGGAGTGCTCTGGCAGGAGAGAGGTTTTATGACTTCTCATGGAACCAAGATTCAGCATGGTCTCCTTATTCAAGCCCTGTTAGATGCCATACATTTACCGACATCTATTGCTATCATGAAGTGCAAAGCACATACGAAAGTCACTGACATTATTTCCCAAGGTAATGATTTAGCAGACCGCACAGCCAAGCTTACAGCACAGACTCCAGACATTCCAGTTAATCAGACACAGACACATACTCCAGATCCGATTACATGCATGACAGTTAAGGACCCTACTCAAGATGTCATAGATATCCAGTCACATGCTACTCCCGATGAAATCAAGAAATGGTCTGAACAAGGAGGGGTCCAGACAGATCAAGGATGGTTAGCGAAGGGTAGAGCCACATGGTTTCTCCCCGATTCTATGGTTCAAGTCATTATCAATACCGCACATAGTCCAGCACATTTGGGAGAAAAAGCTATGTTAGACAGTATCCAGAACATTTGGTTCAACAAGCATTTACGAGCTGCAGCCAAGCAGAAAGTCCGTACCTGTATGATATGTTGCCAGTTTAATCCAGGTAAAAGTGTCCCGGTGGAACAAGGTGGTTTCCAGCCCCCTGACCACCCTTTTGAGGTCCTCCAGATGGATTATATTCAAATGGAGCGATGTCGAGGTTTCAAGTATGTCCTTGTAGTTGTATGCGCCTTGTCCAGATGGACAGAAGCATATCCAGTCCCAGATTACACAGCCGCGACCACTGCCAAGCAGTTGGTTCGTGAATTCTTCCCTAGATATGGACTCCCTAGAGTCGTATATTCTGATAACGGCCAGCCATTCTCATCTGAACTCATGAAACACGTTTCCCTGTTGTTAGGGTACCAGTGGAAGTTCCATTGTGTACGCCATCCAGAAGCAGCTGGACTAGTCGAAAGGCATAATCAGACTCTGAAAATCCGTATAGCAAAAGTATGTAAAGACAAGGGTGTGGACTGGTTAGTAGCTTTGCCAGTCGCTCTGTTTTATATGCGCATGGTCGCACATTCCAGATCAGGTCTGTCCCCGTATGAGGTCGTATTCGGCCGCCCCCCTAATATGTGGGGTACTCCTAGACCCCGAAGTATTACCGATGTTTCATGTAATATGCTGACAGACTACCTAGCTTCCTTGATGTCTGCCCTCAACTCATGTCGTTCACAGGTTGCCGCCGCATTTCCAGACAATACCGAGGTGGCACCGCACGAGATCGTTCCAGGCTCCCTAGTGATGATCAGAAATTTTGACAGATCAAGTCCGCTGGAACCACGTTGGAAGGAGCCACGTCAGGTCCTCTTGACCACCCGAACTGCCGTCAAGTTGGAAGGCAGGAAGGGGTGGGTCCACCTTTCTCATGTAAAACTTTTCAAAGGATCGAAACCAGTCTTCAAAAACATTTCCAAGAACATTTCCCAGGATTCGAAGGATTGCCGGAACATTGTTTTAAAGGACTGTCCCGCACAAGACATTATTACAACCCCTCCCTTGTTAGAGAAAACTCCGCAACAGGAGTATAAGTTAAAGCTCAGGTCTAATAAGTCAGCCAGTTTGATTGTATAAGTCCTCCCCTAGGTGAAACGGTTAGACTGTTTCTGACATGTATAAAATAGACCCCCATAGTGAGAGAGTCAGTCAAAGCTCAATCAAATGTATCGTTTTTCTGAGTTTCGTATTATTCATCAGCATAATGATTTCCTGCACCAGCTATGCTTTCTATCTGTGTTTTTCAGTTCCTCATGTAAATATGTCTGCTCATGCTACAGTAGAGCACACGTTTAGTGATCTGCCTCCTCACGAATATTCATACCGCCTCGCCATGCGTAATAACACATTTATCCGTATGTTACATTATTCACACCAGACCAGCAATGCCACTAATTGTTGGGTGTGTGGTCGACTCCCCCCTTTCCAGACACCGAAGGGAGTTCTGCCACTCTTTCCTTATCCATTCTCACACAATGGTTCGTGTGGAGCATGGTCCACGTTAACGTCATCCTCAACAGATATGTCTTTTCTTAACAGTACATGTTTTCCAGACAAGCAAGGTTTCCCCCACAGAACAGGTTTAGATTTAGAAAATGAAGTATATAATTTAGGAAATTATTCGTCGAATTTCATGGTTCTGAATGTTCAGTCTGATACTACTCCAGACTCACCCGCTATTTCAGTACTACCAGTCAAAGGCGAATTATGTGTCCGTAGTTATGGTTCTGTACATATAGGTCATAGTGAATGTACTACTGTTATCCAGTATAGTGACAGTGGGAAATCTATTTTCAAAGCTTCACGTCATTCTTATTTTATTTGTGGTCAAACTGCATATGTTCGTCTGCCCCTCGATTGGGAGGGAACCTGTTACATTGCTTTCCTACTGCCACCTGTTTTTCTAGCCCCACCTGACTATCATAGGAATTCTTTCTTAGTACACACTAGACACAAGAGAAATCTCCCGATTGTCGATTATACTGAAACTGCCGCAGAGCAATTCATTGATATAGATAAAGGTGTTTTCCCTTATTTAGGTACAGTTGTAAATAGTAAGCTAATCCGTAGGTTAACAAGAACCCTTGAAGCAGTAGTAGATGAGACTGCCTCCGCTCTAGGTAACTTAACTGAAGAGCAATCCTTTATGAGAATTGTCGTTTTACAGAATCGTCTCGTCCTTGACGTCATACTGGCCGATAGGGGCGGGGCCTGTAGAGTTCTCGGATCCAGTTGTTGTATTTTCATTCCAAATAACGCGCCGTCTGTTTATTCAGCTATAACCAGACTCCATAAAATTGCCCATCTGTTACACCAAGATCCAGGCACCTGGACATGGTCCGGTTGGTTCTGGAATATAATTTCCGCATGGGGTTGGAAAGTCCTGTCCTTTTTAGGTATTGCAGTAGCGATCATATTTAGCTGCTGCCTCTGTATACAATGTGGCCCTGCGATTTGCAGCATGTGTGCTACCTCTTGTATTCCCAGTCCCAAGCCCTGTTCTAAATCCCGTTCCAAGACAATTCGAGACGAGCAAATGGTACTGTATGAAATGATAGACGGTATCATGAATATTGATGTTTCCTGATGGAAACGTAGTGACAAGGAGGGAATGTGGAAAAGTAAATTTTGCCATGTTCTGTGTCCCTACGCTTCATCCATCATATGTTATGTGTGCATGACCAATATGCATATGTTATTCCCCATGCCTGATTAAAGACGCAATTACAGTTGTGTCCACCTCTGGTATGTTAGTTTCCAATCCTCGTGAATACTACGAATATCAGGCCTATGTAAGTAATGTTGCCACGTTTCTCAGTGTGCACGTTATTCAATTATAAAGTCCCCGTTTCCAGGCCTCAAAAGGGCCCGGACCACAGATTCAGCTCCTGTCTCCTGAAAGCCTCGCTAAGGAGCGATACAGCCCCCACCTGTATCCTCGACCCTTCACTCACTTCCTGCCTTGCAGTGCCCGGTGCACCCCGGCTCTGCCTCTGAGTCTGCCAAAAGTATGTTATAGTTCCAGTTATCAGTTCAGTCCTCCTCCTCTGCATTCCTAAGCTACTGAACTGCATCAATAGTTTCCGTCATTGTCTAGCCTTCTCGTCTCCACGTTAGAGAAATACTGTATTTAATGGTCATTTAGTATTCTTCATCACGCACTACATGTAGAATAATGCATGGTCCAGTCTTAGAATCAAGTTAGCTTTTCCCCTCATGACTTCTAGTTTATATCAACATGTTCCCTAAACAGTAGATACCAGATAGGGTTTAGGTACATGTCGCTCCGACCCTTCAGACTCTAGTCTCTGCTCCTAGCACAGAGTTCGTAGCCCCCAGCTTCTCCTAGTAACACGTCATTGCCAGTTCTCGCGCACCATTAGGTTAGAGGTCCCGGCTCCTTAGGTAGCCCCCTCCAATGTTTCCGCCCATTCATGACATATTCTGTTACGTTTTCCATCACATGTCTAAGTAAACTCCCAGTTACACCTCTTATTTCTCTTATCTCTCGCGACTGCTACGCGTCACGCCTTCTACTCCACCTACTGTTACGCCCACTGCAATGTAATGCTATGTGTTTGCGCTATGTATATAAGTCAATGTTTTGTTATTAAATGTTAGCGCGCTCATCCCAGACCCAGCCCCGGCAGCTGCCGGGCCTTATTGTCCTATTCCTATGCAGGTTGTCCTGATCCTGTCCTTATGCTGTAATAAACCTGCAGAAACTCCTACTACCTCGAATCTTGACTCTTATTTTATTGAGCTATCTGTTATGCTATAAGTCTAGTCAAAAATAGGGTATTATTTATTTATTTACCACATCACCTACGTTGTCTTGTGGTTGGGTCCATCTAAAGGTTGCAAGCCAAGCAAGCCTTCCGCCCGATATCTGGATCGGGTTTGGCTTGGGGTGATCGATCTAGCTACAAACCTGAGCCAGGCCTAAGGAATACGCTCGCTGCCCTATAGTCTCCTTAATGCAGTTTTCAAATCATGTTTTTATTTGAATTTATCAACATGGGGTGCCGTGGTACTCTTCTATGGACATAGATTTAACACTGGGGCTTGGGGGGGGATAACATAAATAGGGGGGAACGCCCTGGCACTCTAGAGGAGGGGCTTCCCCCTGTCTAGCACTAAACTTCAAGCTATGCAAAGCTTTAGAGCAGTGTTTGGGACACAGTGAACGTGTCTCATATTTAGGCCACCTCCTCTAAGGGGTCACAGCACAATACTCGTTATCTCTCTAGGGAGCCACTATGATGCCAAAGTTAGGATTGTTAGAAGAAGTTTCGCATTGTTCTCCGTAAACAAGTAGAAAAAATGATGCTCAAAGTCAAGTCCGGATCCCCACTAGACCCTGTCCCCATTGTATTTTTGTCCATCTAGCTACCCTTTTAAGCCCATTTTCAACACAAATATTTTACCTTTGCTTGACTTCTGCTGATTACCTTGACACCTAGAAGCAAGCGTTAATACTCTCGCTAGCAAAAAAATCAAGTATTGATTCTAATATTCTATCAAATTAGGGACTAATTTCATTGCTTCCGTACATGTCGAAAGTGTTTTAAAGGCTAGTTAATGCCCAGCTCACTGCCTTTGTGGAACACAACAACTTATTAGACCCTTCTCAGATGGGATTTAGAGCTAATAACCGTACTGAATCTGCTATACTTGCCGTACTTGATAATATCAGTTTTAGAAGTTGATCAGGGCAAAGCAGGAATCTTCATCTTACTTCACCTGTCGGCAGCTTTTGATATGGTGCCCCATTACCGACTGATTAAAAAAACTGTTTGAGATAGGGATTCATTCTAAAACCCTAAAATGGTTTGGCTTTCCTGAGTAAGAGAATTTGATCCATAGAGCTGGACACCTTTAAATCATCTCCTGTATGTCCAATTGCAGAGTTCCTCAAGGTTCCTCCTTGAGCCATATACTCTTCAACATATTTGTCTCATCCATTGAGAAAATTGTCAGGGAATGGGGATTTGAAATCGGTTCCTATGTGGGTGATACACAACTGGTAATTTCGATAGGGGACAAACACCAGGAAAACAGGGCAATCTTACTAGCTGTCTAACAGAGGTCTCAAGCTGGATGAGAGCACAGTGCTTGAAATTGAACGCTCAACAGACAGAGATATACCTCTTTGTTGGAGCTCAACAGATCTTGAACTCCTTTTGGTGACCGGTGTCCTAGTCTCAGCCCAGAGACTAAGAAAGTAGCAAAAAAGCTGGGGGTTCTGTTCGAAAACTTCCTATTTATGCTAGAGCAAGGCAATGCCACGTGCGGTAAATGCTTCAGCATTCTCAAACTCTTGAGAAAACTCTGCCTGTGGATCTGCGCAGAACCATAGTCCAGTCTCTGGTTACGAGTTGACTGGACTACGGGAATCCGGTTTATGCAGTGCACGGTGGATTATCTATTATCCAATCTTCAGGTAATACAAAATGCAGCAGCAAGGCTCATGTATAATAAAGATATCCTCAGCTCAGCTTCAGCTTGTTTAAAATTCTCCACTGGCTGCCTATGCGCAAAAGAGCAAAATTGAAAATCCTCTGTTACGCAAACCAGCCACTTTACAATTCAGGCCCAATGATATTACGCTCCAAACTAGAATCCTACAAACCATCTGAGATCTCAGAGTTTAGCAGTAGCCAAAACAATACGTATCAAAAAGGTAAGTACAGGGAGTCGCTCCTTTTCCAATTTAGCAGAGGCCCAATGGATCTTACTGTCCCTAGACACAGAGGACCACTTCACCTTCAGAAAAAATTCAAAAACTTGGCTTTTCCCAGACTAATTCCTTTCTAACTGCACTAACCCTACCCCTGTAATACGTTGCCTTTGCTCTCAGTGATTTCAGTGCTATGATATCCCCTAGGGGATGAGTGATGCGCTTTACAGAAACTAAAAATAAAGTGGCACTGTCTTGGATTAGTAATGTAGCTGTCCAGTGCTTTTTTAGGTTCCTGGCATACCGGGTAACCCTGGTTGTGTACAGTACCCTGACTTAGTTGTGCGATAGCATTCCTCTACTACACACAGCTGATTAACGTGATGTGTCATGCCTGCTGGCATTAGTGCTCACTCACTGGCTCTGAGAGCAGAGATACTGACTCTGCCTGAGCCTGTTGCCTTCTGTGATGTCCTCTAGACCTGCAGTAGTGTACAGGTGTGCGCCTTCAGACCCAAGAGTTGGGTCTGCTCAAGCCCAAGCCCAGATATTCATAAGGTGCTTTCACTTGTGAGTGATGATAAAAGTGAACTTCCTCTCTGGCAAACTCAAGTCCACCATCCAAACAAGCCCATAATGAGTTCTCTCAGTGACTGTGGTCAATGGTTTTCAGTGATCAACTGCTGACTATGGTTGTACTGTTTTCTATCAGCAATCCATCACAGATACGTATTTGTCCAGGGAAGTGAACGCTGAATACAACTACATCTCCTTTGTTTCACCAGGTCCACACAGACTAATTCTTCCATGGAAAACCGCCATGTGCAATGGCAATTTTTCTGGTGGTACCATACTGCCATGGAATTGAAGTATGAGTCATTTACTCCTGGGGTATGCTGCAGAGGGCCCAGGACACAAGGCATCAATGTATGGTGTCTTTCCCTGGGCTACAGTGGCCCACCGCTCCACTTATTCTGTCAGGCTCCTCAAGCCACCCATTTCTATTGAAGTCCAGCAACACTGTTAAGCGATTGCTTCCTAAGTTCTTTGCCTTCATAGCTATCTGCTACCTGAGTGTACAGAGATCTGTCTGTCCACAAACTTGTTTACAAACAATTAATGCCTGTAATCGCAGAGTTCTCACATTATAGAAAATCAGTATTTTACAATGACAGCCCATTTATGCTCTGCACAATTGCAAGGGGATTCTGTCAGGGGTTGTTTTTACAGCAAAGTGTTCCTGCTTACTCAGGGGTTCAAAGATTCCCCTAAACACACTATGTATTGACTTACAAGACCCAGACCACTTAGTTAAACCAAAGTGAATTTAAATATACAAAGCAAACATCACGTTCGGGTGTTCCACAAGGTGAAAAATGGCGAAGTGCTTGTGACAGTGAGGTCTTTACAAAAGAAATGGACAAAATGTAACACATAGATAAGAGCTTGTGAATAATGTGTATACAATAAATAGAGCAAACTGTCAACTCCTTATTCTGCCCGTAAAAGTTAGCCTGCATCAGGCATATCATTTTTTTCAGTGTCAAGGTTCCGACCCATATATATATATATATATATTCACTGAAAAAACCATAGGTTATAGACCATCTATAGTTAGGAATTAGCATTTACAAAACCTTGAAAATTCACTGAAAAAACCATAGGTTATAGACCATATATAGTTAGGAATTAGCATTTAAAAAACCTTATTTTACTCACACAAAACCATTGAAATTCCATTTATAGTTAGTTGCACTAACTATATATCGCGCACCCGCAATCCACTGCTGATGATGTCACATATTACATCATTCATGACATGGTCAGTGACATCACTGATGACATCACTGATGACATCTCAAATGACATCACTGATGACATCATCCAGTGACTGTGTGTTTCTGAAAAGTTTAAATATGTTTTACATATTGAAGAATGAGTAGATGTAGAAGTGTCTGGATGAAGGATTTAGTAGGTGCGTGACTGACTGTATGAGTGAGTCATTACATGTGTCTCACTGAGTGCATGGGTTAGTGACTAAACTGTCTTAATTTGTGCATCATTATGTCTGTTGTTCTGTAAACATCTGGCTTTCAAAAAGGCATGGTCTCTCATCTCCTGGCACTGCACCAGGGATTGGTTGGTACTCATAGTCCAGACTGCAGCTAGGAAATCATTAGAACTAAAAGTAGAGATCCAAAGACTTGAGGTACAGCTTAAGGCCTTCATCTCACCAGCGGATCTCAAAACGGGCTTAGAGGAACTAAACCAACAAATGAAAGAGTTTGAGGCGGGCTTAAAACAAAGCAAATTTAACAAATTGAAAAAAGACAAAGACCGCTTCACCCCTGAGAGAGCCTACCCGTATACTCGAGCAGATTATGTTATGAAAGATAACCTGAGCGATACAGATAGTGTTAATTCCGTGGGTAGTAACTCTAGTAGCAAATCGGGAGGTTTTCAACAAAAAAAGCAGAGAGGCGGCTTTCGTCAACGAAGAGCCCAATTCCCGCGTCAAAGAGGCTGGCGTGGTTTCCAAGGCCCTCAATTTAATCCTTATCAACCTCCTTTTCAATTCCCGCAATACCAGTTTCCCCCACCTCAAATGGGACAAATGTACCCTCAGTGGGTCCCAGACCAAACTAATGTACCCCAAAATCAACAGCCTTTTTTATCCTGGGGCCAGGGATCCCGCAGAGGGCGGAACAAGAAGGGCAACAATGTGAATTGGCAGCCCACAGAGGAGTCAGACCCACGTGTCGTAACAAGGAGTATGGCGGCGAATCAGGCGTCAACCAGCCACAGGGGGACTTAGTTATAAACATAACCCCGTGGCCACTTACTGATCTGCAAAAGGAGGTGTTGAATAAAGGCCTGGGTTACGTCCCTACCAATAGACCAGACATTTTCCTACTCCACAAGGAAATGCAGGAGTTTATAAGAACTATAAAGCTACGGGCATTCTTCAATGATAAGGATCCACCAACAGAGAGTTCTGATACTGGTCTGAGACCCAAGTCTACATTTACTCCACTTGACAACCAACTTCCTGTTGAAGTATTGGCTTTCGAAAAAGCCATGATGCAGGAATTGAAAGGTCTAGAAATCAGACAAAAGGTCTTTCAGAATATGAGCAGAACAGAGAATGAGGCCATAAAAGAGTTAAGGACGAATAAGAACTTGGTTATAAAACCAGCAGATAAGGGTGGTGCAGTGGTTGTTCAAACAACCATAGCCTATGACAAGGAATGCAGGCGGCTCCTTTCTGATAACAGGAACTATCAGATACTGACGGAAGATCCCACTGAATCTTTGAGAGTCCAGATAGGTGGTATGGTGGAAGAGGCACTTACACACGACTGGATTACAAAGAAGGAGTCCGAATTCCTGACACAGAGGAACCCGCGCATTCCTTACTTTTACACCATTCCTAAGGTGCACAAGAACCTGGAGAACCCCCCTGGTCGCCCCATAGTTTCCGGTATCTCATCCATCCTGGAACCTTTATCCAAGTTTGCGGATGCATTCTTGAGGCCACTTGTACAGGCTACTGACACATACCTACGTGACACCAAAGCAGTACTACAACTGTTGAATAATCAAACCTTTGATCCTACCTCACAGATGTTGCTAAGCCTGGATGTGGAGAGCCTCTATACGAGTCTCCCCCACGACGAAACCATCCAAATCATTGAAGAGGTACTGCATTCTACGAATTGGGAATACCACACCCCCCGGAATGTAGTGATGGAGTGCATTTCACTGGCACTCAAAAAAAACTTTTTTGAATATGAGGGCACTCTTTTCTGGCAGAAGCATGGGACCAGCATGGGCAGCACATTTGCCCCGAGTCTGGCCGGACTGTATGTCCACCATTTGGAATCTACGAAAATCCTGCACCAAGACAATCCTCACAGGGCGAGGATTCGCACCTGGCGAAGGTACATTGACGATATCCTGGTCATCTGGGATGGAGATGCAACCATGATAACTGAATTCATCGACTGGCTTAACAATCAAAATGCCTTTTTGAAATTCACTCACCAGGCATCTAATACTAACATGGTTTTCCTGGATTTGAATATCTATTACGAAGCTGGCATGTTAAAAACGGAAACACATTTTAAACCTACGGCTAGGAACTGTCTCCTCAGATTTGACAGCTTTCATCCTCGTCATCTGAGAGAGAACCTTCCGTATGGACAGTTCCTACGCCTTCGTCGGAACTGTACTGATGTGGCCAGATACAAAACTCAGGCCATGGATCTCAGTGCCAAACTAAGACAGAGAAAATATCCGGAGACTGTGATCAAAAAAGCCTTCACCAGAGCACGAAATAACAATCGGGATGCCCTTCTGGAGGACAATCCACGTCAGGAGAATGTCGCAAATAGGACTGTTTGCGTCACCACATACAGTCCGGTTAGCAACCAAGTGACTAAACTGGTTCACAAACATTGGCGCACTCTAACGAGTGGTGGCTTAACTTTGGAGAAACCTCTTTTTGCCCACAGAAGGGGCAGAAACTTAAGAGATATACTAGTTCACACCAGACCACCCCCTCCTATCGAAAATCAGACGAGGTTACAAGGCGTACATGGGCACTACCCATGTGGCAACTGTAATAACTGCCACCTTACAAAAAAGAGTAAGAATCTAATTTTCACCAATGGAACAACATGGGAACAACGTGCATTCACGAACTGCAACAGTAAGAATGTAGTCTATCTGATCACTTGCCCATGTGGAAAGGAATATGTGGGTATGACCACCAGACCTGTCAGGGTCAGATTAAATGAACATAAAAGCAACATCAGGTGTAAGAGGTTAACGACTAAGATGTCAACTCATTTTATTGAACGACAACACTGTGTGAATGAGCTACAGTGGACAATAATTGAACAATTACCCTCAGAGGCAGGTCTCCTGGAGAAAGAACAACGGTGGGTGTTTCGTTTGGGAACGGATACCACTGGGCTGAACGATTCTATTCCATGGAACCTTCTCAGATAAACACTAGATCTGACTACCCATCATAATGTGGCTGATGTTCACATATTGTTACATACAACAAGTGTTTATGTTGGGGTTCATATGGATTGTTGTGTGAGTGCGGACAGGTATCACCGAGTTGTAATTGTGGGGTCACCCCTAGGGTTGGATTCCAGGGGTTTCCCCCTTTTTCACAACCACTTTTCTCCTCATTGAACCAACATGTGTGATACTCCATATGTAACAGCAGCCCATTTTACTATAGATCTCTGTAAGATACGAGATTCTCTTTGGCTCAACTTGTTTTGTCAGCAAGTTGCCTCAACACCTCGCATTTAATCCATAGCGCCATTTAGCTGCATGGGGTTATAACGCATTACCTAGTGCTCCTTGTCCAAGCATAGTGTCTCCGCTGGCGCTTGCGCACCAGCCGTGTTTGCCGCGCATGCGTCTTTCAGTAGCGGTAGTGCGCATGCGCGCCAGAGTAGCGGAGGACGCGAGCGCAACACCGGACGCCCGGAGAGTTTCTCTCCGTATTTGGGCATTCACCGGGTTGCATTATTCAATTAACCTTTGCTAATTACCGACAGGCACAACATATATAAGGGCCTCGATCCCTTTGCAGCTCACTTCATTCGAGCCGCGTTGTGGGAAGGCAGGCGATTAGCTGTTGCAGTAACCGTGAGTTATAGACCACAGAAAGAAGCCGTTTTTCACTGTACCTATGTCGTTCTGAATACGTAGTTCTCCTACTGAACCCCTGACATTGATTTTTAGGTTTTCTGATTAAGAAAGGAAGGATTCCCCTATACGCTAAAGGCTCATGAAGTCCAGTATTTGGGAACTCTAAGTAAGATTTGGATTCCTTTCTGTTGTGCTCTTTTGACACCTGAGCACAGAGTATTGTTGGTGTTGCGTGTATATATGTCTGTAGTGTCCTTTGTCTTTTTCTTTTTCCTTTCCAGGTCCCAATTATTTTTCTGGGTCTCACCTGATGTTTTTTCGGAGAAGCATGATTCTTCTTCTTCATACCTGTGACAGTTAGATTTGTATGTTTATCTATGATTTTGTCTCCACAGGTTCTGACGCCAATTGGGCGCAACGACACTCACTTACATTTAACATTGTGAGGAACATTACACATTGTGGTAATTTATTATTTTCACTTTTACATTTTACATGTGAGTAAGGGGGGTTAGTGCATTAACCCTTGTCCTGAAGAAGGGGGCTTTGACCTCCGAAACATGTTGACTTTTAATACAGTGGTTTGATACCCTAACACGTATCTTCTAAAACCACGCCCTGCACTTTCATTTTAATAATACCAGCCGGGGATTTAATAAAGTTTTTTACTCCCACGTGCCAGGTATTTTTTAACTACTCACCTTTTTTCACCTCACCTCACTCACTCTTTTGTAATAAACACACACCCCCACACTTAGTTCACGTCAAGTGCTCCTGCGCATTCGCGAGTCGTAGCACGCCGCATTCCGTAGAGGGGTGCGAAGGCCCCAATGATGAAGCATGACACCAAGGGGCCTGTTGGTGTGTGAGGGGCATTTAAACAACATTGTGTGTTCCCCATCACTCTAGAGATCACTATCACCTTGAGTGGATTCCACTTTGTTTATTCGTATGACTCGGGAGACTGAATCCACTGACTCTCTCTCTCCCCCCTCTTGTTAAAATTTGTTCTGTAAACTGCTGCATGTGTTGGTCAGTAGCTATATGAGTAACTATATGGGTTATTGATTGATTGCCCAAGTATTTGTATGGGAGACTGAGTGTGTGTGTGGCTGGCTGGGAGGTGTGTGACTCTGTGCAGATCAATGTGTACTTGTATCAATGATTGTATAAGAGAGTAAGTATGTGTTAGTATATGTTTCAAAATGTAAGGTGCTCTATGTTTAACTGTATAGATTAGAAAATGGAAGTGTGATTGATTATTTACAGGACTGACTAGGTGTGTGAGTAACTCCATGGATGAGTGACAGAGTGTGAGAGTCTGTATAGGTGTATGAGTGCATATGATAGTGTTGTAAAGATGAGTGATTGTATGTATGAATGATTGTATGGGTAAATGAGTGAATGTGTGTGTAAACATAGGAATCACTGAGTGCGTATGTAGTAACTAGTATTGGTGTGTCAATGGTTTCAAAAATTATACTCTGTATTTAACACTGGGTGTAACAGAGGTTATATTAAAGTGTGAGGAGATGCATTGTATTGTCACATGAATGATATCATCAGTGATGTGGTCATTGATGTCAAATGAGATGTCATCAGTGATGTCATCAGTGATGTCATTTGAGATGTCATCAGTGATGTCATTTGAGATGTTATCAGTGATGTCATTTGAGATGTCATCAGTGATGTCATCAGTGATGTCATTTGAGATGTCATCAGTGATGTCATCAGTGATGTCACTGACCATGTCATGAATGATGTAATATGTGACATCATCAGCAGTGGATTGCGGGTGCGCGATATATAGTTAGTGCAACTAACTATATATGGAATTTCAATGGTTTTGTGTGAGTAAAATAAGTTTTTTTAAATGCTAATTCCTAACTATATATGGTCTATAACCTATGGTTTTTTCAGTGAATTTTCAAGGTTTTGTAAATGCTAATTCCTAACTATATATGGTCTATAACCTATGGTTTTTTCAGTGAATTTCAATGTTTTTTTAATAGCAAATATCATAAGCTGTCGAATGTCAAGTACGTGGTAAGTGAAAAAAAATTCGTGTTTATGCACACTGATCTGCTTTGAATGGTGCCCCCCCCCCTCATTTCTATTAGGAGTACTCTCTCTTTGCACATAGTGAAGGGTAGTTGACGCAGGCCTTTGCCCCCGTTGTAATACGTCGTGCCTGCTTCTCTCTCCATTTGATTGATTGTTATCCAAGTATTTACTGTTTTAGAATTGGTTCTCTTTGGTTCATTCTCTATTTACAAACAAACACAGAGTCGCAATACTCTGTTTAGTCTTTGCAGATAACGAAAAATCGTGTAAAAAAAAAAGAAAAGGAATCGAGCAAAATCAGTAGGCCACTAATGGGATCTCTTTTTGACCTCGCTAAAATAGAAACATTAGGAACAACCCCTCATGACAAATACAAAACTAGTGAGATGAACTGAACTCCACACAATGATGGCTGCAAAACAGCTCGGCTCCGCCACCCACCCCGCCCAAAATAACGATAAAGAGCGGCTGCCATGATTGGTTGCGGAATGGCCACGACGGAGCTACGAAATGGTGCTGCTCTCATGCTAACCCCAGCTTCAGTCTGAAACATCCAGAAACACTGTAGACTACCAATTCGATCAGTTCCGGTAGCGCCCCAATGTAACCCGGTAGAGAAGAACTAGCCCTCCCCTCTTTGACTGATGGTTCTTGTTGCCTGTCCCTTCTGTTGTCATTTAACAGAACTATTTAGCCTGCTGAAAGGGGTTGTGTTCCGACCGCTGGTTGGTGGAGACATTTTGACTATATTCTGGACCTGCGTTGTCGCGTAATGCGTCATATGACGCGCCGCGTTAGCGCATCCGGAAGTCATCCGGGGCGCGACGCACAGCGCGTAACGTAAGCATAACAAGTCATGTGACTTGTTAATAAAACTTTTCATTGGTTCATTTTACTTTTCTTATTCTAATGATGAAAGGCTTGGTCATATGACCTAAAAATTACGCTTTTTATTACTTCCGAACATTATTTTTTCTTAAATATATGTTATAATGTTCCAGGCTAATGTACTTTCCCGGAAAATTTACAACTGTCCTGCAAGTAAAATATATTCTTTTTTCGAGAAAAAGAGCGTTTCTTCGTCCCATGACGGAGCCGTTGAGCAAAAGAGGGTCGACCTGCTGTCTTAGTCGCCGATACGCCTGAATATGAGATTCTTATCGATCACTTTATGTTGCAGGAGTAGAAAACACAACAGCCCTTGACCATTTATCTTTACTGCGTTCCTTCGTATTATACCTTTTACCCTTCATGTAATTGGTCTGCTTTATTTCACTTGCCTTTTAATGATTCTAAAACAGTGACTATTATTAAAAACTTTACCAATGTATATACTACTACCATGTTTTCTTTTAAAAACCTTTATTGTGAAAATTTCATTATACAAATACGAGCCTATAACCATGTGGGCCGGCCACGGAGCAAACTGTAATCGTATATGATGAGTAGACATTTACACTGTAGAGGAACGTAACGGGCGGGCCATTAGGTTGCAAGAACTAAGGTTTCTAACAGTTACGGAATCGGTGGACGTACATTTTATAATTAAAATACGACAGGGCCAGTTACAATAAAATTATCTAGATATACATTTGCGGGCAAGTACCATGGGTGACGTTAATTCGAACTTTCAATAGTACAGTAATCAATAACACATCAGAACTTAATATCAATAGGGATGTCGAAATATTCAATCAATTCTCGTCCCCGCCCGCCATGTGCTTCAAAACTGCATACGTATCTCGTGATTTCAAGGTTCTGCAACCAGTACACAACAAGGAGTTACGAGTCCCATTTATTCCGGCGCCATTTTGGGCGAGGACGGGCAGGTCCAGGATATAGTCAAAATGTCTCTACCAACCATCGACTATGATGATGGTCATATGCTGCATTTATTAGAGTAACACTCATCTGTCCACATGAAATTAATTTGCCACAATCTAAACATGTCATTTTAATCTTTCCAAAGTTCTTCTAAATATTTGGGACCGTTTCCCTTGCCTCTGATGCTGTCAGTGCCACTTCTTTGATGAATGTACTAGCAGGTCAGGGGTTCTCCTCCAAATCTCTCTTTTATGCAGCACTATAATTAATTGGTGCCACCTCTCCATATGACGATGCATGGTATAGTTACCATAACTATATATTTTTTCGGTTCCTCTGGAGAGTTCACCGTGGCAGATGAAGCGTGTAACGTACCGGCATTTACCTTTTTTTGCATGTACAGGAAAGGAAAAAAAAATCGAGCGTCCGAGTTCTAAGGTGTCCCAGGGCCATTTTAGTGGACCAGGCCCAAATCCAAAGAAAAGGCCGCCATTTTGAGAGTCCTGTTGCAGCCGCCTGTCGCTGTAGCATCAAGAGCAGCCGAAACTCAGCTGAATGGCAACTGAAACGGTAAAGGGGCGCCCCACTACAGCAGACGAGCCTCCACCTAGGAAGGCCCGTTCACGCCGCCTCCCCCCCCCCCCCTTCGGGCACCCCACGCCGTTATTCGGAGCAGTATTGTAGGATGGCCACACCAGTGCGGCAACTTGCTAGACATCACCTCGGTGGTAACCGAATCTCAGCGCCTTGTGGTGTCTTCTATTCAGAAAACATTGTTGTGCTGCCTTCGACCTATTCGCCGCAAGTGCGCACGCAACTCAGCTGCATAGCTTGCTAGACACCACCTCGGTGCTAACCGAATCTCAGCGCCTTGTGGTCTCTTCTATTCCAAAAATATTGTTGCGCTGCCTTTGGCCCCATTCGCACATCGGTCCGCTACTGCCGCCATCTCACAGGCCAACGGGGCGCCCCACGCCGACTTTCAGCATTGTAGGATGGCCACACCAGTGCACCTTACTAGACACCACCTCGGTGCCATCCGGATCTTGGCATCTCAGCGCCTTGTGGTGTCTTCTATTCAGAAAATATTCTTGCGCTACCTTTGCCCCATTCACACATCGGTCCGCTACTGACGCCATCTCACAGGCTAATGGGGCGCCCCACGCCGAGTTTCAGCATTGTAGGATGACCACACCAGTACAGCAACTTGCTAGACATCACCTCGGTGCCATCCGGATCTCGGCGCCCCACTGCAGATGAAGTGCCTCTCAACTATGAAACCACCACGGTGACATCCGGATCTTGGCGCCTTGTGCTGGTTCCGGCCTATTCACACATCGGTCCGCTACTGACGCCATCTCACAGGCTAATGGGGCGCCCCACGCCGAGTTTCAGCATTGTAGGATGACCACACCAGTACAGCAACTTGCTAGACATCACCTCGGTGCCATCCGGATCTTGGCATCTCAACGCCTAGTGGTATCTTCCATACAGAAAATATTGTTGCGCTGCCTTTGGCCCCATTCGCACATCGGTCCGCTACTGACGCCATCTCACAGGCCAACGGGGCGCCCCACGCCGACTTTTACCATTGTAGGATGGCCACACCAGTACCACAACTTGCTAGACACCACCTCGGTGCCATCCGAATCTTGGCATCTCAGCGCCTTGTGGTGTCTTCTAGTCAGAAAATATTGTTGCGCTGCCTTTGGCCCCATTCGCACATCGGTCCGCTACTGACGCCATCTCACAGGCCAACGGGGCGCCCCCACGCCGACTTTCAACATTGTAGGATGGCCACACCAGTGCGGCAACTTACTAGACACCACCTCGGTGCCATCCGGATCTTGGCGCGTTGTGCTGCCTTCGGCCTATTCGCACATCGGTCCGCTACTGACGCAAACTCACAGGCCAACGGGGCGCCCCACGCCGACTTTCAGCATTGTAGGATGGCCACACCAGTGCTGCAACTTGCTGGACACCACCTCGGTGCCATCCGGATCTTGGCGCGTTGTGTTGCCTTCGGCCTATTCGCACATCGGTCCGCTACTGACGCCGCCTCACGTGCCAACGTATTTTCTCTGCATTTTATACCCTATGCCGCATAACAGGTCATGTGACTTGTTTATAAAACTTTTCATTGGTTCATTTTACTTTTGGTTTCCTAATGATGGAAGGCTTGATCATATGACCTAAAAACAACACTTTTCATTGGATGAAAACTTTTTTTTTTCCCAAACGATGAAAGCCCCACCTTGTTTCTGGATGTTTCAGACTGAAGCTGGCGTCAGCATGAGAGCACCACCATCTCGTGGCTCCGTCGTGGTCATTCCACGAGCAATCATGGCAGCCGCTCCCCACCGGAAGCCTACAGGAGTCGGGGGCCCCCAAAACTTTTGATGAATCCTCAAGGCGGAGGGGACGCTTTCGAGAATGGGGTCCAAGACCTAGAAGACAAGCGTCCGATTTCCAAGGTGTCCCAGGGCCATTTCAGTGGACCAGGCCCAAAAAGGAAACAGCCTGCCGCCATTTTGAGAGTCCTGTGACAGCCGCCTATCGCTGCACCGCAAGAGTGGACGCAACTCAGCTGAATTGCGGCTTTTGACACAGTGGACCAAAAGCGGACGGAATGGCAACTGAAACGGTAAAGGGGCGCCCCACTACAACAGACGAGACTCCACCTGGAGAGGCCCGTTCACGCCGCCTCCCCCGGGGCGCCCCACGCCGTTATTCGGAGCAGCATTGTAGGATACCAAAACCAGTGCGGCAACTTACTGGACATCACCTTGGTGCCATCGTTCTGCTGCCTTGGAACTATTCGCACAACAGTTTGCTACTGATGACCCACCCCCCGCGACGCCCCACGCCAGAAATCTGGACGTTGTGCTGCGTTGGGACTATTCGCACAGCCGACCGCTACTTCGTTGTTTTTCCCTAAAAATGTTTATATGTTATTACTGTTTTTGTTTTCTTGTATATATTTATAAGTTATTAAAGTTTTATAATCTTACTACTTTGTTGGAGTGCTATATATTTTTAATGTGACACATAATTGTAAAAACTTTGATGTACAAAGAGTCATCCCTGGAATCTTCCGCTTCAGGCTCGGTCCCCTCCCCAATCACAATACAGGATGGTTTTCAGATAATAGGAACGCGTCTGCTGTGACGGATCTCATCGAGTGTGGGCCTTGATCTACTATAACTCCTTTGAAGAGGGGTGATTCTTTACAGCTGGGGCCATAAACTACATCTGCAGGGCTAGCTGATACCCTAGGACCGGCCTGGACAATCGGACACAGAGGAAAAGGAGTGTCAGAGGGTGCGGTAGTGAATAGGGCGAAAGGGAGGTGTCGGGCGGGCACAGGGTGTGATTCTCAGGGAAGAGCAGCGCAGATGGGGGGTGGTTTATTACCCATGCATAAGACAGAGAGCGGGGGTGACCACTGCCTGGGGGAGATGCTTGCGAGGGTGGGGAGCCATGCTAAGGATCGACAGCGTGCACAGAGTGGGTCTGGTCAAGGCATCTAAAATGACTGCCGTGCACGACAAAAGTGTGGCATTTGAAAAAAGGCAAGATGGCGCAGACAATGTTTTTCAACACTTCCTGATTTCCTTCGAATCGAACGTTAACAGACGTTGGGGCATATTACCAAAGTTAAGCGATATTTATCCCTAACGATGCTTAGCAACGATTTTTTTACCGCTAAGCATCGTCAGAAATTATCGCAGATAAACCTTGCTATTATCAAGGTTTATCGCAAATACGATAAAAAACGACCGCAATGCATTAATATCGCTGAAAACTCAGCGATATTCATGCATTACCGAGCTAATGCTCTTAGCCATGTTATCCACCTCCCATTGGATAACATGGCTAAGAACTGCTCAGGGCAGGTGCTAGCTTTTGGAGATATTCGCGCTTATCGCGAATATTTCCAAAAGTTGATAATAGGAGATAGCGATGTTAGCGACTGTTTCCAGTCGCTAACATCTGGCATGCCCACTTTGCATGTCATTAGTGATAAATATCACTCACATGCAAAGTGGGGCCCAAGATGGTCGCTATCTCCTACTAGCCGTCGCTAACTGGTGTTAGCAACAGCTAGGTAATACAGATATAATTTTATCTCCGCGAAGCGGAGCGCTGTTACAGATATATATCTTGTTTTTGAATGTTAATTTCTCAAAATCCACTGAAGCACATATATTGAGACCTAGCAAAGGCACATCGAGCTACCAGTCCCTACAATTTTGCCAAGTTTCGTGCAAATCCATTCAGCCGTTCGATTATTATTATTTTATTTTTTTTTGCCCCGCGGGGCCCTTTTAAAACCTCCACATCAAACCTAAGAGGTCAAGGAGGATCTACTATGCCCCCTTATGGTCATTTGCCCCTTCGCTTTGGCCTCCTCTTGTCTCTCGATCCTACCGAGAGACAAGATGGCGGCCGCTACGGACTGTTTGCAATGTTTACAGACGCCGGAGAACCAATCAGCTTCGCAAACCTCCGTTACGCGAAGCGGAGCGCTGTTACAGATATATATCTTTTTTTGAACGTTAATTTCTCAAAATCCACTGGAGCACATATATTGAGACCTAGCAAAGGCACATCGGGCTACCAGTCCCTAATATTTTACCAAGTTTCGTGCAAATCCATTCAGCCGTTCGATTATTATTATTATTTTTTTTTTTTGCCCCGCGGGGCCCTTTTAAAACCTCCACATCAAACCTAGGGGGTCAGCGAGGATCTACTATGCCCCCTTATGGTCATTTGCCCCTTCGCTTTGGCCTCCTCTTGTCTCTCGATCCTACCGAGAGACAAGATGGCGGCCGCTACGGACTGTTTGGAATGTTCACAGACGCCGGAGAACCAATCAGCTTCGCTTCACAAAGCTCCGTACCGCGAAAAGTCCGCGAACCGGAGCGCTGCCCGGTCCGCTGTTACAGATATATATCTTTTTTGGAACGTTAATTTCTCAAAATCCACTGGAGCACATATATTGAGACCTAGCAAAGGCACATCGGGCTACCAGTCCCTACAATTTTGCCAAGTTTCGTGCAAATCCATTCAGCCGTTCGGGCTAAAAGTGAGGCCAACCGCCCTATGGAAAACTCAATGTTAAAAACACGTTTTGGGACCCCCCTTTTTTCTCGGCCCCCCCTTGACGAACCCCCCCCAAATTTTCAAGGGCTGCTCAGAAACAAAATGTGCCATTTTCCTGAAAATTTCAGCCAATTCCGTCCACAAACGCCAAAGTTATTAGACATAGAATTTTCGAAAATCCCATAGAGAAAAAATCCTAACTATATATACCTACTGGCGACCGCCAGTAGGTAATATATATATATATATATATATATATATATATATATATATATATATATATATATATATATATATATATATATATATATATATATATATATATATATATATATATATATATATATATATATATATATATATATATATATAATATGAGACAGGTCCTCATCAGGACAAGGGATGCAGATGCATCCCCAAAGCCACTTAATGGTGGGTGGAGGTACATGGTTTAGACCTTCAGGCCGATATGTGAACAGGAAGGCAACCATCTGCTGATGTAGGTACCTTGAAGATACACTGCACTTGACTTGTTTATGTAATGCAGCTCTATTAACTAAATACCCCTGCCTTTAGAATTTTCCTGTAGAAAAAAAGGAGGAGGCACCATTTCCTCCTTATGGTCGATCGTGCTCTTTGGGTCTTGTTAAAGCGTTCCACTAACCTATTAATTTGTGGGTAGTACGCTGTGGAGGAGTGTTTGAACATTCCAGCGTGCATTCCCCTTATGTAGGAAGAGATAGAATTAGTTCCTATGTCAGATATCACAGTCTAAGAAAATTTGACTTTGAGAAAGATCTTAAGGATGGCATTTGACATTACTTTGGCAGTCGTGCTCCCCAGGGGTATCACCACAGAGTGGTGATACTCCTGGGGTATCACCACTCTGTTCACATGATCCACAAAATTTGAATTATATATGCGATATATGTGGTGCCTGAAGCATAGGTGGATCAAACTATATAATTTCCCATCCTCTCAAACCTCACACCAACCACAGACAGAGGTATCAATTGTACTTTATTTTGGCCTCCACTTGACAAGCTGGGCAGGTACTGCAAAACCACTCTATATCTAGGGCTAGTCAACCCTATCAGTATAATTAAATGGCCCACATGGGTCCGTAATTTTTAAACTAGCAACATTAAACTCACCAACATGCAACGTATAGGCCACAGGGTAGAAACAACTACAGATAGGAAGTGTACAAAATCTTTATTTTCTTTTTTCACTTTTCAAAAAATATATTAGGTCCAAATATTTGATATCAAAATTCATAGATTAATCAATTCATTTAGGCAGTGCATATGTCAAAAAATACATTTCATATAAAAACCCCACAGCAACCTCTCATCATACACATTCATCTTCTCATCCACACACTCACAAGCAACCACTACCACATCAAGCACTATATACACAATCCTCAGCGTAATCCCCAGAGTGACACATGAATAGGGTCCTGCGGAATCTTCTCAGCAGGTAGCCAGAGAGTCAAGATCGATTTGGCAGGACCCCAAAACGTAACGCCAACGCGCGTTTTGGTACCAGGCCAAGTTCTGAGGCCGCACCTTCATCAGGGCTCTCACGTAGAGGGAGTGGGGAAAGCACAGCAGATAGTGACCACACCCGTGACCGATCTGTAGTGAAGAAAATTCATCTTTAGAATCTGAAATTCCGTACGATATAGAGTGACTAACTCACTTCAATTTATGCAAAGGAGGTAGATATCCATAAAATTAAAAATTCAAATCACATTGTTCTCCAAACGTCATTAGATTAGATACACAGGTACATTTCACTGTCCAATTCTTCATCACAAACATCTTGTTTTCAAACGTTGCCTTACTGGTGGTGAGCTCAACAGCTGCTAACAAAACAATTTTTAATAATAAATTCAACTTTAAAGCGTAAACAGACAAAATCCTGGGAACCCTGGAGGAGACAACATCATATATATTTTATTCCACAGACATCCATTCAAACACTGTTTTCTCACTGCACGTCCCAAAGGTCATCCAAATGTGGCAATCTCTTGGACGCTCCATTGGCTCCCCGTGAAAGAGCGGGTGAAGTTTAAGGCGCTATGCACGGCCCACAAAATCCTGCACGGCAAGGGCCCCCCTATTCTTCTTAATATGGCCCGTCCTTACAAACCCACACGTCCTTTGCTCTCAGACCAAAAACATCTTCTGCAGTCAGCAAGAGTAAGGAGAGCTCGCTCTGGGGGCAGGCGTTTCTCAGTGCAAGTGGCCACTCTGTGGAACTCCTTGCCCCTGAAGATCCGCTCAGAGCCCGAGATACTTCTGTTCAGGAAATTTTTAAAGACCTATCTGTTCCCACAGTAGTATTGGACGTAACTCTCTCCCATTGGTTCTGTCTCGCGCCGGGATGCCCCCGGGTAAGCTGAGCGCGTTACAAATTTCATATAATAATAATAATAATAATAATAATAATAACACTTTCCTATCTAAAAACTGGAGCAATAGTTTCTTTTATACTAAAAGAGAAGGAGTGCATTTCCCTAACACACTCGAAGGTTTTTTTTTAAAAACAAAATAAAGACATTCAGCTCAAAGCTTTACCTATGTCCCGGATCTGGTGTTCAAGGATATTATCACAGGTCTTGAGATTCAAAACCATGGGCTTCGGGAGCAACAGCTCAATGGAAGGCACTCATCAAGTAAGGATCAGATTCTATTCTGGGATAAATGAATAACACAGTCTGGAAAGTGTCCAAATGAAGAACGTACTCTTTCCCTAACAAACCCCAAAGTTCGAAGCTCAGACTCAAGAGAGATAATCACTCAGTAAACTTACCTGTTATAAAATTCTTTCATGAAGGGCAGGTTTTTTCGTTTCGGGGAAGTCACCGTTCTCTACTGCTCAACAGTAAAATATTGCCTAAGTAGGATAAATGTAAACAATTCAGCGACGAACATCCTTATGTGCGCGATGCTAAATAGATTTAAAGGTGACATTACTCATGGAGCATTCGTTACCCAGCTCAATGTTGCCCGACTGGTTCACGGAGAAGTGATTACACAAGATTCAAACAAAGCTTCATATGGGCATCACAAATAGTGTGTTAATCAAAGGCCCAACACTCCCCGGTCCGTGAATTTTATGAAAATCTCGTGAGTCAGCAGTAACCTTCTGACCCAGGATGCACAGCTCCTTAAGGTTCCCAATACCGGGGACCAAAACGTATTCAAGGATAAAGCATACCGTCAGGCAACAGGGGCACCGTTTGACAAGTTCCTGGCGCCGGGTGGGATAGTCAGTTAAAAAATCCGTGCATCGCTGCAGATTCAGAGAATTCTGTAGAACGATAAAAGAAACGGCCATACAGGTCAGTAAGCGCTAGAGGGAAGGTAAATCATCCATAATACTAGTATGCATCAATAATACAATGCATCACCGTGCTAGTGACTCGTTAGTCAATCCAGCCTTAAGAAGCCGAAAGGGCATGTTTGCGTAATAAACGAGACCCTATTTCAGTGATTCAATAATATTCATAGTGCCCACACCATCAGTGCTTACTTCGCCCAGCGCGCATACACTTACATACCAAGGAAACTATGAGACATATTTGTGGGAAAGCAGTGGTGCAGGTTTATTCGTACAACACAGGTACTGGTAGGTGGGTCATCTTACAGGCGATCCAAAGCTGCAGCCTCTCGCTGACCCGCATGCCCAAGGAGCCATTTTGCACGGCGAGTCGATGCTCAGACGGTGCAGTACATTATCACTTTCTTTTGTTGGGCTCCCGCCCCCCCTGTCAGGGCGGGAGATGAGGCACACCCCCGGTCGGTTCAGGCCCCCCGACCGCCCGAAGGACTAACGGGGCGCCGACGCTGTTTCCTGGAACCCCCTCGGCTCCAGGTTCTTGGCTCGGGCACCCTACTGTGCCAGGCAGAGGTATTTAGACTGTATCCTTCTGCCGCAGAGGTACCCCTACTGTCCATCTGCTTCCAGATCGCCCTGTGACTCCGCCTGCAACATAAAACAAGATCATCAAGACATTCCAAACTGTGCCAACCGCTCTGCCGCTGGGTCAGGGTTCAGGGTGGGTTACAGCGCAGAGCAGCCATGGCGCGGGAGAGAAGGCCGAGCCTAGCTGCTGGCCAGGTATATCCCTTGGAAGCGCCCTCCCTCCTTCGTGAAGAGCCCTCCCCATTGGCTGTTGGCTGGGGGGGGGCGGCACCAGGTGACGCGCTGCCGGCTGCGCTCGCCAGATGTATGGGACTAGGGCGCTGGCCCCCCATCCTCCCCTTCGTGTCGTGGTGCCAGCGGCATAGTGCCCACACCATCAGTGCTTACTTCGCCCAGCGCGCATACACTTACATACCAAGGAAACCATGAGACATATTTGTGGGAAAGCAGTGGTGCAGGTTTATTCGTACAACACAGGTACTGGTAGGTGGGTCATCTTACAGGCGATCCAAAGCGGCAGCCTCTCGCTGACCCGCATGCCCAAGGAGCCATTTTGCACGGCGAGTCGATGCTCAGACGGTGCAGTACATTATCACTTTCTTTTGTTGGGCTCCCGCCCCCCCTGTCAGGGCGGGAGATGAGGCACACCCCCGGTCGGTTCAGGCCCCCCGACCGCCCGAAGGACTAACGGGGCGCCGACGCTGTTTCCTGGAACCCCCTCGGCTCCAGGTTCTTGGCTCGGGCACCCTACTGTGCCAGGCAGAGGTATTTAGTCTGTATCCTTCTGTCGCAGAGGTACCCCTACTGTCCATCTGCTTCCAGATCGCCCTGTAATCCGCCACAGCTCTGAAGGAGGCCCCCGTCGATGACAGAGCCCCCCCACCTACCCAGTTACCGACACCCTGCCGCCGACAGGGCTTCATGTAAGTCCAGTAAAAAGACATCCATTCCCAGCCCGGACAAATGTACTCCGTCGCTTTCATAATATCCCTCAGTCCTGTCCTGTATCAGCGCATGCCTAATGAAACCCAGGCCCCTTCTTTCCAGGAATGTCTGCATTGACCTGTTATCCCTCTTCCGGCCCTGCTCTATTGCCACTGCCGACCGTGCTCCCCTCCAGGCCTTGCGGGGCACAATCTCAGACCATATTATCTCTGTAGTTCCCAATTCGTTAGTAATCGCTGTTACATCCTTCTGCATGGCCTCCAATAAGGCTTTCCTCCCCACCTTTACCAGGTCATTTCCCCCTAGATGGATAATCAGGATGCTGGGAGGACCGCCCCGTTCTGCTATACATTGCTGCAGTCTGCCCTTTAGCTGGCCCCATCTCATTCCCGGGAACCCCTGCCATAGAATTCGCGTCCTTGCTAAGTTCAGATCCCATCTCTTGTGCCTCGCCCACTGCTCCAACCTCGTAACGTAGGAATGGCCCATCACCCACACGTGACAATCAGCTGCAAGGAAAAGACACCATTGGCATTACCTGTTTTTATTCATATTTTGCACAGCACTCCAAAAAGTTTATTTCCACATCTACAAATCAATCACTGCACTGCAAACAATTCGTTCTCACATCTAAATTTAAACGTGCACTTCACCTCAATTGTTACAGGGATACTGACAATACCCCAATTACTGTACCCCGTTTTTTGGCTATTCCTGCGTCGCTACTGCCCCTCTTCCCTTCCTACGTGCAAGCACGGCCATTCGCGGCCACCGGACTCAGAGGCGGACATAGCGCCGGTAGCAAGAGGATGACCACCTTCCCACCCTCTTGACCCCTTCCTCACCCAATCCAGCCCTGTAAGCAGCAGTGGCCGCCCCTATCCTAAAGGAATGGCTTGAACATTTTTGCCCTGTGCTGGATGCTGACAACCCTGCTCTGGCCATCACTGAGGCCATCACTCGCTCTAACTGGAATTTCGTCAATGGCGTGCCGTCTGCATGGATTAGAAAGGTGCCTGCAAGCAGAGGCCTTATTTTTAGGTACTCCCTAACCAAGGAGACCGGGCAATACCTGGGATCCTCGAATGCATGTAAGGTGATGGACACGCCCTTCCCTGCTTGATCTGTTTTGGATTTTCGAAGCCACAGTACTAATGGATCCCTGGCGCAGACGTCAATCATTGCTAAAGCCATCCCTGATCTGTCAGTTTTAGATTTGGCCACTAGTTCGCTGGCCCTAAAGGCCCCAAAGAATGCCAAGCAAAAGGCTGTCGAGAAGAGCTGGGCCTCGAAAGCCGAATTCGTGACGGCCGGCACTGCGTCCAACATGCGTTGGAGGGCTGGGAATTCTATTCCAGACCTTTTGTCCGGAATCCTCACTTCGTCCCTGGCCCACCCTTTCAGTGCTGCCCTGATCTGGAACGAGCATGTTGGATCCTGTCCGCCATTCAATTGAGTCTCATGTTTTATAGCTGCCAAGTGGCCACACACCCAGGAGTGTGATTTGCCAGCCTCCCTTGCCCACACCACAAAAGTCTCGACTTGCTCTACTGTATTCAGTGCTGATGCTCCCAGGGACCGGATCACATCGCTGAAGGTTGCTCGTTGAACCGCATATCTTCTCATGGTCGACAGGGCCAGGGAGCGTTGCCCCATCCTCTTCAAGCGCTCCCCCACTGAAGGAGCCGCCATAGGATCGGCGGGAATGGTGTCATCTCCTCCCCCGCCTGCGGCCATGCTTCCCGGAATCGTGACAGCTGAAAGCGAGAAAGAGCGTCAGCTGCCACATTCTTGACACCTTGCACATGCCGCGCCCTGAACTCAATGTTGCTTACCAACCCTGCCCTCACTAACTCCCTCAGCAGACTTAAGACTAACGGGCAATTGGCACTCAGGCCATTGATGGCTTGGACCACCGCTAGGTTATCCGACCAGAACACAACCTTTTTGTTGGCCAGTTCACATGGCCACAAATGCAGTGCCACCACAATAGGGAATAGTTCCAGGACAGTTATATTTGTAGTTACTCCCTTCTTGCGCCAAACATCAGGCCACTTCATGGCACACCATTTTTCTCTGAAAATCACCCCAAAACCTACTCGACCTGATGCGTCTGAAAATAGACATAGGCCCTGGCTACTCTCCCAAGGCGCCCTCCATATCACGGTGCCATTGAAATTATTTAGGAACTCTTCCCACATTCGTAGATCAGCTTGCAAACCCGGGCCCAGTCGTACAAAGTGGTGCCCCTTTCTCGCACTTGCCGTCGCCTTTGCCAACCTGCGCGAAAATACCTTGCCAGCCGGTATGACCCTTGCTGCAAAGTTCAGTTTGCCCAACATCCTTTGAACCTCCTTGAGCGTTGTCCTACCCTTGCCCATCATTGCATGAATGTCCTGCCTCAGGTCATCCACTTTCTCCGCTGGGAGTCTGGATTCTCCTTTCAGTGTGTCCAGCTCAATGCCCAGGAACGTCAATATCTGAGCGGGCCCTTCCGTCTTTCCGGGTGCTAATGGAACACCTAAATGTTCCATCATGCCTTCAAAGGTCCGTAGGGCCTCTGCGCATTCCCGGGAACCTTCCTTGCCAAAAAAGTGGAAGTCGTCTAGGTAGTGAGTCACTTGGTGAACCCCATGCCTGTCCGTGAGGGCCCATTGAAGAAAAGAGCTGAATGCCTCGAAGTAGGCGCATGAAACCGCGCAGCCCATGGGCATGCAACGGTCGTAGAAGAATGCCCCCTCCCACTTGAAACTCAGCAAGTGTTGACTGTCTGGGTGAACCGGTAGGAGGCGGAACGCTGACTCAATGTCTGCCTTCGCTAACCACGCTCCCTTGCCTGTTCTTCTGATCAAATCAATGGCCATATCCAGCGAGCAATATGAAACCGAGCATGACCCTTCTTCGAACCAATGATTCACAGAGTTGCCCTCCGGGTAAGATAGGTGGTGAATCAACCTGTATGCCCCTTGCTGCTTCTTTGGGACAACGCCTAGTGGTGAGACTAGGAAATTGTTCAACGGTGGAGAAGGGAATGGACCTGCCACTCTCCCCAGGTCAACCTCCTTCCTGATCTTGTCACTGACCACCTGTGGAAGATCCCTGGCTGATTTTAAATTCAAAGCGTCCCTGGGTCCCAGCGGGCCTTTGTACGGAATTTTAAAGCCGTCAACCAAACCCTCGACCAGCAGTATTCGCTCTTTCACTAGCGGATACATTCTTAGCAATGGTAAGACGTTCTGCAACACAATGGGGGATGGACCTTTAGTATGCTCTGCTCCCCTGCCTGCCTTAGCAACGATGTTATTGCAAAACCCCTTGCTGACTTCCGTCCGTTCTTTCTCCTGTACCTCTATGAAAGGGTGGCCTTTAACGTGTTGTGACCGCTCTCTGTGCTGTGGGGGGAAGTTGGGACCTATGTCTATGGTCTGATCACTCTGTCCTGTGAAAAGTGGGCCTGTAACGTGATCTGACCGTTCTCTACGCTGTAATGGGAAATTGAAGCCTCTCTCGTTGTTATGCTTGGTCTGTCCTTTGTGCTGTTCTTGTAACCTATTGTCGCGCGCTGTCAGCTCCTTGGGACGAGGCGGGGGGGTGGTATGTACACTGGTGCAGGCAATTGCTGCATGTTGGGCACCGCATTTGCTGCATTCATGGGCAAACTTACAAGCCCTTCCCCAAGTACATACTCCATTATTGAACATTCTGCATGTTCCTGAGTTAAAACGTCTTTGTTCGCCTCCGTGTCCCCTCCCCCGCCCACCCCGAAAGGGCTGTTGGAAGGACCTTCTTGGATACTGCTCCCACTTCTGCTCCTGCTCCCACCTCTTGGACTCACCTTCGTTTTGCACTTTATGCAATGTCTCCCTTTTGGCATTCCCAGTCCTGCACATATGTTTGAACCACAGGTGGATGTCAGTGTGGTCCCACCCTATCTCCGGGCAACTAGCCATTGACTTCCTGAATTCTTGGTCGTAGGAAAACCACCCCATCCCTCCGGACTCCCTTGCCGAATGGAGTTTGCATACTCCATCAGGGCCTCGCTCTGAGCTGGGTCCTTCTGTACAATTATAGCTGCCAATATGTTGAACGCCTCTGTCCAATTTTCAATAGTTTTCTCTGGCCAGCGTTGGAATCTAACCTTATCCTCCTCTTTCTTACCCATCCTCCTTGATATTTTGATATTTTGTTGATATTTATGGGTTTTTATAAAGCGCGGACTATCGCTCCGAAAGGAGCATCTTGGCGCTGTGCAAGCATGAAGTAGATAAGTGATAGATGATAAGTGGTGAGGGTCTGGAACTAAATGGCTGCTAGTACAGAGGTGTCAGGTTGTTGATATACCCAAGTCTTGAGGAGTTTTCTGAATTTACTCTCTTTTTCAATTAGTCTAAAGTTGACGGGTAGGTTGTTCCATGCCCTTGCTGCCAAAAAGGTAAAGGTTTTCCCACCCCTAGTCTTGTACTTGAACCTGGGAATCATTATGAGATTTGTTCCAGAGGATCTCAAACATCGTGAGGGGTTGTAAAAGGTGAAGCGTTTTGCAAGGTAATGAGGCCCTGTGCCTTTCAGAGCTTTAAAAACGGTAAGTAAGAGTTTAAAAAGAATTCTTTTATGGAGTGGTAACCAGTGTAGGGAATTTAATGCAGCTGAGGCAGATGACCTTCTAGGGAGTTTCAGGACCAATCTGGCGGCTGCGTGTTGTATACTCTGAAGCTTCCTCAGGGTGGACTTTTTCACTCCCACCATTAGCACGTTGCAGTAATCAAGTCGGGAGAGGATTAAGGCTACCGCGACTGATTTTCTAGCTGCAATGGGGAGGAAGTCAAAGAATTTCTTTAAAGATTTGATAAGTCCGAAGCATCGACCAGCAGTGATCCTGACATGATCGTCGAAGGAAAGGGAAGAATCAAATTGCACGCCCAGGTTCCGCGTGGAAGATGCTGCACTAGGTGGGGCCTCTGATCCTATGGGCCACCAGTCCTTCGGGCAGAAGGATAGATTTTTTCCTAACGGTATGATTTCAGTCTTTGCACTGTTACACCTCAAGTGGTTTGTATTCAACCATTGAAATACATCAGAAAGACAGGTCCGGAAACGCAAAGCTGCGTCCCAGCATTTTTTATCAATGGTGATGACAAGTTGTGTGTCGTCAGCATATGACGTGACGAGGATCCCATGAGATTCTATCACAGCGAGGAGGGGGGCCATATAGATGTTAAAGAAAAGGGGGCTTAATATGGACCTTTGGGGAACTCCTGATGTAGTTGGTTTTTCGCTGGATAGATAGGGACCCAAAGACACAGTCTGGGACCTGTTGGACAGGAAAGATTTAACCCATGACAGGGCTGTATCAGTCACGCCAATCTCTCGCATTCTATTAATCAGAATAGTATGAGAGATAGTGTCGAAAGCTGCTGTTAAATCGAGCAGGATGAGGACGGCTTGCCTTCCTTCATCCTGCAAGAACTTGATGGAATCAGATAGTTCTATCAAGGCTGTTTCTGTGGAATGACCGGGGCGAAACCCTGACTGTTGAGGGTGCGGGATGTTAAGAGTCTCTACAAATATTTTTAGCTGTTCATATACTAACTGTTCCGTGATCTTGCCAAGGACAGGCAGTAATGAAATGGGGCGCATGTTCGTGAGGTCAGTGGGAGATTTGTTCAGCTTCTTCATCAGGGGCTTCACAATAGCCTTCTTCCAATCGTTGGGCACTATCCCTTGCTCGAGGGATTCATTGATGATTAAATTAATACAAGGATTTACTGCCTCGATAAGGTGATGAAGAATGCCAGGAGGGCAAGAATCAGTGGGAGCTCCTGATTTACATGCCAACATTGCCTTGCTTGTTTGTTGAAGGGAAACAGGTTTGAAACTGCAAAGCGGGGGGTAGTTATCCATTACCTCATAAGAGTTGGTCGGGGGAGAAGGAAAGTCTTTCTGGATGATGACGATTTTATCCACAAAGAAGTCTGCTATTTGATTGCACAGGGTTTCAGACGGTGGAATTTCAGGCGTGAGAGCTTTGGGGTGGGTAAAAGACTTGACAATTGTAAAAACAGTTTTTTGTTTTTGGTGGGCTTCATTTATGGCCTTAGTAAAGTATTCCTTTTTTGCTGCTTTTATGTTGGAGAGATATAGCTTCCTCTGTTGAACGTAAAGTGCTCTTGCAATCTCATCATAAGATTTTCTCCAGCTTCTTTCTGATTTACGGCATAGAAGATGGCTATCGGTTAAAATCTGGGTAAACCAAGGTGCGTTGGGCTTTCTGTTATGACATTTTGCCTGATGGACTTTGGGATCGGAATGGTCTAAAACAATTTGATCCATCCAGGCGTGGAAATTGCGAGAGTCAATTTCAACATCGCCGGTTGGTTTTGGGGCCTTAGCCAAAATTTGAGAGTCCAGTTTGATACGTTCAGTCATCTTCTTCCAGTTAACTGAAAAGGATGGATGGGGGCGATTCATTCTAGGAAGGGCGGAGGCTAATATCTCAATATCGAATGGAATAAAGCAGTGATCCGTCCAGATTTGAGGGATAGAAGAAGACGTGGTCAGAGTCATGAGATTGGAGCAGATGCCATCCAGAGTGTGGCCCGCGAGGTGCGTAGAAGCAGTGACTAGTTGGGATAGACCAAAGGTATTTAGTGAATGTTGGAAGGAGATAGTATGGGGGTCAACACAGGATTCCAAATGTATATTAAAGTCTCCTAATAGAGTGAAGTTAGGATAATGTAGCATAAAAGCTCCAAGGACATCGTCTAAGGAGTCCAAAAAGGAAGTAGCATTGCCCGGTGGACGATATATAAGTCCTCCCGAGAAGGAGGTAGAGGCATTAATTTGAATCGAAAAGCCTATGCCCTCGCAGTCTTTAAGATGGGCCAGATCAAATGTATGACAAGGGAAGGTATTCTTAATAGCGAATGCAACCCCGCCGCCTCGCCCCAGAGGTCTGTCCCGCCTGAAAATAGTGAAATCTGAAGGAAGGGCCGTAGCCAGATCAGGATTGGATGAATCATTAAGCCAGGTTTCAGTGACAAAGAGAACATCCAAGTCATGTCCTAAAATTAAATCATGTATGTCTTGGCTATGACAGGATAGAGACCTAGCATTAATAAGACCACCCTTGTGTCTGCGCCCGCATTGTCATGCATTAGTAAAGTTAATATGTCGATATATTCCCTCCTCCATATACCTTCTTTAGCAGCCTGTGGTACCTGTCTGGCCAAGGAACCCCCGCCTTTTAGCTTCGAGCCAGGTTTCGCTATGCCTGCCGGTGAATCTGGGGATACCCCTCCTGATGGCCCCCCTGACCTCGCCCCCACACTCGTAACCTTCTTCGTGCTGGGTGCTGCCCCCTCTCTGGACGGCCCATGACCCGCAGCTGGCAGCATGGCCGGGGTGGCACACTCATTTATAGTCGGAATGCCGGTTTGAGGGACGATGCTAGGGACACTTAGCGGTACATTGTGAGTGGCATTCTGTTGCGATACTGCTGGCACACTCGGCATGTTAACAGAGGCGATACTTTGAGGAACAATGGTAGCTGCACTCAGTTGAGTGCCGGGCAAGACACCCAGGGAATTAACGCTGCTGACAACCGGGTGTGGGAGCCCCGCTGGCGCTGTCTGAGCCCATACTTGACTCACTGGATCCGCCACCATGGGTGGGGCCGACCCTTGTACCGCAGCCATGGCGTCTAGACGTCTCTGAAACATAGTCATCAAACCCAACATATCATCAATTGTCTTACTCATTTGGGTCAAGCTCGAAAATTCGGCCGCTGTCGCATGTACCACGGCCGGCACCACGGGCAACTCTACTGGCAAGTCCTCAGCCGGGGGAGATGGTAACTCTGGCCGACTGTTACGTGGTGCTACCACAGCGGGGGGCGGTGATAAAATCGGCCGACTGTTCCGTGCCGCTACGGCCGGAAATTCCTTCTGGGTGCCCTTCCGCTTGCGATTGGACCGGCATGTTCCCTCTCCTGAAGTGCCTGGAGCCTCGTCGTGGGCCCCAGGTCGGCCATCCTCCTCAAGCCTACGCGCTTCAATGAAACCTTGCGCCCATGCTGGCCCTTTAGACTGCGCGACCGCTAGGAATTCAGCCCACAGCCCATCCTGTGGCAGAGCAGCGCCCCTGGTGCTCATCGTAAAGGCTTCTACCCTTCCGGGTTCCTACGGAAGAGAAAGTACAGGGTGAGGCACCTATTACTGCGTCCGCTAGCCCCCCCCACGGCCTCGAGCCTCCGCATCGTGCTCTGCTGGTCGCGACCAGCCGTCCCGCCGGCAGCCACCTGTCCTTGTCTCAATGTTCATTTTCATGCATTACCTGTTCTACTTTCAATCCTAGCCGCTGCCAATCCTTGACGCCTTCCCGAGCACAATCTGTAAAACAACACAGCGTTACTCAACCTCGCACCCAGTCGCAAGCGGCACACCTGCAAAGACACCTGCGTAAATCTGTGGATCAGTCTTCCTCGCTCAACCCAAGCCATGGCACGAGCGAGCACACCTGTAAGTACTTGGTCGCGTGTACTCACTTAATAACTCCGTGTGGGAGACCTGTGTTCCCGTATCATTGTCCTACATGCCCCGTTATCCCCTGTTGTTGCCCCCGCCCGATGGGCTTGCCCACCGGACCCTGACCTCCGCAATTACCTGTAGGTATACGCCTTCTTCCTAGTGAGCTGCTATTCCTCGTGACTTGTTCCAATTCGGAATCTGAAAGAACAATAACCCATCAAATCTCCTGTGCGTTGCACTTGACCTCTGCGGTTCGTGACCCGACCGCCCTACATCCACGGAACTGAACCCATGGGTCTTGCCCTTGGCAATTACCTGTCGTTCTCCGCCTTCCTCCTATGGGCTGCTATTCCTTTCCGTCGTTTCCCAAGTGTATCTGAAAGAACAACAAAAGCGTCAAATGCCCTGCATAATGCCCTTGTTTCACCGTCTTTCGCCCTTAATTATCATTCTTCTGTGCCCCTGTACCATGTTATTGAAACTTGTTACTGCACCGTAACATTTCCTAAAAAGATGGCATAATTCTGTGCTAGGTACTGTTATTTGTTACTGACGCTTGACCCGATGGCGGCGCGTTGCCTCATTAAGCCACGAGGGAGGCCAGCCCCCGGGGACCACTGGCCCAACGTGACGCCCGGCCCATCGCATCGGACTCCTCCTACTCCGGTGCCTCGACTTGTACTGCCGCTACTACATATCCATTACAATAGATGCCTCCTTGGGCTGTGCCATGGAGTTGGACTGTGTAACACCTAACCTTTATTTGAGCCTTAAACTTCCGCATGTTGCCTCTTTCCCACCTGCCGTGTGCCTCGCCGCGGCAGTGGTTATTGAACCGCGCTTTATTTTTCGTGTTGACTGAGGGCGACGCATACCCTCAGTCCATACTTTCGTAAACTCAGCTGCTGTTTCGAACTGCTGCGTTGCGTCCACTAGCAGCCTCATCTCGAGTGTACTAGCAGCCTCTCCAGTCCGGCGGATGGGGGTGACCAGCCAGGCCGCGTACTGCACGATGGAATATTCCAAACTTTCAAACCCCGAGTTTTTGAACGATATCCACCAATGCTCATAGATCAATATGTGTGCCTGTTCCCGTAATTCTTTATAGAGTGTCAGAAACCTTACAGACGCGCCTGATGCCCTTGAGATCAACGCAGGCGTGTAGAGCTCTGTTCCTTGTTCTTCTGATTGTGGCAGGCATTGAGCGGCTCGGGACCCTGTGCTTGCATTCTGAGAACCAAGCAATAGTCTCAGGACACGGAAACGCCAACTACTAATACCGGGCGAATATTACTGAGCGCGCAGGACTTTGGCAAAGTGCAATCAGGCTGCTGAGAGACTGGAGGCAGTTTGCTCCGAGTCGCAATCTGCCCCCCATAGGCCAGTCATGATCAGTCTATATTACCTGCTCTGTCGTGCCATACATCTCGTAACGATCGAAATACCGTCCACAGTTACATTCATAAAAAACACCATTAACGGCTACAATTGGATACCTAACTACGTTAAACTCAATCGCAGTATCATTGTCTTATGGGGAGCAGTACATGGTTGAAATGGAATCGCGGAAGAAATAAGCGTTTCGATGAGTCGTGAAATCCAGAGCATGTCATATTCTTGCAATTCAAACTTTTTCACTTCGGCAACCATTACGTTTTCATTTAGAAACAGGCTCTAAAAAAGAGGCAGTTTAGAAAGTTTTCCTCCTTACTTTCCATGCCGACTGCAAAATCAATGTCCGATGCTACCTTTCAATTAATGGTGCTCTTTAACCAGCAACATGGCAGTACGAGGTGCAATACCGTGTCTATTGTACAGCGGTGCCTATTATCGTAAAATTAGCTCGTGCCCTTTCCGCCTTCAGGAGATAATTTATCTAAAAAGCAGGCAGGTGCTCGTGACCCCTAATATTATGGGAGCTCAAACCCAATGTCGCAGCTAGCAAAGGCGATGAATGCTCGAGGCACCAGTGCCGTGGGAGCTCGAACATGGCGGCTGTGACTCGTTGCTGGCAATGGCAACATGGCGGCTGTGACTCATGGCTGGCAATGTCAACATGGCGGCTGTGACTCGTGGCTGGCAATGGCGGCGGATGCCGCGGTAACTGGTGCCTCGTGGCTAAATGCCATGCCTGATTCAAAACCCGCCCTTGATGTTAAATACTATAGGCACATTCCACATGTAAAATCGCCCGGCACTAACGTTTAAACAATTAAGGCATTTTCCGCACTGTATTAAATATTTAAGGCACTTTCCGCCTTCTGTAGAATTACCCAAAGCGGGCGGATGCTCGTGACCAATACTACTGTGGACTCGAACCCCAATGTCGCAGCTGGCCATGGCGACGAATGGCGACGAATGCTCGAGGCCAGTAGTGCTGTGGGAGCTCGCAATGATGCCTAGTATGCACGCGTCCGTCAGAGGCTAACGGGGTCTGTTAAACGCGACGTGCGGGTCGATCTGCTTTGTTTGCTCCTTACATCACTGCAAACATCCGGGCCAAGTTGCCGTTTGCCCCACTTTCGGGCCCACACACGTCAATTTTGCATTCCCCTTTCTCCATTATAACCCTGTACCCGCTCTAAAACTCGTCTAAATAGACGCGACCAGCAAACCCCAGCCCCCCCCGTGGCCAACACCACAGGGCCCAATCAACCTGGGCATTCCCAGGGATCGTGCCGGGGGGAGACTAGGCGGATGCTAGCAAAGGCGATGAATGCTCGAGGCTGATGTTAAATAATATAGCCCGTCCCACATGTAAAATTTACATTGCCATCAAAAGCAGGTCATTTTAGCGTAATCGCCCGGCACTAACGTTAACAATTAAGGCATTTTCCGCGCTGATATTAAACATTTAAAGCGCTTTCCGCCTTCTGTAGATAAATTACCCCACACGCGGGCGGATGCTCGTGACCAATACTACTGCGGGCGCTCGAACCCCAATGTCGCAGCTGGCAATGGCGACGAATGGCGACGAATGCTCGAGGCCAGTAGTGCTGTGGGAGCTCGCAATGATGCCTAGTATGCACGCGGCCGTCAGAGGCTAACGGGGTCTGTTAAACGCAACGTGCGGGTCGATCTGTTTTATTTGCTCCTTACATCACTGCAAACATCCGGGCAAAGTTGCCGTTTGCACCCCACTTTTCGGTCCCACGCACAACACTCTTGCATTCCCCTTCCCCCATTCTAACACCGTACCCGCTCTAAAACTCGTCTGAATAGACGCGACCAGCAAACCCCAGCCCCCCCCCGTGGTCGACACCACAGGGCCCGATCAACCTGGGCATGTCCAGGGATCGGGCCGGGGGGAGACTAGGCGGATGCAACGTACCTCTAAACCTCCGACGATGGATCTTGTAAGCGCTTGCAGAGCAGCCACGGCGCGGGAGAGAAGGCCGAGCCTAGCTGCTGGCCAGGTATATCCCTTGGAAGCGCCCTCCCTCCTTCGTGAAGAGCCCTCCCCATTGGTTGTTGGCTGGGGGGGGCGGCACCAGGTGACGCGCTGCCGGCTGCGCTCGCCAGATGTATGGGACTAGGGCACTGGCCCCCCATCCTCCCCTTCGTGTCGTGGTGCCAGCGGCATAAGGGTCAGAGTCATGTGGGAGACACGGGATAAACAGGCATCAGCAAGTCAATGTTCGGAGGTCCGGACCTATACTCTCCCTTACCTGAACAAGAGATAGCGTGAACAAGACTTCCCGCTCGTATCGAATCCTCACAAGTGGTAGAGAATTCCAGCCGACCCCCTAGTCGGTGTTCTCGCAGTTTAAGTAGACCCACCTTCAGACTTCAAGTGAAAACACCTGGAGTCAGTCCTTCTCGGAATCCTCAGTTAGATGTAAAACCTGGGGTGGAATCAGGTTTGAAAGATCAATCAGAGGTGCGGAACCAACAGCCTTTTACTGCTCCTAGGTTCTGGAGCCAAAGGTTCACTATAAAGCATCCCGTCCTCCCAGACCATGTTGTACTTGCCAGCCAATCTAGTGGCAGCTTGTACCTGGGCAACCCTGAGTAGGTCTACCAGAATAGGACATCCTTCTTGGGCCCGAGAAAACTCTTCAGTGAATGGTCTTCCGGGAGATAGCAGCTCCTTAAGCTCTAGCAGTGGTGGTCCACTTCTGGGTCATCTTCTTTCTCTCTGTATGGTGCATGGCCGATGGGCACAATGGCTGGTGACTTCTGAGAACCTGTCCTGGTCTGCACTACACTTCTTACTCCCATCCCTTCAATTCTGTGAGTGACCACAACCTACTCCGGAAGCTAATGTACAGCCTATGCTCTAGTCAGCACTGCTGATGTTCCGGCCATGTGAGCCTCTGGTCCAGGCACTAGCCAGGCACATTCAGGTCATTGCCCAGCCGGTACCATGCCCCTGGTTTTTTTTCACACCCCTATATCAACCATGGCTGTCTTGCCATTGATTTCTACTTCAGCCCTAGCAAACGAGTTCTCAGTGTCATTTTCACTGGGTACCTGGGCATTGCCAATGGAGCCAGGGAGAATTTCCTCAGCTTTGAGATCCATCCTTTCAACCACAGACCTGCAGGCACCAATATATTTTAGGGCATACACTTCTCTCCCCCTAGTACCTATCTCACTGACAAACTCCACTGCATTTAGCTGAATGTGCTTAAGAGCATTTTGATCCCTTTCTGAGATGTGCCTAGTAACTATATTGAGTGCGATGGAGCCCTCAGCAGTACCCATTCCTACTGACAGCATGATACCATTCAAAAGTGCAGTAGCACAGGGTCCTTATTTGCACATCCTTCGTATAATGCCTTTCCTTTTAGCACCTAAAACAGGTTACCACTTTCCGGCACAGAGGGGAGTCTCTTTCCCTCATGTCTCCTTCTGGTGCGGGCTAGAAATCCAATTCTATTAGGGTTTGATCCCAGACAAAGACAGGACCCCTGGGAATCATTGGTCATTCCCTTCTGGTCTGTAACTAGTCTGATTGTAGTTCTTCTCCCGTTTAGGCTTCCAACCGTGCTGTTCCTGTCCCTTGTGCACTCTGTTAGATAACTACTTGTCAATCAACTCTCTGAGTAGGTGAGATCACTTCTCCCTGAGTTTTTGTACTATAATTCATTGATTTAGGAAGATGAAAATCCTTTGCTTCCATCCCGCTCACCTACTAATACCAATCACATACTGTCATGCATCCATTCATGAAATGGAACCCTAGCCACCTTCTCACTCTCATCTAATCTCTGCAAGGGCTGCAAGCTCCAGACCTCACTGCCTAATCAGAGCATCATTCACGTATTCCCATGCTACATTGTAATTTTCATACATTCTTCTAATGACTTCATTAGTGTTGATGCCTTTGACATAATATTCAATCTTTACGCCTTGCATCTCTTTCCAACAATTGTGGACTCATCCTAGATTGTCAGTGCCTGGCACGTACATATGCATCAACTCTTTTGGTACCTTAGAGGTGGATTTCTTGGAGACAGAATGACTATCCCCAGATTGAACCCCATTTTATATTCTTATTTCTGAGCTTTTCTTTTTCCAGAGTTATCTGCTTGATCTTAAACTCCCTAGCTCTCTGTTTTTCCTGCCTTACTGCTTGCATCTTCCTCTCTTTCCAGGCCCCTTTATCCTGTTTACACCTTCCTTTCTCCTCTTCTTTCTGGAAGGCTAACATGATGTTCTCTCTCTGGAACCGCCCCACTTGAATGCCCCCCAAAGCCCCAGAGAGAAAAATAAAATGGTAATTCAGTACAATTTTATTTTTCATCATCCCATCCTGAACTGAGTGTCAGAACAGGGTGGGGCCCGCGGAGTGGCAGCAGGGAGGAGTAGTTGGCAGATGGCTGCCTGTGCACTGTTTAAAGTGCACATGATTCTTTGGCCGTCCTTCATGCTACAGACAGCCAGACATGCACACTTTAAAACTTTCAACCCAGCAGTCTTAATACAGGTGGGTTGAAAGCAAGTGCAGGCCTCCAGTGCGCTATGGAGCGCTGAGCAAAGCCACTCCCTCAATCAGGGCGCTGCTCTCATGCTGGTTGACATCATGTGAGCAGCGCCAGGATTGAGCAAGAGAGTTTTCTGGTGCCCGCTCTGCAGTCCACGGAAGAAGAGGTCCGGAGCGATGAGGAAGTGTAAGGTAAGTGTTTAATTTCTCTTATTTCATTTGCATCCCCACCTCCTTAGATGCCAGCCACCACTGGTGCTAGCTCATGTTTCAGGGTATCAGCTAAATCTAACCTACCCAAGTAAGTGATCTCCAGGAAGTGGGTACCCTAGAGATGGATGGTGGACACAGTCTAGGGAAACCTCTACAGACCTTCCTCTGGACTCTTTGGTGGTCAGCGGAAGCCTGCACTCAAGGACTCTGACAGCCATTTGCTTCTGAGGTGTCTTCTTCTAAACCTCCTCTGAGAGTCCTGCAACTTTCTCCTTCTCTGTAAGGGCCTGTTTCTCCCATTGGTTCAACATCAAATCTACACTGACCTCCCTGTCTTTGGGCGTGGGAGTTCTCTACCACCTATCCCAACACTTCTTCAACTGATTGAAGGCATGCTTTGTCCCAATTGTCATCTGTCAACCGTATGTGCAGTCTATGTTTCAAGAAGCTGAACTTACTAACCTCTATTAGAACATTGGAATGTTGGGAGCTCCATTGAAAACAATGGAGTGCTCTGGGCTTATAATGGCTGGTATAAACCTGGAGCTCCAACATTCCAATGTTTCTTTGTTCACAGCTCTGGCTGTGAACAAAGGTTTCAGGGAGACTGAGGGGATTCCAATCCCCTCGCGCTCCTTGAAGGCTTTGTTTTTTTTGTTAGAACGTTCTGTACTCTAGTGACAGAATGTTCAAATAGCCTTATAGCCCTTCGTAGATGGGCTATACCGCTATTAAAGTCCCTCTCCCTTGTTAAAGGCCCTCGCCTTCGGCTCGGGGCCTTTAACGCTGGAGAGGGCCTTTAATAGCCGGTATAACCCTCTACGGCGGGCTATAAGGCTATATTAACGTTTACTGGAACTGAAATTTAATGATCTTCACAATTTGTAGCCAATTGTGGGAACTTTTTTAGGAAGAATAAGATGAAAATTAACAGTTAATGTGTTCATTTCTACCAGCAAGTTGCCCACGAAGTCAAATGTGACAAATTCCAAAGGTTACACAGCACCTTACACACTATACTTGAACCACTGGTGACATCCTCCTAAATGCTGCAGGTGCTATTAGATAACCCCCTATATTCATAACTTATGGCACACTACTACATCCTGGGGGAACAGATGATGTATTAAAGAGGGGAAATGCATGCCATTATAACACATGCCATACAACGCATGTCACGACAACGCATGCCATTACAACGCATACAATTACAACGCATTATAAGGTAATTAATAGAGATTTTTTTAAGTTTTAGGATGGGTATGGGTTTTGGGGTAGATGGGAATAGTATTTTTTTACCCCCACACTATCCAACACTTTCCCTACTGTTGCACAAACTGGAGTGGGAATAGTAATTTTTACCACTACACTATCCAACGCTTACCCTACTGTTGCACTCACTGGAGTGGGAATAGTAATTTTTACCCCTACACTATCCAACACTTACCCTACTGTTTCCCTAAAAGTATTATGCGTTGTAAAGGTATGCGTTGTAATGGAATGCATTGTAATGGAATGCTTTGTAATGGTAGTTTAAAAAAATGTTTTGTAATGGCATGCATTGTAAAATCATGCGATGTAATTGTAGTTGTGATTTAAAAACATGTTTTAAAAGCATGCTTTGTAATTATTTGTGTTGTAACGTCATATATTCATTACAGAGTAATGATCCTGACACAAACTACATTTAAGGGGCCATTTTGTTTCTTGGACAACAATTCACATGTCACCATGAGGACATATGTAGGAGGCAGTAGAGTCAATGAGGCTAGAGACCTGTTGCAGGAGTGCCCCATCTGTCACATCTCGTCCACCAGCAGACAGCCCCCTTTCTTATTTCTCCACAGGCGAAATCTGTCAGGACCAACGCAACAAACTACTGGGCCATGTATTGGACACACAACAACTACAGCAGCTACAGGAACAATCGCTGAGCACAGGGATGCTTAAGCAAACGCATAGGAGGCTTTTATGAGACTGCAGTGAGTACGAGAAACTCTTAAAAGACCCCTTCTTACTGTCAGTGAACCAACAACAAGCACAGCAGTGATCCTGAAAATGGACCCTTGGCACCACAGCTATCTCTCTGGATCCACCCATCGTAGTCTTGCATAGGTGTAGGCGAGGCCCAATGGTAAATTCAGTGGCAATAGGGTTGCTCTCTTCAAGTGGTACAGACATTGCATTAACAATAGTGAGGGAGTTGGTGCTTGCAACCAATATAACCTGTTCAATAGAGGCTGAACAAGGTGATTGTTCTTTTTTATTGCACTGCTTTAAATATTGCATTGGTGTGTACTTGTTTTGAGACCCATGCACTGTGTTTTGCATTTGAAGTGAATGATCGTGTCATGTTGGAAGTGGTTGTTTCTGTTTGCCCATGGATGGTGTAAAGACAGTCTGGATGGCAGGAGTGGCCAGTGCAGGTAAGATCGGTGGCCGGAATGGGGGTTTGGGGGGGATTCAACAGATGACGGCGAGCGGAAAATAAAATAAATAAATAATTTCCCCTCGTCGTCGTCTGTTGAATCTCCCCCAACCCGCTCCACCCTCTTACCTACACGGCCGCTCCTGCTGGATGGTGTTCATTAGTGGGTTCTGACTGGTGTGTTTAAGTCTGTTGCTGTAATTGCTGGTCCTAGTAAGTGCATTTGGATCTTTTCTTGTACTTTACAAGGACTTTACACAGGCTTTGTCAATCGTCTGTTGGTTTGATTGACACAGATCTGATTATCTTTATGTTGGTATTTGGTGAAGTTCATCGTTATGAGTTTCTCACGATATCAGATTCTTAATTAGGCCTGGGCGTAGTGGGGCGTAGTGGGGCTCCGCGGAGCTACGCGGAGAGGCCGAGAAGCTACGCCCACTCCCGCACTCCACGTAGCCCCACTACGCACCTCCCTCCCGCTCTCCCCTACATTTTTATTTAAGCAATTACACTGATTAAAACAATTTTAAAGCACTTACCTTGTCCGGGGCTCGTCCGGGGCTCCCTCTTTGAATAGCGTCCTTTTCCTGGATACCAATGCGCATGCGCGGCCGCCCGCGCATGCGCATTTGTTTCCAGGAAAAGGACGTTATTCAAAGAGGGAGCCCCGGACGAGCCCCGGACAAGGTAAGTGCTTTAAAATTGTTTTAATCAGTGTAATTGCTTAAATAAAGTATCTAGTGGAGGGCGGGAGGGAGGCGGGTGGCGGCCGACTCGGCTACGCTCACGGAGTGGGCGTAGTGTTGCCGGCTACGCTGTCTACGCAAAATGCGTAGAAGGCAACACTACGCCTACTCCGTGGGCGTAGCCGATTCCTCCGCCCAGGGTTATTCTTAATCTGCTTGATCGGGCCCTTCGTATTTGTCCTCAACAGATTGTTCGACATGTAGTAGATAAGAATGCATTTCTTGGAGACTACAACAGTGGTGGAAATGTTATGAAATTACCTATAACATTTGGCATTGCAGGTAACAAATTCTACGATCCATTGAATGCCCCTTTCCTGTTTACATCTGTGTCTGTTTTTTGATATAAAGTGATCGAACCACAGACATGGGCATCCAATCAACCCAGAAAATATCTGAATGGAAAAAATATATAAACTAACTTTTTTGACAAATGTATGTTTTAAGCGTATCGTGGTCATGGTATGCACTTCCATGCCACCTTTAATATGGTAAGTAAATTGTTCTCTGCATTTACACTTACACTAGCAACATCTCAACAATTTTTGGATGCTTTATTTAATATTTGGTTGAGTGAATGATCAGTTGCAACTTGATTATGCTTCCTACAAAAGGTGCCTGGAGTACAATATTTCCAGCTGGGGCATTCTGGGGAAGCATACAAAAAGCGGCAAAGCAAACAGTTGTCCATATACGTTTGGGGTCAACTGGAAATAGAGTTAGACATCGCATATATTGATGAAATATGAGTTTACTGAATTTCAGCTGCATTTCTTCAGTGTCATCGTAGGTGCTCCAGTACTTGAAAGGCTTTCATTTCAAAGAACAATGCTCAATAAAGCCACCTAAATGGTTAGAACTTGGAATGGTGAGTGCTCCATTGAAAACAATAGAGGGGCCATTGGTGTTCATGGCATTTGTACGTCTCTGTGATCAATCATCTTGTGCCCCGCGCCGCCCCGGGGAGACAGTGGAGAGAGATATAGATAAAGTAGGAGATGCGTTGTTCTGTTAGCACTGACCTATTTCAGCAAGCACCCTCAGATGTATCTCGTTCACGCCTACGGTGGCTTGTGTGATGACAGGTAGTGGTCTAGAGATCCCCACATTGTCGACTGCTTGTGCGTCTATACAACTTCCTGAAGATAAAAGTAGCAATAAGGAAGGCGAACCTCAACACCCAGACACCCTCGATACTACAGCTGGCTAACAGCCTGAACACGCTAGGACACCAGGTAGCACACCTGTACAAGATCCTAGGCCCCAAACACACCAAACTCAATGCCAAGGTCATAAACTTCTGGGGGGAGGCAGCAGGTCAAGCACTCAGCGAGGAAGCTAAAGCAGAGCTATGGAGGTCCACCAGTCGGAAAAAGTGACGGCCACGCTGAACCAGACAAAATTTTGGCTGATACACAAGGCATACTGGACACCAGCCCGATTAGCCACAGTAGGCATTAGAGACAGTGACGTGTGCTGGAACTGTGATAAAGAAAGGGGAGACTTAGAACACCTCCTACTAAAATGCCCAAAAATCAAGGACTTCTGGGGGAAGATCAGAACACTTATCCATGAGATCACAGGCATAGACATACAAACAGACCTCACAAGCCTGGCCCTAGGGTTCACGTCCCAGGCAATCACAAAGACAGAGGACCGGGACCTCATAGATCTCCTGCTGACAGCCGCAGTCAAAGTAGTCCTAACTAACTGGAAGGACACATCAAAGGCGGCTCCACAGGCGTGGCTCAACTGGGTCACGTTCCTGAGGGGGGCGGACAACATAACAGCAAAACACACACCGAAGACGCAATGATCTCAAGAGCACGGACTACCGCCCCCCCCCCCTCTTTTCTTTTCTTCAGCCTATTTTCTTTTCTTTTTCTTTTTCCACTCATGTATAAGCCTCTTCCCTGTATGTAAAATTATATTTTTCTATATACAATAAAGAATTTCAGAAATAAAAAAAAAAAAAAAAAAAAAAAAAAAGAAAACAATAGAGGGGCTAAGGGCCAATAACTGTTTGTAAGCCTTCTGCTTTAACATTACAATGTTCGTCTTTCTGTTTCTCACTTTTAAGTGTAGAAAATTATACCCAAAGTGGTGGAATATTCTATATCCTTTTACCTCGGGCTATACTGGTTGTTAAAAACCCTCTCCGTCGTTATAGTTGCGAGCCGCACTCAGGTTCAGGGCCTTTAAGAACTGGTGTAGCCCTCAGCAGCAGACTATAAGGCTATATTAGAACTTTGGAATGTGGAGCACCCCCTTGAATACAACGGAGTGCTCCGGGCTTCTACGAGCCGGTAGAGGCCCACAGAGCAACATTCCAATGTTTTTTTTCACAGCTGCTGATGTGAGCAAAGGCCTCTCGGAGCCCAAGGGGATTTAAACCCCCTAGGCCCCGAGAGGCCTTTGTTTTTAGTAATTAGAACATTCTGCCTTCTAGGGGTGGAATGTTCTAATAGCCTTAGAGCCTTCCTAGCGGGCTCTACCGGCCATTAAAGACTCGCTCCCTTGTTAAAGGCCGGTAGAGCCCACCAGGTCGGGCTCCGAGGCTATAATATTGGCTTCCTCTTCTCTAGCAAGGTTGATATTTTTTTTCCTCCTTAGCGCAAAGCCTGAGCTGACGTCACTGTGTTTGAATTCGTTTATGAGCTCGAGCATGCAATTGTGCACACTTGGATCTAGTGTAGCACTAATGAAAGATTTCCATTTGTGATGCCCCATTGCATCAGGTAATAGCGCGTGTCCTCTGATGTCCTTGGAGTATTGTGTGAAAACTGGGTTAATTGTGTGAAAACTGAGTTAATTGTGTTCTACCCATAACAGCTGGACTGCAGAAGCTGTTTAACTGTACTGGTTTACAGATGATTTCCTAGAAACCGCTAGGACAACCTTTACTGCTTGGAATGCCCCCCAAAGCAGCATGAGCAGCACCCCCAGTCAGAAGCTATTTTCAAAGGTATATATTCCAATGTGTATGTTCATCTAGAGTGCATTGCAGTTACAAATACAGTTTTGCATGTGTGTTTTATGATTATCTGCACAGTGTGCATTTTCAATGCAAGTGCCAACGGTCTGTAAAAACCAGAAACAAAAGCAGAAACACCCCAACAAAATACCTATCATCGCAAATTACAGGATCAAGCTAAAAATGGGAGTTTCTCCCATGGAGGTTGTCCAGAAAGGATATGGCGGAATACAAGTTATGAGCCATAACAGGCCAAGTCAATTCAAAATACACCCAAACACGAACAGTAGCTACTATAATCTATACTATAATCCATCTCAACATCGAAAATAATAGCACGCAACAGTTACATTACACAGGTATATATTATTTCAATTACAATTACAACTTTTGTGCCTGAGCCCTATTACCAACACCGCTGAGAAACACGCCCACCCATTAGATTTTAGCACAAATGAAAACATTGTGCCATAAAACCAATAGCACTCACATCAAAAACATGCATGCTGCTGCCTCTCTACGTCACTACCCAATACTGCCTCAACATAAAGTGATACTGGTCAAAGATGAACAGGCTGCACAGCAACAACAGGCATCTGCAGTGTGCCCAGGGCCGGACTGGCCTTACCGGGCATTGGGCGCTTCACCGGGTGGGTGGAAGTGTGGGGGCCGGTTTTGCAGCTGTGGGGGCTGATTTGGTTACTGGGGAGCTGTTTTGCAGCAGAGCTGCAATATGAGCGCCCAGAAACAAAAGCAGCAAGCAAGCGTGTCCAACGTCCCAGGGCCAGGCAGTGCTTCACCAGGGGCTGGTCCGAGAAAATTGCCATGGCTGCTTTGGGTTCCCAGTGTGGCCCTGAGTGTGCCACAGGAGTGGAAAGAGCCCATGTATTTACTAGGCCGGGATAATTCCCTACAACATGGCAGAGGTCACTGTAGTTATCATGTAACATGTCAACAAAGGCACCACAGGATTTACAGCACTGGACTAACTGCCTGATTCATCAAGCTTAATTGCGCTCGCAAAGGGCCAGATTCTGAGAATCTGGCCCTTTGCGATTGCAATTTTTGCATTTGGGATTCATCATCCCAAATGCAAAATTCGCTATTAAAGAATTCGCATATTTGCGAGGAATTGCATTTAAGGAATCTCTATTTGAGATTCCTTAAATGCAATTCATGAACCATTTTACCGAAATCGCTATTTTGGGCCACTATTTACCGGGAGGTCAAACCTCGTGGTAAATAGCGAAAACTTAGTAAAATGCGTTTAAATGCATTTTTCTAAGTTGCATGTTACACACACCACACATGTCCTTTGGACATGTGTGTGCGCAACACCAATGTAGATTACATTTCAGGGGTGCTACAGGGTGTCCTTTGGACACCCCTGACACCCTTGAAATCGCTATCTTATTTGCGATTAGCAAATTGCTATTCGCAAATAAGGAATAACTCGCCATTCATTCCTTTAGGCCCATAGGAATGAATGGGGAGTTATTCCTTATTTGCGATTAGCAATTTGCTAATCGCAAATAAGGAATGTGTAGGAATCGCATTTCTTTATGCAATTTCTACATGAATCCCGTTTTGCAAGTCCATAATAGCGATTCCTTATGAATCACTATTAGGGGCTCGCAAAACGGGAGAAAGATGAATCAGGCTGTAAATCCCCAAACCCTAACCTCATCTGCAGACAATCTCAATATGGACACCATCATTGCCATTGTGGGTGACACTGCTGAAAACCAGAACATGCAGATTGGGATAGGAATTCCACTACTGACCAAGGTGTGGATGGTCACCCTTTTCTGTGCCACAACCGCAATGCAATACACAGTTCCATTGGTGCCTGTGTATACACAGTGTACCTTTATTTAAAACCCAAACACAAGCTAAAGATGCAGGGTATTAACAGCATAATTACCCAGTGCTACAAGTGCTCCCTCGATACATCGCTTACCTGCTGAACTGCAGGTTAAATAAAGAAAATTAGTGTATTTTAGGCACTTTAAAAAAAATACTTTAAAATAGTCAGAGATGCATTTTACTTCTCACAAAATGTTTTCACATTCACTTATACATTCGAACAGTTGATATATTTTTCATGAACTGAATGGATTTGTTTCTCAAGGCTAAGGGCCCAGGTTGGCGGTCCTGGAGTGGGCCGCCATGCTCCTGCCCTGCTTCAAGGCTGCCGACCGTCTGCCAGATTGTGAGTATTTTTGTAGTCTGACGGGCGGTCCTTTTGCACTCCCACAGCTGCGCCTTTCAAAGGGCACTGCAATGGGAAAGCTAAAGCCAGTTCCTGCACGGCATGGACTGTCAAGTCCATGTCGTGCATGAAAAAGGGTGTATGCACACAAGGAGGCACACCATGTCCCCGCCCCCCCCCCCCCCGCATACATCCCATGGGCTTGGAGCAACAAGGGGCTTTGTAGGGTCCCTTTTGTTTCCTCATCGCCAGCATTTTATTGGCGGGCTCACCACCATAAAACTGCTGGCGGTGAGGAAACTTGTAATATGCTTGGTAGTGTTGCAGCGGTATCGCCAAGCATATTGCAGCCTCAAGACTGCCGGGGATCGCAGTTCCCCAGCAGTTGCAGTGGTCTCAACGGTTCAACCGCCATGGCCCTAATACGGTAGCTGGATCATTAGTGTGGTGGTCCCTGGCCGCCATTGTGCCTCCAACACGGGTTTGGCAGTCCCATAGACCACCAAACTCGTAATGAGGCCCTAAGTCAAAGTATTCAGGGAAAAATTTTCATGATGTAAGAAGATGTTTTGTGGACTGAATGGGTTTCGCTTTCTTAAGTCGGTACAAACATTAAAGACAAAAATGTAAATATATAAGTATTTTCTATACATACACTTACATCGACACTGAATCATACATTTTCCATAGATTTTTATTAATACAAAGATATTAAAATGAAGATGTAGCACACCATATTCACAAATGCTAGTGACTCCATGGTTCATAAGTAATTGGGTTAATAATGTGATGCTTTGATTGATTGATCCTACTGACAAATGCAGCAGCACATTTGATTAAAACAGCAGCAGTTTATTTGTTTGTAATCTAATTTACGATCAGCAATACCTCTTGAGTCTACTGTTGATCTGACTGGGGGATTGATTCAAGTCTAGAAGAAACTTGTTTTCAGATTTCTTGTAGTAATACACTTTATTCTACATGTTAGATAAAACCTTTTATGATAAATACAAAAAGAAAAACATCAAACTAAATTAAAACACTAAGAGTGGTTAAGGTTATGATGGTTAGCTGGCCCTTCGAAAACTTCATAACAATTGATGAACCATGGCATTGCAACCAAAATTACAACAAATTCACATTTGTAATTTTACAATAAGTTGGCTAACTGTATTTCCACAATATTCACAAGTTAGGTCTTGGATTACATAGTTGTGCCACTTTTAGAATTATAAATTCAATAGCCTTACTATTATTGCTATAAAATAGATTTTTGCAAATGCATGCAACTGCTTGAGATATTGAACAACAACTAACTGCTAAAAAAGGAACATAGATTTCTTTCCCTAATGCCAGGTTTGCCAGACAGGAGCAAAACATATAATCAGTCATTTCCACATAAGGGCCAATTACGAGTTTGATGGTATGGCAGCAGGACCACCCCGCCACCACACCGCCAAACCTGCGTGAGACCAACTGCCGTATAATGACTATTTTAGTAATTGGCTGACAATTCATTTGGCATTCCCACTGTGGTGCCCTTAAAATAGTCACTGTAATGGGACCATCAAAAACAGTTAAAGCACTGCATGGACTGTAAAGTCCATGCGGTAGTGGAACATCTGTACATGCACACAGGGAGGCACTTGTTGTGTCCCCCTGTGTGCATCCACAGTGCATGAGGCACAAGGGGCTCCTGTAGGATCCCCTTTGTTTCCTGTCCACTAGGGTTTTCATTGAGGAGGAAACACCATGAAAACCCTGGACAAAAGGAAACTCCTAATATGCTTGGCCGGACCACGCCAAGCATATCGAGGCCTCTGGACCGCTGCACCACCATCAGGGAATGGCGGTTCCCTATCAGTGTCTGCGATCACAGGGCTACACAACCACTAGGGTCCTAATGTGACAGTCGCAAGAACCTCACTGCCGTCTCACCACGAGTCTGGCAGTATGAGGACCGCCATACTTGTAATCAAGCCCTAAGTAACTGCCCAAGCAACACTGACAATTGATCCAAGTTTCTGTTTGACTGGCATCTTCAAATTTGAAACTGGAGTATAAAAGACGACACAAAATATTTTTTTAATGCTAAAGTTATGTTGGAATCCACGTAAGGTTGCCATGTCATATTGCAGATTTCAACTGTCTATATAGTGCACTTCTCCCGTTCACATTCTTCACAACTTTGAAAAAAGAGGTGTCATTAATAGATTTATTTAAACACCTTTTCCCTTCCTCTCTCTTAAAGGTATAACATTTATCCTATGTAATAACGTGATAATAATTTACTGTCTTTTATATAGACATTGAAAGTTGGCCCTTAATGTTTAAACTGCTATTAGTCCTTATATCCGCACTAATAACTGTCTTAAGAAAACTTGAAGCTGTCTAATAGTACAACTTCAACTGAGATTATAAATGTTTACCAGCCACTGTAGAGAGTCTCCGAAGGACCAATTTTGTGCATAATCACTTAATGTAAAAAGGACATTTTTTGATGTTCTTACTGAAACTGAATTTAAGATTTTTGTACTTTTTATGGTTTTTAGCCAAAATAAAAGGTTTTGATTGATTGATTGAATAGTACCTACTTTTAATTTATATGAAGTCAGTGCTTTGACCATGGTTCCAAAGTTGTTGAGATCGTTTCCTAAAATGTGTTGTTTATTAGCTGTAAGATGATGGTTCCCATTAAGATTATGATAAATCAGTACACCCAGATGCAGGTATTTCACAAATGGTTGGATTTTATTTTTATCAATAAACAATCCGTGTTTAGCTGAAAACCTAACATATGTTTTTTTAATGTATTAGTGATCAGTGAATTCATCTGATATTCTCTTGTATTTTGGTCAGGGAACTTCTGCCAGTTCTGGGCAAAACATTCCCAATGTTTTAAATTTATTATGCCTTCTGCTGTTTAAAATGTATAAAGAAGATGCAGCCTTGTTTCAGCCCTTCTGCTGTTTGTAAGTTTGAAAAAAAGTGCAGTTTCTTTGCACATTTGACTCATACACATGTTTGATTGTGCAGTTTGACAATAAGTTACAAAATAGTTTTATCAACATGTGGGCTATGTTTGTGGCTTTCATTGCCAGGCTTTAGTCTATAAATCAGAAAAAATGAGGCATTTTCCATTATTCTGCAATTTGCATCTGTTTGGCTATTCAGAACCTTGATGTTATGTAAAATAGAGCAGGACTTTCCAAATCCGGTTTGAGTGAATTTAATCAGATTCTTATCATAGGCCCTTAGTTCCAATTTTTGAAGTAAAACTATAACGAAGACCTTCCCATCATGCTTTAATGATGCAATCAAATGAAAGCTGCTTGGAAGGTTTACAGTAATTAATTTGTAAATAGATTGTGGGACCAATCAATGCCAAAATGCAAGAATGACTCCATACTTAAAAACATTGACATACTGTGTTTCAAAATTGTGGCCCACTTTTTTGGGTCTCAATTCAAAACCCCAATTGGAACTTTTAGTCTGTCCCAGTGCTCACAGTGAGCTAGAAATCTTAATCATTGCCTGAACTTCATTTGGCTGTATAATATCATTTAATGAAGTGCATAAAAGAGTGGTAAAAATGTCAGCACCTGCACAGAGATGTTCTAAAAATAGTTTCAAAATTTCTGAGAAAATGTGATAGTCAAGTGGGGCTTTCCAAAACCCTGCTCTTAATACTAGAGAGAGAAATTGGAGTTTTGTCCAGTGGCAGTTTTGCCTGCTGCAAAGAACAGACCTGTAATTTATATGGATATCTGAGTGGATTAGAAAAGCAAGGAATCCCAGGAGGAGGTCAGTGGCTTACATTGGAGTGGTAATAGTAAATGTGATCCCTTTAGTGTCAAACACCTTCTCTTAAATGGTTTAGATTTAAATGGAACTACTAAATGTTATCCCATTAGTGTCCAAAATCTTACCCTAAATGGCTTAGATTGGAGTGGGAATAGTACATGGGACAACTATAGTGTCCAACACTTTCCCCAAATGGCATAGAATGGAGTGGTAAAAGTAATTGTGCTCCCTTTTATGTACAACATAACCACTAAAAGGGTTTCAATAGTAGTGGGATTGGAAATGTAATAGTACAGTGTATTATTAGATATAAAACTTTAAGTGTTGCATTTTACATACATTATTAGTATTGAATATTTCTAAAAGGACAGTAAATGTCTCAGTTTTTGAGTTGCATTTTTTCCTTATTTTTTTATTTTTTTATATATATATTTTTTTAAAAGACCTTTATTATACAGTTTTGTAAGACACAGCTATACGCCTACAACCTAGGGGCTGGCGGCAGTCTTCATATCAATAGTAAATAGACACAGCCTTTTAGCCGACAACCCTGGGGTCCGGCGGCGTAATGAAGTAAGGCGTACACAAAACTACCATATCCTTGTAAGGCGGTATTAGCGGTCTGTTTTCTTTTTTATATTAACTGAAAATTGAACAAAACAAAGAAAGCGGAGTCAGAAAGCAGTCATGAGCACTACAGTACAGTTATAAGCTATATACAGGTCAAGCCAATCACTTTTTACCGTACAATCCCTCCCGCAAGTCCGACACGGGACATAGCCAGTTCTTATTTAGTTTTTTATATTTTATGTAATGTATATGTTTAATATTTTTTAACATGTATATATGTTTGAAACAAAAATAAATGTTTTATTGTTAATTTTTTACCAGCATTTCTCATACTTTTTGAAACACAAAGCACATTATATATTTCTATATTAAAGCACATTATATATTTATTTAGCATTGCTTCCCATAATGGTATTTACAAGTATAGTATATTTATTATTTAAAGGTAATACGGTGCGCACCCTGTTGTCACAACAGCAAAAATGGTAACAATGTGATAAGAGGACCGACCCTTAAACATCCTATGAAAGGAACAAACATCAATCTCAAATTGAATGCTATCTGCGGCGCCAGCAATGTCATTTACATCCTGAAATGTCCGTGTGGTCTCGTTTATACTGGGAAGACTGAGAGAAAAATTAAAATACGCATTAACGAACACAGGAGAAACACTCGAACTGGCAATACCAAATCCGTCATCGCACTGCATTTCACTGAACATCGACATAACATCAGTCAATTGCAATTCGCCGTGATTGAATTGGTGGAGAAACGCGAAGGCCGGAACAACAACAACCATTTGTTGCAACAAGAGAACCATTGGATCAAACATCTGCAGTCCATGAAACCTTATGGGCTCAATGATCGCATTGAGTTCCTTTGTTATCTTTAATCCTGTAATGTCTATCTCTCTATCTTGTTATGCACACCTTTCTTTTTTCTTTTTTTTTCTTCTCATTTACATTACGTATCACTCTCTGCACATTCCTCAGGCTCTTCTCCTTGTTGTTTATCGTGTTCACTTTTCTTCAGATACTCCATTCATTCTATAACTCATACGTCTTTTCATCTTTAACTTGTACAATTTACTTCGCACCATCCTGGTACGCACATTTCATCTCCACATTATTTTAAAGCATTTCTCATTTTCATGCTACCACATTTATTATTCGTATACTTCTACACATATATTTTTTTCCTCATACGTTTCTTATGGTGTTTACCTGTTTCTTATCTTCAATTTCTTACATTTTCATGTTTCATTTCATGCTCTGCTTACATTTCCTTTGGTTCATTTGCTCCGTTCTAATATGCCGCTCATTGTTTCGGTTGTCGGTCTTTTATATTCATACCCCACATCGTCTTTTTATTTCCGCGTAACTTCACACGCGCTTTACACACTCCTGAAGCAGAATCGCTGGTGACTGCTAGATCGCATGTTCAAGTAAGTTTTTCTCGAGTATCTCAATCATCCGCCCATTTATGCTCCATGCGCGCTCGAAGTGTACCTTCACACGGTTGAGCAACACGGTCTATTGGCACCCACGAGTGTTTTCACTTTAGCGTTTTTCATGTCTTATGACCGCCACTAGAATGTTTGTCCAATCCACGTTTATTTTAGTTTTACACTTTCATGTTTATGCGTGTTCCGTTATGTTTTGTTGATAGCAATTTCACTCGCTCCTCCCGCACTGTTTACTCATTTCCTTTCCCCTAACTAGCACGCAGTATGGTAATCTCTTCGTTTGCTATTACATGCTTATAGCAGCGCATGTTTGACACAGATGGCCTCCCTATACCCCGATGAGGTTTTGATTCAACGCACTTACTAATTCAGCACTATATGACTTTTTTGTGTGCGCTCGCCCTTAGGCATCATTTGCATTTTATTGTTTTCAGACAGTTCCCCTGATGAAGGGCCCCCAGCCCGAAATGCATTGGGACTCGGAATGATTGACATCATGATGTGCTGTTAACATCGTCATCCTTTGGATTTTTCCATTTTGCACTCAAATTAATCGATGGAACATTATCAATAAAGAACCTGAAATTTCACAGGCTGACGCTTTTTCAAGAAATATTGGTTACACATTTTTGAATTATTATTTAATACAAACTAGTTGTGTACACAGCTGTACCCAGGGGGGGCGGCACTTAATCAAGTGTCGCTGCTCTTTAGATATTTATTATTTAACCACATACATTTGTTATACATATATTTCCTATAACAAGCTTGATGTATTTTTTAAATTATATTTTGAATAGCATTATATATTATATTATTTGTCATTTTTTCATACTATTTCTTTTACACCTTATATCATTATTTATCTTTTCATAATACATTTGTTGACATTGTTTACATATTTTATAATATTGTTGCACATTTTTTACACAATTCTTAAGCTTTTTTATTTCAAGTCCCATTGTTTTCTATAGAGAGTTAGGGACCTATTAGCATAGCGGGCGGATCACCACCGCCAGACCGGCCTGTGGCGATCCGCTCACCTAATGACCCATCTTCACCCTCCGCCATATTAGTATGGCGAGGGGCAACGCGGCGGACGGAAAGACCGCCAGCTGCTTTTCCGCCGGTCGGATTACCGGCTGGGTGGAAAAGGCCTTCAATATAGTGGCGGTGCTAGGATGTCACATTTTCAGGGCCTCTCCATGGTGGAGACTCTGCCATGGAAAGGCATGCGGAGTTCACTTTGTGGGCCCGTTGCAGGCCCCCAGGTGGGTGGGGGGCTGCACTTGGGGGGTACCCATGGGTACCCCAACATTTGCATACACAAGGTGGCAGGCACAGCGCGGTGTCTGTCACGTTGTGCATGCCAATGCACAACATGCATATATTGCATTGTGGCGGGTGCTGCTTACCACTGCCTGCCACAACGCAATATATGCGGGTTGTCACCGCCACCGTGGGGGTGGCATCCTAATTGCAATGGCTGGGCCGCCGCACCTCTGTCGGTCAGTCCCGTGGACAAAATCCGCCCGCCATCGTAATGTACCTCCTAGTCTTTTTTTATTTTCATTTAGTATCCATTTTGTTTTAGTGCTGTGTGTACGTTTGGAGTCTATTCCTCTAATTGCTTATTGGAATTGCTGGGAGCAAGTCGTGGTTACCTTCTGATGATTGTTGAATAATGTGAGACCTTTTTTAAAAGATTTTCTAGAGGGTTTTGGGGGTAGAGAGCATGTGGGTAGAACTAGTTAACGTGAGTTATAGTATTACTTTCTACTTTGAGATTTAGTTAGTTATAGTTTGTGTTCTGTTGTTTAGGAGTGTTGTGCATACTTATAGTTTGGTAGTACTCTAGTGCTAATTTTGCTATTGGCATGTTGTAATTTGTGTTTATTACATTTGTAATATAAATGTTGGATTTGTACATAGCGTTTTGTGTGGGTGGGTTTTCTGTGTTTTTTACAGATTTATATATTGGAAGTCATCTCGTGGACCTTTTGTTTTTGCATTGGTTTTTAAAGGAAATTAATTTAGTTTCTAGTTAGCTAGTATTATTACTAATTTTAATTACTTTTGGGTTTTGTGGGTTGCCTGGAGCTTTTCTTTTTGTTTGATTTTTCAAATTTTTAAAGATACCTTATGACTTTGGATTACTTCAATGGATTCATTTTGGACTTATTTGTTTTAGCCTTTTGGGGGCTTTTTTGAATTCACTTTTTCCTTGTTGGTGAATTATAGTTGGAAATGGACAGTGAGCTACAGCTACAGAACTGTAAGTTTAATTTTATTTATCTATTTGTAGGTGGGGAATAATATATTGTATGATATATGTGTATTTGCTGTGACTACAACTTCTTATTTTTTCTATGTGTTGGATTTACTTGGTTCTATTTTATGTGTATTTCTAATGTTCTGCTTTGTGGTTGCTGATGTGTTGATTTCTGATTAATATTAAACAAACCTATTTTAATTATCAGTCTTCTGTTTCATGTTTTTTTTGACTGATATATAACTAAAAAAACTGTTTAATATATATTTAAAAATCCTGGTGGTGGGTAACTTTATTAAGATTTGTTGGTTAATGTGTATGTAGATATGTGTTTCTAAAGTTTCTAAATTTACTTTTCAACATGTACATTCAACTGGTCTGTTTACTTATTTAAGTTTTAATTTGGTTACTGCTTGCTCGATTCTTAGTTGTTGTTAGCTTTGTTCTTTTTGTGGGGCTTCTCTGCATTTGTAGAGTGTAGGTTGCAATCTTCCTAGTGTGGCTGTAAGGCATTGTGCCAACCTCCTACTGCAATGTTGGTTTTGGCTTCTTGAGGAGCACTAGTGCTGTTGTAGACATTCCACTATGGTATGTGGAATATGGGGTAGCATCTGCATGGTGCAGTCTGACAACCAAAATGTCTTTTAAGTAGTCTATTAGTGGTCTTAGTTTGTTTCTACAGTGAAATAGACCTTCTATAGGTAAGCAGTAGTGGTTAGCTACCTGTGTTACAGGGACATAGGCTAATGCAATTAGTATTTTTATTTCAAATGCAAACTGGCTGTTTGTTGCATGTTCTACACTGTGCAGATAGTTGGAGTTGTCTCCAAATGCTTTGTTTAAATTGGTAGTAACACTTTTGAATGGTTGTGTGTGGGTAAATTTCAACTATTATTTTTATCATGTCTTATCAAAGTTGATTATTATTTTATGTGTGGGTAGTTGTTTGTTTTGCCCTAGTAAGTGCTAATTTGTTTATCAGGTAGCAAGGCATATATAAGGGGTATATTAGTATTTTGATATTCACCATGTATGATTTATATCTGAGTGAACACTTTAGTGCACATTTTGAATGATCTGCCTATCATCAATGTTTGACATTGGCTTAATCTTGATACATGATCTGCTGTAGTAAATATAATGATGTCTACGTCATTATTTAGGTTGTCATATGGGAGGAATGGTTCATCATTATGTGTGGTGGTTAGTTGTTCATGTATTTGGATGTCTTCATATCTCCTAGGGGCAGCAGAATTGTTACTGGTGACTTTCTTAGTTTGTGTTATTAAGCATTTTAAAGTGGGTATAGCTGGAAGCTTACCCGTGATGTGTTCAGGTACTTTAGTGAGTATATGTTTTAGAATGTTAGTATTGGGCCCTATGAAACTAGTGTGTGCCTCTTTAAAATCTCGAAGTACATGCCTTACTGTAATTTCTGTGAGAGTTAGAAGGTGGTTGTGTTTTTTCACATTAATAACACCATCATGTTTTGTAGTAGCCCTTCCATAGTATGTATTAGAGTAGTATTTTGTACATGTTCAATTAACATTCTTGGTGCTTGTGCTTTCTTGACTGCAAGTGTAGCCCATGTGCTAGAGTAATTGTTTGCCTTTCGATGAGGTGATATATCTTGGTCTTTCTGTAATTCTGTCTGAAAATAGTTTAGTAATACAGTCAAATAACTTATAATATGTTTACTTTTGCCTTGCAAATGTACATAAAATAAGGTGACAGTAGTTTTGTATTTTATACTTACTTATCTGTTGTTGATTATAATTGCAGTTCTTTTTTCAGTTTTCTGTTGAAGGTGTTCTTATGTGAGTCATGTGGTTTATTTTCTGTTGGGGAATTTGTTTTTGAATTTGTTATATTTTAAATACTTATTTGTTGGTAGTTTGTAGTGATTGATGGCTTTTAGAACTTATTTCTACTGTTAAGGTTTGGGTGATATCTTGAAGAGATTTAATTTGATATACTTGTTATGTGTCTTTTTCTAGGTGTATGATGGTTGAATTACACTTGTGGTCCTGTAGGTTGTAGATTATGTTGTGCTTTTTCTGTAGTACTCAAAGTTTGTTAGATTTATAAAAATAGAGAGTTTGGTTAGTTGTTTGCATGTTTACATTCAACTATGTTAAAATAAATGGTTTATTTACTTGTGAAGGTAGTTTTTCATTATGGGTTTTCTGATGACAATCTGGCAGAGTGTTGCTGTCTTGCAGCTTTACTGTTTTTGGTGTGGTAAGTCCGTATATACTGCATTTTTAAATATTTTCCTAGTATAATTGGTTAGTTTTCTCTGTGGTTGTTTTTATTGTTTAGTGTTGGTTTAGTTTAATTTTTTTATCAGTTATTGACCGTTATGGTGGATGCTAATTAGTGTATCTGTTTTAATGTGAAATATATATTACCTTCAGGTCCCACTTGTCCTCGTGCCATTCTTTACTAATGAGATATATCTTTCTTGCAGACAGAAAATAAAGAAAAAAGGAATACTGGAACCCCTACCCCACCCTCTCCCACGGTGAGTACTTAAGGAGTACTTACCTAGCATTCCTTCTGTTCTTTTTTCTGTCATATGACAGAATAGGACAAGGAATATGAGGACTGCTTCCGCTGGGCTAGAGTGGCAGCTGTGGTTACTGTGGGCCATCAGCACAGTGGGGCGGAGGTGACGGCGGACAGTGAGTATGTCTCCCTGGCTGCCAGGCTGGCAGGGAGGTGTGCATGCAGATGGGTTGAACTTTCGACTCCTGTTGAGGTTCCTTGGTGTGTGTCTCCCTGACTGCTGGACTGGAAGGGAGACACATGTTTGGGCATACAGGTGGAGCACGGCCAGGGGAGTGCATGGCGGTGAGCGCTTCCTGGGTGGCCTGACTTCCAAGTGGGACATGGGATGAAGAACACAGGCATGCCTAGGGTGGAGGGTGTGCCTGTACATCCTGTTGTAGGCATATTCTCAATTGCTGGTGATGGGGGACGACTGCAGCTACTGGTACTGCGGTGAGTGATGCATTGCGGTTTGCTTTGCTGCCGTTCTTTTACTTTTCTTTGGTGCCTTTTACTGGTTCTGCTTTGCGTGAATGCATTAGGGCTCCATCAGCAGTGGGATGGGGGTTCGTGTTAGGGCATTGGCTCAGCATCTGGTGTTTCAGTCCACCTGCTCTCCTACTCTATTGTGGCACTCTCTGGGGCAGGTTCGCACTCTATATGTAACTCACACACCCAAATCGATTTATACTTTTACTGGCTCAATTGTGTCTCAGGTGGTTCCTCTTTTGGTTACCTCCTTCTTAGGGGCCACGTTGGGCCTGTCGTCGGCATGTTGCTACAGCATGCCAGTGTTTTGTGGGGGCCACAGGTAACTGAGTGTTCCTGGGCCAGCATTCCAGCAGGATGGCAATGGCGGCCGGTGGGGTACATGTCTTCCTCCCAGCTATGGTGGAGGGACTTTAAGGGTGGCATCCTTTTTGAGTTGGCTTCAGGCATGGTCTGGTTGCCTTGACTCCCAGGGAAAAGGAGTTTTCTCTGATCTCCTAATGTTCTTCGACTCATGTTGGGTGAGGGGTATCTAGGGTGCTTGCAGGGTACCCTTTGGCTCCTCTTGCATGGATGTTTTGTACTTAAAAACTAACAATATTAAGCATATGAAATGCTGCCGGAGTTGATATGGGTTTCGGCCTGTCTTGGTTTCCTGAGATGTGGCTGATTCCCGGGGCTGAGTATGGGCTTCTTGCTGTTTGGGGGCCCTGGCTTCATGGCAAGCTGCCTGAGGTTGAGGGGCGGATGTTTTGGGCAACTGCATCCCTGTTTTTTTTTTACTTGCGGGCAGGTAGGCTTGTTTTTCCTCCATGCTCCCTCATTTGGTGGGTTTCTGTTGGTTATGGTGGTGGCCATTTGGGACGTGTTAATCTCACGCCTGTACTGGTCTGCTCCTTTTTGCTGCGGCTTAGGGACATCTGAGTTCCTGATGTTGTGCCGGACAGGATTGTCGCCTATGGTGCTGGGGTACAGGGTCAGGTTTTGGCTGCGGATCGCCTTTTTGGGGTGTTTTGCATTTCTGCCTGTGTATTCCTCAGTTTGCTTGGGTTCTTATTGGGGTCCTTCTCATCTTTTTATGGCCTTGTCACTATGCTGTTACTGGGGATGGTATCCTTCGGGCGTAGGCCAGCCCTTTGCTGTTTCATGGGGTGGCCTATGGTTTTGTCTTCTGCCCTCCTGGGGGCGGCTCATCTATTGGGGTTTGTTCAGTTCCTCATGCCTTTCCCAGGAAGGCCTCTTCCCCCTGTTATCGCTCCTGCTGCTGGTTGGTTGGGCAGGGTTGTGCTGGTGATAGTGTCTGTTGGTGGTTCTCCGTGGGTCTGGGTCTTCTCGTTCTGACGTTTGAGGGGTCCTTTCTCAGGGGCCTGCAATTTGGCAACCAGTCCCAGTGTTCCCGGCTGGGTTGTCATCCTTGGTTTATTGTGTTTGTGGGCAAGGTCTCCCAGGGGATCCTGGTTTGTCAGATGTCCCCCTTGTTCCCATGTGTTTTTGGCTCTACCCCACTCTGGCCTTGGTCTGCCTTAGTTCTCTGTTTCCCTGGGCTGAGTCCGGTCGGTTCGGGATCTGTGAGGGTGTGTGTCCCTCGGGGATGCATTTTTGCCTGATACCTGTGTTGGGATCTGTAGCATGTCTCTACTTTCAGTAGGCTTGTGGTTGCAGTTCACTAGTCTGCTTTCCATCATAGTTTTTCGCTATCCATGTAGGTTTCAACAGCAGTATTCTTGGTTCAGATGCTGCTTTTCGGGCTAATAACGACTTCAGGCTTTGCTGTTCTTCAGGTATATCTTTGGTGGTGTACCTTGGGTCTCCTCGCAACTGCTGTGTCCGGGTTCCTTGGGTCTGGTTTTCTCTGTAAACTCTGTGGGGGTTTACACTCCCGGACTATAGGTCTCCTATTTCTGTTTGCTCCTACTGTCATCTCAGACCTGAGCTGTGGTCCTTTCGATTGGTGGGGGCATCTGTGGTTTCTGGTGATGGTTGCTGCTACTGGTTGGGTGTTCCCTTCCCAAAATTTCCTCTCACTGTCTGAGTTGGTCTTTCTTCAGGTGTGTTAGAAGTGGGTGTCCCTTCCCGGGCCTCTTTATCTTCTCGCCTTACTGCACGGGTTCATCAGGTTGATCTGTTGCCGGCTGGTAGTAATCTGGAGGGTGTCAGCTTCACTAATTCCGTGGCCAGACCTGCGATTGTGTGCTCATTTCCTCCTTTGCCTCTCCTTCCAGGGTTCCTAATTTTTCTGCTGGGGGACTCTCGGGGCTGCTGGTGGTCCTGGTTGGCCTCGTCATGCTTGGTCTCTAAGCTTCGGGCTTGTGGTGGTCTGGGTGCCCTGTTTTTTTTTACTTCCCTCTCCTCTGCGGTCTCTCCTTCATTTCTGTCCAGGGTTTGAAGGGAGAGGGTTGCCGTGCATGGGGCTTCCTCGGTATTTAGCAGTGGTCCTCCTTTTGTCTCTTGGTTTTTTCCTCTACTGTCCTTTGAGTGTCGTTGATGTCATTTTTGGCATTGGTGGGGGGTTCTTTGGGGGTTTCCCCAGTTAGGTGCCCTATCATTTGTCTTGTTGTTAGGTGGGACAGTTTTATGACCCATTGGAGTTGTCTCGTTTGCAGGCCCCAGGGGTCTGCCTTTGTGGTTTTAGGTTCCCCGCAGGGCTCCCTAGCTGAGGTGACGGGCTGGGGGACAAGGTTGCTGTGGGGCTTTATCCTGCTTGCTTGTCTCTTGGTGTTGCCTTTGTTTGCTTTACTGGGCATGGCCTCTGGCGTTTGGGACTCTGGTTTCCGCCCCTTGGGGTTAGTGACGCAGGGGGGCCTTTTTTTTCTTTGTTGTCTTTGCTTTTGGTGGCCTTCACCTCAGCACTTGTGTCATGATGGTTGGGTTTTGCGGATGCTCTGGAAACCTTGTGTTTTTTTGCCACTGAAGTGCTTTTGCCTTCTTTCTTTCTTTTCCGGGGGTTTTCTGTTACTTGTCCCGAGTGTGTTTCGGCCTACTTAGGTGGCTGTTTCTGGGTCCTCTGGTGCGGTTCCAATATCCTTGTTGAACATAGAAGGGCCTTGTTGTTTTCTTTTGGTTAGGACGTCTACCTTCGGGATGCCTGGATATGGGTTGTTTCTTTTGGAGCTTCCTCCTGGGCGGTGTAGGCTTCATCAATGTCCATTGGTCTTTCATTCTTGCACGGGTTGAGGTATTATCTGTCTGGGTCTCCTTCTCTTTCAGTGTTCTTGGGCACTGTGTTCAGGGCTGTGGCGGCTTCTTGGGCTACTTTCCTTTGGGTATCCTTTTCCGCTCTTTTCCAGCTGGCTGTCTGAGTCTCCTCTTCTTCCTGTGTTTGGCATTGTTTTCATCTGCATGGATTGGGTGCTGCTCCTCTTTTTTTGGTCTGGGGGCTGCGGACTGTACACTCCTGCGTTGTGTTTTGGCCTTTGTGATAGATCACATTTGGGTGCTGCTGTAGGATGGTGTATGGTTTTTGGGTTTCTGTTGTATGTGAATGCTGGGTTTGAGGCTTGGGTATTCTCATTAGTAATGAATGGGATGAGGACAGGTGGGATTTGGGGTTATATCCCAGTTACTTACCTGTAATCTTCATTATTCCTGCTCCTGTTGTACTTATCCCATTCTTTACACCCCTCCCTCCTGGCCGACCTTCATATGTGGGGCTTGGTAGATCTGAAGGAATGCTGGGTTGGTATGCCTTAGGTATTCCCGGTGGGAGGGGGGATAGGGTTTCCAGTATTCTGGTTTTTTTTCTGTCTGCGAGGTAGGTATATCTCATTAGTAATGAATGGAATGAGGAAAACAGGACCAGGAGTAATGAAGATTACTGTAAAGTACTAGGGCATTAATTGTTTGGTGTTATTTTGCACATATTTGTATGTTTAACTTTATTTATGAATGTTTACTTTTTTATAATATATTTATTGTTGAAAGTATTGTTTATTTGTTAATTATTTGTTTTGACATTTTTGTTTTGTTGTTCAAAGTGTATTTTATTGCTATAAAATTTAAATAATGTAGTTAGACAATTTATTGAATTATGTAGAGCTTAATTTTATTTGTTGTTTTAATTAAAGGTATTATACTATTTTGTAATATTTTAGTTAAATGTTTGTGATAATAGTGTAGTCCACATTATATGCTTTGATGCTTTTGACTTTATACGTACTTATTTATAGGTGATGATATTTATGGTTTTGATATTAGTAGAAATAGATATTTTTAACTGCAATATGTTTGGACATCGATATTTGTGTGTTTGCTAATAAAGTTAGAGATCAACACAAAACAATGTGCCTACACCCAATTTCTTTTCAAAAAACGTATTCTTAACAATTAGGGCAAACAAGAAATCTCTTACGTTTGACCCGGTATTTTTATTTATACCTGTCTACTTCAACACTTATACACTGTTTTTTTCTTCAATTTCGTAAAAAAGGAAAACTGTACATTCAATATATTTCATTAAACCTGTACATAACTATTTACAAACAAATATTTACATTTCATATACACAATTATCATACATTCCAAAAAGAAATACAAAATACAAACAAGAAGAATTTTTTCAATGGAGTTAATCAATATCCAAAAAGAAAGGGGACAAAGTCAAAAAAGAAGGAGCAAGATCTTCAAATGATCTTCAAATGAAAATAACTTCAAAACTAGCAAACGCCAGTTCAAACGCTTAGTGATATTAATTGCTCCCTCGGATGTGCCGACGCGTTTCTAGTCCAAGGAAACCAGTTCCTGGACTGTCATCAGGGCTTTGTCGCTTGTCTGTATCAAATGCAGAAAAACAATAACGTTTTTATTATTAAATAAATAAATAAATACATAAATAAAAAATAAAATAAAGTTAGAGATGGCAATATTTTTGTAAACAACATTTATTTTCTGAAAATATTTGTGAATCAATATTGAATGAGAAAGGGATCCTCTCCGACCTGCAATATAGTTTCAGACCAGGCAGGGCACAGTTGAGCAAAATCTAAATCTGTACCTTTTGACCCATAAGTACACAAGGGCTAAGAGGGGCTCTGTCCATCTAGTCTTCATGGATCTCAGCTCGGCCTATGACTGTGCCAATAGAGACAGGCTATGGGCTGAGCTGAGGTCCCTGGGGTTGGACCCGATTCTTAATTTTATGAGAGACTAGCAGCCAGTCCCGACGTTGTCCTGGTATGAAATAGAATGTGTGTAATGTGTGTATTTGGCAAGTGCAATTTATTTTAAAATCTTGCGGTAGACAACATTTTTTGTTTCATTAGAATAGGGACGGAGAAGGCCCAGCTGCAACCCTGGTTGATGTTAGAAGGCGCGTGTAATTGGTGTAGTGATCTGCCGCCTGAGCCCGGCTTCAGCCCTGGTTGATGATAGCAGGCGCGTGTAATGTCGTTGAATGAGAGAGTTATCAGCCGCGGGTAAATCCATTTAATGAGAGAGTTGAGTGACAGCGAGTAGGAGAGGCTGCAGTAATTGTCCCCGCAGACACGCTCATTTGTGTGTTCCCCCGCTTGAGGCCCAGATGCAGGCCTGTTTGATGTTAGCAGGCACGTGTTCCCACGCTTGAGGCCCAGCTGCAGCCCTGGTTGATGTTATCAGGCGCGTGTAATTAGTGTACTGATCCGAGGCGGATCAGTACACACAGTACAGTACACAGTACGGATCAAACGAATTTTGTTGCCCGCGCTGCATCACATTTGGCGATGCAGCGCAGGTAACAAAATTAGTTGTATTTATTTTTTTCGGTACTTACCTGTAATGGTCCATATCCCGCATTTTACAACCCCCCACCCTGACCCTCCCCCGCCTGACGTCACCGCCCCGGTATTACGCCCTGCACGGGCCGTGCCTGTGTATTGGGTGTTGTGATTGGTGCTGTGGTTACTGAGATTACCGGCCTCAACGGTTTGGGATCTCTCTTTATAATATTAGTATGGATTTACATAGAGATCTCATTTTTGTGGTTAGATTTGGCCTAGATGGGGAATGTACCAGTCCTTTAAAATAAATAAAGGTGTTCGTCAGGGCTGTATTCTTGCCCCCCTCCCTTATTTATTATGTATAGTAATTGCTTAAAGGAGGACTTAAGTGAAATTGGAGCTGACGTATCTAAAGCAGCGGGCAGAGCTATAACAGTTTTATTATACGCAGTTGATACCGTTTTAATTGCCTGCACGGAGCAAGGAGCCTGCAAAGCTTGCTAGATGCATTTGTCGATTATATGTCTAGCTTGGACCTATCCACAAATTATAAAAAATCGCACTTTATGGTGGTGGTTCCCAGGAATGTTAAATGTTGCAATCCCTCAGCTAAGGGTCAGGTTTTATCCAGGGTGGATAATTTCTCCTTCCTGGGTTTGCTCCTAAATTCCGGCCTTAGCTGGAAACCTTTTTTATCTCAAAATAGAGGGGCACTCCAATGGGACAATTCTGGGCTTCAAGATTTTTTAAGGCGCATTGGGCATAAGTACCCAAAATTATTGCTTAATGACTTTAAGGCCAAATGTGTTCTGATGGCCACCTTTGGCAGTGAAATTTGAGAGTATGCCAATACTGACTGTATTCAGGTGATAGAGAACAAATTCCTGAGAAATGTATTAGCTATTGGTCAAGGAATCCCTACCAAAATTGCACACGAAGGGTTAGGTATGTCATATATTGCTGACTTTATTCAGGTTCACACTCTTTTAATGTGGTGCTTGGTTTGGTATATGGAGCATTTCCATTTTAATAGGATTATACTCCAGAATTGTTTGCTCTTAGACAATGTGGCTCATATTCCATGGTTACAATAGCTAACACAATCGTTTAGGAAATTAGGACGTCCAGGCCTGTACTCTAACCATGGGGAAATAACAAAAAAGGATCTTGCATGGGTTAAACAGAATTTTTTCCAAAGGATGACTACTGTATAATATAACTCATCAGAAGTCTACTATTGGAGGAGGACAGAACAATTGAGGTACTGCCCTACACGTTTCTTTGACGATAATTAAATGCTGTCTCCTATGCTCTTACTGTTGACCAAAGACCTACACATGATATTTAATGTTCCCTGGCTTTTCTCCAGTCCCTAAAATGTACTGGGCTGAATGAATCACGGCCATATCTCGTCAGGCATTTTGTCATCCAAGCTGTCATGCCTGCTGTGATTATGATAAGTGGCATCACAGAGATTCCGTGGAAGATGTGCATTGTCCTGAAATATGCCCCTTGCTTCACACATCTGTAAATAACATTTGTGTATCGTGTCATAAGGTATTTAGGGGCATATTACCAACGATTAGCGATATTTATCGCTAACTAGGCTTAGCAACAAACTTTTTATCGCTAAGCATCGCCGGGAATTATCGCTGAGATAACGCGCTATTAGCAACGTTTATCTCCAAAGCGATACATTTTCCGGCGATAGCGTGAATATCGCTGAGAATACAGCGATATTCACGCATTAGCGACAAAATGCTCTTAGCCATGTTATCCACCTCCCATTGGATAACATGGCTAAGAACTGGTCAGAGCAGGCGTTAGTTTTTGGCGATAGCGGGAATATTTCCATCGGTACACCTGCCTTGCTAATAGTCGATAGCGACGTTAGCGACTGCTTTCAGTCGCTAACAGGTTGGGTACGCCCACTTTGCATGTCATTAGCGATAAATATTGCTGACATGCAAAGCGGGAACCAAACCGCTCGCTATCGCCTAAAGCTGTCGCTAACTGCTGTTAGCGACAGCTTGCTAATAGAGCGATAGAATTATCGCCGCTTAGCAGCCGAAAACGGCCGCTACAGCGGCGATAATTGCCTATCGCCCTGCTTGGTAATATGCCCCTTACTTCCTTCTAGTTGAGGGAAGAGTAGGTCTATTTATCTTTATGTTATTTTACCAATATATAAAGGATACAAAAACCCTGACTAGTGTAAAATTGTACGATACACTACACAGGTTGTAGAGAAGTGAAAACAGGCAAATTCCAAATTACTATATTATTACGATAGAAAAACAAAAGGAAAGAAAATATAATTGTGATAAAAAGAATACAAAAGATAAAAACAGGGATCAAGCATTTAACTTGTTCACAAACTCTAGAAAATCTAACCGAAAACAATAAATAGCACAGCCAATAGGTCTAGCTCCCATGTACTACCCAACAAAAATATTTTAAAAAGGCATGCGGACGTGATAAAAACAAAACCCCAAAATGTTGCTTTCTGTATAAATAATTTATTGTGCCATGATTTATTGTAGTTTTGAGATGTAAAATAATCCTTCATGCACTACAAAACAAAGATCAAAAAAACATGTTCCTGCTCCAACAAATGGTAGCGTTTGTGGTAAGGAGGTACTAGAAAATACCTCCCAATACTTCCATGTCAAATGCCCACTGACACTTGTCATCAGTGACGCCAAGAGGGAGTGCCACTTGAATGTTCAGCCACCTTCTAGATGCAACCACAGTTTTGGGACAGTGCAGATTTTTGGGATGTTCCTCTGATTCTCCAGACACCCATAACACCCGGCAGCTAAATCCCAAACGACTGGCTTACCATATGCCTGTATATAAGCCAAGCACCACGAGACAGATTGCGATGTCATAAAAAATACGGATGGCTTGATTTTATCGCTTTATTCTTAGCTGAGGCAAAAGACTTTGACACACTAAGCAAAACTTTATTAAACAAGAAAAGAGTGTCCTCTGGTGTTTGAAAGACCACAAACAGGAGCAGAAGAACAGGAAACTGGCCTCACTTAGGTCAGTTAAGAAAGCCCTCACTCACCACCTGGTGGTGACATGCTTCATCATTGGGCCCCACTAAAGAGGCCGAGTGCCTCTTTAGTGTGCTTCAACGCCAGGCCTACTGCGGAGCGGGTTTTGTGAGTTCGGGCGTGCAGTGAAAATAAATTATATTGTGGTGAGAGGATTAAACAATGTCATCAGTGTATCCCAAAAATATTTATTGTTAGATCACTAGGGCATATATTAAAAATTATGTGTAGGAAAGTAGTCCACAATTAATTGTGTGGTTATTTCCAAAGTTAGTTATTTGTCAGTCAACATGTTTCTGCCTTCGAAATGGTGTAAAGTTACCAGGCATTCATCAGGACTAAAGGAGTGTATTAAACCCTGGCGCTATGGGCACGCTAAGGCCCACCCTGACCTAGGGACATGAATGGTGAAAAATGGTGTGAAAAAGTGCAAAAGGGAAGAGGATTCTCTTCTCAGTTACTCCTGGTTTAGGAGGCTTACCCAAGTTAGGTTTCAGCACTTATATGGTGTGTTCAGGGTACACCATGGGTCACGGGAGGGGGGTGGTAGCGTAATTGGCACACCACCCTCGACGCTAGGCACCCTCTGTATACCTGCGATACCTGCGATACCCTCAGACCGGACCCCGCCGAAGCAAAACTAAATTTTTCTGCTTCCTTACCTAGTAATGTCCGATTTTATGCGTCTTGTGGTAATATGCGACACCATCAAACGCGGCCACTCAAGTAAGAGCGGTGGACGGTGGGGTTGGCTTGGGGGGGGATTTCGAGAGACGACCACGAGGGAGATTTATTATTTATTTACCTTCCCCTTGTGGTCGTCTCTCGAAATCCCTCCCCCAGCCGGCCCCACCGCTCTTACCTGCAGCGGCCGTGGCTGAGTACCACCATTAAATAGGGAGGCCCAGGCGGAAATTTAGCTTTGTCGCAGTAGCATTGGCTGTATTTATATCGAAAAATACAAGGCCTTTTGATTGGCGTGCTTGAGTTCAAGTGTATTCTTTTACAAGGTGGGCCTTGTCAAATTTGAGAGAAACCAGTTAATCAGGTTTGATGATATATTTGTGCGTTACTCCCTCTGCCTCCTTTACTTAATATGCCTGCATGCTTCAGATTTTAATCTGCTTAAAGATGAAGACCTTGAACCTACTCACTGTGGGTTGTAACAAGCATTTTATCTTCCTAGCTACAAACCAATTATAATGGTATGCACTGAAAATGCTGTCACTTTTAAATGAGCAAAGAATCAAAAATGCATGGACAGCAGCAAATTTAACAAATAATCACGCAAGTCACCTTGCTGCTTTGCGCTGCGTGATAGGAAAAGGGAAGGAATGTGCCGTACTTTACAATATGTGCCACATTCCTGTCATTTCCCAGCGCTGGCACACAATGTGCTGCCTAGCACCAAACGAGACACCCTTGCACCATCGTGCAAGGGTGCCGACATTGCAAGCAGGATCGTTTTTGTGAAGGAAGGGACATCTTCTTGCTCAAAAACAATCTTCTGAGGCTTCTTCCTCTTCCTATTTCTCCTCGTTATGCCTCACCCGGGGAGGTGCAGCATTTTGACGCATTGCCAGGTTTATCAGTAATAGTAAATCTGAGAATGCACCAAAATCCAAGGGTGGAGGCGTGGGAATACCCAAGCTCCACCCATGGAACACCTCCCTGGGGCAGAGTACCGCAAGGCAGCTACTGGCTCTCCATTGTGTTACTCGACCCAAGGGGGCCTTGCATGGCTAGATAAATCAAACTTAAGAGTTGCGTCACTCTTTTGCCCTGTTCCAGCACACAAATAAAGAGGAAAAAATGAGGAGAAATAAACATATTTCTCCTTGTTACGCCTCATCTGGGCAGGTGTAGGTTTTTGGTGCATTCCCAAGTCTACCAATTTTGGGAAATCTGGAAATCTGTCAACATCAATTGATGTTGCATGGGAACATCCCGGCAATGCCAATGGAAACGCCTCCCTTCCGCAGCGTAATCCAACACAGTGATTTACTCTGCATTGCATTACTCGAGCTTTATGAAGTCACTCACGGTCATGCAAGGTGGCCTTGCGTAGCTTCATAAATCTGACTTAAGGTTTGCATCACTTTTGCACCACGTTGCATGGTGCAAGAGCAACACAAACTGGGTAAGTACGGAGCCAAAAAAAGGGAAAATAAGGATATCAGATGCAAAAAATGTTTGCTTTCTGAGTAAACCGATAGCTGGAATGAGAAAAGCTTTCAGTCAGAATGCAACGTGAGTTTTCAAGAAATTCCAGCCCAAAATGCAGAACGTGCTCCAAACACTGTTGCCATTCCAGACAGAGTTCGTAGCAGATATCCAATTTAACAAACACATGGACAGGAACATATGTCAATGCAGGTCATGGCGAAAAAAGGGTGATTTGTATGAATGTTTTAAGAGAAGGCACTCTGATGGGGACCCAAAAACGGCCCTGGCAAACAGTTTTATAAAAGCACCATTTTACCCCCGGTAAACGAATGAGCCCAGCGTTTTCCAGTAGGCATTTAGGATTCTCCATATAAGAACATTTTGGAAAAGAGGAAGGCCAAAATGCAACTTTTCACATATACTCGCTAAGCACCCAATAAGCTTTACACGCACTTACAAAGCAGAATTAGCGAAACTAATGACATGTTCCATTAACTTGTAGGCTGTTACATTCCTCCAGTGGCATGATTTCTGTAAATCAGCAAATCATAAACGTGTCAATCAGAAAATGGGATGCAAATTAGCCCTCTAAAGTTCATGTCACATCCCCTTTCCCTGTTCATGTTGAAAGGTTCAGTGACTAAATATCGAGGGACAGAATATCGACTGCCCAGAATATCGATTCAAAAATATCGAGGGACAGAATATAGAATCCCTATCTACAAACAGGTAAGTACTAACATATCGAGTACAAAATATTGATAGGTAAAATATAGTTAACTAAAATATCAAATGTTTAAAATGTATTAAAAATAATATAAAAGTAATTAAATAAGAAACACAATTAAATAAAACATAGTTAAAATACCAATAAATATTATTTATTAAACATTAATTACCTATTAATACTTGATTAACAACCAATTCATTTTCAATACCAAAAATGTAATAAGTAAAAAAAATATGTACCAGATAATTATTATTTAACAATAAATTATTTATCAATACACAAAAATAATTTCAATAATTACTTAATTACAATTAAATTATTTCCCACCCAATTCCCTTATAACCCAGAACCCACTCCAAATAATAAATCAATACAATTAACATAGTTATCAATTAAACAATTAATTACAATTAATTAACAATTAATAAAAAATAATTACCAATTAATTAACAATAAATTAATTATTAATACATATAAATAAAAATAAATATTTACTTAATTACAATTAAATTACTTCCCACCCTATTCCCCTATAAACCCATAACCCGCTCCAAATAATAAATTAATACAATTAACATATTTATCAATTAATCAATTAATAAAAATGTATTACCAATTAATAAAAAATAATTACCAATTAATATGTAATTAACAATAAATTAATTATCAATACATAAAAATAAAAATACATATTTACTTAATTACAATTAAATTACTGCCCACCCTATTCCCCTATAAACCCCCAACCCGCTACGGAATTAAATTACGCAAAAATTAAATAACATGACATTCATTACTTTAAAAAAATTAAACATACATTACAAAAATAATATACAATTTTAACACATATACTAGCATACATAACATACAAAAAAATCGATATTATGGAAAACGATATTTCTAAATTCGATATTATTGAAAACTATATTTCATGAATTCGATATTATGGAAATAGATATTTCTTACCTCAAATCATATATTCTATACAACTATATTTTGGGAATTCGATATTCTGGCCTCTCTATATTGTTGATTCGATATTCTGGACAGTCGATATTTAAAATTCGATATTTTGGGTGTTTAGCATGTTTTAGAACTGACACCAGCCAATAATTAGCATCAATGGCCTCAGACAGTAATGAGCATTATTGGGAAAGGTAGTAATAGCCATTAATATGTTTTAGCAGCCCCTGGCAGCAAATGCACTTATGATCCAGACAGTAATAAGCACTGATAGTCTAAGGCAGTAATGGCTCAGGCATGAATGGCCCATAGAGGAATGAGCATTCATTGCATGAGAAAGTAAGCCCAGGCAGCAATGGCCTCTGCCAGCATGTAGATAAAGGATCCATGCCGTACAAACACAATAAATGCAGCTGTGGTAAGCCCATTTTCAAGTAACACAATGATCATGTAACAATGACAGTGCAAGTCAAGTCCTCCCAAAAGCTCTGCTCCACTCCTCTCTTATTTGTGAAACTTAGCTGACTACTTGGATATTGTCAGCATTGCTACTTGTTACCAGCACCGCCAGGGAGAAACTTTGGAGTATATTTACATGGAGATATCACCACTAGAACATCAATTTCTAACATTCTGGTTGCAAATTCCCTTCTCCTTATTTGCAAGGTGGCGGTAAGCCACTTAACGTAGCTTAAGGTTTGCCCAGTAAATAAGACCCCTTTTCACGCTTCACTTAGAATGAAAGGGTGGTACAAAGTGTGTTGCAGTTGGTGTCTACGGCAACACACATTGCTTTTTGATGCTGCCCCATATTTACAAGGAACCATAAACGAAGACCAGGGAATATTAATTTCTCCTCGTTCTTTGCTCATTCTATATAAATAGCAAATCACCTTTCAAGATTGGTGTCACATCCTGAACATAAACAATCACCCCTGCAGTGCAGGCACCCTTGCAACATGACGCAAGGCTTCCCACACTGGCGCTAGGCATCTTTTTTAGCACTATGGGAAATGCAAGGGTGCATCGTATTTTTCTAAGTACAGCGCATCCCTGCATTTAAAAAATGTCAGCGCAGCATTACCAATTTTGGAGTAACAACGTGCTCCGACGGTTTATTGTAATTATCCCCCCTCACCTTCACAGACATCTCTACAGTGGGGCCACATTGGCCTGTGCTCCCAGCTCTGTTGTCCTGGCCTTCTTGGGCCCCCCCACTAACAGCTCTGTTGAATGTGCCAGGAGGCAGCACAGAAAAGCAGACACTGCATCGTGCCACATACATTCATTGACACAGTGATGTCATCAATGATGTAATTTAACATGCCATGACTGATTTAATATGTGAAGTCAAAAGCAGTGCAGGATATAGTTAGTTGACTGAACTGTAACAGGCAAATATCAGTGATTTTCGGGTTAAGAATGTTAATTTGTGTATCATTCCGTCACTTTACCATAATGTTACTTTAACCTTTGTTTCTTCAGGATATTTCACAGGTTTTTAGTCATACGTTAAGTTCCTATTACAATACTTAACTTTAGCATCAGTTTGATCGTTGCCTTTTTCAGTGGATTTCGGGTGTGTTTTAATGATATTCGAAATGTGACATGTGTAACACCTTCTTCTGGTGAGCAATCTCACTACGCATGGCACAATAGGGGTTGGTCACAAGGTCTCACCTCTGGCCAGACCTAGCACTGAACTCTCAACTATCATCCATCCTGAACCTATCTGCACTCAACCTCTAGTTGTGTGCTGAGCGGAATTAATGCAGGGCTTCACATCCGGACACTGTGATGATTTGTTTGCTATTTTTGTATGGCTTTGTTATAATTTTGAAAAAAAATGCAACTTCAAATTTTTTTAAACATTATTTCACCCGTTCGCTGCTTTTGTCGGCCACGGCCGACGCAAGTACTACCTCCATAGTGCTGTGCACGTCCGTTGTCCGATGCGGCCCGCCTACTTTCAAAGATGCTGCACCGCAGCAGATTTTTGGGTGCGGTAAACGGATTTAAAAAAAATATTTGTAACAACGCTGAACTATTTTATATTTTAAAAAATCAGTTTTTAATCCTTTTATGTAATTTTTTTTTTTTTATTTCTCTTATTGAGTACACTGTAACCTTGTGCTTGCCTGCAGTTTGAGTGCTTTTTTGGGTGGTGATTTGTTCTTGTTTCCTTCACTAATAATAGGAATTAAGAGCATGGTACACCTCTAAGACTTGTTATCTTTGCAAAAAAGCACATCACTATCAACAAACAGCCAAATTAGTTTTTAATTTTAAAAACTTGACTGGAAGGATACGATGGCTATGTTTAAGTTAAGTAGCTGCACATGTTTGCCAAAAGAAATAAATACACATTACTTGCGAAAGCCGGACCGATTGGCTTCGTCAATGTTAATTATTTTCCGTTTAGGGCTGACAGGCTTTTCATGGCTGTCCCAAACAGGACAGAAAGTATATCAGAAGATCCTCCCTAAACAAGTTAGACAGTTTGAGGTACTTAGGCATACATTCCGATATCTGTGATGACATAGTATAAGGTTTGGTGTACCGGGGATTATGGCACGTCTGTGACAGAGTACCCTGCGCTGCCAAGCTCTATATAACCCCCATAGTTTTGAGAAGCCTTGCACAAACAACATATATATCAGTAGAAGGTGCTGTGAATTTATATATATATATCACGCTTCTTGTCTCCTTCGTCTTCAAAAAAGACACAGCACTCACGGGGGAGAGTGCGTGAGTAGATGCAGGAGGAGCGACGATATATATATATATATATATATATATATATATATATATATATATATATATATATATATATATATATATATTGCTTTGTCTCTTCTCACCACGATTACCATGGATGAAGTCACGGCACAGCAACAGGTCAGTTCACAGATATTTTATTTACACACCATGTGCAAAATAATACTTTCTACATACTATATATTATCTATTGCTTCTTGAGAGAATAGGATCTAGACTTAGGGCCTTATTACGAGTACAGCAGTACATAGGACCGCCGTTCTTGTGGTCTGATCACTGCCACACTGCAGCACTGTGTGCCGCATTAGTTAGGAGTGGGATGGTCAGACCACCACATGGCCGCTGTCTCCGCCGGGATACAGGATCCTGCGGCATGGCGGTCAGGCATAGTAATATGGTGGCGGTGCCGCTGTGGCACTTCCAAGATTATAATTAGTTGCCAAACCACCACCCTTTCCATGAAAAGGGTGGCAGTGAGGTCAATAAGGGGGTCCAAATAGGGCCCCATGCCACTCCTTGGTCTGCGGGTGCATGCAGTGGGGGGGCACATGTAGTGCCCTCTGGATTTGCACCCCCATTTCCTGCATGGTGTGGCATGTATGTGTGCCTTGCCAAGATCTAGAAGGTGCTAGAAGGTGCAGACGGTGTTCTGACAGCGGCAGTCTGCATGTTAGGCTCTTCTACGAGATTAACAGACCACCACTGTCAGACCGTCACAAGATACCGCCCGCAGGCCAGGATTCAAGTTTCAATCTTACTTGCCACAGCACCATGACTTTGGCGGTACTACAGTGGACGGCATGTTGCACCGTCCACTGTAAGACTGCCAAAGTCGTACTAAGGACCTTAGTCAAGGACAATGAAACTGCTGCATTGAACAGAGAGAAATATATTACCTTACTAACTCATTCACTAGGCAGCACTGCTGCATTGAACAGAGGGAAATATATTACCTTACTAACTCATTCACTAGGCAGCACTGCTGCATTGAACAGAGAGAAATATATTACCTTACTCACTCACTCACTGAGGCAGCACATGTACTGCAGTTCCAATACCAGGCTGTCCCTTGGCCCCTGGTGGTGGCTGCCCAGGGCGACCGGGACCTAATAAATGCCTGGAGGTAAGGAATGGGCCTGCATGGGATTGGCACCAGGAGCTCTGTGGGAAGAGAGTGGTCCTCTATTCTTCAGACCCTGGACTGCGATGTTGTGCAATCCTGTATTTGGGGTGAGCCTGTCTGTGCTTGATCACTGACCTCTCCTAGACCAATCACTCTTGCTCCCCTTGGCATTCCTCCATGCTCCCTCTCTAAAATGGAACGTGGATAGGAGACACTGGCATGGGACCCTGACTGATGTACTTGGCAGGTCGAACTTCTTTGTCGTGGCAGGACTGGCTGGGCCTCCAGGAGTGCATCTTTTTTGTTAGCATAGCAGAAGTGCAGCTTCATTCTCTCTAGGGATGGTGGGAGAATATCAGACGCAACAGCAGGGTGTGGTGGAGGGCATGGTAAACTGCCATGGCTTCTGATCTGCTCTCACTTTTATTGCGCAACAGTCACTATTGCTTCCCAGGCTGGGAGACTCTGTTTTCTGAGCTCACTCTTTCTGAGGCGCCAGAAAGTTAGTGCTCTAGTGAGTGAGTGCCACGGTCAGTGCCAGTGAGACTCAATTGCTGCATCCAAGGGGATATGAGAAGCTAATGGGAGGACTGCAGTGCCACTCAAATAATTTCTTCACTGTATCCAATCTCCTTACACACCACTGCATCATTACATTGGAAATCAGTAGACATTTTAGGTGAGGTAAAATCTTTCAGGCCCCAATAGGAGTGCAACAAGCACTGTTTCCTGGTAGATTGAGATGATTGCGATGAAGCCTCAGGTGATTACCAAAGACTGAGATTCATTCTAGCATTCAATCCTTCACTTTTTTGTAAACTACAATGTGTGATGTGTATGCCCATACATGGGTCCCTTGCACACTGCCACTGCCACTGGAACCAAGCTATGCCTGTCTGATGAGCCCTAAAAAAAGGTGAAACCAATTGGTTCAGATGCTCCGTCCATCACCACCCCCTTTTGTACCGCTTTGTTCGCCATAGGTTGGCAGGGTATGCTCAGACTTTGAGTCCCTTGCTCACTTTGCCACAGGATTCAAGCAATCCTGGCTGAAGACGGCTGGAATGCCAGAAACCGGTCCTAGGAAGCTTGATTCCGGTCCAGGGAAGGCATGGCTTGGCAGTTCGGGCTGGACTGTTCCCATGAGGCACAGGGTCAGACTGATTTGCATATGGCCATGTCTGAACTGGGGTGGCAGAGAGTGGGCTAAAGAACGGTGATGGATTAAACCCAGATCTGTTGACTGGGTGTGAGTGTTTGATTGGTTCAGATGCTCCGTCCATCACCACCCCCTTTTGTACCGCTTTGTTCACCATATGTTGGCAGGGTATTCTCAGACGTTGAGTCCCTTGCTCACTTTGCCACTGGATTCAAGCAAGCCTGGCTGAAGATGGCTGGAATGCCAGAAACCGGTCCCGGGAAGCTTGATTCCGGTCCAGGGAAGGCATGGCTTGGCAGTTCGGGCTGGACTGTTCCCATGAGGCACAGGGTCAGACTGATTTGCATATGGCCATGCCTGAACTGGGTTGGCAGAGTGGGCTAAAGAACGGTGATGGATTAAACCCAGATCTGTTGACTGGGTTTGAGTGTTTGATTGGTTCAGATGCTCCGTCCATCACCACCCCCTTTGGTACCGCTTTGTTCGCCATAAGTTGGCAGGGTATGCTCAGACGTTGAGTCCCTTGCTCACTTTGCCACTGGATTCAAGCAAGCCTGGCTGAAGACGGCTGGAATGCCAGAAACCGGCCATAGGAAGCTTGATTCCGGTCCAGGGAAGGCATGGCTTGGCAGTTCGGGCTGGACTGTTCCCATGAGGCACATGCTCAGACTGATTTGCATATGGCCATGTCTGAACTGGGTTGGCAGAGTGGGCTAAAGAATGGTGATGGATTAAACCCAGATCTGTTGACTGGGTTTGAGTGTTTGATTGGTTCAGATGCTCCGTCCATCACCACCCCCTTTTGTACCGCTTTGTTCACCATAAGTTGGCAGGGTATGCTCAGACGTTGAGTCCCTTGCTCACTTTGCCACTGGATTCAAGCAAGCCTGGCTGAAGACGGCTGGAATGCCAGAAACCGGTACTAGGAAGCTTGATTCCGGTCCAGGGAAGGCATGGCTTGGCAGTTCGGGCTGGACTGTTCCCATGAGGCACAGGGTCAGACTGATTTGCATATGGCCATGTCTGAACTGGGGTGGCATAGTGGGCTAAATAACGGTGATGGATTAAACCCAGATCTGTTGACTGGGTGTGAGTGTTTGATTGGTTCAGATGCTCCGTCCATCACCATCCCCTTTTGTACCGCCTTGAGCAATTACCAGTGGCTGAGATTAATTCAAGTTCAAGCATTCCACCCACCACTTTTTGAATACTATAGGGTGTTGCCATAAGTGAGATAGATATAACAGACATAGGTCCATGCACACTGTTCCACTGGATCCAAACTAAACCTGGCTGATGAGACATAATAAGGCCAAAACAGTCCAGGGCTGCTTGTGTTTTAGTTCAGAGAGGACCTGACCAGCCAGTTCAGCCTGGATTGCTCCCAATTGAGCAGGGTCAAGAATGATTTGCATATGGCTGGGCCCAAATAGCGATTGATTGGGATGCAGTCCTGAGTGACCAGTGACTGAGATTATTTATTCAAGCATTCCATCCTTCACTTTTTTCTATTCTACAAATTTCTTTTGCAACATCAGAGTTAATAGTCGGCCCTTCTAACTATCCCCAAAATTCTGCTGCCGCTAGCCTCATTAACAAAAACCATGTATTTGAATGTTGTTATATTGAATGTTTGTTCACTTGTGGAAACAAAATAGTTGAAGCTAAATGCCACTTTTATAATCAAAACTTAGTTAAAAGGAAGGTCTGACCATGAGATGGCAGTAGGGATAGCATATGGTTCTAAAACAATTTGCTTTTATATGCTGTCCATTTCACACAGGCAGTTATTACCACTTTTTTCCCTCATATGCTCCAAGCCACTACTTTTTAATCATTTCAAGACTTTAGTATACTCTTGAGGATATAAAGTCTGATGATGCTGTTGAATTGATAGGCAGCTGCCTCATACACTAAAATTCAAGATGAGAGAGGAATACCCATTCCCTAGTATGACCATTTCTATTCTAAATTTAAGATTAAGATCAAGAAACCTATGGCCCAAAATACCAGTCAAGCTTTCCAAGATCATGCAAGGCCCAATAGCACTAGTGAGAACTTCTTAAGAGCATTAATTGATGGGTTGGTTTTTATCCTTGTCAATGAAGAGGGCACAGCTACTAACAATGTAAACATCATTGATGGGGCTCATACGTTCAGTGACTAAATTAAAAAGCCCTTAAATGTTGCTTCCCCATAGCATCCTAAATCTAGAGAACCCTGGTACACGTAAAATCATGTAAAATCTAAACTGCAGGAAACATGACCGAAATTGGAAAATTGATTAAAGAAATTGAAAAAAGACGATATTAAAGTCTTGAAACAATTAAAATGTTGTGGCATGGAGCTTATGAGGGAAACAAGTGTTAATAACTGTCTGTGTGAAATGCCCATAGGTTGGCCCAGAAAACTTCCGATAGATGCACCACAACCTCCGCGTAAAGCTCCAGGCACCCTGGGTTGATCAGGCTGTGCCATATGCTCTCCAGGTCAATGGTTTCTGCTAGCTGCTTAGTTTCCTCCTGGGGCAATCCACCGCGCTATTTGACAAGGCGCCTCACCATGTCAGCCTGGTAATTATTTTCAAACATATGATGGTGGTGCTGCCGCACAGCTTGGCTGCCTTCACCAATCCTGTTTGGATGGAGTGGAGGAGGTCCCTCCTCCCGAGCTGTGCGAGGTCACTGCCTCCCAGTTGGATCGCCAAGACCTTGGGGTGCCATGCGGATGCTGCTTCTAATACCCTCAGGGTCGCAGAAAGCTGGTTCCATTTCTCATAGTTGTGTGTGAGCACAGTTGGATCCTATTCAGCCACCCAGCGTGTTGTCTCCACACGCAGATGTCATAAATGAAAGAAAAGAGACAGTCATATACAAATTATGGGAGGAGTGATGTAGCTAGCACACCTTCACCAAACAAACTCATTTGCTTGATCAGCGCCCTTCCCCCAGCTTCCAAAAGTAGACTGTGCTGGGGCGATGGTGTGATTATAACCCCCCCATTGGGGGGTTCAAAACATCACTTGGCTACCTATTGGCCAGGTATTTTCGCACCAACTTTGGCACGCGCTCTTGTAAGGGGAGGGAGAGAATCCTCTTTTGTTGTTGGATGCACTGAAGCAGCCGAAACTGGCTTTTTCCAGGTCCCCGGTGGCTGTTATAGCACCGGCCCGTGAGGCCCCCTTTGGGGGCGGCCTCTGCTAGAAGGAACATTGTTTTTTCATTTCGATATTACGATATTACAGAATGTTAAATTCAGTTCCTTGTCCAAAAGTGAAGACTAGGCATCTATGTGAGTGAGTTCCAATATGCATAGTTACCTAGCATGCAACAAGCACAAAACTAAAGATCAAATTTGAAGTCAACTGGAAATTCTTAAGGAAAAGTGAGTGTATGAAATCAATCTATATTATGATTTTATTTTTCAAGAAACTGTTTTCTGAATTAAGTAGTCTTTGTCTCAAGTAGGACTTTAGCCTTTGGCTTTGCTTAAAACTTGAACATGTAGATTTTACAGACTATAATTAGGTAATAGAGCTATGCAGCTTTCCGCATATGAACGCTGAACTCTTCTCCAAGTTGTACCGTAGAAAATTGGACGTTTAGCAGAGACTTTCAGTTCTGCGGCACAGTTTTGTTCTTAAACGACGGAATGTTCCTTCATTTGTACATTTTTTATACATTCTAAAGTGAACTTTGTTGCTTAAATAACAGGTGATCTCCTTAGAGACCAGTGATACAAAGTGACATTCTAGAGTGGCTCATATAGACCCCAACTGGCTAATTAGTCAATTTCAATTTCTCTAGCTATGTTGCAATAGGGACTGTGGTGTCCTGCTGTACACAGTCTAGTGTTTTGTCAGCCACTTCCTCGAGGGCTGGCCCATACAGCCACCTCACACCCATCCAACACAGGCGTCACCGTTCAGGTGACCCTGCCAATAAAAGAGCCTGAGTGCACGTGCTCAAGGTCATTGCTAGTAATTGTGAGAAGTTGGCCTGATAGGTGATGTTTCCAATTCTGGAACCACCTGTTATCAGACCAAACAATCCCTTATGGTGTCTGGTTGTAAGTCAACCTTATTAGACAAGCTATCCTAGGGGTAGCATGGACTAAGCAGCCTAAAGGCTTAACTTAAGAGGTCGTGTTAAGCGAGCTGTTTTACCACATACAATCCTGTAATATCAAATGAAAGGACACCACACAAGTATATATTATAAAAATATATGTGTTTATTACTAAAAACAATCCCCACTATTCTTTATGAATAAAGGGGCACAAGCGTTAAATCAAAAGCACAGTTTAAACATACAAAGTTGCACAATTATGGATGAGGGCGGGGGCCACTCAAACCATATACTAAACAAGTGGTATAAGAGATACCAATCGAACAGTGGTTAGGCCTAGGGCCTAGGGAATCGCTGGGAGCAGTCAGGACAAGCAGTGCTGAAGTCGGGAAAAGCCCGCGGGATTCGGGTGCAGTGCAGAAAGCGCACGCATGCACCAATGTTAACCAATGGTGCGTAAAAGTTATAAAGTTACAGTTTAAGGACACTTACGCTGAACCTAGAGGAACAAAACTTAAGACACAGACCCTAGAGATGTGTACCAGTGTGGGAACACCGGCGGAGCAAAGTTACCTCACCCACAGGAAGCGGGTGCACAGGGTCGAAGTTGAGTCGGGTTTCGTCACGCAGGCTCTTGGTGCTTGAAGCTGAAAGGGCTGCAGGCGGGGTGAAGGAGAAGTGTCCGGTGGAGTCCAAGGGTGGACTCAAGTCGAAAAGTACCTGAAAGCAGAGGGGACAGAGTCTGGGTCACTCAGCAGTGACCAGGGTGGAACCAGGACGGAACCAGGCAATGTCGGGCGCAATCAGGTGGTCGTCGAGGAGCTTCTCTCCGCTGTCACGTGGGCTCTGGGGCATCTGCGACGTCCAGGAGCGGGTCACGATCTGTCCCACGAGGGCTCTCACTGTCGGCGCAGTCGGCTTCAAGTTTGGAGCAAACAACACTTGGCAAGAGCAATCCACGCGGAACCGGGAGATTGCTTCTCACTCGAACCAGGAGGGTCAGAGTGGGGGCTCCTTTTCAGGGGAGCTGGTGCAGATCTGGAGTAACCAGATTTGCAGGTCGAATTTCAAAGTTCGTCGGTACAGGGGCCACTAGCCGGCTGGCAAGTGACCGGGCCAACGCATTGAGCCAAATGGAGCAGAAGGGCCCCACGCAGCACTCGTCGAGTGTGGAGGGCTGAACTTCGGTGCAAGAGTGGATCAGGGTTGGGGCTTCTCAAACCCCGGTGTACAGCTTCGAGGGTCACTCGTGGGCTGCACGGTCAGCGTCTCGTGGTCAATTCAAGATGGCGTGCCCCACGCTTCCGGTCGCCTCCACGGGTCTCAGCTCTGCAGGGACTGTGGATCGAGCTGTTGGAAGGCAGGCAAGCTTGATCTCGTCGATCTCTGTCACTCGAGTTCCGGCGGGAACTGCGACAAAGCAGACGTCGATGGCTGGATGGTGCCTGTTTGCACAGGGTGGTCACTCCTTGACCACAAGGGAGATTCTTCAGTCTTCTACGTTGAGTAGGATGTCGAAGGGTCCAGAGTTTCGTTTCTTATGTTTCATCAGGAAATCTCAAGTGCATTGGCACTGCTCCCAGTCTTATACTAATTTTGGGGGCTGGATTACCTGCTAGGTCCCCCCCTATGGGTGGGACCCAGGAAGGGGGTGGATACACCCCTTTCCTTTGATCCAGGCCGCCCTGGCACGAGGGCTGGAGTGCCCCAGAACCGGTTTGGCCGGATTATGCAAGGGGCAGCCTTGTGCGCCCCAGGCAGTGTCTGGTTTCTTTCAGACCTCCCTGCTACAATCCACTATCTCCTGTCTGGAGGGTGGTAACACCCCCCTGCGACAGGAAACCCTTTGTCCAGGCCCCATTTGGCTGAGTTTCGGTCAGCTTCAGGGGGTCAGACTCTTGTCTGTGGCAGAGGCATCCATTTTGTGGATCTAAGGCCCTTTTAGAAATTAACCGCATTAAAGCAAAGTAACATGTCTTACCCCTCTAGAGGGGTGGAATGCTATCCCCGTCGCCAGAACTGGCGAGGGGATAGTATTCCAAATCGTATGACACCTTACACGACATGTTTTGATAAAGCCAAACCAGAGTTGCTATATAACCGCGAGGATTATAAGACACTTAAGAGTATATGGTATGGCATTATCCTGAAACAGCTTAGGGAGTTGTTCCCGACCGCTGCAGACAGGCTCAGCTCATGCTAGAGCTCCATCTCACATGAAACCACGCACTCTGCCTCCAGGATTGATGAGGCCTTCCATAGGAGTGGCTCACAGGTTAATATGTGTCCAGATATAGGTTTAGATATAGGTATACTATATCTAAGCAAGGGGTGATTACACCACCTTACCCCAGCTGAGTGATCAGCCAGTTGTGTCAATTTAAGAACCAGCCAGGGGTGGCAAAAGATATGCTGCAGCCCCTGGTAGGCCTTGGTGGCTCCTATGCCCTGGGCACCTATAGTGCATTATACAGGGGCTGACAAGGAGTCCATTTCCAATTGTGGTATGTACCTAGGGTACATGGAATCCATTTTACAGAGAGAGCAGATGGCCTGGGGCCCTGATTAGCAGGGAACCAGGTCAACTAAGTCAAAAAACCAGCTAAACACAGGCAAAAAATCTGGGGTAACCATAGTCAGGTAGCCACCTTCCTACACAACCCCCCCCCCAAACGAAAGGAGATAAGGCTATCCTTGGCCAGGTAAGCCTATATTGCCTGAGTGGCCATATAAGGAAGTACCTGCACTAGCATGGGTACCCCCTGTCTCATGGTCCACTAAGCAGTCCCTCACCCTTTGGGTATTAGAGGGTCTCCACCATAGGGAATCACTACCTTGGGTGTGTTTATGCAAAGTTAAAGGCTGGTTTGGATATGGAGTATTGAAGTGAGGCTCTACTAAGTTAGGGCTTGGCTTCCTCCAATTATCTTCCACCATGTGTGCCTTTCTTTCTTTAACTGAGTTGCACTGTGCTCTCAGGGTCAACCTCTGGCTACCTAAAGCTGGAGGCTGGGTCCCTCTGTTTGGCTTGCTGGAGGGACAGTTCAGGTTTGGGCCCTTTGGGTCCCAGGTTTGGCTGTGCCCAACAGACTCCATCTGTGGGAGGTCCCTAACTGTTTTTAAGGGGGCTCCCTCAGGAGTTTTTAAAGTTTTCACCTCACTAGGGCTACTAGTTTTGGTGCCCCTAATCTGTTGATGGGGGTGCTTTATTTGACAGGGGGCCCTCTGGGTCTCACTGTCCTTCTTGTCCTCTGCAGCCCTGGGCTGGCTAAGGCAAGGGAGAGATGGGCAGGTTACCTGCTCCAGACTGGGTCCCACCTGAGAAGGGTCCACTGACATCAGAGGTTCTGTCAGGCTAGGCCCAACCACCTCTGGGGCAGTTCCTTCATCAAGGGTAAGATCAGTTCCCTGAGGAGGCTGATCCTGTCCTAAAGTCTGGTGAGGGGGAGATTTCTCTTCCTCCTCCATGCTCTCAGTTTGTGTGGAGTTATCCATCATTTCAGGCTTCACAACACACATATCAGTTTGAGTTTGGGCTGTGGCCATCACAGCCCCACCAACCTTTTCAGGAGGAGACTCAGTTTGGGTTTCTGCTGTTATCATAACAGCTTTGCTATTCTGTTCAGGAAGAGCTTTTGCTAAAGATGGGGCAGAGAGTTTCTCAGCCCTACCAACCTTTTCAGGAAGGACATCTTGAATTGGGGCTGACGCCATTACAGCCCCACTAACCTTTCCATTGGAATTCACCATTCTAGAATGGGTTTCCTGTTCAACCTCAGCCCAGGCTGAGATTTCCAAATCATTACCAAGTAGGCAGTCTACAGGCAAGTTTGATGACACTGCCACTCTCTTTGGGACAATGACACCTCCCCAGCTGAGACTTACTACTGCCATGGGATGATTTGTTTTGATGCCATCAATGTTTGTCACCTGGTATGTGGCACCAGGTAAAAGTTGCTTAGAGGGGACTATACCATCAGCCACCATGGTGATGCTAGCCCCTGTGTCTCTAAAAGCTTCAACTTTCAAACCATTGATGATGGGTTCTTGTCTATATTTGCTCAAAGTATTTGGGCAATCAGAGAAGTTGGCAAACCCCATGCCAGTCTCATAAACAAGATCATTTGGTGATGGGGACCTGGATAGGCCAGGGTCCACCTGAGCTCCAAAAGTAAACCCACCCAGATTCCTGGGTGTGCTCCCACTTCCTGGGGGATTACTGCTGACAGTAACAGGAGGTGTTGGAGCTGGCTTTGGAGGTATATTTTCTTTATTGCCATTCTTGGGACAACAGTGGTCTGTTTTGTAATGCCCAACCCGCTTACAGACATGGCAATAGGGCTTTTTTTCTGTTGAAGAAGTGTCTTGGGACCCACCCCCATTCTTGGAGTTTTGGGGCCCTGGGGAAGTCTTTTCTTTATTTTTATCCCCACCCTTATCTTGAGGCTTGGTAGACTCCTTCTTCTGGTTACTGTCCTGATTCTTAGGCCTAATCCTGGCTCTGACCCACTTGTCTGCCTTCTTTCCCAATTCTTGGGGAGAGGTCAGATCAGAGTCCACCAGGTGCTGGTGTAAGAGCTGGTTCTGACAATTACTTAGGATCTGCTCCCTCATAATCAAATTATACAATCCTGTAAAGTCATGTACTTTGCTGCCATGTAGCCAACCCTCCAGAGCCTTAGTTGCACAATCAACAAAATCAGTCCAGTCCTGAGTCTTTGTCTTCTGGGTGTCTCTGAACTTCAACCTGTACTGTTCAGTGGTTAAGCCAAACCCATCTATGAGGACACTTCTCAGGATTTTGTAATTGTTTGCATCCTCATATCTGACAGTGAGGAGCTTATCTCTCCCTTTCTCTGAAAAGGAGTACCATAAGATTGCTGCCCACTGTTCCTCAGGAACCTGCTGTACCATGCAGGCTCTCTCAAGAGCAGTTATCCACTTGTGGATGTCATCCCCTTCCTTGTAGGGGGGCACAATCTTTGTCAGGTTTCTACTATCATAGGACCTGGGTTTCTCTTTAGGAATATTGCTGCCACCAGTGGCATCTAAGCCACACAATTTTTGCTCTCTTGCCAAGGCAAGTCTAGCTTGAGCCAAGGCTACCTCCTCCCTCTCTATTTGGAGTTTGACAGCCCTCATTCTGGCCCTATGCTCTAGCTTTTGAGAAGCAGTCATACCTCTCTGAGATTCTCTTGAGGCACTAGAAATATGAGAGTCCCCTGAGGGAGATCTCACTCTTCTGTTGCCTGGGAGAATGACATGGTAGGATCTGGGGAGGTGCTGGCCCTCTCCATTTCCCAGTAGGTCTAAGTTGGCCTGGCTAAGCCTGGCAACTTTACCTTGGTTAACCCCTAGCTCCTGATCTTCAGGGTCCTCTACATCGGAGTCCTCCTCCTCCTCCTCTTCTTCCTCTTCTTCTTTCTCCTCTGGAGTGGTATCAGTTACAGGGGGGTTCACTCCATCTCCTGACTCTAAGGGAACTTCATTCACCTTCTCTAAGTCATCCTGTTCTAGAATGGCTATCAGGATAGGACAGGTGGGACTTCTGCCCCTTTTTAACCCTCTTGAGATGCACAAGGCAATCAAGTCTTTTCGGGTTAGTTTGTCATAGCTGGAAGTTGCCTGGGTAAGGTCAACTGTCACAGGAGCAGACCCTGAGGCTTTTCCTGTGTCAGACATGACTCTAGTGTGGTGTAAGTGATGCACCTACCTACACTAATGTTTCCCTACTGTACCTTACTAGTGAGTTGTAGTCAGGGTGTGCTAATCCCTTTAATCTACAACTACTAAATTCAGTAGAATTTAAGTATGCTAAGCTTTTGATTTATATGTACCTAGAGGTACTTGATGTGATCTTTCAATTTGATAAAAGATTGCAATGGTAAAACAACAGCAAGCTCAAATCCGCACCGCTGCTCACCAATGTGAGAAGTTGGCCTGATAGGTGATGTTTCCAATTCTGGAACCACCTGTTATCAGACCAAACAATCCCTTATGGTGTCTGGTTGTAAGTCAACCTTATTAGACAAGCTATCCTAGGGGTAGCATGGACTAAGCAGCCTAAAGGCTTAACTTAAGAGGTCGTGTTAAGCGAGCTGTTTTACCACATACAATCCTGTAATATCAAATGAAAGGACACCACACAAGTATATATTATAAAAATATATGTGTTTATTACTAAAAACAATCCCCAGTATTCTTTATGAATAAAGGGGCACAAGTGTTAAATCAAAAGCACAGTTTAAACATACAAAGTTGCACAATTATGGATGAGGGCGGGGGCCACTCAAACCATATACTAAACAAGTGGTATAAGAGATACCAATCGAACAGTGGTTAGGCCTAGGGCCTAGGGAATCGCTGGGAGCAGTCAGGACAAGCAGTGCTGAAGTCGGGAAAAGCCCGCGGGATTCGGGTGCAGTGCAGAAAGCGCACGCATGCACCAATGTTAACCAATGGTGCGTAAAAGTTATAAAGTTACAGTTTAAGGACACTTCCGCTGAACCTAGAGGAACAAAACTTAAGACACAGACCCTAGAGATGTGTACCAGTGTGGGAACACCGGCGGAGCAAAGTTACCTCACCCACAGGAAGCGGGTGCACAGGGTCGAAGTTGAGTCGGGTTTCGTCACGCAGGCTCTTGGTGCTTGAAGCTGAAAGGGCTGCAGGCGGGGTGAAGGAGAAGTGTCCGGTGGAGTCCAAGGGTGGACTCAAGTCAAAAAGTACCTGAAAGCAGAGGGGACAGAGTCTGGGTCACTCAGCAGTGACCAGGGTGGAACCAGGACGGAACCAGGCAATGTCGGGCGCAATCAGGTGGTCGTCAAGGAGCTTCTCTCTGCTGTCACATGGGCTCTGGGGCATCTGCGACGTCCAGGAGCGGGTCACGATCTGTCCCACGAGGGCTCTCGCTGTCGGCGCAGTCGGCTTCAAGTTTGGAGCAAACAACACTTGGCAAAAGCAATCCACGCGGAACCGGGAGATTGCTTCTCACTCGAACCAGGAGGGTCAGAGTGGGGGCTCCTTTTCAGGGGAGCTGGTGCAGATCTGGAGCAACCAGATTTGCAGGTAGAATTTCAGAGTTCGTCGGTACAGGGGCCACTAGCCGGCTGGCAAGTGACCGGGCCAACGCGTTGAGCCAAATGGAGCAGAAGGGCCCCACGCAGCACTCGTCGAGTGTGGAGGGCTGAACTTCGGTGCAAGAGTGGCTCAGGGTTGGGGCTTCTCAAACCCCAGTGTACAGCTTCAAGGGTCACTCGTGGGCTGCACGGTCAGCGTCTCGTGGTCAATTCAAGATGGCATGCCCCACGCTTCCGGTCGCCTCCACGGGTCTCAGCTCTGCAGGGACTGTGGATCGGGCTGTTGGAAGGCAGGCAAGCTTGATCTCGTCAATCTCTGTCGCTCGAGTTCCGGCGGGAACTGCAACAAAGCAGACGTCGATGGCTGGATGGTGCCTGTTTGCACAGGGTGGTCACTCCTTGACCACAAGGGAGATTCTTCAGTCTTCTACGTTGAGTAGGATGTCGAAGGGTCCAGAGTTTCGTTTCTTATGTTTCATCAGGAAATCTCAAGTGCATTGGCACTGCTCCCAGTCTTATACTAATTTTGGGGGCTGGATTACCTGCTAGGTCCCCCCCATGGGTGGGACCCAGGAAGGGGGTGGATACACCCCTTTCCTTTGATCCAGGCCGCCCTGGCACGAGGGCTGGAGTGCCCCAGAACCGGTTTGGCCGGATTATGCAAGGGGCAGCCTTGTGCGCCCCAGGCAGTGTCTGGTTTCTTTCAGACCTCCCTGCTACAATCCACTATCTCCTGTCTGGAGGGTGGTAAGACCCCCCTGCGACAGGAAACCCTTTGCCCAGGCCCCATTTGGCTGAGTTTCGGTCAGCTTCAGGGGGTCAGACTCTTGTCTGTGGCAGAGGCATCCATTTTGTGGATCTAAGGCCCTTTTAGAAATTAACCGCATTAAAGCAAAGTAGCATGTCTTACCCCTCTAGAGGGGTGGAATGCTATCCCCGTCGCCAGAACTGGCGAGGGGATAGTATTCCAAATCGTATGACACCTTACACGACATGTTTTGATAAAGCCAAACCAGAGTTGCTATATAACCGCGAGGATTATAAGACACTTAAGAGTATATGGTATGGCATTATCCTGAAACAGCTTAGGGAGTTGTTCCCGACCGCTGCAGACAGGCTCAGCTCATGCTAGAGCTCCATCTCACATGAAACCACGCACTCTGCCTCCAGGATTGATGAGGCCTTCCATAGGAGTGGCTCACAGGTTAATATGTGTCCAGATATAGGTTTAGATATAGGTATACTATATCTAAGCAAGGGGTGATTACACCACCTTACCCCAGCTGAGTGATCAGCCAGTTGTGTCAATTTAAGAACCAGCCAGGGGTGGCAAAAGATATGCTGCAGCCCCTGGTAGGCCTTGGTGGCTCCTATGCCCTGGGCACCTATAGTGCATTATACAGGGGCTGACAAGGAGTCCATTTCCAATTGTGGTATGTACCTAGGGTACATGGAATCCATTTTACAGAGAGAGCAGATGGCCTGGGGCCCTGATTAGCAGGGAACCAGGTCAACTAAGTCAAAAAACCAGCTAAACACAGGCAAAAAATCTGGGGTAACCATAGTCAGGTAGCCACCTTCCTACAGTAATGCTAATCACTGTGTTGGTGTCCATTATTTCCACAGCATGTGGACCTCGGGCCCGCGATCCAACATTGGCGACGAGCGGGTCTGAGCCCGCGGGTGTGCTGGCAGCCACCAAACTGTTCCTCGTGGGAGACATGTAGCCTCAGTATACGTCACCCCCCGCTTCTCTGCCACCGGTGCAGGGTGACTGTAAAGACACAGTGGCGGCGACCTGCAATGCCCTGCAGCCCCTGCCATACCAACCTGCTCTGAGGTAGCCTACCACAGTTTGATGTTCATGTTGCCGCTGGCCTGCTGAATTGCGGCATGAATAGAAAGGGTCAGCACCAATGAGGTTGCAGAAAGTAAAAACAATTTATTATGAAATATTTTGAACTGGATAGGGATATCCTCTGCTCATACTCCTTTTTATTGTTGTGTACTTCGACGTCTCGGTTTATAAGATGCCCATTTTAGGTACATAACATAATATATTAAAAAGATGGTGTTTAGCCAATCCATGTGTGACCTGTTGTAAAATATGACAGGCTTTAAAACCTGTCATTTTCTTATTTTCAGTAGCGAAGTGCATCCCTTTGTATTCACTATTTTTTATATAGCTTTCTTCATTGCATAATATTGTGATAGTGCAACAAAAAATTGGATTGTCTTAAGCTTTATATTCCACTGAAGAGGCTAGTGTACATGCTGTTTAGTACCAGGAAATAGGTTAAGCAAGGTCACACATCCGATGATAACTTATCCCTCACTCAAGGTGCACAATAAGTGGACATTTCATTATGGTTTAACATCAAGAAGCAAGCCACATTGATAACCAAGTTGGGAGTGCTTATTTTTTGTAAATTTTCTTTGAGTGAATAATATTGTTTTTAGACCATTTCTAGTGTGCCATTTAATGTCCACTCACACCAATGGAACACTCTTATAGCTGTATTCTATTTTAACTGTTCTCTTCTGTTTTTCAGAGGCTTTTGAATCACTGGTTCGATTTGCTGTAAATCACACAAATTCCTTATTTGAGTCGGCGTATAGAGGTATGGCAAGAGAAGCTGTGGAACCAGTTAAAGAGCTCTTCACAGATGTATCGCTATACATCTTGGGTGCTGAAACCACGGTGGGAAATGCCGCCTTGCGGTTCTTCGACAGCCTGTTCCCATTGGTCTACAGTCGCCTTATAAATCCTGGGATTATTGATTTGTCGGAGGAATATACCGAGTGTTTGCGACTAACAAGGCAGGATATCAATCCTTTTGGACAGTTCTACAAAGAAATGATTGCAGAACTATCAAAATCTCTCTGGGCAAGTAGGGTGCTGAGCCAAGCTCTAAATATGGGTATAGAGGTAATAAACCTGACAGAGCATTTGACAATCACAAAGGAATGCAGCAGAGCTTTGGTGAAGATGCAGTATTGCCCACACTGCCAGGGTTTAACGTTAATCAGGCCATGTGTTGGTTACTGCCTCAATGTAATGAGGGGATGCATGGCCAGCGTGGCGGAGCTTGACTCTCATTGGAGGGACTACATATCTACACTGGAATATCTATCCAATGAAATTGCAGGATCCCATGGCCTTGAGCAAGCGCTCTTGGGAATTCAGAGTGTGGTCAATGAAGCTATCCTCTATGCTCAACTGAATGGACCTCAGCTCTCTGCTACTGTAAGTATAGTGATTTTGTTTCAAATCCCAGCTCATAATGATGTGTTGTGAAATCAAATCCACATTTGGATAATTGTAAAGACAGTGTGCATGGTAAAACATTTCAACATTGTCTTCCATCAAGAAACTTTTTTTCAGACAACTTGCTCTTATATATCTCCAAATGTCTTGTTGGAGGACTCAGAAGCAATATAAAAGGACTGTAACTTTCTTGTCATTGGTTTTCATTAGTGAGAAATGCATAGGGTCCTGAGTTATATGGTTATCACTGAGGTATGTGACAGATATCCCGTCCATTGTATTACGAGCGTGTTTCTTTTCTCTGAGTTTTATATAACGCAAACTTGACCCAAAAGTATCAGTGCACTTTACAAGAAGACCAGTTATGTTACACAAGCTCAGAATAATTTTTGTTAGGCTTGAGGAGATTAAGTGATGTGCCCAGAATCACTGGATGTTGAACGTCATTGTCAAGACTCGAACCCAGTTCCCCAGATTTGAGATGGACCGCCCTAGCCCGTTAGACCACATCTATATCTTAATGCATTTGCAATAAGTTAGTCTGAAAATCCGTCACATTTGTGACGGTGTTCTCATCCATCAAAATTTAAATCAGCCCACATGTGACATAGAAGTGCCATATAAATGGTGGCCATCTTTTTATTTGCTATCATTGCTATATTAATGTACATTGCTGCTTAGTTTTATTTCATTTTTCAAATTATTGGTTTCTTTTTGAATTACCAGCTCTTTGGGTTCCAGTGTGAGCATGTGTTTGAGCATAATTGCAGCTGTTAAATTAATTGTTGTTGTAGGGGTTGGGTAGATGATGGTGGGTCTACATCCCCAATTCCACCGAGTGAGAAGGCAGTCCAGTCAAAAATCCTTAAAGATTCCAGGTCAATTTACTGGCCAAAGGCCTTCAACAACTGTTGATCCAGTGCATTCAGAGGTGAAAAATAAAGACTGTTGAGATGAGGGGATCTTGTTCAAAAAGTTTAGTAGGCAACTATTGCCTCAAAGGTTACCTTGGCATAGGTAGTGTTTCTGCTTTCCTTTTCAAAGTCTTATGCCTTGAAATTATCTTCAGCAATAGGAACACAAACATTCTTGAGTCACTACTTGAATGTTTTAATGGTGATTTAATAGAAGTGTTTTGTCACCAGTTAAGCTATTTGATTGTCTTTAAAGATGGCATTGATTATTGAGTGTTTACTTGGAGGAGCAGCTTGAACTTCTTGATTCTGATGAGGAAGCCACTGCTCTTTGTATGTTTTTTAAGGTAGTTGGTTTGGACAACATCATGGATGAATAATATTATTCCTCATCCATTGCTGCAAATCCGGCCCTTACAGGTCTTGTGCTACATGATGATGTGGTTTCCTTAGGAATGTATATGAAATTAAAAGCCTACAGGACCATTATGATTAATGTCAAATGTAAAATGTGTTTTTCATGGATTATGAAGAAAATATTTTGAGTTCAGCTAAAGTTCAGTGTATTTGCTGTCTGAGAATGTGGTATCACATGTCTGTGTTTTTAGAGATAGATGGCAGAGTGAACAGATGAGTTTTAACAATATTCAAGGCCATGGAAGCACAACTCCTAGATAACACTTAGGCTACGTTGCAGAGTTTGCAATTACAACAGTGTAGTTAAGGTTCTGTTGCACTTTTCTTTGGGATTTGGTTGAATCTTCTTTACAGCTTTAATCACTTTGGCATCTTTTGACACCTCTACATGAAATTTGATAGTTGTTTCATGCATCCAGCTCAGGTTTTTTTAGTTCAAATTTCATGCAGACCAATCAACTGCGGATAGAGTTATTTGGGATGAGCGATTTTCATTTTATGTCCCTGGGAATATTTGATTTTCGTTATAGCAAAAACTGCTGAATGACATTAAAACAAATTCAGTATGACACAACACTTTGCTCACAATAAGCCCTTTTTAGGTGTGGCCTAAAGATAGCTTTAGCTGTCTTGCCAGCCCCATGTTTTCCTTAATTTTTAAATAAAAAATACATGCATACAGGAGGCTTCTAGTCCACCTGGTCTATTCTATAGGCTGCTCGAATGTCACTTGAATTAAACTCCCTCCTACCACAACACACAGTTTGGGACAGTGGCTAAGACTACTTCAGCCATTGGATACCTCCACTTTGATTGACTGCATTTTTCATGAGCACATGTATACAACTACCATAAAAGGTAGTCCCTAATGTTAGGCATTTGAAGGTGTATATCTATGATGACGTTGTCGATTGCAACATGCACTGTCACTTTAAATTTCTGAATTTCACTCCATAGCGTGTCATGTGATCAAGGGCCAAGGAGGCCCGAAACGCGTCATGACTAAGGTGCGGGGTTACTTGCACAAATACAAAATATTGCACCTTCAAATTTTGGGTCCGCTGTCGTCCTTCGAATTCCTTAAGGTGTCGACTTTCCTGTTATATATATATATATATATATATATATATATATATATATATATATATATATATATATATATATATATATATATATATATATATATATTTACCAGTGACTGCTAGTACCTGTGTATAGTATACTGCCATCACTTACTTTGGGAAATATAAATAAAAGTATTGAAATCTGCTGTATTGACTCATCAATCATTATAACCTACTTTGGCATGCTTATTTTCCTATGGAAAACAAGCAAAAATCATTAAAACTGACGAAGTGTGTAAGCACATGCATATGTTGAAGCTACACTTATCAGCTTTATCAAGGTCATTTGAGAGATTGTAGCTTACTTAGAAACCACTTGAGATACAGCAGCTTCAGGAAATAATTTCAAGTTTATGGTATCTGACTCGAAAGGGATCGCTAGTTAAGACAAGAGGTACTGCAGGTGTGGGGAGACTTTATTTGGATCTGACACTAAAAGGACACAAGGTAGTATATATTCCAATATCTTTGTCTATTGATTTGCTCCACTGACTACCACAGTATAGAGCACTGGGTCATGGACTTTAATATAAGATACTGAGATTATTGCCACATGTATAGTGCCACTCCTAAAACATTTTTGCTAGGAATAAGGTTAAGTCACTTGAGTTTACCAGTGACTTTTAGTAAGTTACATACTAGGACGGCATCACAAATGTTCCTAAGTAGTCAAGACATTTATTAAAAGTTACCAGCCTAGTGTTTTCTAAAAGCATTTTGTAAGAAATTAGGCTACAGGTTGAGAGGGATGAAACCCTTCTCAATCAGCAACCACAATTTTCTCAGGGTGAAGTCACAAGCAACCCTAAAATTAACCCTTGCTCAACCCTCAGGTAACGTGCCACAGAGCAGTCAGGCTTAACTCAGAGGCAATGTGTAAAGTATTTGTGCAATACTTCAAACAGTAAAACAGTGAAAACACACCCCAAAAGGATCCTTCAACAGGTTAGCAAAATAGAGTACATTTTGATAAATACAACAAGACCAAGGCAGCAAAAATCCAATCAGTAGAACAGGAGATATGATGTTTTTAAAGATTTTCGTGAAAATAGCACCAAAAAGCACAACACACCAACTGTGGATATCTATGTGCACCGGACAGGGACAAATTCACAAGTTCAGGCTGACCGCAATGGAGCACAGACTGCCTACATCGTTGTCGAGCATCCTGTTGACAAGGGTATGTGAGGTGATCCGAAGTCCAATGTCGAGGATGTGTTGCGCAGTCGGGCCAATGCATCAGTTGTGATGCAATGTGGAGTCCGACATCACTGTCAAGGCTGCCATCGATGAGGGATGCGGTAGCCTTCACCAAAGATGCTTTGTGCAACGGCACTGCCTCAGTTCGGATTGGAGTTGCGCCGTGCAGCAAAGTAGATGCATTGGTTCTCCTGAATCCACAGAGGCTGGCAGAGCACCTTAGGCCCACTTCCAAAGAACCCAAAACTGGAGCACACCACTTAGCAAGGTAGACTTACTGATGGCAGAGTTTAGGTGGAGGTGCATGGTTGTTGGAAGCTTGGTATGTCCCTGAGGCTTCAGATCAGGAAGCTAGTAAACTTGCCCTTGGAGTAACTCTGGGGTTCTGGCTCAAGAGATGCAGATCCACTCCTTCTCACCTAGTCAAGAGGGAAAGAGGCAGCAGGTCAGCACAGCAGGGCGGCAGTCCATTCAGGTCAGCAGTTCAAAAGAGTGGCAGGCCTCTAATCAGCACATCAGCCCTTCTTTCTGGCAGAGTATCCACAGGTTCAGAAGTGCACTGAAGAGGTTGGTTATGAGCTCCAATATTTATACCTGGTGCCCTCCCTCTGGAAGGTGGTAGAAGGTTATAGAAATCCCCTTTGAAGTCCCCGGTGGTAGCGCGGTGCGGGCGTTCTAAAGGGTGGGCAGGGCAGCACTGGGGAGGGAGCACGGAAGGGGTTAAGATTTTTTCCATGCGTTCTAGCTTTTTCGTCGATTGAGCAGCCCTGTCTTCGAGGTCTGAAATCCGACCTTCAGCAGTGTCCAGGCGTCAGTCATGGATATCTAATCTGGCCCCAAATGAGTCCAGGCGTTTTTCCAGCACGTCAAACCTGTTGTCGAGCGACTTGAACCCAGCCCTTAGCTCCACAAGTAAATCGGGGTTGGAGGAGGCAGTCTCCAGTACAGCGGTCAAAACCTGGCCACCTTCAGCCATGTTGGTGCTGCGATCTTGTGCTCCTTCTATGGCAACAGGGAACAAGAGCACTCTCATTTTAGGATGCTTTTTGCCCATATCTGTGTGCCCCGAGCCAGGTAAATAGGTCGCCGGAGGCAGCAGCAGCAGGTTCAAAGTAGAGTGTGGGCGCGTCACAATTACCCCAATGTTAGTTCGTAGGCACACCACTGTCGGCCACGTGTGAGGTGAGAGGTACTGGTATAAGAGTACTGAGGCATCCACAAAATGGGAAGGTTGCCTCGGAGGGCTGCAGAAGCTCATGTGGGAGTCGAGTGGCCAGGGATAGGGGGGGAGAGCTCCTCTGCAATGGAGGGGACCAGGTCTGAAAAGTGGAATCAGCTAGGCAGGCCCCAGGTGCTGTGCGCCCAAGATGGCTAACACATGTAGCATGATGAGGGACTTCGAAGTCTCAGCGAGCCCAACAGCTTCCCCCCCTGGGTCGGGATCATCCGTGCCGATTCACACTGCTGCAGCGTGGTGTAGATGGTTCAGATCTCCAACGCAGCAATGTTGCTGGTCAAAGGGCAGGGGCTGCTTGTGGCCGATCGCACAGCGGCGGTCCGCTATACGTGCGTTAATGGGCCAGTGGTGTCACAACAGATCCACCCCCCACGGCCTCCGTGCACAGCCAGACGGCTTCCTCCTTGGCGCACCCGAGGTCCCTGTCTCACCGCAGGCCTACGGGAGCATTGTCTGTGCACGCAGCCCCTGCGGATGCTGATAAGGGGGGCGCTGTGATGGCCGTAAGGGTCTAGAGGTGGGGGGAGCTAGCGACCCACTCACCGCAGTCCGGGTTAAGGCCAGGAGCTTTTCTGCGGTCTCTACCATGGGACACAGGTGCGTTCTTGAGGTCAGCAGAGCGGGAGTCCCAGCAGCCCACGTTGTAGGCTGCAGTTGGCTCCGCCCCTCCAGGTCTCGGAGCTGTTTTCAGCAGGTTGCGGGCGGGTTATGTGGCTAGAAACTACACCATCGCAGCACCGTCGGGAGAGGATCAAACGCCTAGCATTTCAGCATTTTGGCGAGTCATATTTGCCGAGGCAGACGGATTTATGCAGGGCCACCAATCGGAGCTTCAACCCCACATGGCCATCTTGGTCCGCGGCTTGGCCACGCCCCCCTGATAATGTCCTACTTCATGATTTCCCATATCAAAATCTCCGAAGGCACTAGTATTTGTATCAGGCCCTCCTCTGGTCTCCATTTGTCTACTTATCGCCATGGCATTGTCAGTTGCATCCCCTGTCGAATGTGGTAAGTAATCATTGATAGACCTGCACTTCTGAAACAGGCTCTCCTGTATGAAGAAAGTGGAGTTCCTACATGTTGGCACCTCCTGCACAAGGCTTTTACAGGGCTCTATTAGCATGTGGAATGATCCTTATTTGACTCCAGGCTTTGAAAGAAAGGCTCAAATGAGTGCAAATCCGGTGACAGGTATGTTGTTAACTACAGCTTTGCTTGTGAGGAATGCCTACACAATCAGGTTGATGGATTGTGCTAAACGTAGGGCTCTGAAGTATTTTCCGTCCTGTGACTTGACCACTGGTCCTCATATCTGTTGTGAGGTGGAGACAGCTGTCTCCTTCATTGCTTTGCCAATCAATTCCAGTACTATATAGCAGCACTGGCAGAGCTACTGTGGAGAAATCGATCTGGCTTGAAACCTTCTATTTTGAACAGAGGGTCCTGCATATTCTAGAAACCCCTCTTCATCCACCAAAGAGAAAAGCAGGAGGTCAGTTACTAACATTTTGGCCACCTTTTCAGTGCATAAATGGACATTTTGGGTTTTGTGTAATGTGACTCCTTGCTGAACATAAACTTGTTATTTGTTGTTGTGACAACTTTTTATATGAGGAACTGCTGCAAGTGACCTGCTGGCAGCAGATATGCTGGTTGAAAGCTTTGCGGTGAATATATCCCTCTTTTCATTGTGCCATGGCAAAGTTCAATTGGCAATCACTACACACTACAAGCCACAGTCAAAGGGCTGTTTCGCATGACAACATCTTTTTCCTCCTCACCACACCCTCCTTCTGTCAGGTCAACATCTTCTCTTCTCTCACCAGCAGCTATCTTTCTGAGATGCTCTTCCCACACAATTGCATGTTGACTTTTCAGATTGTACAAATAATCAACAAGGTCCACCTTACGTAGAGTTAGTGTATATCCAGGTGTTCATGGAATACACAATATGTGTTAAAATACCCCTCACACACCAAAAGGGCCCTTGGTGTCATGCTTCATCATTTGGGTCTTCCCGCCCCGCTGCGGGACGGGGCAGTGCTGCGACAAGCGACTACGCTGGAGCACCTTTGATTTTTGAGGGTGCTATGTGAGTGAATGGGAGTGAGTGTCAGAAGGGTCAGGGGCGATAATAAATAAGTGATGTTAAAAAATACCTGGCCTAGTGGTAGAAAAAACTTTTTAATAAACACTGGCCGGTATTGTTAAAAAGGTGATGCGGAGAGATAAAGCAGGTTAATGGACTTACTCTCCTGTGCGGGTCAACATGTTTCGGGGCATCAAGCCCCTTCGTCAGGACCGAGGTCAGATCCCCCTGTCACTCACTAATGTTTTACCACAGAAAATAAAGTGTATGTACTGAGAATAATGATCAATGTGTATAGATATAATTTATAAATATACGTGTTCCTGGCTTAGTCAGTAGTGCTGATGTAGTAAGCCTGAAAAGATAAGAGCACACAATTATAAATGCGCGGATCCCAAAGCGCAGGACTACTAGTCACCTGTAAGGGAAAAAAAGGACGAAGACGAAAAAACACATATATAGACTAAGGTACACAGTATCCTAGATTAAGCTGAAACAGTACCCTGTAAGTGAAGTGCTAATTACAAAACAGTACAAACTACAACACATATCTTTAAAGCTACAGAATAGGTTATTTTTCGAAAAAGCATGTATTCAGGCATGGATACATACTCAGGAGGTTTGGAGTCAGTGCCCCATGAGCCAAAACTGGAGCGAAGGGTAATTTTGAGGGTCCAACTGTAAATGAGAAGAAAAAGGGAACGAAGGAAAAGAATGTTTTCTTGTTCTGGGTTGTTGGAAAAAGTGAATGGTTTCTAAACTAAAATTTGTAGTCAAAGCAGTTCTCAGCTATTCCATTCGGCTGTGCCGTACTCACTCAACCCCCAGCACATCGGTGCTTCCTCCTTCATCCGTGGCTTCCGTGTAAATGAGAAGCTGGAAAGGGGCGCGTTTATATGTAGTGGGGTTGATTGAATAATTGAGAGTTAATTGATTAATGGCTCTGACTCGGGACAGGTGTGTCCGAGAAACCGAGTCCAAAGCCTGGTTGCTGCGGCGGCCATTATTAAAGGTCTAGTTTTATTGGATTTCCGTTCATTTTCAAACATTGCCTCTGTTTGCTTTTTAAAATTGCCAATGTATACCGCAGATGTATTATTATGTCCAGTCATTGTTTTACGGCGAGGAACGAAGTTATCGTCCTCGATGGGCTGGGTTTGTTTGAAGAGCGCATGCGTGGTGAAGGATTACTGCTCCGATAGGAGTACGCGTGCGCAATAGAGTTTCTAGATTCAACGCGCATGCGCGCGTAATAGAGTTTCTAGATTCAACGCGCATGTGCGCGTGAAGGGTCCCTGGTTACAGTTAGAGTGCGAAAGGTACTCTTAAAGTAAAATTAGAATATCAAGATTGACACGCATGCGCGCGTAACGGGTCCCAGGTATTATTTGAAAGTGAGAACAGCACTCTTAAAGTTAAAATCAACTACTGGCAATGATTTTAAATTCAGTGTTTTGACAATGTGTTATATCTTGTGTATCTACATAGTTGGACTGATTTCTCCAAAGTCAAGATGCATGTAAAAATAATAAATAGGGGTTCTGGTCTTAATCAAAGGTTTTGGAAGTACAAACTGATAGTATACACAGTGGATAGGGGGGTCTATTCAGATTCTCAACTGGGGCCATGGTATTTCGTCATTTAGGCCTGTCAGATGAGTGCCAAGACGATACACCCAGCGTTGTTCCTTAGATAAGAGGTCCTTGTCGTTACAGAATGCCTCTATGACTGTCCATTTCAAATAATGGATGCTGTGTCCCATTGTCACATAATGTGTCGCCATTCTGGTCGTGGTTTTTTTGCAGCGCACATTGCTGCGGTGTTCACCCATATGGACTTTCACTGGCCTGGTGGTCATGCCTACGTATTCTTTCATGCAGGGGCAGGTGATCAGATAGACCACGTTGCGGCTATTACAATTCGTGGAAGAGCGTTGCTCCCAAGTGGACTGGTTGGAAAAGGTGATGTTTCGGCTTTTTTGCGTGTACTGACAGGACGCACATGAGCCACAAGGGTGGTGTCCACTGACAGCTGTTAGTTTTGGTGGGTCAATATTGACGCGATTCTTAGGTCTTGTATGGACCAACATATCCTTTAAATTCTTACCCCTTCTGTGTGAAAACATGGGTTTTGGGAAGTTTAGTTTACCGCAGTTAAGCATTTTCCAATGTTTGTTTACAATCTTTGTGATACGGTTCGAATTGGTATTGTACGTTGTGACGCAGATAGGGCGTTGATCAGGTTCCTTTTGCACTGTAGGTTCTAACAAGGCCTCCCTGTTATTATTACGAGCTCTTTTTAGGCCTTTGTTGACAACAGTTTTTGGGTAATTTCTGTTCAGTAGTTTACGTTCTAAATCCCCTGCTTGGGTTTTGAAATCTTTGATGTCACTGCAGTTCCGCCGCAGGCGAAGGAATTGCCCATAAGGTAGATTTTCGCGTAGATGTCGCGGGTGAAAACTGCTATAAAGTAACAAACTGTTTTTAGCAGTAGGTTTGAAGTGGGTACATGTTTCTAGTCTTCCATCAATCGGATAGATATTCAAATCGAGGAACACCAGGTTGTCTTTGGAGGCTGTATGAGTGAATTTAAGGAACCGGTCTTGTTGGTTCAACCAGGTCATGAACTGATTGACTGAGTCTTGGTCCCCTCTCCAGATCACTAGCACATCGTCAATGTACCTTTTCCATGTCACCACATGGTTCCTATAGGGGTTTTGGTCGTTGAGGATTTTAGTTGTTTCTAGGTGATGTACGTACAGTCCGGCTAGGCTGGGACCACATGTACTCCCCATGCTAGTGCCTTGTTTCTGTAGATAATACGTACTTTCATACTGAAAAAAGTTTTGCTTCAGAGACAGGGAGATACATTCAAGTACTACCTGTCTTGGTGTGTGGTATTTCCAAGTTGTGGAGAAAAGGACTTCCTCTATTATCTCCAAGGTTTCCTGGTGAGGGAGGCTGGTGTAGAGGCTCTCCACATCTAAACCCAAAAGGAGTTCCTGTTCTGGGTCAAAAAGAACTTCCCTGACCAATTGTAGCACAGCTTTTGTATCCTTCAGATAGGTGTTGGTTGCTTGCACTATAGGTCTAAGGAAAGCGTCGGCGAACTTTGACAGGGGTTCCAGGATTGAATCAATCGCGGATACTATCGGGCGTCCGGGTGGATAGGGGGCGTCCTTATGAATCTTAGGTATAGTGTAAAAATAGGGTGTTTTAGGATTGTCCTGAATGAGGAAGTCACTTTCTTTCTTGGTTAGCCAGTCGTGCGCCCTGGCTTCCTCAATCATTATGAGGATACAGATCCTGACTTCTTCTGTAGGGTCTTCTCTGAGTACCTGGTAGTTACGTCTGTCGTCCAATAGTTTCCTGCATTCTCTGTCATAATTGGCATAGGTCTGTATGACCGTTGCCCCGCCTTTATCGGCTGGCTTAATTACGATATCCTGGTTGTTAGCAAGTTCCTGGAGTGCCACTCTTTCCAATCTGGTAGTGTTTTGGTAGGTATCGCCCGTGTCTGTTGGTAAGTTTTCTAGGTCTCCCATGACTGCTTTCTCAAATGCCAGACGTTCAACTCGTAGAGTAGAGTCTATTGGGGTGAAAGTAGATTTTTTCTTTAGACCTGTGTCAGATTGGTCAGCAGTATCATTGTCAGAGTTCTGAAAAAAGGCTTTCAGCTTTAATTTTCGTTTGAACTCCTTCATCTCTTGACATACTTTAAATGTGTCCATCTTATTGGTTGGTACGAAACCTAACCCTTTGCTCAGGACATTGTCTTGTGCCTGTGTTAATTGGTGGTCGGACAGGTTTACCACTAGGTTCACCGACTGGTTGATGCTGTTTGGCTCCGGGTTGACACACCCGGGGGCACCACTGGTTGTTGGTTCCAGTGGACCTGAGTCCCTTTTCGATTTCTGCCTCTTCGGGGTCCTTGGCGCTGGCCTAAAAAAGGCGGTGGGCCATAGTAGTTGAATGGAGGTGCCTGTTGGTCCCATGGGGGGAACTGGCTACCTATATAGGTTGGCCCCGGTGGATATTGCATGTAGCCTGGGGGTCCTTGCATATAGGGTTGTGGCCCTTGATAGGGTGTCCATCCTCCACCGCCCCGTGGGTACGGTCTTCTGAGGGATGGTGTCCCTCCTCTTGCTCCCTGGTTGCTATTTTTGCTTGAGCTAGAGGTGTTTGAACTTGTATCCGAAAAGTCTGTGTCCTGATCATTGTTGTAGTTTTTGGAGACATAGTCTTTTTTAATATATGGATATATGCGTTCATGAGTGAAACCCTCAGTGTCTTTTTTATGTTTCTTGTATTTGCTTTTTTTCAGGGTAAGTTCAAAATCAGTCATCTCTTGATTGAGTTCTTCAAGTCTCTTTTTAAGGGCTGCAGGTGATAGGTAACTCTTGATCTTCACCTCTAGTTCTGTGATCTCTATTTTGAGTTCTTGTGTAAGTTTAGTCGCTGTTTTTATAATAAGGACTAGCCAGTCCCTAGTACATCTCCAACTTATAACAGACCAGTCCCTCTTGAATTCTAGAACATGGGTGAAAATGAATGGTTCATTCTTTACTACTAGGCCAGGAGGGGCTGTTTTGGATTTGAGGTACTCTGACATTAGTAGGCCATGTAAAGCTGTCTTTATCTGAGTTCTTCTTAAAGTAGCTAGTTCGTCCCAATCACCATCATTTATGCCGGGTTCGGAGTTACTCAACCCTTCAAAAGGGCGTAGGATCGCTAGGATTCTGGCGACTTCGTCGTTGTCAAATGTAAGGCCACCAGCGTCCTCCATGGTGGATAGCTAACAAATTGTGTATGTTGTAACTATGTGTGTAGACTAACTGTGATGTTCGTGAGAAAGTGTATTAATATAGTGAATGAAAAAATAAATAAATGGACAGAAAATTCCGGGTTGGTTATTCTGTCACCATCCAGAAATACTGGTATTCTCAAGAGAGAAAGGAACTCCCACAGCTGCGCGCCGTCTGAAGAGAAAGAAAATATCAACAAGGGGGGGGGGGAGTGAAGAGGTGGTGCTAAACAATACCAAGGTGGGCGCATCCTCTTCTCCTTAAAGTACAAATAATCAACAAGGTCCACCTTACGTAGAGTTAGTGTATATCCAGGTGTTCATGGAATACACAATATGTGTTAAAATACGTATTATCTACAGAAACACGGCACTAGCATGGGGAGTACATGTGCCCCCAGCCTAGCCGGACTGTACGTACATCACCTAGAAACAACTAAAATCCTCAACGACCAAAACCCCTATAGGAACCATGTGGTGAGATGGAAAAGGTACATTGACGATGTGCTAGTGATCTGGAGAGGGGACCAAGACTCAGTCAATCAGTTCATGACCTGGTTGAACCAACAAGACCGGTCCCTTAAATTCACTCACACAGCCTCCAAAGAGAACCTGGTGTTCCTCGATTTGAATATCTATCCGATTGATGGAAGACTAGAAACATGTACCCACTTCAAACCTACTGCTAAAAACAGTTTGTTACTTTATAGCAGTTTTCACCCGCGACATCTACACGAAAATCTACCCTATGGGCAATTCCTTCGCCTGCGGCGGAACTGCAGTGACATCAAAGATTTCAAAACCCAAGCAGGGGATTTAGAACGTAAACTACTGAACAGAAATTACCCAAAAACTGTTGTCAACAAAGGCCTAAAAAGAGCTCGTAATAATAACAGGGAGGCCTTGTTAGAACCTACAGTGCAAAAGGAACCTGATGAATGCCCTATCTGCGTCACAACGTACAATACCAATTCGAACCGTATCACAAAGATTGTAAACAAACATTGGAAATTGCTTAACTGCGGTAAACTAAACTTCCCAAAACCCATGTTTTCACACAGAAGGGGTAAGAATTTAAAGGATATGTTGGTCCATACAAGACCTAAGAATCGCGTCAATATTGACCCACCAAAACTAACAGCTGTCAGTGGACACCACCCTTGTGGCTCATGTGCGTCCTGTCAGTACACGCAAAAAAGCCGAAACATCACCTTTTCCAACCAGTCCACTTGGGAGCAACGCTCTTCCACGAATTGTAATAGCCGCAACGTGGTCTATCTGATCACCTGCCCCTGCATGAAAGAATACGTAGGCATGACCACCAGGCCAGTGAAAGTCCGTATGGGTGAACACCGCAGCAATGTGCGCTGCAAAAAAACCACGACCAGAATGGCGACACATTATGTGACAATGGGACACAGCATCCATGATTTGAAATGGACAGTCATAGAGGCGTTCTGTAACGACAAGGACCTCTTATCTAAGGAACAACGCTGGGTGTATCGTCTTGGCACTCATCTGACAGGCCTAAATGACGAAATACCATGGCCCCAGTTGAGAATCTGAATAGACCCCCCTATCCACTGTGTATACTATCAGTTTGTACTTCCAAAACCTTTGATTAAGACCAGAACCCCTATTTATTATTTTTACATGCATCTTGACTTTGGAGAAATCAGTCCAACTATGTAGATACACGAGATATAACACATTGTCAAAACACTGAATTTAAATTAATTGCCAGTAGTTGATTTTAACTTTAAGAGTGCTGTTGTCACTGTCAAATAATACCTGGGACCCGTTACGCGCGCATGCGCGTCAATCTTGATATTCTAATTTTACTTTAAGAGTACCTTTCGCACTCTAACTGTAACCAGGGACCCTTCACGCGCACATGCGCGTTGAATCTAGAAACTCTATTACGTGCGCATGCGCGTTGAATCTAGAAACTCTATTGCGCATGCGTACTCCTATCGGAGCAGTAATCCTTCACCGCGCATGCGCTCTTCAAACAAACCCAGCCCATCGAGGACGATAACTTCGTTCCTCGCCGTAAAACAATGACTGGACATAATAATACATCTGCGGTATACATCGGCAATTTAAAAAAATGGAATAGCTGAGAACTGCTTTGACTAAAAATTTTAGCTTAGAAACCATTCACTTTTTTCCAACAACCCAGAACAAGAAAACATTATTTTCCTTCGTTCCCTTCTTCTTCCCATTTACAATTGGACCCTCAAAATTACCCTTCGCTCCAGTTTTGGCTCATGGGGCACTGACTCCAAACCTCCTGAGTATGTATCCATGCCTGAATACATGCTTTTTCGAAAAATAACCTATTGTGTAGCTTTAAAGATATGTGTTGTAGTTTGTACTGTTTTGTAATTAACACTTCACTTACAGGGTACTGTTCCAGCTTAATCTAGGATACTGTGTACTTTAGTCTATATATGTGTTTTTTCGTCTTCGTCCTTTTTTTCCCTTACAGGTGACTAGTAGTCCTGCGCTTTGGGATCCGCGCATTTATAATTGTGTGCTCTTATCTTTTCAGGCTTACTACATCAGCACTACTGACTAAGCCAGGAACACGTATATTTATAAATTATATCTATACACATTGATCATTATTCTCAGTACATACACTTTATTTTCTGTGGTAAAACATTAGTGAGTGACAGGGGGATCTGATCCCGGTCCTGACGAAGGGGCTTGATGCCCCGAAACATGTTGACCCGCACAGGAGAGTAAGTCCATTAACCTGCTTTATCTCTCCGCATCACCTTTTTAACAATACCAGCCAGTGTTTATTAAAAAGTTTTTTCTACCACTAGGCCAGGTATTTTTTAACATCACTTATTTATTATCGCCCCTGACCCTTCTGACACTCACTCCCATTCACTCACATAGCACCCTCAAAAATCAAAGGTGCTCCAGCGTAGTCGCTTGTCGCAGCACTGCCCCTTCCCGCAGCGGGGCGGGAAGACCTCAATGATGAAGCATGACACCAAGGGCCCTTTTGGTGTGTGAGGGGTATTTTAACACATATTGTGTATTCCATGAACACCTGGATATACACTAACTCTACGTAAGGTGGACCTTGTTGATTATTTGTACTTTCAGGAGAGGAGGATGCGCCCACCTTGGTGTTGTTTAGCACCACCTCTTCACTCCCCCCCTTGTTGATATTTTCTTTCGACTTTTCAGATTGGACAGTTTGCCACAAGTAGCCTAAGGTCCACTTGGCTTAACATGATGCACTGGTTTGCGGCATAGTAAGCATACTACAATATGCTCTTCATACGACCTAATTTTAAAGAAGCCTCAAACTGGGGAGGAGAGATTTCAGATTGACTCAATGCCGAAAGAACTTCTTGGGGTGGAGCGAGGCGGTTGTATTAACATTTCTCTAGGACAGGCAGTGATTGCGGTAGAGGTGGTGGTGGTTGATGTAGGTTTTCGGTTTCTTGAGTGATGGAAGCAGATTATATAGGTGGTATTGTATTATTCAGAGTGAGATTCTTTTCCCTTGCTCTCATGCTGGGTGTGTGGTCGAATCCATATCAAGCTCATCTGAAGAAGGGGTTCAGAGAAAACAGGAAGTGCAGCCGATATGTCCATTGGAACGCTGCGTAGACAGAAAAAGAATAAGGGCTTAATGCCACTGGTCGCACTGAAATTTCTCCTCCTCACTGGCCACTTTTATTCCTGAAACCTCATTTTTTGGGTCATTTTATTTACTTCCTGTAGAGTCAGCATCGCAAGCAGAAGCACAGAGAGGGCTCTGTACTCCTGTGTCAGCTAAGTCACAGACTTTTCTCCATGTTAGTGAGTATACTCTTGTGTACCTGCAGGTAATACAATGTAAGAAGGGAGAGACTTGGTAATTCTTTTCAATTCAATTCGTCATAAATAGCAGCCATCATCATCATAACAATATATTTTTTAATTATTATATTAATATAAACATACCTAGTATTCCTCCAGGGCCCCATGTGGGCCAAATGAGTGTCAGGGGCAGGCAAAAATTTAACTGATTATAATAAGAATACCTGATGTCCCTTGAGGACCCATGGGTCTACTATTTTACACGTTACTTAATAAATAAATAGTGTCCATCCAGGGCTAATAGGGCCGTAATGGGAGAGAAAGGGCAGGAAAAATGTGAAACATTATTATAAAATAATCATGTGTCCCTTCGGGGGCCATAGGATCCTCATTGAATGCAGAAGGGACACGCATAATCCAATAAATCAATTTAGAAACATCTGGTGTCTGTTAAGGGTCCATGGATCCCCTATGGGAGGCAGGGCGGGCAAACATTGAATACAATAATAAATAAACAGCTGGCCTCCTTCTATGGCAAAAACAAATTCATTATTATAAAAATACTCGCTGTTGCTCCATGGTCCATTGGACCTACGGTAGACTAGGCCTTCGTGGTACGTCGTTAAACACAGAACTCTTGGGGCTTGATCACGAGTCTGTTGGTCCACAGACGGGGGTGGTGGTCTCCTGACCGCCCTCTTACAATTAGGGTGGTCAGACCATCATTGCCCAGCCGCAGCCTCCAGGGCATCGCTGCTCCCTGGCGGTGGGCAGGCGGTGTAGAGGCAGCAAAATGCTTGGCGGCCCGCCGGGATCCTGCCAAGCATATTACAAATTTCCTCTCCACCATGGTTTTTTTTCATGGCATTTCATCCTCCATGAAAACCGTGGCGAAGAGGACACAAAGGGGGTCCTTCAGGGCACCCTGGTACCTCATGCCAGGTGGAGGCACACAGGGGGCATAAAATGTGCCCCCCTGTGTGCATGCAACACAGTTTGTGCAAGGTGCAGGAACTGTTTTTGGCGTTCCCATTGCAGTGCCCATTTTCTGAGGCACTGCCATAGGAGCGTAAAGAACATGCCCGCCAAATACGAACAACTCTTCTAACTTGGCGGGTGGCCCAACCACGGGTTTTGCAGTGCACTGGCGAAGCGGACCCGGTGCCGCACCCCCAAATTCGTAATCAGGCCCTTAGTGGTTTAGTGTGACATTATGAGTAGTGCATTAGGCGGAGTTATATTTATGCTGCTTGCGATAACAATGTTCTTGTTTCACGGCCTTGCATGCATCCATGCATACATCCATCCTGCCATCCTTCTAGCTTTTTGTCCCCACCAAATATACAGATTTTAAAAAGTACATTGCTTTTTTACAGTTTTTTAAGTTGTGTTTGCCTTATGAGATGATTGCATGCATTTCTTGTAAGATGTCAATTTGTCATTTAATAGTTAAAAGCAGCTAAGGATTTAGAGAACTAGTTTGAAATTTCATATTTTTTGGGCCCCTGTTCCATTTGCCTGTTGCTTCAGTCTGCAGACTCACTGAAGAGGAAGAGCATTTGAGATGCAGAAATAATTGCTTGAGAAGATGAGACATAATAGGCTTAGCCAGGGTACCTCCTAAAGTATGGGTAATTTGAGATGACCAATTTGTAAGTCATGCCAGGGAGAGTTTGTTAATTTTACACAGCTTTTAACAGATTACTACGTTTTACGGGATCCATGATAGCCAGATGTCTTAGTTCCTAAAGTCTGTACTTTCTTTAAGTTTCTCCATGTTCATAGATAAATATGAAAGACATTTATCTAAATCAATATTGCATATCGAAGTTGTATAAATTGGACCACTTTAAAGAATGTTTGCACATACAACACACATTGGTAAAAAAAATTGCATTTTGTGTAGTAAAAAGATGTTAACTGTGATTCATACAGTAAGAAAGAAGTACAGCATAGGAAGCAAACAATCAAGCATTTTAACACACAAAACTGGTGCAACATAGGCAATAGTTTAAACTTGTCTTGCAGATAGCAAGGCAGAGCATGTGCAGTACTATTCACCCATCCACAATAAAACAGACACACAAACATATGCAAGAATAATTAAAAGAATAAATATAGAAGAAACAAAACTGCCACTGCCTCAATGTTGCGGGTATATGCTTGCAATAAAAAAGATAGGTAAAACATTTGCACATAGCAGCAGGACGCCATCAAAAAATGCTATTGGGTGTATATACTGAGGGTAATAAGAACACACTCATAAAGACTTAGGGGCCGATTAGGATGGCGGACGGACTTGCGTCCGTCCGCCATCCCAGAGGTGGAGGGACCGTCCGCATGGGCTGCGGCGGTCCCTCCGTGCAAATTAGGATGCGACCGCCACCCTGGCGGTCACATCCTGGATATTTAACATTGCGGCGGGTGCTGCTTCAAGCAGCACCCGCCGCAATGTTAAAAGTGCATGTTTAACATTTACATGCACAAAGCGGCAGGCACCGCGCGGTGCCTGCCGCTTTGTGCATGTAAATACTGGGGGGTACCATAGGTACCCCCCATGTGCACCCCCCACCCGCCTACACCCTGGCGGCCCGCAACGGGCCCCCAAATTCAAAAGTACACATGCTTTTCCACGGCTGAAAAACCGCCGCGGAAAAGCATGTTTATAAATGCATCCTAATTTGGCTGGCGGTGTAGACACTGCCAGCCAAATGAGAGCTTTTCCGCCGCGGTTGTAATCCGACCGCGTCGGAAAAGCAGCGGACAGAAACCAAGACCCACCAGCCATCGTAATGCAGGGGTGGGTCTTTGGTGACTCCGCAGAGGATTTTCCGCCTCCTCCGGGCCGGAGGTGGCTTCCGCCGGCCCGGAGGAGGCGGAAAATCCTCCATCCTAATCGGCCCCTTATTGTCTGTAATTTGCTTTTCACAATAAGTATGTCAGTCTATTGACTTTCTCACAACCTTTCATTATAAATTGTTCAGACCTCTGGCATCTTATACAACTTTTCTCAAATAACCACTCAGGGATGAAGGCTTTAGCAAGGGCTTGTCATCATATCCAACTCAGGCCTACTGTATTGAGCATAAGCTTGTCCACAGGCAAGACATCAGCGAAACAGTCATACAAAAAATGTGTTCACAATCACAGTTGGCAAAACAATATACAACCCCTCCTAGGAGGGTGTAAAATGGATTATCACAGTGGATATTTAATTCCAGTGTTTATTAGAGGGAGTAAAGGCACCATGGTCCGTACCTACGAATGCCGTTTGTGATTTTGGGTATCTGACATCATTTTCCCGCGAAGCCAATCAGGCCTATAGCTTTTATCAATGACTTGTCACCATACAAATTCAAGTCTACTGTATTGAGCATAAGCTTTTCCTCAAGGCAGCCATCAAGAACCCAGTCATAATATTACAAATATGTACAACATTACATTTGGCAAACCAATATACAGCACCTCCGAAGAGGTCTCAACTGCCTCTAACAGGGCAAATCTTCTGCCCTCAGGTATTGTAATTTGGGTTACCAACATCAAACCGCTTCACTCCTGTGGTAATCCGTGAGCTTTCATACTGCGAAATTCTTGTCTGCCTTTAAAAAACAATAATAATAATCATCATCATCACCACCTCTGTCAGAGTCAACAAGGGAATCTGCCCAATAGCGGCTGGTAATTATTTCCTCTATTTGTCGGGTGAAAAGGAAAAGAATTGTCCTACCATCAGATCAGAGTTCCCACACTTTCTAGATCTTGTCGAGTAGAGTGCTGCACTCTCTGTTGGAAAAATGTGTTGTCAGATTTGGGTTGGCTAACGTTCTATTCCCTACCACTGATTGGCTTCAGTCTCCTTCTCATTTGCTCACTGGCGTAACGAAAAGTGAGGGGACCTCCCTGCACGGTACTTAGGGGGGCCCCCTCCGGGCTCAATCAGGAGCTCTCCTGGCCAGAGTTCAGTGCCGAGGGGGCCCCTTGGAGCTAGTGGCCCCCCTCGCACCGCATAGGCTACAGGGGCCTGTGTTACGCCCCTGCATTTCCTTGTTTCCTATTTTTTAACTTCTGTGGGGTTTAAATCCTCTTTGTGCACTTGTCCCTCTCCTGGAGCATAGATGCATTACATGTGTCCTTTCCCTGCTCACTTTTCAGGTGCTACTTTTTCTTTTTGGTTAGTGCATGTTTTTTCCCAACTGTCTCCCTCATGTACCACCCACTGTGCTTGTTATGGTTCTTCTCTAGCTATGTGTTTCCCTCCGCCCCCTGTGATTCGTTCACCGGTGTGTGTTTCTCTCCTCCGTGTAGCTTCTTCATCGTGTGCTTCTCACCCTCAGTGCAACATTGTGCTCTCTCTCATCTGTTTGCTTCCCCTGCTTCACGTTCTCCTCTCTCTCTTTGCATCCATCCCTCACGCCCCTGCCATGTTATGTCCTTCCACCTTGCAACTGTGTTGCTTCTCCTTCCCTTCTGTTGCTTCCCCACCCCTCCCTCCAGGCTTCCTACTTCTCATGTTGCTTCCCTCCACCCGTTCACGTAACTTTTTTTTCTCTTTGTTTACTGATTTAACTTCGATTAGTAAATGAACCCGTTTACCACGGCGGCAATTCCGCCATGGTTCGGCGGGTTTAATGAGTGAGCGGGGCGTCGTCGCCAACGGATATGCGCAGCACTACGAAGGTAGTGCGTGAGACGGCCGTTGACCGACAGAAGCACGCAACGGGTTAAGTGTCAATTTGAACCTCACTACCCTAACCAAAGAGGTCACTGTTAGCATGTTTCCAAAAAATATATATAGAACTTACTCCCCGGTTGCCCCTTCCCCCATGCCAAGTATGATACCTTCATTGACTCCAGATGTTTTAGCCAGTAGCACTGTGCATGTTGCATCTTCCTAGCCACAGCAGGGCATATTTACAAGCCCCATGCGCCGCCGTTGCATCACTTTTTTTGATGCACCTGCGGCGCAGTGTGGTGCTCCATATTTTCAAAGCCACGTAAAGTGATCATGCATGACTTTTCGTGGCCTTGTAAATATGGCCCCTTTTCACGTAGCTCTTTGCATGAAAGGGGCGTTCCATGGGTGTTGCCGTGGGTCTTCCCATGCAACACCAATGGATTCTGCCGTATTCCCAGATTTACAACATTTCGTAAATCTGGGAATGCAATCCTACGCCTCCCCTAGGGAGGCGTAAGGATGCACTATTAGGAGAAATACTTATAGAAAACGCCTCATGTGATTGTTTTTGTGCAGAAAGGTGTCCCTTCCTGCACAAAAACAATCTCATCTAAAAAGCAGATACCCTTGCACCATGTCGCCAGGGTGCCTGCTTTGGCGCATGGCAGCCAATTGTGCACCAGCGCAAAGGAAAGCACAGGGATGCAACATATTGTTGTAAATATTTCACATCCCTGTGCTACGAAAGTGACACAGCGTGGTGCAGCCAAATGGCCTGGGGTACCTTGCAGCTTCACATTCTTGTAAATAAGGTCCTGCATATTTAGGAATAACAAACTACTTATAAAGAATGTAAAGTGCTGTTTCTAAAAAAGCCCGGCTGAAAGTGATACACGATTTTAATCTTTTACTTAGTATTTTCTTACTTATTTATGTTAATGATCGGTCAAGAGCACAAATGTACTTCCTGCTTTCCCGCACAATGGGCCCGATGTAGGTAATCCCAGATTACCGATTCTTAAATACCGAATCATACCGATTCGGTATTTAAGAACAGGCAAATGGGATGTAGGTAATTTTACCGAACAAATTACCGAATCTGTAAGTTTCGTAAAGTTTCCGAGGAATGAATGCCATAGGAATGAATGCCAATTACCGAATCGGTATTTACCGATTCGGTAAAAGGGGGAAACATTGAAGGGTGGCAGGGTGTCACTTTGACACCCTGTTGCACCCCTCAATTGTGTATGGGTGCACATGTTGCAGACATACATGCCCGAAGGGCATGTATGTCTGCAACATGGCACTGTTGGAAAAGCAAAAAAAAATGCTTTTTCCAAGGTTTTCATTATTTACCACCAACTTGTAGTTGGTGGTAAATAACGAATCCTAAAAGGGGAAAAGCACTCATTTGAGTGCTCCCTACATAGCAAAATCGGTAATTTACCGATTCTGTATTTTAAGGAATTGGTAATTTACCGATTCCTTAAAATACCGATATGGTAACTTACCGAATCAGTAAAATGCCCACCTACATCTCATTTTCGGTAACGGCCGAAATTACAGAATTTCGGCCGTTACCGACCGGTATTTGCCTACCTACATCTGGCTCGATTTACCTACTCTTAAATACCGAATCATACCGATTCGGTAATTAAAAGTAGGTAAATGGGAAGTAGGTAATTTCTCTTTTTAAATCGGTATTTTCGGCCGTTACCGACCCGTATTTGGATACCTACATCTGGGCCAATGTCTCTAAAAGCAACGTTTTCAAGTTCTCAGTTCAAGTTATCAGATTTACGTTGTATCTTCTGGACTGGCTGTTGGAATGACATACAACATGTTTTGTTAAAGTGCCTAAAGTATAACAACCAAAGTAACAGGTATTAAGAGGTCAATACTTAACACACATGAAGTTTATGATAGACATACTGCACTGCTTTGATGGAAATGAGATTGTCCTGATGCTTTAGGAACAGGAGCTACGGACACGTACGCCATGCATTAATGACGGAAAAAAGTTTTAAAATATGCACATTTTTATAAAATAATGTAATTCAAATTGATTCATTCTCTCGCTGGTGGTCCATGATTAACGGTGATATTTTAGCTCATATCCCACGGGGTGTTTCAAACAGTTCATACTAAAAAGTGATGCCTGCCTCTGTGCAGTGCTCAATTTGAGCCGGTGGTGTCTGATACTCAGCACCGGCAATGAATCATCATCGCTGGCTCTTTCATGTGCACCAGTTGAGGACGCATTCATTTATTGGGGAGATTAAGTGATTTGCCCAGAATCGCAGGATGTTGAACCGGCGCCAAGACTCGAACCTGATAGCCCAGTTTCAAGGTGGGCAGCTCTGGTCATTACGCCTCATCCCACCCCACTTTCACGGTTAGTAGCTGCTTCTGTTTTAGGCTGCGCTAACAGGAGGAATGGGCTTGTGCAGGCTGCCTTCTGATGAGAGCCCCAGCACTTATTTTATCACAAAGTAACCACTGCCTTCATGAGAGCTCTGCATACAGCCGCTTCAAATGGCATAAGGTGCTGCACTTGCACAAGCGTTCCATCACATGGGAGGATGTTCACACATACACATCTTACACAACTGTAGCAACATAAAGCAAGAATACACTTGTCGCTCATGATGGACCTGTGTTTCTATGCTTTCTTTGCCTGATACATATAGTGCAGTGTGTAACAGAATTATTTAGGGCGCCATTGTGCTTTGCCTCTGCTTGACCACAGCTGCATGGTTACACCGAGCTTCCTTTAACAGATAGATTCCTGTTAGCACATCTCCTAATCACCCCTATTATTATTTTTTCTTATTTCAACATGTTTTTTGTTGATTTTTTTTTTCTTTACACATATAGTCGTCATTGCTTCGTCAGTACAGGGTGGCAGCCCAAACTGGCTGTGTTGTTGATAATACAGTTATACAGTATGTATGTTTGGCTGTCCCCCTATCCACTGTCCCACTAAGAGAATAGGAATGAGTGAGAGGGGAAAGGACAGAGATTGAGGAAGAGAGAAGAGACGATAGTATACCAGAAGTTTACTTCCTTCTCGCTAGTGTTTTGATCTTGTGGAGTTGTATTTTGGAGCCCTTTGGGTCCTTTTGTTAGTTCTACTCGTGGTAATTCGTAGTGGTCTAGGAGCTCGTCCAAGGACGCCCACATTCCCCTGGTGGATTTCCTCCATGGTGAATTTCGCAGGGCAGTATTGTCAGCGCCTCTGAGGTACGTCACCCTTTTGAGCCAATCCTTGAAAGTTGCTTTGGATGTATCTTTCCATTTGGTGAGAACTATTTTAGCTTCCGCTGTTAGTAGGAGATCCAACAGGTCTCTGTTTTGTTGTGAATCTAGCTCTGTTGTCATGAACGCGGTGGTAAGGGTAGAGAAGTCTGATTTTAGTGTCCACCCTAATATTTTATTTATGAAGGTGAATATTTTCTCCCAGAATTTTTATACTTTGGGACAATAATAGATAAGGTGTGCCAGGTCCCCCTTTTCTTTGTCGCAATTCCAGCACCGGTCATTTTCCCTGAGGCCCAGTTTCGTCAGGCGTGCCGGGGTCCAGTAAGGTTTGTGTAGGAGCCTGAATTTTGTCTGTGCTAATACTGGGGTGATTTTGTTTTGCGAGGGAGAGGCCCTGAGGAGATGGAGTTCTTTCTCGCTGAGTGTGGAACCAAGTTTTTTCCCCAGTATATGTTTGTTTTGTCATTGGTTTTCGTGGAGCTGGGGCGTAGTAGCTTGTAGAGATGTGATACCTGATGACCTATTCTATTGAGATTCATCATGTACTGGATGATCGAAGTCTTGTGCTTTGCTAGTTTTGCTTTAGTCAGGGCTGTTCTGATTTTAAGGAAGTTGTACAGTTCTATGTCTAGTAGTTTATGCTTTGTTTTTAGCATGGACAAGGTGGCGGGGTTCCACCCCTCTTACAGCTGCGCTGGGTAGGAGATACCTAGTCTTTTCCATGTATCTATGGATAGAGGTTTCCACCTGTACTTAATCTTTGTGTTTGCCCACAGTGATTCCCACATTGAGTTTTTTACGCTGTGCTCAATTTTTTGGTCTATTTTAAGTATGGCATTTTTGGTGTTTTTGAGTATTGGGTTTGCTGCCTGTGTCTGTTTGGTGGCTCTGAGGAGTGCTATTGGCTCCAGGTTATTTAGGATGGCTCTCTGAATTGTAAGCCAAACTGGTGTGTACTCCTGGCTAGGCAGGATCCAGTCGGCCCCCTGTTTCGCTATTATATTACTGTTAAGAACTAACATCCATGGGGGACAATTTTCACCGTCATGTGTGATACTATCACCCAGTCCAGATTACAAAATACAACTCCCAGAATGCAAGGTTCTATTGACTAGAAAGAAATCAAAGACTGGCGGCAAGTGCCACATAACATTGGAACTTTTTTTTATTTTCCTATATTTCCTTCATTTACACAAATGCCCTTCTTTTTTGACCACACAGTGAGGCCAGTTCGAAAAGCATTTGTAAGTATGGGAAATAGTTCTACAGAAGTACTCTTTTACCTACACTCTCATGCCTTTGTGAATTGACCGCTGCACGTCTAACCCCATATCTGTAAAACTGTAGAGTGCATACTACCCTCTACTATATGTATATTCCTATTTTAGATATGTTGGGACTAATTAACAAAGGCATGTACTAGTACGTCATAGAGTAATACAAAAATACTACTTTACTCACTCCAAAAATCCCTCATGCATAGCCCTAAGTGGCTCTAACTTTCAAGTTGTTCCCTATCAGTGTAAGGCATAAGCAGCTCATGCGCACCTGTTTGTTTTCTTAAATTCTTGGATGTGGGGATTTGAGAATAAAACCTGGACTAGGTAATCAATTTACTTGCGTCTAACGTGGAACAACTTGCGAGCTGTCTAAGTAGGCTGGTGATGGGGCACTACCTTTCTGCCATGTTGGAAGTTATAGAGTGCTGTGCTTAGTGCAAATTATGGAGCAAATTTAGGTTCACAGGGAGTTCTCTGATGAATCTTTAGTTCTGATTGAGGCTAACATAAAAATGTAATATATTTCAATAATGTGAAGCATGTTAGTCTCCACAAGTAAGACAGAGTGGTTATTTTTAAACCCATAGAGGTTTAATAAAGGATTTCATCAATTAGTTGTAAATCAATTTTCAATACATGACTGGATTAGTCAATACATTTACAAGCAATCCTAAGATCATAAAACAAAAACAAACTATTACAAAGTTGTCTCAAAATTAAAGTCAAGCAAGATCAGTTCTCCCATTAAGACAGCACTCTAGTCTCATATTAAGGGAAAGTTTATTTTAGTAAGTCAGGAAACAATGGCTATGAATTCTTCTCTACATTGCATTAGTTTAAATCATACACTTCTAACAGTTGTATACACCTACATATAGTTTCCACACAAAAGAGCTATCAGGTTAAGGCACAAGCAGCTAACATAAACTCATTACTTTCTCTACCGACTGCACAATGAGGCTGCTCTAAATTAAAGCTTGCAGTTATCAGCAACATAACTTGTTACATAGAGCCAAGCTGTTCTCTGCCGATGCAGGTGCAACAGCTTGTTAACACATTCTACAAGAGTTATTTATAAGAAAATATTTCACATGAGAACAGACACATCGACATAATATATGTGGAGTCCACTTCTCCTGGAATAAAAAGAAACATTAGAAAAGCAAGAGGGCAGGCAGATGGTAGCCATTTTAAAAATATGGCCTACATTAGCTATGGTCAATCTAAACATGAAAAAACACTCCCGGTACATTTTTGTGTTACATGTTAACGTTGATGTGAATGTAAACTGTTCATGTGAGAAATGGGATTTCTGGTTGGCTAAGGCTTGCGCCAAAGCCAGGCAGAAACCACCACTCTAGTCAAGGCAAAGGAGTTAGACGCTGAAGATAACCCCTGCTCATACCCTTGGTAGCTTGACACGAGCAGTCAGGCATATCCCAGAGGCCTTGTGTAAAGCATTTGCACAAGCACACAGCAACAACATACCAGGCACATCACAAAAGGAACTCCACACAAGGCTATATCAAAAATGGCCTTTGTATTCTCGTAACACATTAGAATAGTAATCACATAATATACATTGTGCCATCTGGCACTAGGTAATATTCACAAGGGATTATATACACCTGACAGGGACCACTGGACCACTGTCAGAACCATCACAAAGGGAACTTAGTAAAAGTAAGACATATCATAAACGTGCAACCAGTAATCACTAGTAACCACTGTACTCAGCACCATCCTGTAACATAAACCATATTATGCAGAGCATCACATTAGGCGCAAAATACATTATACGCCAACCTCATCAGTCTAACATTTTAGACCCTAACCTCCTAAGCATCACTCACATTAGGGGTATACTCGCAGTAGGAAATAACCTTAACAGCATAAACACATTATGCACATAATCTCATCCCCAAAACGCATTTAGAGGCATGAATCATAGTAAAGAATCACATTTCCTAACATCACATACATCTCTGACCCCCGTGGCCTACTGGCCTTCTCTAAGGGGCTCAAATGCCCTATGTCCAGCAAAGTCAGGGTTTGTGGCTGCCCGTGCAGCCACATCACAAGGTGTGCCATGGGTAGACCTAAACGGTGCAGCTGACGCTAATTGCCGTGCAGCTGTGAACATCAAATGGGCCTGGGCACTCACTATGCCCTCTGAGTACGATGCACTGGTGCGGCGCAGCTGAGTACCCACCAAGTGAAGGGGCTTTGGCACCTCTGTGCCTCTGCAAATCGACTTGCCCCATCGTTGCAGTTGCCCACTGTCAAGCAGGGCAACTGTGATTATCGCTACAATGATGCCCGGCACCACGGTGCCCTCTGGGCCCCAACGGGCTTTTAAATAAACTTGCTCCCTAGCGGGTCCACTCAGGAAATAGGCTTTGACACTGGCACCAGCTTGGGTATGCACTGGGGGACCGGGGGTGCATCTCACCTCCTCCTTTGTCAGCAACCCCAAGCCCCATGCACGGGCTCTTCTCCCGCTGTCCTTCTCTGGCTCTGCATGCGGGCAGGCTGCAAGTCACATGCCGCAAAGAAAAAACCTGGCCTGGATAACCTCCTCAGACATGGACCTTGGAAACGTAAATCTAATCCTGACTAGTTTTGACTCCCAAGATAAAATGCTTCCTCTTGGTACTCCTACTAGTCTTTAGAATCACTGCTGAATCCAGTGAAATTGGCTTTGAAGTCATATTTTAGGTCAGAAATGGCGAGTTATTTCAAGCTTGTGCTACCTGACAAGTTGTGTCTGGGGGGGGGGGGGCGTTATTTTTACTGTGCCAATTTTATTGACCCCCTGTAACAAAAGCAGCTGCAGTGTTTTCCACACGCCGCCCCCTTTCCCCCCCACCCACCGTCGGTCCAACTGAATTTCCAAGGCCAACTTGCGTTGCCACTCCGGCCCTGATTATGCGAATACACTGTGGAGGCAAGGTGGTTCAAATTTCTTTGAAAGGAGAAGGCTGATATGATTGGCTGGTGCTTCACTTTGAATAGAAACTCTCTTTTTTTTCTTTTGAAAAAGGAAATGTACAATTATTACACACACATCACTCAATACTACACAATAATTTACAAATGAACATACGGCTAGTTGAAATACCTTTTGAAGACATGGCATTATCACCTCTGACCCCCTAAAGAGGTCATACAACCACATCAATTAAGTACCTAGACTTGGTCAAAGGTTCAAGATCAATGAACCACATCTCAAAATATCTTCATTTTAGGAGAAAATGCTGCTATCAACAATAACCATGAATTAATACGCTTATTACTGATAATAAAGCATATACATTTTGATCAGTAATCACTGTCAATGTTTTTGTCTCAATTAAGCATTTCTTTTTTTAAATTCTTTTTATAACCAGTATACAGTCATCATTAGCAGGTTACAGGGTGAATCACATCTGGTAATAGCTTTTAGTACATTGTTATAACTGTGATTATGGTTAGGAGAGAAGAATAGTCTTGAGGGTAGATCTGAAAGCATATAGCTAAATCCTTCTATTGTTTCAATTAACAACAGGAGCTATGAAACAAATACGAATACCTTTTACACTTTCTACATGTGTATTTCTTACTTTCTTGTCATGAGAGTGCATTTTTTGTTTGATGTGTTAATGGTAGGTGACTCAAACACACATGAGGAAGGTTTAATTTACTTTGTTTTCTTGTTTTCTACAAAAGGAGATGAATTCCTTTCACGGTTATTGTGAGTCACTAGAGCAATAGTGTAGCAAAGTAGTTTACTTTGTAACACTACAAAATGAAATGACATCGTGTGTTTTTAAGTGTCACCTGAAAAACAGCTTAAACTGGTTTTGTCGAAGACTTATGGTCAACAATAAATATACACACAGAGGGTTTTGGGTCAGACATTTGCTCATGATTGGTTGGCTACATGTATAGCTCAGTTCCTTGCTCCATATTTCTCTCTATTCTTCTGTTTGTCCCACTCTTGGGCCATTTCATCTTCTCATAATTTCTAATTGGATGACTTGCATCCTTCTACTGCTAAAGGGAGTACTTTGTATTTTTCTGTCTTTCAGCACTCCGTGGGCATGCATCACTTTCCTCCCTCTTTCTCCTCTCCCTTCAAATCCCCATCACACCACCACTTGTGTGTTGTTAGTTTTAAAAAAAATGTGCATATGTTCCTATTTATTTGCTTGTGCAAGAGCCTAAAAGTTGCACACTGCTGCCTATCCACTTGCTTTCCCGCTCCCTTCCCCAATCATTGCTCCTCGCTCCTCACCTCCTCTTTGTTTTACTTTTTTAATTCACACTTCTTCCTCGCAGTGTTCTTTTTTCTTGTAGTGCCCAAGCGCACATTTTTTTGTTTTTAATTTACTGTTCAAAAATGGCTGTCGGCCATCTTGGAATAGTCACTTAAAATGTTAGTATTGCTTCTGGTGCATCACCATGCCTGAACATGCATATTTTATTCAAGTTATTTAACCTTTCTCATTGAGGAGCACTTTTTATCTATACAGCATCATTTTTTTACACAATCAATAGACTTTAACGATTGCTATTATGGAGTGTAAATCCCAGTCCACAGGATGGATAAACTATAAACTATACTCAGATTTATGTGCCCTTTTTCAGGAGTGTGTATCACCTAGAAATTCTGAAAAACAATAGACTAACATAGATTATTTGAGGTATAAGCAGTCAAAGACAGAAATTATGGGACGAGCTCCACTGGTTAGAGTTAATAGCAGCTAGCGATAGGAAAGATCCCAGGTTCTTTTGGAACATTGTAAAGTGGGGCAAAGATGGAGTACCTGATCCTCCTAATAATAACGTACCTGAGGAGAAGTGGGTCAAGTACTTTAAGCCTCAGTATGCAGAGACACAGCATGCGGCCGTGGCTGTCGTTCTAAATCCTGCTTATTATAAAGATATTATAAAGATAACTCTTTTAGTACTAATGAGGTAATGATGGCCCTTAGTACAGTGTCCAGTGGTAGAGCCCCAGGATTAGATGGTGTGCCAGCTGACGTCTATATTAACGATAAAGAGCGTTGGTGTAAGTATATCTATCTTCTTCCCAATGCAATTGCTCAGGGTGCAACCATCCCGACATCCTGGCAGGGTGCAATAATAATACCCGTATTTAAGAAAGGGGACCGATCCCAGCCGGGCAATTATAGGCCCATAAACCCTATTGATACAATCTAAAAGGTAGTTGGGCGACTGGTTGTAAATAGGCTCCTTGACTGGACCGAGGAGAACAACGCTCTGTCCCCATTCCAAGCGGGATTCCGAAGGTCTACCAGTATGGTGGATCAGGTGATCAGGTGTTCCGCTTCACCTTACTACAGTGGCGGACCGTGTTGCTGGGCGGGGGCAGCTTGTACGCTGCTTTTGTCGATTTACGGGCTGCCTTCGACCTAGTACCTAGGTCCAAGCTGTGGCTGGTGCTGAGAAACCAGGGCCAACCGGGAGAGTTATTGACATTGATAATGAGGCTCCACGAAGCAAATGTTGCTAAGATCCAGTGGGGGGGCCAGGGAATGGTGACCGCAGACTTCCCGGTGGAGCGGGGTGTCCGGCAAGGGAGTTCGATGGCGCCCACACTTTTTACACTATACATTAACAGGGTTGTCGCTCGTATGTTGTCTTCAAATGTGGATGCTCCCTCATTAGCTGGCACCAAAATACCTATTTTAATGTTTGCAGATGACACGCGGATTTTATCTAAGACACCGAGTGGTGTACAACGTGCTCTGTCTATCTTTGATCAATTCTGTGGGGAACATGGCCTAGAAGTCAATGTGGCCAAAACAAAACTTATGGTCTTTAACCCCCATCGTAGTTTTAAATCCAAGTTAACTATGAACGGCCGTCCTTTAGAGGTAGTGAATGCCTTTACATATCTGGGAATCCATGTATCTAATGATCTTAGATGGTCCCAGCATATAGATATTGCTACACTAAGGCATAGGCAATTGGCTGGCACTCTTGGTTCTGAACACAGAAAATCTTTGACGAAACCAATAAAGCCAGCATTGCAGGTATACGAAGCAAAGGCTCTTGGCTCTGCGCTCTACGGTGCTGAGCTGTGGGGATTTGAGGAGGTAGTGGCACTTCAAACCTCGGAAAATAAGTTCTTCTGGGCTATCACCGGTGTCCCTAAGAGTACCCCACTGTTGCCTCTTAGGTACGATCTGGGCAGAAGAGCGGTTGCAGACTTGGTTAGGCTCCGTCCGATTTTGTATTGGCGAAGGCTCTGGACTACGCCTTAGCTCTCCCATTATGCTGAAGGATTCCTAGATATCATCAAAGTGGATGTGTTTCAGAAAATCGGATGGCTTAAAACACTTAGAGTAACTCTGAGTGAACTTGGCCTCCGGTCGCTTTGGGAAGATCCAGCGGGTACCATCTTTCCAACTAAGAAAACCATAAAAGAAATATACTGGGAGAAGGTGGCTGCTCGGAATTGGAGTAGTTCTAGTGCAGCGACTATGGCTGGAGGATATTTAGAAGCCAAGTTGTATCCCTGCTTCGAATCTTATTGGGACGCCATAACTAGACCGGGTGACAAAAAGCTCCTCTTCCAATTAAGAGCAGGCGCACTTCCCCTTAGATCTCTGACAGGAAGGTGGGGAGGCAGACTTATTGATAGCTGCCCCGTATGTGGGGCCGCTAAAGAAACAACTGGTCATTTCTTATTTTCCTGCCCAGCTTATGCTGACCCAAGACGCATTTGGCTAACACCAATGTGTAAGAACTTGGGTACTACTAGCAGTACTGTAGCTCTACGTATTATATGCACTAGCACTTTAATGCCCTTAGCAATAGCTACAGCTAAGTATCTTGGATGGGCGTTGTCTATTAGACAGAGACTGTTGGTCACTTGATTGTCTTTTTTATTGCTAGTCTGTCTGCATTTTATACTTGTTTTTACTTTTAAAATGTTATCTACAAAATGTTATTCTGTATTAATATGTATGTTTTAATCTGCTTATCAGTAATCAAGTCTTACCTTTTAACTGAAAGAGTCATTTTGTAACAGAAATTGTACATGCTTTTATGAGTGATTCTCGAATAAAGCAAAATTTGACTTGACTTGACTTGATAAATTCTTATAGTAATATTGTATTTTAATGATGATTTGATAAGCTATATGGCATAAATATGTGCCAACTGCCCTGAAAATATGTAAATAAGGTTTATGTAAGAGGACAGTGTAGTGAGGTTGATGGCAGACTTGCAGTCTTTTTTCATAACGTTTTATTGCATTAAGAATAACCGTTACAATAAATAAAACATTACTATAATGGCAATCCAATATAAGACCAGAATCCACTAACATGAAAAACTATTAATAAAATACTATAACATTCAGAAGTGGAATATGAGAATATAAGGACAGCCTCAAAAAAAGAGGACAACAAAGAAAAGGAGAAGAAAATAGAGAATGGATGTCACTGGAACATACAGGTCAAACAGAGTATCATAATAACATAAAAAAGCAATATAATGAAGCAATTATCAAATTCTTTCTAAATTCTGAATAGTCTACAGAAATTACCAACATCTTCAAAGTGGTTCATTTGCAACTGTGGAACAATCAGAAGATAAAGAGGTTTGTGTTAAATGTTCTGTCAAAAGTAACCACCGTTTACTATTTCTTATTAACATATGGATCAATAGTGCTCATTTTATATACATAACATATGCTATTCTGCCATGCCTTATAGGAAGGTTTGGAGGAATCTTTACAATTCAGTTGGATTTTTTTGTAACACAATTGCAATAAATATATCTAATAATTTCCCTTTCATTTGGAGAGATTGCAAATCATTTTTCAAAGATAGAGGAGCATAGTTTAGAGAGTGTCATTCATCTTTTGAGAGTCAAGTTTCCAAAATTGCTGAACTGAGGTACATTCAAACACCATGGGGCCCATTAGGATAGCGGGCGGATCGTCCCTGCTGGGCCGGCGAAAGCCACCGCTGGCCCGGCTGGGCGATCTGACCGTCATCCATGCCTGATTGATTCCCCACCATATTAGTATGGCTGAGGGGTCCGCGGCAGATGGTGAAACCGTCCGCCGCTTTTCCACCAGTCGACTTGTCGAGCGTGCGGAAAAGGGTCAAAATATGGTGACGGTGTCTGCAAGACACCGCCCTCCATATTATGATGCATGCGGAGATTCGCGTTGCCGCCATGGAAAGGCATGCAGGGTGTGGTGTTGGGGGCTTGTTGTGGGTCCCCAGGGTGTCGGAGGTGGGGGTGCACATGGGGGTATCTAAGGTACCCCCCTCATTGCCATGCACTACGTGGCAGGCACCACATGGTGCCTGCCATGTAGTGCATGACAATAATGTGTGCACTCCTATTGCATTGCGGGCCGGTCTGCAGCCAGCAGATCCACCCGTAATGTAATAGGCCCAGGATGCGTGTGGCGGGTGCACCATATTATGCATTGCGGGACCACCGCAACTTCGGCAGTCGGTCCCTGGCTCCGTTGCGATGGCGAGCTGACTTTGTTCGCCCGCCATCGTAATGGACCCCTGTATGTTTAAAAGTACTAAGATAGCATGAATACGAACAACAAGAAGAGGAAATTACATTTGTTAATAGAAACTGGATTAAAAAATGGTTGATTACAAAAAAAAATACAGAGTTTGGAGATATTGGTAGCAGATAAGGTTAACGTAATCTTTGTCCATTTATTTTCCAAATTAAAGGTGAAAATCTTTTTTAAGGCCCTTCTCCCATTCAGCCTCTATTTTGGATTTAACAGCACCCCCGTAGCATTGCACCATTTAATATAAAATATATATTTCTGAAACTCTAGGGGGTAAATTAAAATTGTATACATTGATAACACTCTGCAGAGGGTTAAAAGATGTTGCCATAGACGCACTTTGTACAAAAAAACAAACTAAAAATAGCTTCTATTAATCTGATGTATTGTTTTAAGCAATATTTTGGCATATTATATTTGTCTTGTAGTTGAGCATAAGGGAGCCAATCACCATTATCAAAAAGCTAACTAAACCAAAAAGTACCTGTCAGCCCAGCGTTTTTAGAACATAGCAGTTTTTTTTATATTAAATGTAATGTTTTTATTTTACCAGATAGGTGAAGCGTTAAGTGTTTTAATATCACCTGTTTTGACATTAGCAACAACGTTTGAAATGATTGCACATACTTTTGCAAAATAAATAACGTTAAGGAATTGGGTTTTTGTGAAATAGAAAAAAATCAGAATAGAAAAAATGGGTAATGAATGTTCTCTCTAACTCATCCTGATCAGAGATTTATTCAAATGGGGTTTCAGTAACTAAAACCAAAGTTTTTTAAGGGAAAAATCATAATCATAACCAGATAATATAGGTAGTTCAAACCCTTCTTATTTCTTTCGGTAATTATAATTTAAACAATGAAAATTAGGCCTTTTTTTGCATAAAAATTTAGATAACAAAACATTGATCTTTTTAAAGAAAGATTTTGGTAAATTTACAGAAAACAAGGAAAGATAATATGAACTCATTTGTGAAATCATAACTCATAAAAACATTCAATCTACCCCATCAAGATAGATGTGATGGAGATGATTTATTAAGTAAAGACTCAATTTTTTCACAGAAATATTTTCAATTATATTTTAAAGTATGATTAGCCGACCTGGGAACCAGACTCTTAAATATTTCATTTGCAGTTACACCAAATGAAATCAAAGTTTCTAAACATGTCTTTGAAACAACATTTGTTTGAAGGAAGAACATCCCATTTGTTTGAATTAAGCGTATAACAAGAAACATATGAACATTTTTCAGCCTTCTCATGAAAAGCTAATAAAGATTGCTCAGGAGTGCTAATATAAAGCAGGACATCGTCCGCATAAGTTAAGTATTTCACTTCCATAGAGCCATATCGAAACCATTCAGTATTCAAATTTTGTCGTGTTCTAGCTCGAATAGGTTCAAGAGATAAAATATAAAGAAGAGAAGACATAGGACAGCCTTGCCTAGTGCCTCATTTAATGGCAAAAAGAGATGAAATAGTATTATTAACAAAACAATATGCACAGGGAGCTTTATATAATAAAAAAACCATATAAAAATGTAGTGCCTAAGAGTGACAATTCAAGGCCATTAACATAAAATCCACATTGAGACAGATTGGTCCCAATCAAAAGCACATGGCCAGAGGGGTACACGTTCCCAAAACACCATACCAGTAGATGACACATAAAGTTTGGTACACTCAGCCAATCAGGACACAGCACACATAACTCACGTAATGATCATGTGCTCCCCATGCTGGACATCTGGACACATTACCCACTGGTCCTAATTGTGTCCACGCACGGTCGACCCACCTGCATTTGTCATCAGGTGGGAGGAGTTTATGGTTTCATGCCTAGGCCCACATTCCACTCACAAAACAGGATCCATGAATTGTTTCATGATGCTTCAACAAATGTATAAAAGGCGTTTAAACCTATTTTTCTTTGAGACACTCCTCAGGCCCCGACTCTGTAACTGTGCTCCAGGCTGTAATGTTTGATTAAAACAACTTTTCCTGTTTTGCCAAACGTCTCTTGTCTTTGTTTTTTCAAGGTAAATTCATATTCAAGCAACACTTTAATTTTTCAAGGTAAATTCATATTCAAGCAACACTTTAAACATATTTTGTCATATGATGTCAGGTTAATACACATATAAAAGAGCTGTAATCGGATTATAGCATCACTGGAATTATCAATTTTCAGAAAAGGTGGCTGTTAGTTACAGTATTGAGAAACTACTGAAGTAGGGTATGTAACACAATTTAGCAAGTTATTAACATTGCTATTACAGTGGTTTGTAGCTCTTTATATGTAGATGAATATTAAAGTAACAGACATACAAGGTACAGAGGGAAAAGCAGACTGCCGGGCAGGGATTTTTGCTTGCGTGGGGAATTTAGAATTCAATGGCTAAGCTTCCTCTCACTGGAGCTTGCGATTCACCTATAAAAGATGCACGACAGAATATAAAATGCATATCTTTCCTAAACTGCTTCCACTGTATGGTGAAAACAAATATTTTTTTCAAGAAAACGAAAGAGACCCTCAAACTCATTTCCATGTGGCACTGACAGACCAGCTTAAATTGTAAATTTTCAGCTACCACGCCTCTCCATTAGCACAAATGAGTTTCATCGAGTGACATGGCGTGTATGGGGCTTCTGTCTACAACAGCATGATGGAAGGCTTCATTGCAGTAGGCTTAACATGTGAAAAAAAATCCCACAGTCTCCAGGGTCTCATTTGTCAAGCGTGACAAGGCTGCTTGGCGACACAGTGCACAGCACTTGAGAATGGGAAGTTTAAGATTCTAAACAGGTTGTCTTCTCGAGGCCAGTCTGGCAGCTCTTTGGAATTGTTTGCACATGGCAAGGTTGTCAATAATGTCTTCCGTCACTTAACGTCTGCAAACGAAACAACACAACTGTGCATGTTAACTCGCTGAAGGAATTTGACAGGGAAGTTGTGGTACAAACTGTATTCGACAATAGTGAACTATGTCATTGGAATAAAAGTGTGATTGGGCCAGAAATCACAACCATGGATGGCAAATCAGGTTGCTAAAAGCTGATTTTGCTTTATCAAGCTTGTCCTTTTTTCACTCTCAGCTATTTTGCCTTGAAAGTATTCAAATCTAAATGCATCAAAGTCAATCCACCCATCCCTATGTGAAACATCCTTTACCCCGCAGTCAGAACAATGGTCTGCCTTTACATCACAGCCACTACGCCGGCTGCGACGTCACCATGCATACCGTTATCCTGCAAATCATTACAACGACTTGCTTTAGGTGGCGCGTTGTTGGACTGGTGTTGGATTTTAAGTCGAACACCCTCCTTACTGTTGCGTAGACTGGAGCTGGATTAGTAATTCATACTATTCTAAAGTCCAGCGCCCCTCTAAGGCAAGTTGTTGAAACAACATGCGTGGTAAAGTAATGCGTGGTAACAACGCAGTCAGCGTAGGGACTGCGTTGTAAAGTGCAGCAGGGTAAATGCATGTGTGTTTCTGTCATACAATCTATTTCTATACATAGTAACCCACTCTATGGATTGTGGCATTTGGGGATTTACCATAAAGGTATGCGCTCCTGCAGGGCACACATGTGCATCTTTTTCTATGCAATTGACTCATAATTGCTCTGAATAAATGTATGTGCTGCAGACAGCAGAGCTCGGAAACAGAGAGGCAACCATTGCCTGTCTGAAAATCATGCACTATCCCATAGCAGCGATGGAGCGGGGTAGATAAAAGGCTTGTGCACTAAAATAAAAGTGACTCACATTAGCAAGTCTGATAGCTAAGAAAGTGTCCCACTTTTTAAAATCTATGCTGTTTTGAACATAAAGGATAAGTCTTTTGTAAGGTATGGGTATTGCAATGCATTTGTAATTTCTGCAGACCGTTTATGGTACCATCAAGAAAATAAGCAGTAGAAAACCGGCATACAAGACCATAAAGCAGGTAGACAGTCAGCCAAAAAACAGTCCCACATACTGATCTGTCAAGCAAACCCTTCTGGCAGTGCCAGCTTGCCTTATGATTCAGCCCTACCCTGTTCCAGCAAATTCTGAATAAAACATGTGCATGTTATATACTGAAAAAGGTTTGAAGACGGGCTTTCAGCTCACTGCTTTCACTGCTTTCCTGGCCGCTAGCAGCCTGTTACGTACTTGGAAAATATGTTTTGTATTGTCTACTTTAAAAGGAACATAACTAATGTACTCTGGACTGACTGGAGCTTTTCTAGGAAGCTACCTTGCAGGCTCAAAGAGACCCTCACATCACAATGTGATTAGGTTTACATAGCAGTTATTCTAATGAAGAGACTACAAGATAAAACCCTGAAGAAGAGTCAACCATTGTTGGATATTGGAACCCATTTTCTACTTTCAAATGAGGACCATATAGGGAGAGGGCAGTGGGGAAAGGCATTCAGAAGCAGAAAGGCATTGGGCCAGCAAGCAAGGGATGAAACCAGGAGGTATAGATGAAAAAATGTCACCATGTATTTAGTAAATGCATGTTAGATTAGTCAAACCTTTTAATCGTTTCCAGGTCATCAGAACATTGTGTAAGTTATGACTTTGGTGTAGCTCTGCAAGATGTCCTTTCCCACCCATGTGTGACACAGGTGAACTTGATTTAATGCACTAGCATTTAATGTGAAAGACAAGTTATTGTAGCCCCACAAAACACTGTTCAGTGTGTAACTGACATAGAAGTATTGCTTTTGGGTTACTAACAATCCCATGTAGAGATCAGGGGCACCAAGTAAACACCAACAAACCGTATTTTGTTACTAACATTATCACACACACACTGTACCAAGAAGAATGAACATATATCAGTTAAAAGTATGTATTACTACAGGAACAATCTGTTTCTTAGTACATCTCAAACACCTACACAGAATATTATAAAAACAGCATCAAAATATGTTATAAATAACAAAAATAGAATGAAAATTTTCAACATTGCTAAAATGTCATTTAAAACGTTATCTAGGACCTAATGCCTACTTCTCTGTGCTATGCTGTGAGATGCGAAAAGGCAGAGCAACTTGCAATCTAGAGTTTTTTAAGGAGAAAAGATGCACCGCATACTTTGTTGACAGAAAAGGCTACTTTATCAGCGGAGGTGTGAAAACAGTTTTCCCCGCAAAGGGCAAATACCCACTGTGGTAGCAGTCAGTCGGTTTTTCCTCCAGGACTTGGCTTTATCAGCTTCAGTCTTCAGGCGAGATGCATCACCGGTGAAGTGTGAAGTGTGCTGGCAGCAGGTGACTGTATCTGGAAAAATCTCGGGTGATAATCTGGGTGAAGGCCCTCTCTTGACAAATGGTCAAGTGACAGTCCTTATATACTAAATTGTATCAGTAATTAACATTTCCTTATGAACATATAAGGCAAATGGACATCAATGTAGACTACATTATTTTGATTATATATCTGGATGTGTTCTTATTTAACCCTGGCATGGTGAGGTGGAGACATTTGACCCAGACAAATGTTGGATTATCTACTGTATCTATCTCATTAATGAAAGAACTTGACAATATCACAGTTCCTACAAAAGATAAGGCCTGGTGACATCTGCGTTAAAAGGCAGACATGACAATGATTCTGCATAAATCAGGGAATATGGCAACTTCCATTATCTAAGTTAAGGAAGACGGCAGCCTCTATGGACTAAGATGGAGTTGAGTCCTATATAAGATAGAGTCAGACCTTCGAGACTTCACATCACCCCAGTCTTGTACATCTGAATGTGACTGCATAAGGGTGTGTCCAACCAATTGGAATTTGACTAATGTGTAGAGAAATTCATACTCTCAAGTTATCGCCTATAATTATCTAGGATGAGAAACATGTCTAAAACATTTATGTGTAGTATATGTGTAGTATAAGATAAAACATTATAAAATACATTAGTGCATTGTAGATATAAAGGATAAATAAAACATATATGATACTATATAGTTCACAAAGTGAAGCATGAATATTTGTAATCTTTGTGTTACAACCAATAATAACAAAATCACATTTCATATGCTATTTGGTGAATGCTATGCATGTTGGCGAATAAACAGACTAGTGATAATATAGATAGGCCAAATTAAAAAGAAATCGGCATTAAATGCAAAAATAAAAAGCGTTAATTAAAAAGAAGGAAAAAGATTTTCTTTTCAGTTCTTAGTTTGTATAAGCATTGTGATATATTTGATAGATACAGGTCATGATTCTTTGGTTGACTTGTTTACTTCACTCCTAATGAGAGGACATGTTAGCATCGTAAGGTGTATATACAGCATACGTGTGGTCTTTATGAAATCAAACCAGAGCATGTTTATAGTTAATAGTTGGTGTGCTAGATGGAACAGCAATTGATAGCTCATCGGAGGCACTTGATGTTGGCTATGGTTCCTTTCCAGGGGCCTCAAAGAATAACAATGAGTCAAGCCGTTCATTAAGAGCTGTGTCAAAAAATGCCACTTGGGATACTGCTCTGTCAAAGATGGTATTCTGTAGAAGGGACAGATGTATTACTCTGCATTGTTTCTGATGCTCATAGAGAGAATGCAAGATCATATTCATATCAAAATAAGCCACTGGGGGTTGCTCCGGATGTAAGTCTAAGATGATGTCAGTTGGACAGTTTACGCACCAGAAAACAGGTTCTATGTGTGTAGCATTCACTTCGCAAAAGATGAGCATCCAGTGCTTGATGAGTTCAGATATCCAAGCATGTCCCATATATCATGCTAGAGTCTCTCTACAACTTTGTTCAGTTGGATATGGGATTCCATGTGTTGAATTGCTTGGCGGAACAGGAGAAAGTAATGACACCACAGTAAACTAGCCATATTATGCTTGGAAATCCTTTAAAAAGGCTGGAATACAAAGAATGATAAAATGGTGGAATCAGTCCAAATACTGGCTTATAACCAATCACTAGTGGGGATCAAATGTTTTTAGAAAGATGCACAACACCAGTTGTTGCTAATTAATGAAATATTGATTGCATGATATGTGCAAAATATGTTGGTTATTTGGTGTGTAACAGCCACTGAATCTCTGAAGCAGTCTTGGCCGTCTGCAGATTATATAAACTTCAACCACTGAATTCAAAGGGACTTTATTTTGTAAGAGAACAGAAAATAGTTTTTTCAAGTTGGCAAAATGCATAGATTTCATGCTTATGTCAGGCCAAGGGGTATTACTAATAACATTTCGAGGCAGAGGGTGCAAGGTCATTCTAATCGACAGAAAGAAATATTGGTTAACCCCTTAACTGCTGGGTTTCTACCCTAAGTGCTGAGCCTTTTTTTGGCTATTTGGGGTAGTTCGGGCTTAGGGCTCCATAACCTTTATTCCACATAAGGTATCCACACCAAATTTGTATCATTTTTTCCAATATCATGAGGATTCTAAAGGTACCCAGGGTTTCTGGATTCCCCTGGGGGGGATGAGGAAAATAGGCAACATTCTGGATAAAAGTGTGGGGTTTTTCTTCTAAAAATTGCATCAACAAATGTTTTGCTGTCACCATCTTCCCAGCTTTCAGGAGCATGCATTTTATGCTCTCAACCAACTTTCAGTTTTTGGTGAAACCCATGGGTGATCCAGAATTGCTACAGGTTTCTAAACATGAGTCTAAATTCCTAATTTAAGCAAGGGGTCATATGTGTATATCCCTCAAGGTTTTCTCAAAGAAACTAACTGTTGAAATAAAGAAATACTGAAAATGAGTAGGAAAATCGTCCATCTGTGACAACATTTTCATCTGTAACTTTTTATCACAAAGACCGACTTAGAAACGCTGTATATCATTATGTCTGATAGGCCATTCTGGTTGTATGCATATATACCGTTTGTATATTTTCCTAGAACCAAAGGTACTCAGAGCCAACAAATGAGCTGCACTGTACAATGATTTTTCATTGTGTATTGAGTATAGACCAATTCATATGGTGAAATATGTAGAATGAAAAATGTGTATGAAGGAAATCTATGCATGTCTGAAATGGGCATAAGATATGAAGTTTAGGAGCAGTAGTTATTTGTCCATCTCTGAATTACTGGGTACCCATTGATCTATGATTAAGAGAGTAATTTCCAAAAACCCTTCTTTCGTATACACTGGTGTATATTTGGAAGTCACCAATGCAGCAAAATCCAATTGGTAATAACAAATATCCTACTATTCTATGCTCCCACATGTCTTCTGATAAAAATACCTCATTTGTGTTCATAGGCTTAGAGCCTGCAACACCTAGCAGCCTAAGACGCAACATGGATATATGACATTTTTCCACCAAAAAAAGACTTGGTTTTTGCAAAGTGGGTGACCGTGGACTTTGGGCCCTAGCTTTGCCGGCACCTATGAAAACCTAGCACACCTGTACATTTTTTTAAATTAGACACCTAGGGAAATCCAGGATGGGGTGACTTGCATGGCTCAAACCAGGTTGTTCTAGCCATAATCCCTTGCAAACCTCAAACTTTGCCAGAAACAGCACATTTTCCTCTCATATCTGTGATGGAAAGTTCTAGAATCTGATGGGAGCCACAAACTACCTTGCAACCAGAATTCCACTAAGTGTTCTGAAAAAATGGCACCTCACTGGTGTGGCTAGGCCTAGTGACTGTGACAAGAAACGGGCCAACATGCAACATGGAAAAATCACATTTTTCCACTCAAAACTGAGCACTTTTTTGCAAGGTAGGTAGCTGTGGATTTTGGGCCCTAGATTAGTCAGCACCTGGGGAAACCTAGCAAACCTGTACATTTTTTAAAACTAGACACTTAGGGTTGTCCAGCAATGGATGACTTGCGGCTCTCACTAGGTTTTGTTACCCTGAAATCCTTGCAAACCTCAAAGTTTTACTAAAAACATTTTCATTATATTTCTGAGATGGAAGGTCCTGGAATCTACGGGAGCCACAAATGTACTTCTACCCAGCAGTCCCACAAGTCTCTGGATAAAAATGGTACCTCGCTTGAGATAGCTTAAATTAGAAGAATAACTCCACCAATATAACCAATAAATTCAAGCAAACAATTTCCCAACACTTACCTCTGATACTGCTGAATGATTACCCGCCATCCCTTTCGTTTGCATGCCATAAGTCAGATGTTCTGTAAGTTAAAGAAACCCGAATATGAAACTTTAAGATCCCTAAAGAAGCAGGTAAAGAGGGGCTGTGGTCTTCTTGGACATGAATAGATATGATGAAGACATACTGAAGATCTTGAATAAGGAAGAAAATGACAACAAATTGAGCTATGATTTGACTAGGGAGCGGCTAAGAAAAATACAGAATTTGGTCTAGAGAGACTGGAAACAAGGATGGACCAGTGAGAATTAAGGACTGATTTTAGTTAACTCCTCAAATATCATACTTTTTTGCATGGCCTAAAGTTCATAATGATCTGACGAACTACTTGTTAGACCTATAGTAAATTCTTTGTTAGACAGCTTGAGCCAATTTACAGATTTTTTTCTAAATCTCTTTCGAAATGCATAAGGATATTCTAGTGACTTGTGATATAGAGGCGTTATACAGTAACAACCCACAAAGGAGGTCTATATAGGTTTTGGAAAGAACTTTGAACCCTAGAAGTAATGCAGAAAGTGTTCCGACTGACTTCATTCTGGAGTGTGCAAAGATAGCACTAATGGAAAACCTTTTGATTTACATGAATGTCATCTATGAATAAGTAAATGGGCTAGCATGGGAGCGACATTTGCTTCCAATATAGCGAATTTATATGTTGCTGATTTCGAAGAAAACATATATTTTTGGTATAAATTAGCCTTTTAAAAATCAGATTCTTCATTGGATTTGTTTTATAGATGACATTCTATGTATCTGAAAAAGGTCTGAAGAAGATTTGGAAGAGTTTAAGAACTGACTTAATATCCATGACGAGAACCTTAAATTTACCATGAAGAGTTACAGAGAGAAAATCAAATTCCTTAATCTGTGTACATAACATGACAAAGGTTTACTAATAACCACTCTTTTTACCAAGGAATCTAACTGTAACACCTTATTACCTCATTTTACAAGTGACCCAAAAAAACTTACAGCCTAAACTGGCATGTGGGCAATTTCCCTGTTAGTGAATTAAATGGACTTGACAAGCCAATTACTTGAAGGCAGTGTAAAACCACACCATTCTTTTTGAGCGTACAGTGAAGGAAGGTGAGGGCACCACAGGAGAGCTGTAAACAGAGGTGTGAAGATGGATTGTCATGCAAAATATGGGGTAACAACAAAAGATTGAAAACTCTATTAAAACATACATTTTCTGTCTTAAGAGGTGAAATCCTCATTAAGAAAAGAGGAATAGATGCTCCAGTGATAAAGGTAGACCGGTCTCTTGAATGAGGAATAAAGGAAAGCGTGACAGCCCAGGGAAGTCTATAAGAACAAGGTAGGAGATATAGATGTAAAACAAGGAATTCTGACAGAATGAAAACATTGTTATTAAAAGAAAATAGTTTGTCTTTAGATTTAACATCCCCTAAATAACAAAATGGACAGGTGTAAGTCTGATTCAGACAGATACAATTTATCCAGGGGCATAACAGTAATCATCAGTTAGTGTCCTGTGAGACTACAAATGAGAAAGGTGAGATTGAATATTTTGTGGTGATAGTCCACTGATCTCTAAGAAACAAGAACAATTGAAATCAATTGTAAATAAATGATGTGGTATGTTTTAGGGCAAATGTGGGGGAAGAGGAACAACTGTCCCAAGGTACCCATAGGGTGGTGATAAGTATGCATGCACCAGAAATATGAAGGCAGCTGATATTTAGAGAAATTAGAAATACATTAAGATGTGAGCAAAATCTTCCCAAAAAAGGGTTTTTCAAAGAGGGGAGGAGAAACAATTGCGATATCGATTCAGGACACCGTTGGAATGCAGTGTGAAACATCAGACAAAAATATAAGGAACTATCCTCACTGTGAAGAAACGTGCAATAGATTTTCGAGTGGAAGGTGATTAATATAGGGGGAATTTAGAGATGTCCTTGTTATTGAAACACAGTAAAACCCAATGAATTTAGTATGTAGGTGGATGTGATAAATGTAAATGTACCATGATGGAGAATACAGGTAATTTAAAGTGATAATGAATGTATACTTGTTAGAGACTGAGAATGACGGAATAACATTTTTTAGGTGATATATTATGATTGTTGTCTTGAACAACTACATTTCTTGAAGACCAAAACTGTGGTCTTTTATGTCTGATTAGTATTGAATAATTATAAAAGAGATATAATGGGTGGATGTAAAAAACTTTGTGTACACCATGGATTAGAGAAAATATGCTATTTTGTTCAGAAGGAAATGTTAGGAGTTCTCTGGAATTGTTGTGATGAGATTATTCAATATATAAGTGCGACATACTTTATGTGAATATTTTTGTACACTATAGATACATCTGCACAAGATGGTGTAATGTACATTGCTGCAATTTCTTCATCCTGATGAACCCTTGAATCAATTATGCCAAAATGATGGACTTCTAGATGATGTGTACTGAAATTTAAAGAAGCCTATAAGAGAAGAGTCTAAAGAGATAGAATCTATTATGTGATTTGGTTATTGTGGTGCAAGGTGTACCTTACGTATTGTGACAACTCTCCCAAGTTTTTAAGTATTAAGGATGAGTGTTGAGTCTTCTTGGTTAGGTTTAGAATGTTTTATGTATAGGATATGTCGAATGCCTAATGAATTTGTGAGTTTTGTCTTTGATTGAATAAACTGATTTATAATAATAAATATATTGAGAAATTTAGTCCAAAGGCTTTTCTAAGGATCCCTGGATATGAGTAGTAATAGACTAATGGATGTGATTTGTAGTTTGTGTAAAATAGTGCACTAAGGTGGCACCTAAGCCTTCTTTGCTAGTGCATTTTGTCAAAATAGTACACCACTTAAATCACCCAAGGACAGAACTATAGCAGTTGCTGCTTTGATTCTTGAAAAGGAGTATGCCAATCTTCATTCCATTTGAAATATGCTCTTTCTTCATGAAGACTACTGTGTTATCAACAAGATTGGGAAAATTCAAATTTAGAAAAATGCTTGGACAACCCTAGCAAGAACATTACTTATCCCTTATTTGCTGTGTTGGAGCCTTCTGTATAGCTTCTACAAAGTCATGTTCTGCTTTGGCCTTCTCCATAGACTCAGTATGGCAAACATATGTGACAGAGTCTACCCCAAATTTTCACTTATCTTTTTTAATAATCAGTCTGGCTTTTCTTAATTAATTCAACATTTGTGCTGGGTAGGAAAAGCGGTTCTGACCAGATGAACCAATATGTTGCTTTGGAAGCAGAGCACATTCTGGAGATCATCAAGAATGTTCTTTGGACCCCAGCAGCTGTGCAGGCCAACATGACTTGTATCCTGCAAACCATGTATGCTCCAAGAAGATATTAAGGGTCTAGAGACAAAGTGAAGCTCTACCTGACAGGTCAAAGACACTGAAACAACTAGCATCCTTCCTCCAACTGAGCACTTAATCAATCCTTGGCAACTGATGTAGATCCACCAATATGTTGTCATTGAGAGCTCTCGAGGCTAAATACAACCAGAAAACGTTACCCTTTCATTTGGAAGCTAACACAACGTATCCCAACAATTACAAGGCCTAAGCGGGTTCTATCACCCCATTTTTGGTTGGCCAAATTAATTTTTCCTCCTGGGATTATCTCATCAAATATGCGATGAATCATATTTTATGAGCCATTGATATCACACTTTCTTTTAATTTGATTCTGTGTTGGAAATTTGCCAGTAGACCTGATTTATCTGAAAGACCTTGGGAAATTATCCGGAGTGGCTTCCCAAAATAAGGGCTGTATAAACAGCTTTGCAATGTAGTTTACTGCTAAGTAATTTCTTGTGTCTCTAGCCCAATACTTTTATCTCCACTTAGCTATGTATAGTTTACCTTAAGTCATTCTTCTTTCTAATGAAATCTCATCTGTGCTCTCCAAAGGAAAGGTATCTTTATTATATCACGCTTGGTGTCTGACTGCTTCTTTTGCGATTCGTCTTCACACTTAAATGTTTCCCTCAATAACCCACTCTCATCTAAGGGTTGGAATGAACAGGAATCAGTAAGCACATTAACCACCTATCCTTTAAAAGTAATCTGTCAACTTGTTAGCTTCACATCACCATTATCACCACTATCACTATGGAATATACATTTTTGTACACCTTCTTCAAAGTTTTATACAGCATTTACATGGCCAAATAACATTACCCTTACAAGTTCTAGCAAAGTCTCCTTCACTTCCACACTTTCAGCACAGGTTGAGTTTCTGGCCACATACAGGACTGTTTGCTAAATGAGCAGATTTTCTGCAGCGGTAATACTTAACTCTGGGACTATTGTTAATTTGACTAGCCTGAATAATGCATGCTCTTTAATCTTGTTTTTATCATACTCCTTTCCTTGACATGCTATTCAACCTTCATTTTCATTACACAATCTTCAGTGTCCTGCAATCTCTTTATAATGTTTTTCACATCCTTGAAATCCAGATTATGTTATAAATGTTTCTGTCATATGCATGAGTTATTAGTACATCTTACTTCATGAGCTCTGATCAGAAAGTCACAAAGTGGACCAAATTTTCAGGTGTTTGATAACCCTCTCAACACCACTAAATAGTTTACAAAGTTATCATTCTTCCCTTGAAAATTGCAGGAAAGCTTTTGTCTTTCGAAACCCACATTCATTTTCTCTCCAGAGTGGTCCACCAATTTCTTAAAGGTTACCTGAAAAGGATCCAGTGTACCTCATCATCTTCTCCAACATTAACTAGAGGGTCTCTCACAAGCCTTCAAAAACTTTCCTCTCTTCAATGCCTAAGTTGAGCTGCTTGCAAAGAGATGTAAATTATTCACCTCCAATGGATATAAGGTATGTCTCGAACAGTATACTCCACTACTGTGTTCATTGTAAGGTGGGTTCCCTCAGGTCAGAAAAGGCAGTGGTTGATATATAGATCCAGCATTCATAGTGTTGAAGGAATGAACAGAGACTACTGGAGAGTGAGTATAGGGAAGCACTGTGGTGAAGTTAAATGGAACACCTGAGGGTATACTTATCTAGAACATCGTTTCACAGCCAGAGCTCTTTTCTGCTGCATAAATCGAAATGCGAAACCACAAAAAAACTTTTAACGGGCTTTTGCTACTATGTAATGGTGATGTTCACATTGTGCCAGATACAGGCATTCCAGGAAAGAAATTAGAAACTAGTATTACACAGCAACAAAGCCCCTTTTCTCAGTAGGCGTTGGCCAATGAAGAGCTGGCGCAGAGTAACATTTACAGAAGACTGCCTCAGTGTGTAGGAACATATAATCCTTTTTCACTTTTTAGCTCTAATGGCGAGGCTATCGATTAATGAAGTGTGTGGGAAGTGCTAAATCCTGCATCTGATCTCTGACATAAGGGCTTGAATGGATACAAGCATAGGACCTGACTCAGTGAAACACTTCAACTGCGACAGGTGATAACTACAATGAAACGGTATCCATCAGTAATGCACAGGGTGCACTGAGTTTGAAAAACACAGTAATGAGAGAACATTGGCTGGGACTTTGTGGGTGCCGCTCTGAGCTTGCGGAAAGCGACTTACACTGTTTTAGCAGTACCTCCCAGACATACTGTTACGCATTCAAGTGTTAAATTGTCCACTTTTCTCAATTACTACTGTTTCATTCCTTTCTTGGCCCCCACCTCTCAATATAATGTTGCCTGTTCCCCTTTTTTGCTACTCCCTACCTCCTACAATAATATTCTGTGCTATTCCTCTCCAGCTGGTTCCCATCTACCATCTCACACAGTTTCTCTTCAAATGTTATGCAGTTATCCTATAGTGTTATCCCAAACTTTTACATCATGCAGTATAATTGGGCCAAGTGTTCTCACACCCAGGAAAACCAGTTGCCAGAACACACGGTCTGTTGTGATCAGGTGGAGCGGGTTCCCACTTGGAGATACCTCTTCAACGTGCCCGAAATGAAGGTCTTTGTCTCTTTCCTGGTGTGGTTCCAGTACTGGATTCAGCTGCCCCTCTTCCTTGCTCCAATGTTCCCTAACCTGTTTCTAGTAATTTATTCTGCAGTTGCTCTCACCCCTAACCATATGACCTACCACCATATTGTCAAGATAAGTAGATGTGGAGTTAAGAATAGTAAAGATGTCCTCACCTTAACAATTTAGTGGTAGCTTATAAAGTAGGTACAGTTTTTTCTATAGGCCTTTATTTTGTGTTATACAGATCATTAATGGTACCATAATTATATTTTTTATGCAACGTCTTCCTGCATAATGAAGGAACATTTGTAGTTATGTTCCATCTAACATATGAATAACACTATCACAAGAGCAGTTTTGAGAACTTTGCCTTGCACAGCACAAATTAAATGCATGGTCAGAAGCATTTGGAGTTACATATATTAAGTTGCTTTTAACTAATTGACAGTTTTTCAATTGAACATCCAAACACAGTGACAGAGGCAGAGATGTTAATGAACAAGGTGAGATGGATGTGGTTGCACGCTGGGATTAATTCAGTGTGTTTGCTGTCAATGGCCCTTGTCAGAGTACATAAACAGGGGCGTCTTTCTGGGGGGAGGAGGGTGCACTTCAGTAGGTTTACATAGGGACATCTTAAAGATTTTGGGGGCCCTTGCCCAAATGGATTTTGGGAGACCCTGTTCAAATCAGCATTATATGTATGATCCAGTTTCAGATTTTTCATACCCTCTTTTGCCAAGTCACTGACAGCGCATTGGCACACTCATCCGAATTTTAAATATGTTAACATCTAATATTCAGGGGGGCGTGGCTTGCGCGCCGCTACAGTATGGCGGGTCGCGCTTGAGCTCCGTGGCAAGTCTGGCCCGTTGAGCTGATTTCTCCGTGTCCACCTGCCCCTATCGGCGGAAAAGTCACCATTCGGCACCGGAACATGAGGAGCGCTGCCTGAAGGTGTTTTCATGTGCTTCTGGCCACCGGCTGCATGACTTCTGCTTATTACTTCAGAGGCGCTCGTTTACCTCACGAGCGGCCGCCATCTTCCCGCTCTTCGCGCTGATTTCTCTTCTCCTCAGAAGCGCCGCCTGGGATACAATATTGCAGTTTGTAGCGGATGTTCCTTTCGTCTTGACACTGATGCCTGCACTTGGTAACGTTTATAATTTTTTTTTTTCTGCTGTATCTTTGCTGCTTGGCTGGTGATTAAGCTGTCCGCGCGCTGTTTTTCTCAGGGCAGCTCTCTCATGTAGGTATAAATCTTTTTCCTACGAGCTCAGTACTGTGCTCCCCTGCGTTTTTGTAGCTGTGTTATTTTTTGCTACTTGTCTGCCTTGCATATAAGTCCGCCGCTGTTCATATCTTAGCGCCCATTGAACTCAGTGTGCTATATCTATATTTTTTATGGTATAGTCTGCGCAGTTTTTTCCTCTCCTTTTTTTCCTCAAGTGGTTGTATATTTTTTTTCTGGAGGCTGCTTCTTTATGGCTGCAACTATGGGGCGTTCTTCGACCAATAAAGACTCAAAAGATGTTGGCACGTCGTTGAAAAGGCTTAAGTCACTGTCTCCTACGCCTGACCCTCCTCAGTCAGAAGCCGCTTCAACGCTGGACACAATCTTAGCGCGCCTCAATGAAGTACATGATATTGCGCAGTCCACGAAAACAAACACGGATTTATTACAAGTGGAGGTGGCTGCTATCAGGAATGACTTTAAGGCCCTCTCTCTTCGTGTATCCGCGACGGAATCACGAATCAGTTGTGCAGAGGATGGTATACAAAAGCACTCCAGATCCCTCAACCACTTGGAGCGCTCCATGGCGGCATTGCGCAGAGACTTAACTGAGCAGGAGGACCGTAATCGTAGATCTAACCTACGCATTTTTGGTCTGCCGGAAGATTCAGAGAAGTCATCTTCATCTATGATAGAGTTCTTATCTCATTGGATTCCGGACACCTTACAAATTTCTTTCCACAGAGACTTTGAAATTGAAAGAGCACACCGTGTTCCTACGTTTCGGTCTAAGACAGCTACCCAGCCGAGAGCAATCATTTTTAAACCATTGCGGCATCAGCATACTGAACTGATTCTATCTCATATGCGGAAAGCTAAACAAGTCTTTTGGGACGGTCACAGGATCTCCATTTCTCAGGACTTTGCCAGGGATACGGTTATAAGGAGAAAAGGATTCCTGAATCTTCGAAAACGTCTTTCTGAGATGGGTATTCCCTTCTCGTTTTCTGGTCCATCGAAATTCCGCATCACTTATAAAGGACGTTCTAGAATTTTCGAGGAGCCGGCTGATCTATCTACCTTCTTGGACAACCAGCTGGAGATCGAGATGGAGATTCAAAAAGCGACTTCACAGGCTCCTGGTGCCTCGGGCACTTGAACTGTCTCCTTCTTTTTCTCTGGATGTATTTTTCTGTAGGACTGGTTTCCTCTTCTCTTCTGGTCAGCTTCTTGGCCGACCTTAACTTCCATGGATGTTCATGATCTTTTTCTGTTTTTCTTGTGCTTCCACTCATGTTTGTTCTATTCTTCTTTCTGGCATCCACAATTGTTCGTTCCTTTTATAGCTCTCTTTCTCTTGGTCCCTCTTAGTATCTCTTTACAGTTTTTTCTTCTTCTTCTATTTTCCTCCACTTCTCCAACTTGTTGTTCTTTATTCTTTCTCTTTTAATCAACTTATTCTGTATCTTTCACTTGTCTTCAATTATTCTTCTCTCTCACCTCTGTCATCCTTTTTTTTTCGACATACTTTTCTATTTTCTTGCTGCTTATCTCTTACCAGTTACATTGTTTTTTCTGGTATGGAACATTCTCTACCCTTCTTTTTTCTTTTATCTCCTTCTATTCTGCTCTCTTCCTACCCTCTTCTTGCACATATCTACTGTTATTTTATACAGATGTAGTGTATTTACTAACCATGTAATTATTTGTTTCGGATCTACATATTGCTTGTTTTGCATTAATCTACTGTTCATAGTTTTCCTCATGTTTTTCTTTTTCTTATCAGTTTTCTAATAGTTCTTAGGAATATAGTTATGTTTCTCGACATTGACTGTTCTTTAACTGTGTTTATACAATATCTTAGTTAGAGTATGTTTATTTACCTTATTAAGCTGCTTTGCGGTACTGCTTTTGATTGTTACCAATTTGTTCTTTTTTTTTTCCTGCTAACCGATTATTGTAGTTTTTGGGGCTATTGTTTTCAACTGTTTTTTAGGCTAGTTCGGGTACCTTGCTTGCCTTTCCACGTTCTCCCTAGTATGATGTGGGCCTTTTTTAGGCCTCCCCTTCTGCTTCTCCTCTCCTTCCTCTCTTCTCTTCTTTCTTCTCTTCTTTCTTTCTCTTTTTCTTGGATTCCCCACATAGACGCTCCCGTACTATTTCTTTTGTTTGCTGACTGGCTCCTTGTATTCATGATGTTCGTCCTTTTTCTGTTATTCAGGTCGTCTTTTTTCTATTTTTATGTTTCCCTATGCCAGGTTTAAATGTATTATCCCTTAATGTTAAGGGTTTGAATCACCCGGTGAAGAGGTCGAAAATCTTAGACTACTGTAAGTCTTTGTCTTCTGATTTGGTTCTTTTTCAAGAGACCAAGGTTACTAACAAAGAGGCGTTGTTTTTAAGGAAGGAGTGGGTTTCGGATGTTTGCTGTTCTGATGCCCTTGGTAAACGCAATGGAGTCATTACGCTGGTTTCAAAGAATTCAGGTTTATCGATACTGTCTTCCGATCATGATTCGGAGGGTCGCTGGCTGTTGTCTAAATTGTTGGATGGACAGCATGATCTGTATGTGATGAATATCTATGCTCCTAACGTTGATGATCCATCCTTCTGGAAATCGGTCACTATAAAATTAAATGACACCCCGCACTCTGGTAATCTCATTGTTGGTGGAGATTTCAACTTACCAATGGATCCTCTTTTAGACAGGAATTCTGCTTTTCAGTTTCGTCCTCCTAAATCTCACAAACACATGATCAACGTGTGCTCCATTATTCATCTTCAAGATATTTGGCGTCTTCATAATCCCACTGGTAGTGATTTTTCTTTCTTCTCCTCGCCTCACTCTTCCTTCTCTCGTATTGACTATCTCCTGGTTCATTCTTCTCTTGTTTCATCTTCCTCTTCTCCGCTTATACATCCTATTTTGATCTCTGATCACGCTGCGGTAACTTTTACGTTGTCATCCTTTGCCCCTAAATCACGTGCTCGTTCGTGGAGATTAAATACCGAAGTATTGCATGATCCTTCTCAGGTTCATGAGTTTTCTGAAACTATAGATACCTTTTTCCATGAAAACGAAGGTTCTGTTTCTTCCCCAATTGTTCTTTGGGACTCCTTTAAATGCACTTTCCGTGGTCAAGTTATTAAATGTATGTCCAAACGTAATGCAGATATTAAAAAGGGACTTACGGATTTGTCTTCTGATATAAAATCTCTGGAAGCTTCCTTTAGGCAATCTAAGGATCCAACTTGTTTACAACAAATCAAACTACTAAAATACAAATATAATACCATTGTTACTAAACGAGCTTATATTGGGGTGCAAGCTCAAAAATCCAAGAAGCTGTTATTAAAAAATCGGGCTGGGAAACTTTTGGCGGCTACGTTAAAATTTCAGGATTTTTCTTTCAAATCTTCGCAAATTTCTTCCATTACTGACCACACAGGCTCTAAAACATTCCAAACAGGGGAAATTCTTGACGTTTTTTGTGATTTTTATAATAAGTTATATACTCCTTCTACTCATTCCTCTTTTGAACAATGTCAAGATTTTTTAAATTCGGTTCCGATTCAATCGGTCTCTGATGCTGATCGCTCTATTTTAAACAAGCCTATTTCTCCCGACGAAATCATGTCTGCGATTAAAGCTACTCGTTCTGGCAAGGCTCCAGGCCCTGATGGTTATCCAATTTTATTTTATAAAACTTTTCTCCCTACGCTTGTCCCCAAATTGAAATCTGTCTTTGACTCCTTTGTTAAGGATGGAGCTGTTTCTGGTACGGCTGCTGAGGCTACCATAGTGGTGCTCCCGAAGGAAGGGAAGGACCATTCGGACCCTAAAAACTTCCGACCTATTTCTCTCCTTAACATGGAAGCTAAGATTTTTGCTAAAATCCTGGCCAGAAGATTAGAATCCTTTATCCCTCATCTTGTGCACCCTTCCCAAACTGGCTTTGTGAAAGGCCGTCTTGCGCGAGACAATGTCCGCACATTCTGTCATATTCTCGGTGCGGCTAAACGATCTCATCTTCCCGCCGCGGCTGTGGCCCTTGATGCGGAAAAGGCCTTTGATAAGGTCTCTTGGCCTTTTCTTCGTGCTGTTTTGTGTGCGCATAACCTAGGCGACTCTTTCATTAATATAATGATGTCCTTATATTCACAACCTAAAGCTAACATTAGAGTTAATGGTGCTACGTCGTCGTTTTTCAATCTTAGTCAGGGCCCTAGACAGGGATGTCCTTTATCCCCACTTTTATTCTTACTATCTATTGATCCCCTTCTTCGTTTGATTGAGTTACACCCTGACATCAAAGGTTTTTCTTTTGGGCCTCACTGTATTAAAACTGCTGCATACGCAGATGATGATCTCATCTTTTCAGATGATATCGCTTTGGCAATCCCTGCTATTTCTGACACCATTTCCTTATTCTCTTCGGTTTCAGGGTATACCCTCAATAAAGATAAGACGGAAATGTTCCCTTTGAATGCCTATTGTTTCCCTTCTCATATGGGCTCAGCGGGCTTTAAGTGGCAGTCTACACACCTGAAGTACTTAGGAATTTATTTTTGTTCTACTCTGTCTGCCACCGCTGCCTATAATGAATCCCAGATTATCCTTAAAGTGCGTCGTCTTTTGGATACATGGTCTCCGAAACATATTTCATGGTGGGGTCGCCTTCAGACTCTCAAAATGATGATTACGCCGATTATTAATTTTGTTTCATCCGTGATTCCCCTCAAACTGTCAGATTCCTTCTTTCGCGAAATCGATACTCTGACTTCTAAATTTTTGTGGAATGACAAACGTGCTCGCCTTGCATACAAATTTTTGCGTCGCCCTTGTGATATGGGAGGTTGTAATTTTCCTGATTGGGAACGATACCAAATTGTCTTTTTGGCCTCTCAAGGTGCTTTGTGGTTCTCTCCGCCGCCTCTTCACGTTCCCTGTTGGCTGCTAATAGAACAGGAACTAGCATCCCCTTTGCCTCCCACCTCTTTTTGCACCACTTCTACTTTCCATATCCTGTTTTCCTGTGCTATCATTCTCGATACAATTGCTGCGGTCTGAAAAGTAGACAAGAAGGTGGCGATTCCTTTGCATAAAACTAGGTGGTCATCTATCTGGCGAAATTCCAAAATTAAGCTTCTCATTACTCCAAATCTCATGTCCTATTGGGCAGGTAAAGGGATTTCTCTTGTCAAATATCTCTATGGTGCTTCTGATGAACCATTACCTTTCTCTACCTTGGCTCAAAAACATTCTTTAACAAACCTGGATTTTTATACTTTTCTTAAAATTAAGGTGGCCATTGCTAAAGTGCGTCTTCATCCTACTTCCTCTACAATCTCACTTTTTCAGCTATGGATTAAATCTGGTCATGTCGCCTCCAAAATTTATAAATTTTTGTCTTCTGCTTCACTTCCTGCACAGACCGTTGCTCAACAAAAATGGCTACATCATTTTGACCATGCTATTACGGAGCATATTTCCCCTGATACTTGGCAATCAATTGGTAAATTTTCTCTCCGTAATAAGATCGCACCTTCTTTAATGCAATCTAAGTTTTTCTCTATTAATCTTCTCCATTGGACACCTGTACGTCTCCATTCGCTTAACCTTAAAGATGACAACTTATGCTAGAGCTGCGGTTTGGTGGCAGGCGACTTTCCTCATATGTTTTTCCATTGCTCCTTGCTTCAACCTTTTTGGAACCTCATCCAGAAGCATCTCTCTCTCATCTTTGGTTTTGAGCTCCAACTTTCCTTCCCCTTAATCTTATTAGGTCCATTGGCGGCCCCTACTCCTCTCCCTTTAGATCCATTGGAGTTGCAGTTGTTAGATCTTCTCCTGACTGTAGCGGTGAAAATTATTCTTATGGAGTGGAAATCCTTTTCATCGGTTTCCTATCATACGTGGTGGGCTTGGGTCTCCTTTTTACGCAGTGCACACACTTCGGTTGATCAAGCTCACCTCTCTCCATCTATTTCTAGTGGGGTTTGGCATGCTTTGGATGATTATATGGAGTTGTCTTCCAAAGGGTTGGTTCCTCAGTTTCCTTTTGATGTGTTTGCATAATTGTTGTCTGCTATTTGGTCTCTAGGCTGGGGTTGTCCTGTGGGAATCCGTCTTTTCTCTTTTTTCTCTTCTTGCTTTCCTGTCTTCTTTCCTATTCATCCTCTCTTTACTCTTTCTCTTTTCTCCTCTCTTCTTCTTTTCTGTTTCCTCCCCTATCCCCTTCTCCACATTTTGATAAGTGATACGTTTGTTTTATTGCCTTGATAGAGGCTTTAACTTGAATGCAATTTATATCTCTCACAGGCTAATGTCCCTTATGTCTATATATTCTCTTAGTTTCCCTATTAATTTTTAGCCCTTTTTGCATATGTCTCTTGCATCGATTGTATCACTTGTATTGTATTTCATATTCATTATCCTTACCGTTACTCTCATTAATAAAATTTTCTTGAAATCAAAAAACATCTAATATTCAGGGATAGTGACTTGTATTTCAGTTATTAAACACAGCAGTAGCTCACTAATATTACTGCAAATAATTTCTGTGACACCCTCCCATTTCTCATATGTGAGGTCCTGTTTTGATCTAAAATAATTTTTTATAATGTTACATGAAACATAAACTAATCATTTTTCTTAAAAATGTCCTTAATAGTCTTTCACAGATCACCCACATTAAAAATAAATTAAAGGAACACGGTATTTAAAAATAATTTGTTTAAGAATTACTCAAGGTCATCAGGGGAAGAATCTCTGCAGAACAGAGCTGACTCAATAAAGGGGCCCCCTGTAAGACTGGGGCCCTGGACCCGAGCCCACTTTGCCTGTGCCTTAAAAGGACTTGTGGTTTAGAGTTACATAAGGAATACATTTTCCTTAGCACTGGTCTCTGGTGCAAGATGTAGAAGCAATAAAAGTAACTGATTCAATATTTGTACATGTCTCAATAATTGGGCATCATTAAATGTAAATGACCTCCCGTCTGAGAATGTCGAATGTCCTATTCGCCTATTTCTCCAGTCCACCATCCCATTTAGATTTCTGGGGAAGGCATTGCTTTAAATGAGGTACTCAATACCAGGATCCAATAAGGGGAATCTCATCAGGTGTCCGTAGCACTCCCTGAAATGGTGTTGGAATATTTGCTTTGGTTTAGATGGCCAGTCTTCTACCATTTGAAGTGGCACCAGCTGTGTATAATGCCACCATGTAAAACACAGCGGTCTAGCACAGAACCACATCCAAAACTGGGAACTCTAAGTTGGGCAGATCATCCTCTACCAGTGTCATAGAGGTCTTTTCCTCACCAATCTAGTGGATCTGGGGTCTGCAACAAAAAACGTAAAAGACCCATTTATTATGTCAGACGCTGGTATTGTGAAGTGGCGAGGGCAGGGCTTGGGGGAACACACAAAAAATAAATACATAATTATTAATATTTAAAATAGCACTTACCTACTCCCATGGCCGCCGGCTTGCTCTCGATTCTCGCCTAACTGCGCAGGCTTTCAGCTCCCAATCCCAGCACTTCTCTCCTGCTGGGAATACCATCTGGCCAAACCGTCATGCGCACTTAGCGGTGCCCACCACTCCCTCCTCCTCCCTGGTGCTGCTGCATCACTATGGATGGACCCACTCCTCCCTTGGCTCAATTGACAGCCTGCAGGATGAAAAATCAAATGAACATTATTTTATTATAATTTTATTTTTGTCCTTTGCCTCTGCTGGCTTTCAGCTGGGAGGGTGACACTCCTCCGCCATAATGGAGGAGCCACCCCTGTCCATTTAGAGTACTTATTCCATGTTTGTGGGACAATAGGTGAATTTTAGACTTCATAAGTACATAATAATGCTACGTAGAACAAATCAAATATGGAATACACTTTATAAATCATAAACATTCTGCTCAAAATCCAAAGAAGAGCAGGGAATGGAAAAGAGAGACAGGAAAGCAATTTAAAGGAGAGGCCTGATGATGTATCGATTTCAACACAGAACAAGCCGTCATCACTGTGTGGTTTTGTTATTCCTGAGTGTGTTTGTTTGAGTTTGTGTGTTGTACCTAAGGCTTTACCAGGTTATGTTTTTGAGTTTCTGTTCTTAAAATGTTTTAATTTAATACACAACACATTTGCCCATGATTGCTTTGCTGTCGCTTTCATCACACTGACAAGGATTTTAATGGTGTGTTGTTACATCTCTTCACCCAATTAATTATCCCTAAAGAAATGTTGCTTGAGGGAATGTCATATCTATTAATGGTCTTATTATTTCAACAATAGGGTAGCGTGCCTATGATTCTAGCTGCGCATGGAAAGTTTTGGGTTGATCCATCAAGAGGAACCGAGAAAAAAAGGAGGGGTCAATAAAAGTGTGTTTCCCACGTTAATTCCAACTGGAATTTTAGACACGACTACAGCCCAAACTGCTGGATGGAATTACACCAAATTTAGCAAAAGCTAGCTTTTGGTCCAGAAAGAGTGCTTTTTGTTATTTGGTATAACCCCATTGAGTAGCTTTTCAGATATTAAATAGAAAAACAGATCTGTATATCTAGAGGCACGGATCCTCCGAGGATCTGACAGTCCCTGTGCTGATATCTGATTGGCTGCTAACATTTCAGCCAGGAAGTGTTGGCAGCCATTTTGGGATTTGTTTTCATTAAAAAATAAGAAAAAGGGGCAGGGTTGGACTACCCTGACCCCCTAGTGTTAGTCCTGGAGTGCCGCCAAGGAAAAAAATGACTTTTATTTTTAATTGTTGCCCCAGAATCACGACTCTTCGGCAAAAATAAAAATAGAAAAACAAGAGCTTGTATTTAATGAAGCCCCTGGATGGGCCAAGTCCCGGGGGCATATAGAGCTTATCAAAATAATGGAGGCTCCTTCTGTAGGAACACAGCGTGTTTATTTAGTGGCCAGTTGCCACTTTTGGCCACTGATGAAGTGAAGAAGATGAAATTTCCTGTACAATGGATATGTACTTACTTTTTTTTTGCGGGGAAAAAATTATACTTACTGCTGGCAAATTACTACTTTTTATTGTTTGCTCATCTGTGTTCTAAATGAGCATTGGCATAGGCAATAGGTCTAGCATTAGCAGCAAAGCTACTGGTTGCCAACTACTAGTTTACTTTTTTTTTAAACCCACACAATTCAATCATCTTGCAACAGTAAGCTAATAATAAAGTATAACAAAAATCATTTTTAAATGGCCACGTGTGCCATAGGTTTTCAAACACAAAGCACACATTAGCCCACCAGCCCTCGCATTCAATGGGTGGTTTACAGATGGAATTTTAGCCCCAGTAGTAGAAATTCTCGAGCACTTATTGAGTGAGAAAAGCTGAGACCTCCTGCATTGCTTTTTAACCTCCATCACGCCCTCCTCACCCTCATCAGTGAATGCATGCGCCTGTCCTCAACGTTTTCCAATATTGCTTATATTCGAGCATTAGAAAGATTTCTACAAACTCATGTTAAACCTTTGCCATAGTCACACTTTGATGTCTCAAACGAATAGCCATATATGGACATTCTTAATGACCTGTGAGATTGGAGGGGCTGTATCATGTTGGCAGCTACCACATACCTATTGGACAGGTTGCCTATCAAGTGCCACCTTATGTACTGAGCTTCTTCCTTCCAGCAATTGACACTTGCCCTTTGGGCAGTCAGAAAACCCATATCACCTAAGGCGAGTTTACAACCCCTGCTCAAAGCTGTCATGTGGAGGTTTGAAGCTTATTATTTCAATTCCTAAAAGGTTTATGCATACATTAATTGTGCAACATTGTTTTTTGCGGCTCCAGCAGCATCCTTCTGAAATGTCAGATCTTTTCTCATTTCTCGTTCTCTCACAATTACCAATAGTCCTGTATTGTGCCAGTGCACAGGCCCCCCATTGAACCTTGCTGGAACAGCTCCACCAGTTGTCACTTGCAGATCAATGGGCTTCAGCAGCTGTTTTTAGAGCTCGCATGAGACAGCGCATGCTCTGTCGCTTGAGAGACATTTTATTCGATTTTAGTGGGCTTAGAGCCCCCCATTGCTTACCATGCTGTGACTTCATTGTCACTCTCATTTGCCTACTTCTGTTTGATCATTGCAAAAAACACAGTTGATGGACAGAATGTAGAACAATGTCATACATTCACCCCAGTACAAGGATCTGGGCCTAAATCCATCGTTTTTTTGCACTCCACACCACCCTGTGTTAGACACTGGCTATATGCAAATCAGCTCTGACCCTGTGCTTCATGGGAACAGTCCAGTCCGAACTACCAAGCCATGTCTTTCCCAGACCGGAATCAAGCATCCAAGGACCGGTTTTGGGCTATCAGCCTTCATCAGCCTGGATAGCTTGACTCCAGTGGTGTGGAGAGCCTGGGACTCACGTCTGAGCATACCCAGCCCACTCGGGGTGAAAATTGCAAAAAACACAGTTGATGGACAGAATGTAGAACAATGTCATACATTCACCCCAGTACAAGGATCTGGGCCTAAATCCATCTTTTTTTGCACTCCACACCACCCTGTGTTAGACACTGGCTATATGCACATCAGCTCTGACCCTGTGCCTCATGGGAACAGTCCAGTCCGAACTACCAAGCCATGTCTTTCCCAGACCGGAATCAAGCATCCAAGGACCGGTTTCGGGCTATCAGCCTTCATCAGCCTGGATAGCTTGACTCCAGTGGTGTGGAGAGCCTGGGACTCACGTCTGAGCATACCCAGCCCACTCGGGGTGAAAATTGCAAAAAACACAGTTGATGGACAAAATGTAGATCAATGTCATACATTCACCCCAGTACAAGGATCTGGGCCTAAATCCATCGTTTTTTGGCACTCCACACCACCCTGTGTTAGACACTGGCTATATGCAAATCAGCTCTGACCCTGTGCCTCATGGGAACAGTCCAGTCCGAACTACCAAGCCATGTCTTTCCCAGACCGGAATCAAGCATCCAAGGACCGGTTTCGGGCTATCAGCCTTCATCAGCCTGGATAGCTTGACTCCAGTGGTGTGGAGAGCCTGGGACTCACGTCTGAGCATACCCAGCCCACTCGGGGTGAAAATTGCAAAAAACACAGTTGATGGACAGAATGTAGAACAATGTCACACATTCACCCCAGTACAAGGATCTGGGCCTAAATCCATCGTTTTTTTGCACTCCACACCACCCTGTGTTAGACACTGGCTATATGCAAATCAGCTCTGACCCTGTGCCTCATGGGAACAGTCCTGTCCGAACTACCAAGCCATGTCTTTCCCAGACCGGAATCAAGCATCCAAGGACCGGTTTCGGGCTATCAGCCTTCATCAGCCTGGATAGCTTGACTCCAGTGGTGTGGAGAGCCTGGGACTCACGTCTGAGCATACCCAGCCCACTCGGGGTGAAAATTGCAAAAAACACAGTTGATGGACAGAATGTAGAACAATGTCACACATTCACCCCAGTACAAGGATCTGGGCCTAAATCCATCGTTTTTTTGCACTCCACATCACCCTGTGTTAGACACTGGCTATATGCAAATCAGCTCTGACCCTGTGCCTCATGGGAACAGTCCAGTCCGAACTACCAAGCCATGTCTTTCCCAGACCGGAATCAAGCATCCAAGGACCGGTTTCGGGCTATCAGCCTTCATCAGCCTTGATAGCTTGACTCCAGTGGTGTGGAGAGCCTGGGACTCACGTCTGAGCATACCCAGCCGACTCGGGGTGAAAATTGCAAAAAACACAGTTGATGGACAGAATGTAGAACAATGTCATACATTCACCCCAGTACAAGGATCTGGGCCTAAATCCATCGTTTTTTTGCACTCCACATCACCCTGTGTTAGACACTGGCTATATGCAAATCAGCTCTGACCCTGTGCCTCATGGGAACAGTCCAGTCCGAACTACCAAGCCATGTCTTTCCCAGACCGGAATCAAGCATCCAAGGACCGGTTTCGGGCTAACAGCCTTCATCAGCCTTGATAGCTTGACTCCAGTGGTGTGGAGAGCCTGGAACTCACGTCTGAGCATACCCAGCCGACTCGGGGTGAAAATTGCAAAAAACACAGTTGATGGACAGAATGTAGAACAATGTCATACATTCACCCCAGTACAAGGATCTGGGCCTAAATCCATCGTTTTTTTGCACTCCACACCACCCTGTGTTAGACACTGGCTATATGCAAATCAGTTCTGACCCTGTGCCTCATGGGAACAGTCCAGTCCGAACTACCAAGCCATGTCTTTCCCAGACCGGAATCAAGCATCCAAGGACCGGTTTCGGGCTATCAGCCTTCATCAGCCTGGATAGCTTGACTCCAGTGGTGCGGAGAGCCTGGGACTCACGTCTGAGCATACCCAGCCCACTCGGGGTGAAAATTACAAAAAACACAGTTGATGGACAGAATGTAGAACAATGTCATACATTCACCCCAGTACAAGGATCTGGGCCTAAATTCATCGCTTTTTTGCACTCCACACCACCCTGTGTTAGACACTGGCTATATGCAAATCAGCTCTGACCCTGTGCCTCATGGGAACAGTCCAGTCCGAACTACCAAGCCATGTCTTTCCCAGACCGAAATCATGCATCCAAGGACCGGTTTCGGGCTATCAGCCTTCATCAGCCTGGATAGCTTAACTCCAGTGGTGTGGAGAGCCTGGGACTCACGTCTGAGCATACCCAGCCCACTCGGGGTGAAAATTGCAAAAAACACAGTTGATGCACAGAATGTAGAACAATGTCATACATTCACCCCAGTACAAGGATCTGGGCCTAAATCCATCGTTTTTTTGCACTCCACACCACCCTGTGTTAGAAACTGGCTATATGCAAATCAGCTCTGACCCTGTGCCTCATGGGAACAGTCCAGTCCGAACTACCAAGCCATGTCTTTCCCAGACCGGAATCAAGCATCCAAGGACCGGTTTCGGGCTATCAGCCTTCATCAGCCTGAATAGCTTGACTCCAGTGGTGTGGAGAACCTGGGACTCACGTCTGAGCATACCCAGCCCACTCGGGGTGAAAATTGCAAAAAACACAGTTGATGGACAGAATGTAGAACAATGTCATACATTCACCCCAGTACAAGGATCTGGGCCTAAATCCATTGTTTTTTTGCACTCCACACCACCCTGTGTTAGACACTGGCTATATGCACATCAGCTCTGACCCTGTACCTCATGGGAACAGTCCAGTCCGAACTACCAAGCCATGTCTTTCCCAGACCGGAATCAAGCATCCAAGGACCGGTTTCGGGCTATCAGCCTTCATCAGCCTGGATAGCTTGACTCCAGTGGTGGGGAGAGCCTGGGACTCACGTCTGAGCATACCCAGCCCACTCGGGGTGAAAATTGCAAAAAACACAGTTGATGGACAGAATGTAGAACAATTAGCCAGTGTCTAACCCAGGGTGGTGTGGAGTGCAAAAAAACGATGGATTTAGGCCAAGATCCTTGTACTGAGGTGAATGTATGACATTGTTCTACATTCTGTCCATCAACTGTGTTTTTTGCTACTTCTGTTTGATCAGCACATGCTGAAGTTACCTCCCTTCACTTCTTTAACCCTTCTTTGGAGCATATCCAAAGTACTTGTGTACTTCCATCACTCCTTGCCTTGTGTCCGCTGATTCTTTTTTTTGTGGAAGTACTCTGTGTAAATGCATGTGTTTGTTTACTATGCTCCCAGCCCCTCCCGCCCACCATCCCTCTCTCCATGCTGCTTCTGCCCCATCCCTCTATCTGTGTTGCCTACCGCCCACTACCATTGTGTTGTCTCACGCACTGCAAAACAAAAAAACATGCTATGACGCTGCCAGTTTTTTAAAAAACTTCTTGCCTGTGTTGCCCACCCACACACCCTCCCTCCCTCTGTGTTGCCTCCTGCTTTGCCTTTCCCCCCAGCCAGCAATTTAAAAAACACATTGCTTTACAAAATGACTAAAAGCACATTGACAAAGCCAATAGCTCTCATATGTGAGACCTATTGGCTTTGCCAATGCTTGTTTCATATTTAGTAGGTCGAGCATTTCACAGAAGTCAGCTCCAAACAGTCACACTTTGGGTTGTTTGGCACAAGTACAGAAATAAAACAAGGCAGAAGTCAATAACAAGTACAACACATTGCCTTGTCTTGAAAGCCCTCTCAGACGCAATATTGGAGCTATCTCAACATTGCGACCTAACTCAGAAAATATCTTCAAGTGCTTTGTTTAACATCAACCCTTCTGAGCTTTTTTTCTAATCGACAGCTGGTTTAATTTTATATTTGACATGAATGTTTTTGTTTCAAGCAGTTTCATGTTCAGAATCAACAAAAGCCCTTTTTAATCCCACTATGTTTATTCGCTCAAAACATGAGAGGTCCCTAAGGGAGTGTACATTTGTAACAATAACATTTTGTCATTTCTCCACAGTTGCTATGACCATGGGGCAAATTCTTACAAAGATAACACAGGAAGAGCAATTCCTCTAATGGCATGATCCACTCACTCTCTGAGGGCACTCTTTTATTACAATTTAATTTTTAGAAATCTGCAACAATTACAGTACAGAGCGGAATTAAATTATAGAGTACGCAATCTTGCCATTAGAGCATAACTCCAACTGTTGTTTCTCTTATATTTTATGTATATGTCATTAAGTTAGCGTTATAGTTCCTGTATTGTTTTGAAATGTCATGTTGTACTCCCCTGGTTGTATTGCTTTGGAATGGAATGCTGTATTGCCCTAGTTGTTGTATTATTTTGGAATGGAATGCTGTACTCCCCTAGTTGCAGTATTGTTTTGAAATGTCATGCTGTACTCCCCTAGTTGTTGTTTTGTTTTGGAATGGAATGCTGTACTGCCCTAGTTGTTGTATTGTTTTGGAATGTAATGCTGTACTCCCCCAGTTGCTGTATTGTTTTGGAATGGAATGGTGTACTCCCTTATGTTGTCGTATTGTTTTGCTGTACTGCCCTAGTTGTATTGTTTTGGAATGGAAAGCTGTACCCCCCTAGTAGCTGTATTGTTTTGAAATGGAATGCTGCACTCCCCTAGTTGATGTATTGTTTTGAAATGGAATGCTGTACTCCCATAGTTGATGTATTGTGTTGAAATTGAATGCTGTACTCCCCTAGTTGAGGTATTGTTTTGTAATGGAATGATGTACTTCCCTAGTTAATGTATTGTTTTGGAATGAAATGCTGTACTCCCCTAGTTGATGTATTGTGTTGGAATGGAATGCTGTACTCCCCTAGTTGAGGTATTGTTTTGTAATGGAATGATGTACTTCCCTAGTTGCTGTATTGTTTTGAAATGGAATGCTGTCGTCCCCTAGTTGATGTATTGTTTTGGAATGGAATGCTGTACTTCCCTGTTGCCAGCCCAGGTCCTAGGTGGGATGTTGCTCTTTGAATACAGAGGGATAGTTCAGAGAGTGGGTTAATGGCATGGCTGGAGGACTGTTTCATTAATACATTTATCCTGATGTGTGCTTGACTGTACCTTGCCAAACCATTCACCACAGTTGGTTCGTTGAATTATAAACAACTACAACAACTGCACTAGTGATAGGCATGTCGTATATATTTATTTATTTAAGAGTTTTATATAGCACTGGCCAGACACGAAGGTATAAGAGCGCTTTACAACAATTATCATGACAATAACAGACAAACATTAGTTCAGCAAATAGCAGTGTTGTGAGTCGATCAAGTGAAGGCCTAGAGGGGGGAATAGAAGGAGGGAAAAAAGTCATGGGGTGTAGAAACTATCTTGTGTTGGGTGATTGTTAATCATCTGGTTTAGAGGCCTGTTGCGAGACACCTTATTGTGCTGGGTGGTTGCTATCCGGTTGGTTGAACTTTCGAATGAGGAGGAATCCTTAAGCTGTTGAATACAGTAAAGTCCAGCAGTAGATTGTTCTCCACCCTATACTAACCATATAGTGGGGGAAATTCCAGTGGTAGATTATTTTCCGGATTTAGTGCTACCTCCAAAAATCAGACAATGTTCCATTGCTGCCCAACTCCCATGAAAATAAGAATCTAACAAACACTGACAAAGCCTACCAGTCTGGCTCCAATGAGATAGAACATGCAATCAGCATTTGTTCATGCCTGTTAGCCCATTAAAGCCCAAATTATTGGCGGTAACAGTGATGGTGGTGTGATTGGTGGTGGTAACCGAAGTGGTAATTCTAATGGTGCTGGCCTGCAATTTTACGTGCAAGGGTGATTGTAACTCATCACTTAATAGCTACTATGTCTTTCCATGATTTTTATATTGGTCGGGAAAGTTGTGGCTCTTGCGCTACAGATATTCAAAATGTTGATGTTAAGGTCTCGTTTCTATAAGTGCTGTGGGTGTGATATTTATTTTTGACCCCTTCCACGCGGGGCTAATTCCCCAACAGTGCGGGGGGGAGGTGGCGCACGCGGCACCGCAGTGCTTGTGACGAGCCCAGCTCGTCATGCTGCACAGTGGAGCTGTGCTCGTGGCGAGCTGGGCTCATCACGACTCCGCCCACTCCTTTAGAACGCCAGCACAGGCGGGAAATTAGCCCCGCGTGGACCATCCACGGCAGTTATGACGAGCTCAGCTCATCATGAGCACAGCTCCACTGTGCCTCATGACGAGCTGAGCTCGTCATAAGCATGCAATAGCACACATACCTCAACGAGTTAATGTCCTAAAAAGCATATGTAGCAAATTAAAGATTTTTTAAGCACATTTTGGTTGGTGAAACACTATTTTACTTTCTGCATTGTTCAGAATACTGATTCTAAACACAGATGATGTTTTGTAGGAGTTTTACTTGGCAGCGTTCATGTTTGCTTTTCATTCTAGTGCATGCTGTTCACATACTCATTGTACAGAAAAAAGGTATGGACCTGCATATCATTTACTTTGATATTAGGGCACATCTATAGGCCAGAGATACACAGACAGGAAAGGTTGGAGAAATATCAACAGTCAGTAAAATATGTGATTCTGCAAGTGCAGAAATGTATGTATAATTAAGGACATTCTGCATTTGCTTCTTAATTTATGATATGCTGGATAATATTGGCACTTAAATATAGAATTTTTTTAGCTCAAAGCTTACCAAACACTGAATAAAATATCCAAAGTCAACTTCATGTACACAGCAGAAGTGGCTTGCCTGCATTCACTCATGCATTGCTTTCTTTAGATCTTGACACAAGCATGAATCTCTCTCTAGTTTTGTAGGCTCTTTACATGTAACAGCTGGGGATGACCGTCACTGTTGGTTTTATAGGTGTGCAGTGTACTGTATCCCTAAAATCTTATACCTCAAAAGCACTCCCAAAGGTTGAGGGGATCAGGGATAGCATCAACCTAGAACAATGAGGCAATGTGCCCTAGAGACAAGGATCAAAACAAGTGTTACAAAATACTTTGAATAATAAAGGACTGGCTCAATAGGTGAGTTCTAGAGGAGAATTTAGAAAACCATAAGGGTTTATTGCATAAAGTCCAGTAGCGGCTGGTACCAGATGGGAGTGGGGAAAGAGAGGAAATGAAAAAACAAAACGTGCCTTGACCGGCGGGTTGGACGCTGTCTCTCCTCAGTCCTCTTCACACTTATTGTATCTGACCGACGGCAGCAGAAAGCAATAGGAAGCACCCGGGCTCCCAGTCTCCCCCGAGCTAATCACAATGCTGTAATGCAGTGTTGTGATTGGTCTGAGTGCCATGGTTCTGCACTCAGATGGGGACTGGGAGGGTTTGCATGTTCCTCACCAGGCTGTGTAATGCAGCCTGGTAGGGAACATGCAAAATGCGCTTGAATGTTTGGTCAGCCCAAAAGGTGCGGCCAAGCATTAATGCGCACTAAAGGAGTACAAACCACTCCTCCCCCTGCTGTGGCCAACCACCGCCCCATGAGCCACAGACTTCAATAGAAATATAAAATGATAATAATGATACATTTTTATCATTTTCTTTTTTCTTTTGAGCAGTGGGGTGACACTCCTCCACCTTAGAGGAGGACCCGCCACTGAAAGAGTCAAAAGGTACAATACAGATTAATGGAATGCAGACACCGCTAATTGACATAGCAGGCAGTTGCCATAAAGACTATCAATGCAGAATTACGCAGAATAGTGAGATAAAAAACCTGAGATAAGCTAAATCCCAAGTGTGCAGCAAAATCAGTAAGACATCAAGCAGCAATCCTAAAAGATCAGCACACTTCTCTGACTGAATCCCCAAATTCAAGGGTTTATATAACCCGCTCTAACTAGGAGAACATTAGAATTACAAACTCATTGTGGTGTGAGCAAAGATATACATTTTCAACAAATCAGACCTAGGCCTAGGTGGAATTTCAATTAGGCCGTAGTAATTGAAGTCATTTTGGTGATTTCATGTTAGTCTTTGACACGAATAACTGATAATAACACAATTACGTTCACTCAAGTAATTGTGAATAATTTGGAGGAAAACATACTTCAAGAGCACATTCAGCAAGCATTAGAGGCTGCCAACACTGCTGTTTATGTCTGTTGCATTTAGTGCTTTTTTCTTAGCACAAACTGCATCCCTGCTGCCTTTTTGGATGCAGTGGTGCATTTTGCACTAAGAAACTAGTACTAAATGCCAGATCTAAGGTAACATCAGCCAGGGTAGCTTGAATCCAGAGGCAAAGTGAGCAAGGGACCTACGTCTGGGCATACCCTGCCAACCTAGGGCAAACAAAGCAAACACAGGGTCAAGACTGATTTGAATTATGGGTTACCCCGAAACCGGTCCCTGGATGCTTGTTTTCGGTCCAGGGAGGACCTGGCCTGGCAGTTCGGGCTGGACTGTTCCCATGAGGCACAGGGTAAAGACTGATTTACATATGACTGGGTCAAAACTGGGGTGGCGAAGTGAGCTAAAGAACGATGATGGATTCACCCCAGATCTGTGACTGGGGTTGAGTGTCTGAAAAGCTTCAGCACTCCATCCATCATCTCCATGTGCTTGCATTGTTTCTTGTATGCATAGCACTTATGAGAGGCTCAATCATTCTTGAGTCCAGCATCTCAAATATTTGATACAAGGCTCACTAAATTCCAGCTCAACATCAATCTAGGCCCCAATGTTCAGAGTTATCAAGAGTTCCATTGTTGTTCTCTTGTCTCTAGTAAGTTGTAGTAGTCAGCCAATCAACATCTGCTACTGGAGATCCAGTTGGTCTCAGAACAGTTGTCGTCTCTTGAGGGACTACAGTTATTAATATATTAACCAGAGAAGAAGATAACCTGGGTTATTCAGATCCCCTGTCTCTTTAAGCAAAAGAAGGATCTTCAAAAAGTCCTTTATGGTAGAACTACAAACCTCCATGTAATCAAACCTTCAAGTTTCACAGAGTCTCCTCACCTAACCTTATTACATACCCAGCCAATGGGAAGAGAGAGTTGTCTTTCATATCATGCAAATCATTTTTTGAGCAGAAATTATATATTCCTTTATACAATAGAAAGGCACCATCTACTTTTCCCCTGTCAAAAGACAACTTATTAACGAGGGAATCACTAGAGTCATATTAACTACTTTTTTTGGGGTGGTTCCCCCACCATATAGACTTCATTCATGCTCTCTGATCTGCTGTGCAGATATAGGGGTCCATTAGGATGGCGGACGGATCGCCACCGCCATGCAGGCGGTGGCGATCCGTCCGCCATCCTTGCCCGTCCGCCACCTTTCTTCCCCCGCCATATTACAATGGCGGGGGGACCGTGGCGGAGGGGAAGACCGTCTGCTGCTTTTCCGCAGTGGTCGCCTTGCGCCCGCGGCGGAAAAGGCCTGATATGGTGGCGGTGTCTATCAGACACCGCCAGCCATATTAGGATGGCCTGGGAGGAATGCCTTTCCGTGGCGGCAATGCCGCCACGAAAAGGCATACGGTTCCTGCTTCAGGGGCCCGTTGCGGGCCCCCACCCAGGGTGAAGGGGGTGGGGGGTGCACATGGGGGGTACCTATGGTACCCCCCTGCGTTTCACAGCGCAACATGGCAGGGACCGCTCGGTGCCTGTCATGTTGTGCTGTGAAACGCACAACAAGTATTTCTCACATTGCAGCGGCCGGTGCTTTAGGCACCGTCCGCCGCAATGTTAAACATGCGGGATGCACCCGCCACTGTGGCGGGTGCATCCTAATTGGGGACCTTGTGGCGGACGGTACCGGCCCCCGACAGGATGGTGGACGGACTTTATCCGTCCGCCATCCTAATGGACCCCATAGTGTAGACCTCCAATTGATAGGCAACTGAGAAGGGTATGTATATCTGTAATATTCTCATAAACAAGATGAGATGATGAAGGTTCTTGAATGATTTATTCTAGTACAAAGGATCCCATCCAAGAGCTTACAAAAAGACAGGATTCATCTGAACAGCATTCTTCAAATCCTCAATGACATCATAACATTCCATAGATGTTTATGTGGAACCTTAACAAACATACAATTCCAGTAATCATGAATACTAATGAAATACCACACATCTCCCTCCTATAACGATTATCTACAAGTTTAATTTTAAACTTAACACATCATATATAATCCTTTAAGTGTGATGGACGTTTTGTAGACCTCAAGGAATGACGTTGACAATTGTATTTTCCCTTGATATTGGAAATGTCTTTATCTTCATCAAGCCTTTCCTTTTCTACAGCAACTAAATGATCATTTCCTATTAAATTATCATTTGATTTAGACTTGACAATAACCACTCTATTAAGATTCCATATTCTGTGATCTTGAGTTTTTACAGCGTTAGTGAAAACTTTAATGACTAACATTGGTTTGAAATATTTCGATTTTCCACCTCCAAATAAATCAGGTCGTCTGATGGCTACCCAATCTCCCACCTGACCAGCGTTTTCTTAACAGAATTTTTTGCATCAAAATTTTTCTTTCTTTGCTGAGTCTTATGTTCTTCTCTATTTTCTAAATCTTGACCGTTCACACCTTGAATTCTTCCTTTAGAATTACAATAATCATTCACCCAAAAAGGTTCTAAGCATGTATTTTCAAACCTTCCACGAAAAAGAAAGAAAGGAGATTTTCCAGTCGTAGAGTGAGGAGTCAATCTATACTCATCTACTTTCTTACATACTTCGCACTTCCAGTCCAGATGCATCGATTTCGCAAGAGGAATAGTCTCTTTTAATACTCTGTTGTATCTCTCAATCATTCCATTTCCTTCAGGATGATATAAAGAACATGTTTTATGTACAATATTATTTTTAGACAAAAATTCCTCCATTTCCTTAGATGTCAGTTGTACACCATTATCTGACAGAATAGATTTTGGATTACACCCTCTCAAAAATAATTCTTTCAAACACCTTATCACACTTTGTGTATCCACACTAGATAAAAAGAAAACTTCCGGCCATCTAGAGAACATATCCATAATGAGCAAAAGAAAAGTTTGAGAACCTCCACTATGAACGGGTCCTAATATATCTAATGCTATGTCCTCCCACGGACGCTTAGGGCGACTTCTTCCCACCATGGGTTGGGTTCTCGGGAATTTAGATTTATCAGATAACCCACATGGAACACATTCACGAATCTCTCTTTCTATGAACTTGTCCATTCCAGGCCACCAATACGTGCTACGTAACCTCTCTTTAGTTTTGGTGATACCAGAATGTGAAACATGAGCCATGTCTAACAACTCCTTTCTAAGACTGACTGGAGGAACTAATCTTGTTCCCCTAAACAGTATTTCTTTATTATACGACAATTCATGCCTCACATACCAAAATGGTCCTGTAGATAAAGATCCTGCCTTAGCACTATTCCACTTACCACTTAATAAGGATAAAACTTCACACAATGTTACATCTGAAGTAACTTCTTTAACCCATCTCTCTTCAGATATACTTGCCAAATCCAAACTACAAACCCATTGTTCATCAAGATCATTATCTACACTTTCAAAATCTTCATCAACATCTGAAATATCTGGATCAATCTCAGGAACAAGACGAGAAAGAGCATCCGCTATTTTATTTTCTACACCAGGAATATATCCAATGCGAAAAGAATATTCTTGCAACCCCATTACCATTTAGTTATGCGGCCCGAAATCAAATCTAATCCTTTTTTTTCAAACATTTCTAGCAAGGGCTAATGGTCGGTCCTGACTTCAAATTCAGTACCCCACAAAAATGTTTTACATTTTTTTACAGCCCAAAAAAACGCTAGAGGTTGTTCTCTTTCGACTGCTGAATATCTAGTCTCAGGATCTCTAAGACTTTGGGACAGAAACATAATGGTTTTAATCCCCGATGGACCACATTGTTGCAATACCGCTCCTAAACCCTTCTCACTAGCATCTGTGGTAAGAATTGCTTTGAGAGAAGTATCAAAACTTTGTAGCGATGGAGCATTTTTTAAACTGTTCTTGACAGCACTAAATTCTGCATCACATTCAGGAGACCAGTGATAATTCACAACTTTTCTTAATAAACATCTCATGTTAACCGTAACCTCTGCAAAGTTTTTTACAAACTTGGCATAATATTCCACCATGCCTAAGAACTTCAAGAGTTCCTCTTTATTCTTGGGAGAACTAATTTTTTTTTTTTTTTTTTTTGTGAAAACCTTTATTGTGCATTGGTAAAAGAACAAATACGGGCCCACAACCATCAGGCCGGCCACGGATACTGTTAAAGCACCAGGGCATGCAATATGGCGACACAGACACATAGTAGTACCATAAACGAGCATTAAAATTACACAGCAGATCATCACGATACCATGCCTCAGGAGCTATGAAGGTTAATTTTAAATGTTACGTTGCAACTATTAAGGGCGATTTTCAGTTTTAAATTGACAACAAAAAACACAAACTACGAAAGCAGAGTCTGTGGAGGCGTGACAGAACATTAGTGACCGAGTCACCATAAAGTTTAACAACCAAAAAGGCAAGTCATTCCAGGCGGCATGGCGGATCAAAGCATATGCAGCAGGGCATCAGAATCAACAACCTAGCCAAGGAACACCGCCACCCGCCTGCCGGCAGCCCCAAACACAGACCCAAATAGAATAAAGAAAGAGAAACAAAACAAAGAGACAAAAAGGCACCATAGAAACTAAAACCAAGAAACGAAAGCCCCATCCCCCATCCCCCCACCCTACACGCATGCAGAGGCTACGGCCTACCCCCCCCAGCAGTGTGTCTGTCGCCCAATAAACCCGAAATATAGAATAAGAAAGAAGAAGAAAGAAAAAGGAAAGAAGTACAAAAATACTGAAGTATGAGAGTAAGAAAGGAATAACCTAAGCTAATACTCCCATAGAGTACCGAAAATCTGAGGAGGGTCAGAACCAATTAATCCCGGACTCCACCGCCCGCACAGAGCTCCCACCCCACCAGCCAGGATCAACAACAGGACATATCAATTACAACCTTTGGTGGGGAAGAACATGGCAAACAGCGAATTAAAATATATCAGGAAAGCGTTTCAGTCCGGGTCTTCGCCAATAAAACGAACAAAATTAACGGGAAGAACACCATCAACCCTGGCCCGAACGTTGAAAATCCACCAAACATGGCCACTGCTGAAAGCTCACCGAAAGCAGAACAAAGGAACAAGATGGCCACCCCCCACAAAGAAGAAGCATAAAAGAATGAGATGAATGTTTCCAGTTACCAAGCAGTCCAGGGTCCAAAAAGACAAGCCTCCCCACGATCACAGGATGAAACACTCGTCCCCGATGTGGGAATGAGGCTCCGGAGGCAAAGGCAGCCAGGAGGACCAACACCTGAGAGGCCGGCAAGCGAAACAATAGTAGCGATGGTAACTGCAGAGTCTCAGTTCTCAGAGTGGGGGGAAACAGTGTAACTGCAGCCTCGTCGGTAGATGAACACAACCCATGATAGTCAGGTACAGTCCGCTTCACTGTAGGCATAAGTGGAAACAACGTATCCATTGCAGGAGTAAGTGGAGGTAGCAGGGAGCTAGAACGCCTCGGTCGCCCCAGTGCCGATGTAACATCCGCGATCTTCCGATCCAGCTCTCGAGTGTGTCGCAGCAATGTAGCCCTTAAGTCGGCAAGAGCTGACAGGATGTCGCCGCAAGTCGGGACCCGCTGCGGTCCCAGCCAGTCCGCGTTATGAGCGGACGCCGTCGGATCTGTACATCGTTCAAGACCAGGCAGAAGATCACGCCCTGGGGACAAGGAAGCACTCATCTCCTCGTCATGGAAGACCGGCGCCATCGCCACTCCGACAAGGAATCCACAATAGCAGGATTGAGGCGTCATCGATACCTGGGAACTTCAGTCCGGGGCGCCGGCAGGAGCACGGCTCAGAATCCAGAGCGGCGCTCAGCGAGCCCCCGCACCTCAGTGAAGGGAGGCGACCAACAACCGAGAAGGCTCGCCAAGATGGAGGCTGCTCAGCCCAGCAGCAGCGGAACAAAGAAAAGCGATGCGAGAAGGGAGCCCGCCATGCCAGTATACACTTAAGCCAGGTAGGGAATCTCGCCTCACCGGTAAGGATGTATACCAACTCCCTCCATAAGCAACAGCGCTACCTCAAGTGTCCGCGCCTCTTCAGATCTGCTAACCGACAACGTTACATCAGCGCCCAGCGGCGGAGATCAGCACAGGGTCCAGGGGCAGCCACGGAGGATAGCCAACGAAGCGTGTTCTCCATGAAATAAGCAGGCAGAGACCTCGGAAGAACGCGGCCGAAAACTGCGCGATTAATCCGCCGTTACATCGCGACACAGGCACAGGATAAACAGCAGGATGTCGATGCAGGAGTGGAAGGCTCGCGGAGCCGGGAGCCTACACGTCCGTCCTGTCGGCCATCTTGGCTCCTCCCCGAGAACTCATTTTTTAAATCACATCAACCATAACCTCCTTTGGACTTACTCCATTTCCATCAATCTTATGACCCAAATAATTTATTGAATCTGCACTGAAGTTACATTTCTCTTTTTTCATTGTGAGATTACATTCATTCAAACTGCGCAACACCGCCATCAATCTGCTGTCGTGTTCAACCATATTATTAGCAAATATCAAAAAATCATCTTGATAAACACACACACCCGGCAGACCCTTCAAAACTCTCTCCTTCACCCTCTGAAATACCGATGAGGCAGATACCAGACCAAATGGCATTCTTTTAAATCTAAAAGTTCCAAAAGGAGTAATGAAAGCTTTTAAATCTCTGCTTTTTTCCTTCAACTCTATCTGATGATATGCAGATGTTAAATCGATAGTACTAAATACCTTTGCACCACCCAGCAAGACCAATAGCTCATTTATGTTGGGTAAAGGATATTTGTCTATTATTACATTTTTATTTAGCTGGTGCAAATCAATGCATAGACGAAGATGGCCATTGGGTTTCCTTGCGGCCACTACCGGAGCAAGCCACTCTGTTCCTTCAACTTCCTCTATGATTCCACCATCCATCAATTTCTTTAATTCCTTTTCCATGTCATCTCTTACAGACAGAGGGACATTCCCTGCTGATTACGCCAGTGTAATATTCTCAAAAACAAGATGAGATGATGAAGGTTCTTGAATGATTTATTCTAGTACAAAGGATCCCATCCAACAGCTTACAAAGACAAGATTCATCTGAACAGCATTCTTCAAATCCTCAATGACATCATAACATTCCATACATGTTTATGTGGAACCTTAACAAACATACAATTCTAGTAATCATGAATACTAATGAAATACCACACAATCCTTCGTACTGTGATGTCAAAAAGCAGGCTACCTGGCAAACGCGAATGGGGGTCTCACTAAAGTAGCCGGATGGGATTTATGTTTTTTGCAGCATTAGCTCTTGAGGGGTAGCTAATGAATCTAACATGTATTACCCTGGAAAAGGCAATGTGTTGGCAGCTAGTGGAGAACTTTGAAATGGAATTAGCATCTAGGTGACGACAAGACCATGGGACTGCCAAAACACATGTAGGGAGTTCATCTAAATAAGCCTATCTAATGTTTTTTAAAAGTAACATCTTTAGCCAAGTCCAAACAGCAACAAGGAATATGAATTTCTTTATTTTGTTGTGCTTTATCTTATTTGAAGCAATCATAGTCCTCATGACATAACTTTTTTTTTTTTTTTTTTTTTTTTAAGTTTGATTTTTATTGAAGATTAAATAAGAAAAGGAGGAGGGTAGAAAAGAAGAAACAGTAGTAAGGGTATGTCAATAATTACAATGGAGGGAAAATATATTAGCTAATTACAATAAAATCTCAAATAAGGCAGGTAAATGAATTTCCCTTTCCTTTTGTTATCTGTAATCTCATGACATAACTTTTAGTGTGGCTTGATCTCCATATGTGCCCCAAGTTGGTTTAACTCTATTATTGTAGGGTCTAGCAATTTCATAGACCAAATCAGGTGCAAAACTCTGCAGAGGATATTGGTATGTTCTGTACCATGAAAGGTAGTAGGCTTTATTTTTTAAATAAAAGCATTAGTTGACCCCATCTCACTGGAAGATGTGTGGATCCCATCCTAAGGACTGCTCCTGGACCCTTTAGGTCAGGGTTAGACTTTTTCCCAGAACCTTAGTAGAACAAGTGGCACGTTCATCATTGGTGTTAATTCGTTTCTCTATTTCTAAAAGAAGTTAGTTAATTGCATTCAAGGTGCCCAGTTTCCTGTTATTGCAATACTTCTTATGGTCATTGGGTGGGCCCATAAAAGTCATAGCTTTCAGTTTGGTCATTTGAAATAGTGAAGTAAGGATGATAAAATATAAGAATTTAATTCACTAAAATTCTTTATTTAAGACAAAAGAGGGTTACCCAGCCCAATGTGTTTCAGACTTTGACATGCCGCAGATGGTCCTGCATTTGACTCAGACCTTGCCCAAGGACAGGCCACTGCGCTCCTATGCTGTATGCAGTTTATCCACTCAGGCCCCACCTTTAGCTGGATATAGAGGCGGGAGCTGCTTGCATGGTCAATCCAGAGATGCCTACAGGGACGTAGAGTCCCTCCACTCTCAAGGAAGGAAGTCACCTCAGCTGTACCACTGTGCAATACCAAGGCTGGTACGGTTGTATGTTTTTTCAACGAACTCCGTTGTAACGCATGCCTTTACCACGCATGCGTTACAACGGAATGCTATTTACACGCCTATCTTATTCCACGTATTTTAGCGTGGTGACGTCATAAATTTTAAAAAAACGGCCGTTTCCTTCCTCTGCAATGCCGATTGCCTGCACATCACGTCTAAAGGTAAGTTTTTTTTTTTTTTTATATATATTTTTTATATGTACCCTTTACCACACATGCCTTTACTACGTACCTCGTAGTAAAAGTATGCGTGGTAAAGGCTGTCGTTGTAACCACGCATGCGTTGTAATGCATGCATGGTTAAAGTTTTAGTTGAAACAGCCTCGTTGTAGTGGCCGTTTCCCGGCTGGTAAGAGGTGAGAGCCCAGTGAAGAGAAACCAGCAGAAATGTGGGGCCTCCAATGGCTCGAGGCAGAGAAAAGAAACTGTAGCTTACCATTGCTATTTGTTTGGTCTTGTGGCACTTGTGTTCCAGTACTGCAGAAGCTAATGATGGGGGTGGGTGTGGAAGTATGTGGATGCCTTAAAGGTAAAATACCATTAGGAGCTAAACATTTAGAAGCACTCAGGACACTGTGGACAGCGAATAGTGATCTGTAGTGAAGAAAAAAATCAGACATTATATAGTACATTTCAAATTAAACATCTATGAATAAAAAATAAAAACATGAAGGAAAATAAAAGTGCACATACCTACGTATAGAAACCAATATAAATACACAAATATTTTAAATTATTTGAAAATTTGTTTTTCTTGTTTATTAATACGTTTTGTTACACTGGGGAATCAAATTTATTTCTCAAAGTGGTGTTCTTAAAGTGACAGTTTGATAGCGAAGCACTTATGATATTGAATAACTATTTAAAATTCGTTTTTTATGGATTGGTTCCTTTTCTTTTTTTAACTTTATATTTAGATTTTCGACACCAATTGGTATACCATACAAACCCAACAAGAGCATTGTGGAGGTGAATAGCCAAAGTAGTATACATTTTACATAGTACAACACGTTATGCCAATCTAGGTACACACCTGATATCGAAAGAAACACAGCACAACCCAGTTTCCCCCTTGATTTCGGTGTGAACATAATGTTAGAATATTACATGTCTTGTTTCCTCAAGGCGGTCTGTTGTTCATGGGGTCTGAGATTTTCACCAACTTTTCTGCACATTCTGCCAAGTCCTAAGTCACTTAGGGGCTCATTACGAAGGCGGTGAAACCGCCACAGGCAGCCTGCAGGTGACGGTTTCACTGTCATTGTGAAGCACTTCTCCGCCCACTAAATTACGATGGCGGGCGGTGTGATGGCAGACGCAAAGTCCGTCCGCAACGGGTCCGCCACAGGCAATCATTACGATTGCCTGGCGGACCCACCCGCATCCACAAAATGGTGGATTTGCCTATCAGGCACCATCCGCCATATTATGATGCCGCATCCCCGCTAGCCAGTGTATGGCGGTTCATCCGCCATTGGCAGGCTGACGAGGATGTTCTTTGGGGGCCTGTTGCGGGCCCCCCTTGTGTTGAGGGAGGTGGGTGTGCACTGTGGGGGTACCTATGGCACCCCCCTACATTTCCCTGCACAAGGTGGCAGGCACTGCATGGTGTGTGCCATGTGGTGCAGGGAAATGCAAACAGTGCATTTTGGACATTGCAGCAGGTGCCCCAGCAATGTCAGAGATATATGATGCGACCCCCACGGTGGCGGTTGCCTCGTAATCTCATGTGCGGGACCGCCACATTACAGGCGGCCGGTCTCAAGCCCCGGTATGATGGCAGACGGACTGAAGTCCATCCGCCATCATAATTAGCCCCAAAATTATTTCAACGAGATTGTTTCATGTGCTGTTCTACGCCCAGGGCCTATTCTGACAAATCTCTTTTCCAGCTGTTCATCTCCGACTGAAGTCGACAGTTTTGCAGCAGTGCTACAATATCAGCCCCTGTAACAAAATAAAAGCGTCAGTGGTGCTCGCAACTAGAGCTTCTCGGTGCCACAAACCCCCGGGGGGGACAGTCAAGTGGAACTAACAGGGCTGGTTTCACTTCCCAGTCCGGCCATGGCTAGGTGTGGTGCTTTTGACCTATTCTGATTGTGTCAAGTCACCTGGGTAGTCAGTTGTCTAGTGGTCTCTGACCCTTCTAGGGCCCCCTCCTTTATCCTGGACCAAATGCTGCATATAGTACCATCATTCATTTCTACATCCTGCCATATCCAGCAATCTACTGTCATCTGTCATATAGTCAGCCGGGGCCTCGGGGAACGCGTTCCAGATCGAGCGAACTGTGTACACCATATAAAAATAGGCCTAGGTCTACCCAAACTGTTCTTGTGCTTGTTCCAATGTGATCAATCTGTTATTTATGAACAGATCTCTCACTATGCGACAACCCCCTCCCACCATGCATGGAAGGAGATCTCCCTGTCCATGTCTTTGAATGGGTTAAGAATGCTGAGGGACAAGTCACCTGAGTCTTTTCTGGATTTCAACCACCACGTGTGCCATAACTTTGCAGCATGACATATTAAGGCAGGGGTGCAACTGGGGTTCCGCAGCCCCTCATGAGAAGTTCATGTAAAGTCCCCCCTAGAATAATGCCTGTGTACAATGGTGTTTCCCTGTTGGAGCTGTGATCCTGCCAATGCACGCTGTGCTGCAACTGTGAGACCACATAGTACAGAGACAGGTCCAGAAGGCCAAGGCTGTCCTTCACTCATTGTAATTAAAAGTGTCCAATGTCGCTCTACTACATTTCCCTGCCCACACCAATGCACATGTCATACTGTCTAGTTTAAGAAATGTGGCTATGGAGAGTGGGCACATTGTACGTTGGAATAAATACAGGCAGTGAGGGAGGTACACTGATATGCAGCCCATATTCGAGAGGGGGAGTGTGTTCTAGGAAACTACAAAGCGCTTCCATCTAGACATCACTCTACCCATATTGAAGGCATACTGGCTCCTCGGACAGTGGGATACCCACACAGCCAGATGTCTAAAACAGTCATGGACCCAGTTCAGTCCCACATTAGTGGATTGGTCACTGTGAACTTGTCTCAGGCAGCACAATGGGAAAAGCAAAGATTCACCACAGTTTGGGAGCAGTCCTGATAGCGCTGCAAAATTGTCCAGTTCGACCAATAGGAGCAGGACTGATGTCTGTGGATCACACAAATAAACCAGTGTGTCATCCGCATACATGGAGATCAAATGTCTTACAGCTGTTACAGGTGTAGTCTGTTTTTCAGACTATGCACTAAGGGTTCAATTGCCAACACAAATAATAAAGGAGACAGCGTGCATCCCTGCCTCGTGTCCTGCTCTAGGGTCCACACTCCAGACACCACGTTCCCTGTATGCACTGTGGCCACCAGCTCTCTGTAGAGCAACTGCCCCAAGCTCATATAATGCGGGCCAAATCCCATACCTGATAACATGGCCCACAGGTACTGCCAGTGCAGGGTGTCGAAAGCTTGCTGCAGATCCATGGATGCTACAGCCTATTGACCATCAAAGGTCTCCACCTCGTGCATTTCCTGCATGAGTTTGCAAGTATTGTAGTCAGTGTTTCTACCTAGGAAAAATCCCATCTTGTCAGAAGGAAGCAGGGAGCCTATTATCCTAAAAAGTCTGTTGGCGAGCACTTTGCTTAGGAGTTTAACATCCGTGTTGAGCATTTATAATGGTCTGTATGATAGCGGGAGCTCAGGGTCTTTGCCTCCCTTGGGGATTAAGCAGTATCACCGCTTCCCTCTGCGAGCAAGGGAAGTGGCCACTCTTGCTGCTTCATCAAATACAAACAGAAGCTTCTCTAGCAGCATGTCAGGGGTCATCTGAATTCAGTTGGGATGCCATTTGTACCCGAGGCCTTAGTCATTATCAGTCCTTCCAACGCCTCCTTCAAATCCTCCACTGTAAGAGGGGCTTCCAGGTTCCCTGGTTAGAGGCGGAAAGTCAGGTTCCTGTAGATATTGTGAATGTTTTCCAGGGGGGACAATCTGCTTTTGTGAGAAGTTGTCTTTGAGGTACATCATGCAATCTGCATTGATTGTATTCTAAATCTAAAAGTTCCTCGTATTGAGTCAATCATATAATTGGGCCAAGTAGCTTCTTGTCAGGTCATTGGCATAGCTAGGGGACAGACACTGTTTTTGGGGGTGGCGGAAGTGAGCAAGTCGTGTCTGTCGACTATCACCATCCCCATGCCCCCGAGAACAAGTCGTCTGTCGGCAATCAGACACCCTCCCCCGGGTACAACTTGTCCATCAACTGCCTAACCACCCCTCCCATATCCCCCCACTCTTACCTGCACCGGGTAGCAAACGTAGGGTCCTCCCTGGGTGGCAGTAAGTCTAGCTACGCCACTGTGTCAGGTATTGAAAAAATAGATTCTGTTTATAGCACCCCCACAGTATGAATAAATAATTCACTGACCTCCAGGAGTAGGTATGAAACATATCAGGCACTGGTAGATTGTAAATGGTACACCTTTTATTGCAAGACGTTTTGTGTCAGTTATGCTAATTGAACCACTTTATATTTTTACAAAAAGAAACTCAGGCACAGAGACTTTCTTGAACACAAGGTTGAAGAACTGAAGTGTCTATACATCAAAGAAAAGCTAAACAATATTTCGGCAGGTCTAAGTTGTTGAGAAGATTATTTTTAACACCTTCGGTGCTCATGACAAGCTCAGCTCGTCATGAGGCACAGTGGCACTGTGCTCAGGACGAGCTGAGCTCGTCATGACCGCTGCGGTGCTACCACGGAGGGATAATTCCCCTGCTGTGCTGAGCGTTCTATACAAACGGGCGTGGTCATGATGAGCTCAGCTCGTAATGAGCACAGCGGCACCGTGCTCTGTGACGAGCCGAGCTCGCCACGAACACCGCAGCGCGCGGCCCCACTTCCCCCCGCACCGCGGGGGAATTAGTCCGTGGCGAAGGGGTTAAAAGGTGTCATTTCTGGTGAATAATATTTTTAATGGAATCCGCTGATTGTAGTTCCTTAAAATATAGATAAACTCAAAGACTCTGGAAACATGTGTGATGTGCCGCTCATCTTCTGTTCCAGCGCTGAGACTATCATACAGCTCCACCGATGCACCTCATGTGTGATGTGCCGCTCATCTTCGGTTCCAGCACTGAGCCTCTCACACAGATATGCAGATCGGTGATGTGCAGCACATATTCTTTTTCCAGCTTTGAAACTCTCACACACCTGATGCACTTTATAAAGGATGTTCAGCCTATCGTCTGCTCCGGCGCAGAAACTCACACAGCTCCACTTCCCACATACAGTGAACAAGCTGCATGGCAGCTGTGAGTGTGGTTAAAGTAAATAAAAACTATGATGTGGCCAGAGCTGACCACGTCATAGCATCTTTTTAAAAAAAATCCCGCCATGTTGCGTAGCAGCAGCACTGCTGGCAACATAGCTAAAGAAAACATTGGCAAAGCCAATAGACCTCATAGAGACCTATTGGCTTTGTGAATGCTTTTTGCATCTGAAATCTTTAATTCTTTATTCTTCAAAGGGCTTTTAGAGTGTTTTTTGTATATGCGTTATAAGCCTGAAATTACCAGATTTTAGAATAGATGCGTCTTAGTACAGATGATGGTTTGTATCACTGTTTTGTGACCATGCCTTGTTTATAGATTTTATTTTATTTAAGTTCATTTTTAGTGTTTTGATTTTCATGAATTAATTTTCCTTCTTGATCAGCACGTGGACGGCCTTCTGGATTTTTCTTGTTAGCTGTAACCCTTTAATGAATTAATAAATCAATACAAGTTTCATTCTCTCTTTTGAAGTTTTCCTAACATATAGTTAATTTCAAAGTTCTCCATCTATAAGACTTCCACTTGAATATATGTCAAGGGTGTCTTCCATTCAGAATACAACATTTTCCTCTTCTCTCAAAATCTCAAGCTTAACCTCGTTATAAGCCGAGTTGCAATCTTTACTGGCTTGTTCTTAACTGTAACTACGTTTTTCAAGGGTCACAGCTTTAATTTAACCTCTTTCAAAAAATTAACCAAGGAATAGATCATAGATGTTTCTGTAGATGAAAAATGTTGCCAAGGCTTGATTTTGTTTTGAGGCATCTGTCTCCATATTTTGATGTTCGCAACACTGTCCAGAATGAGGTAAAGGACAGTAAACGCCTCTAATTCCTGGAAAAATGTTGAATACATGGCTTTTGTGTTAGTTATGATATTCTACTCTCCTTTTTATGTCTATTTTTCCAGACAGAATATTAGTGATAGGAAACCTTGTGAGGTTGAAGTGCTGTTTATAAAAATGAATTCAATTTCTCCTTTTTCTAACTGTGTGTCTTTGGACACTACAGTGCTGTAAATGTATTCAGTTTACACCACAGGTGACAGTGGAGAGAGGCTTTCTGTGACACATTCATACAATGCCACATATTCTGCCCTATGGCTGGCTGATCTGCATTCAAGGAAGAACCGTTTTAGATTTTGAACACTTCATTTGCTTGGAGCTATGAGGTAAACATTTGATGTTCGTCTGGCAAACATTTGAATGCGGTACAAAAGGGGGTGGTTGGCTGGAATGCCAGAAACCGGTCCTCGGAAGCTTGTTTCCGGTCCAGGGAAGACATGGCTTGGCAGTTCGGGCTGGACTGTTCCCATGAGGCACAGGGTCAGACTGATTTGCATATAGCCATGTCTGAACTGGGGTGTCAGAGTGGGCTAAAGAACGGTGATGGATTAAACCCAGATCTTTTGACTGGGTGTGAGTGTTTGATTGATTCAGATGCTCCGTCCATCACCACCCCCTTTTGTACCGCTTTTGGCCGCCATAAGTGTGGCAGGGTATGCTCAGACGTGAGTCCCTTGCTCACTTTGCCACTGGATTCAAGCAAACCGGGCTGAAGACGGCTGGATTGCCAGAAACCGGTCCTCGGAAGCTTGTTTCCGGTCCAGGGAAGACATGGCTTGGCAGTTCGAGCTGGACTGTTCCCATGAGGCACAGGGTCAGACTGATTTGCATATAGCCATGTCTAAACTGGGGTGGCAGAGTGGGCTGAAGAACGGTGATGGATTAAACCCAGATCTTTTGACTGGGTGTGAGTGTTTGATTGATTCAGATGCTCCGTCCATCACCACCCCCTTTTGTACCGCTTTTGGCCGCCATAAGTGTGGCAGGGTATGCTCAGACGTGAGTCCCTTGCTCACTTTGCCACTGGATTCAAGCAAGCCGGGCTGAAGATGGCTGGAATGCCAGAAACCGGTCTTCGGAAGCTTGTTTCCGGTCCAGGGACGACATGGCTTGGCAGTACGGGCTGGACTGTTCCCACGAGGCACAGGGTCAGACTGATTTGCATATAGCCATGTCTGAACTGGGGTGGCAGAGCGGGCTAAAGAACGGTGATGGACTAACCCCAGATCTTTTGACTGGGTGTGAGAGTTTGATTGATTCAGATGCTCCGTCCATCACCACCCCCTTTTGTAAACATTTGAATGCAGCAGCGAAGGTCGTATAATAGAACTTTAAGTTAAAAATTCTTAGCCAAGGAAAACAAGAGGAACGGAGATATGTGAAAGATTATGAGATATTACCTCCCTGCAACAGTTTCCCTGGTTTATATGACTGCCTTTCTGTTTCAATATATCTGATTAATGTCTTTGGGATACAATTTGTTGCAGTGCTGGTGTAGAGCTGGTGGTTTCCGGTGCTTGGCACCGGCACTTAATTGCTAACACTGGCACTTATGGTAGTCTGCCACATGGTGGTGCTGTTTGTCTAATGTGGAGACCAGCACAACAACAGTTGTTTATTAATTCAATATATATTAAATATGACTAATTCATCAACAGTTAGCAAAACTGACACTAGCACTAATCCATCAAAATCTTTTACACTCAATCTGCCATACAAACTCAACCAATCCCACACATCAATTCAAACATCCACAAATAATTTCATCTTGACAGGATTGACCACTGGCTCATCTACAGAGCAGTTGCCCACAACCCCCCCCCCCCCCCCCCAAAAAAAAACCAACAGGACTGGTTTCTATTACAGAATTCAGAATGCTTATACTTGGCACCCATCCTATCCTCCCACCACTAAAACATACTCCATCCATACATGGGAGCAAGAAAAGGAAAAGTTACAAATATGCAATTGACACTCACACCTCTCCTTTGCTACATTCCTATAGGTGATCTCAATATGTACACACCAATAATTGTAGTTCACAATACAGTGGCAGCCTAACAACCCAATGCTCTCAACAGCATAAGCCTCCATACTCGCCTATTCTATCAAATTCACTGTTAAGTCTCTTTGAACAGAACACCGATAGTATGGAACCTCCCGAGTCCCGGCCCAAGCAGCACTCCTTAGACAACACACACAACAGTAAAACCTACTTTTATCAAGCCCCCTGTTCATGCCTTGTCCCCACCTAAGTTCTATGACCATCAATGCCAAATTAATATCCAAAAAGCAAAAATACATCAATGTTCTACTAGGTGACAAAAATGGACCTCTTTGTCAGCAGAGAACCTTGACTGGTAGATAATATTGCTCCAGAATTTCACCAGACAATAAAAATAAAATGTAAAATTACGTCATACTTTTAAAATACACTGCACCCTGCCCATGTGCTGTCCTGTACCTGAGGGTGACTTATATGGATGGATTTAAAAAGAAGCTTTGAGCCTGGCAAGAGGCTTAACTTGCCAATTCGACAAGGCAGTTTAAAGCTGCCCACACAGGCTCTGCGTTGGCAGACCTGAGACGTGGTTAAGGGCTTAAGTGGGTGGCACAATCAGTGCTGCAGGCCCACTAGTAGCATTTAATTTAGAGGCCCTTGGGTCATTTAGTGGGTTTTAATAGTGGCTTAGAAATAAATTAAATATGCCAGTTGGGTATGAGCCAATGTTACCATGTTTAGAGGAGAGAGCATATACACTTTAGCACTAATTAGCAGTGGTAAAGTGCTCAGAGTGCTAAAGAAAACAAAAATTAGATCTGAAAAAGAGGAAAGGAGGGCAAAATATTTGGTGTGACCCTACAGAGCGTCCCAGAACATCCTAAAAACTCTGGGATACACCCTGGTAGAACAGCTCACTGAGAGCTCTCTTTTTTCATCAAAATATAACATGTATATTTTTGTAAGTGTCCATTTACATCCTGAGACATTTTAATGGCATATAGTGATGCTTATAGTTACCTAGCAGTACTCCTTTTTATCAACCTTGGAAGGATGATAAGCTGAGTGGACCCAGAATGATTCATACCTTTGACCATGAGGTCATCACAGGCTTCTGAAGTAATGTGTGAACGTCTCTTGCTTTGGAGCTAGGTTTACTTTATATACATCTCCATTCATCGATATTGCATATGTGTCAGACTCATTGTCACAATGTTGAGTGATGTCCAAGTTGAACACATTCCTTCCACCGATATATACATTTTCATATGAATATTGGAACATTACGTTAACCCCAATAATTATAGGAGACAAGAGGTATGTTATATAATTTCTAAAGCACAACAAGTACCTCAAGAGGTATCCTGGTGTATAAACTGAGGATACAAAAATCAAGGCACAGTGCCGGCTGCCGCAGTACTGACGTGGGGGGTGGGACAGGGAAATATTATTTACATTAAAAAAAACATACCTGAGTACGCGGCGGCCGTCTCGGTCCTCTCCTCAAGTTCCAGCGTGCACTGGGGTACAGGCTCCGCACCCAAGGTTGGCGCAGTTCTCATGCTATGAGTGCAGTGTCAGGATTGGTCTGAGTGGTGTGGTGTGCAGCTCAGATAGTGCCTAGGCGCCCGTGACGTTTCTCCAACCTGGCTGTGTAACACAGCTGAGAAGGAGAAACCTAAGTGTGCATGTATCTTTGACCAAACAAAGACAGCCAGCCAAACAGACATGCACACTTACACTGCACCTACCATTCCACCCTGCTGTGCCAGGGCCCATTCCATCCTACCCTGCTGGCATTGGCTCAGTCAGTCATCGGTCATTTGTAATGTTCTGACTGACTGACCAGTGTGGCGACACTACTCTGCCATTACGGAGGGGCTACCCCTTCCCAAGGCAGACGTAGGTAAGAGTCCAAATTCCTGAAGTGCCAGGTCTTCACATCTATTCTGAAATTCAGCAAGAGTGGATCCTTACCTAGATTGTGGAGTCAATTCCACAATTTTGCAGCCCTAGCCGAGATTGAGTTGCTGCCTGAGTGAGACCGCTTAACTCTAGGAATGGTAAGCAGTAGGGCCTCTGAAGAAAGGTGACAGCGGGAAGGTGTATAGTCTGTGAGTTTTTCTGTTAAATAGTCAGACCCAGTGTGGTGAACATCTTTAAAGACATGACATAAAGACTTACACACAATTCTAGTTTCAACATGGACCCAGTAAAGAGCATTTATGGCCCCAGAGGCCAAAAAGAAGCATGGGAGTCCGAGGCAGGGCCGTTTCTATCATTAGGCAAGACTAGACGGCCGCCTAGGGTGGCAAAAGGGCTAGGGCGGCAAAAGGGGGAATTTTTTTTTAATTTGAAGGCAGCAGCACCTTTTATGTGAATGCAAGTGCACCTGCTTGTACATGCGGCGCAGCGCACCCTAGCATAGTGGTGTGTGAAACCGTGGTTGGCGGTACTAGTGTGTGTGGGTCCCTAGGGCGTCAATCTTGTAGCACGGGAAGGCGCTACCAATGATGGCCCTGGGCATAATTTTTGGCCAGTCTCCGAGCAGTGCTTTATGCAGCAGCCAGTGACGGTGACTACTCGCACTTCACACCACCCTCTATCTCTGCGTGCGGGGGATGGACTGTATGTGTCGGCTGCTCTGTTGCCTAGGAAATAAAACAACTGTGTCAGGTAATTGGTTTATAATTCACGAATTTCATTTGTTTTTAAGCAGTGCAAACAGGTGGCTAATAGCACGCCACACATAAAAAAAATATATGGTGCCAAGAGGCTTATTTTTTTCATCATGTCAATCTGAAATTCGTTTTTTGTTTTTTCACCTCAAAATTCAGGTTCCGGTCTTATTATGGTAAAAAAATTGTGAAAAAAGACGAATAGTCATAATTTATTTTCTAACCTGCAATAAAAACAAGTTCATATTGCGCTCTGCCTCTTGTGCTTTAGCTTTTGGGGTTGTTTGTCACGATTTATGCGGTGAGACATATCAGCGTCGTCTAGAAATTAAGCGTGCGATGCTTGACCTGAGTGAATACAATCATATAGCGAGACTCTCCAATCCACATGGTTCTACAGTCAGTTTGGCAGCTCTATGTGATTTACCAGTCAAATGTACCCAGGCAACTGTTGTACCGCGCTGTGATGTTCTACGGCTACGTTTGCGCTCTATACGCCCACTTACAAAACATACATCGCTAATTAAATTGTGCCTTGGGGCTTAGAGAATAGTTCAATATTACTCAACACAAAGGCACTCCTTTTTAACTTGGAAAGATAAGAGACTGAGTAGACTGTGCAAATATTTCAATTTGTGACCAGCTAACACTGCAGATCCCTGCAGCAAGCAGTTAACCTACTCAGCTCTTTTGCCATGTGCTCTTTGATTGTTGTTGTTATTTATACTCAGGGCGCTTGAAATTTAGCCTCAGGGGGAACCAAATTATGTGGAGAGTTGGCTAAATTATGCGTTAAATAAAGGCGAATTATGTGACATAACAAGGCACATTTTGTGATCTAATGCATTAAGGGCCAGATGTAGGTAGGCAAATACCGGTCGGTAACGGCCGAAATTCGGTAATTTCGGCCGTTACCGACCGGTATTTGGAAAATGAGATGTAGGTGGGCATTTTACTGATTCTGTAATTTACCGAATCGGTATTTTAAGGAATCGGTAAATTACTGATTCCTTAAAATACCGAATCGGTAATTACCGATTTTGCTACGTAGGGAGCACTTAAATGATTGCTTTTCCCCTTTTAGGATTCGTTATTTACCACCAACTACAAGTTGGTGGTAAATAATGAAAACCTTGGAAAAAGCATTTTTTTGCTTTTCCAACAGTGCCAAGTTGCAGACATACATGCCCTTAGGGCATGTATGTCTGCAACATGTGCACCCATACACAATTGAGGGGTGCAACAGGGTGTCAAAGTGACACCCTGCCACCCTTCAATGTTTCCCCCTTTTACGGAATCGGTAAATACCGATTCGGTATTTGGCATTCATTCCTATGGGCCTCCAGGCCCATAGGAATGAATGGCAATTACCGAATCGGTATTTACCGATTCGGTAATTACCGAATCTTAACGATTCGGTAATTTTTGACCTACATACCATTTTCCGAATTTAAAATACCGAATCGGTATGATTCGGTATTTTAGAGTCGGTAAAATGGAATTACCTACTTCTGGCCCTAATTCTTCTAGCCTGGATGACAGGGGGAGAGAATGATGGTAGTAAAAGGGAGGGGGCGGCATTTTTCAATTCTTGAAAAGAGCATCAAAACACCTAGAAACAGCCCTGGTCCGAGGGCCAGTCTGGCTGATTTCTTCTGAACCCTCTGCAGTTTCCTCATGGGGCCTATGTCCATACCTAAAAGAGAGAGTTGCATTAATCCAGGAGTCTCAATATGGTGGCCTGAATCATCAGATCAAAGAAGTTTGTTTGCAGGCGAATTAAGTCCAGGTACCGTGCTGTGTCCTCATTGCATAGGTTATACGTTTTATGAAACAGGTATGATATGTGCGTGGTATTTCCCTCCGGAGTCTGTACTAATTGAGGTACATGGCCCAAACTCTTTCATTTGACCCATTGTGGAACAATGGCTTCACAGGCGAACATACCATATATTTGCAAAGCACGCATCCACCCCATACAGTGGGGCATCTTGCAGGGGCGGCCTTAGGCATGTGCAAGCTGTGCACCTGCACAGGGCCGCCAAACCCCAGGGGCCGCCACGCCAATATATATCCTTAATATAATAATCCTCTGAGGATGGATACATATTTGTGTGGGGGCCCCTGGCAGGGATTTGGCGGCCTCCGGCTCTGTTCCACCTTCCTGAGCTCCGGGGGGCTCAGCCCCACCCGGACCCCCTCTTCCGGGGCCCCCTACCTACGCTCCCTGCCCAGGGCCGCCATGAGCCTAGAGCCGCCCCAGCATCTTGGTGCTGAAGCACAGATGTTTATTGTTACCCAGCTCAATGGCACTTATTTCATTGACCTCCGGTGAATGAAAGGGTGAGTGGATCCTCTGGGATGCGAAACTGTCACCATAAAGTCAAGCACAGATTATTGGTGCAGATGCAGTAGTTGACTGAGGTACCAGACCCAGCCTATTGCAATAGAGGCGTCTCTGTCAGCTGAATCGGTGAAACAAATCATTGCTTCAGTGTGCTAGAAGGATAGCCGGGGATTGTTTTTATAGGACGCCATTTTGAAGGAGAGACTGCTGAGGGGAAGGTCAAATGTGTTTCTTCAGTGCCTTTTAATTGATTTTTTCCAAATGTTACATTAGATTAAAAGGTCATGCAATATCTCTGGCAGAAACCTGCCTCTGCTGTAGGTCACACACAAAGCAGCTTTGGGGTGTAATGATGCTTGTTAACATTTCTAGGTTTTATCACAGCTGCATTCACAGTCACATCTGTGGCTTTAATTAAGGAATGTTATTTCTGAGTGCCTGGTTGCTGAAATGCCACAAGGATCTATGTGATCTGCCCTTTTAGTGACACAAGCACTCTCAACATTGGACAGCTAACCTCTGTTCTGCTGAAGAGAGCAGCAGTGTTCCAAGTGGGGTGTGGTTTCTCAATACTTGGCTAGGATATAACCAGGGGTGTGCTAACCTGTGATTCCTCACTGCAAAGTTTTTTGTTTGTCACCTTCACAAAACTTCACCTCTAGAAGGTGAAAAAACTTGATATTGTTCTCCTACAGAAAGGGTACGTTTTGTGGATAATTCTATCTCTAGGACTGCTTGGGTGTTCTTCATACGAGATTTTCCAATACTGCTCTCTAATGGGGACGAATCGTGTTAGAGATATATAGCAGCTACTTTGGTCAACATGGGTTTCCAAGCAGAAGATGGGTGAAGCAGCGGCAAGAGTCTAGACCTATCTTAAGAAGTGTTTAGACCTGTCTTCACACAGACAAACGCTTGCTGAACTGAACTTAATTAGGTAGTGCCACTGGAATTATATGGCTGGGGAGGACAACATTATATGGAAGGCTTGATTAAATTATGCGGCAGGGAGAGGAAAATGATGCCGCATACGGTACAATCTGTGGCAGCATTATTTCAGTATTCTGAAATTTTAACACATGCAGTATCACATGATTTCAGTAGCTGTAGTTACAGAACAGTATAAGGGATATAACACTCTTGCATTGGTTTATCAGACTCTTGGGGGATTCCTGTAGAACACCTGCTGCCTTACACAACCACAAGGTTGGTAGTTAGAGAAAATTGTAACAAATGGCCTATCTTTGGCAAATTTGTCAGGTCTCAATATGGCTCTCGAAAATTGCCGTATAGTGAGTGGCGATGGGCTTGTGTTCCAAGTTGGAGAAACATAAATACACAGCTAGAGTCTGCCCACACAAAAAGAACAACATTTTGGGGAAATAGTAGACCTACTATGGGGTGAATTGACGGTGAAAGCGTATTATTGTTGCGCCGACCTGGATAGGTACCATTTTCGGTTGCAGCAGTGTATATGCAGTTTTGCTTATTAACCCCTTGCGTGCGCATGATGGAACCAAGCCGTCATGAGCCACGGGCGGTGTGTGCTCATGACGGTGTGATTCCGTCATGCTGCTGCCGCTCCGCCAACGCTGGGCTAATTCCCCACCTGTGCAGGCGAATTAGTGAGCGGGCGTGGTCATGACAGAACCACGCCGTCATGAGCACACGCCGCCCGTGACTCATGACGGCGTGGTTCCGTCATGAGCACGGAAGCGCCGCGCTCACCCCCTAGCCCCCCCCCCCGCACCGCGCGGAATTCGCGCTACGGCGAAGGGGTTAAAAAAATGCTAGTATCAATACAAGGATACTAGCACTTTGTACCAGCTGCGGCCTGTGCAGGTAAGAGTGGTGAGGCTGATGGGGGGGGGGTATTTTAACAGACGATGACGAGGTCGACATGGTCGTCTGTCGAATCCCTCCCAACCTAGCCTCACCGCCCTTACCTGCACGGGCGACTCCAGCTCCAGCTTTTTTACACCAGCAGCAGAAGCATGTGGTAGGGTCCCCAGGTACTTCCAGACTGAGTTCCTTTAGTGGTCGGGTGAGGATGCCGTTGCTACCCTTGGCCTGCCCCTTACGACCCTTGGCACCACTCCTATGACCGTTAGTCTTGGAGGTCTAAAAATCAGAGGCAATACCAAAAGGTAAACCAAGTCAAGACCAGCCCTGTTTACCCTCTACAACTCTGAAGGAAAGAACAGTGCTACCTTGCATTCTAGCTTAAGTTCAAGTTGTCTATGATATAGACAGGCCACACAACACACATAACACATGTACGTGCTATTAAGATTAATAGAATACATCAGCATTAAAAACATGCCATAACAGTGAGCCATACTGATGTTTTACAAATGAACAGCATCAGCAAATAAACCCCTCAAAAATTACATTCGGTAAAACTAGTCAGATGAGACAATAATTAAAGTGCTTGCCGTGTGGCCCTACTATGATTAAAGCAAAAGTGCCTGGGCAAATGAGCAGTCCTTAAAGCGTTGGTTCTTTTGCGAGCAAATTTTTGTGGCCGGCCCGAAATACATCTGTTACTGGGGTCGCAATAATGATTTTGCGCCTACCAGAGTCCCCTAAAAAAAAAGCACATGATTCCCCTGCATACATTTCAACAGTGCTTCCCATGGTGAGATATTGTATAGTCAAGAATTATTAAAGCTAAACCCAGTTCAACCTGTAATCATTTTATCATTGACCATTCTTGTTAAAAACATTACATACTATATGTGACTTCAACAACATTTATCAAACGAATGTATTATAAAAAATAAATTAAGGTACTTATAACCACAGATCGGCGTTTGCCTGACTGGGTTGCGACCCACTTGTAGGTAACAAGCTGATTTTTGGTGGGTCAGGAAAGTCTGGACAATAAAAAAGATGCCTTTAAATATTGTGTTTTATCTTGTCACATTTGCCAGTACGACAAAGACATTGGTCAAATGTCAGACCATGTTTTCTGACAAACTGCTGCTTATTTTTTTTTAATGGGTATTGGTGTTTACTTGCTTTCTCTGACTGCAAAGTGAGAGGAATTACAGGGAGTGTGACAAGAATGTTGTGTTTTTTGCAACACACAACAAACAAAACATTCTGAATGAACAGTATACATTCAGCAGTCAGGAAACCAAAAGGAAGCACATTTTATTTTAATTCTGATGTGCGGGGACAACAGGGGTTTTACTAGGACAAAATAGTCAAGACGCTTTACTTGGTAATGCAGAAAGGATACATGTTCACCGAAACCTGATTTCCACAAGAAAACATTTGTGTGCTGTAAAGTTTTATCAATAAAACTGAATGCCTGTGCAAATGTAATGGCCAGTCCAATGGAAAATGTGCTATCGGTAAGTGACAATGCTCTAACACACAATGCCTTAATTACATTGAAAGAATGGCCCTCCCTCATGTCCATTAAATGTAGATGTGTCACCCAAGTTTGTCGTTCGGAAAATTGTGTCCTGGTTCTAAAATGTTTGAGAAGCACCGCAGAAGATAGGTGCTAATTCTAAGTGTGATTAAAAGATCACATGCATCCCTCACTGAAGACTAAGAATTGGAGGGGTGGGAGGTTGCTCTGGACATTTGTGTGCCAGGCCTGAACCTGGGATGTGTATATGGCCCTGAAGAACCCTTACTCAACGTGGTGCTTTATAAAACAATAAATGTGTACGCCAGTGGGGTTTCAAACTTCTTGTGCCTGTCCCCTAAAACCTGGAATGACCTCCCACAATACATCAGAGCCTCCTCCTCTCTTCTTGACTTTCACAAGAAGCTGAAGAGTAAGACCTGGCTTCTCGATTACACCGGTGAGGGCTGATCTCTCACACCTGCTACAGAGGATCTGGATACCCTCACAGGTGATTAGCACACTATAAAAACACCCATAACTTAACATAACACAACATAATATATTACATGCTATAAAATAACTCAACAAAACATAAAATTAACATAACACATTCTGATTACAACAGTACATGAATTATACATTTAATATGATTCTCCTTACTCCATTATTTGCGGATATATTCTGACAGGCACAGAAGAACCATGCTGTTGGAAGTCTGGGGATACAGTGGTTGAACCTGCATATTTTAGGCTTTAATTACATAGGACTGTGTTAGGCTTATGATGACTATATCAGTTTTGGTGGTGATATAACCCCTGATATATCACAGCAGCACCCTAATACAATACCATGCATGATGTCAATTAACAAAAGGCCATGTAACAAAGGGTCATATAAGGTAATTTCCAGTGATGTGACTTCCACTACTCCTTGAATTTTGATAAAGCGATATCCATGCAATTCCAGCCAAACCTGTTGGTTATTAAGCCTGTGTAGAAAATGCTGCCCTTTACTATGCCTTTAAGCAAATCTCAGCTTTCGGTCTCTTATGTCTCAGGATTCTGGTCGGGAACTATTGTATTACTTCTTTTGGGGCAGTGGTTCAATTTTTCTGTTGGTTTCCTTCCACACCCCTAACTGCTCCATTGGAAAGGCTCATAGCAATTAGAAAAAAAAACAATCATATAACATGGGAAAGGTATGCTTGACATGCATTCTATGGGTTGTTGTACTAATTAGCAGTAGGGGTTGAATTCAGTTTGTTTTTCTAATACCTTCGTAACAAGCCAGCGCATTACAAATCACCTATTTTAAAGAAATTAGAGACACATTTTTATACAGGGATTGCTGAATCCCATGCATTGTAAACTGATCTCACCTAAGGAATCTGATGTAACTTTTCCAAGTGAACCAATAATGCATCTGTCCTTGAATAAACCCACGGCCAACCCTAAAATCCAAGCCAACTGTAGGCAGATCACCCTTCGTCCTGCAGTCTTTAAATTTTTGGAAAAATTTTTCAACTCCCAAATCTTGAGCTAACTTGAAAGCAATAATCTCCTGCACGCTAGGCAGTCAAGTTTTAGAAGTAATTTCAGCACTGAAACCGCCCTACTAGAGGTGGTCGACTACATCAAAGGCATGCTGGACGAAGGACATCCTGATTATGTTGGATTTGTCAAGGCCTTTGATACAGTTCCCCATGAGAGACTGTTGGCATGTCTTCATTCCATTGAGATTGGAGACAATGCCTAGAAGTGGCTCACCTCCTTCTTGAATAATAGAAGCGGAGGAGTGTGGACACCTCCATTCTCATCTCCAGTTCGTGAGTCAGCAGTTGGAGTGCCTCAAGGCTCAACATTAGGCCCTACTTTGTTCAATGTCTATCTCACACCTCTAGCGGCATTAGCGGAGACATTGGGGGAAAAGTAAATATCATATACAGAAGATAAGCAACTGCTTTTCACATGTGAAAAAGGGCCAGAGCTGGATGGAGGAATGGTTAAAAGCTAACGTGTTTGAATGGCTGTCCACTAACAAACCAAAGTGCAATCCTGACAAGACTGAGATTGTGTTTTTTGGCTTCACCTCACCTGATTTTTTGAGAACTTGTTGTCCTCAGGTTGCCCCCTCCCCTGGCCCACAACAAAGCACGGTAAAAAAAAGTATGTGTCAAAATTGACAGTGTTCTGTCTTTTCAACTTCCATTTCAAGCTAAGTTTGGGGTCCTGTTTTGAGTTGCTACACTTCCTGAAAAATGTCTTACCTTTCCTGTCTGTTGAATCTAAGAAAATGTTAATTCAGGCCCTAATTTATTCCAGACTGGACTAGGGAAATGCACCTTACTTGAGTCTTCCAGAACAACTTCTTAGGAGACTCCAAGTGATGCAGAATATTTCTTAACCTTCCTCCTAGAACTCACATGACCCCACCTCTGAAAGCACTCCACTGGCTCCCTATTAAAAAGAGGATTCTCTTTAAAACATTGATACTGCCTCAAAAAGCCCTTCATGAGAATGGCGCAGTGTACTTGAGGAAGAGGATTTATGCATATGTCCCTCCCAGGAACCTACAGTCAATTTATGGCTCCTTAGCCTAAGTTCCCAAAATATGCTGGGGCAGAATTGGAAACAGATCAGTTTCCTACCTTGGCTCGATGGCATGGAACAATCTCCCCTTGGAAATTTGGTCCATCTGTGAGCTGTCAGTCTTCAGGAAAAAGTTAAAGACTTGGCTCTTTCAACATGATTGAAGGGACGTTCAGCAAAAGCTCGGCAGACAACCTTTCAATTTAGCGCCGGGAATCTCCTTGGAGTATGCCTGTGCTTTACAAATGCATTTTCATAAATTCCTTTATCAGTGGATTGAAACTATGTATGATAGGGACCCACTGAAGTGCACATAAGCTGGCAACCATAGGGTATACATTTATAAAATTAGAAATATGTAAAAAAAAATACAATTGGCTTTACAATATACAACCCTTCTCAATATGGTCTAGCAAGAAACATTCCAAGAGTCGTGGCAACACAATTGTACTGCCTATTCAATTGCACGGCTTGAAAGAGATGCTGCAAAACATTTTTTTGTGTTCCAAACACCATATTTATTGAATGGTATTCAAATTTCATCAAACTTTTTTCAAACTTTTTGTCACTTTGTCTTATATTTTGCTGTTCACAACAAAGCTGTTCAGAAACCCATTTTTTCTTGGATTAACCTAGCAAGAAACATCACAGAGAAATTCTACTCTCACAATTTCTCCGAGTGCTGAGTAACAATAAAAACCCTTGCCTACTATGGTAATCCATAAGATTACATGTAGTCAAATACCTTTCTAGGGCTTGTAGCCTAATGTGATAACATTCCACTGTTAGAGGCCTACTGACTTTGCAGTATGCTTTTCACAATAAATAAGCCAGGTCCATTGCCTTTGTGATAACGGTTCATAAAAACCCCCTGTGACAATCTGGCATAACATATCCCTGCACACCGATCAAGCCTATAGATAGTATCCTTGGCTTTTCACTACAACCATGTCAGGCCCATTGTACTGAGTGTACACTTTCCCACAAGGCAACCATCAGCACACACTCTCAAAATTACAGATGTATCCAAAATTACAGTTGGCAAGCAAAACACTACCTCATCTAAGAGTGCTTAACAAGGATTTCGTAGGGGCTATTCACAAAGGTAAAGTATATGTGTGAGTAATTTACACATGTAAATATACTCTTACACTTTGAGTAATCTTACTACTTTTGGCTATTCACAAAATCCCAGTTTTTATTCAGAAGTGTAGACATACATGTCTCCAGTCCCTGAGAAAGGGGGTGAATCGTACCTTACAAGTGTAATAAATCCGCAGATGTACTACGATTGCAATCACAGAAAGCAGTTGCAAACTCTGCACCCACTTTTTTCTATTACAGTCTAATTTTGCGCATCATTCGATGTTTAAATATGTCAAGTCACAAAATATTGAATCGCAGGGGTTTGAAGACCGACCAGCTAAATTAACATTAGTTAGGCATGTTGCAATATGTAACCTCCTGTGATTGGCTGAAGTCACAAGGATGGTGGCCTGAACTGGACGTCAAACACCCATCTTGATTGCTTTCCAAACACAAAAAGTTTCTTTATTTAAAGGTACATGAGTTCCTTAGAGAAACAGGGGTTGTTAAAAAATAAAATTAAAACAATTTGGACGACTTCAGTCAGAGCAGGCAGCGATTCCCTGGACCGCTGCCTACTCTTCCTGAAGATGCTACCCCGATTCCCAATGGGAAGGGGTCCAAAAGGGATCCCTTCCCCTTTGCAAATCAGCTACTGACCCAATTTAGCAGGCTATTATTTATGGTTTGTGACCGGAAATCAGTTTGTAAATAATTAATACAGCGTATTCCAAATTGAAATTTGGTAGGGATGCCCTTAAGGGTGCAGAGACAGAATATTGAGTTGGAAATGTCAACATACACAAATATCGAGTTGGAAATATCGTGATGCAGAAATATCGACAGCAAGAATATCGTGGTCAAGAATATTGACTTGGAGGTAAGAAATATCGTTTTTGAAAATATCAATGTCATTAATATCTTTTACAAAAATACAGTTGTTTAAAAAAATCGATGTTTTAATTAGTGTTATGTATTTTGGTATGTATTTTAAAAGTATGTGAACTATTTTTTGTATAAGTTTTGCGTTTGTTTTTTAATATACTTGTTACATTATTAGTAGTTGTTAATTTCATTTTAATTAAATTTGGTGTTTTTTAGTTCTGTAGCGGGTTTTGAGTTTATAGGGAAATAGGGTGGGAAGTAATTTAATTATAAAAAATGAATTAATAATTTTTATTTATTAGTATTTATTTAATTTGGATTTTATAGTGTTGATTGTGGGAATTAATTTAATATTAATTAGTTATTAATTGGTTATTAATTATTGTTAATTAATTAATTGGAAAATATGTTAATTGTGTTCTTTTTCTTAGGAGAGGGTGGTGGGGTTTATAGAGGAATAGGGTGGGAAGTAATTTAATTATAATAACTTTATTAATATTTTCTTGATTATTTAATGTATATTTTGTAGTGTTAATTGTGGGAAATAATTTAATATTAATTATTTGTTAATTGCTTGATAAGTATTATTAATTAATTGGTAATTGATTATGTTAATTGTGTTATTTTTTAGGAGTGGATCGTAGGGTTTATAGGGGAATAGGTTGGGAAGTAATTTATTTTCTATTAATTAATCAATATTTGTTAATTTATGGAAATTAATTGAAATTTAAATATGGCAATTGTGTAATTATTTTAGACGTGAGTTGTAGGGGTTTATAGTGGTATAGTGGTAAAGGGTGGGAAGTAAATTATTTTAAATTAATAAATAAGTTGTTAATTGATATAAATGTATTAATGTAAAATTAGTTACAGAAATTGTGAAATGATTTTAAGTGTGGGTTGTGGTGTTTATTGGGGTAGCGGGTGGAAAGTAATTTATGTTTATTTAATAATTAGTTGATCATTAATATTAACATTAAGTCATCAATTCATAAATATTTATGGTAATTGTTTATTTTTTTATTTTTTTATTTTTTTATTTATGGTTTCACAGCAGCAAGATTACATAAATCCTTATATAATTTATAATACATATAATACAAACACACAAAAGGAGGCAGCTTAAACCAATAATCACTAATCAAAGATTACATAAATAACTGATACACAATTCATTTCAAATCAGCCCTCATAATATTCACGAAAAGCACCCCAAATGTTTATACCCATCTGTCGCTTCCTGAGACCTTTAACCGAGAATAAACCCCATTCCAATTTGTATAAATTGTAAATTTTTGCTCGCCAAAGTTCAAATGCCGGCGGGTCTTTCTGCAACCATTCAGCTGTAATACAGAGACGAGCAACAGTCATGGATAAAAAAAACAAATATCGATGTTGATACAGAACATTCGTAGAACTACTTGTAGAAATCTTCCCCAATAACATCATGGCAGGAGTAATGGTCAAAGGAAAATTTATAACCAAAGACAAAAACTTTTCTATATCTATAATAAATCTACGCAATTTATCACATCTAAAAAAAATATGAATACTATCCGCATTGTCCTCCCCACAACAAAAGCATTTCCCGTCATACCCACCACCCCATTTAGCCATCCGTGCTGGGGTATAATATAAATCAAATAAAGTCTTAAAAAATTGAATTTTCAAATTTGCTGACATTAATGATTCTCTAGACATCACAATAAGTTCCTTAATCACAATGTCTGTATTTCCCAGCCCTTCAGACCATTTACTCTTATGTTTGTCCAGATCATCTGGTCTATCAGAAAGCAGTAATTGGTATAAAGCTCCAATTTTGAGGTGTCGTCTAACCCCATCTACCACAGCATTGGGTCGCATATCAACATTAATCTGAAATAAAAAATCCCTAATTTGCAAAAATTTGAAAAAAGTGTGTTTTGGGGAGACCATATTGTAAAACTAATTCATCAAATAATTTACATAGCCCATTAGCAGAATACAAGTCCCCTAAATACCTAATGCCTTTCCTTCTCCAACTTTGCGAGATATTATCCCCAAGTATTCCTGATAAAAGCTTTAATGCGTTCAGGGGTGGGTAAAATGAGATTTTCCCCAATAGATTCAGTTTACGGATCAATTTCCACAATTTAAAGGCACTATTCAAAACTTTAAATCATGTTCATTTAAAGTAGCTGCCATCCAACAAAAAACATGTTACAAAACAAAGTGCAAAATCAGGTACCGCTAGGCCCCCTCTGTCAAGACGCAAAGTCATGAATCTCGTCGCACGCCAGGGTCTTCCTGGGCTCCATATAAATTTCCCACAGATTGATTGCAAATGTTGTAGTCTAGCCTTTGAAACAAGGGTATAGATCGAAATAAGTAAAGAACCTTGGGGAGGACATTCATTTTAATAATATTCCAGCGTCCAATTATTGTGAAATACAAACAATCCCACCTATACAAAGAAACTTTTACTTTATGGATAAGCAGATTCCAGTTTACATCTATCAGCTCAGACATAGAGACACGAATTTGTATACCCAAATAGGTCACCTCTTTAACTACCCGCTCACCCATCCACAATATGCTATCAGAACATAGAATTTGTGTTTTCGACTCATTAAGTTTATACCCAGCGATCATGCAAAATTCTTTAGCTAACCGCTCAATCTCCTTAATCGTAAGAGAAGGATTCACTATGGTCACGGCTATGTCATCAGCATAGGCAAAAACTGAAAATCGATAATCAAAAACCCGAAACGGAGGAATACAAATATTTTGAGATAATTGTTCTATGAAAGGATTCATATAAAGAGCAAACAAAAGAGGGGAACAGGGGCAACCCTGTCGAGTGCCCCTAGTTATAATCACAACATCTGATAACAAACACATTACAGATATCTTGGCAGTGGGGGCAGTATATAGTGCCTGCTGGGCTACAATACATTTTTTACCAAAACCAATTTTATCCAGCAGTTGCCACATGTAATCCCATTGGACGCGATCAAACGCTTTCTCTGCGTCCAATAAAATCAATGCTAAATCCCTCTTTTCTATCCCTGCAATATCAAATAATGTTACAACTTTATTCACATGAGCCACTGTACCCCGTTGGGGGATCAATCAATCAATCAATCATGACATTTGTATAGCGCGCTACTCACCCGGAGGGGTCTCAAGGCGCTGGGGGAGAGGAGTCCGCTACTGCTCAAAAAGCCAGGTCTTGAGTTGCTTCCTGAAGGAGAGATGGTCCTGGGTCAGCCGAAGGTGGATGGGGAGGGAGTTCCATGTCTTGGCTGCCAGGTAGGTGAAGGATCTTCCTCCGGTGGTGGTTCTGCAGATGCGTGGAACGGCGGCGAGGGCGAGGCTGGTCAATCGTAGCTGGCGGGTGGGAGCGTAGAAGGTCAGGCGGTTGTTGAGGTACCTGGGGCCCAGGTCGTGGAGAGCCTTGTGTGCGTGGGTGAGGAGTCTGAACGTGATCCTCTTGCTGACGGGGAGCCAGTGCAGGTCTCTCAGGTGTCCGGAGATGTGGCTGTGTCGGGGGATGTCCAGGATGAGTCGTGCGGAGGCGTTCTGGATGCGTTGGAGTCTTTTCTGGAGTTTGGATGTGGTTCCGGCGTAGAGGGTGTTTCCGTAGTCCAGTCGGCTGGTGACGAGTGCCTGGGTGACCGTCTTCCTGGTTTCGGTGGGGATCCACCGGAAGATCTTTCGGAGCATTCGCAGGGTGTTGAAGCACGATGATGAGACGGCGTTGACTTGTCTGGTCATCGTGAGGGAGGAGTCCAGGATGAAGCCCAGGTTACGTGAGTGGTCCATCGGTTTGGGAGTGGTGCCCAGGGCAGGGGGCCACCAGGAGTCGGCCCAGGCGGAGGGCGATAATCCCTGGATGAGGACTTCCATCTTGTGTGAGTTCAGTTTCAGGCGGCTGTTCTTCATCCACTCGGCTACGTCTTTCATCCCTTCGTGTAGGTTGGTTCTGGCGGTGGCGGGGTCGTTGGTGAGGGAGAGGATCAGCTGGGTGTCGTCGGCGTAGGAGATGATGTTGAGGTTGTGTTGGCGTGCGATGGCTGCGAGGGGGCTCATGTAGACGTTGAAGAGGGTGGGCTGAGTGATGATCCTTGTGGTACGCCGCAGATGACTTCGGTGGCCTCGGATATGAACGGGGGGAGGCGGACTCTCTGGGTTCTTCCGGCGAGGAACGAGATGATCCACTCCAGTGCCTTCTCTTGGATTCCGATGTTGCTAAGGCGCTGCACTAGGGTGCGGTGGCAGACAGTGTCGAACGCTGCGGAGAGGTACAGGAGGATGAGGGCCGCTGTTTCCCCGTTGTCGAGCAGGGATCTGATGTCGTCAGTGGCTGCGATGAGGGCGGTCTCGGTGCTGTGGTTTGCTCGGAAGCCGGACTGCGAGTGGTCGAGGGATCCGTTCGTCTCGAGGAAGGCGGACAGCTGTCTGTCGACGGTCTTCTCGATGACTTTGGCAGGAAAAGGGAGGAGCGAGATGGGGTGGTAGTTCTTGAGGTCGGTGGGGTCCGCTGATGGTTTCTTTAGGAGGGCGCTGAGCTCGGCGTGCTTCCAGCTCTCCGGGAAGGTGGCGTTGTTGAAGGAGCTGTTGATGATGTCCCGGAGTTGGGGTGCGATGATGGAGTCGGCCTTGTTGAAGACGTGGTGGGGGCAGGGGTTGGTTGGTGATCCAGAGTGGATCGTGTTCCTCGTGCAGGTGGTGTCTTCGGTGCTGACCAGGGTCCAGGCGCAGAGGGTGGTTGGTTCGGTGGTTGGGTGCGTGGTTTGTGCTCCGAAGCTGCTGTGTATGTCGGCGATCTTGCTGTGAAAGAACAAGGCGAGTGAGTCGCAGAGGTCTTGCGAGGGAGTGATGTCGTTGTTTCCGGCGCTGGGGTTGGAGAGCTCTTTGACGATGCTGAAGAGTTCCTTGCTGTTGTGGGCGTTGTTGTCCAGTCGTTCTTTGAATGCTGTCTTCTTGGTGGTGCGGATCAGCTGGTGGTGTTTGCGGGTGGCGTGCTTGAGGGCAGTCATGTTGTCTGTGGTCTGGTCGTTGCGCCAGGTTTTCTCGAGGGTGCGGCAGTTCTTATTGGAGTTCTTAAGTTCGTCGGTGAACCAAGAGGCTTTCTTGCTGCCGGGTCTGCTGGGAGGGGTCTTCAGTGGAGCGAGGTCGTCTGCGCAGTTGGTGATCCACTGTGTGAGGTTGCTGGCTGCTTCATCGGGGTCCGTTGTGCTGGCGGGAAGGTTCTGGCTGAGGGAGGTGGTGAGCTGGTTGGCGGTGATCTTGTTCCAGTTCCTGCGAGGAACCTGTTGCGGTTGGTGGTGGGTCGTGGTTCTTCTGAAGCTGAAGTGGACGCAGCTGTGGTCAGTCCAATGAAGTCCGGTGGAGTGGCTAAGGGAGATGTATTTGCTGGAGGAGAAGACTGGATCAAGCATGTGGCCGGCGTAGTGGATGGGGGTGTTCCCAGTTGCTTGAGTCCGAGGTTGGCGAGGTTGTCCAGCAGGGTGGTGGTGTTGCTGTCCTTGTTGTTCTCCAGGTGGAAGTTGAGGTCCCCTAGGAGGATGTAGTCAGCGGAGGGGAGGGCCTGCAGGCTGATGAAGTGGGCGATGTCTTCGCTGAATTGTGTGCGTGGTCCCGGGGGAGGGTGCCTCTGAGTGTGGTCTTGGGGTCGGTGTGTATCTGGAAGTGGAGGTGTTCGGCTGCGGTGAGGGTGTCATCTGAGTTGGTCGTGATGCGGATGTTGTTCTTGTGTACGATGGCAATGCCTCCTCCAGTCTGGTTGACGCGCTCCCTCCGGGTGATCTTGTATCCGTCCGGGATGGCGATGGCGATGTCGGGCGCCGCGGAGGCGTTAATCTAGGTTTCTGTGAGGAAGGCGACGTCTGGTGATGTTGTGTCGAGCAGGTTCCAGAGTTCCACGGCGTGTCTGTGGACGGAGCAGGTGTTGAGCAGGATGCACTTGAGGTGGTTGCTGCTGGTGCTCTGCTTGGCGGGTGCGGTGCAGGTCCGGAGGCAGGTGAATCGGAAGGCTTGGCAGGTGAAGGGTCCGTGGGTGCGTTTCGGGGTGGCTCGGTAGCAGGAGGGGTTCCGGCCGGCATTGAGTGCGTTGAGGGTGGCGGCGTCGTAGGTTCGTCGGGTGGGCTGGCATCGGCGGGGGCCAGGGGTTCTGGCGCTGGGCGCGGTCCAGGCGCGGACGGGCGCAGATGGGCTTGCCTTTGGCGCGCCTTCGGCGCACCCGCTGCGCGTACGTGCGGACTCTGCCATAAATGGAGAGTGGGAGGGAGGAGGGAGGGAGGAGCAGCTGGGAGGTGGGAGCGGGATGGCGAATGGGAGAGGGAACAGAAGGAAAGGGGGCGGGGGCCGCGGGGGAGCAGCAGCAGGGAGCGGAGTGGAACAGCGGGAAATGGCGGCAGACGCGAGAGATAGAGAAATACAAAAATCAGGGGCACAGTCAAAAAACAGAAGAAAAACAGAAGTACACAATCAGGGGCACAGCGGACAAATACTGAAAAACAGAAGTACACAATCGGGGGCACAGGGGACAAATACTGATACTAACGGAGGAGAGACCAGGGGGCAGAGAAGATCTCGACTCCAGGGGCAGCGGCGAGCAGGCAGCGGTAACGGGGGGACCGGGTGACCTCAGGAGGAGCCACGCGGCGGGTTGAGGGACCGGCACTGACGAGGTCAGGTTAGGCGTTTTTTATTAATATGATAAATCCAATTTTGTTGCCACATAAAGCTTTGTGATACTAAGCAGGCCAACTCATGTTGCGCTCTTTTAGTGGCACACAGGCCTGTGGTTTTTCTCAAGGTTGTGTATATTTAACATATGTGCAAAAGATAAAACCAAAATAACTGGACAGTGATCAAGAAAATCATAAGTAATCGTCAAAATATAAAACAAAGATATCAAAAAGGTGAAATAAAGTAATGCAGTATAATAAATCATAAATAATTGTCAAATCATAAACCAAAGAGCCTTCGAATAAAATCGGTGAGACATGACAAAAATGCCAAAACAAAAAGAAACAACATATAGAAAAATAAAATTCTTCGGAAGTAACATAAGGCAATCTATTTTGATCATATTTTGAGTAATCAAATACAGTGATTAGGTGCAAAATGATACACTTGAAAAATATAGCAAGGCACTTGTGACAGTGTGTTGGTGGGAGGGTAGGATAGAGCATCATATATTTAAGAAAAGTCCACACGCATGTGGTATAAGTCGCTATGCACAAAACCCAATTAATGAGAATTAGCTGGTAAGAGTAAAGTCATGCTTTGTGTGTAGTAGAAGGATTGAAGTATCTGACCCATTTTTGTGGCCAAGCAATAACAGAGTGAGAATCCTAGTGAGTCATTTTGTATTGACCACATGCTAAGTGATAAATAATGAAAAGAAAGCCAGAGTTCCTACCAATCAGTAGTACCAAGTAACAGGGTTGCCTATGGTCAGTAACAAATTATGCATAGATTTAGACCTTTGTAATGAAATATAACTATTATTGAGATTAAGTGGTCCAATAACGCCAATAGGAGTATGAATAGATAGAGTCAGCAGTACCTTCAGAAAGAATAATCCAGGAATAAATGAATTGCGGTCCTACTACCCCTAACTGGGTCAGACATGCTGCAGCGTATAGGATGCCCTAAAGAGGTGCAAGTGGCTGGCTGGCTTCGATCCTTGAAGTTCGCAGTCAAGAGGCCTGGGACCCCCCCCCCCATTCTCATCAGGGTCTCGTAAACTGTGAGTGGGAGTGCAACAGGGCTCTGCTTTTAACCCTACTTTATTTAATGTCTACCTTACACCACTTGGTATACTTGCCAAGGCCTTATGAGCTAAAACAATGTCTTATGCTGATGACACCCAGCTTTATATATATATATATTTTTTTTTTATATTTTATTGAACAAAAGCAGAGGTAGTGTTTTGGAGACAGTCATGAGTTACAATCTTGACATAGAATACGTACATTACAGCAGTGTACCACAAGCACGGTTACGAGGGGGGACCAGGTCTAGCCATCGCCATATCAGTTGAGGGGGAAGTACACAGTTCACCTCTATATACATTCCATTGTCCCCATTTCTTATCCCAAACACCAGGACACCCCCTGACCTTGTAGACCGTTTTTTCGGACAACATACACACATCCATAGCGGTAACCCACCTAATCAAGAGTGGTTTAGATGGTGAGCCCCATTGCATTGCTATTTCACGTTTCAGTAAGAGAAAGCCCAGAGCCGCCCACCGTTGTTCCATTGCAGTTAGATCTGTGGGGTCCCATACATTGAGGAGTTCGCATTTGGGAGTAAGAGGGACGGGTTTTCCTAGAGCATCAGTCATTTTTCGAGTGGCGCGCTCCCACAGGTCTTGAATCACTGGGCACTCCCATAGAATGTGGTAGAAGGTGCCAATCTGACCGCAGTTACGGAGACAGAGGTCAGATGTGCGTCTACCAATCCTGGCCAGAAGGGGAGCGGACATGTATGTTCTGTGCAATAATTTTACCTGTATGAGTCTAAATCTGTGGTTGATAGCCGATTCGCGCGGGGACATCAATGCCGCCTGCCATTCAGCCTCATCCAAGATTCCGATGTCATTCTGCCATTTGTCTTGTAGAAGTTGGAAGGTGTTGGGCATGTTATTGCATAATTTACGGTAGGTGTAGGATATCGCTTTGGCCTGGAGGGGTTCTGACAGGAGTCTGTCCTCGAGGGGCGAGGATTGTGGAAGAGAAGAGAGGTCAGGGACGTTGGCGAGTATGGCATGCTTGATTTGGAGGTAGTGGAAGGCCTCAGATTGGGCTAAGTCATGTGTCTTCTGGAGCTCTTCGAATGTCAGTAATTTGCCCTTGTGAAGCATGTCGCCTAAGGTAGAGATGCCAATTGTGTCCCACTTATCAAAGCCCTGATAGTGACAGAGGGAGCCCAGCTTATGTGAAGTCCAAAGTGGGGTGGATAATGTGAGAGTGTTAGCCCACCGAGTCGCTTGCTGGCACGGTGCCAGATTGTTATTGTGTGGGACATCGGGCCTATATACCGGGCACGAGAGTGCTTGCCATACAGAGCCTCAAGATATCCCCCGCGGCCCGTTTGGTACCTCTCTAGGTGAAAAGCAGGGTTCGTGGGTGAGCCATAGATCCATGAGTTAGTGGCAATCAATGGAATAGCCCAATAGTAAAGTCGAACATTTGGTAGGGCAATACCTCCATCATACCACCCCTGTGTAAGTGAGAGGAGAGCAATGCGGGGAGAACCGCCGTCCCATAAGAGGAGGTGGAGGTCTCCTTCAAGTGTGCTGAAATAGGAGTCGGCTATGGGAAATGGACAATTTTGCAGGGCATACAAAAATCGAGGGAGTGCGAGCATTTTAAATAGGGCCGCTCTGCCTGGGAGAGAGAGGGAGTGATCTCCAATGTGAGATGTCGTTATGGAGTCTTTGAAGTGGGCCTTTTAGGTTGCGGTCTTAAAATATTTTTGGGTCTGGAGTGATAAAGATTCCGAGGTATTTGAATCCGTCCAGGGCAATTTCAATTGAGTAGCCTCGTGGGAGGGGAGGAGGGTGGGCCGTGTAGTACGTATAGTATTGATTTGGACCAATTGATGGAGAAGCCTGAGTATTTGCCGAAGTTAGTGATGACGTGTAGCAGACTGTTAAGGGAGGATTTAGGGGAGGAGACGTAGACGAGGATGTCGTCTGCGTAGAGCGAGATCTTGTCGATCGTATCGGCATTCCATCGGAGGCCGCGGATGGAGTTGTCAGTTCTGACCCAATGAGCCAGAGGTTCAAGGGTAAGTGCGAACAACAAAGGGGACAGAGAGCACCCCTGTCGTGTACCTCTGTGTAAGGGAAAGCGCCTGGATGTATGTCCATTAACATAAACTTGACCCGAGAGATCATTGTATAGTAGTCGGATCCACTGAATGAATTTGGGACCAAAACCATAGCGGAGAAGGACCTCGAAAAGGTATGACCATTCTATAGAGTCAAATGCAAGCGTAGCGTCGAGGGAGAGGATAGCCGCGTCTTCCTGAAGACGCGGTATCCTACTCATTACGTTGCGGACCCGTCGGCGGTTAAGCGCTGTATTATGGCCTGCTGCAGCGTTAGGTGTACCTTGTAGCTTTGTTGTTGCCTGCCCACGGAGGTTCGTGCTCTGCACCTTGAGGAGAGTTTTTGTGACATTGGAGGAGCTTCGCCGCTTCAGCGAAGGGGACGGGGACCCAGCGCCAGTGTCAGGCGCTTTGAGAAAACATCGGGACTCCATCTCCCAGGGGTCACTCCGAGGTCCACACCTGCAGCGGGGCTTGAGCGCCGCCCACTGCCAACACTTTATTTCGCCTCTTCCACCGCTGCGCGGGAGCGGCCCGGAAGAAGCCCGTGACAAGGGCGGGACCGTCTGTGGCCATCCGTGGCCATACGTGGTCGGGCCGGGCACTCCCTCTTTCATCTGAAGTAAGGACTAAGCTGATTGACTTTTGACTATTGACGTTTGTGTCGTAGGGGGTTTGGGAGACCCACACTACCCCGCTAAGAAAGCTCAATTCTGCGGTGTATAACTCTGTGCCTTGCTACAACTATGTCCTTACACTCTGGGAAAGAACGAACTGTACATCTTTCTACTAAAAGTGGGGTGGTATCCGGAACCCTTGATCATTTCTGTAAGAGGACTACAGGTATCCTCGAAAAGGAAATTGCTTTTGCCGAGAAACGCCTATCCATTGATCTTATATCGGGTAGGCGTTCGTCTTTGGGCAAAATTGGGTCAGCAGCATCTCCACCACTCTCGAGCTATCCAGCCTTCACTGAAAATTATCAATTAAGTCCTGCCTTGGTGCTTGCGAATGAGGATGCAGAGGGTGGTAGACTAGACAAAGATTCCACAATCTGTTCCTCCCCCAATAGCTCACTAGATGGCACGGGCGTCTCACCCAAGCCATCTAGCCCTCCATCTGGATCTGCAACTGAGGGGGGTCAAATAAATCCTAAGTCAAGCAAAAGGAAAAGAGGGGACACTTTACAGCAAGGGGGTAATGCAAAGATCTTAAAAAGAAAAACACAGTCCCGCCCCCTCCTGTTCAACCTAGTTCACTAAATTCCATCACGGATCCCACAGACCCACATGACCAGTGCCCAACCCATAACATGGATGATGAGCTTTTGGGCAAGATAGAAATCCTCGTTAGATCGCTGATGTTACCCCTTTTGGAACGCACGAGGCTGATAACCTCTAAATTGGACCAGTTAGAGAATTTGGTTACAGCCAACTCGATTACGTTGGATAAATTAGCAAAAGTCTCCGACAACATAATGGTGAAGCCCATAGATCGCCAGCCACAGGGGCCCTGTGTTATACCTAGGCTGGACGCGAGTGCCGCCGCTAATAACCCCTCGATTGCATTGTCAGAACATACACAATTGGGGAAACACTCTGAGGAAAGTAACCATCTGAAGTCCGCAAAGGGCAGGTTGCCCAAGGAAGGTGTAGCATTGCGGGCCAAGCCAGCCCCTATTGCACAAGCTAACAACATACAGGCCTTGAGGAAGGGATTGCAGGGTAACGAAATTGCTAAGCAGAGATTGCCGTGTGTCAACTTACCCCCCGAGTCCGCCCCCTACACCATCATCCTGACGGGAGTCACACCCATCGGGGAGGGGAAAACAGAATCTTTCAGGGACTTAAAGAATAAAGTTACTTTTTGGTTAAACAAGAATAGAGCTCTCCAACACCAGTCCAAAACAGAGATGTTAGAAGAGTCGGATGGGTGGGACTCTGCCCTAAAGACTTGGTGGGCGATTGCGTCATTATACATTTTAGGGACCCATGGGTGATTGGCTTTATTCGAAGAGAACCCCGATTTGGTAGAGAGGGCAGGTTCAAACTCTTGACCTTTCTTACTTTTACCCCCAAAGTAGTAGTGTTCCCCCCCGCTATCCACATGGGCCTCAAAGGAGCAGCAACTTACGAGGGCCCCCTCTTGATAGGGCGACTCACTCCTTGCAATTTCCTCTTTTATTTAACCGGTTTCAGTCCCTCTCAGGCCTAGAGGGAGTCGACTGACTCCAGGCAAGCGCAGGCCATTCCACCCAGGCGATGATACCCAATTTGGCCCATGCACGAGCCTGTCCATTTAAGGCTGGAATGTTCGGCACAAGTGGACAGGCCCTGTGCAGCCCCAAGGGTTTGGATAAGAAGAGACAGACTATCATCCATGGGGTGGAAATACGCAACAAGGACCCCCTGTCTAATGATCTTTCTCTTACCATTCCAATAGCGCCGTTGTGTGAAGTGATCACCCCAAACTTTCTTTCCCAGTCAGATCTAGGTAGTACACTGACTTCGACAAATCTCAGCACTAGGCAGTTATCGGATCCAGCACCCGCCTTGTGCACAACCTACAATAGAGGGCCCATGAGGGAGGGCCCACTTGCAGTTACCCCAGGGAGGGTGGGCGACCCAGGGATTGAGCTTCGAGAGGGCCTGACAGGGGAGGCTTCTGTGTTTAGGATTCTCAGCTGGAATGTCGCAGGTATCGCAAGAAAGCTGGACATGCCCGACTGGAATTCTTTGATAGAGGGTTACTCCATCTGCATATTCCAAGAAACCTGGAGTAAGGAGCCCTACCATAAGGTGGGGTATTCGTCATTCTTTAAACCAGCAGTCTCCCCCTCCTCAGGGAAGGGCGCCCCTCAGGAGGCCTTCTCATATGGGTTGATGTTACTCTTGGGTGCCAAATTGTGCAGCAGGAGACTAACTCCCCCGACTTGCTTAGAATTCTACTCAAGGGGCCTGGGAGAGGGCTTACCCTGGACATTTTTAACATCTATGCCAGGGGTACTAAGGGAGGCTCCCAGTCCCCAACAATTGCAGGTCTGGAGGATCTTCTTAGGCAATGCCCCACTAGATCACATGTCCTGGTCTCTGGGGACTTTAACTGCACGTTTGAGCCCTGGCGATGGAGGACATCTTGGACACTGCCGAAGAAGATGCCAAGAGAGGAATACCCGTTTTAACCATCCCGCCCATTCGGAAGTGGTCTCAACAGGTCGTACAACTCAACTCCCTGGCCCTGGAATTTGACCTGAGGGCAACGAATGGGAGGACGTCCTCCGATCCTTCCGGAGCCCATACCTATAATAGACCAAATCATACGTCGAGAATAGATTATATTCTCCTCGATTTTGGGCTCTGGTCTTTTCTGCACGACATGGTAGTCCTCCCATCAGTCGATAGCGATCATAACCCTCTTTCTTTGGCTCTGCTTCCTTTGTGGGGCGGGGTCCAGGGAGTGCAATCACAGCCAAATATGGCTTCCTTTCCAGAAGTGCGTACTTCCAATTGTGGGAGGCGGCTGAAGTGGAACAAAGTAGCTATGGATGCTGAGAAAATGACGGCTATGGGGGCAATTCTAGCAGCTTCTCTGTCCACTCTAGATTCCTCCATCTTGACGAATAGCAAAGTCTCAGGCCTTTTCTGTAATACAATTAAGGCCCTGGGTAATCTTCTCGTGCCTCAAAACAGGAACTGCACAGCGGGCGGTGCAAACAGCACCAAGAACCAACTAGGTTGGTTTACCAAGAAATGTAGGGAGTCTAAATCTGCCTTGATCTCAGCTGTCAAAGGTAAATCCCTGGTGGAGATTAGGCTTGCCAGGAAGGAGTACAAACTGACCACCAATGCAGCAAAGAATGAATGGGAAGACAGGTATTGGACTGACCTAATGGAAGCAAGTGAAGGTAGAGATGCGAGAGGGTTCTGGAATTTGATAAGGTCAAGGAACCGTCCAGATTGTACCCTCATTACGTGTAATATCCCAGCCCATGTTTGGTACAACCACTTTCTGTCCCTCTATTCCTGTACGGGGGGGAACACACAGGTGCCTACCAATAGTAGTCTTTCGTTTGCCCATTGCCCGGGGGACTTATTGGGTGACCCGTTTACACCAAGAGAGGTTGAAAGCGCAATAAACTCGCTGGTGCCCCTCAAAGCAGCTGGACCTGATGGGATACCGGGCGACCTTTGCGTGGCAACAAAAGGGGCTGGGGAAAGTTGATCTCATCTTTGCGAAACGCTATTAACAAAGGCGCACCTGTCCCAGAATCATGGAAAGGGGCGGAAGTCGTCCCGAAATTTAAGAGGGGGTGTCGGGACGACCCAGCCAACTACAGGCCCATAGGTTTAATCGACACTACTCAAAAGGTAGTTGGCAAAGTAATTCTGGGAAGGGTTCTCCTGTGGATAGATGAGAATGACATCTTATCGGACCTCCAGGCCGGATTTCGCCTGGGGATAGGGACTATAAAACAGGCCTTCAGACTGGTTCTCCTCTACTGGAAGGTGGTGGTGCTGGGCAAAGGCAGTCTCTACCTGGCCTTTATAGATCTGAAGACTGCCTTTGACCTAGTACCATGGGAGGGGTTGTGGAGAGTCCTGTCCGAGATCGGGTTGCCCCCGTATATCCTGTCCCTTCTAGTTAGGCTTCATGATGATAATTTCGCACAGGTGCGGTGGGGTAAGTGGGGTGAAAAAACTGATAGGATCCCGGTTGAAAGGGGTGTCCGCCCGGGATGTGTGCTTGCCCCCACTCTTTTCTCACTCTATGTGAATGGAGTGGTGGAGCATCTGCTTAAACACCCTGCAGATGCACCCTCCCTGGCGGGCAAGCGCATCCCCACTTTGCTCTTTGCGGATGATACCCTGCTTATCTCCAAGACCCCTGTGGGCTTGCAGAGTCTCCTAAATAGCTACCAGGAGTTCTGCTCACAACGGGGCTTGATAATTAACACTAACAAAACAAAGTTCCTGGGTTTGAACCCGCCCAAAAAAAAGGGCCGCCCTCCGGTGCTGAATTCTGCGCCCCTGGAGAGGGTGTCCGAATTCGATTATTTAGGCATCCGTCTCTCGGACTCAATGCACTGGAACTCGCACATTCAAAAGATGCTACTGAGCCACAAAAGGGTGGGCGGTGCACTACTTAAGGAGCAACGTTCTTCTACACTCAAGCCTATTGCCCCAGTTTTGGAGATCTATAAAGCCAGAGGGGTTAGTGCTGCCTTGTACGGGCGGAATTGTGGGGTACGAATAACCTTGATGCGCTAGCCAGATCAGAGAGGACATTTTTGAAAGATCTCATGGCTCTTCCGCAGAGTACCCCATCTGTACCCGTGTTAACGGATTTGGTTTGCAGATCGATTAGGGACCAAGCCCGAATTCGCCCTCTATTGCTTTGGGCGCGTCTGCGGCGTGTGCCCGAGTTGATCTCGTACGCAGAGGTTTTGGATGAGGTCATGTCTTTGGAGGGCAGGTCTAAGATCAAGTGGTTGAGGGATGTCAAATGGCTGCTAGGGGCTTTGGGCCTTGGGTATGCGTGCCAGGACCGCCCCCCCCCCAAGACTGTTCTAAAGAAACTCTATTGGAGCTGGGTTCACTGCAAAAACTCCACTGATCCGAATCATTGTAAATCTACCGATGAATTTCTGAGAATTAAGGATGTGGTGGCGTACGAACCCTACCTTGACATCATCTCCAATCCAAGAGATAGAGCCCTGTATTTTAAATTTAGAGTGGGGACACTGCCCATAGGCGAATTCACCGCCCATTGGCAATCATCCCGCTTGTCCTCCTCCTTTTGTGTGACCTGTCTCACTCGCGTAGAATCGGTCGCTCATATCTTCTTTGAGTGTCCAGCATATGCACTGCCGAGGCGGAGATGGCTTAAACCCCTATGTAGACTACTAGGCACCCGCCAACATAGTGAGGCGCTCCGCATTTTAAAATCTGATACACGCACTTTAGTTGCCTGCAAGGTGTCCACATTTTTAAAATGGTTATGGTTAATCCGTTTGAATAGGCTTTCTTTGGCTATTTAATTCTTGTATTATTTGCTTTCATGTCCTTTTATTGAACAAACAGAATGTGATCACTTTTATTGTTTTTAATATGCTGTACCTCTGCTTTTATGATATTTATATATCGAAATAAAGCCATTCATTCATTCATTCATTCATTCATTATGTCCTGGTAAGAAGCCTGATTGATCCTCATGGATCAAGGCGGGGAGGACTGTCATAAGTCTGGTAGCGACGAGTTTCGCTAGGACTTTCACTTCGGAGTTGATAAGAGAAATTGGTCGGTAGGAGCTGCAATCATTAGCCGGTTTGTTAGGTTTACGAATGACCACTATTGATGCCAACCGTTGGTCTAGTGGCAGGCATCCGACATCTCGGCTCTCTTCAAACATTGCTTTGAGGTGTGGGAGGATCTCACCCGCCATGCCCTTTAGGAACTCGATAGGGACACCATTGGGGCCCATATCTTTACCTGATTGAACGGCACACAAGGCATTGCCAACCTCCTCTGTTGTGAGGTCTGCCTCCAATTCCTGCACTTCAGATTCGGAAAGAGTGGGAAGTCTCATCTCGGCCAGGAGTAGTTTAGACTCTTCGGCGCTATAGTGTGCTCTGGCTGTGTAGACACTTTCTAGGTGGGTGGCAAAGGCCTCTGCTATTTCACCCGGGTCCGTGACAGTAGACCGGTCTGGTGTGGTCATCTCTGGGATCCATCGAGATCCCTGCTCACGTTTTTCGAGCCATGCCAGCAGTTTACCTGCCCTGTCCCCCAGTTCGTAAACACGATGTCGGGTCTTCAAGAGCTTGACCTGCGCTTTCCCAACGGCCAACGCTCTGTATTCTAATTGTTTCGTGCGGAGGCGAGTCGCCGTTTCGTCTGTGGGGTTTGCGTTGTGGAGTGATTCCAGGTGGGTCAGGTCTGTTTCAACCTGAATTAGGTGTTCACTCTGTTTGTGAATGTAGGCAGTTTTGAGAGCTAATGCCTTGCCCTTAAGTACTGCCTTGTATGCCTCCCATATAGTTATGGCCGATTTCACAGAGCCTACATTTTCCGCGAAGTAGTATTCTGTGTGCTCTAGTAGGCAGTCTTTTATGCCAGGGATTTTTAGGAGCCAGGGTGTTATGATTATGGGGCCGGGAGATCTCTGGCGGTATTGTGTGAATTCCACAGTATGTGGGGAGTGGTCAGAGATTCCCCTAGGGAGCTCTTCAGGGTGGCGAAAAAACTCCAGATCGGTGGTAGGGGAGAACAGTTAATCTATGCGAGAGCTGCTGTTGTGGGCATTGGAGTAGTGTGTGAAGTAAGAAGTAGTCGGGTGGGACGAACGCCATAGGTCCTCAAGCCCCATTGTCTGTGTGAATTCAGTAAGATCAGAGCTTGGCTTGTGCGACGTGTGCTGGGGGTGCCGATCCTGGGTATCATTCATTGTCATGTTGAAATCACCCCCTATAAGTAGGGGTCCTTGTGGGAGATCTAACATTATACGCTGTAGGGCCTGTAAAGCAGCTGTGCCTAAGGTTGGAAGGATGTAGACTGAGATAAAATTCAACGGTTTGCCTTCCCAGGTGGCCTCTAGTACAGCGAAACGACCCAAGGGGTCAGCCCACGTCTTTGTACACGTCAGTGCAACAGTCCTCCGAACCAGGATTCCGGTCCCACTAGATCCGGAGGTGAAGCCTGCGTGTACGAGTAGTTTAGAGCCTCCCCGGTGCAGTGCTTGGCACGCCTTGCCCATCAAGTGCGTTTCTTGGAGGAGAACCAGGTCTGGAGCGTGACGTTTAAGATATTGCATGACTATCCCTCTTTTTATTCTATTGCCTAGGCCATTGACATTCCACGTCATGAGGGAGAGAGACGTCGTCAATGGGGGTGTCATGGTGGCTCAAAGAATGGAAAGTGTGTACGGATCAATGGTTTTAGGGGCACCGAGTGTGTCTTGTATGAAATGACGGTCCCGGAGAGGCCTATGGGAAAGACCTGGTGTATCTAAACGCTGAGCAATGGGCACCCTGTAAAGGCGCACAGTGTTTTGTAGTTAGGCCAGAGTCTGAGAAACCACAGTAGTGTGGAAACAGAAAAGAGATCAGGGATAACGGCAACATCAGAGCAGGTTTCCCAACCATCCATCTCTCTCCCAGGAGGGAACCGGTGCTTTCTGACAATGAGTACGGAATGTTGTGTGAGGGTGTGTTTTGCTGTGTAGCACGTTCCATGTACAAAAATTCTTTGCAGTGTGCAAACAGAAACAAAACCAAAAACAATAACAGTTTCTTAGCAAACATCCCAACAACCCATGTCCCTCCCAACCCCTCCCCCCTTACCATTCCCCCCCTCATTCCGAGGGCCCTGTCCACATCGGTCCAGGCAATTGACAGTGTCTCGAAGCACTACCCAGTGTATATAGACAGTATGTAAAAGGGTAAGGATGGTCAGAGTCTGTATCGTTTCTCACCCCCCTTAGGCATAATGTACGGCACCCTCCCATGCTTTGAGACGTCGCCCTGAGGGCCGAGAGTCACCTCCATTATAAGAGTACTAGATGAGTTAGTCTGTCATACCCCAGAGTAATCCACAAGAATAATACCGTTCACAGGTCATCTGAAGGCAGCAGTCGGAACAAAATGCACAAATATAAAGACCAGGAAAAGGATATATATGAATCAAGATGGGCTGCAGACTGTGAGACGGAATACTATCCAGAGGGGAGGGTCACCGAAATACAAGGTTAGATACATAGCGGTGGTTTGGAGGAACATCCGAAGGATCGAGGCATTAGGAAGGTCACGCCTGTGGAGGTAAGATATGGTGGTCAAGTGCGGCCTCGATTAGCGTGGACAGCCCCAGCAGTATAAGTGTTGTGATGGACCAATTAAAGGGCGGATCCCCATCCAAGAAGCCAGCAGGGAGTCTCGTGGCAAGTAGGAGCAACACCACGGGCGTTGCAGGTTTAGGCGGTCCAGAAGAACAGCGCTCCCGTTGCTAGATAAGTCTTAATCTTATGGGTCACTGCTCATCCTGAGTGCTGTCTGTGAACAGGTCCTGACTTTCAGGTAGTACCTCCGCGTCAAAGCGATCTGCAGATTTCCTGCGGCGATTTTGGGTGGTCGCAGACTGACGCCACCCCTCAAGCCAGTCCCATACTTCAGCAGGAGATTAAAAAAACCAGGTCTTGCCTTCCGATTCAATGCGCAGTTCGCGGGAAACAGCATGGAGTATTTGATGGACTGTGCACGGAGTGCCTTCTTCACTTCCAGGAAGCTGCGTCGACGAGCCTGCACTTTCACAGTGAAATCTGGGAAGATCGAGATCTGCGCATTGTCAATTCGTAGTGGCGGTCCCGCTCGTGCCGTCTGGAGGATGACATCCCGGTCACGGAAATTAAATACACGGGCAACGATAGGGCGGGGGGGTGCGCCCGGCTTCGGCCTGCCCCCGGGACCCGATGTGCCCTTTCTATGGAGAAGTAGTTGGAGAGTTGCTTTGGTTGGAGATGTTGCAGGACCAGTTTTTCCACGAAGAGATCAGCGGCCGGCTCCTCAAGACGCTCCAGAACACCCAAGATGCGGAGATTATTGCGCCTTGCGCGCCCTTCGTAATCATCAAGGAGTATCTCCCTTTGGTGTTGTTGTTTCTGGAGTTGAGTTACTTGTTGTTGTAAAGTGGAGGTATCGTCAACAAGTGCTAAGGTCTTGATTTCTATATCTTTCACTTTGGTATCCATTTTACGAAGTCAATGCGGGTCTCCAAAGAGGAGCGGACTCCAGCGATCGCCTCCATGACATCGTCGAGGGTGGGGGGCCTTGCCTGCGGAGGGGGATTCGCTGTTTTGGGGATAGCATCAGGGGCCGCGTCCTTAGGTTCTCCCTTGGAGCCCCACGATAATTTGTTGATTTGTCTTTGGTTGGGGGGTTGATTTCCTTTACCGGAGGCCATCGTGAAGTGCAGGTCTTGCAGGAGGTTGTACAGGCGCAGATCTGAGGGGCGCACTTGTTGAAGAGAGGGGGGGGTCCCTCGCCGATCGTGTAGGGGGGGGAATGTACACCGTGACGTCTGAGATCTTCGTCCTGGGAGAGGCCGTGAGTCCACAGGGCTTCGGGAGGCAAGGACAAGCAGCAGTCCACAGGCGAAGAAAGGGGGTCAGGAACACCACTCCCAGTTATGTCGACCTCACCATCAAGCAGGACCCAGAGTAGAAAGTAGTCCACACCTGGGCAGCACTGATAGTCCTGGGAGGATTGGTCACCACAGCATGGGGGCCCCTCGGTTTCTAGGCTTCTCCAGCAGTCAGGGTGGGGACAGAGAACAGTTACTCCGTCACACAGGTGGAGGGGTGAGTGCTGTGTCAAGCGCACCAGAGTGGGGCCCAGGGTAACAGGTGGTCACGTCATCATCTCGACTCACGAGGGTCCCAGAAATCCCCCCTGTGTTCCAGCCACTCGATCAGGCAGGGGGAAGGTGGGCCGTGTGGTGGTGCCGTATATGCGGCCGCTTTGCAGCAGAGTGGAGAAAGCCGAGCGCCACCAGCAGTTGTATGGCGGTCCCCGGCAGAAGGCCGAAAGCCGGGGACTCGCGTAGGCATTGACGCCGGGTGGCTGGGGGGGCCCGTTGTTTGTTGCGCTGCACTTCACCTGAGGGGGCCAGCAAGGCGTGGGTAGGCAGTAATGGTGTAGAATCGCCCTCTTGAGACTCGACAGCGCAGTCCGCTGGGATTCAAGGTCCCTCGGCATCTGGAGCGGCCCCGGTATTTAGAGCAAAGCGTCGGATGGCTGCGGCCGCCATCTTGGGCCGAGGGCAGGCCGATCCCCGGGATCAAGTTCCGACGATTAGGAGGACCCAGCAGGCATCAGGGGCCAAGCGGGGGCAGCGATCTGTTGTCTGTTGACCCTGGGCAGTATGGAGGCACCAGCGCAGGATTAGTGGCAGTTAGGCAGCGAGGGCCGAGGAGCTACCTCAGTGTGCGACCATTCCCCTCGGCTGCAACCCCCAGCTTTAGATTTAATGGGATAGGCATGCAGGGTTCCCCAGTGAAATGATCAGTACTTTCCTTACTGCTGTTTCCAGTGGCTAACATACCATCAGCCTAAATGCAATGTAGAAAGGATGGAAATGCTTCTCCTTGGCATACAGGCCCCTGTCTCTTGCCAGTCTTTTTGGCCTGTGGATGCCACAATGTCACGAGTGAGGTAATATGTGAGGTCATAAGCAGTGCATTGTGGCAGCGTTAGTTATAGTTAGCTCAAGTAACTATAATGCCCCTGTAACCTTTGTTTTTAGTGAAAAAAATAAATACACACACACATGTATATAAACATATATAAATATGTGTGTGTGTGTATATATATATATATATATATATATATATATGTATGTGTGTGTACATATATATGTGTGGGTGGGGGGCATTTATTGCTTTATTTTTATTTCTTTATTTTCCTCAAAACAGGGGCAGGAGTACATACATGCCTAGGTAATGGCTGTCTGCACTCTTTTTCGCACTACTGAGGAAATCTTTATTACAGAACAGGCACCAATGTTAGCAGGGACACACACACACACACGCACACAAACGCACACGCACACGCACACACACACACACACACACACACACATATATATATATGAACACAAACAACCAACTCCCAAAGAGTGATCTATGGAAGTGGACATGGACATGGGCAGCAAAGGCACGGCATCTGTTTTAATAGATCAGATCAGCCTCAATCACAAAATTAACAAGCATTTACAATGCAACGGTCTCGGCATTGCAAAAGTTAGAGCTATTAGCATTGTAAATGAACGCGAGTTTAAGGTCTTGACATTGTAAATGACAATGTCTTTTATTTATGTTTTAAAAACCAAAACATAAATAAAAGTCATTGTCATTTACAATGCCAATAGCTCAAAGTCGCCTAATGTGTATGGCAAACTACAGTAGCCTCCTGACGAGTGCCCTTTCACTTAATTTTTTACAAATGAAAGCCCTGGCACTTTTTTTTTACAAATTAAGCACGGGTGGTGTCCGTGTCTGCAAGGCAGTGGTGGTGTCCGTGTGTGCATGAGAGTGGTGGTGTCCGTGTGTGCATGGGAGTGGTGGTGTCCGTGTGTGCATGGCAGTGGTGGTGTCCGTGTGTGCATGGCAGTGGTGGTGTCCGTGTGTGCATGGCAGTGGTGGTGTCCGTGTGTGCACGGCAGTGGTGGTGTCCGTGTGTGCACGGCAGTGGTGGTGTCCGTGTGTGCATGGCAGTGGTGGTGTCCGTGTGTGCACGGCAGTGGTGGTATCCGTGTGTGCACGGCAGTGGTGGTGTCCGTGTGTGCATGGCAGTGGTGGTGTCCGTGTGTGCATGGCAGTGGTGGTGTCCATGAGTGCATGGCAGTGGTGGTGTCCGTGTGTGCATGGCAGTGGTGCATTTGCAATGCAATAGGTTTCGCATTATTAAAGTTGGAGCTATTGGTGTTGCATTATTTAGCAATGCCAATAGCTCAAACTGTAATATTGCGAGACCTATTGCATTGCAAATGCTTTTTTGCATTTGTCACCCCGAGTGGGACAGGTATTCCTAGACATGGGTCCTCTGCTTACTATGCCACTGGCGTCAAGCTAGCCTGGCTAATGTGGGGTGATACCCTGAATTCAGTCCCAGGATGCTTTGTATGAGTGAAGCTTGCACTGCTGCTTGTGATGTACCTGTTTGATGTATGTATGTATGTATGAGTGAAGCTTGCACTGCTGCTTGTGCTGTACCTGTTTGATGTATGTATGAGTGAAGATTGCACTGCTGCTTGTGCTGTACCTGTTTGATGTATGTATGAGTGAAGCTTGCACTGCTGCTTGTGCTGTACCTGTTTGATGCATATATGAGTGAAGCTTGCACTGCTGCTTGTGTTGTACCTGTTTGATGTATGTCTGAGTGAAGCTTGAACTGCTGCTTGTGCTGTACCTGTTTGATGTATGTATGAGTGAAGCTTGCACTGCTGCTTGTGTTGTACATGTTTGATGTATGTATGAGTGAAGCTTGCACTGCTGCTTGTGCTGTACCTGTGCTGTACCTGTTTGATGTATGTAAGAGTGAAGCTTGCACTGCTGCTTGTGCTGTACCTGTTTGATCGATGTACGTATGTATGAGTGAAGCTTGAACTGCTGCTTGTGCTGTACTTGTTTGATGTATGTATGAGTGAAGCTTGCACTGCTGCTTGTGCTGTACCTGTTTGATGTATGTATGAGTGAAGCTTGCACTGCTGCTTGTGCTGTACCTGTTTGAAGTATGTATGAGTGAAGCTTGCACTGTTGCTTGTGCTGTACCTGTTTGATGTTTGTATGAGTGAAGCCTGCACTGCTGCTTGTGCTGTACCTGTTTGATGTATGTATGAGTGAAGCTTGCACTGCTGCTTGTGCTGTACCTGTTTGATGTATGTATGAGTGAAGCTTGAACTGCTTGTGCTGTACCTGTTTGATGTATGTATGAGTGAAGCTTGCACTGCTGCTTGTGCTGTACCTGTTTGATGTATGTTTGAGTGAAGCTTGCACTGCTGCTTGTGCTGTACCTGTTTGATGTATGTATGAGTGAAGCTTGAACTGCTTGTGCTGTCCCTGTTTGATGTATGTATGAGTGAAGCTTGCACTACTGCTTGTGCTGTACCTGTTTGATGTATGTATGAGTGAAGCTTGCACTGCTTCTTGTGATGTACCTGTTTGATGTATGTATGAGTGAAGCTTGCACTGCTGCTTGTGCTTACCGGTTTGATCGATGTATGTATGTATGAGTGAAGCTTGAACTGCTGATTGTGCTGTACTTGTTTGATGTATGTATGAGTGAAGCTTGCACTGCTGCTTGTGCTGTACCTGTTTGATGTATGTATGAGTGAAGCTTGCACTGCTGCTTGTGCTGTACCTGTTTGATGTATGTATGAGTGAGCTCGAAGCCCTGTGGCAGAGGGCAGAGGCTGCGCGCTGAGCGCTTGAAACTGACTTTCTTTTTAAACCCCTTACTTACCTTGCTCTGCTGACTACGAGCAGCCTGCTGCCATCACCGTCCCGCTGAGTACGAGCGGCGGACGGGCATCTTGTTTTTTAATCTCTCCCCCCCTCCCGCCTTCCTGACTCCTCCCCCACCGCGTCATAGCCTACATAGGCTCCGCCCACTTCCCCTCTCGCGTAGCTCGAAGCCCTGTGGCAGAGGGCAGAGGCTGCGCGCTGAGCGCTTGAAACTGACTTTCTTTTTAAACCCCTTACTTACCTTGCTCTGCTGACTACGAGCAGCCTGCTGCCATCACCGTCCCGCTGAGTACGAGCGGCGGACGGGCATCTTGTTTTTTAATCTCTCCCCCCCTCCCGCCTTCCTGACTCCTCCCCCACCGCGTCGTAGCCTACATAGGCTCCGCCCACTTCCCCTTCGCGTAGCTCGAAGCCCTGTGGCAGAGGGCAGAGGCTGCGCGCTGAGCGCTTGAAACTGACTTTCTTTTTAAACCCCTTACTTACCTTGCTCTGCTGACTACGAGCAGCCTGCTGCCATCACCGTCCCGCTGAGTACGAGCGGCGGACGGGCATCTTGTTTTTTAATCTCTCCCCCCTCCCGCCTTCCTGACTCCTCCCCCACCGCGTCGTAGCCTACATAGGCTCCGCCACTTCCTAGTCGCGTAGCTCGAAGCCCTGTGGCAGAGGGCAGAGGCTGCACGCTGAGCGCTTGAAACTGACTTTCTTTTTAAACCCCTTACTTACCTTGCTCTGCTGACTACGAGCAGCCTGCTGCCATCACCGTCCCGCTGAGTACGAGCGGCGGACGGGCATCTTGTTTTTTAATCTCTCCCCCCCTCCCGCCTTCCTGACTCCTCCCCCACCGCGTCGTAGCCTACATAGGCTCTGCCCACTTCCCCTCTCGCGTAGCTCGAAGCCCTGTGGCAGAGGGCAGAGGCTGCGCGCTGAGCGCTTGAAACTGACTTTCTTTTTAAACCCCTTACTTACCTTGCTCTGCTGACTACGAGCAGCCTGCTGCCATCACCGTCCCGCTGAGTACGAGCGGCAGACGGGCATCTTGTTTTTTAATCTCTCCCCCCCTCCCGCCTTCCTGACTCCTCCCCCACCGCGTCACAGCCTACATAGACGTCCCTCATGTGTCAGCGCAGCGGACGAGCGCAGCGGGCGCGACGTAGGCGCGCCGGAGTTGCGCCTGAGTTAAGCCCGTCTGCACCCGTCCGCGGCTGGCAGGGGCTAGGGGCCTGTCTTTCTGCTCCTCCAGTCATCAGTTACCTCCCAGCCACCATGCTCTCACTTTATCATCTGCGTCCTCCACCTCTCACAGTGCTAGAGCGCATCACCTCTCTTGGGCTATGTAGGTTCCCCTCCACACAGTCATGTCCTGATCTGCTATCTTACCAGCTGCCTGATGCCTCACTTCCCTCTGCTCACCTGCCACCTTCCCCCGCTTCCATCCCTCTTTGCACCCCTCAGTCTACCATCAATGCGATCCTTCTGAACACCAGGTCTGCGGTCGGGCATCAGCTTGAGCTATTTCATCTGCTCGACTCTCGTCAACCCCACCTATTGTTTCTTACTGAAACTTGGTTTAGGGATGACTCTCTTCCAAGCCTCTTAGCCATGCTGCCCCCAACCTATTCGGCCATTAGAATGGATCGCCCTGGGGGAAAGACAGGAGGAGGCGTCGCCCTGATCACCCACACCGATTTTCACTTCCAGACACTTCCCCTCTCCCCTATTCCCGCTGTGGACTGTCTAGTAGTCCGCTCTATTTCATTTGGGGTCCCCCTGACCTGTGTTCTTATTTATCGTCCCCCTCTGTCCACCCCCCAATTCCTTAGCTCCATTGAGGACCTCTTGGCCACCTTAGTAGTAAACAACTCAGCAGTCCTGCTCCTCGGGGATCTAAACTATTGGCCAAATGACCCGGCGGAGGATGCCAGATCTAAGGAGTTCACAGCTCTGCTTACTAGTCTCAATTTCCTTCCCCAGCTTTCCACACCCACCCACACCCTTGGTCATCAGCTTGACCAAATATGGACCCTCAATATTCCTACCAACTCCCCCATCATTTCGCCCTGTCCCTGGTCAGATCATTTTCTCATCTCCTTTGCACTGAACCTTGGACGTCCGCCTAAACCCTCCCTGCCCAAAAACACATGGTTTAGAAAGTGGGACAAGGCTGTCCTTCCTGATGTCTGTTCCTCCCTTGCGGCATCTTGCCCTGAGCTCAGTGATCTATCCCTCCCCACTCAGCTCACAGCCATCAACACCTGGCTGCTAAAGGCATGTAACAGCATTGTTCCTCTTAAGAGAGTGGCCATTAAGCGTGCCCACGCTGCCAACAGATGGTTCTCCCCCCTCCTCAAAGACAAGAAGCTGGCGGCGCGTAGAGCAGAACGAGCATGGCGACGCACCTACTGCCCCCTTCTCAAAGCAAAGTACTGCCTTGTACTCAAGGAATACAAACGAGACATACTAACAGCTAAAGCTGAGTACTTCTCCGGTAAAATCCTGGCAGCGGAAAATCAATCGAAGGAAATATTTGCCACGGTACACGAGCTTGCTGCCTCCGACAGGGTGATCTCCAAAATCCCCCCGTCTCAATCACTCTGTAATTCCCTCAATTCCTTCTTTATAGAGAAGGTGGCTCTCATCAAGGCTAACATCCCTCCCTCACTCCCTACTCCGTTCACTGTCCAACCGCTCCCCGCTGCCCCACTTCTCACTCACCTCCCCCCCCTGACACGGGAAACTCTTCTCCCCTTACTGGCTCGGGTTAAATCGGGCTCACCTCAAGACATCGGCCCGGCTTTTGCTCTAAAAGAGATCTTCTCCAGCTGTTACTCCCCGCCACTTACACTTATCAATCACTCCCTTACTACTGGCATCGTCCCAATCGCCCACAAATCAGCAGTTATCATTCCGATTTTAAAAAAGGCAGGCGCTGATCCATCTCTGCCCGCCAACTATCGTCCCATCTCCCTGCTCCCTTATTTGGCGAAGGTCTCAGAGGCTCATGTCACCCGGACTCTGAGCTCCTTTGTTGAGTCTACAGGCCGCCTCTCCTCTTGTCAGGCAGGTTTTCGTCCGCTGCACTCAACCGAGAAGGTGGTAGTGTCGGTGATGGACAAACTGAGGGAGGGCATTGACATCTGCCTCCCCCAGGCCCTGGTCCTCTTAGATCTGTCCGCCGCGTTCGACACGGTGGATCATGACATTCTACTGACCCGTGTCGAGGCGGCGGGCATTGGGGGCACGGCCCATGCCTGGCTCCGGTCCTTTCTCACGGACAGGGAGCAGGCTGTCCATCTGCCAGGTTTTGCTGCCCCTCCTCGCAGAGTGACATGCGGCGTTCCCCAGGGCTCCTCTTTGTCCCCCTTGTTATTTAATCTATACATCTCACCCCTCATTTTTTCTTTACAGCAGATGGAGGTCTCGGTGTTCAACTACGCCGATGACCTCCAACTTATTTTTAACCTCTCCCATTCCCCTTCTTCCGCCCAGAATTTTCAGAGGGTGATGCTTTTCATCCAAAACTGGATGAACTGCAACCACCTCAAGTTAAATCCCGACAAAACAGAGCTGGTTTTGACTGGGAGTGGTTGCAGTCCTTGGTCCCCGTCTTTCTGGCCCGACTCACTTGGTCCCCCTCCCCCCCCCGGTCCCCAAGGTCAAAACCCTGGGCATCTTTATCAACTCCCAGCTTTCACTCCACACGCAGGTTCACCCGGTGGTGTCCTCCTGCTTCTTTTCCCTCCGCACTATCCGCAAGGTTTCCCGTTTTTTTTCCGTCCCTGCCCTTAAGCTCATCCTCATGGCCATGGTGCTATCGCGCCTTGACTATGGGAATGTGGTCTATAATGGCGCCCCAGACTACCTGATTCACCGACTCCAGCAGATACAAAATCAGGCTGCCCGCCTGATTTATGGACTCCCCAAATTCCACCATGCCACCCCTTTGTTGCAATCTTTGCATTGGCTACCGGTGAAGGAGAGGGCTCTCTTCAAGTTGGGTTGTATGACATACCAGGCTAGGTCTGGGACTGCCCCTGCCTTTCTTTGTGAGGTCATATCTCCTTACCTCCCGGCTAGAGAGCTTCGCTCCTCTCACCAGGCTCTCTTGACAGTTCCCCGCTTCAGGAAGAAGAGGTCTGGGGGGACTAGATTCGCGGTCCTAGCTCCTTCCTTTTGGAACTCCCTCCCTCTTGCCCTCAGAGCTTCCACTTCCTATGTGGAATTTCGTAAACATCTCAAAACCTTCCTGTTTCCTAGATCTCTAACAGTTTAGCCTCTGATCCCCGACCCCACTGGCTCACCGCTGCCTAGCGCCAGGAAACCGTCTCGGTAACAGTGCGCTTTAGAAATTCATTAAAATTCAAAATTCAAATTCAAGCTTGCACTGTTGCTTGTGCTGTACCTGTTTGATGTATGTATGAGTGAAGCTTGCACTGCTGCTTGTGCTGTACTTGTTTGATGTATGTATGAGTGAAGCTTGCACTGCTGCTTGTGCTTACCTGTTTGATCGATGTATGTATGTATGAGTGAAGCTTGAATTGCTGCTTGTGCTGTACTTGTTTGATGTATGTATGAGTGAAGCTTGCACTGCTGCTTGTGCTGTACCTGTTTGATGTATGTATGAGTGAAGCTTGCACTGCTGCTTGTGCTGTACCTGTTTGATGTATGTATGAGTGAAGCTTGCACTGCTGCTTGTGTTGTACCTGTCTGATGTATGTATGAGTGAAGCTTGCACTGCTGATTGTGCTGTACCTGTTTGATGTATGTATGAGTGAAGCTTGCACTGCTGCTTGTGTTGTACCTGTTTGATGTATGTATGAGTGAAGCTTGCACTGCTGCTTGTGCTGTACCTGTTTGATGTATGTATGAGTGAAGCTTGAACTGCTTGTGCTGTCCCTGTTTGATGTATGTATGAGTGAAGCTTGCACTGCTGCTTGTGCTGTACCTCTTTGATGTATGTATGAGTGAAGCTCGCACTGCTGCTTGTGATGTACCTGTTTGATGTATGTATGTATGAGTGAAGCTTGCACTGCTGCTTGTGCTGTACCAGTTTGATGTATGTATGAGTGAAGCTTGAACTGCTGCTTGTGCTGTACCTGTTTGATGTATGTATGAGTGAAGCTTGAACTGCTGCTTGTACTGTACCTGTTTGATGTATGTATGAGTGAAGCTTGCACTGCTGCTTGTGTTGTACCGGTGTGATGTATGCCTGAGTGAAGCTTGCACTGCTGCTTGTGCTGTACCTGTTTGATGTATGTATGAGTGATGCTTGCACTGTTGCTTGTGCTGTACCTGTTTGATGTATGTATGAGTGAAGCCTGCACTGCTGCTTGTGCTCTACCTGTTTGATGTATGTATGAGTGAAGCTTGCACTGCTGCTTGTGCTGTACCTGTTTGATGTATGTATGAGTGAAGCTTGAACTGCTTGTGCTGTACCTGTTTGATGTATGTATGAGTGAAGCTTGCACTGCTGCTTGTGTTGTACCTGTTTGATGTATGTATAAGTGAAGCTTGCACTGCTGCTTGTGTTGTACCTGTTTGATGTATGTATGAGTGAAGCTTGCACTGCTGCTTGTGCTGTACTTGTTTGATGTATGTATGAGTGAAGCTTGCACTGCTGCTTGTGCTTACCTGTTTGATCGATGTATGTATGTATGAGTGAAGCTTGCACTGCTGCTTGTGCTGTACCTGTTTGATGTATCTATGAGTGAAGCTTGCACTGCTGCTTGTGCTGTACCTGTTTGATGTATGTATGAGTGAAGCTTGCACTGCTGCTTGTGTTGTACCTGTCTGATGTATGTATGAGTGAAGCTTGCACTGCTGATTGTGCTGTACCTGTTTGATGTATGTATGAGTGAAGCTTGCACTGCTGCTTGTGTTGTACCTGTTTGATGTATGTATGAGTGAAGCTTGCACTGCTGCTTGTGCTGTACCTGTTTGATGTATGTATGAGTGAAGCTTGAACTGCTCGTGCTGTCCCTGTTTGATGTATGTATGAGTGAAGCTTGCACTGCTGCTTGTGCTGTACCTCTTTGATGTATGTATGAGTGAAGCTCGCACTGCTGCTTGTGATGTACCTGTTTGATGTATGTATGTATGAGTGAAGCTTGCACTGCTGCTTGTGCTGTACCAGTTTGATGTATGTATGAGTGAAGCTTGAACTGCTGCTTGTGCTGTACCTGTTTGATGTATGTATGAGTGAAGCTTGAACTGCTGCTTGTACTGTACCTGTTTGATGTATGTATGAGTGAAGCTTGCACTGCTGCTTGTGTTGTACCGGTGTGATGTATGCCTGAGTGAAGCTTGCACTGCTGCTTGTGCTGTACCTGTTTGATGTATGTATGAGTGAAGCTTGCACTGGTGCTTGTGCTGTATCTGTTTGATGTATGTATGAGTGAAGCCTGCACTGCTGCTTGTGCTCTACCTGTTTGATGTATGTATGAGTGAAGCTTGCACTGCTGCTTGTGCTGTACCTGTTTGATGTATGTATGAGTGAAGCTTGAACTGCTTGTGCTGTACCTGTTTGATGTATGTATGAGTGAAGCTTGCACTGCTGCTTGTGTTGTACCTGTTTGATGTATGTATGAGTGAAGCTTGCACTGCTGCTTGTGTTGTACCTGTTTGATGTATGTATGAGTGAAGCTTGCACTGCTGCTTGTGTTGTACCTGTTTGATGTATGTATGAGTGAAGCCTGCACTGCTGCTTGTGCTGTACCTGTTTGATGTATGTATGAGTGAAGCTTGCACTGCTGCTTGTGCTGTACCTGTTTGATGTATGTATGAGTGAAGCTTGCACTGCCGCTTGTGCTTACCGGTTTGATCGATGTATGTATGTATGTATGAGTGAAGCTTGAACTGCTGCTTGTGCTGTACTTGTTTGATGTATGTATGAGTGAAGCTTGCACTGCTGCTTGTGCTGTACCTGTTTGATGTATGTATGAGTGAAGCTTGCACTGCTGCTTGTGCTGTCCCTGTTTGATGTATGTATGAGTGAAGCTTGCACTGCTGCTTGTGCTGAAACCTGTTTGATGTATGTATGAGTGAAGCTCGCACTGCTGCTTGTGATGTACCTGTTTGATGTATGTATGTATGAGTGAAGCTTGCACTGCTGCTTGTGCTGTACCAGTTTGATGTATGTATGAGTGAAGCTTGAACTGCTGCTTGTGCTGTACCTGTTTGATGTATGTATGAGTGAAGCTTGAACTGCTGCTTGTACTGTACCTGTTTGATGTATGTATGAGTAAAGCTTGCACTGCTGCTTGTGTTGTACCGGTGTGATGTATGTCTGAGTGAAGCTTGCACTGCTGCTTGTGCTGTACCTGTTTGATGTATGTATGAGTGAAGCTTGCACTGTTGCTTGTGCTGTACCTGTTTGATGTATGTATGAGTGAAGCCTGCACTGCTGCTTGTGCTGTACCTGTTTGATGTATGTATGAGTGAAGCTTGCACTGCTGCTTGTGCTGTACCTGTTTGATGTATGTAGGAGTGAAGCTTGAACTGCTTGTGCTGTACCTGTTTGATGTATGTATGAGTGAAGCTTGCACTGCTGCTTGTGTTGTACCTGTTTGATGTATGTATGAGTGAAGCTTGCACTGCTACTTGTGTTGTACCTGTTTGATGTATGTATGAGTGAAGCTTGCACTGCTGCTTGTGCTGTACCTGTTTGATGCATGTATGAGTGAAGCTTGAACTGCTTGTGCTGTCCCTGTTTGATGTATGTATGAGTGAAGCTTGCACTACTGCTTGTGCTGTACCTGTTTGATGTATGTATGAGTGAAGCTTGCACTGCTGCTTGTGCTGTACCTGTTTGATGTATGTATGAGTGAAGCTTGCACTGTTGCTTGTGCTGTACCTGTTTGATGTATGTATGAGTGAAGCTTGCACTGCTGCTTGTGCTGTACCTGTTTGATGTATGTATGAGTGAAGCTTGCACTGCTGCTTGTGCTTACCTGTTTGGTCGATGTATGTATGTATGAGTGAAGCTTGAACTGCTGCTTGTGCTGTACTTGTTTGATGTATGTATGAGTGAAGCTTGCACTGCTGCTTGTGCTGTACCTGTTTGATGTATGTATGAGTGAAGCTTGCACTGCTGCTTGTGCTGTACCTGTTTGATGTATGTATGAGTGAAGCTTGCACTGCTGCTTGTGTTGTACCTGTCTGATGTATGTATGAGTGAAGCTTGCACTGCTGATTGTGCTGTACCTGTTTGATGTATGTATGAGTGAAGCTTGCACTGCTGCTTGTGTTGTACCTGTTTGATGTATGTATGAGTGAAGCTTGCACTGCTGCTTGTGCTGTACCTGTTTGATGTATGTATGAGTGAAGCTTGAACTGCTTGTGCTGTCCCTGTTTGATGTATGTATGAGTGAAGCTTGCACTGCTGCTTGTGCTGTACCTCTTTGATGTATGTATGAGTGAAGCTCGCACTGCTGCTTGTGATGTACCTGTTTGATGTATGTATGTATGAGTGAAGCTTGCACTGCTGCTTGTGCTGTACCAGTTTGATGTATGTATGAGTGAAGCTTGAACTGCTGCTTGTGCTGTACCTGTTTGATGTATGTATGAGTGAAGCTTGAACTGCTGCTTGTACTGTACCTGTTTGATGTATGTATGAGTGAAGCTTGCACTGCTGCTTGTGTTGTACCGGTGTGATGTATGTCTGAGTGAAGCTTGCACTGCTGCTTGTGCTGTACCTGTTTGATGTATGTATGAGTGAAGCTTGCACTGTTGCTTGTGCTGTACCTGTTTGATGTATGTATGAGTGAAGCCTGCACTGCTGCTTGTGCTCTACCTGTTTCATGTATGTATGAGTGAAGCTTGCACTGCTGCTTGTGCTGTACCTGTTTGATGTATGTATGAGTGAAGCTTGAACTGCTTGTGCTGTACCTGTTTGATGTATGTATGAGTGAAGCTTGCACTGCTGCTTGTGTTGTACCTGTTTGATGTATGTATGAGTGAAGCTTGCACTGCTGCTTGTGTTGTACCTGTTTGATGTATGTATGAGTGAAGCTTGCACTGCTGCTTGTGTTGTACCTGTTTGATGTATGTATGAGTGAAGCCTGCTCTGCTGCTTGTGCTGTACCTGTTTGATGTATGTATGAGTGAAGCTTGCACTGCTGCTTGTGCTGTACCTGTTTGATGTATGTATGAGTGAAGCTTGCACTGCTGCTTGTGCTTACCGGTTTGATCGATGTATGTATGTATGAGTGAAGCTTGAACTGCTGCTTGTGCTGTACTTGTTTGATGTATGTATGAGTGAAGCTTGCACTGCTGCTTGTGCTGTACCTGTTTGATGTATGTATGAGTGAAGCTTGCACTGTTGCTTGTGCTGTACCTGTTTGATGTATGTATGAGTGAAGCTTGCACTGCTGCTTGTGCTGTACCTGTTTGATGTATGTATGAGTGAAGCTTGCACTGCTGCTTGTGTTGTACCTGTTTGATGTATGTATGAGTGAAGCTTGCACTGCTGATTGTGCTGTACCTGTTTGATGTATGTATGAGTGAAGCTTGCACTGCTGCTTGTGTTGTACCTGTTTGATGAATGTATGAGTGAAGCTTGCACTGCTGCTTGTGCTGTACCTGTTTGATGTATGTATGAGTGAAGCTTGAACTGCTTGTGCTGTCCCTGTTTGATGTATGTATGAGTGAAGCTTGCACTGCTGCTTGTGCTGTACCTGTTTGATGTATGTATGAGTGAAGCTCGCACTGCTGCTTGTGATGTACCTGTTTGATGTATGTATGTATGAGTGAAGCTTGCACTGCTGCTTGTGCTGTACCAGTTTGATGTATGTATGAGTGAAGCTTGAACTGCTGCTTGTGCTGTACCTGTTTGATGTATGTATGAGTGAAGCTTGAACTGCTGCTTGTACTGTACCTGTTTGATGTATGTATGAGTAAAGCTTGCACTGCTGCTTGTGGTGTACCGGTGTGATGTATGTCTGAGTGAAGCTTGCACTGCTGCTTGTGCTGTACCTGTTTGATGTATGTATGAGTGAAGCTTGCACTGTTGCTTGTGCTGTACCTGTTTGATGTATGTATGAGTGAAGCCTGCACTGCTGCTTGTGCTGTACCTGTTTGATGTATGTATGAGTGAAGCTTGCACTGCTGCTTGTGCTGTACCTGTTTGATGTATGTATGAGTGAAGCTTGAACTGCTTGTGCTGTACCTGTTTGATGTATGTATGAGTGAAGCTTGCACTGCTGCTTGTGTTGTACCGGTGTGATGTATGTCTGAGTGAAGCTTGCACTGCTGCTTGTGCTGTACCTGTTTGATGTATGTATGAGTGAAGCTTGCACTGCTGCTTGTGCTGTACCTGTTTGATGCATGTATGAGTGAAGCTTGAACTGCTTGTGCTGTCCCTGTTTGATGTATGTATGAGTGAAGCTTGCACTACTGCTTGTGCTGTACCTGTTTGATGTATGTATGAGTGAAGCTTGCACTGCTGCTTGTGATGTACCTGTTTGATGTATGTATGTATGAGTGAAGCTTGCACTGCTGCTTGTGCTGTACCTGTTTGATGTATGTATGAGTGAAGCTTGCACTGCTGCTTGTGCTTACCTGTTTGATCGATGTATGTCCTGTATTAGTCCTTATGCACGTTGTTTGTACGGTTATGCTTTTAGAATGTATGTGTATGTATGTTCTACTTTACACCCGTGCTTAATGTCTGTTAACGTATGGCACACTATTGGGGAAGCATGCCTCTTATTTGTGTAGTAATAACAGTCGCTTGTATTTGCATGCTTTCTGTGTATCACCTGATTACCCTTGTTGCTTGAACGCTGAAGCTTGGTGATATGAGAGTGCCTAGAGATTCATTATAGTGGTATGCTTTTCCACGTTAAATGGGATGTACTTAAAAGTTGAATTTTTTTTTGTATATTTTTCTTTTTTATTTTTTGGCAGTAGGGAATGTGAGAATGCGTGGACGCTGTGAATGTGAGACTAATTTAATATTGGTGATGTCAGAGTGCTTGTAGCCTGGTGATGTGAAAGTTGAAAAAGTGTGGCCACAAGAAGGGGAGAAAAACACTGAAACGACATTGAAAAAAAAAAAAACAGACTTGCTCCAGCAACAGGAAGCAGGCGTCCAGTTAGGAAAGCTGTTATCAGCGCCGCGCGCCTCTCTGCAGACTCCCCCTGCATTCCAGAGAGGCGCGCGACGCGATCCGGTATGCCATGCAGCTGTGGACACAAGACATGGCCGCGCGCACAACGTTATCCTATGGGAAAACGCTGCGCGGAGCCAGGTCTTGTCTCCCTTCGGCGTTCTCAGACTGCTGAGACGCCTACTTTAGTTCTCTGGCGAGAACGCGCTTTTCAAGCGCGTTATAGCCTAGCCATAAAAAGAAGAGATGAGTTTCGGCTTGATCCAAGCCTTTGTCAATATGGTCTGGTGCCATTGCAACAGCAGTCTAAATAGCCCATCCCACCTAAGGCTTCAATAGACATAGAGAGCATACTTTCAAAAACACAAAATCACAGTGAAAACCCTGTAATCTCTATACAAGATTTCTATGCATACTGTGTACAGTGTAACAATTAAAAGCATTCACTGATACATTGTGATGCAAATATATCTCTGTATAGATTGTCTATCTGTTGCACAACATATATTGAACATGCCCTCACACTGGTCGGGAACTTGGCTATGAATGCAATGTGACGCCTAAACCCCCCAAAAATTGAAATAAATGTCGCCTGAAACCATAAAAAGCAAAACACTTTGCCAATATTAAAATAAATCATGCTGTTAAATGGCCATTCTCAAAGTCACTAGGTTAAAACCTTGGATGCGATAATACATGAACGCTGGGAACCGATCCACCAACATTTGACCTCTGACCTGTTTTACTGAAACAGAGTTCGCATCAGCCCAGTCTCTGGCATCTCCGATCTTGACAATATGTGTAGAAAGCATCAGGATGGGAAATAAACAGCCGCTTCCTCGGGAATGCAAATAAACACACAGTGTGCAAATTACTCGGTGAGTCAGCTTCCCAACGCGTGCTTTGGCCCCAGTTGGACTACCCATCCCATGATGCAGCATAATTGGCTTGAAAAGTTACGGAGTTGCAACGTTGAAAACCAAGATTAAAGTCAGTGTAATTTAAACTAGAAACTTGACCGGGTATTGACGTTTATTAACAAAACACTGTGATTGATAATTGGAAGGAAAAACATAGTCTCAATGTTCAAATTGATAGGCAGCATGAATAATCTAGTTGAAATCAGGCACAGGTTTGTGATTGAGGGAGACTGATAATCAAAAATCAAATTACGCCAAACATACCCCACCGCATCGGCATAGGCCATCCCCAGTGCCCAGTCACTACATATATATATATATATATATGAAAAAAAAGAAGCAGAGGTCTCTGGGTAGTTCTCAGGTTTAGGTGGAAAACAGCTCCTGTTAGAGCGCTCTCAACACCAGCGACACTCTAGATCTGCTCACCTCAAATGTCTGCTTTCCTATCAAAGTCTTTAAGCATAGTATTAGCACAGTGCTGTCCATGCTGAGCTGTAAAATGACAAATGCTATTTACCACTCCAGGCACAGAATTACAGCTTTGAATTGGTAAAATACCATCCAAGCCAACCTGAAATGAGTAAAAGCGACCCCTGACACAGTGTTTCGCTCTAATTAGAACTCTTCAGATAGGTATACCTTTGTCCAGACACAAGGGAGCACCCAGTATAAGTCAAAACAATACCCTTTCAGGCATAAAGTGACGCATAAATTATGGAAAAAAAGGAGAGACCTCTAGGTAGTTCTCAAGTTTAGGTGGAAAGCAGCTCCTGTTAGAGCACTCTCAACATCAGCAACACTCTAGATCCGCTCACCTCAAATGTCTGCTTTCCTATCAAAGTCTTTAAGCATAGGATTAGCACAGTGCCATCCACACCGAGATAGAAAAGGACATAGTCTTTTGCCATTTCTACAGCAAAGTCTTTAAGCATAGGACTAGCACAGTACTGTCCATGCCGAGTTGTGAAATGACAAAAGCCATTTACCACTCCAGGCACAGTATTACAGCTTTGAAATGGCAAAATACCATCCAAGCCAACCTGAAATGAGTATATATATATATATATATAGATAGATAGATAGATAGATAGATATATGTGTGTGTGTATATATGAGTTTGTGTGTACATATATATGTGTGTGGGGGCATTTATTTCTTTATTTTCCTCAAAACGGGCAGGAGTACATAAATGCCTAGGGAATGTAATGGCCGTCTGCACCTTTTTTCACACTACAGAGGAAATCTTTATTACAGAAAAGGCACCGATATTAGCAGGGCCTCTTCTGTAGTATGCATACCAAGGGGACACATTTCCCACACTCACAGTGTGAATTAGATGTTCCTCCATTTGAATGGGTGTGTGGTCATGCAAATGAGGGAACACCTTTGCCTGTGCACTTCCAATATATTACACACACAGGTGTATGGCACCCACCAACAGGGGTCAAGTCATAGTGTCAGGCTGTCCTCCGAAGGCTGTCCCAGCCAGCTCTGAAAGAACCTTTGCTCTATATTTCACTGTTGTGTTCACACCAGGGCGTGTGCAAACTTATGTTAAGCACATTTTATGTAATTGAGCAGATGTTCTGGGCCTGTGGGGAGCACTCGCAATTAAGTGGCACCAGCACATATCCGAACTCTGGCCCTTTTATGGAATATAGCCCAAGGTGTTGCAATATATATTATAAATAATAATAGCTACAATTTGTGTGATGGCACATGCAGGTAAATTGATAAAAGCACATTGAATGCGCAGTCGCCGACTGAAAGTATTGGTATGATTGACCTGTAATAATGTTGGAGAAAACTCTAACTGAGGGTCAAAAGTAATGTTATATGTGGGTCTTTTGATGGACAGGAGTAACACTCTACGTTATCAAAGGATTGTTTCCTCAGATTTGGAGGAGATATATATGTTTTTGGAGGAGAAGTGACTTTTATGTACACACACTTTCAGATGGTAGGTAATTTGGCAGTAGGTCTAACGGGTAAGCTGTTTTGCAATAATGAGACATGGAATCAAATGGCCCCTTCTGTACATTGGAAGGATATTGTAAGTCACTGAGAAGTTCAGTAACCATTTAGAACAAAGCCGAAGTGCGAGTTCCTTTATAAACTCATTGAACTTCGAGATATATTGCAATATTCTTCTAACCTAGGGCAGACCGCATTTTATTCATTATTATACTTTTTTTGTTGCAGTTATGTATCACATGACCTTGGTTCAAGGGCATTGGAGCGCCTTAAATGAGCACAAGATTATAATACACAAGCCCAGATTGTTTTTTAAAGGCACATGGACATTAAGTGAACTTCACAGAATAAGAGGATGTTGACCAAGACTCAAACCTGGTTTCCCTGTTCCAAAGTTCCCACAGGCCACATCTCCAGTCCTCCCTAGATGTTCTCTCCATCCCCTTTTCCAAAAACCTCTCAAGTCATTGTTATCTTGCTTTGAAAACAATATTATGATTGCAGACATGCAGACATGAGGAATACGGGCAAGATCTGTAGTATGAAATGAAACACACCAAAACGCATTTAGAAATGTGTTGAAAAACATTACAATCATTTTAAGTAAATCATATCAAAAGATACTGTAGGTCTGAATGTTTAGTAACATGAAGAGATGCTCTCTCTCTTTTAGTGTGCAAAAACTAAAAATGGTGACAAAAATAACTCCTTTAAACTGACCATGTTCATTTTAGTAAACTTTGTAGAACTTTTGCTGCAAATTTCATATTTTAGAAAAAAAAGTTCAGAAGGTAAAAAGCTGGTTCTCATTTTCTTTTATTACACTGGGGCTCTATTGACGCTCTCTGACTTGCCTTTCATCTTGGCTGCTGTCTCTTGCAAGAGGCTTCAACTGTAATAACGTATTACAGTCGAGCAGCTACACATTGTGTCATTTCAACCTACTAGAGACGTTACAACTCGGCTGTAGTAAGCAAATGGAAGAGAGGCTTTCATACAGGTACTGCAGGTTCCACTCTATTATACTTTTGTTAGACTGCTGCATTTCTTTGGTTTGCAGATGTCCAGTGGTTTACATGTAAAAGGCTCTAATAACCACCCTTTGTAACATTTCAGTCTGCATGCAGGACCGATGATAGCCCAATTGAGCTCCTCAGTGATGTGTTATGAGCTGGCACTGGGACCTGAACAGGCCGAGCAGTGTTAAGTAGACAGCCTTTCTCCAATATCCATCTTTCAACACCATTCTTTCACTCACCGACCCATTCCTGAGGCAGCAGGAGGTCTGGCTTCCTCCCAAAGCAAAGCCCTTGGTGTGCTGACAGGCGGCATCACTGGGTCTGGAGGAGCCAGGCCATGTGTAGAGACAGGGACATCTTAAAGATTTTTGGGGCCCTGGGCCAAACGGATTTTGGGGGTCCCTGTTCGAGACAGCTTTGAATTTATGATCCAATTTCAGTTTTTCAGGCCCTCTGTAGCACAGTCACACTCATCCAAATGTTAAATGTGCTTACATCTAATATTCAGGGATAGTGACTTGTATTTCCAATATTTAACCCAGCACTAGCTCACTAATATTACTGCAGATCATTTCTGGGACAACCTCCCATTTCTCCTGTTTTGATCAAAAATACTTTTTTTATGGATGTCACATGAAACATAAACACATCATTTCTCTTCAGAATGTCCCTAATAGACAACATCATGCATATTAAAAATAAATTAAAGGAAAACGTATTTAAAATAATTTGCTTAAGAGTTACTCAAGGTCACCAGGGGAAGAATCACTGCAGAACGGAGCTGGCTCTATAAAATGGCTCCTGAAAGGCTATGTAGGGGTACGCATTCAGAGTTTCCATAAGCAGTGTTTTTTGTTTTGCTATTTGCAGCATCTCTTTGACCCTTTCCCAAAAATATGTTTATCCACCTCAACTCAGTCCCGGAAAGTTTTAGGATGATCTGTCAAGTAGGGACCAAAAAAAATGAGTGTCCCAAAACCCTCTTTTCCCTATGCATTTCTTATAGAAAAAAATTTAGACAACGATACCGAGAAAATGACTGAACAGAATTCGGCAAGATCTTGACCCAGAAAACATGCTTTTTGTGATTTGGTGTACATCTGTTCTGTAGTTTTTGAGAAATGAAGGTTCAAAGGGTATAGATATATTTACAGTTATTCTGTGAATAAAAAATTGGAGCAATCTGATTGGTCACAAGTGCTTTTTCTCCTGTCAGCCGGATAAGCTGGGATTCACATTCCTGTGGGTGCAAGCGATCTGATTGACTGTCTGCAACATGAAAGTAAATGTTGAGCTGGCATTATAGGACTTTGAGATACAGTTCCCATGTCCTGAAAATGTAACAAAAATAAGATAGGAGGTGCTAGGGTAGGGGTACCATGCCCCCCTGCTCTGATCCTTTTCACAGTTCTGCAGGAGCCATGTAGTGCCATGTTTATGCTTCCATGGGCTTCCTAGCGTTGAGCCCAACCTGCTCCTGAAGCTGAATGGGGCAGGATCACTCCTGTGTGGCAGCACCTCCTGCAACGTCACCAATAGGTACCATTAGTGCTTTATTTGTGAAACAATACGTGGATGGGACCCAAAGTTGTGGCCAAAATACCACACCTGGCACTACAGAATGTTGCGATGCAAAATACCAGAGCTGCCTAGTCTTGATTCAATCTCATGCCTCTTTCATCAGCTGCTCCCTGTCCCTTCATAATTTTAGCAGTTTCTTTTTCATCCCTACTTTCTACCTATGTCATAGTTTTTCGGTCTTTCGCTTCCTCCTTCTTTCCTCCTTTTATTTTCCTCTCTCTTGCTCTGGGTCATAGTCCAATGATGAAAACAAGAGCCAGCTCCCCAAATATATGTGCGGTGGGTCCCAGTTACAGTCACTGGGTAAATTTAAGCACTGGGCACCTTTTTCACAGCTCATAAAGGGCTGAAAGATTGAGAGTTGCTTGTTTGAGAGGGGTAAAAGGGGTGTTAAACCAGAATTAAAGCCAATGGGCATCCTGCACTGCCTCTGTGTAGACAGCAGAACAGCAGCCACAGCTGTAGGACAACCCCGCCAAACTGTGGGACAGTTGGCCACCCTAGAAAGAGGAAGAGAAATAAAATGGTTACATGGTAAACAGTGGCACCTTTCAGCACCTGCTGTATCCTTTCTCTGCTGTTTTAAGGCATCAGCAAAGTGGGCTCTGGCCGAGGGCCCCAGCCTTTCTGGGGGTCCCCTGATAGAACCAGCTCTATTCTGCAGAGAGTCTTACCCTGATGACCTTGAATAATTTTTAAACAGATTGTTTGAAATACCGTTTTCCTTTCATTTATTTTTAATGCGGGTGATGTATGATAGTCCATTACAGACTTTTGGGGAGAAACGTATTTGTTTCATGCAATTAAAAAAAAATCTTTTAAATCAAAACAGGACCTCATATATGAGAAATGGGAGGGTTTCACTGAGATTATTTGCAGTAAATTTAGTGAGCTGCTCACCTCACTTTCCATGAATATTAGATGTAAATACATTTAGAATTTGGACGAGTGCGCATGTGCGCTGTCAGTGTCCTGGCCAAAGAGGGCATGAATGAGCTGAAATTGGATCATAAATTTAAAACTGTTCCTAACAGGGGTCCCTAAAATGCGGTTGGCCTATGGTCCCAAAAACCTTAAGGTGTCCCTGGCTACATTGCCTGTGGGATAGCAGGTGTGCAAGAGTATTCTGTGGCAAATGCTTCATGTTTCTGTTGATGCTCAGGTCTTGTGAGACTTGAGTGGGGGATTCAGTGACGACTATCGACCATTTTAATATGGGGTACATTCAATCAGGCCTTAATTAGATTGAAAAGGATGAAATGAAATACCAGAGAGCAGAAGGTAGGCCCCCTTTTAGAATGATTATGTTTGAATTAATATTATGCATTTTCTGAGCACAACCGCGGCAAAATACTTGCGTTCACTTCAACCTAAACTAAATCATCAGATGACTTCATTTTTTTTAAAGCTCTTAAGGGAAGTGGTCCTGATTGAAATTCAGTCCTTCAGTTTTGCTCTGCTTTAATTACCTATCACATCAGACCTAACCTTTTCAGATTGTCAATATCCCAGGACAAATGTCCATCACCGTTAGCAAAATGTGAACGTTTTAGATAACTAGAACAATAGTTCTTTATTACTTGTTATTTATTAAATGCTGTTCTTGAAAAAAACGATTGCCACATATAAGTGATCTGTGCATTTCCTTGTTATGGCTGTTTTATTTGCGTTTAAGATGACTGAATTGTTTCATGAATGTAGGCTCTATGAATTCAAGTAGGAGGTTGCTAATGTTTTCATACTTAATGCATTATTCTGGGTGCTGCAGCGCTTTGAAGTGTAAGCGGAAAGGACTGATAATAGAACAACAATCAATCAAATTAAAATAATCCAGAACTAAAACAACAGATCACAAAATGTTTTTAAGTGAAGAATTACGCATACCTGGGAGCAAGAAAAATTCCAAGCTTGAAATGTAATTTTTTGAAATATAAATTTTCAGATAATTAACCACATTTGGAGTGTTTTGGTGTTCTAATTGCTAAAACAGCTTAAAGGGCTTAGCAGCCGCACAGAGACATGCAGGTCATGGGTTTTGAACCCAAGCCAACAAAAAAGTTAATGTTTCCACCAAGCCTACCAAACACTGGGACAGAAGATGGGTGGCATTCCATTGCATCATTTTGTTTATCTGTACCACTGCAAGAGGGTCAAAATCATGGGTGTGACATGGCTTCATGGCTACCATATTGAGAAGGGTAGCTCTATCTATGATGTGGCCTACTGAGTGGTCAATAACAGCACCATGGCAGGTGGAAAGCCAAGTTTCTCTCTGCATTTTGCAAGAAATTGAATTTTTCTTGCCTTGCAATTGCCACTTGTTCAACAATATTGAAATCGGTCTTGCCTCTGCACGAAGGAAGCAATCTAGTTCGAAATGCTAGGTGATATCCACTCTGCACACTTCACAACTACTATGAATTTCTATGCATCTCATTCCATTCCATCAGTTTGTTTAGCTCACTACTGCCATTATGAAAAAGATCCAACCATATTCAAATGAGTCTTTGCACTGCTCAGAAAAGGAACACTTGAGCTTCCACTGATGGTCCCCACACTTCTTGCAGGTTGGAAGTCTATTTGGAGTGCTGCACATGGTTGGTCCTCTTCTGAAATGGCACAAAAATAAAGAAAATACAATGATATTAAATGCCATCCCAAAGGATCAGTCCAACCTGAACTAACAGGTTTTGATCGTGAGAATACCAGCTCAGTCTTTCGTTTTTCTGAAATTAATAACATTTTCTCATTACTTACTGGTAAGCTTCATTACCCCGAGTCCAGGTCTTCCTTGACACAGTCTTTACCATTGAGATATCTTCTCCACCCTGCAACACGTGGTTCTAGCTGACAGAAATTAGTTCCTCCAATATGGCCGCCATTACCCAGCAGCAATCTTTTAGGGGATGAACTATTATTACCACTTTCTGTAGTATATAAAGCTCATAACTACAGAAGCCAAGATAAATAAACACAAAACGAATCAATCCCGTACCCCTTGGGGAAGTGGGGAATTGAATACAGGACTTTATCGAAGTAGACCTGAACTTGGAGTAATGCAGATTGCTGGTAAATAACCAGTGTATTACCTCCTCATTCGTCTTTCTTGATCCAGTCCTTACCACGGAGATAATGCCCAAGCAGTGAAGACTGATTATTTTCTTGCAGTGTGATAAAGAAAAAAAGGCCTTATATAGATATAATGCAACACCTGTGATGTATCATTAGGTTTACTTTTTGGGGATAAGTTACAGAAACAGAAGACAAAAACTGGATTGCCAAAACCTAAATAGAAACCCTACACAACTGTATGCAATAGTGGGAAAGAAAAGTATGTGGGGACAACAATGCCGCACAACAAATGTCTCTGAGCGAGGTTTGCTTGAAAGAAGCACAAGAGGTTGAGATGCTTCTCGTAGACCTACCCTGACCTGAGATTTCATAGTCCTTGATGATGGCTGACTTGATCCATATATCTTTGTAAGGAAAGGTACCCCCTGCAATACTTACACCTGTGTATGAATTGAGTAAAGACTGATAGACGTAAAAACTACAACCATTAGTGGGTAGAAGGACCTTCAACTCCAGGTAACTACTTACGGTTAAATAGCCACGTGAAACATCTTTGTGAGGAAAGGCACCTCCTGCTGTACTTTTTATTAGGTCTGGGACTAGGGGGAAATAGTCAATAAAAATTGTTTTTTTGAGAAAACTGTCCCACCTGACCTGTGTTACTTCCCTAGGTGCCTGGATTGGCTCCCAACACTGGCCACAATACACAAAATCTAATCAATTACACTTTTTGTTCCTTGTATTATTTGATTTTTATTTCTTTTTTTCCTTTTTTATATACTGTCAATTTCCTTTTCTTTTGAAATTATTTCTTTGATATATTATACTATAATTGCAACCATAGAAAATAAGATACAATATATACCGTGTTATGCAACAATATGTACGATACTTAGTGGTAGTTCATTTCCTTTCATTTATATATACCATTGTTTCAATCTGTAAGATACAAGAAATTTGATCTCTCTATGTTAATTATTTCATAAAAAGATTTTTTATACTAAATCATAACCACGATTTGTCGCCACGTGAGCCAAACCACTCATTTTCATTTACACACACATTTATTCCCACACTTTTGCCATTCATGATGTTTTCCAACTATTTTTTACAATAATTTTTTTAGACAACAACAGGAAATTTTTTATCTGTTCAACCGTTGCCATGTTGTAAGTTGGAGTTATGGAGTTCCGTCTAAGATCGTTTCAGTGGATAACATGGATAAATTCCACCTTCCTCAGGACCAACTCTGATGGTGTCACATGAATTGACAGGCCCACTACGGGAATATCTGTAAACAATGTAATATTTTTTTTATAATTGGCCAGACTGATTACATCCACGAAATTCAATATATCCACACCAATGTTGTTACTGCGCAACAAATGTGACCTTCACCAAAAATACATTTAAATAAAATAAACTACAGGGAAAGTAAATGATGTCAGAGCAGTAAAAAAAGAGGAAGAAGCATTTAAAAAGTGTTGGGCAAGATGGTTGCGTACTGTGATTCACCGTATACCCCCTCAGATGGGGTTTAATGCTTTAGTGATAATGCATTTATGCAGTCTAGTTCTCATAGTGATCCTATGCCTCTTTACCTCTTATTTCCACTCGCTATGGGATGAGATTGATTACCTTTTAAACTCTTTTTCTTGCTGGAGGTACAGATACTGAGTATATTCTACTCTGAATACCAGTTTTAAGTGTGAGAATTAATGTGTTCCCCTGGATTCAAGTTAGCATGGCTGATGAGGGGTGAAACACCGAAACCAGGTTCAGGATGCTTTTTTCCGGTCCAGGGAAGACCTGGCTTGGCAGTTTGGGCTGGACTGTTCCCACGGGGAGCGGGGTCAAGACTGATTTGCATATGGCTGGGTTTAAACTGGAATGGCATGGGGAGGAAAAATAATATTGATTTAGGCCCAGATCTCTGTACTGGGGTGATTGTTTGACATTGGTCAGCATTCTGTCCATCAATTGTTCTTTGTGTTCTTATATGTGGCACAGTATGCGAATACATTGAATTAAGCAAAAATGACAACTGGTCACAATTTATAAGGAAGCATTAAACACACATATGATTAAATTTCACTATTCACTGGGGAATGAACTGCATTAAATGCATTTTCGTGCACCACCTTTCAATCTAACCTTATAGAAGATTAATATCAGCAGTACAGATGTTTCTGAACAGAAAACGTCAATATGCACACACATATATATCAAGACACACAATACATGCACTTCTACACCTTCAGTTCACCATATCTCTTTAGTATTAATGCGTCACATAAGTACATAAGGCCAAATGTAAATATATATGTATGTGACCTAACCAAATGTAGAAGGATGGAGTCAAAATTATGCTTCTCCAATATGGAAGGGCAGGTACCCTGGTTTGGAATGCCAAAGGGGACGAATAGAGACTGTACCGTACTAAAAGTAGACATCTTATCCAAATAGAAGGACAAGGCTCTGTGAACATCCAAGGAATGCGAGGTCAACTCCTCCTCCGAGGATGGGCCGGGATAGAACACTAGCAGCACATCGTTCTCCGAGAGATGGAATGAAGACTACGCCTGGGGTAAAACCACAGGACTAGGATGGAGGGCAACTTTATCCAGAAACAAATTATTAAGAGGAGGAACTAAGAGTAAAGCACCAATTTCCACCACTCTCCGGCCTAAGCAAATCACAACCAAGAATACCAACTTCTGAGTTAGGAACTAGAAATCAGATGTTTCATGGAAGTCGAATGGAGAACCTGTTAAGGCACGTAAGACTATGGCTAAGTCTCGAGGTAGAACTGAAGGGTGAATTACTGGTCACCATGGATGTCATTTAAGGGCTGTCAGGGGTTGGAGCTGCAACCCCTAGCTTGTCCCATACGACCCCAGCACTGCTGTTGCGGCACCTGGTCTCAGAGGTGACAAAAATCATTGCCACGAATCCTGGCATGACTCTGGACTACTGTTTTCAGTCCATTTTGTGCTATATTAAAAGCAAATCATATCCTATTATTCACTATTAGTGTAAAAAGATAGAGCACTATTAACTGAAATGGACCTTTGATGCCAACTAAAGAAAGTAATAAAATACATTTAAATGTATGTTTTATGTCTGCTTGTGGGTGAGAGTGCATTCATGACAGCATGTGTGAGTGAGTGAATGTATGTGTGTGTAAGAACGTGGTGCTGTGTGCAAATCTGCGGTAACCACAGGGATAGTGATGGTAATTCTTGTCTTATAGAGACACCTGTGGTAAAATATTGGTGCTGAGATATTTCAGGCAGTTCTTTGCCTGACTGTCACCTGTGGAAAAATAAGGGCACTGGCACACTGGATGTAATTCTTGACATAATGGGCACCTATGAAAAATGCTGGTACTAGTACATTGGAGGTTTTTTGTCATGGTACAAAGGAGAACAATTTGACATGTGGGAATGGGGCAACCAGAAGAAATGCAGGCCCGGCTATAAAATCCACTATAAGACAGCATCCTTTTCAAAATGTTCTCAGGAGGGCCAAACCCCAAGAAGAGGCGGGTCTTATGTGCTCTGCTCACTCACTTAAAAACAGGACAAGTACTACATGCCAGAAATTTCAAAGATCAAGTTAGCACTATAGTATAGGTGGCATCTAAAATCTAAAATACGGTAGATGTTTGTCTGGGATGCATTTTTATAATAATTGTGCTGTTATTATGGAACTTCATAGTTATTCATAAGATATTCTCACATTAAAAGTAAAAGTCTCTATCTCAATGTGTGTCGAAAGAGGTTCATGGTCTGCACTAGAAAACTTAACAGACAAGTTACAGGATAATATACTTAATATCTATGCCAGAGTCATAGACTATGTTGAGTCCGATAATCAAAACTTCAACTTTTGCACCAAACGTGTTTATTTCATTAAGTACAAACAAAATACATTGCCAGCGGCTGATTTAACACACAAGGACAGATGAGAAAGTTGAGGATGAGTTGCGGGCATGGGCAGCCATGCTAGCAGCACTGATGGATCGCCGGGATTTGCAACAACCCTGTGGGTTTAAGATAGAGATGAGTGAACGCTGCATGACATGGCAGTAGGTGATCATGTCCATGGTTCAAGTGCTTATTTTCAATCTGTCAACAGTGGTTATGTAATTACCATCTGCCTAAATGCAGGACTTGTTTTTGGAAAGTGTTGTCATGAAGATACATGGATAGTGAAGCAACTCAGTCTGCCGATGTCAGGTTTACTCAACATGTGTGCGCATATGTAAGAGCTGTGGAGTATGTTGAGGGTTGGTTTGACTACTGAAAAGTATATGGCATCATAGCTGTGTTTAAGGTATTCTGAATGCTAATGTAAACTTCAATAATGACTACAATAAAAAAAATACAAATAAATAGCCAGCATTACAAACCAAACAACAACCAGAGTTCTCTTAAACTCAAATGGACACAACATTGTTCAAGACACTAACACGGCATCATAACTGTGTTTAAGGTATTCTGAATGCTAATGTAAACTTCAATAATGCCTACAATAAAAAAAATACAAATAAATAGCCAGCATTACAAACCAAACAACAACCAGAGTTCTCTTAAACTCAAACGGACACAACATTGTGCAAGACACTAATACAGCAATTTTCACGAAACACTCTCAAAGATGCATAACACTACCATACTCACACTCTTAAGGCTCTACAACCTCTGAGGAGCTCCAGAACACCACCTATTCTTCAAGTTGGACTATTGGGAACTCGAGGATGCAGACTGGCCTGAGACAAAATTGGGCAGATTTCGGGGCAAAGTCTAACTATCTATGCCTCAGTGAGAACTATCCTCTGCTACCAGATTTGATAGCAAGATTAGGTAAAATAAGGATGGTCTCTGCGCTGCTTTAATCTTGGCGCAATCTTGAAACTCCACTATCTCCGCTCAGATGGGGCTTTGTCACAGACTGAGTCTGAAATCACATTTTCTTTACCATTTCAATGACAGTGAAGTCGTTTTTGCTCCACAGTGACGACAGAGAGGAGTAGATTGCAAACCTTAAAGGTTTATGAGGAGATTAGTAAAATTAAATCTCAAATAAATTAAATTAAGTGACATGTTTATTTTCTTGGATACAGCATGCATGAATATCATACAAGAAGTATAATCAATATTTCAATGGTTTAGTATATCCAAAAGCATCATCTGCAAGGCAAAGCAAAGACTAGTTTCCAGGAACCATCTTAATTTTAAGCTAAAGTTGTGGGTAGGTCGTGGAATTTCGGGAGCATTTGGTATCAGCAAATATAGAATTGAAAGAGAAACCTGATAAAGGTTCCAATTAGAATCAGAAGAAAGGCACTTGCTCTTAAGAATATCGAAGAGCAGGAAAATAAGGAGCACTGGTCTCAGGAGATAAGGGAAGGCATCACCATACAAAGATAGACAGGGCCAAGTGAACTAACTAACAACTTGGTGTAGTTAAAACACAACATTCCACCCAAACAATGCAATTTGCAAGTTTCCCACCAGGCGATGACCAATCAAAGCCCAGTGTTCTCTCTGTGCTTGGAATCATTCACCTTCTCACAATATATTACAGTGCCACTGTTTCCCCCAGCACGACCTTCACAATATCACACAAAGGAGTATTAACTCCTCAGCTTTCTCCTCCACTGCAGGTGATTGTGTTTCGGTCTAAAACAACTAATCACTATACAATGGCATTTAAATGTAAGCTAGAAAAAAATACATCATGTTAATGAGCACTCTATGACTTTAGTATCTGAAACAGAAAAGTAGTATTCACAACTAGCAGAAGTACATAATGAATAAATCATGTGTAAACTATGTATGCTAGCGTTAATGGGGGTTGCAGGTTAGCAGGCTATTTAAGTGCAAATACTGAAAATCTATTTTGCGTCATCAAGCACCTTCCATAACGTCTAGGAGAAAATCAAGAGAAAAACTTTTTTCTCACAAACATGGTTCATTAAATCCCAGCAGAGGGCTAGTATTTTTCACAGTTTAAAATCACCTGAGAAGTCTTCAAAATTCCTAAAATGAGTATAACAATACTAATAAATAATTTATAGTGGGACTAGAATCTGTTATCATCCTCCAAATGTTCTCCTCAAAAACAAGCTTTTGCTAAAATGCATTTCAATGAGAACTATGGTTCCGAGTCCTGTAGTGGCTGTCACAACTTGTTGTCTAAATTGTGTCCGGCCACTCTAGGGGTGACCCCTCGGAACCTCCCGACATGTCCATGGGAGTCAGGGTGTGCTTACCCCACCCACTTGTAAATATTTTAATTAATATTCAGGATGCAGGGATCATGTCCCTGAGTCCTGTAATGGCTTTATTTACTTTATTTATTTATTTATTTATGCAATTTGTATAGCGCACAAATACCCGGAGGTGTCTCAGCGCTGAGAAATGATAGAACAGGCAGTTGGAATGAGTGATTACTGGTTGAAGAGCCAAGTTTTTACTAGCTTCCTAAATGTCAGGAGGGAGGGACTGACCTTGATATGAAAAGGGAGGGTGTTCCATAGTCTTCCTGTAGCAACTGTAAAACGTCTATCTCCCCATGATGATTTCTTTGTACGAGGAATAGTTAGGAAGCGAGCTGAGGAGGAATGCAGGGGTCTGTTGGGAGTATACGGGCCTAGTGCTTTTTTTAGGAACTCAGGTCCAGAGTTGTTAATCGCTTTGTATGAGATACAAAGTGCTTTGAATTTAGTTTGGCTTTTGATTGGCAGCCAGTGGAGTATGACCGGAGAAATAGATTTGAACTTAGGCGTGACAGACAGTATTCTGGCAGCTGAGTTCTGAAGAAGTTGCAGTTTATTTAAGACTTTCTCCTGGGCATTTAGGAGGAGGCGTCACAATAATCGATCGTCGACATAACCAATGTGCACATGAGGGTTTTTCCTGCGCTAGGAGGGAGGATAGGAAGAAGTTTCCTTATCATTCTCAGGGTATAGAAGGATGAGGAAACAACCGAGTTTGCATGGTGGATGAACGAGAGCTTGTCATCGAACATTACTCCGAGATTCCTGACCTTAGTGACAGGTTGAGGCGGGGGTCCCAAATCGGTTGGCCACCAAGTAGGGGACGAGCCAGGGGATAAACTACCAAAAGTCATTACCTCCGTTTTATCGGAGTTCAACTTTAGGCAGTTAAGTGCCATCCAGGAGCTAATGGCTAACATTCCCTCCTAAAAAAATGTCCGCCACTTCCACTCCGTCATTGTGTACTGCCAGCCCCAGTTGGGTGTCGTCGGCGTATGAGGTTAGCCTCATCCCACGAGCTTTGATGATCCTAGCCAAGTCAGACACGTAGATATTAAATAAGGTCGGACTTAGGGAGGATCCTTGGGGCACCCCACAGGGAAGGGAAAGTACCGGAGAGTAGAATTCGCCAAGTTTAACTGACTGAGTACGATTGGCGAGAAATTAAGTTAATAGTGCTCTGGCCTTTTGCTCGATGCCAATGGCAGAGACACTGTCTATCACAATGGAGTGATCGACTGTGTCAAATGCCACAGAGAGATCCAATAGAATCAGGACTGCCGCACCCCCTTGATCTAGGATCATCCTGATCTCGTCAGTTGCTTTGATGAGGGCCGTCTCAGTCCCATGACCCTTCCTAAACCCAAATTGAGTGTCATCGAGAAGATTGTTATGGTCGATGAATTGTGCTAATTGGGTATTCATTATTTCTTTGAAGATCTTTGATGGGAAAGGGAGGCATGCTATGGGTCTGTAGTTTTTCGGTTCTGCGGGATCAAGGTTAGATTTTTTAAGTAAGGGTTTGATGATGGTCTTTTTCCAGACTGAAGGGTAAGAGCCAGAATTAAACATTGAGTTACAAATATTGATGAGGATAGGGGCTATGAGATCCGGAAAAAGTTTTAGAATAGAAGGAGGACAAGGGTCGAGGGGGGATCCTGATATAATGGAGAGGATAATCTCTCTTATCTGCTCGGATGAAACCTGACTGAATTGTGCGAACACATGTTTTGGCCAGCCAAACAGGATTGAATAGCTCCCTTTAAACTGGCCAACGAGAGCATATTGGGACAGTAACACACCTGATATAGGTAACTTTGTAATCCCCTAATGCTCAACCCGAGACCCTCTCTCAATGCTAATTTCTCAAAAAAGGCTGAGCGGATTTACACCACATCCCAAACAAGCATTTTCAATGTAATAGGTCTTCTATTTGTCTGTTTTGATAATTAACACATAAATAAAAGGCATTGTCATTTGCAATGCTAATAGCTCAAACTCTTGTAAATGCAATACCTATTTCATTTCAAAGAAGCTGCCACCATTGTCCTGGGCTGGTTGAAAAGAGAAAGTGCACATGGCGAGCGGAATGTTGCAGGAAAAGCATGTCATGCCTGCAGTAGGAGAAACTTCTTAAATAAAACAGTGCTTACAGACTAAATATGACACGCTGTGTAACAACAGAGGTAAAAGGGACAGTCCTCACGGAAGGTTACAAATGAAGACAAGACGGTACTAAGGAGGGACTAACAAGCCAAATATCGAATCAGAAGCCAGCATTTACTCAGGACAATGACACAAGCCAATGAAAAATATGTGCAGAGATTGGGCATGGCTTCAAGTCCATACTCCAATACACAATGCCTCGCAGAGCAGCACATGCGCTGCACAGGTTCGGCCTAAAAACATGCCTTCTGAGTAAAGTTCTAACTTTTTTGCCAAATCTGATGTAATTCTCTTCGGTTGTTTTTGTTGTATCTGAGAGACAAGATTTAAAAATGGAAATTACTGGTGGCCATCTTTAAACGGTTCTGTAAAACTTTATTTTAGAACCATTCAAAGATGTCTGCCTGCGTGTGCAGATGCACAAGTGGCCATTTTCAAAAAATTTGTAATGAAGGTTTACAAAAAGATTTAGAAAAGCATTGACAAAGCCAATATACTGGCAGCTCATATCAGACCTATTGGCTTTTAATATGTTTTTCTGTAATTCAAGAAGACGGTTAATTTGCATATAGAGTAGGGTTTACTGATAAATCCATTCCATCACAGGCACCATGGCTCAATTTCCATCCATTGTCTACTACAAACCATTGCATTCTAGATATTAAGTCAAAGTGGTTGTTGGACTTGGGCCTTAGGGCAGGTTCACCCCTAATCTTTTTGCTGTTATTTGTGACCCTGTGGTAGTGATTTTTGGGTCCCTGCGCACTTTTTCCCTGTGCCCCAGAGTAAAGTGCGTGCGTGTAGTATGGCTGGCCTGCCCTCTCATAGGAATGCATGGGGAATGTGTGTGTCCATGTTAGTTCCTGATGTGTGGGGAGTGCAGGCTCGAGTTTGGTATGTATGAACTCGTGAGAATGAATGCTGTTCAATGGTATGTGCGGCTTGTATGTGTCTAGAAGGGAAGTGCTACGTCTGGACATTGATGTATGTGTGCAGTGAGGATACTGGAGCGTGATTGGCTGGAGCTGGCTGGCATGCCAGGCTCCAGGAAGTCTGGATGGGTTTGCCCGGTGGTGAGTGTGAGATCAGCATGAGTGATGTGTGGGAGGAGTGCACCTGGGTCCTGGATGGGCTGGGTTTTTCCCCACACAATGCTGGCTCCGCCCCCCTGTGGTGTGTCTAACGACCCTAGCCTCCCCAGTGAAAGAAATGGGTGGTTGGGCCATCAAGAGTGCTCCAGAACCAGCTGCAACTGGTTTTCCCCCCACCCTGCACCTTGAAACAAAGGATTTGTTAGTATAAGAAGGGGCTGTGTCCCCTTGGAAAATGTTCTTGCTTGATCCTACTTGAGGGGGCTGCTGCTGCTGCTGGGGCCAGGAGGAACCGCCACTTGGACTGCCTCCATGCCTGGAGGGCCAGTGAGCTGGCCCCTGGCCCAGTCTTGCCCCCCCTGCCTGCCAAGGAGGACTTTTGCTGGACTTGTGTTTCCCCTGAAGCGCCTGGAAGCGCTTTACTTTGTCTGCCAGCGCTGGGAGCGCTCTATCTGCCTGAGGGTGCCTGGAAGCGCTGTGTCTGTACCTCGAGCGCTTATTTCGTCCTAGCGCTGGGAGCGCTGCAGTTTGTGCCCACAAAGCGCTTGGGAGCGCTTTTGTAAGGCAGGTGCCCACCCTGCATTTTGCTGCTCTAGCGGCTGCCCACGCCGCATATTTGCGTGATTTATTTTATTGGGAGCTCACCCCGTGTTGAAATCACCGCCGCAGCCCAGGAACCCTGCCGGGCCGCCGCGCTGCCTACCGCGACCCGGAAGTCCCGCCTCCACACCATCAGGGCCGCGCTGCCATTGGCGGCCCCGAACCGGAAGTCAGGCGGAACAGGTGGGACAGCCGGAAGTCGACAGGAGCCTACCCTGCGCTCCGGTCCCAGGAAGTGCTGCGAGAGGAGCCGGGCGGCTGCAGAGGCAGGCGGGGCTCCGGTGCCGGAAGGAGAGCCCCGCGCTGCACACAGAGGAAGGAGGAAGCCGGTCCCCGACTGAGAAGGAGAGCCCCGAGGTGCGGGAGCTCTCCTGTGTCCCGGGAGCAGGGAAGTGACCGGCAGCCTCGCAGAGCGGGTGAGTGAAGCAGTTTTGCCAGAAAAGGGGGGCCGTCGGGGCACATTGTCGGTGCCCCCGACCCCCCTCTCTGGTGTGTAGAGCCTGTTGTCCGAGCCCCCGAGCGGGGCTCCTACGTTGCCGGCATTACCTGGGGGCATTGGTGTCTTTAGAATCCCCCGAGTCCGACTCCAACCAGAGAGGCTGACGGCGCCACCTTTGTTCACAGAGCCACGGAGGCTCTAAGGGGCAAATCTTAATTCTAGAGCCCAGCGAGGCTCCAAAGGGCCCAGCCATTACTTGAGCCTGCGAGGCTCCTACAAGGCAGCAATTGTTGGCAAAGAGCCCCGAGAGGCTCAAGGCGCCCCAGTGTTGAGAAGCCCAGAGAGGCTCAGGGGCAGTCCATTTGTTTAGAGCCCAGAGGGGCTCAGGGGACAGTCTTTTGGCCAGAGCCTGCGAGGCTCCAGCGTTGGCCCATTATTGATGATTCAGCTGCCCAGCACTTTGTGGGCAGCTGCTACGTTTAGGCCCTGACATTGGGACACAGGGACAGTCACAGGTGGTGACTTGTGAGTTTGGCGCCATTGCAATTGTACTTGTCCTGCACCTCTGAATGTGTTTTAATGTTTCATGTGCAATTGTCTATGTTATTACCTTTGCTAAAAGTGACCTGCTTAGGTGATTCTTTATGTTTTATTCCCCTTTGCTAAAAGTGACCTGCTTAGAGGAATGTTTGTTTTACCTTTGCTAAAAGTGACCTACTTAGGTAATTGTTTATGGTTTATTTCCCTGTGCTAAAAGTGACCTGCTTAGAGGAATGTTGATGTGTTATTGCCTTTGCTAAATGTTACTTGCCTAGGTGATTATTTTAGGTTTCCTTCCATTTGCTAAATGTGACTTGCTTAGGTGATAGGTTTTCCTTCCATAGGTCCTGATGATAAGGTCCTAGTTCCCTGCGTGATTTCCCTACAGTGTTTAGGGTGGCGTAGGAGGTATTGACCCTTTACCAGTAGTTACTGGTTGTATGCTACATGTAACTATTTTGTGTGCTACATTCATTATATGTTTATGTGCTAAGTGTTATACCTACAAGCATTATTTCTAAAAAGTGCATACCCCTGACAGTGGTCCAGGTGGCCCTGTCCTGTACATAATCCCTTGTAAATCTTGCCCGTGCCTGTTGGCACATTGTAAAGTGTGTGTGTTATCTAATGTGGTTTTATTATTATAATACAAAGGCTATTTTTGATATAACCTTGTGTGGAGTTTCCTTTGTGGTGGGCCTAGGGTGTTGTCGCTGGGGTGCGCGCGCAAACGCTTTACACATCGCCTCCGAGATTAGCCTTGCTGCTCGCGTCACGTTACCTAGAGGGTGAGCAGGGGTTATCTTGGTGTGTGACTCCCTTGCCCTGACTTAGAAATGGCGATCCCTGACTGACTTTGGCGTGAGCCTTGGCCGGCCGGGGGTCCAGTTTCTAACATTGGTGGCAAGCGGTGCGGATTGGACTTGCGTTTGCGCTGTACCACAGTGGCGACAGGCCACATTACAAAACTCTGCAATTTTAGATAACCACATTTTGGGGATTATTGTTTTTAAGGGAAGATCAGTATTGCTTCTCCTGAAAGGTGTCATTTTGTAATTTCTGTCCAGTACATTTGTTCCCCGCCCTGCTTCCAGAGTTTGGTACCTGTGTCTTTATGGTCAGGTTGAGAAATCAGGGGTGGTAGAAACTGCCTTACCGGTCCGAGGGGAGGGTTGTGTGTGAATGAGTGTTGTGTTACACTGGACAGTGGAGTGCAAGTTGTCTGAGATAGGAATCTTGCTGATTTTTGTAATTGTGTACTCCTGTGTAAGCTCAGACCCCCAGGTTCCCTGTGTCAAACTCTTCTTGAGAACGTCCGCCAAAATGGAGCCTACTTTTGATTTCTGTGATCTGTTTAGATACAGTATGTTGGAGTTGGTCAGATTCTGTGAAGAGAGAGACATAGGGGTGGATGAGTCAGATACTCAGTCAGAACTTAGGAGCAGCCTGATCCTATGGCAAAAGGGTCAGTGGGATCTTGAGCGCAGTGAGAGAGATAGGGCCCGGGCCGCACGCCATGAGGGTGGTGAGTCTGTGGAGAGCCCTGAAGAATGTGAGTTGTATGATGATGACAGTGGATGGGTATCAGCAGATAGTGAGGAACCCATAGGTAGGGAGTCCCTTGCTGAGCCCAGTGTCAGTACCAGCGCCCCATCCCTTGTCCTGTCCCCAGAGGAGTGGTTAGATAGGAGGGAAGAGCGGGAGCATCAGCTAGCGTTGGAACAGCTCAGGTTGGAGCACGCCAAGCTAGAGGCTGAAAGGGCCTTGTTCAGGGAGAAGGTAACCCTAGAGGGTAGGTTATCCCCTGAGTGCAGTTATGGTTTTCTGGATTCCCCAGGGAGGGTTGAATCCAGTGGTGGCAGCTATTTAAATGTTAGTGTAGACAGTCCCACTCCCAGTTCCCCGAATATGGTACCTGTTTCCCGAGAAGAGGAGTGTAGGTTGAAGTTCCGGAACCTTAGGAAACCACCTCACCAGTCTTGGGAAGATTTTCAGGATGACTGTTGTGTAGCACAGTGTGATTGGTTACGGGGTCCCACAAAATGTGATTGGGACATCTTGTTTGATGTGATTGCCAAAGAGCAGTTGCTCAGTGTTGTTTATCCAGAATTGCGCCAACACCTGTTAGGGTGTGGATTGTCTGAACCATATGAGCTGGCAGAGGAAGCCGACCGATGGGAAAGTGCGAGAGGTTCTTTAGAGTCACTAGTGAGTGATTCCAACAGTAGTGGGTCAGGTGTCCTCCAGCACAGTGTGGTGGAGGAGGGTGAGAGTAGCCCAGCTAGGTCCCAGGTTAGTGAGGAGGGTGTAGGGGCTGACTGCCTGTCTCAGTGGAGCAGGAGTGAGTGTGTGACCGAGAGTCCCCAGACGCCCGAAGCCCTGTCACAGAGCCTGGATGGTTTCTTTAGGGAACACCAGGATGGGAACCTAGGCTTGCCTGTTAGTTCACTTGAGGGAGATCTCCTAGTGGGTAGAGAACCTGGAGCATCTGTAAGCGGAGCTTCTATGGTTCTAGAGTCTGGCAGTACCGCTCCAGTAGGGAGGGTACAGGAGTCCAGCGAAAGGAGTGATTGGGGGATAGTATGTGAGTCCCCAGAAGTCCTGGAGTGCCAGGCATTGGTTCCACCAAAGGTTTTAGACCAGAGGTTGGAAGGCCAGGTTCAGGATCAGCCTGACCTGAAGGGTGGGACTACTGTAATCAGTGTCCTGACCAGTTCTTTTTCCAGAGGTACCGCCCCGGTTGGGAGGGAGCAGGACTCTGGAAGGGGGTGCAGAGGGTGGGAGAGCCCACCTCTGACCCCGGTGCAACCTGAGGGGATAAGCCCTAGGTTGGGAGAATGGTGTTCTGAGGGGACCCCTCGCAGGAGGAGGAGGAACCCTAGAAGAAGAGGTAGGGGGAGGAGAGCCTTCCCTGAGACCCCTGGTCCACCTAAGGTTGTAGACCCTAGGCTGGAGAACCAGTGGCAGTCTAGCCCTGTCTTGCAGACAGGAAGGGTGGAGAATGGCTATTATGTGCCAGGGGTTACTACCCCCCACTTTGTGAGTAGGCAGGATCCAGTGGTACCTGGATGGCCTAGGGCCTGGTCCTGGCCGAGGGCAGCTGGAGAGTATCAGTGGGGTACCCCAGTTAGTCCCTACAGTAGTTTTAGAAGGAACCCTAGGGGTTCACCGTGGCGTGAAACAGGAGGGTGTCCCTGCAGTTGTGGGCCCGCGTACGTGTTTTATCGCCCCAAGCAGGGAAGCCCATCACGGTGGTGATTGGTCTGCCCTGCGTTTTGGCTGGAAGGGGGTTGTGTTGGACTTGGGCCTTAGGGCAGGTTCACCCCTAATCTTTTTGCTGTTATTTGTGACCCTGTGGTAGTGATTTTTGGGTCCCTGCGCACTTTTTCCCTGTGCCCCAGAGTAAAGTGCGTGCGTGTAGTATGGCTGGCCTGCCCTCCCATAGGAATGCATGGGGAATGTGTGTGTCCATGTTAGTTCCTGATGTGTGGGGAGTGCAGGCTGGAGTTTGGTATGTATGAACTCGTGAGAATGAATGCTGCGCAATGGTATGTGCGGCTTGTATGTGTCTAGAAGGGAAGTGCTGCTTCTGGACATTGATGTATGTGTGCAGTGAGGATACTGGAGCGTGATTGGCTGGAGCTGGCTGGCATGCCAGGCTCCAGGAAGTCTGGATGGGTTTACCCGGTGGTGAGTGTGAGATCAGCATGAGTGATGTGTGGGAGGAGTGCACCTGGGTCCTGGATGGGCTGGGTTTATCCCCACACAATGCTGGCTCCGCCCCCCTGTGGTGTGTCTAACGACCCTAGCCTCCCCAGTGAAAGAAATGGGTGGTTGGGCCATCAAGAGTGCTCCAGAACCAGCTGCAACTGGTTTTCCCCCCACCCTGCACCTTGAAACAAAGGATTTGTTAGTATAAGAAGGGGCTGTGTCCCCTTGGAAAATGTTCTTGCTTGATCCTACTTGAGGGGGCTGCTGCTGCTGCTGGGGCCAGGAGGAACCGCCACTTGGACTGCCTCCCTGCCTGGAGGGCCAGTGAGCTGGCCCCTGGCCCAGTCTTGCCCCCCCTGCCTGCCAAGGAGGACTTTTGCTGGACTTGTGTTTCCCCTGAAGCGCCTGGAAGCGCTTTACTTTGTCTGCCAGCGCTGGGAGCGCTCTATCTGCCTGAGGGCGCCTGGAAGCGCTGTGTCTGTACCTCGAGCGCTTATTTTGTCCTAGCGCTGGGAGCGCTGCAGTTTGTGCCCACAAAGCACTTGGGAGCGCTTTTGTAAGGCAGTTGCCCACCCTGCATTTTGCTGCTCTAGCGGCTGCCCACGCCGCATATTTGCGTGATTTATTTTATCGGGAGCTCACCCCGTGTTGAAATCACCGCCGCAGCCCAGGAACCCTGCCGGGCCGCCGCGCTGCCTACGGCGACCCGGAAGTCCCGCCTCCACACCATCAGGGCCGCGCTGCCATTGGCGGCCCCGAACCGGAAGTGAGGCGGAACAGGTGGGACAGCCGGAAGTCGACAGGAGCCTACCCTGCGCTCCGGTCCCAGGAAGTGCTGCGAGAGGAGCCGGGCGGCTGCAGAGGCAGGCGGGGCTCCGGTGCCGGAAGGAGAGCCCCGCGCTGCACACAGAGGAAGGAGGAAGCCGGTCCCCGACTGAGAAGGAGAGCCCCGAGGTGCGGGAGCTCTCCTGTGTCCCGGGAGCAGGGAAGTGACCGGCAGCCTCGCAGAGCGGGTGAGTGAAGCAGTTTTGCCAGAAAAGGGGGGCCGTCGGGGCACATTGTCGGTGCCCCCGCCCCCCCCTCTCTGGTGTGTAGAGCCTGTTGTCCGAGCCCCCGAGCGGGGCTCCTACGTTGCCGGCATTACCTGGGGGCATTGGTGTCTTTAGAGTCCCCCGAGTGGGACTCCAACCAGAGAGGCTGACGGCGCCACCTTTGTTCACAGAGCCACGGAGGCTCTAAGGGGCAAATCTTAATTCTAGAGCCCAGCGAGGCTCCAAAGGGCCCAGCCATTACTTGAGCCTGCGAGGCTCCTACAAGGCAGCAATTGTTGGCAAAGAGCCCCGAGAGGCTCAAGGCGCCCCAGTGTTGAGAAGCCCAGAGAGGCACAGGGGCAGTCCATTTGTTTAGAGCCCAGAGGGGCTCAGGGGACAGTCTTTTGGCCAGAGCCTGCGAGGCTCCAGCGTTGGCCCATTATTGATGATTCAGCTCCCCAGCACTTTGTGGGCAGCTGCTACGTTTAGGCCCTGACATTGGGACACAGGGACAGTCACAGGTGGTGACTCGTGAGTTTGGCGCCATTGCAATTGTACTTGTCCTGCACCTCTGAATGTGTTTTAATGTTTCATGTGCAATTGTCTATGTTATTACCTTTGCTAAAAGTGACCTGCTTAGGTGATTCTTTATGTTTTATTCCCCTTTGCTAAAAGTGACCTGCTTAGAGGAATGTTTGTTTTACCTTTGCTAAAAGTGACCTACTTAGGTAATTGTTTATGGTTTATTTCCCTGTGCTAAAAGTGACCTGCTTAGAGGAATGTTGATGTGTTATTGCCTTTGCTAAATGTTACTTGCCTAGGTGATTATTTTAGGTTTCCTTCCCTTTGTTAAATGTGACTTGCTTAGGTGATAGGTTTTCCTTCCATAGGTCCTGATGATAAGGTCCTAGTTCCCTGCGTGATTTCCCTACAGTGTTTAGGGTGGCGTAGGAGGTATTGACCCTTTACCAGTAGTTACTGGTTGTATGCTACATGTAACTATTTTGTGTGCTACATTCATTATATGTTTATGTGCTAAGTGTTATACCTATAAGCATTATTTCTAAAAAGTGCATACCCCTGACAGTGGTCCAGGTGGCCCTGTCCTGTACATAATCCCTTGTAAATCTTGCCCGTGCCTGTTGGCACATTGTAAAGTGTGTGTGTTATCTAATGTGTTTTTATTATTATAATACAAAGGCTATTTTTGATATAACCTTGTGTGAAGTTTCCTTTGTGGTGGGCCTAGGGTGTTGTCGCTGGGGTGCGCGCGCAAACGCTTTACACATCGCCTCCGAGATTAGCCTTGCTGCTCGCGTCACGTTACCTAGAGGGTGAGCAGGGTTTATCTTGGTGTGTGACTCCCTTGCCCTGACTTAGAAATGGCGATCCCTGACTGACTTTGGCGTGAGCCTTGGCCGGCCGGGGGGGGGGGTCCCGTTTCTAACAGTGGTCCAATGTTTAATGGAGGGGAATCAGGACAATAACTGCCAGAGTACTTTGAAATGTTCAGTGAAAGTGATTGGTTGTAACATGGTGCCATTGATGACAAGGAGGCGTATAGTAATCTAACTGTAAGACCCATTTTCATACACAAGTTTCAAAATTACATGTTATGGGGTTAATCTCTTTAATCAGTGTTTATTTCATGGCTACAGCAAAGCAGGTAGATTTTAACCTCCCTGAAATGGTAAGTAAACAACTAGTAGAAAGTTACTATTATGTTCTTTTTTGGTGCCTCCTCAACATTCTTTGCTTTCCCTTCAAAATTGTACTGATATGAAAAGTTTATCTGTATACATTTTTCTAAAAAACAAAACAAAGTTCCCAACCAGTTGGCATTAATAGATAAAAGGCGACACAGCACTAAATTTTTTTAGGAGTTGATACAAAACAGAGCACATAACTTTTACACTGGGAGATATGCTAAAGAGAAAATATACCTCAGCATGTAGAGGTGGTTGAATATATAGATGAATTAGATTTTCACATCTTCTAGATAGTCCCCACTTTACTGGTTTAATATATAGCAGCATTATACTTTCAAATCTTGGAGATCCACTTTACTGCTACAATAGTGCTGGAAACCACATCTTGAAAATGGTGTGCTCATCTCAAACCTCACAGTTGAGACACCAATTTCAACGGGATAAAATCTGTTTCAGGCATTTAGCTCAACCCATGTGCTCTGCAGACTCACACCCCTATCCCCAATGGTTGTGCGCTATGACACCCAACGATGCTCCCCTGTGCAAAGTGTGATGGACTATTCCGTGGGCTTCAGTAGCCATTGCGGAGTTTAGGTCCCAAATGGCACTTTATAAGGATCCGCGGCTCCAATTTTGGGTATGCCTGGGATTTGGGAGCTACCAGACTACCAGAAATGCTTTACATTTCCAAGGTGGGCATGTATCCTTTTGTCTGTCTAGAACATCATAAACATATTTGAATCCCCCAAAACATAAAAACAATGAGATATCATTAGAAAGAGAAGAAACATGAGGGGGCAGATTTATGAGGCCCTTGTGCCTCTTAGCGCCGCAATTGCGTCACTTTATGTGACGCAACGGCGGCGCAAACAATGCGCCCTATTTACAACGTCTAGGAGATGCGTCACGTTGTAAAGCCCTGCGCCATAAGGAGGTGTTCCTGCGCGGGGGGGGGGGGGGGGTGGCGTTCCTGCGCAGGAACGCCTCCTAAAAGTGGCTGAGTGAAATCTATAAGATTTCACTCAGTCACTTTCTACGTCAATTCCTTACGCCTGCTTGAAGCAGGCGTAAGGGTGATACACTATGCAATGTAGGGGTGGCCCCTGTGCATTGCAGGAGTCATGTTGCACTTGCGACATGACTCCAGCAATGCGCCGCCCGTACGCCGGAAGATGCGTCACGCATCTTCCCTGCCTTGCACCATGGTGCGCCACATTGTAAATGCGCCGCACCATGGGTGGCGGAGCTGTGGCGCACTGTGGCGCACATTAACTGGCGCATCCCTGGGGATGCGCCAGTTAACATAAATCTGCCCCTTAGTTTTAGGACTCTCCAGATGACCTTGTGTTTGCATATTTATCGTATAATGATTCAGGACTCTTCAGAGCAGTGGACAAGGTGGCCTGAGAGTCCATGAAGGGGCTGTCGGCAGAATTGCTCTTTGCTTGGCATGGAATTAAAGAACTGAGTTTGTTCATTGTTGTGAAACTCAGTGAAGATGTTGCTGCTATAAACTTACTTCACAATACCCTAAGTGCTGGACTGAAGCAGCATGTATAAGCCACAAAATACTCATAAATGTCCAGATGTGTTGGCCTGTACCCATGCTTTGCAGAGACGTATGACTATATACAGTGCTCCCAGAAGTGGCAGGCCTTTGTGAGGGAGGTTTTCCAATTTTTTTTCCTTCCTTGGCAGTGACTGGGGAAAGTCAGAGAGCCCACCAGCCCCCAGTTATAGCACAGTGAGCAAGAATTGCTTTTACCACTCTGACCAGCTCCCATGGACAATGGAACTGTGGGACCTATGACTACGGCTAAGACCACTTAGGGCTGTGCTCCAAACTCCCGCACTCGAAAGGTTTCTCCATGCTTCTGTCCCATCTTCCAAAACTAAAAATATTAGTGCCAAGAATGAGTTATTACACAGCAAAGCTACTGGCCTTGCCATGCTCTACCCCCCCAGGGCATGTCACTGATTCTGCAACCCCTCATTGCAAACAGACCAAAGCTAAGCTCAGAAGAAAGGATGCAAGACTGCATGTAATCAGATTTCAAAGTGTTTTAATGTGTCAGAAGTCCAAGTGCAGAGATGTATACCTCGGGGTGGGGTCAAATGTTGAGAAACTAGAGATGTCAACTGCCTGTTGGGACACTTTCCACCTATCCATCTACAAATATAATGTAATAGGTGTGATCCGGCCTGTGTGTAGAATGAGTTTTCTTGTAGTATTGGACCTTTCTTTGAGGAACTATTCATTCACATTCATTGGCAGTGCTTGACAAGACCCAATTACAATCACCAAAATAGATCTATGCTGGTAGATTTCATGGCACTACAATTCATATGCAAAGTTATGAATGAATGCAAAATGAATTTGATTTGCCGAAAGCCAGTTATGCAGCCGCAGCCTGCAAAGGCCAGTGTACCTTCTGGCTCCCAGCTAGTGGTTTGTGTCCACTCTGCCTGCTCTGCTTGGTTCCTGCTTCGCTCTTACTTTGCAGCTGGTTACCACTCCACGTTCTCACTCTCTGACCAACAAGTGATTGGTGTCATACCTTGCTCTTCAAGTCAGAGGTTGCTGCAAGCCAATGGGAAGCTTTTCCCTGATGGACGCACACCAGGTTGGACAGCAAGGTACAAAACAGCATCAACGCATGGTGAGTGGTCTTTTCTCTACCGGGATTGGCTGTAGCAGAGATTGCTTTCAAAGTTTTGGTCTTAGGTGTACCATTCTTGGAGTCTACTTTTTATTTTTTTATAGAGTTTTATCGAGCACGAACTTGATCCGAAGGTATCAGGCATCAGAGCACTTTACATAGCACCAGTTGCGTTACATGAGGACACATTAATTTTTGTTAGACATTAAGTGATTTGCCCAGAATCACAGGATGTTCAGCGCCATTGCCAAGACTCGAACCCGGTTCCCCAGATTGGAGGTCGCCCGCCCAGCTTTTAGGCCAACTCCTCTCCCCTAGTTATTTGCTTGAACATTTTCCGTGGCAGGGGACAGTTGCTGTATGGCCTATGATTTGAGGTGGTATAGGCAACATCTGAAGGGCAGGTGAGCCTAATTGTTTAGTGTGTTGAGTGGAGCAGAGGTTTTGATTTAGTGCTTGAGATTTTTTTCACAGTGGGTCTTGTCATATGTTTGGAAACTTTCAGGTTTGGGATTAGATGTGTGCTGTGAGATTAGAGAGGCTTTGGGGTGAGCTGTGTTGAAGTAGTTGTGCCTTCTGCAATTTGATGAGCTGTGGATGAGTTTAGTTTTTTTGCTGTTGACTCTTTTGTGACTGAGGTTGGGTCACTGCACTCGAAATAAGATGCACAGTCCGGTGCCTACTGCCTAACATTGGTAGGGTAAAGCTCCTCTTTCGATTCTGGCTACATCTATTGCTGAAGGGTCGAGTTGATTCAGCCGAGGATACTTTTGTTGCAGTTGGTGGCTAGTTGGCTACTTTGCATGTGTAGCAGAGCTCATATTTATTTTCACATTTTAACTCTACCCATTGCTGGTAGGTAGACTTAGTGTTGACGAGGCTGACCTGTCAGTACTTGGGGCTCTTTTGTGAGTTATATTTATGTATAAGAATTTTTAGTTGCTTATTATTATTATTAATGCTGTTGTCAATTATCACCATCATCATCCTCATCATAAAATCTTTCTTCGTATTTGCGAAATCCATAAAACTGAGGATGAGCTCTGTTCTGACCGGTTGCGCCGTGTTGTGCCGTGCCTAACCACGCCCCTCCAGACCAAGCGCAGAGAGCACAGAGGTTGTGGATCGCCGACCGCCGACCGCCGACCGCCGGCCGCCGAATCTCTGGAGCACGGTGTGGTGGTGCGGAGTAAGGAGCGCGGGGAATCGGCGCTGGAGACATAGTTCGGCCCGTGTTGGCGGACCCCTGCCACAGGCGGACATAGGGATAACCGGCAATAGACCTCCTCCCCAGCCGCGGATTGTTGTGAGGCCGGCGGGGAGGAGCTGAGTGTGACGAGGGGTACGGGAGCAGGAGCCGTGCGGGAGCCGCCGCGAGCAGGGAGACTCGCCGAGTGCGTGGTGGCAGTGAGCAGTGAGTAGGCGGCCTCTGTGGGAGATCCCGGCGGACCGGGAGCATCCAAGCGGCCCCTCCCGGGAAAATCGCGGACAATAAGCTGGACCAGCCGTGTCCAAGGGGCAGTCCAAAAGTCAGCCCACTGCGAAGCCTAGGAGCCAGAAGCAGGCAATAAAGGGAGTGGATTTTAGACCCCGGCCATGAAAAAAAAGTATAATTAACATCAGAAAATACCCTTAGACAATTATTCTCGGCAAGAAAATTAAGCGGGGCAAGGCAACAAGGCAGCAGGCGGAAGGCAACCGAGGCAGAACAGAGGTAAGTGAATAACTTTTATTTTTTACTAAAAGGAAAAATTAAAATAAGATTTAAGCGTACCACCTTAGGATATTAGTTGCTGCTTAGAAATGGTACCCAAAAGAGGCCAAAAATTACCGGATGAACATGGAAGGAGCAAATCATTGGAAGGCTCAAAATCCCTCAACGAAAGCCTGGAAAGCCTTGCTTCTTCTCTGGGAAATAATAAAGGGGCACGAAAGAAAAAGAAAGTCAAAAGAGCGACGAAGACGGCCCAGAAGGGAAAAAAAGGTGGTAATCAAACAACCGTCAAACAGAAAGAGAACACAGCAGCACTAAAATCTATAAAGGAATTCGTAGGTAAACACTATAGAACTTTAAACCCAGCAATAGTGTCTGTCTTAGATGAAGAAATAGTGGAAATTGGCAGAGAAATTGGGGAAAAACTAGGCTTGCCAGATGATAACCAGAGTCGGTCAAACCAAGGAGATCCCCAGGAAGAAGCCAACCCTGATAACGAGGAAGGCGGTGTGATCCATAGATCCCCAAACCTGACACTACAGAGTCAAAATCATCAAATCTCGGCCCCTCGCCTATCTTCTTCACCGAAAATGTTCTCTTTGATGTCAGTAGGGACTGACGGCCACAGGGGAAACGATGACCAGAACCAGAGCATCATCTGGGGAGGAGCTCCGGACCAACTACTACAACAGCAACTACGACAAAAATCCCCAATACGACAAGAGTGCTTAAGGACAAGCTATCCAGCAAACCCAAGCAGAAATATCACACAGGACTCGGTGCTCTCGGAAACCCCAACATCCTCCCTGATGGAGTTAATCTTGCTAATGCAGAGAGCGCTCCAAGGAATCTTGGAAGTAACCCTATCAAACAACGGAGTAATGAAGGCACAGAAACAACACTTAAAGAAAATAGAAGAAGAACTTGGAGAAATAAAGTGCCAATTGCCAAGTAGGGTAATACCAACAGACACAGTCCTACCAAACAAGGACAGTGACAGGACAGTATCGGAAGAAGAAAGCTTGGTTTTACTCGGAAGGATGCCCAAATCTGCAGAACAAGTAGCAAAGGAGGTAGAAGAACCCGTGAGCAACGTGTACATATCAAGAAGACCCATGCTGATAAAAAGGCGAGGAGGGTATGTTACACTCGGGACTAGGAACAGGAAGGAAAAATCCAGGAAAAAGAACCAAGCAGGAACTAGAAAAGAGAAGGAATCAAGGAAGGGGAGTGTGGCTCCAGGATTAAATGCCTTAGCCCCAATATTTATGACACAAAGACATGATCAGGTGGCGGCAAAAACTCCAAGGCCCCCTAAGTCTGTGAGAGTACCAAAGAAAAAACAATCACATAGGGAGGCAAAAGAGATTCTCCCCTCCACCCGTATGACGAGTCAAAGCGTAAGGCTTTTGGATGATCCGGCCATTGATCAAAGGTGTATAAGACCACAGATACATGAAGAACCCAATATAAGAATCAAAAGCCGGAGAGAAGGAAGAACACTCACCAGACTTCAGCAGAACGAAGTAAACATGAACTCATACGAGAGAGATGACAACAAATGGGTATTCCTGGACCTGTTACTAGCAGGGAGGAAAGGAAAGTCTGGAAGAAACACTAACCCCCCGAATAGGGCACAGGTGCTGACGGCATTTTCAAAATGCGCTAGTCTGAGGGGGATCGGCACAAAAGACCTGCAGCAGGTTGGCTTTGTAGAAAATAAGCAAGGAAAGGAAATAACAAAAATCACATTATACTCAGCCTTGGTAAAAAGGGCAATCCTGAATGCCACAAAGGAGATAACGCATCAAGGATTAAAGATCATCCCAGAGAGAGATATCAAAACTGTGAAAGATAATAATTTCTTAAAACAACATGCCGGGCTCCAGAAGAGACAAGTATTCCTATATAAAGAAACAAAAAGCGATCGAAACTCTCTGAACATTGTAATTGAAAACACAGGTAATGATTCCTCATGGGGGAACTGGTCGTTTAACAGCACCCACGTGGAGGAAAGTATCGCAAGGAATACAGTGGCAACAGACGAGGAAGGAGAGCTGAGTGACGTCGAATAGGATAAAGGGGGTCCGCACGACCTAGGTCTCTTGTCTTGGAATGTAAATGGGCTAGGAAATGAACAAAAATGGGAATACATAAAGGAAACCATAAACAAAGTAGACATTGCCTGTTTGCAAGAGACCTGGTTATGCGACGATACCCCAACTTTTGACGGCTATGCCCAGATACATCAGCCGGCCATAAAGAAAAATCGTGGAAGGCCCTCTGGGGGCCTCATGACCTTGGTATCAACGAGAGTAATGAGGGAAATAAATCTGTTGAACACAAAATGTAAATGGGTACAATCAAGCAGAATTGAACTCTTGACGGTGGATTTAAAATACAAAATGATGATTTTATTGAATGTATATATGCAGTGGGAAAATGGGGAGGAGTATGAAAGGGAAAGGAGGTTTTTTAAGGAGGATGTTGATAGTATTTTAGAAAAATACTCCGCAGATACAATTGTGATATTGGGGGACTTCAACCATAAACTAAACCCAAGAAAAGCAGATCTTTATAATATAGAACAGCTAGAGGCATACGGTATAAACCCGGCAAGGTTCCCAGTAGGGGAAACCTCGAAACAAGACCAGGAATTAACACATATCTTAGGAGGCAGGGGTTTTCACTGTGTTAATGGAAGAATAGAATCAGATATCCCAGCAGGAAAAACGTTTACTCAAGGGCAGCAGAACTGCCCAATTGATTATATATTCCTGCAGGCCTGGAATTTTTACCAGATAAGATCCTTCAAGTTAACTCAAAATGTGATGAGCGATCACAAACTCCTCCATATAGTAATAACAGGGGGTAGGAAACTACAGAGAGAAACAGTGATAAACCAGGTGGTTGAGTACCCCAAACGAGTGACGACACGTCTAACTGAGGAATATCTGGAAAAAGTGAAGGCCACGCAAATAATAATGGCACCTGCCAATTTTGAAAATAAAAAACTGGAATGGTTCATCTTAAAACTAGAAGAACTGGTTCAATGCCTCAAGATAAAACTAAAAAGAGAAGAGCAAAATAGGGTAAAACAAAGAAATTATGGTAAAGGCTTCTCAGTAGTATGTCAAAACAAGAAAAGGGAGATAAGAGCAACACAGAGGAAACAAAAAAAGACCTTTACACAAGAGAGACAGGATCACCTGGTAAAACTTAAAAAAGAATTCAAGCAAATGGTACTCACTACTAAAAGGCTACATAAGGAAAAATGCTGGTTAGAACTTTTGGAAGCCATAGAGAATAAAAATCTAAGGAAATTCTGGCAACTAGTAAAGACAGCATCTGGCATTTCAGAGGGCGAATTAAACTGTGTGGTGAGTGAGGCAGCATGGGTTACATACATAAGGGAATTGTACGGGGCAAGGACTCCCAGTCAGGAGATGGAGACTAAATCATGGCAAGATTTTTCTGAAGATCTTCTGGCCAAATTTAACGAAGAACAAATAGAGCTCACAATAAAAGAACTCAAGCTAAGCAGGGCAGCAGGCCCAGACAATCTGCCTGCAATAATTCTAAAGACCGAGGTTACATGGTGGGCAAGTTTCCTGGCCAATATGTTCCAGGTAGTGCTAAAATATGGCACAATGCCTCCAACCTGGAAGGGGGCCATAATCAGGCCGATACATAAGAAAGGGAGCAAAGAGGAGCCAAGTAACTATCGGCTGATTAACCTCCTAGATATTGGAGAGAAAGTGTTCTCTAAAATCGTTTTAAAACAAATGAATACATGGGTAGAAGAGTGCCAAATAATCCCCATAGAACAGGGTGGATTCAGAGCAGGCCACTCGACAATAGACCACGGATTTGCACTATGGGCGTTGGCGAGGAAGTCGACGGAACAGAACGGCAAACTATGCTGCTGTTTCGTCGACTTCAAAGCAGCCTTTGATTCTGTAGATCGGGCCTGCCTATGGGAGACACTAATGAGATTAAAAATCCCGACAGATCTCTTGACCATAATAAAAGAACTACACAGGGAAAACTGGGGGCAAGTAATTAAAGATACGAGGGGCTCCCTAACTCCCAAAATACCCATAGCTAATGGGTTAAGACAGGGCTGTGTGCTGGCCCCCCAGCTTTTTTCTATCTACTTGTCAGATCTCCCGGCCTATTTAGAGGTGGAGGGCAGTGCCAGTCCAAAAATGGATGGAAACAAAATCCCATGCCTTTTATATGCGGACGATCTGGTGATAATAGATCAGACCGAGAGAGGCCTCCAAAGGAAGCTTAATGCTTTTAATACCTACTGTGCGGAAACATTTCTGACCATTAATTTGGATAAAACAAAAACCCTATGTTTCGGGAAAAAGCAAAGTAGATTTAGCTGGTACATTGGGGACCTTAAATTAGAGACAGTAAATGAGTACCGTTACTTGGGGATTTGGTTCGATAGGACACTAAATTGGAGCACCCATTTAGAAACGCAAAAAGCAAAGGCTCTCTCCTCCATTTGCGGACTTAAAAGGTTCAATAGGGAATATGGTGAGATGTCACACCGGCCAATGCTCAGAGCTTTTGAGGCAATGATCCCCCCCCAAGTTCTCTATGGCGCAGAGATCCTTTATTTGAGCGGTAGGGGATCCTGGGACGTCATAGAGGGAAACTGCATAAAAAGGCTCCTATCACTTCCTAAATCTGCTATGATCCAAGCCATCAGAACAGAAATAGGTACAAAGTCCTGGGCGATATTAACCCAGATGGCTGTGATCAGATTCTGGAAGAGATTAGAAGACCCGGAAACAAAAAAAGTGGCATACTGGTGTCGTAAAGAAATCCAGAAAAGCGAGCTAAAATGGGCGAAGTCCAGTAGGGATAAAGTGAAGGGAATTTGTAATACTCTTGAGCTCGATTGGGACCTGAGCTCACTGCAAATCACCAGTACCAAAGGTGAATTGAAGCAAAGAGGGAAAGAAGTCTCGAAAATGCTTGATAGAGGCTATTTAAGAAAGAAAAAATCAGTGGTACATATGCTAAATGCGTGGTCCCTTGAGAATTGGTTCCCCTACCTCGACAGAGTGCCCAACCGCGGACACAGGCAAGAGATCCTTAGAATTAGAATCGGGATCAACCCATGGGTAATAAACAGAGACCTGAATGCAAAAATGTTAGATAAGGAAGGTCACTGCAAGTGTTACTTGAGGACAAAGGGAGACCCGCTGCATATCTTGTTAGACTGTTTTACACTCCTAGATCTTAGGAAACTTTTGTTGCGTCCTGTCTTCATAAAATATGATGTAAAAACAAGATCACAGGCAGCCAGGCTCTTAACAGAAATCCCCTACATTGATATCGCAATTGCCCTAGGGAAATTTTTAAAGGTGTCTTGGACGGCACTGAGAGATACAGAATAACATGTAGTACTGTATGAGTTTTTAGCAGATTGCAACTGTACGGAGTAATAAGAATAGGAATAGGTTTTACTAGACAAGTTAAGTTTTAAGATAACTGGAAATTTTACTGATTCTTTGTATTTTTGATAATGATGTGTACGAACCTCGCATATGGACAAAGTTTTAAAAATAATAAGTCATACTCCATTCTGTGCTATTCTAATTGCATTGTTTAAAGACTACGGTCATAATAAACATATATTTTGACTTGACATAAAAGCGTCAAATTTAAGAATTATTACTATTGCAATTGTTGACTGTGAATTATTACTAATATTTGTTTTCAAAATTCCACCCTCAGGCTTGATTTCTGATATCAGGCTCATGTTTCATGTTATTACTGAGTTATGGATATAGCACATTTCTTAACTTGTGTGCTTTCTTTGCTATAGGTGGATAAAGTATGTGGGCACCCCGAAGAGAGAGCTGTAAAATCATCTCCAGATATAATGTTGCAAAGGGAAGAGGAGGCTGCATCTGAGTCGCTTGCACCTGCGCATTCCTATTCCTCCACAATCAACAAAAAAAGAAGGTAGTCGGTGATGAATAATGCAGTATACCCATCATTCTTTGTTCTAGATTTGTTTATACTGGAAACAGTAGAAAGAGATGCCAAATGTCTGAAATGATATGGATAATTGTGTCAACTTGTATTTTCCGTTCTTTCTTAGGTAAAATACTTGCCAAAGATTGTAATGACATTTTCTCTCCTTCTTGTAGATCAATTAGATGATTGGCAGATGTTTGCAAAAGAACTGAGTATATCTGGATGATGGGAGTAGTGTCTTCTGCCAGTTGTGCTTACTATGATGCTACATAATCAGTTTTCTTTCTAGATAACGTCTTGCAGAAACTTTTTGCAAAAATTAGAGAGTAACTGCACTCAGTGGTGGCTGCTATTTACTGCTAATGTGGGGCGGATCGCAAGGGGGGGTAGGAGGCGAGAATTAAAAAAGAAATTGAACACTTACCTGAGTGCCGCTGCCTCTTGGTCCTCATCTCCCGCTTCCAGGGCAGGAACAGGAAGCAACCAGGCTGAGGCTTCCCTGAGCCAATCACAATGCTATAATACGGCATTGTGATTGGCCTGACCCCCGTGGTTCAGCACTCAGACAGGGACAGGGAGCCTGGGCATGTTCTCCACCCAGACTGTAATCCAACCTGGGTGGAGAGCATTCAAAGTGCGCATCACGGATTGGCCGGCCAAACCGTCATGTGCACTTAAGAGAGTGCGAACCACTCCTCCTCCAGCTCCACTGTCAGATCCCATCCCGGCCCCTTCCCAGCTGAGGGACAGCGGAAAAATGAAATGATAATAACAATGAGCTATTATCATTTAATTTTTTTTTCTTTTTGACCTGCTTAGTGGGGTGACGCTTCTCCGCCTTAGCAGATGAGCCATCCTGACTGCACTTAAATGGTGCACTAAGGAGGATGAAACATAACAGCAAGTTCTGTACTTATGCAATTATTTAATGATGAGCTGGCCCTTGAGTAAAGCCTCTTAAAGTAGGTCATGGGGTGCACAGCTAAATATGCTTCAAAGAGTAAGGGCCAGATGTAGGTAAATGTGAAATACCGATTTCTTAATACCGAATTTTACCGATTCGGTATTAAGAAATTGGTATTTCCGATGTAGGTAAAGATTCGGTAAAAAATACCAAATTCTTAATATTCCTTAATACCGAATCGTTAATTTGGATTCGGTAATAAGGAATACTTACCCATTCATTTCTATGGGCTTGGAGGCCCATAGGAATTAATGTGTAGACATTCAGTATTACCGATTCGGTATTACTGAATCGGTAATACCGGGAGGTATTTCAAGGGTGCCAGGGTGTCCAAAGGACACCCTGTTGCACCCCATAAATGTCCATGTGTGCACATGTGGCGCACATACATGCCCTAAGGGCATGAATGTGTGCCACATGGCACTTTTAAAAAAGCAAAAATTTACTTTTTTAAAGGAAATCGGTTATTACCACCAACTTTAAGTTGGTGGTAATAACCGAATTCTTAAGGCCCAAAAGCACTCTTTAATGTGCTGCCTACATTGAATTTAAGGAATCTGTATTACCGATACCTTAAATGCAAGAGCAATAAGGAATCGGTATTAAGGAATCTATATTTACCGATTCGGTATTTAAGAATAGGTAAATAGTATGTAGGTAATTATTCGGTAAATGTTACCGAATCGGTAAGATTCGGTATTTAAGAATCGGTATTTACCGATTCGTATTTCCCATTCATTCCTATGGGCCTTGAGGCCCATAGGAATGAATGGGAATTACCGAATCGGTAAATACCGATTCGGTAATTTGGGGAACACATTCAAGGATGGCAGGGTGTCACATTGACACCCTGTTGCACCCCTGAATCGTGCATGTGTGCACATGTGGCACACATACATACCCTAAGGGCATGTATGTCTGCCTCATAGCACAGTTAAAAAAGCACAAATTTGCTTTTTTAAAGGTTTTCGATATTTACCACCAACTTGTAGTTGGTGGTAAATAACGAATTCTGAATGCAAGAAGGTACTCACTAGAGTGCCTCCTACATAGCTTTTTTGATTCGGTAAGAATCGGTATTTTACCGATTCCTTAAGGAATCAGTAATTACCGAATCCAAAAAGAAGCCTCCTACATCCCAAACCCTAAATACCGGTCGGTAACGGTCGAAATTCGATAAATTCGGCCGTTACCGACCGGTATTGGGCTTCCTACATCTGGCCCCAGGTATGTTAGCAAAGAAAGTTGGTCATGAGGAAAAGGCAACTAATTCTGACGACTACGGCCCTCGTTATTTGAAAATGGAGAAACGCCATCTTGTTAAATCGGTGTGTACTCTTGTTACCCCTGGGCCCGAAGTTGCTCGCATGGGGGTGCATAAAGCCCTACCTCACTTCAAACACCCAGGAGTAGCACAAGCAGAATACAATTGGCAGTGCAGGGTGCAGGCGAATGTGTCTTGCAGTGAGTGGCCTGTTCTGTTCTCATCTTTGTTTTCGGAATCAGCAGATACACCGCGCTGTGTTCGATCACACACCTCACCTTGAGTGCCAATGACTTCATTGCCTGTGTACTGTTCGGACGTAATCAATATCCATTCTGACCTGCAAGGTCCCTTTTGCAAGGGGGGTGAGGCTCTCTTAAAATACATTTAAAAAACAAAGTGAAACAGTATGAAATTAGTAATATGCCTTATTCACATCAGACCGCAATTGCCTTCAGGGCCAGAGTGAGAAAGAAAGTAGTCTTGGCAAAAATCTTCAGACCAGCCACACACACAGACACACACACACACACCCACACACCCACACACCCACACAACACACACTCTCTCTCTCTCTCTCTCCGCCCTCGTTAGTGGTTTTTCTTCTGTTATCAATCCTCGGGACCTAGAGACAATGACAGAAGCAGCAACCATGAGCTTAAAAAATACCCTCCAATGGGTCCAGACTACAGGAAAAGGCCCAACAAGATAAATGGCCAGTCCTGCCCGATAGCCTTGCACCTCAATGCTGAGAACAACAGGCCTCAGGTGTGTTTCAACTCTCTAAAAGGTCTCCGGTTCGAAAAGACACATCTAAGGCATGCTTGAGCCTAAATCCAACCTTCCTTAATTGTGTTATTCGAACCTTGACAAGCTGGTACCGTGATACGAGAAGGCTGCTCATATATTTCATTGTAAGTGGAGTAACTAACTAAACCTGAAAGGAAACTACCAGTTTCACCACTGTTGTGTCCTGCTGGACACAGTCTAGTGTTTTATATGCCACTCTCACGAGAGCTGGTCTTTCACCCCCCTCCCCCTCCCCCCCCCATCCAACACAAGTGTCACTGGTCAGGTGACCCTGCAAATAAAAGAGCCCAAATACACGTGCTTGTGGCCAGTTCTAACCAACATATTCTGAGGTGTCCGTGTCACACTTATTCACAAAGCATGTGGGCCTAGAACCACTACTTTACAGCTCTTAGCTGCAGGAATATTCACATAATAGATACCTGCTACGGATCTCCTGGTTGTGACCTATTAGAATGGCCCTCTCTAGCTTTCCCATAAACTGAAGTATGGGGCTGTCTGAGTGGCCTAGAACAATCAGTTCTATGGAGGCTCTATATGTTGGCTGCAGAATGTGGTCCTCTTACTATTACCTTTCCTGGTCTCCAGCTCTCTGTGGCTTAGACAGATTTTAAGGCGTTCTAGCGCAATGAGAGTGACGATGATCCGCCTCACTGCTTGTAGTCTTCACTCACTGAGCCCAGTCTCTGCGGAACATTCTCTTGTCAGGCAGATTTCAGACTCACAAAGGAGCTGAGCCAATTCTTAGACTGTGAGGTCCCCATGTCACTCCAGTTTATTTTAGGAATCCCAAATGGTATATACTTATTGAGGAAAAGACTCATATTCTTTGTACTGGGACTAATTGTTGTGAAGCATAACCTAGTAAAGATGTTGGGGTCCCAATTGGTCCCAGTGAAGCAGGAATGGCAGTGTGGAATGGACCTCTCTATTGGACCGGAAAGACTGACATATGAGGCTTGAGGCTGCCCCGGTAAATTCTGTAAAATGTTGGGATGCTGGTTGAACTGTTATGGACTATGTGACATACCCCAAGAGTAGTAGCATGAGATGATAGAAAGTCCACCTCTGCTCCCTAGTGGTATTTGATAACAATTCAACATATCTTCTCCATCGTCTACCAAAGCTTTTGAGAATTCCCCAATATGCATTATGCACACATCCTATATACAGCATGTGTGGGTTGTAATATTGAATATAGGGCATAGAAATATTGTGATACCTTAAGGTTGTGGAGAAAAGCATTAAGGGCCAGAATATCAAAAGATAAATGCATATAGAGGAAGAATAGATTTACTATTCCCCAGGTTCAACATTAAAACTAGTCTTCCCTACACGATGCATGTGGCTGCAAAAGATAAGAAAGCCCAGTAAAAGATCTCACTGTTGCAGCACGTTACACTACTCCCCAGAGTTAAACTACTTCCCACCTGGATATCAGAAGGTCTCTCCAAGCCATGGTCATCTCTCCTATGGATGGACCAATGTTATCTTGTCAGTATGCCTCCCTTTTTAGTGGCATCTCTGCAGAGTTCTCTGCTCACTACTGTCTCTCTCAGCAAAGTACTGAAAAACAGCCAAACTCATCACTCCCCTCCCGAAGTACTTATATTTCCAATCCCAGACCACATGACCGGTCCCCAACAAAGACAACATTTATTGCTCTAGCCACGTGGGAAAATCCTTCCTCCACTCTGCCATGCTTTAGGGGCACATTTACAAGCCCCTGTCGCCACAGGAAGGTCACTTTTTTTGACGTTCCTTTGGCGATAGGGGCCTCACCTTAATTACAAGGCGGTTTTAAGCCACTAAATGTGGCTTAGCGCCACCTTGTGAATAAGGCACCCTTTCACGCTATACTTAGCCTGAAAGGGGCAGGCAATGCGTGTTGTAGTGGGCGTTCCACCACAACACCCATTGCTCTTTGGAGCTGCCCCATATTTAGAAGGTATGGGGCAGCGCCAAAGATAAGACCAGGAAATACCTGGTCTTAAACAGGTGATACGAGGAGAAATTTGTTATTTCTCCTCGTATTTTGCTCTTTCCATGTGTGCTACATTCTGCAGCACACATAGAAACAGCATATCGCCTTTCAAGATTGTGTATGTGCAGGAAGGTGTCCCTTTCTGCGCATTAACAATCCCCCCCTGCAGCGCAGGTACCCTTGTAACATGGCACAAGGGTGCCTACGCTAGTGCTAGGCTGCTTCTTTAGCGCCAGCGCTAGAGGAATCACAGGGGTGCACCACATTCTTCTGAATATGGTGCATCCATGATTTTTGGAAATGGTGGAGTGTGGTGTTAGCAATGTTTGTTTAACACCACGCTCTGTCATTCCCTTATATATATGCCCCTTAGTATCATCGGTTCACCGATACATCAAACATAAGACTGTGGAAGACTTATAGTTTCCCTCAAATAATATCCAATAAGGGCTTCTGGCAACATCAGGGCTTATTCTAACCCAAGACGCCACATGTGGAGCACCACTAATATTAGGAACTTTCTGTTCTCAGAAGGTGAAAAGCCCCAGGCCAGAGCGTCATCGATGGAGTGAAACATGTGGTGGCTGCTCAACCATCCATCACTAAGATGTCTTCACAATGTAGAGGGTTGCAATCCAAAGAACAAACATTACATGATTTTATCCTAAATCACAAATGAAAACTGCCCGCATGGCATACAAACCAACAAATTTGGTTCCACGAATCATCAAACCCAGCAGACATGACTGAAAAACCTACCTCTTTTGGGAGTAACATAACATAAAGAGTCAAGACATCACTAGACTTGAAACCTACAACTGGAATACATTTAAAAACAAACAAACAGCCAAGTCTTCTTAGCTACACGACAGGTGTGTACCCCAATTCCTACAGTTTGGAAAGAAAGCAGAGCTCAATCTCTTAAAGGAGCACCTCATTAAACATTAACTCCAACAGCCTAAGGCCATTGGTTTAGTGCAAGCAGGGAAAATAGGCCATTCCCCTTTATGAATTCTAAAAGACATTGAGGTGCAGTGGGCCCTGTGTCCACTGCACACACTGCACAATGGCTGCAGGGATCCTCCAGGGCGTTCTGCACAATTTTTAATTTTTCCTTCTTTCCCAAGTTCCTGTGTCCCCCACTATCACTATTAAAAGAGTCCAGTTGCTTCCTACCCAACTGTGCACTTTAAAAAAAATCAACACATGTACATTCTATTAATAGTCCCTGGAAATTCTGACAGGGCAGTATTGACATGTATTTCCCTGTAGAAGTTAATTAAGTGGCTGTGTGACTTTTTACATGGGGACTTTGGCTTCTGAAAGCAGTCCCACTCTCCCGGTGAAAATCCACTGGGAAGTGAGAAACTATCAGTGGAATATGCCCAAGAAATATTAATTCACCAGGTAATTTCTCAAATGTATGGATACCCTCATGATTCCATCTGTAAACTCCATTAACTTTGCAACCTAAATTACCAGAACCTCCGTTACCAGCATCTCTAGGGTGGAGGACTTACTGGGTCATATATAATTTTTATGTTTATTATAGGGAATTCTTTCCGAAGCTATTGCCCGTATATATTTAGGTTATCTCTTCTTATCCTTGCTGTAGTAGCAAAGACACAGTTAAGGTTGAGGTGTCCCACCCTTGACTGTACATTTTAATTTCCAGACAGTGTTTCAAGCCCAACATCTTATTTTATATATGTTGTCAAGAGAATTTGAACTGCATGTTATGCGTATGAGGGTGATCACAAAATACCTAGAAGGCAGTATTTCTGCCTTCCAAAAAGAATAAGTGCATCATGGCATATGGCATATGACGTTCACTGTTTAGAAGCCGCACTAAGGTTAATATAAGGCAGCTTTATGATAATCCGGAAAACGTGTTCCTGTCAGCGTTGAGGGATTGAAGGTATCAAACCTTCAATTTTCAGTCAACGATGTCATGCTGTTATGCTATTTTATGTTCCCCAGTCTCCCCCGCCTTTATTTTGCACATGTTTTCTATAAGTGCTAAAAATTATATTACTTTTTACGAAAAGCACATGGAAGTGTCCAACCCATATTATGCTTAACTGCGTTGAGGAAAGAAGCCAGGAGCTTTGCGCCTTAAAAGCAATATTTATTGACTTATTTTTGAGCAGCAGCCCTTCCCCAATACTTTCCATTGTGAGACAGTTGTATACTCCAACTGGTGGACCAATGGGTAGCTTGACGTTGTTTCCCGATAATTCTTCCAGATAAAATGTCCTTTAGCGGGTAGCAGTAGGCACTGTCTTTGGCGAGGTCATTCTTCTGCTGCCCACATCCACCATAGCATTCGATTCTTTTAAATGACAAGACTCCTAAAGTCGAAGGGTGGCTCTCAGTACAAAGAGAGAAAATCAAGGGGCATATTATCGAGTAAGGGTGTTACATTATCGCCGCTTTTATCAGCAGGAAACTGACGATAAAGCGGCGATAATGGACTTGATAATATGCTCTATGAATCCAATCAAAGCCCACGTTAGATGTCTTCACATATAGGGCACATTGTGTAATACAGCCTCCTATGTTTTTAACAACTGGTGAACTTCATTTGGAACTTTTATTGCCAAAGGCACACGCTATCTATTTACTCGCTACACTTACTTCTGTTATTAATAAAACAAATCAGCAAGTGGCCTAGAGGTAACATTAACTTAAATATATCAACTTTTTAAACTAAACAGTGATGGCACTCAAATGATCACCAAGTTAATCGGCAGCATTGTGGTAATACAATTTATTAATACTTACCAACAACTCAATAACTTATTGTTCTGCATGTTGCTGCAAAATTAAGGAGCTCATTCTTTGTAATCTAAAATAGTATCCTTCCTTTAGGTGAAAGGATATACAAGATCCCACAATGTTCACTAAACTTAAATTGCTGTGATTACATTTCTACTTTGTGAATTGGATGAATGAAAAAATAAATTGATTGGAGTACTTGCCGATCTTCTTGGCAAGAACAAAGATAGAAACATAACTTCTTGCCTCCAAACTTTATGATTCAAATAACTAGGTGCCACCAAACCATTTTTTGGGAAGAAGTGCCTCCATAAATGTTTATGATGAGTCAATTTATTGTAAAAAAAAAATTAGTACCCACCAATTCACAGTTTTGGGACCTCTTTTAAAATTGACTTTATCATTTTGTTTCATAGCGTAGTGTGTGTGTTTGTGCATTGACTCAAAGAACCAATAGGCACAGCAGTCATTGACAGATATTTCATATAAGGCATTGAAGGTAATTTCGTTGATTAAAATCCCAAAATGTTACCTTTCAAAATGCAGCATATGAGCCTCTAGAGAAAAATAAGCAATGCAGGAGACAATCCGAGGAAATAACTCTTGTTGGATGTTGGGACGAAAAGTCTCTCACATTGTGATGGACGTGTACACCTAGCCCTGAGTTCCGTCAACTGTAATGATTTCTCAATCCCTGCTGCTGATTTTTGTTGTCAAGGGCAAACACGGATCATGGGTGTGTATCATGGCGTAGTCCTGTCTCATAGATTTCTGTGTTTTTTTGGACTGGAAGGGATGCCCAAAGTGCTAATCTCACAGTGGTTGTAAGGCCACTGCCTTTGCCAGGAGTTAAGCTGCACAAACAGAGGTGGCAGGATACCATGTAGCAATCAGTAGGAGTGAACAGGCGTGTCGCAATGCCAAAAATGCATGTTGTGCATTTGCATGCACAATGTGGCAAGCACCGCGCGGTGCCTCCCATGTTGTGCATGAAAATGCAGGGGGGTACCATAGGTACCCCCTATGTGCACCCCCACCCCCCAGTATCCCTGGGGTCCCGCTACGGTGTTGCCGCCACGGAAAGGAAACTCCCACCATGCATCCTGATATGGATGGCGGTGTCTAACAGACATCGCCACCATATTAAAAGCTTTTCCGCCCGGTCGACTCATCGACCGGGCGGAAAACCGGCATACGGTCTTTTCGTCTGCCGGGGTCCCCCCACCATAGTAATATGGCAGGGGGAATTGGCATGCGGGCGGGAGAGAATGTTGGGCGGATCGCCACCGCCATATGGGCGGTGACATTCTAATGGGCCCCTTGGTGTTTGGAAATGGACTGTAAGGAGAGGACGAGGCCCCTAAAATTGTCAACTGTCAAGCATCTAGTAAGGCTGCCTGTGACCAAGACTGGAGGCCAAGGCCTGCTAATTTTACAGGTGGGTGAGGGGACACCACCCAGGGAATCCAAGATCACCTGCCCCTGGAGCCTGAAAGAACCAGTGCCTGCCTGCCTGCTTGCCAAAACCAGTATGCCCTGTGAGTGAGAGGAGAGAGCTGGAGGGAGTGAATTCAAGTGGTAGATCCTGGCGATTGGATCTCTGAAGTGAGGTATGAGGAGAATGGCTTTTGCTCCAGTTGGGTCGTAGCTTGTGTGCAAAAGGAAGTTGTCAACTTTGCATAACAGGTGGGGCCGTAGTGAAGATTACTGCCATGCCAATCAGGCTGTAGCCCGTGTATGGAGTGAAGTCAGCGACCCCGAATGCCAGGTGGGGCTGCCATGAAAATTACTGATGTGCTGATTGGACCATAGTCGGATTACAGAGTGAAGATGGTGGCCCCTTATGCCAAGTTGGTCCATCAGGAATGGGCAAGGACCGTGATCTGGTCAGGATTATTGTTGAGAGTAAGAGGCTGCCATGGAGACCACGGCAGGTCTAAGTCCTAATTAAGGACCAGGAGCATCTACCCCCCAAATGAGGACCAGGTGTGTTGAATTCCCCTACCCCACCTGTGGGGAGGATCCAAGAAAACTTAGCAGCATCAGAGGAGCATTGAGGGACCCCTGGCAGTTGACGCCTCAGCATCACATGTAAAGAACGCAAGGATACCTGAACGCTGCCCCTTCAGGACTGAGTGTGAGAAACTCATAGGAGACAATGACTACAGCTTTAGCACTCATGAAGGGCACGTGCTTTGAGACTCCAGTTGTGCAGGTCCTGCTGGTGCAGGTAAGACTGATTTACTGGATAGGGAACTTGCCTACCATATAGAGCTTTGGCGCTGGAACACTTTTGACTTAAAAGAAGAATTGGAGTGGGACTCCTGAGACTCAGACTACTAGCGGGGCTTAATCCTTAATCTGAAGGCTACCTATAGTGAATGGGAAATAACCACTACAGTTAGTGAGAAGGGAGTGGGACTCAGTAACCTGCCTGTTAAACACTAGAGTCCTGACCTCAAGGGACAGAGTATATTGTTTGTGGATGCAGCATATATTTTAAGATTTGAGCCTGTGTTCACCCACCTGTGTCTACCTCTTGCTTGAGAAGCCTTGGACAGCTCAACCTGAACTGCCACTGAGAGATAAGTGCTGAAGGGGTCCCTGGCCCAGTTACTCAGATCCATAGTCGGTTGGCCCCTGGGACATCAGGAGAAAAAGGCCTCAATCTCCTTGGTTGGGCCCAGCAGCTTCTGCTTGCCCTGGGGCCCTCTGAACAAGGTTCTCACAGTGGAAATCTAACACTGGTTAAAAAAAAGAAAGATTGTCAATACTTGTGATTTCAACCTGGAGTTAGCTCACCTACTGCTCTTTATCCATCTTCTGGTTCTTGTTTTTTTTCTCACTACAGTCCTGCCATGCTGACATGCCTTTTTTAGGTTGAAGTAATGCACAAATAATTTTTAATATAGCTTCACACAGTGTTGCTAAAAGGAGAACCGTGTTTTCTTGTAAGGTGGGTGAACATATAATAATGTGCCTTTTCTGCTGTTTTGTAGCTAAACAGGCCGCTTATCAATCCCTAATAGGATCCATTTTCATTCTTACACAGAAAGCATGGATGTGGGTGTGTCTTTTAGAAACATACAAACATGTTTTAATACATTTGTTACATATTTTACTCAAATTTGTGTTAAAACCTTTTTAAAGTTATACAAATACAAGAGAAAAAGAAGTAAATTAATCAATTAATAAAGCACAAGAATCATGTAATTGCTCTGTTCAGTGTTGGACTCTAAACAATTATCCAGATCCAGGTATTCCTCTGTCTGAGATAAGGGTGACAGTATCCGGAAGCAGCAATGTCACCACTCACTGGAGTATGTGGTAGGCAAGTGACCTCATGAAACTATCACCTTCTCAGGAGGAAAGAGCCAAAGGTGTAATGAATCTCCTTGCTGATGAACTCTTCACAGGGTTGGAGAAAAAGCCATGAGTGAAGAATCCAAACATGGAAGTCCCAAGAGTGAAGAGCCAGGATCAGCAAGTGGAGGGAGCAAGGAAATATGCAAAGGAACATGGCTTGGTTGTGATGTACTCTCCAACCAGACCTAGGCTTGAAAATGCTGCTTCGATCCGTACAGGAAATAGAAATGATATCAAGCATTTAGGGGTGGATTCCGATTCGGGAAACAAATCCGTATGACGATTCGTATTCGTAGCCGTTTCCGTCCGAATCGTACAAATCCGTCTGAATCGTGTAGTTCGATCCGTAGGTACAAAATACATCTGAATCATTCCGAACCGTACGAAAAACGAGGTTAAATCCGTTTGACATAGAGCCGCACAGTGAACCGTACGATTCATAAACATGCCGTACGACCCACCAAGTACGATCCGGACCGGAGAATTAGTACGCAATTCGTACGGTAAATGTCGCGTATGATCAATTCGTACAGAGAGCAACACTATCAAGTACGCACCGTACCCATAAAATCAAGGGGTGTACGCACGGGGTGAACGCACCGTACACCTACGACCTTGGGGGGTATGAACCATACCCCTAGGCACCGTACACCTACAATCATGGGGTGTACGCACAGGGACATACCCCTGAATTCCAGGGGTGTACGCACCGTACCCCGATGAACCGTACCCCTGCAATCATGGGGTGTACGCACCGGACCCGGGGAATCCATTGTGTATGCATTTCGAGTAGTAATCTGCTTTTACAGACATTTTAAGCTCCCGTAGAAAAGAGTCGTACGGAGTGTTGTCAATACGAATCGTACTTGATGGGTCGGAAAATGCTGCTTCGATCAGTACGGACATCGCGTACTGTGCGTTCCGAATGCGATCCGTACGGATTATTGAGTCGTACGGTCTTTGGTACGATTCATACGGAGAACTGCTTTGGGTACACATCGTACTACATCGTACATACGGGTACGGTTCTGCATACGAATCGTATGGGAAAACAGCTACGTACGGCTATTCGGACGGCATTTTACCAAATCGGAATCGACCCCCTAATGTTTTAACTATTAATGTTTTTATTTTGTTAATAAATGTATGTATTTTTTTTAATAGTTTAATGTGCTACTTAAATATAGAAGATATTAAATATTTGTATTTATTTTTAATTATTTATATATGTTTTTATTTTATTTTTATTTAATTAATACATTTTATAAATTAAATAAAGATAATAGTTAATAAAATGTATGTAAGTAAATATATGTATATGTACACTTTTGTGTCTATATTAATTACATTTAGTTTATTTGTTATAATTACTTAAAATATATTTCAAAATTAATTTAATTTGTTAATAATAATAATATTTAATTCATTTAATTTAAGTTATGTTATTTTTTAAAGTCGATATTTTTTACAACTATATTATTTACATCGATATTTTTGAGTCTATATTACTGTACTTACCTTTTTAAGTATAGAGAGGCGATATTTTTGTTATCGATATTTTTACATCAATATTTATTTCATCGATAGTTTTGATATCGATATTTTAACATCGATCCGTAAATAACAGCCAAATCATTCAGACATGACTTTCTTTATTCGTAGGGCATACAAACACTTGTACAAATTACTCTGTTTAGCAATTCAATCAGTACACATTGGCCCATGGAAAAATAACTAAGCTAAAATATACACTATGAATATACTCAAAATTGAATACAATATTAACTCATATTGAATTCAATTTTGTAGTCAACATTGCTGCCAATATTTAGTGGACATATTCAGTTTTCATGTACAGTATTTAATACCATAGGCAATGTAGTGCTGAAAATGCATCACACAATAATAAATGTTAGCTAACTAGGGAGATGTGCTAAATTAAGAAGACTTCAATAGGGTAACTACACCATCTTCATTCCATGTAGAATAATGCTTAGCTTGTCTTGCAAAATGTAGCATGGCATTATACATTATACTTTTTCTAGGGCTTGTTACATGTAAGCTGAAACAGCTTTTCTTAAAAGCTTCTAGTTTCAGGTATATTATGGTGTATTTTATGCCCTGGTCTAAGTGGAAAATCTGAAACAAAAAAGCTAAAAGAACAATCAATATGGATAAATAATGTTAAAAATAAATAAAGCGGACCCAATTAAATATCGGGGACTGTAGATGAGTTGAAATGCATGCCAAAGGTATAGAATGACTCTTGACATCCCAATATGCCTCTCAGTGACTGCTCAGTGGCATTGGCTGCTGGTGCTGCCCTGAAGGACATAGAGGGTCAATGGTGTTGCAATAGTAATTGTCAGACGCAGTCGCTTGGTACATACCTGGAGATGGGGCGAGACAAGCCACCATTGCCGACACAGGAGCAAACCAAAATGGACCAGTACACCAGACTTATTGCTGGTGCCCGAGGGAGCACAGAGGCGCCTTTCCCGAGGGTGCCCCTGCCCAACATACAGACCTGGCTTTCATACTCAAGAGAAGCAGTGGAAACCAATGTAGACATAATCTGCATGGTCTTCTTCCTATTGTATTGAATAGATGTGGGTACTGCACTCGTTTATATCAATAGTAACCAGTTTGGTCAGTAGGTGTGCTGCGCTGGACAAGTGCCTGCCCACTGTGTAAATTAAAGTGTGTGGCCTGGTTCCAAAGGAAAACCAGGACTCTAGCGCGCACTACTAAATCAAGGTAGATGTAATCCAATATTTTCAGTTTTCAAGTTATATTTTATGTTGTTTTTTTTGCAACTTATAGTTCATCAACATGACTTATCTTTCATCTATTTTACATGAACATTTTGTATCAACTGACAAATGAATAAATAAATAAACAATTTACAATTTTCTCGACATAAATGTGTAATCACAAAACAATTAATGACAAAACCCAATGCATTTCGGGGCTGCGGCCCCTTCGTCAGGGGTCTGTAGGGAAAAAGGGGAGAAACTATGTTACTAATGATGCCGTAGGGGTTATGCATTTCAAATATATATCTTCAAGTCTCGTTCTTACCACTTATTCATAGAAAATCAATTCGTGACATATCGAGAAGGTAATTCGTGGTCTAAAGAAGGAAAATAAATACGAGGACCCTTAGTTCAATCTTTAAACAAAGTTTTTGAAATGAGTTTTGGAAAAAGATAATACTGTCTTGTGGCTCACCTTTGGGTTCGAATAATGTCTCAAACGACCAAAATCCTAATCAATTAAAAATAATAATGACAATATGTCACTTGTTATATTCTAACAAAGAAGTATTACGAGTATAATAAGTACAAGAGGTGTCTCATTACCTGCGAGACTCGGCGGTCTTGTTAGTGGTCTCGCTGAAGAAACGGAGGAATACAGCTGTAAATAAAGCGTAGCTGCGTTTAGTGTATTCTATACATAAAAACGACTGAAAGAGGTTCCAAAAGAATAGCGAGTGTGTCAACTCTTACCGGTGATAGAGGACAGTTTCTTCAAAACAGCGTTGTCGATCGAAGCGTGTTTGCTGGCAAACAGCTATCACGCGTGTAGTCTGTTATTTGTTTTAACGGTGGAGGAAACGTAAACATAAACAGGGGACTGTATCGTTCTACTAAACGGTCGCCATTATTAAGAGGGGAAAACCTCGTTTATACTCGATCGCCATTATTAAGAAGAAAACACTCATTTGTTTAAGAGTGTAACGGAAAAAAATGATATTATCTTAGGATTCTATCATCATAACCCATTTCGGTGTGAGCGATATGAAGCAATAAAGAGAATTAATACAAAATATCAAAATAATGTAGAATAGTGGTATAATCTCAATCAATTGCTGCCTATTTACAATCTACTTATACATTGTATTTAAATCAACTACTGCCTATTTACAATCTATTTTCATGACATTTCAATAACACACAAGTATGTGTAAGAACTGCTTTGAATGTATATGCCTATCACTATGTGTTGGGATCCCAAGAGTGTTGAAAGAGGCTTATTGTTAATGTTCCATGATATTACAGGAAGCAAATCATTTCTAATTTATCATTAAGCCCATAAGGGGTCAGTGTTTGAAGTTTGCGTATCCAGAAGGTTTCTCTTTGGAGTAAGGTTTTGGCATTATCAACTCCTAATCATTGAGGGACTAATTCAACAATTTGAAAACGCAATTGGGCTATTGTGTGCCCCTTTTCCATCCAGTGTTTTGCAAGTGGGGAAGCATGATTTTTATTTCAAATATGACTTTTGTGTTCTGAGAGTCGTAGTTTTAGTTTCCGATCGGTTTTGCCGATGTATAACAGTCCACAAGGGCATTTAATGGAGTAGACTACATGTTCAGAATTGCAGTTAGAGGTGTGTCTAAGTTGAATTCTCTCGCCTGTTCGTGGGTGTAATAGAGTATCCCCAGGAATGACATTGTTGCAGTTTTTGCAATTGTAGCACCGCATGGTGCCTTTGTATGTTTCGGGTTGTAGATTACTCTCTTCTTGTCCTTGTGTTTTGTTTAGCATTTCCAAAAGGTTTCTTGTTCTTTTGTAAGCAAATAACGGCTTTTCAACAAATAAAGTACCAAAGTCATTTTCTACTTGTACAATTTCCCATCTTTTTAATATGGTCCTGCGTATATCTCTTGAAGCTGTTGAATGTTTTGACACAAAGACCATCCTTGTATTGATAGTTTTCTCTCTCTTTTTCAATAGCTCACCTCTTGGTATCGCTTTGATTTTCTGAATTTGTGCTTCCAACAGTTTTTTTAGGTATCCTCTATCCAAATATCGTTGCTTCTGAATTTCCAAGGTCTTATTGCATGTCTCTTCTTCAGATGTGATTCTTTTTATTCTCATAAATTGACTGACTGGAAGATTTTGGATTAGGTTGATCGGATGAAAACTGCCATGTAGAAGCGCTGTATTTTTGTCTGTAGGTTTCTTGTATACTTTGGTTTGAATTGTGTTGTCTACATGTTCCACTTGAACATCCAAAAATGGTAATGATGTTTCACTAATTTGGCTTGTAAATTGTATACGTGGATTCAAACTTGCTATGTTGCGTTTAAGTGCCACCTCAAAGTGTTTCCAAATGATGAAGATGTCATCAATGTATCGTTTATAATACACGATGCCTTGTTGCCAGGTTATATCTTCTAGAATGTAATCTTGTTCGAATTTTGCCATGAATATGTTTGCATAGATGCATGCTCCGGGAAAGCCCATGGCGGTTCCACTGAGTTGAGAATAGTATCCATTTTGCCAGGAAAAGTAACTATTGTTTAGACAGAATTCCAATAATTGCATTATCAAATACTTTCGTTCATTTGGTATGTCCATTCGCAATAGGGCCCATTCTATGGCCTCCATTCCTTGTTTATATGGAATAGACGTGTATAGAGATACAACGTCGATGGTGCATAGTATCCAATCCGTGCTTCCTTCCAGTTTAAGTGTAGTTAGACTTCTCAGGAAGTCTGATGTGTCTTCTAGATATGTTGACCATTGGTGGATGAATGGTTGCATTTGCGCATCAATAAAAATGCCCAGATTCTCAAAAATCGATGAGCATCCAGATACTATGGGTCTCATAGGAGGGTTTTACAAATCTTTATGTACCTTTGGTAAAAAGTACAGTTTGGGCCTTCTTGGGTACAGTTGTCTCAAGTAGCGTTTTGTAGTGTTGTTAACCCAATTCAGTTCTTCCGCCTTTTCTAGAATTTTGTCTAAAGTTTGTGAAATTTCAAGTGTGGGGTCGCCTTCCAATAGTGCATAGGTATTTTCATCTTGAACATGTTCATTTCCTTTATTCAAGTAGAAGTCTGAATCCATAATGACCAGGCCTCCCCCTTTGTCCGCCTTCTGGATCACTATTGTTTGCTTTTTAGCCAAAGCCTGCATCACGCTGCGTTCAGCTCGTATTAAATTGCTTAACTTGCTTTTATACTGTGTTTTATGCAAATCCGCTTTAACAAGTGTTTCGAAAGTGTCGAGGCTTTTGTGGGACACTGGAGCAATAAAATTACTCTTAGGTTTGAACTGATCCATTGTATTATCCGTAGTTGTGATTGGATTTAATATCGTAAAGAAATACTTCAGTCTCAAAATTCTCATAAATTTATAAAATGCCACTCTGTTTCAAGTTCATCGGTTCGATACGTGCCAACAAAGGATATACCTTTATTCAATAAGCATTCTTCAAATTTAGATAATGGATATCTAGAGATGTTGATTACTAGGTTCTGGTTTGACTCCGCAGACCCGTCTTCTTGGCCAATTCCTTTTTCTTTTTCCTTTTCCCTTTCCTCGTCACGTTTTTTGTCGCTCTGTAGTGATGGAAGTTGGTCCGGAGGTTTTGTGGGCGCCTGTCCCTTCTCTAAAAAAGTATTCGATGAGGATGTGGATGCTAAATCTATAATTGTTGTAGATTGTTGGCCAGGTTTATGAAGTTGTTGTTGGTTTAAGGGTTGTCTTGAAGTGCTGACATCTTTGTCTGATACCACACTTTCTTGGGAGGAAGATGTTTGTTGCTTTTTTCCAGTATACTTCCTAGTCGCATACACTTCAGCCCAAGTGTAGGTCTCATTCAACTTATAATCGATCGTGTCTCGTTTGAACTTGCGTAGTTTTGTTTCCTGAAGTTCCTTTCCATATTTATCCAATTTGATGTCTATTTCCTCCAAATATTTATTCCAAGAGTCTGTTTCCATTTTTGCTGACAGTTCTTTTTTAACATTGAATATCTCCTCCTCCAAATCACTTATGGTCTTGGCCAGCTCCTCAATCAGTAATAATATTAAATCCAAGGAACACTTGTTTAGTATTTCAAACCATTTTTCCATGAAATGCGGATTGTTATTCAATCGATACAGCATAGGTCTAATCGCCAATCTCAGGCCCCTTGGGATGCGTTTCACACGGTGATATTGAATCAATGTAGATGCGTGTAGGCGCTGATTAAGTTCTCGTTTTGAAAGATATTCAAGCTGCTTAAGTTGCTGTACTACAGAACCTCCTTGGGCATCAAAAGTTTTTGTTTCTTTAGTCAATCTGTTTATGTTGACGTTTCCTCCACCGTTAAAACAAATAACAGACTACACGCGTGATAGCTGTTTTCCAGCAAACACGCTTCGATCGACAACGCTGTTTTGAAGAAACTGTCCTCTATCACCGGTAAGAGTTGACACACTCGCTATTCTTTTGGAACCTCTTTCAGTCGTTTTTATGTATAGAATACACTAAACGCAGCTACGCTTTATTTACAGTTGTATTCCTCCGTTTCTTCAGCGAGACCACTAACAAGACCGCCGAGTCTCGCAGGTAATGAGACGCCTCTTGTACTTATTATACTCGTAATACTTCTTTGTTAGAATATAACAAGTGACATATTGTCATTATTATTTTTATTCGATTAGGATTTTGGTCCTTTGAGACATTATTCGAACCCAAAGGTGAGCCACAAGACAGTATTATCTTTTTCCAAAACTCATTTCAAAAACTTTGTTTAAAGATTGAACTAAGGGTCCTCGTATTTATTTTCCTTCTTTAGACCACGAATTACCTTCTCGATATGTCACAAATTTATTTTCTATGAACAAGTGGTACGAACGAGACTTGAAGATGTATATTTGAAACGCATAACCCCTACGGCATCATTAGTAATGTAGTTTCTCCCCTTTTTCCCCACAGACCCCTGACGAAGGGGCCGCAGCCCCAAAATGCATTGGGTTTTGTCATTAATTGTTTTGTGATTACACATTTATGTCGAGAAAATTGTAAATTGTTTATTTATTTATTCATTTGTCAGTTGATACAAAATGTTCATGTAAAATAGATGAAAAATAAGTAATGTTGATGAACTATAAGTTGCAAAAAACCCAACATAAAATATAACTTGAAAACTGAAAATATTGGATTACATCTACCTTGATTTAGTAGTGCGCGCTAGAGTCCTGGTTTTCTTTTGGAACTAGGCCACACACTTTAATTTACACAGTGGGCAGGCACTTATCCAGCGCAGCACACCTACCGACCAAACCGGTTACTATTGATATAAACGAGTGCAGTACCCACATCTATTCAATTCATACCTCCACTGCACAAGGAGGTACTAGCACCACACCCAAAATGTCTTTCGACTCAATAGCAGCTATAACGGATAAGAGAGCGAATACTAAAGTATACACAGCTGATGAAGCAAACCAAATTTACAAATTGATTAAAGAAACAAAAACTTTTGATGCCCAAGGAGGTTCTGTAGTACAGCAACTTAAGCAGCTTGAATATCTTTCAAAACGAGAACTTAATCAGCGCCTACGCGCATCTACATTGATTCAATATCACCGTGTGAAACGCATCCCAAGGGGCCTGAGATTGGCGATTAGACCTATGCTGTATAGATTGAATACCAATCCGCATTTCATGGAAAAATGGTTTGAAATACTAAACAAGTGGTCCTTGGATTTAATATTATTACTGATTGAGGAGCTGGCCAAGACCATAAGTGATTTGGAGGAGGAGATATTCAATGTTAAAAAAGAACTGTCGGGGGAGGAGCTTGGCGGGCATCCGTGATGGCCGCGTGAGCACAGCGCTCTCCGGACCCCCGCCACTCCCGGCATGATATCCTGACATATCCTGATTCTTCACGAGGATTTATGTAGAGGACGCTGGGCTGATCTTCCTGGGATTTTTGGAATTTGATTTGGACCCGGGGCGCCGAAGATACGGCGATTCGAACTTTCGGGGTCCGCCCTTGAGGTGCGCCCGGGACTGGGTGAGGCTCTCTGGCCGTCTCGGAGTTGAACAACAGCGGCAGGGGGATTGGACTTGTGGGTCCCCCTCTTAAGTTTCGGTTTCGATTCTGCCTCAGACTGAGACATCTGGCAGGGGAGTCTGGCCTGGGCTGGGTCCGGTGCACGGGACGGCTGTCGGGCCTTTGGCTGGCTTATTCTCCTTTCAGGCTGGTCCTCTCCTAGTGGTACCCTTGCAGCGGCCTTTTGGTCCCGACGCCCTACTTTCCTGTGGCCATTTCCATCGGGTCGAGTGAGTCTCCTGGTGACGCGGTTTCCGACATGGCGGGCAGAGGGGACCGAGAGACACGAAAGACCAAGACGCCCCTGCGTGGGGGCCCGGTCCAGTCTAACGTTATGGACCGTTACACTCATGCGAAGGGGTCCCCCGGAGCCGCCCTGCCTGGCCCAAGTGCGGTTGACCACATTGTGGACGCGTCAACGGAACCGTCCTTGCAGGACATCATGGGCGCCATTTCTGGCATGAAGGAAACGATAGGTCAACAATATGAAGCTTTGGCCCACAAAATCGACACCGTGGCCATTGATGTGAACTTGATTCGGGCCGACCTATCTAAAACCAATGAGAAGGTGAAGTCATTGGATCTCAAGTCATCCAGCCTCACGGCAGACGTCTCGGAATTACAGACGGAGATTGGCAATCTCCGTAGGGTGAACGATTTCATGACCCGGCGCTTGGAGGACTTTGAGAACAGGGCACGTCGCTGTAATGTGCGTGTGGTTGGCGTTCCGGAGAATCCAGAACCGCACTCTGTTGATCTCTTGGTCGAGGACCTGATCCAGAACTACCTATCTCCCTCTGGGCTGAGTAAATTCTTCGCAGTGGAGCGTGCCCATCGTGTTCCGGGAGGCCAGGGTAAGCCTGGCGCCCCGCCGAGGCCTATTGTTGCGAAACTCTTCCACTATAGGGATCGGGACGCTATCCTGCAGGCATCACGTGTGAAGGGCCCGGTGGCCTTTGAGAATGCCACGGTGAACTTTTATCCGGACTTTTCTCAACAGGTGCAGAAACAGCGTATGGGCTTCCGTGGAGTCAAGAAGCGTCTCCGGGACATGGGATTGTGCTACGCTATGCTTTTTCCGACCAGGCTGCGAGTTGAGTACAATGACCGAACCTTTTTCTTTGATCGGCCTGATTCTGTGAATGACTGGCTGGACTCTCTGCCGGACCGACCTCCTGCGGCTGAGTCCGCCGCCCACCCGGGTGGTGCTGAGGGTGGTGTAGAGAGCTGAACTATTTGTCTATGCCCGGGTCCTCGTGTAAAGTAACTTCTTCTGGGATTCTATGCCTAAGTGCCTCTACTGTCTGTGTGTTTTCCTTGTTATTTGTCTTGTTGGGGTGGCGGGTGGGCCAGAGCCTTTCCTCCTCCGGGGTCTTTTTGTAGAATGGGGGTTCTTGGGCGACAGGCACACTGCAGGTTGGGGTGGCTTTTTAGCTTCTTGCAGGGGTGCAGGGTGGGGTTGTTTCCTTGATTGTTGGGGGGTGGGTGGATGGGAAGTTTGATGTTTGTGTGTTGTGTTCTCAAGGCGATTCTATCTTGCTACTGATGTTTTTGATGTCATGCTCATTGGAGGGGGGTTGCGGCGTTGCTGTGTGGGATGGGGGGTAGCGGGTTGAGGTTTATTTCTTGGAATGTTAATGGTCTGGGGGATCGTATTAAGCGGGGTGTGGTGTTGCGATGTACACGACGTTTGTCTCCAGATATTGTTTTTCTACAGGAGACTCATTTGGTGGGCAATACATGTCGTGCAATGAATAGGTGGGGCTATCGCCTCGCCGCACATTCGGGGTTTACCACGGGTTCCAGGGGGGTGGGTATCCTTATTCGGGCTTCCCTCCCCCTAGCTATTGATGATGTGGTCCTTGATGATCGGGGGCGTTATGCCGTCCTCGTGGGTCGCTATGAGGGTCGGACCCTTTCCTTGTTTGCCGTTTATGTGCCCCCCGGTCTACAGACCTCTACCTTTTCCGATTTGGGCCGTGTGTTGTTGAACCTCCCTGATAGTACTCTCTTCATAGCAGGTGACTTTAATTCTGTGTTCTCCGGTCTACATGATCGTCACCCCCCTAGGGACACCCCTTTGGCCCAACAGTGGCTGGGTGGGTTTCTGGATACGTTCGGCTTGGTGGATTGCTGGAGACTTATGCATCCTACTCAGCTTCAATACACTTTCCACTCTGGGGCCCATGGGAGTCTGTCTAGACTGGATTATTTCCTGATGCCTGCGGCGCAGTCGCCAGCGGTTCGTGAGATTAGACACCTCCCCCGGGGCATCTCTGATCATTCTCCGCTCTGGCTTTGTTTTGAGGAGGGGGTGGAGGCGGCGGGCCGGGTGGCTCCTATCAACCCATGGTACCTCACCTCCCCCGAGACCCGCAATCTCTTGATTAAGTCTTTGGACAATTATTTTTTAGACAACGAGGGTTCCGTCTCCTCTGCGGTATCCCTGTGGGAGGCCTTTAAGACAGTGATTCGCGGGCAGGCCCTTTCCCTTATTGCTGAATCCAAAAAGGCGAGGAATTGGGAGGTGGTGGACCTTGAGAGGGAGATTGCTGAGATAGAGGCTGACCTAGAATCGGATGTTACATCTGATAAACTCCACGCCCTGGGTCTGAAACAATTTGCTTATAAGTCTTTGGTCACAGATGCGGCTAAACTGATGTTTCGGGAGCAACAGGGTCGTTTGTATGATGTGGGGGACAAAGCGGGTAAATTAGTGGCATGGTTGGATAAGAAGGAGAGGGCGAATCGTGTGGTGCCTGTGATTCAGACTTCGAATGGTGTGGGAGTGACAGACCCGGTTGGAATAGTTGAATGTTTTGCGGATTATTTTCGTGTGGTTTATACCCCTGTGTCTGAACGGGATGTTGATGACTCTCGCCTTTTGTTGCGTGATATAGCTCTGCCCAGTGTTTCCGATTTAGACCGAGTCTCTTTGGAGTCCCCTTTTACTACGGACGAGATAGCGACGGCCATTCGCTCACTCCGTTCGGGCAAAGCTTTGGGCCCGAATGGATTGCCAATTGAATTGTACAAGCTACGTCCTGACAGGGTGGCGCCCTGTCTTCGTACCATGTTTTTGGAATCCCGCGAACGGGGTATTCTCCCATATGATCAGCGTCTGGCTACGATAGTTGTTATTCCCAAAGAAGGTAAACCTCGGGACCTTTGTTCGTCTTACAGGCCCATTTCCCTGTTGAATGTTGAACCCAAGGTCCTGGCTAAGCTCCTGGCTACCCGCCTCTTGACGGTCATTAGTGGCTTGGTTCATCTGGATCAATCCGGATTTATCCCGCATCGCAACACGGCTCTTAACCTACGTCGTCTCCACGGAGCTGTTGCGAGGGCGGGGCTTCTGACGGAGCCGGCCATTTTGGCTTCGCTAGACGCCTCGAAGGCCTTTGACACGGTAGAGTGGCCCTATCTTTGGGCAGCTCTTGAGAAATTTGGTTTTGGACCTGAGTTTATTGGTTGGGTGAAGTTGTTATACGCCGAACCCTTGGCACAGGTAGTGGTAAACGGTCGGGTTTCTGTCCCCTTCTGTCTTGGTAGGGGGACCCGTCAGGGGTGCCCCCTGTCTCCGTTGCTTTTCGCGCTTGCTCTGGAACCGTTGGCTGCGTGGCTTCGATGGGAACCTTCACTCAAAGGGATCCGTTGGTCACCGGATTTTGAAGACCGCGTCTCGCTTTACGCGGATGACATTCTCCTGTATCTTACTTCCCCGCGTAAATCTTTAAATGTCTTATTTGATGTTCTTACTTCGTTTGGTGCTAACTCGGGTCTGGTTATTAATTGGGCTAAGTCCTGTGAGTATGTTCTCTCGGGTGTTTTGCCCCATTACCGGACAGGTTTCCTATCCAGGTTGTCCAATCTGGCTTCAAGTATTTGGGGATCTTTATAACGCTGGACTCCTCACTCCGGTTCGAGCGTAACCTCCTCCCCCTGCTTCTTAGACTGCGACTGGATGTGGCCCGTTGGCGTAAGCTACCCCTGTCTCCTCTGGGCAGGGCTGCCCTTTTTAAAATGATGTCTTTGCCGCGATTCCTATACGCGCTTCAAAATTCTTATGACGACATTCCCGCTACCTATTTCCGGGAGATCGAGAGTCTTCAAAGGCAACTGATCTGGGACGGGCGTCCACGTATCGCCCTTGCGAAACTTACCATCCCTTGGTATGACGGGGGCATGGCGCTCCCCGATATCAAGAGATATTATTGGGCTGCCCAGCTGTCTGCCATTAACCACGCAATGTATTCCCCGGGTCGAGATCCGGCCTTTGCGATGGATAGACTCCAGCTGCCGGGAGGGGATTTTAATAGAGCGCTTTATTCCAGATCGGCCGGGCGCCATCTTGCGGGCCCGTCCAGGATCGCAGTCAAAGTGTGGCGCGCCGCGAATGTGAGTTTGGGATGGGAGAATCGACTGACAATGGCGACTCCGCTTTATGCTTCTGAACGTTTGGGGTGTCTCTGGTCTACTAAGGGCTTTGACCGCTGGGATATGATTGGGATATGTAAAGTGGGTGATGTCTGTGTGAAGGGTAGAGTGAAGTCTTTCCAGGCCCTTAAGGCAGAATATGACTTGAGTGATAGAGAGTTTTTTCGGTATTTGCAGGTCCGGCATGCCCTGGCCTCAGTTCTGACGCCTGATGTGACCCTGCCCGAGTCCTCCCCCCTTGAGGATCGTATACTGGATGGACACCTGCCCGATAGCATTATCTCCCTTATTTACAAGAAACTGATTAATAATCGCGCTGACTTATTGGTCCGACTTAGGGAGGTTTGGGGCGGTGACGGATTGGACTTGGATGACGAGGATTGGCAGTCGGCACTCTCTTCTCCGAAAGAGGTCGCCATCCCCGCCCGTCTCCATTTGGTTCAACTTAAGATCCTCCACCGGGTGTATGTAACTGGTCCGCGTCTGGTTGTGATGGGTTTTTCCCCAGATGGCTTATGCAAGCGTGGTTGTGGGATGAGTGCTACATTTCTGCATATTCTTTGGGAGTGCCCGGTGGTAGCAGCCTACTGGATTGATGTGCTCGCGGTGATGACTGTTGTGACTGGTATTACCCTGCGGCCTGAGGCCCGACGATGCCTGTTGAACGTGTTGGAACTCACCGACTATTCTGTGGCCCAGACCAGATGGGCGACCTTGGGATACATAGTCGCGAAGCGGGATATTGCGCAACTCTGGGGCGCATCCAGACCCCCCGAAGTCTCGGTGTGGGAGGATAACATGGACTGGTCCATGTTCCGAGAGAAGACCGTCTATGTGGCTAGGGGCAGACCCAGGGCGTGGACGAAGATTTGGGGTCAGTGGAATGCATATCGTGGAGATATTTGTACCCCTCCCTTGGTTGACACTCCCGATGTTACCCTATCTCCCTAGGCTGACGTTCCCGAAAATTTTTCATGTTGTTTTAGGATTTTCCTGCCCTCCCCGCTGGCCCCCCCACCCGGCCTTGCCGAGTCCCATTGATTTGCTTTTGTCTTCCTGATTAGTGGCTTTCCCCTCCGCCTTCTGGGCTGACTTGATTAATGTGCATTCGCCTTGTTTAGAGTTTGTTGTTTTTATGACTAATACAGAAAATTGTTATGTCCTGTCCTATGCTTTGAGCAATAATTGGTATATGCTTTGTGCCTGGCCACGGAAGTGATCGTTTGCTTCTTATGTTGTGCGTTGCTATTAGCGGCCAGCCCGTGTGGTTGTGGGCCCATCTCTGTAATTCTTATTTTATTGCTCAATAAAAGTCTTTAACCCCAAAAAAAAAAAAACTGTCAGCAAAAATGGAAACAGACTCTTAGAATAAATATTTGGAGGAAATAGACATCAAATTGGATAAATATGGAAAGGAACTTCAGGAAACAAAACTACGCAAGTTCAAACGAGACACGATCGATTATAAGTTGAATGAGACCTACACTTGGGCTGAAGTGTATGCGAATAGGAAGTATACTGGAAAAAAGCAACAAACATCTTCCTCACAAGAAAGTGTGGTATCAGACAAAGATGTCAGCACTTCAAGACAACCCTTAAACCAACAACAACTTCATAAACCTGGCCAACAATCTACAACAATTATAGATTTAGCATCCACATCCTCATCGAATACTTTTTTAGAGAAGGGACAGGCGCCCACAAAACCTCCGGACCAACTTCCATCACTACAGAGCGACAAAAAACGCGACGAGGAAAGGGAAAAGGAAAAAGAAAAGGAATTGGCCAAGAAGGCGGGTCTGCGGAGTCAAACCAGAACCTAGTAATCAACATCTCTAGATATCCATTATCTAAATTTGAAGAATGCTTATTGAATAAAGGTATATCCTTTGTTGGCACGTATCGAACCGGTGAACTTGAAACAGAAGTGGCATTTTATAAATTTATGAGAATTTTGAGACTGAAGTATTTCTTTACGATATTAAATCCAATCACAACTACGGATAATACAATGGATCAGTTCAAACCTAAGAGTAATTTTATTGCTCCAGTGTCCCACAAAAGCCTCGACACTTTCGAAACACTTGTTAAAGCGGATTTGCATAAAACACAGTATAAAAGCAAGTTAAGCAATTTAACACGAGCTGAACGCAGCGCGATTCAAGCTTTGGCTAAAAAGCAAACAATAGTGATCCAGAAGGCGGACAAAGGGGGAGGCCTGGTCATTATGGATTCGGACTTCTACTTGAATAAAGGAAATGAACATGTTCAAGATGAAAATACCTATGCACTATTGGAAGGCGACCCCACACTTGAAATTTCACAAACTTTAGACAAAATTCTAGAAAAGGCGGAAGAACTGAATTGGGTTAACAACACTACAAAACGCTACTTGAGACAACTGTACCCAAGAAGGCCCAAACTGTACTTTTTACCAAAGGTACATAAAGATTTGCAAAACCCTCCTATGAGACCCATAGTATCTGGATGCTCATCGATTTTTGAGAATCTGGGCATTTTTATTGATGCGCAAATGCAACCATTCATCCACCAATGGTCAACATATCTAGAAGACACATCAGACTTCCTGAGAAGTCTAACTACACTTAAGCTGGAAGGAAGCACGGATTGGATACTATGCACCATCGACGTTGTATCTCTATACACGTCTATTCCACATAAACAAGGAATGGAGGCCATAGAATGGGCCCTATTGTGAATGGACATACCAAATGAACGAAAGTATTTGATAATGCAATTATTGGAATTCTGTCTAAACAATAGTTACTTTTCCTGGCAAAATGGATACTATACTCAAATCAGTGGAACCGCCATGGGCTTTCCCGGAGCATGCATCTATGCAAACATATTCATGGCAAAATTCGAACAAGATTACATTCTAGAAGATATAACCTGGCAACAAGGCATCGTGTATTATAAACGATACATTGATGACATCTTCATCATTTGGAAACACTCTGAGGTGGCACTTAAACGCAACATAGCAAGTTTGAATTTAGCAAATCCACGTATACAATTTACAAGCCAAATTAGTGAAACATCATTACCATTTTTGGATGTTCAAGTGGAACTAGTAGACAACACAATTCAAACCAAAGTATACAAGAAACCTACAGACAAAAATACAGCGCTTCTACATGGCAGTTTTCATCCGATCAACCTAATCCAAAATCTTCCAGTCAGTCAATTTATGAGAATAAAAAGAATCACATCTGAAGAAGAGACATGCAATAAGACCTTGGAAATTCAGAAGCAAAGATATTTGGATAGAGGATACCCAAAAAAACTGTTGGAAGCACAAATTCAGAAAATAAAAGCGATACCAAGAGGTGAGCTATTGAAAAAGAGAGAGAAAACTATCAATACAAGGATGGTCTTTGTGTCAAAACATTCAACAGCTTCAAGAGATATACGCAGGACCATATTAAAAAGATGGGAAATTCTACAAGTAGAAAATGACTTTGGTACTTTATTTGTTGAAAAGCCGTTATTTGCTTACAAAAGAACAAGAAACCTTTTGGAAATGCTAAACAAAACACAAGGACAAGAAGAGAGTAATCTACAACCCGAAACATACAAAGGCACCATGCGGTGCTACAATTGCAAAAACTGCAACAATGTCATTCCTGGGGATACTCTATTACATCCACGAACAGGCGAGAGAATTCAACTTAGACACACCTCTAACTGCAATTCTGAACATGTAGTCTACTCCATTAAATGCCCTTGTGGACTGTTGTACAAAACCGATCGGAAACTTAAACTACGACTCTCAGAACACAAAAGTCGTATTCGAAATAAAAATCATGCTTCCCCACTTGCAAAGCACTGGATGGAAAAGGGGCACACAATAGCCCAATTGCGTTTTCAAATTGTTGAATTAGTCCCTCAACGATTAGGAGTCGATAATGCCAAAACCTTACTCCAAAGAGAAACCTTCTGGATACGCAAACTTCAAACACTGACCCCTTATGGGCTTAATGATAAATTAGAAATGATTTGCTTCCTGTAATATCATGGAACATTAACAATAAGCCTCTTTCAACACTCTTGGGATCCCAACACATAGTGATAGGCATATACATTCAAAGCAGTTCTTACACATACTTGTGTGTTATTGAAATGTCATGAAAATAGATTGTTAATAGGCAGTAGTTGATTTAAATACAATGTATAAGTAGATTGTAAATAGGCAGCAATTGATTGAGATTATACCACTATTCTACATTATTTTGATATTTTGTATTAATTCTCTTTATTGCTTCATATCGCTCACACCGAAATGGGTTATGATGATAGAATCCTAAGATAATATTAGTTTTTTCCGTTACACTCTTAAACAAATGAGTGTTTTCTTCTTAATAATGGCGATCAAGTATAAACGAGGTTTTCCCCTCTTAATAATGGCGACCGTTTAGTAGAACGATACAGTCCCCTGTTTATGTTGACGTTTCCTCCACCGTTAAAACAAATAACAGACTACACGCGTGATAGCTGTTTGCCAGCAAACACGCTTCGATCGACAACGCTGTATTGAAGAAACTGTCCTCTATCACCGGTAAGAGTTGACACACTCGCTATTCTTTTGGAACCTCTTTCAGTCGTTTTTATGTATAGAATACACTAAACGCAGCTACGCTTTATTTACAGCTGTATTCCTCCGTTTCTTCAGCGAGACCACTAACAAGACCGCCGAGTCTTGCAGGTAATGAGACGCCTCTTGTACTTATTATACTCGTAATACTTCTTTGTTAGAATATAACAAGTGACATATTGTCATTATTATTTTTATTCGATTAGGATTTTGGTCCTTTGAGACATTATTCGAACCCAAAGGTGAGCCACAAGACAGTATTATCTTTTTCCAAAACTCATTTCAAAAACTTTGTTTAAAGATTGAACTAAGGGTCCTCGTATTTATTTTCCTTCTTTAGACCACGAATTACCTTCTCGATATGTCACGAATTGATTTTCTATGAATAAGTGGTAAGAACGAGACTTGAAGATATATATTTGAAACGCATAACCCCTACGGCATCATTAGTAACGTAGTTTCTCCCCTTTTTCCCTACAGACCCCTGACGAAGGGGCCGCAGCCCCGAAATGCATTGGGTTTTGTCATTAATTGTTTTGTGATTACACATTTATGTCGAGAAAATTGTAAATTGTTTATTTATTTATTCATTTGTCAGTTGATACAAAATGTTCATGTAAAATAGATGAAAAATAAGTAATGTTGATGAACTATAAGTTGCAAAAAAAACAACATAAAATATAACTTGAAAACTGAAAATATTGGATTACATCTACCTTGATTTAGTAGTGCACGCTAGAGTCCTGGTTTTCCTTTGGAACCAGGCCACACACTTTAATTTACACAGTGGGCAGGCACTTATCCAGCGCAGCACACCTACCGACCAAACCGGTTACTATTGATATAAACGAGTGCAGTACCCACATCTATTCAATTCATACCTCCACTGCACAAGGAGGTACTAGCACCACACCCAAAATGTCTTTCGACTCAATAGCAGCTATAACGGATAAGAGAGCGAATACTAAAGTATACACAGCTGATGAAGCAAACCAAATTTACAAATTGATTAAAGAAACAAAAACTTTTGATGCCCAAGGAGGTTCTGTAGTACAGCAACTTAAGCAGCTTGAATATCTTTCAAAACGAGAACTTAATCAGCGCCTACACGCATCTACATTGATTCAATATCACCGTGTGAAACGCATCCCAAGGGGCCTGAGATTGGCGATTAGACCTATGCTGTATAGATTGAATAACAATCCGCATTTCATGGAAAAATGGTTTGAAATACTAAACAAGTGTTCCTTGGATTTAATATTATTACTGATTGAGGAGCTGGCCAAGACCATATGTGATTTGGAGGAGGAGATATTCAATGTTAAAAAAGAACTGTCAGCAAAAATGGAAACAGACTCTTGGAATAAATATTTGGAGGAAATAGACATCAAATTGGATAAATATGGAAGGGAACTTCAGGAAACAAAACTACGCAAGTTCAAACGAGACAAGATCGATTATAAGTTGAATGAGACCTACACTTGGGCTGAAGTGTATGCGAATAGGAAGTATACTGGAAAAAAGCAACAAACATCTTCCTCACAAGAAAGTGTGGTATCAGACAAAGATGTCAGCACTTCAAGACAACCCTTAAACCAACAACAACTTCATAAACCTGGCCAACAATCTACAACAATTATAGATTTAGCATCCACATCCTCATCGAATACTTTTTTAGAGAAGGGACAGGCGCCCACAAAACCTCCGGACCAACTTCCATCACTACAGAGCGACAAAAAACGCGACCAGGAAAGGGAAAAGGAAAAAGAAAAGGAATTGGCCAAGAAGACGGGTCTGCGGAGTCAAACCAGAACCTAGTAATCAACATCTCTAGATATCCATTATCTAAATTTGAAGAATGCTTATTGAATAAAGGTATATCCTTTGTTGGCATGTATCGAACCGATGAACTTGAAACAGAAGTGGCATTTTATAAATTTATGAGAATTTTGAGACTGAAGTATTTCTTTACGATATTAAATCCAATCACAACTACGGATAATACAATGGATCAGTTCAAACCTAAGAGTAATTTTATTGCTCCAGTGTCCCACAAAAGCCTCGACACTTTCGAAACACTTGTTAAAGCGGATTTGCATAAAACACAGTATAAAAGCAAGTTAAGCAATTTAACACGAGCTGAACGCAGCGCGATTCAAGCTTTGGCTAAAAAGCAAACAATAGTGATCCAGAAGGCAGACAAAGGGGGAGGCCTGGTCATTATGGATTCGGACTTCTACTTGAATAAAGGAAATGAACATGTTCAAGATGAAAATACCTATGCACTATTGGAAGGCGACCCCACACTTGAAATTTCACAAACTTTAGACAAAATTCTAGAAAAGGCGGAAGAACTGAATTGGGTTAACAACACTACAAAACGCTACTTGAGACAACTATACCCAAGAAGGCCCAAACTGTACTTTTTACCAAAGGTACATAAAGATTTGCAAAACCCTCCTATGAGACCCATAGTATCTGGATGCTCATCGATGTTTGAGAATCTGGGCATTTTTATTGATGCGCAAATGCAACTATTCATCCACCAATGGTCAACATATCTAGAAGACACATCAGACTTCCTGAGAAGTCTAACTACACTTAAGCTGGAAGGAAGCACGGATTGGATACTATGCACCATCGACGTTGTATCTCTATACACGTCTATTCCACATAAACAAGGAATGGAGGCCATAGAATGGGCCCTATTGCGAATGGACATACCAAATGAACGAAAGTATTTGATAATGCAATTATTGGAATTCTGTCTAAACAATAGTTACTTTTCCTGGCAAAATGGATACTATACTCAACTCAGTGGAACCGCCATGGGCTTTCCCGGAGCATGCATCTATGCAAACATATTCATGGCAAAATTCGAACAAGATTACATTCTAGAAGATATAACCTGGCAACAGGGCATCGTGTATTATAAACGATACATTGATGACATCTTCATCATTTGGAAACACTCTGAGGTGGCACTTAAACGCAACATAGCAAGTTTGAATTTAGCAAATCCACGTATACAATTTACAAGCCAAATTAGTGAAACATCATTACCTTTTTTGGATGTTCAAGTGGAACTAGTAGACAACAGAATTCAAACCAAAGTATACAAGAAACCTACAGACAAAAATACAGCGCTTCTACATGGCAGTTTTCATCCAATCAACCTAATCCAAAATCTTCCAGTCAGTCAATTTATGAGAATAAAAAGAATCACATCTGAAGAAGAGACATGCAATAAGACCTTGGAAATTCAGAAGCAACGATATTTGGATAGAGGATACCCAAAAAAACTGTTGGAAGCACAAATTCAGAAAATCAAAGCGATACCAAGAGGTGAGCTATTGAAAAAGAGAGAGAAAACTATCAATACAAGGATGGTCTTTGTGTCAAAACATTCAACAGCTTCAAGAGATATACGCAGGACCATATTAAAAAGATGGGAAATTCTACAAGTAGAAAATGACTTTGGTACTTTATTTGTTGAAAAGCCGTTATTTGCTTACAAAAGAACAAGAAACCTTTTGGAAATGCTAAACAAAACACAAGGACAAGAAGAGAGTAATCTACAACCCGAAACATACAAAGGCACCATGCGGTGCTACAATTGCAAAAACTGCAACAATGTAATTCCTGGGGATACTCTATTACACCCACGAACAGGCGAGAGAATTCAACTTAGACACACCTCTAACTGCAATTCTGAACATGTAGTCTACTCCATTAAATGCCCTTGTGGACTGTTATACATCGGCAAAACCGATCGGAAACTAAAACTACGACTCTCAGAACACAAAAGTCGTATTCGAAATAAAAATCATGCTTCCCCACTTGCAAAACACTGGATGGAAAAGGGGCACACAATAGCCCAATTGCGTTTTCAAATTGTTGAATTAGTCCCTCAACGATTAGGAGTCGATAATGCCAAAACCTTACTCCAAAGAGAAACCTTCTGGATACGCAAACTTCAAACACTGACCCCTTATGGGCTTAATGATAAATTAGAAATTATTTGCTTCCTGTAATATCATGGAACATTAACAATAAGCCTCTTTCAACACTCTTGCGATCCCAACACATAGTGATAGGCATATACATTCAAAGCAGTTCTTACACATACTTGTGTGTTATTGAAATGTCATGAAAATAGATTGTAAATAGGCAGTAGTTGATTTAAATACAATGTATAAGTAGATTGTAAATAGGCAGCAATTGATTGAGATTATACCACTATTCTACATTATTTTGATATTTTGTATTAATTCTCTTTATTGCTTCATATCGCTCACACCGAAATGGGTTATGAAGATAGAATCCTAAGATAATATCCGTTTTTTCCGTTACACTCTTAAACAAATGAGTGTTTTCTTCTTAATAATGGCGATCAAGTATAAACAAGGTTTTCCCCTCTTAATAATGGCGACCGTTTAGTAGAACGATACAGTCCCCTGTTTATGTTGACGTTTCCTCCACCGTTAAAACAAATAACAGACTACACGCGTGATAGCTGTTTGCCAGCAAACACGCTTCGATCGACAACGCTGTTTTAAAGAAACTGTCCTCTATCACCGGTAAGAGTTGACACACTCGCTATTCTTTTGGAAACTCTTTCAGTCGTTTTTATGTATAGAATACACTAAACGCAGCTATGCTTTATTTACAGCTGTATTCCTCCGTTTCTTCAGCGAGACCACTAACAAGACCGCCGAGTCTCGCAGGTAATGAGACGCCTCTTGTACTTATTATACTCGTAATACTTCTTTGTTAGAATATAACAAGTGACATATTGTCATTATTATTTTTATTCGATTAGGATTTTGGTCCTTTGAGACATTATTCGAACCCAAAGGTGAGCCACAAGACAGTATTATCTTTTTCCAAAACTCATTTCAAAAACTTTGTTTAAAGATTGAACTAAAGGTCCTCGTATTTATTTTCCTTCTTTAGACCACGAATTACCTTCTCGATATGTCACGAATTGATTTTCTATGAATAAGTGGTAAGAACGAGACTTGAAGATATATATTTGAAACGCTTAACCCCTACGGCATCATTAGTAACGTAGTTTCCCCCTTTTTCCCTACAGACCCCTGACGAAGGGGCCGTAGCCCCGAAATGCATTGGGTTTTGTCATTAATTGTTTTGTGATTACACATTTATGTCGAGAAAATTGTAAATTGTTTATTTATTTATTCATTTGTCAGTTGATACAAAATGTTCATGTAAAATAGATGAAAAATAAGTAATGTTGATGAACTATAAGTTGCAAAAAAAACAACATAAAATATAACTTGAAAACTGAAAATATTGGATTACATCTACCTTGATTTAGTAGTGCGCGCTAGAGTCCTGGTTTTCCTTTGGAACCAGGCCACACACTTTAATTTACACAGTGGGCAGGCACTTATCCAGCGCAGCACACCTACCGACCAAACCGGTTACTATTGATATAAACGAGTGCAGTACCCACCTCTATTCAATTCATACCTCCACTGCACAAGGAGGTACTAGCACCACACCCAAAATGTCTTTTGACTCAATAGCAGCTATAACGGATAAGAGAGCGAATACTAAAGTATACACAGCTGATGAAGCAAACCAAATTTACAAATTGATTAAAGAAACAAAAACTTTTGATGCCCAAGGAGGTTCTGTAGTACAGCAACTTAAGCAGCTTGAATATCTTTCAAAACGAGAACTTAATCAGCGCCTACACGCATCTACATTGATTCAATATCACCGTGTGAAACGCATCCCAAGGGGCCTGAGATTGGCGATTAGACCTATGCTGTATAGATTGAATAACAATCCGCATTTCATGGAAAAATGGTTTGAAATACTAAACAAGTGTTCCTTGGATTTAATATTATTACTGATTGAGGAGCTGGCCAAGACCATAAGTGATTTGGAGGAGGAGATATTCAATGTTAAAAAAGAACTGTCAGCAAAAATGGAAACAGGCTCTTGGAATAAATATTTGGAGGAAATAGACATCAAATTGGATAAATGTGGAAAGGAACTTCAGGAAGCAAAACTACGCAAGTTCAAACGAGACACGATCGATTATAAGTTGAATGAGACCTACACTTGGGCTGAAGTGTATGCGACTAGAAAGTATACTGGAAAAAAGCAACAAACATCTTCCTCACAAGAAAGTGTGGTATCAGACAAAGATGTCAGCACTTCAAGACAACCCTTAAACCAACAACAACTTCATAAACCTGGCCAACAATCTACAACAATTATAGATTTAGCATCCACATCCTCATCGAATACTTTTTTAGAGAAGGGACAGGCGCCCACAAAACCTCCGGACCAACTTCCATCACTACAGAGCGACAAAAAACGCGACGAGGAAAGGGAAAAGGAAAAAGAAAAGGAATTGGCCAAGAAGACGGGTCTGCGGAGTCAAACCAGAACCTAGTAATCAACATCTCTAGATATCCATTATCTAAATTTGAAGAATGCTTATTGAATAAAGGTATATCCTTTGTTGGCACGTATCGAACCGATGAACTTGAAACAGAAGTGGCATTTTATAAATTTATGAGAATTTTGAGACTGAAGTATTTCTTTACGATATTAAATCCAATCACAACTACGGATAATACAATGGATCAGTTCAAACCTAAGAGTAATTTTATTGCTCCAGTGTCCCACAAAAGCCTCGACACTTTCGAAACACTTGTTAAAGCGGATTTGCATAAAACACAGTATAAAAGCAAGTTAAGCAATTTAACACGAGCTGAACGCAGTGCGATTCAAGCTTTGGCTAAAAATCAAACAATAGTGATCCAGAAGGCGGACAAAGGGGGAGGCCTGGTCATTATGGATTCGGACTTCTACTTGAATAAAGGAAATGTACATGTTCAAGATGAAAATACCTATGCACTATTGGAAGGCGACCCCACACTTGAAATTTCACAAACTTTAGACAAAATTCTAGAAAAGGCGGAAGAACTGAATTGGGTTAACAACACTACAAAACGCTACTTGAGACAGCTGTACCCAAGAAGGCCCAAACTGTACTTTTTACCAAAGGTACATAAAGATTTGCAAAACCCTCCTATGAGACCCATAGTATCTGGATGCTCAGCGATTTTTGAGAATCTGGGCATTTTTATTGATGCGCAAATGCAACCATTCATCCACCAATGGTCAACATATCTAGAAGACACATCAGACTTCCTGAGAAGTCTAACTACACTTAAACTGGAAGGAAGCACGGATTGGATACTATGCACCATCGACGTTGTATCTCTATACACGTCTATTCCACATAAACAAGGAATGGAGGCCATAGAATGGGCCCTATTGCGAATGGACATACCAAATGAACGAAAGTATTTGATAATGCAAATATTGGAATTCTGTCTAAACAATAGTTACTTTTCCTGGCAAAATGGATACTATACTCAACTCAGTGGAACCGCCATGGGCTTTCCCGGAGCATGCATCTATGCAAACATATTCATGGCAAAATTCGAACAAGATTACATTCTAGAAGATATAACCTCGCAACAAGGCATCGTGTATTATAAACGATACATCGATGACATCTTCATCATTTGGAAACACTCTGAGGTGGCACTTAAACGCAACATAGCAAGTTTGAATTTAGCAAATCCACGTATACAATTTACAAGCCAAATTAGTGAAACATCATTACCATTTTTGGATGTTCAAGTGGAACTAGTAGACAACACAATTCAAACCAAAGTATACACGAAACCTACAGACAAAAATACAGCGCTTCTACATGGCAGTTTTCATGCGATCAACCTAATCCAAAATCTTCCAGTCAATCAATTTATGAGAATAAAAAGAATCACATCTGAAGAAGAGAAATGCAATAAGACCTTGGAAATTCAGAAGCAACGATATTTGGATAGAGGATACCCAAAAAAACTGTTGGAAGCACAAATTCAGAAAATCAAAGCGATACCAAGAGGTGAGCTATTGAAAAAGAGAGAGAAAACTATCAATACAAGGATGGTCTTTGTGTCAAAACATTCAACAGCTTCAAGAGATATACGCAGGACCATATTAAAAAGATGGGAAATTCTACAAGTAGAAAATGACTTTGGTACTTTATTTGTTGAAAAGCCGTTATTTGCTTACAAAAGAACAAGAAACCTTTTGGAAATGCTAAACAAAACACAAGGACAAGAAGAGAGTAATCTACAACCCGAAACATACAAAGGCACCATGCGGTGCTACAATTGCAAAAACTGCAACAATGTCATTCCTGGGGATACTCTATTACACCCACGAACAGGTGAGAGAATTCAACTTAGACACACCTCTAACTGCAATTCTGAACATGTAGTCTACTCCATTAAATGCCCTTGTGGACTGTTATACATCGGCAAAACCGATCGGAAACTAAAACTACGACTCTCAGAACACAAAAGTCGTATTCGAAATAAAAATCATGCTTCCCCACTTGCAAAACACTGGATGGAAAAGGGGCACACAATAGCCCAATTGCGTTTTCAAATTGTTGAATTAGTCCCTCAACGATTAGGAGTCGATAATGCCAAAACCTTACTCCAAAGAGAAACCTTCTGGATACGCAAACTTCAAACACTGACCCCTTATGGGCTTAATGATAAATTAGAAATGATTTGCTCCCTGTAATATCATGGAACATTAACAATAAGACTCTTTCAACACTCTTGGGATCCCAACACATAGTGATAGGCATATACATTCAAAGCAGTTCTTACACATACTTTTGTGTTATTGAAATGTCATGAAAATAGATTGTAAATAGGCAGTAGTTGGTTTAAATACAATGTATAAGTAGATTGTAAATAGGCAGCAATTGATTGAGATTATACCACTATTCTACATTATTTTGATATTTTGTATTAATTCTCTTTATTGCTTCATATCGCTCACACCGAAATGGGTTATGATGATAGAATCCTAAGATAATATCCGTTTTTTCCGTTACACTCTCAAATAAATGAGTGTTTTCTTCTTAATAATGGCGATCGAGTATAAACGAGGTTTTCCCCTCTTAATAATGGCGACCGTTTAGTAGAAAGATACAGTCCCCTGTTTATGTTGACGTTTCCTCCACCGTTAAAACAAATAACAGACTACACGCGTGATAGCTGTTTGCCAGCAAACACGCTTCGACCGACAACGCTGTTTTGAAGAAACTGTCCTCTATCACCGGTAAGAGTTGACACACTCGCTATTCTTTTGGAACCTCTTTCAGTCGTTTTTATGTATAGAATACACTAAACGCAGCTACGCTTTAATTACAGCTGTATTCCTCCGTTTCTTCAGCGAGACCACTAACAAGACCGCCGAGTCTCGCAGGTAATGAGACGCCTCTTGTACTTATTATACTCGTAATACTTCTTTGTTAGAATATAACAAGTGACATATTGTCATTATTATTTTTATTCGATTAGGATTTTGGTCCTTTGAGACATTATTCGAACCCAAAGGTGAGCCACAAGACAGTATTATCTTTTTCCAAAACTCATTTCAAAAACTTTGTTTAAAGATTGAACTAAGGGTCCTCGTATTTATTTTCCTTCTTTAGACCACGAATTACCTTCTCGATATGTCACAAATTGATTTTCTATGAATAAGTTGTAAGAACGAGACTTGAAGATATATATTTGAAACGCATAACCCCTACGGCATCATTAGCAACGTAGTTTCTCCCCTTTTTCCCTACAGACCCCTGACAAAGGGGCCGCAGCCCCAAAATGCATTGGGTTTTGTCATTAATTGTTTTGTGATTACACATTTATGTCGAGAAAATTGTAAATTGTTTATTTATTTATTCATTTGTCAGTTGATACAAAATGTTCATGTAAAATAGACGAAAAATAAGTAATGTTGATGAACTATAAGTTGCAAAAAAAACAACATAAAATATAACTTGAAAACTGAAAATATTGGATCACATCTACCTTGATTTAGTAGTGCGTGCTAGAGTCCTGGTTTTCCTTTGGAACCAGGCCACACACTTTACTTCTCCCTATTGTGCCAAGATCTCCCCAATGTGGCTGGCAGGATGATGGAAGCCTGAACCAGGATCTTTACAGTGGGTGACAAGGTAGTGGCCATTAACCTCCAAGGCTCTAAGGTACTCTCCATGATAGTGCCCCTGGAAGAGCGGGTCTAAGACGCCAAGAATCGCTCATGCAGAAATAACCTGCACTTCATTGGGTATTCAGAGGGTGATGAGACATCTGGCGTCACTGTCTGCTGGAGGAGTGGCTCCAGTCCTGGATCCCGTCTGATAAACTATCTCACTGCTTCATGGTGGAGAGGGAACACTGGTCCCTGGTCAGGAGTTCACCTCCTGGGGTTCCCCTCACCCAATTATAGCCTGTATCCTTAACCATCAGGATGTCATCCTTCATGAGGCCAGAAACCACCAAGACTTAAACTTTTAAAACTCAAAGATTATGATCTTCCCAGATTACACCTGAGCAGTTCAGCAGCACAGACGCCCCTTTGCAGAGGTTAAGCTGAAACTTCGGGCTCTTCATCTTTAATACATGCTCCTCTTCCCAGCCCAATTAAAGGTGATAATCAAGTCTTTGACCTATTTCTTTGACACTCCAGAGCAAGCGTGAGAGTAGGTGATGGAGCAACAGGCACTCCATTGTCCGGGAGTGTTGGAGGCAGTTGGGTCACAGAAAGAGGAGCCCATCCCTGGCCCCTCATCTAAACCACCTCAGAGGAAGACACCCCACTCACAGAAAGGGACTTCTGGTCCATGGAGGGATCAAAGTTCACCGGGCCCACCCCATGATGGAAACACTGCTGGTGCTCCTGACCCACAGGTTTCGTGCTCTGACACCCTCTCCCTTTTAGGAACTCATGACGAAGAACCTGAAACACTCTTAACTTTCAGCCCCTTATGACCGGACTGACTAGAGACCTACAGATGTGCGGTCACCTACATTTGTACTACTTGGGGTGAGTAGCGTTGTTTAAAAGGATGTGTCTCTTGTGTTTCTTGCATGTGGTTGCAAACTTTCCTCACTTGATTCCTCGAAGAAGGCTTTAGACATTGACATTGCAGATCACTATCTTTTTCTGGGTGGGGGGTCGCCACCGAGTGGAGGCAATCTCCTTATGATGGAGTTCTGGGAATTACAGACCTCTATGTCTACTACCTGGCATCACAAATCACAACAATAAATGATTAGTTTAACAGGGGGTGGGATGACCCAGCTACCAGGTTGACAAGGTATTGGGACTAGACGATCTCCTAGGCTTGCATTGTGGACCCCAATTCCTTAGTCCCTTCCTGACTTCACCCAGGTGACATTGCTTTGTTGGAGGGCAGCACTTCTTTTCATTAAATGGGATCAAAAACGCACCTGTTTAACATAATTATGGCAAGGTATGTGGTTACATCCATACTGGATTATTATTATTACTATTATTATTAAGTGTCTAGCTTACGAGACTTTACGCTCTGAGATAGAATAGGGATTACCGATCTAGATGACGTGGTGGTGTGCTGATACCATCAAAGACATGCAGGAGCCCTACCGATTCTCTTGTACACAATTTTAGCACTACCTTCAGCTACGCCATGCTCTTTCAGACCATATTCCGATAGGTACCCAGACTTCAGTTCCCTCAAAGCTAAGATCCTATTTGGGAGGCTAGGCAATGAAGCTATTTCTACGTTCTACCGTTCTTTGATCGTCAATGCTCCAGACCATTTCCCTGTCTTGCCATAGAGATGGGTGGTATGGGTGGGGGAGATGGATAATGCCAACTAGTGCTAGGCCTTTCTAGCCCCTAGAGATTTGGCTAACCCTTCATGCCTTCGCATGATCCAAATTAACTACTTACACATGGCTTACTTGAACCCCCCGGAGACTACAACAATGTGGAAGAACCCTCAGGACTGCTGTGCTTGATGCTCCCTAATTGAAGCTGACTTCTTCCATATGGTTTTGACTTGTCCGGCACAGACCCCCGTATGGGAAGGGGTAGAACATGAGGTCTATATGATTCTTGGATGCCATGTTGACCTTAACTCCAGGGTCGCTTTGCTGGGTCAATTGGATGAGGTTTCAAGGCTGAGGATGGAAAGGACCTTTATTGGGGTAGCTACTTTAGTGGCCAAAAGAGAGATTGTCCACAGTTGGAAGTTGCCAGAGCCTCCTTCACGGATGGTGCGGCAGAGAGGTGTGGACTGGTGTGCTTGCCAGGAAAAAAACATCTATGAGTCACGGGGATGTCTCCGGAAACATGACAAGACCTGCGGCAAGTGGTGGTCATATCATGGGCTGAAATTGGGATCTTAATATTGTATCTACATCAATTGCGTACCTAGCGCACAGTAGTGTGGAATCGATCAACAACTTTAGTTACATCTAAAAATCGATAAAAATGTGGTTATTAAAAAAATAAAGCAAAAATGAACAAAACTAAAAATTTAAATTGTATGAATAAAAAATACATTACTTATAAAAGTTTCCAATTTTGACTTAAAGAACTACCTTAGCACACATCAATAGGATTAAAATAATATGTCAATTTTAATTGAATAACTGAAATGCAAAACCTCCTAGTATTATGTCTGTAAAAAAGATAAAGATCTGCCTAGTTACCAGCACAGAAAATAAGGAAGATGCCAAAATAGAATAATTTTTACACTATATCATTTAAATTCAATTTTAAAAGGAAGCAATAAAATATATATTTGTAGGTTTTGTAGAACTAGGAATCTATTCAAGATTTTCAAATTGTATAATAATTAATTATTCTACAAGTCACTTGCATCTAGCCCTACTAAATATGGCATATATCATTAATCGATACTTTCAAAGTCTGCATTGTTTTATTTAACCTAATTATTTAATAAACAGTTGTATAGAGGACTCCTACCTCAAAAGGTATAGTTCAGCACAGATTTATTTATGAACATTCATAAAATGTGAACAAAAAAAAATCATAATTAAACACGTTTCTTAATAGGCATAAATACATGGGTTTAAATTAATTAAAAAAACTATACTATACAAAAGTGTTTAGGTGCTTTGACAAAATTATAGAAAAATAGCAATGTCGGTTCCATCAATGAGGTTTACAGCCTGTAGCTTCAGGCTTTGCAATTCAAATTTTCTACCACAATTTGAAATAATTTAGTAGCACAATCTTAACATGAATTGAGTGCTTCACGCCTTTGCCACACCCCTTAGTTTAGTAGCATTCGATTAAGCCACTGAATTCACAAAGATGTAGAGGAGCAGTCCATTTTAAATTCATTCCTGGCTTGTTTTTTTTGTGTGTTTTTCAAATCTGCCGTGCTTAGCAGAGAACCAAGTAGTTCCTATTTTGCACCACTAGAACTTTCTTCCCAAAATGTATTGCAAACAATTTTAAATCTAATTTGCTTATCTGCTCCAGCACATGTACGTCATTTGTTACATCTGACTAGTATAGTGTCAAGTTTAAGGTGAACAGATGGTGTTTGAAGGAAAGCTGAAAATAGGGGGCACAAAGGTACATACATCTATAACAACGTCTATTTCGCAATCACAAATCAGATAATATGTACATTGGGATCTCGTCCCCTAGATTCCCCACGTGTCGCTAATTAGCTGCAAGTTCCTTCTTGTCTTCAATGGTATGTCCAAAAAAGGTTTGTAGAAATATTCGCACGACTATTTCCGTACATGCCAGTATTAAGATTACCAATCGATTTTTAGATTCGGAAACATGAAAAATATAAATAGTAGAAATGTGTTACTAACTTCTAAAAAGAAAAAGGTGGCATCTACCATGTAGTGCAAGCTGGTCTGTTGTATTGCCTCACACTCTGGACACAACCCCCACATTTATAAAACAATGTAAAATATAGCACCAACTATAAATGAAGGTCAATATTAAAACCACCTATCAGTTTTCAGAAAAACACCAACAGGTGATAACTACAAAATCCAAACATGTTGCTTTCAGCAAGGACCATTTATGGCTTAAATCTCTTTACTGGTTTCATGAAACATAGAAAATGGCAATACAAGGCCTGTGGCTTATCGGGCAAAATAACATTAGAATTCTTCACATTACTGTTACCCCCCCCCCCCTATCCCACCTTTAATCCTCCGGGACCCACCAGCATGAAAAATCAAAGGTAGCACAGTCTCGTGTATTAACATAATCAATAAGTAGGACTCTCTCAGGTGGTATTATAAATGGGTCTCAGACGGTCGTAGAAGACGTAGGTATTTAGGACGAGTGAGTTTGTGGAATTCTGACGTTAATAGTTTCAAGAGGGGTTCCATAGTTCGGGAAAGGAGGCACCCTGATTCGACAAGGAGAGGGATATGCGCTTCATCCCGAGCATGTGCCACATTCAGTGCAACCTCCCTTGATATGTCGGAATGTGCCCTGTGCCCCAATGCGCCAAGATATTCTGCAAGGCTGGCCAGAATGCCAACCCAAACTGTCTGCCCTGACGGGACTTCAGTGGGAAGGTAAGTGCATTTGGTAAGCCTAGGATGATGTAGGCCGGAAATCGGGGGAGTTGCGTGTCAAAATTGATGTTGATGTCATCAAGAACATGTGTCCAGTAAGACGTAAGTGCAGAGCAATTCCAGAAAATGTGTAACAGTGTGCCTAACGAACCACAATGGCGCCAACAATTGGGCGTTCGGGATGGTTTGCTCTTGTGAAGTTGAGTGGCCGTTAGGTACCAATATGTGGCAACCTTTGTTGCTTTTTCGATACTTGCCACATTACGAGCTGTGTGCCTACCACGGTAATGACCTATCTACAATTCCTAGCGTTTCTAGCTTGTAGATTTGAACTGGGTAGTCACAGGACTTAAGAAGCAATACAATGCAGGAATGAGTTGAGAATTGGATGTTCCAGAAAGCAACCACCTCTCAAATGGGGTGAGTAGACGCTGCACACCACGGCAAATAGATGGGTGCATCGCCCAATGTTGAATCGGGATGTGATTCCAGTGTTCGGTTTCAGGTAGGGTGTGGTCCGCACAGAGGGACTCAAAGGGGGTAGGTCCGTCTAAGTCAAATAAGTGACCAATAGATCTGCAGCCCACTTGGTTCCAAAGAAGAAATACTAGGTTATTCAAACCAGGGGTAAAGTCTGGATTCCCTACGATTGGCATCAAGGGGAAGGGGAAAGAGGTGAGTCCTTCCCGTACCGCTACTTTGTCCCAGTCGTCTAATAAGGATTCGGTAATAGGGAAAGGTAAAGGCTCTTGGGTTGGGCGTGTTTAGGGAGGAAAGGAATTCACCACAAAGGATGGACCTCTAACACCCTATCCATGGAAAGCCAGTGCTTCTCAGATTCATTGCGAGACCATTCCACAAAGACTTTAAGTTGGGTGGCTTGGTAATAATGGTGAAGATTTGGTGCCCCAAGGCCTCGTTCAGTTGGGGGTTTGTAACTTAAATCTCTACGCATATGAGGTTTCTTATATGCCCATACGAAGCAATTGAGCTCCTGCTGAAGGGTTCGTAGTGTCCCAGAGGGAGGCTCGACTAGGAGAATTTGAAAAAGAAACAGGATCTTAGGGAGCGTCTGGAAACCTGGTACAGAGAAGCTGAAAGTGAAAGAGGAGAAGGAAAGAGAGGGTGAGACAAGGACAGTGAGCTGTAACATGACACAGATACCCCTGAAAAGTCTGTATGTATAACTGGATCAGTTCATCAGAGAGTGAAGCTACATCAGGGGTAAACCATGATTTTTATTGTTTTCCGGGTTCAGTTTTTAATGTTAGCCAGATTTGCAGTCAGAACTTGTATGTATGAATAAAGTAAATGCTTATTGCATTGTGCTAAGCTTCCTAATTCCAACCAGATTTGCACAGCTATATTTAGCATGTATGAACTCGTTAATGGTTTATCGGTTGAAACGAATTCTGTTTTTAATTCTGTTTTTATCCCTATGTATGTGTTTTAACTTTATTGACCCAGTATATGGAGTTCTGGCTAATGGTTTTACTTACCTTAAAAAAACTAAATTCGATTTTTAGCTTGACCTGTATCACAATTGTGCCTGTATTTCGTGGTACGCACTATTTATTATGTACTGTTTTATTCATGTACTTTTATGCATTTAACCAAATGCGAAATAAAGATTGATTTGATTTAGATTTTTTTGAGTGGTACTTCCAGGGACACAACACTACAAAAGCATTTTCAGCATTCACCAACAGCTCAATGCCTCATAATGAATGTGTGCAAACATTCTCTTACTGAAAACCGATTCCCAAATAAAATCAATGTATGGTTACGAAAGTCTTTAAGCACTCACTGGTGATCTGGGCCAGAGGCTCAACTATAGCCAAATTTCGAGGGGGGGAGAGGATACTAAGAAAGAATTTCGGGGAGGGGGCTAATTCTTCCAGCAGTAGGCAGAGTGGAGATCCAGGGGATCTAAGAAGGGGTGAAAAATCGACAAAGCTCATTAACAAGCAAATGGTCTTTTAAAAAACTGTGAAGTACTCGGTGCAGCTGTGTGTATGCCCGGGCAGTTGTGTCAGCATGGGCTGCCACACAGGACGTGGGGGGGCTGAACCCCTTTGAGCCCAATGGGCGTTGCGCACCTCATCTGGTGTGGAACTTGCCCTGCAGGAGTTTCAAATTTAGTGAAGCAGGACATGTACAGTGCTGTCTTGCAGGTGCTCAGTGAAGTCTGAGGTGAGCAGGGAGAGAAAGGGACAGGAAGTACCCTTATGCACAACAATCCCTATGACTCAACTCCTGCACTGGAAAGCTGTTGTCAAACCTGAGTGCTGCAACTTCTTTTTGAAACATTGTCTCCAAGCTCCCTAGGCCAAACATATTGTTTTCAAGTTTAGCTGGAGGCCTAGTGAGTTTTGCAGTGTGCTCTGCAGAAAGTCTCAAGAGAGGAGACTGAACAGAGTGGATATGTTAGCAGTACCACCTTTCTCGTGTATGTACCAAGAAACTAGCCTGTTAGCCTGTCCATAATAGGGGTCCAAACCACCATGATTCAACAAAATAGGCAGGCTTGACGTAGGCTTTGATGGCAAATATTTTGAGTTGGGCTGGATTACCATGGGTCTGCTTGGGTCCATCTGCCCCACTCCCTTTTTTGCGACCAAGAGACAACAACCATTCTATTGACCTTGTAATATTGTGCCATTAATTTCATACCTTCCAATTCTCCTACAGACAAAACTTCCTCAGGGCACCCGTACTGTACAATACGAAAAGTTGTGGGTGCACTAGCAGAAAGCGCTTTTAGTGGGATTAGAAAGGTGAAGGGTCTCTAAATGGGGCATGGCCAAACAAGCGCAACTAGGGATCCTTTCCATGTGACATGGCCTCTGTGATTAAGAGCATGGCGTAAAATGTATGAACTAAAATCTTGCGCTTTACAAAGCGCGTGACGTGACCCATATGCAGGTGCTCTCTGAGTTTTCGTGTATCCAGACATATAAGACAACAATGGCCCTAAAGCTAAAAGCCAGCCCTATTGACTTTGCCAATGCTTGTTAGCACTATAAAAAATAAATTAGTAACGCCATTGATTTTGTTGCGAATTATTGGACTTGGAATAGTTTAGTTGTAAAAGTATAACACTGTGAATTAAGCATTACAAAGGTCTGTGGTCTTTAGAGTGTGCCAGTCATTCCCGTTCTCCCATTCACACCACTTTCCTCTGCAATCTCTTACTCTGTTAGAAACTTGTGATCTTTTTCTCCTCACATCTTTTTGAAATCCTTCCTCTCCATAACCTCTTTCCTCTTCAGCACCATCTTTTCACTCTCTCCTTCTGTAGGTACTTACTCATCACTTCCACTTCCCCATCACCCATGCACAGAACCCACCCATTCACCTGTTGGCACTGCATGTTCCTTTCCTTTAGCGCTGTCCATATTTCTACAGCTGTGTACCTCCTTAATACACTTTCCTATATTTACAATTGACACATATATGACCATCACAGAGGCCAAGGATTGGATGTGCATGTCTTCAGAACACCTTTATGATCGACTGACAGGCACTGTAACTAACTTGCACTGCCTCCATCCTCTGATCCATGGCTCTCACTCATGCGCCTGAAGATAACTCAGTTCAAAGTGTGCGCTATTCAAAGAGCTATGTTGCATGGAAAAAACTACAGAAACATAGGAGCAGGAAAAAGAAAACACGTTTAGGGAATGCAAGGTGAAGTAAAACGTAAAATGTGAGCTGGGACTGCATCACTGCCTTTAATTACCTTAAAGATCACTTTTGAGAAAACATTCAAAAGGTGTTTCTGTCCCGCAGATTAAGTATTGTACTTTTCAAAACTAATTAAATCATTTGACATGTTTCCTAACACTTATGTCTTGCTCTTGAACCGTGAAGCTGGCCTTGACATCAGGGACCTGCCTTCATCAGGCCCAATTGCTCATTCCACACCACTTTCCTCCTGCACACGTCCACAAATGTCATAAAGCCTCACATTCTAAATAGTTTGGGAGTGCAACCTCGACAGTGAATGCTTACCCAACATGGACACTCCTTTAAAAATTGTACGGGATACATTTGTTAATGTGACACCAAGAATACTTTTAGATTATTTCATTTATGGGTAAGAAAAATCCAGACCCAATCACGCAAATTGAGCTGCGTAATTTGCAACCTAAGCACGTGTCTTGTGCCCATGTAAAAGTTATATATCTTCTACATACAAAAACAGCTCTTTGTTAACTAGAGCTGGATTTTATGGGCATTTCTGACAGCAGGACACTGAACGACATGAGAATAGGGTTCAGCTTTACTCTGAAATTTAGAGGCATATTTACAAGCCCCTATCGCCACAGGAACATCACCTTTCATGACGTTCCTGTGGTGATAGAGGCTTCGCCTTATTTACAAGGCTGCGTTAAGCCAGTTAACCCAAAATGTTATATGCTAATCCTTGCCCCACAATCTAACTGTGTGGGTATTGGCAGTGCGGGACTAGGTGAACGGGGGCTACCGCAGAGTTAGCATGGGACACACTTGCCACATCTGTGTCACCACCGTCGTACTCCAGCTCTAATAATGGTGCTGCAAATCACAAACGCAGGGCTCAGGGTGACTGCAGCATGCTCGGCGCCTACTGGTAGCAATATTTAAAATACGTATCAAGCTGAAGATACTATGATGTACACCAAACGTGTGCAGACTGATGCGCACACGTAAGTGCTTGTTGTAAATGCACTCCGCAGCACCGTCGTATTCATGCTGACACGGCTGTCGCTTCCCCCTTCAATAAAGACACGGGAGCCGGAGGTCAGTTAGAGCACGTCTTTATTGCTCATACTCTACCCCAAACTAAACTTCCTTCCACCCACTTCCTTCGTTCCCCACGCCCTTCCTGTGCTGCCTGTCCTGTCACATACAGGGTCAGGCAGCTACGTTACGACATCTCCCCCTTTTGTACAAAGTCTTACTGTATCTTAGATTATCTCGATGAGACGTTCCGGCCGTCGAGTTTGTCGTCGGGGTCTCTCAGATCTCTCTGGGGTGTGTCGGTGATGTGCAGGATGATCCTGACTTGCTGGGCTGGATGAGCCGCACTCACTGCTTCTGCTTCTGCTTTCAGAGTCAGTGGATGATTCCCAAGGGTGATGGTCGTTTGTTCCAGGTGGATTGCACTTCTTGAAGTGTGATACATTTCGTGTGATCTTTTTATGGTTGCCTTGAGCCGTAATCATAGTTCCTTTCCGGCGGCTGACCTTTAGTGGATGGGCAAGGTAGCGACTGTCTGCTTTTGTTCCTCGATCTCGTCGAACTACCACCCAGTCTCCTTCTCTGATATCGGTGTGCTTGGCATGCCTGTGCTGATCAGCATATGTCTTCATTTTCAGTTTCTTTTCTTGATCAATGTTGACTAGTGTTTCATGATCGACGTTTGGAGGTCGAGACTGGCTCGCACTGATCATGGTGGGCAGTCGGGTGCGTGGAGCTCTCCCTAGCATGAGAGTAGCTGGACATTGATCTGTGGTGTTGTGGGGCGTGGTGCGGTATGCCCTCAGTACTTCATTCAGTGCTTGTTGAATGTCTTTGTGAGCCAGTTCTGCTTGTTGGACTGCTTTCTTTAGTGTTCCCATAAATCTTTCCACCATGCCATTGGCTTGTGGCCATAGTGGTGTGATCCTTTGATGCTTGAAGTCAAGATGGGTTGCAAAATTAGCAAATTCATGGCTGTTGAATGGAGGCCCATTGTCTGACTTGACGCGCAGAGGGATGCCCCATGCTGCGAATGTTTCATCAAGTATTGGTATTACTGCGGACGCTCTGGTGGAGGGTATGAGGTGAGCAAATGGAAATCTGGAATATTCATCCATGATGACAAGGATGTATTGACTTGATTTCAAGGGTCCAAAGAAGTCTACGGCCACTTGTTGCCACACTCCTTCGGGTAGTTCTGACATCTGTAGCGGAGCTGGTGGTTCATCTCGGCTTACTAGTTGGCATGATGTGCAGTCCTTGAGGGTGTCTTCCACCATTTGGTCTAATGTCGGAAACCAGACGCGTTCCCTTAGCGCTTTCTTGGTAGCACTTGTCCCTCGGTGGCCTTCATGGGCAAGGTTGATGACTCCTTGTCTCAATTTCTGGGGAATGACGATCCTCCCCCCTCTCAGAATGAGACCGTCACTGCTAATGGAAAGTTCATCCTGGACATGTCGGAAGGCGAGGAGTTCCCGAGAGAGTGAACTTTGGTCATTTGGCACGTGGCGCCAAGAGCAGTCGCGGATGCGTGCAGACACAGCCTGAATAACAGGGTCTTGGGCGGATGCTTCTTGGATTGCGGCAAGCGGGACCGTGGGATGACACGCTGCGTCGATGACAAAGTGCAAATAGTCTTCAGCGATCGATGGTGGAACAGTAACAGATGCCTTGGGATGTCGTGACATATAGTCGGCAGGATTGTCTGATTTCCCGGGCCTGTGGACGATGGTGTAGATGTAGTCCTGCAGACGGAGGCCCCACCGCTCAATGCGTGGGGGCATCTTGGCCTTGGGGTTGCCGAATATGGTGATGAGAGCCTGGTGATCAGTGACGATGGTAAAATGTTTGCCATAGACAAAGAGGTGAAAGTGTTCACAGGCCCAGACCACTGCCAGGCTTTCTTTTTCCGGTTGAGAGTAGCGGGTCTCGGTGTCAGTGAGGCTACGACTGGCGTATGCGATGATGTGACGTTGGTCAGAGTCCTCAGTGTATTGGGCAAGAATGGCACCAAGCCCGACTGGGCTGGCATCTACGGTGAGTTCAGTCCGCTTCTTCACATCAAAGTAGGCCAGATTGATCGCAGAGCTGACAGCCTTCTTGATTTTCTTGAACGAGTGATGACATGCGTCCGTCCATTCAAAGGGTTGTCCTTGGCGAGTGAGTTCTCGCAATGGGTGACTGAGCGTGGCAAAATCATGAATGTATCGGGCACAGTAGCTAGCCATGCCAAGAAACGAGCGAAGGTCGCCCACGTCTTGAGGCGTTGGAGTGTCTGCTAAGGCCGATACCTTTTCGGGGTCTGGAGTCATGCCATCCTTAGAAAAGATGTGTCCGTAGAATTTCAGGTCGGATTTGTGAAATTCGCATTTGTCTGAGTTCAGAGTGAGGTTTGCATTGAGGAGCGCGTGACACACTCTGTCAAGGGCAGTGTCATGTTCGGTTTGATCCTTGCCATACACCAGCAGGTCATCACTGTAGTTGAAGGTGTTCGGTATTCCTTGGATTACACGTCTGATGGTTTCCTGGAAAATTTCGGCAGCAGATGATATGCCAAAATTTAGACGTTTGTAACGAAAGAGCCCTTGATGAGTTGTGAATGTGGTGATATACCGAGATCTTTCATGGAGTTCAAGTTGGTGATAACCTTTATTGAGGTCCAGTTTTGAAAATATGGTGGCTCCGTTGAGACGGGTGATCATATCACTGATGTGTGGCCCAGGGTGACGTTCTCGTTCAATGGCCACATTGGCTGCACGCATGTCCACACACAGACGCACTTTGTTATTTTGTCCTTTCTTGGGGACAACGACCACGGGTGATATCCACGGAGTGGGGCCGGACGTGCGTTCAATGATGTCTGCTTTGAGTAGTTCTTGTAGTTCATCATCTACAGCTTGTTGCAGATGGAATGGCACTTTCCGATGATGTTGCGCCACGGGTGTGACTCGGTCGTCGATGTGTAGTTTGACCTTAAAATGGTTCAACTTTCCAAGTCCTTTGAAGAGGTTGGGGAATTTTGCCACAATGTCTGGGGTGTCTTCAGTCATGTAGAGAAGTTCTACCAGTTTGAGCCGTTCTGCTGTTGGCAGACTGAGTAAACAGTCGGCCACATCTGGACCTTCTACCACGTGGATGTATGCTGGGATCACTCGGTCTCGGTATGAGAGGGTGGTATGAAACCGACCTAGGCATGTTAATGGTTTCCTGGACATCCATGTGAATATTCTCACTGCTGCAGGTTCCAGTGTAGGACGTGGTTTCATACTTTGATGTTCTAGAGCACAGATGTAGTTCAGGGAAGCGCCTGAGTCTAGGACAAATTTAGCTGGGTGACTTCCAATTCGGATGTCTAGTTTTGGGTATTTTCGTAGACGATCCGGGTCCGAGACCATGCATATGTATTTGTCACTATCTTGAGACACAGGCGTGTGTGTTGTGGAGTCACTGGATGTTGATCTCGATCGGCGAGAGTGACGTGATCTGAGGGATTGATCACTGGACCGTGATGAGCTGGTCGAGTGTCTGTTCCGTTCTTTGACAGCTCGTGCGTGGTGATGTGTTGAGGATCGGGTTCTGGAGGATCTTTGTCTTGAGCGTGATGGTCTCTGTTTCGACGACTTGGCTTGACATACGTTTTCGAAGTGATTGTCTCTGCCACAGCGGTGGCAACGTTGCCCCATAGCTGGGCATTGGCCTGAATGTGGATAGTCCTGTCCACATCTGTAACAGGCTGAGTTGGGTTTGGTAGGCTTGACATGACGCGTTTCCCGTGATCTGTGACTAGTTCTGGGTCTTCGAGATGAGTAGTGGTAAGTTGATTTGTTCGATTTTCCTCGATCAGCCTGATGTTGTCGGTCCTTGTGGTTGTGAGCTTGAAGTCGAAAGGCCTGCTCCTTCTTATCCGATCGGTTCCCCTCCATTTTCTTGGCGTGATCCTCTGCTTGATCGTTTATGCGCGTCATTTCTTCAATTTCTGCTAGGGAATAGTGTTTTTTCAATAAGCGTCGTCGTAGAGATTCGGACTGACATCCCTCAATTATGCGCAGTCGCAGTGCGTCTTCCGTGTTGAAGTCGTCAAAGTTGCAGTGACGGGCTAGTCGTCGAATGCGCAATATGAAGTCACCCATCCGTTCATCTTTTTCTTGTGTGGCTAGGTTGAATGTATATCGTTCATAATCAAGGTTGTGCTTGTGTAAGAATTGTCTGTCAAGAATTCCTTTAACGTCATCATATGAGGCCGTGGCTGCGTCAGGCAGCTCCTTGATGAGTTGGGCAATGTCTTTCCCTATTAGATTGCGTAGGGCGATTAACTTCTGTTTGGGGTCCTGAACTTGCGACCCTGTCATGTAGTCCTCAAAGTCTTCGGACCAGGTTTTCCATTTGGGGCCCATGCTGCTGCCCGAGGTAAGTTCCAGTGGCGCTGGTGGCCTGAGGTATGACAGTCCCATGATTGATTGTAGCCCTGTGTTGTTCATTACAGCGGCGTTAGTAGGCGGGGCTTGTGTCGCTGGCGGCCCTGTTGCTGGTGTTCCTCCTGAATCACTGGATGAACTGGGTTGTAATGACATGCTCAGGAAGAGGGCTTGTGGTTATCTAACTTCGCCCTTTTTTCTTTTTTTTATTTTTTTTATTTTTTCAGACTTCCAGGTGCCTGACCTTAAGATGGCCGACACAGATGATGTGCATGAGAGGCTATGAGCAGTGCCTGACCCCAAGATGGCCGCCGTCTGGGACACGTGGTGCCAGGTATATTCTGTAGTTTATATTTGCAGGGCACTTGTAGGCAGGTTATTAATGAATTTAGGGTGACCGCTGCATTCAACATTCATCTCTTGTCAGGACTCACTCTTTTTGGTGCCTGGTCGCGTCGCGCAAGGGCTTCTCCGTCTTCGCGCCCTTTTTATGGCTCGTTGTGGCTGGGGCCGGTATTGCGCGGAGGCGGTGTGCTTCACCGGTCGCTTCTCTTGGTCGGCCGCCTCGTCCTTGGGCTCCGCTTTCAATGGCGGCAGCAGGCAGACGGTGAGCGCGCCTTTCCTTTTTGTTTCGCGCGCGTCTCCTCAGCGCGAGCTGCAGGCTCGCCGTGTTCGGCCGCTCACGAGCGGCAGGGTATGAGCGTTGTGGGATTTAGTATCAGGGATCCCACCCTCATCGCCAGTGTCGCTTCCCCCTTCAATAAAGACACGGGAGCCGGAGGTCAGTTAGAGCACGTCTTTATTGCTCATACTCTACCCCAAACTAAACTTCCTTCCACCCACTTCCTTCGTTCCCCACGCCCTTCCTGTGCTGCCTGTCCTGTCACATACAGGGTCAGGCAGCTACGTTACGACAACGGCTGCTGCCCGTCATGTCTGAGGCCATCCACACAACAATTTTATGAATGGAAAGAAGCCATGGTAATTAATATTATTTAAATAACAGCAGTAAACTGAATGTCCAGACAGGTCATGTGGAACAAGAGGTCGCAAACAAGGCAGGGTCGCAACAGGTTCCCTTTGGGGGTCACAGTTGTGACCCATGACAACCCATAATTGACGTCCATGGTCTCTGCTGACTCTCACTGAGTGGAGAAATCAACCAGATCTGACAAGCGGCTCTCCCAGAGCCCCCATCAGCACTGCGCTGCCACTCCACTTTCAGTGTGAGTAGAGAAGTCAGCTTTGGAGTGGGAGGTGGTGGGATGGCGCAGACTGTGGTGAGGGTGGGTGGCAGAAGGATAGGTATTTATATTTTAATTTGTGGGGGAGGGTAATGCCACAATTACTTACCACTAATCTTCATTACTCCAAGTGCAGTCTTCCTCACCACGTGAGTTCCCATCCCTCCATTCCCTGTTTGGCTATCAGCTTCATGCTGTTCGGTGGTGACGCTTGGTACTTGAACAGAAAGAGGGTGGGTCGTGCCTCCTCTTCTACTAGGTCTGGGGTGATGGAGGTCAGCCATGTTAGGGAAGGATGGGAGGACTAGAGCGCTAATTTGCTTGGAGGGTTCTTAGGAGAGCTGAAGCTTAGGGGTAGCTGGCCAGAGGCAATTTAAATAACAAATGTTTTACGTGTTATATATGGTTTCCGAATTATTCAGATGAATTTAAAGGCCATAAATAACTTAACATTTTAGATGGCTAAACTGTGACTAATTAAGATGTTTTTCAACTTGGATTCTGGATGATGTTATAGACAGCTCAAGCTTTGCTCATTCATTTGATGTCACTCAGAACCCCTCAATGATAAACATCATCATTATTCAGTTACTCATCTATAGTTTTATAAGTTTGTCACTCATAAATGTTTGCGCCTCGTCAGCGTTGCTATTTATCAGTGTACTGTGCTTACAAAGCATTTGGGGGTCATCATATACCTGCCAATTTGAAGAACAATCTCACTATGTGAGGAGGGGCGGGGACTGAAGGGGGCAGGTCCCCGTGCCGATAAGTAACTATGAGGCACTTTTAAACCCCACCCGGCCCCCTAGCCCTCTCCTCCCAAAATAAAGCTTGGTGAGGCTGGTGACGATGTCCCGGGGTGTTCTCATACCCTTTAATTGACGTTGGCAGTTCAAAGCCTTGTAAGACGAGCTGGAAAACCACTGTTTACAGTGGCTTTCAACTTGTTTTCCCTGCCACTGTGTGATATCGACTCCTCACCGGGAAACTGTGTGATGGGAGCCGATATCGTGTGTCACACGGTGGCACCGTGTGAGTTGGGAGATATGGTTATCAGCATTTGCAGCGAGTTGGCGCATTTTGTGGATCATCAGTGTTTAGGACTCACCAGCGTGGGTTGCTCATCGTTGTCTGCATGCCTCTAACCCTACAAAGGTTTCAGGAAGGGTTAAGCCAGTTGGTTTTCAAGCTTGTTTCTAATGAAGTAATTTTTCAGAGGTGAGAAATGTTTGCTTGGACGGTCGCCCCATCAATATGAATTTGGGGCCTTACTCTGGTAACAGAAGGTCAAAATGATTCTAAGGAGAGCCTGACATGTTGAAAATGTTCGAAGCTTATCAGTGTTGGTTGATCACCTTCATTTCGGGTGATTACCTATTATGAAGTGTACACACAATACATACATTTATACTATGTCGTTACAAGATTAGCAGTGTTTGATATTTAGCTCCAATGTCTTTTACTGATTCAAAATATAAACACTGGAATGGCTTGATTGTCTTTATTTTGCAATTAATCGAAGTATTGTTTTTATTGGCTCCTAATGTTGCTTCTATCTGCACTGCTTTCCTGACATGTTCTTTATCTTTGCTGTTAAACTGCGCATGTGCTTGAAAACCTTCTTTCAAATAATCTGTTCCTATTTTTTTGTTTCTTTTTTCCCCTTCCCATCCTATTGTTTCACTTTTCTCCTCGTATTTGCCTGCGCCTTCCTCTCTTTCTCTGTATTGATTGGCGATCTCACCTCCCGACCTTTCGCAGTTCTCTGCCTCTGAAAGCTTCCAAGAACGACAAGCCCAGAAGCTTGAAAAAAATATCTCGGTAAGACTGAAAAGAAGGGCTTGCTTTGCTGTGCCTGCATGATTCCACCAGCCTGTAACTAATACCATGTGGTATACAGTAACGTTTTTAGAGTTCGGATGCAGTGCTCCTTCACTGTTAGCAGTATATTAAAATAACTAACGAAGCCAATAATCGGGCTTTTGGCAAGCTACTGGCTTTCCCAAGCCTGTTTGCTTTGAATGCTCATTTATTAAAGTGTAGCAAAAGACATTCAAAGATGGCCACCACCATTCCATTTGCACACCAGAGCATCCATAGACAGCCATCTTGGAATATGTTTTGTAATACTTTGGTAAAAATCTTTGAAAATGGCACTCTATAGGTATGCACACATGCATGCCTGTGCTTACAAGGGTTTGAAGCCCATTTAAAAATGGGCACCACGACAGTGCCTGTGTCAGATACAAGTGGCAGCAAGAGAGCAATATCTGGAGAGATGTCTGGCCCCCAAAAACGAACATATGTTTAAAAAAGTGGATTTTTTTTCCAACTACACATTGGCCAACCTCACACTGAAGGAGGCCATTTTCCATATGGATGACAATATTGTGCAATCACTCACGCAAAAGGGCCTAAATAGCTGAAGCTGGCTGATCCAAGCACCATGTATTTGCCTTGGTGGGTAGAAGTAAAATGTGAATGACACTGTAAGAAACCAATTGTTGAAGAGGGCTGATTGAAAAGCCCTGTTTGCATAAATGCATGCGTATGCATTGTTTAAAACATTTTTTTGAAAAGCAAACGTTTTTGCCTTACACAAGAAAAATCAAATGTAGAAAAAGCTTAGTTTGCATCTGCGTTTTAACATTACACCAATTTCCTAGATGCAGAATATCTGGTTAAGATGGTTTTATTTATTCAATGTGAGGATTGGAATATGTCCCATTGAGGTTTTCATTTTGTTATGTTTTATTATGTTACGTCTCAACCCAGTTTCACTGGGGTTCCCGAATGCCGCCAGCGAAGTTACAAAATGTTGTGTTGTTGTGGGTATGCAGGATTTCCTTTGTTGGGCCTCCTCCTTCTGTACCAGATATTGGATTAGTAATGGTATGCTCTTACAATGTACTACTTATGTGCGAGTCTACCTTTTCAACTAATCGTGTCATCATTGAATGGAGTGAGTGTTCTATTGTGCCTGCCAAGAGCTGCACTGTAGTAAAATACATGCTGTTATTAGAGATTATCCGTCCTAGTGGGGCTTGTGTTGACTTGTGTACTGCCTTCTATCTGGAACAAAACTACTGTCTTTTGTATAACCGGCTCAGATGTAACTTAATAACATTCGCTCAAACAAATTGTGAACTACCTTTTCTCACCCTGTGAATGGTATGGGTAACAGGATTTGGGAGCTGATGGGAAAGCAGGTAAGTGAAGAGGAGTTCCCCCCAGGCCTTCAAGGCAGGGAATAACTGGCCATTGCAGGCACAGAGCGTCTCCCTGGTGGGACGGAAGGGTGGGGCCAGTTTTGGACTCCTGGGGGCCAGTTTTGTTACAGGTGGCCGGTTTTGCACAAGTGCTGCAATATCGGCCGTCTGTAACAAAAGCGGCAGAGGGAGGGGTACTTCCCACTTACACCCGCCCCCCTGCCCCTTGGGGGCCGGTCGAGCTGATTGCCAAGGCTGGTTTCAGTTCCCAGTCCGGCTTTGCCTCCAGGAGGTTGCTCAACTAGCAAGATGGGGTGCTGTAAGCAAGTAAAGGAATAGGGATGAAGACGTGTGCCTGCATCAGAGTTTGTGAAAGATTCCTGACCCTGGTAATGCCGGTGTGTGGGGAAAGTCGGGCTCAGAAACTGTGTGAGGAAGGCAGAATATACTGGGATGCTCTCACAGTTGAAAATTGAGAGCAATACTGCAACAAAATATACCATACTTGCAGCCTTCTGCTTGCTAAACCATTTGATAATGATCACTAAACATGGATGTTGAAAATAGCCATTTCTGCGTGGTCACTCCCAAACCTTTTGCCTTTACCTTCCACGTTTTGTTGAATTTGTTTTGGCTGGCCTTAGGATTCTGAGCATTTTACCACCATTAAACAGTACTAAAGTGCATGTGCTTTCGCCTCTAAACATTGTAATATTGGCTCATATGCAATTGGCATATTCAATTTACTTATAAGTCCCTAGTACAGTTCCCTAAGTGTGCCAAGGGCCTTTAAAATTAATGCCACTAGTGGGCCTGTAGCACTGATTGTGTCGCCCACTTAAGTGGCCCTTTCCACATGTCTCATGCCCGCCATTGCAGAGCCTGTGTGCAGTTTAAACTGCCATGTTGACCATGACAAATAAACCTTTTGCACGTTCCAAACCTTCCTTTTTATTACATATAAGTCACCCCTTGGGTAGGCCAGCGACAGCCCATAGGGAAGGGTGCAATGTATTTTAAAAAGTTGGACATGTACCTTTAAATTTTACATATCCTGATAGTGAAAAACTCTTAAATTCATTTTTCACTACAGCAAGGCTTGTATCTCCCATAGGATAACATTGGAATTACCTGATTACATTTTATAGGCATAAATTCCAAATGGGACGATATAACTGATTCAAGTTTGGTGTCTCTGGAATCCTAATTTAAAATACTGATTTATGGTGAAGTTGGGGTTTAAATTACAATTTGGAAAATGCCACTTTTATGAAAAGTTTTATAACACAGTAGGACAACCCACTTTTCTCCAAGGAATTGGATATAATAGTTAATTCACACAAAATATTCCCAGAGTAATTGTTTCAATACATTTTTTCAACATTCCACTGGCCACTTGAGTGATCCTGTTAATTGTCTCCAAATATTGACTTATAAGTACAGTCCCAGACATATTGATGAGAAAACATATATATTATATTTTTTTCAAATTTCATTGGTTAAGTTGTACAAATAAAAAGTGCAAGCCACGTTAAATACCTTGAAATTCAAAGCAGTGCATGAACACATTCAAATGTTAACACTAGCACCACCATATAATCCTTCTGATTTTCTGCTCTGTAATCAATATAGGGATTTATGGAAGTGCAGTTAATCCTCTTAACAAAAACAGTTTACCAAAATCATGGGTCCCATCAAATCAATTTTTAAAAATTCAGGTAATCAAAATGGAACTGATAATATGCCATAGCACAAATTGTAACAAATAGTGTTAAGGGGGATGAAGTGTCGATATTTTGGTCTCTAATGGCCCACCAGGTCCACAAAACCACCCTCAGGACTCAGCGTTGAGAAGAAATAAATCCTGCGAGTACTGATATAAACCCAAACTAGTAAATCCTGGGTAATCCGTGCAATACATCCAGTTAGTTTGTGAATCGCGTGCCCACAATCAAAGCACCTTCAAGTGACAGGACCACTACCCTACCAAGTGCAAAATCAAGTGCATCCACCAATTGAACCATGGTTAAAAATTAGTTAAAATGCACCCTGAAGTACCATGCAACAAATCCAGACCAAAACACAGTATGAAGCACCCAGTGTCAGACCTGTAGCCCACTATCTACAGTATTTCTGATGCGATTCCTTGCTTCCACACAATTCGGCTCCACATTGGATGCCAACTCTAGCATTTAAATCGTGCTGAAAATAAGGAACAAAACCTACATTAAGTAATAGAACACCATTCCCAATGTCTTTCAGCCATCACCACTGGAGTGCAACCACATCTTACCAATATCCGAGTTAGATTTGGGTCAAATTATCTACAAGGTAAGTGAAACAACATAAAGCTAGCAATGAATCCTTATAAACTAACACTCTCGATATGATCATGGTTGCAAATATACAAACTCCTGTGTAGGGACACTTACTTGTATTCCATATCGTGGCGTCCCTGATACTCCTCTGGTCTGACCAAACACTTTTCAAATTATGATATGAAAAGTAAGCGCATCTTAAAAGCACACTCTGGAAAGGTCCTGTATACATCTTCACAGAGACGCCAATAGTCAATCAAGAAACATATCACTAATATCCAACTGCATGAAATACCGCAGTCAAAGTGTATGGAAGCGTGGCTGTGGTATTTCATGCAGTTGGATATTACTGATATGTGTCTTGAAGAGACCTTTCAAGATCTCGGATGTACTGGGGCAAAGCTAGAAGACGTTGAGAACCGCTCGCAGAGGAACAATGTTTGTGTAACTGGGGTCCAAGAGAGGTTGGAGGGACCTGCAGCAGACCTTTTTTTCGAGGACCTTATACTCAAACAGTTGCAAACCAAGGGCCTCTCAAACTATTTCTCTTTTGAGTGAGCTCATCGAGTTCCGGGAACCCCCCTGAAGCCAGGTGCGTCACCAAACCCATTAATTGCAAATATATTCAACTACCGGGACCGAGACGCAATCCTCCAAACAGTGTGCAGCAACCTCACCAGTCAAACTCAACAACACCACAATTACCTTCTTCTCTGACTTTACTCTCAGATCCCAGAAGATGTGCTGCAGTTTTGTAGAAGTTAAAAGGGCCCTTAGGGGGATCAAATATTATATGACTTTCCTGCTCAACTGTGAGTGATAGCAAATGGAAAGATTGACCAGATGGTTAGAGGCCAGTTGGGAGGGGGGGAGGTCCTAGAACATCCCTGACAGCAATGACAGGAAAACAACACACTGGATCATTAGTGCGGATCCACCAACCCGCAATAGCAGAGATCGAGAAACTCGCTGCAACATCAAGAACGTCAAGTGTCTGAGCAGGAATCCCGCTGAGACTGGTTCGAAGGAGATGGGTGGGGTCGGAGACTTAGCGATTCTTCGTGTGTATTATTTATGAACAAAGGCGGTGACCTAAGACCTGCCCTTTGCACCTGTGACTGTGGATCATAGCAATCATGGGCAATTTGCCTCTACTGAAAATAGGAGATCATGGTAACACTTGACCTTTCGAATTTGAGTGGGGGGCTAATGGTGATAGCCACTATCACCTATAAGTTGAATGTTGGTGTGGTGCGACAGGCAATCTGCAATGTTGGGGGGCGGGCAGTTAAAATTACGCTACGCAGGGAGGCAGGGTGGGGGGTATGTTTGGGGACCTTGTTTCTTTTATTGTTTTGTTTGGTTTACAGCAAGCACTTTACACCACACTTTCACTATCATAGCTGTATGACACTCGACACATATTCCCGGTCCAACTGCCTGACTACACTAACGTGATGGGAAGGAGAGATGCGCCCATGACCTGCCTACACAAATGGCCATCGGGATAGACAGTGTGTGCATCTGAATTATGTCCTGGAATGCAAATTGCCTAAGGGACAAAATTGAATGAGGGGTGGTACTGCAATACATAAAACAGCACTACCAGGACGTTGTACTCCTCCAGGAGACACACCTAATGGGTAATGCCTGTAGGTATAAGGAGAGATGGGGGTACAAAATGGTTGCCCACGTGGGTTACACTACCAGCTCACGAGGAGTAGGAATACTAGTGAAAAGGATGCTGCCCCTCACTTTCCACCACACCTGGTCTGATACGCACAGGAAATACTTTCTGCTTATATCCCTCAATGTCTATACAACACTACTTTTCCTGAGTTGAGTGCTCTCCTACTCCATCTGCCAGACGGGGAGCTGCTGATGAGAGGAAATTTCCGCATGGCACTCTGTGATGTTAAAGACCGCTGGCCCCTCAAACAGACAACATTCCCTTGCCACCCGCTTGTAGACTTCCTCTCAGCCCCTGGCCTTGTGAACGCTTGGCATGCCCTTAATCCTATGACACAACACTACACATTCTACTGAGCGGCCCACGGTAGTCTTTCGTGCATCAACTATATCCTCACCCTGGAATAACAGCTCCCTTGCTTTTGAGAGGTACGCCAGTTAGTCAGGGGCATTTCCGACCACTCCCCACTGGGGGTTATCAATGGCCTAGGCTACAGGCAAGAGCGCCTGGCCATCCCACTTAATCCCTGGTATTTCACAATTCCTAGCATTAGAGAGGGCCTCCTGAAGGCTATAGAATGATACTTCTCAGAAAATGAGTCCTCAGTTTACTCCGCACAGACTCTGTTGGAGGTTTACAAACCGGCCATTAAGGAGCAGGGCCTCCCCTTAATAGTAGGGCACAGAAAGGACAAATAGCTGGTTATAGGTGCTTGAAAGGTTGATACTTGACCTGTAGACTAAACTGACAGACCAGGATCAAGTGGACGCTAGAAACACCCTGGGCCTCAAACTACAAGAATATAGAGACATGGTGTCAGAAGCCATCAGGGCCAGACATAGGGCAATATTACATTGCCTTAATGAAGTAGAGGATAAGGCAGGAGCGCTCATTGCATGGCTTGACAGGTGGGAGTGGGTGGACTGCTGGGTGCTGAAAATCCAGACTGATGAAGGTAACTGCGAAAGATGAATACAGGGAGTAGCTGAAGCTTCCGCCACATACTACACCCACCTATATTCCCCAGCTGTGACCGCTAAAGAGAAGAAATCCTGTGAACCTCTGGCCAATATATGGCTGCCTACCCTCATGAGTTAGGACAGAGTGCTCCTGGAGTGCAGTCCCACCAAGGAAGAAATCCTCCGGGTGTTACGTGATTTGAGTTCAGGCAAAGCCGTAGGCCCCAACAGCATACCTGTTGCGTATGTACAAAGACACTCAGGAACAGTGTTCCATAGTCATCATTCGCAAGGGAGGTAAGCTGTGCTCCGTATAGACCTATTTGGCTTCTTAACACCAAGATTTAAATCCTAGTTAAACTATTGGCCTCCCGGCTAATTCAAATCATCTATAAACTTGTTCATCCTGATCAATCTGGCTTTATGCTGGGACGCAGCACTGCTCTCAATTTTCGGCACCTCCATGGCGTTTTGGGCCAGAACGTCAGACTCCAGGAAAACATCTTAGTCCTCTTGTTAGATGTCCGTATGGCCTTTGACATGGTTGAATGGCCTTCTCTCTTTGGACTGCTGACCAGCATGAGCTTTGGCCTGAGATTTATGGCATAGATACGGCTCCTCTACACCAAACCTTTGGCGCAGGTAATCGTCAAAGGGGGCACTTCCAGGGTCTTTGGGTTCCAGCGTGGTACTAGACAGGATTTCCCACTCTCACCTCTGCTCTTTGCTCTCATACTAGAACGCTTGGTAGCCTAGATCAGGATCGATCCACTGGTCCTTGTTCTGCATTGGACTGAGCAATGATAGAACAAAGTTTTGCTTTACGTGGATAACATTCTGCTTTATGTAGCAGACCCTATATTTACGCTCAACAGAATAATGCACATACTCACCTTGTTTTGTCACTTCTTGTGATATACTATTGACTGGACAAAATCCATAATCTAGGTACTGCATGGACAGACGCCCATACTGCCCCGGGGGTGCGAAGCTAAGATCACTATAGACGGGTTCCAATACTTCGGAATACATGTCAACAATGACCCAGACCTGTTCTATCATAAAAATCTACAGCCTCCATTGGCACGATTAAAGAGCGATGTCGAGCACTGAAGGTCCTTACTATTATCTCTGCTCGGCAGAGCTGCACTGTTCAAAATTAAGGCCTTGCCCTGTTTCCTCAGCGCACTACCCAATGAACCTATTACGGTCCCTGTGACCTACTTCAAAGCCATAGAGAGCAAAGTCAGACCACTGATATGGGTAGGGGGGGCATGCATAGCACTCAATAAACTGACAAGAGGATGGTATGATGGAGGGATCGACCTGCCTGACTTTAAAAAATACTGCTGGGCAGCATAGCTCACTGGCATTAATCAATGTGGTCACCTCCCGGTGGATGAACCCACGTTTCGTATGAATCGACAGGTCGTGCTACCAAGGGGATACCTTAGGACCATCTACACCAGCCCAAGACATATAACTCTCCAGTGGCCCACAGTGGTCACAGTTAAACTCTGGCACATAACACTTAATGCACTTGGTTGGAGGAACATGATGACTCGGGCAACTGTCCTGTAGGACTCTGACAAATTGGGCACCCTGGGGACACAACTAGGGTTCGAAAAATGGGACCTTATTAGTCTCTCCAGAGTGGGGGACCACTGGTAGCAAGGAAAGGTCATCCCCTTCAATGACTTGCAACAAGATTACTAGCTAGCCCCCACTGAGTCCTTTTAATGCCAGCACACACGGCATGCACTCTGAGCGGCACTTCCTCAGGGGCTGGACCTCCCTGAGGTTTCGCCCCTAGAGGACCGGTTGCATGATGACATCATATTTTGCAGGACGTATTCCCTCAGGTATCGAAAACCGATCAATAACTCACACTCTTCTACACTTGCAGGCACAATGGGACCAAGATCTGAGGGGTTTGGAGGATGATGAATGACCCAAAGCCCTGGCGTCCCCAAGGGATGTGGTGATTAAGGCTGGGTTTCACTTAGCTCAGCTCAGAATTCATTCTCCATAGGTCTTACCTTGAATGAACCACCATGGTAAAAATGGGCAGGGCAGCAGATGCAGCCTGCCGTAGACAGCATGGCCTGGTGGGAACCTTCTTTCATATTATTAGATGCCCTGTGAAACAACATTTATGGGAGTCGGTGGTGGCTTGCATGAATGAACTATGCGGGAGTGAGATTGAAATCTCTGCTAAATGATGCCTGCTAAATATTTGGAAGGAAACCAACCTAAACCACATGGAGTAGACCTAGATGACCTTGGGTCTGACGACAGCCAAATACAACATTGTGTCTCTGTGGAAGGTGGCGTCTGCACCATACCTGAGAGACTGGAAGTGGGACATGGACTGGTGCATTGTGAATGAGAAAGTGATATACGAGGGCCGGGTTGTCCTGGGAAATGGTAAAAAATATGGGGCAGATGGAACGACTAGAGATGGGACCCCTGTACATCCCTCACTCCAGCTGGTGCTGCTTCAATTAGTCCTCATGACTACAACTTTGGTACCCTGGTTTGTGACTCAGGGGAATGGAAGTTGTGTTCAATGATATGCAATCTGTAATCTTGCCGTGTAGGGGTTTATTGCTTGCCATGATTCTAATAAAAAAGATCTCTACAATACATTCTTCAGTGCAGGATTCAGAAATCATCAAAGAGATTTTCTAAGTGTTTACAGCTAAATGTATTCATTAAATAATGCAAGTCAACGTTTCTGTATGGGGTTCTAGTCTTATTTTAATGTTTGATAAAAAAGGGTACATTATTTAGTTTTCACTTTTAATATTCCTATATTTTAGGGAATTTATCAGCAGCATAAAACGATTGAGAACATTTTACGCTTCCATAGCTGAGCGGCTGTGTGATGGGGACTTGGTAGTAAGGGACAGTTCCACCTGCTGGAATGGACAAGATGTTGTGGAAAGGTAAGCATTAAGATTCATTGTACATTGGGTGAGAGTATCAATCTGGTGACCTGTGTTTTTGAACATTTGGAACTAGCTTTCATAACATACAGAGCCATCTAGGAGAGCATATACTTATCTTGATTATCTTTCTACTGTAAGATGATTGTGTGTAATCAGGAGCAGCAAAGGTTTGCGACTGGATAGTTCAAGTTTCAGAAGATGAGAAACTATCACACACTCTTTGTGTTGCATCTCAAGAATTTAGGACAGTCTGTGGTTTGAGCTGCATCTGGTTCTTTCTCTCAACCTACTAAACACTTAAAGAAAACTTTTCTACAATCATTGGTCCACCTTATAACCACCTCTTTCTTTTCTGACATGCATTCTAGTTCATTATATTCTGCCTCTAAATGCTATACTAACATGGCCTTGTTCTGTGGTGGTTTTCCATGACGCGTCTGCCATACATGAAATTCTGCCAATTCTCACCATACATGATATTCTGCCAAGGGAGATCATTCCTATATGGTTGTACCCTTTGTTGAACCAAAGTATCAGCCAACTATTGTCACCTGACACCATGTCATACCTTTTGTGCGCCGTCCAACACCAAATCACATAGCACCACTCTGCTCAACTTTTCCCCATTCTACTCTGTATACATACACATCACGCTTCGCTGCCCAACACCTCATCACATCATACCCCACCTTGCTACGTCACTTAGCACTTCATAGTGCTTACAAGGAAAGGTAGTGCATTACAAAACATGTAAAAGATTGAATAAAAATGTTCTCATCATAACACACAGCTCCCCACACCTTTATACCATTCACTACCACAACACACCATACAACGACAATGACAAAGAGCTTTCAGAAAGAAGAGGTTTGGACTTATAACTCATGTCCTCACTCATTGTGCTGCTGTGGACAAGCTGGGAAGCAACACTAAATGAGTGATCGGCCATTGGAGGCCCAACCAGCTTCCAGCCCAGGAGAAAGATACAGTTGCCCAGGCCAACACAAGCTGTTGCCCATGAGAGGACTACCATGGATTCAGAAAACTTTGAGGTGATACAGCACCCAATCAACGAAGACATTGGTACAATGCATGTTGTAAATTGCAGCATATTCACATTATTGATGACTAGTTACATGAACATTCCCGCCCCCCTTTCCAGGGAGGTCTGTATAGTAATAACTCACAATAAGAAGCTACTATTAAGGGATGAAGGCACACAAACAGGATGAGAGTGTAAATTCATAATTGCACATTGAGCATAATATAACAAAGCAATAAAAGCCCATTAGACTAATGAAAATGAACATTGTCAAGATCAAGTAGCACAACTTAAACTAGAGATACGAACATGGGTGTGCATGGTCTGAGGTTTGGTGTCACAAGAGGTAACCCTCAATCGGCACCTTCCTTTTTGAGTCTTCCCATCTCCAGGCTGAAAAACACCACACATCACTCAGGTACTTTTAGAAAAAGCAGCCTGTGTGCTGCAAACCTTATTACATACCTGGCTGATTCTGTCATCTATTATGTAATTTTTCTGTGGCTCCAAATATGCACTGTCTTGCTCTGTCATATTACTTGCCAGACACAGCATTAGGAACCCCATCAACATGCATATGTTAAGCACCATGGCTAATGCTTCCATTGCCTAATGGAGTCGTACTATTTCTTTATTCCCAGGTATATGTCTTTTGTTGAGCACCCATACAGAATTCAATAAGAAATTGTAAAGTCAATAGGTCTGGCCTTCTGCTGCTAGCTGGTCCAGAAAGAAAATCCCATAATGAAGTATCATCATAGTTTACAACAATATTAAACCTGGAAGTTGCACACCCCCTTTCCTGAATAGATACTGTCACAAGGGGTATGGGAAGAGTTCTTTTAATATCAAACAACACAATGTAAACACCAACAACAGAGTTAAGCTCTGCCCTCCATTAAAAGTGTTATAAAAAGAGTCACAAGATGCTTTTTAAGAAATCAAAATATTGCACAGTAGATACTTTCTTGAAAAGGCCAACGCTTGTGTTGCATCTTTCAGAATTCCAATGTGCATGCATGTCTTTATGCTGCCAACAAAAGAATACGCATATCTGAGAACAGGTTATCATGATAACAAAGTAAAACAAATGTATGTATTATGATAAATAGGGTATAGCACTGCATCTGTATAACAGGCTAATTTATGGAAACATCAAACACATCCTGAACACAAAAGAGATAAATTAGCAAATAAACTGTACTTGTGTAAGCAAAATAAATTTATCAGAGAGCACACACTGGCTCTCAATTATAATCTACAAGTGATGTCAAATCTTCAGTCTGAAAAAGGAAAACTTCATGCCCCATCACCAAAACTGGAAATTAATGAGTACAAATGTTACCGTAGTGTCTTGTAAATATGTATAGCAGGACCCTTTTGATCCCCAATGTACTCTGTAAAAGAATGGTGTATTCTGTAGAATAATGACATAATCGCTTGGGTGTGGTAAAAAAGTTCATGATGCAATGTGCACAGTTAGTTAATGGTTGCACTCTGAAGAATAAATACGTGCACTACAGAGCGCCGTGTGTGGCATGGTCAGTTGCATGCTACCGTTCTGGGGATGATGCAACACCTGGTGACGAGTTAGGGGATCGGCAACTTGAAGTAACAAGAGTATTCTCCTTGAGTTGTGGCCAAGGTCCAGCAAACTGCTTGTGTGTGCCACATGCATCTCATTCAAAATAGTCGATGTTTAGTGTATGAAGAGTCAAAGCGCCACTCCAGCCAGTGCAAGGCTTTCGAAGAAGGCGAAGGCACTACAGATTGTTCAGTCAGCCCAGAACCTGCTGTTGTGTCCGAAAGAAGAGGTACTGCACAGCAACATAACACAGAGACAGAATACATAGAGTGTAATAGCACTAAAGGCAGTGACGACCAGGCACAGAGAAGCACAGAAGGCTGCAATAGCCAGGTGCAAAAGTGTGCCAGAAGCATCCGGGTGCCAAGACATGTTAAAGGCAGTGAAAACCAGATACAATGCAGAAAGTTGAGAATGGTGATGACAATGCACATGAGAAAAAGCAGTGACTCACCATCAAAATGACAAAGAGTACAACATCAGATCGGCTGCAACAACACTGATGCAAACACGCAGCTGGTGCTTACAGATGGTATGAATGGAGCAAGTCCTAGGTGGCAGCAGACGCCGCCAGAGAGGGTCCTACTCTCAAAGTCAGTGAGGTCCACAAATGGCTATGACACTGCTGTTATCTTAAATCTACCTCTTCCATTCGATACTGTCAAAAACAGGTTATTGGCGTCAGATGGTCTGCCTGGATAGAAAAATGTGTTGATTTAACCAACAAGCTAGAAGAAACAAATAATAAAAAGATCGTCAAATACTTAAGGAACCTTGCAGGTGACAATGGGAAAGAAAGAAGCACCCCAAGCTGATGAAATGTCTTACCATCAGATTAAGATGCCATTAGGAGCCGAATTCAATCCAATGCCGAACGTCGACTATGAAAGGTACATCTTCAACCAAACCATTGATCAAGCTGGAGAAATGATGGTTGAGTTTGCTGCCTTGAGGGCTTCAGCACTCATTGCAAGTTCAATGAATTCAATGATGAAAAATCCATCCTTCTCAGAGTCATGGATGGTTGCTTGTCCGACTTGTTCAGACAACGTTTGCTGCGCAAGACACAGACATGCAGTAGAAAGTACAGATAGACACTCTGCTGATATGTGCGCTGGGGTAGCCCAGAGGGAATCATCATTTAACATCAAAAGTAAGCAGAGACACAAGGTTGAGGGCCATAACATTATTTATCTGAGAAAAAAGAAATTGTGGTTCTGATGAGGATTCCCTTTTCCACACGAAGGTAAATGTCCTGCCACTGGGCAAACATCCAAATGTTGTGAGAAAGAAAACCATTTTGTAACGGTTTGCAAAGTGAAAGAAAAACGGACTGCTTCATGTTGAAAAGAGAAAATGGATGCCCGAAACCTACTAGGCATGCCCACAAGAACAAGCGGTGACACCAATTGAGGCAAGTGGAAAACTAAATGAGGTTGATCATTATTGAATTCATCCTCAAAGGGTTTTTCAACGTGATTGTCGAGCAACATTTAAGAAGATGGTTGTGGGATGATGGTGTCGACTGGTGAACGAGGTGAGCATGTTGATTTGGCTACATGCAGAGAAGAGTCCAAGTCCAATAGAGATCACTATGTAAAACAACCACGTTCCTTTGGACATTGCCCTAAGATCACACTAAAGTTGAATTGTAGTTCCATAACTTTCATCATTGATAGTGGTGCATCAGTAAACATCATGTCAGCAGAGAAGTACACTGAACTCTTGCTGGCACCCGACTTAAACCTTGCAAGACAAAGTTATATACGTGGGCTGCCTCCAAGCTATTGCAAAGTCAAGAATCATTTGTAGCAACCATGTGACATAAAGAAGACGAAGGTACAAGAACCAATTAATGTTCTGAAAGGTACTTTGTCATGTGCATGTGTACTCATTTTCAGTGCTGCTGAAGACATGGGTCTGATTTCCATCAACTATAGGTTAAATACAAATGCAGACATACGAAGTCTGTTCCCGTCATTGTTTCATGGATGAGGAAAGCTTAATGAGGACATTTGCCCTGTTGCTCAAAAACATTGTCGAATTGCTTTTCATTTGCAGAAAGAACTAGAAACACTGGAGTACACCCATCCGCGCCTCAAATATAATATTTGAATTCTCAACCAACCGTGTTGTGCACCGCCCACCTATCCTCTTTATATAATTGAATGCCTCACTGGTCTGACACCATGGGTTTCACCCATAGTGGTAGTGCCCCCAAGTGGACAGTGGAGGTGCGCATCTGTGCTGACAGGCACTAAGCTAACAAGGCAATTGAGAGAGAACAACATCCTGGTTCGCACATTGCAGATATGATAACACAGCTGAATGATGTCAAAGTATTTTCTCGTCTTGATCTGAACAAGGGGTATCATCAACTTGAGCTAGAGGAAAACTGCAGGTACATTACCACCTCCTCGACGCATATTGGTTTGTTCAGATATAAAAGACTATGCTTTGTGGTGTCATCAGCTGCATAACGTTTTCAGGATGTTATTCGCCACATAATACAGCCTGTCACACATGCTTTACATTATAGTGAAGATATACTTTTATTTGGGCCACTGGAAAAGAACATGACAAAGCCATTACACAAGTATGCCGCTTACTGGCTAATGCTTGTCTCACTTTGAACGCCAAAAAATGTGAGTTTCACAAAACAAAAACGGCATATTTTTTCTCTGAAAAGGGGATGACACCAGATGAGGCTAAAATGCAAGCCTTATCGGCCACCACTCCACCACAAGATGTGACCATGCTGTGATCCTTCCTTGGCATGGTCAGTTACTCTTACAGGTATATTTGAGATTTATCCACAGTCTGTATCCCATTGAGAGACTGGACAAAAATGAATGCTGTGTTCAAGTGGTCACTGAATGCAACTGAAGCTTTAAGAAAATAAAACTTGCAAGTGAGACAATATCGAAATGGCTTATTTTGAGCCAAAACTTCATACTGAGATTGTAGTAGAGTCTAACCCAGTGGGGTTGGGTGGGATCCTTTCCCAGCACAATGGACAAAACAACGCTCAAAGGCACATTAGATTTATGCGAACCAAAGTCTGTCGCAGACTGAACCTGCTTATTTCCAAGCTGATAGAGAAAGTCTAGCTGTGGTGTGGCCTTGTGAACACTTCTGTGTGTTGCTATTCAGAAAACAATTAACCCTTGTCACTGACCGCAAAGCTTTACTTACTATTTTTGGAAATCTGAAAGACCAAGATGCCCGATCACATTGTGAGTCGGGTTGCAATTGCAAGAGTATGATTACACTATTGTACATAGGCCTGGGAAAGATAAAAATCCAGCTGACTACATTTCACCAGTGCCAGTACAGTGTCACAGTACAACGTCTAAAGCGGCTGAGGCCTATCTTAACTTGGTAGTCAAGTTAAGCATACCTGCAGCTCTTTCAGTGGAGCAAATTCTTACTACTACAAATACAGATCGAGATCTGTGTGCTCTCAAACACTTTATTGCCCAGCAAACCTGGAAGAAACACACCCAACCTCTTACCGATTACTTTGAGTACCAAAAGTTCAAAATATGAGCAAGGAACTCTCTGGTTCTAGAATTGTCATTCCAGAGAGACTGCGACAAAAAGTCATTGAACTACCCCATTATGGTCATTGTGGCTTTGACACCACCAAGAGAGCTCTTCAAGACCGAGTGTGGTTTCCTTGACTTGATGAAAGAGTTGAAAGAGAAATAATGGTCTGTCATTGTGCAACTGCTAGTCTCCCAAAACAATGCAGCATCCATTAGTTATATCTGATTTACCAAAGCAGGCACGGGAGAGGATTGCAGTTGATTTTTTGGGACCCCTTAACAATGGACATCACATAATGGCAGTTATTGATGAGTACTCAAGATTTCCCCTGGTGAAAGACCTGTCGTCAACCACACATGACAAAGTCATTGGGATATTAAATTACGTTTTTGCAAAATGTGGTGTGCCCTCTATTCCTATGTCTGACAATGGCCCACCATTCAACAGCCAAGAGTTTAAAGAGTATCTCACTAGCATGAATGCCAATCATCAGAAAGGACCCTTCTCTGGGCACAGGCCAACAGCATTGTCGAACGCTTTATGGGAACCATAAAGAGAGTAGTTTAGTGCGCTGCAAAAGAAGGAAGTGATCTCAAATCGGCTCTATGTTCAGCCCTTCATGTCTTCAGATCAACTCCCCATTCCAGTAAAGGTGAAAGCCCTGCCTCCTTGATGTTCGGGAGAGCCATGGGAACCAATTTGCTACAATGGACCACTCACAGGTCGACAGATGTGGACGAGATCCGTACGACGGATTCTTTGCACAAGTCCAGAATATAGACCTATGCTGATAAACACTGATGGGCTCAGGACACGGTATTCAAGGAAAGAGACCGGGTCCTGGTCAACCAAAAACGGAAACACAAGTCTTTTTTTTTTTTTTTTTTTTATTGTTTTTATTGCAGAGTTATTGACAAAACACCGGGGTAAATCAACCATCATCACCACCTCAATACAAGGTACCATACATTCTCAGGGTTGTACACAGCTCATCAGCCCACATCCCGGAGGCTGGGCGGCGCAACATCAAATTCCAACAAAAGGTCTCCTAGTGTGTTACAGAGGGGTTTCCGGCCAACAATACAATGAAGCATCTGCTTTTTTGTTCCCCCTCATCAACTCCCCCCCTCCCCCAGACACCCCCTGGAGGAGTCGTTCCTGCCATGTGGGCAACACATGGACCCACTGGATCTGTGGAACAGGTCCCCGCTAGTGCACTCCTATGTCGACTCTCCATGTTCCTTTCCTGTCGTTAGCTGTATTCCTATCCCTACCAGGGTGGTCAAAGAACTCCCCTACTCCCCCCACTGCCTAACTGCTGCTGATGTGGGTTGTGACTGTGTGTTTCGGACAGAATGGCGCGCCATCAATAGAAAGTATGTCTTCACGCCTCTGTTTTCATGGAACCCCAGTCTCCGAAAGTCTCTCCTCCTCATCCCCCGTCAAATAATCACACAATGCCTGCACAATCATCTCCCAAGCCCTAGCCATCTCCAGGCTCCTCTCGTTACCCGTTCTGGTCGACCATTTCAACAACTCATTCGTCCACCTCCTTACAGAAGGGCCCTCCTTGGTCTTCCAGCGCCATGTAATCTCCCTCTAGGCCAGCATGAGCCCCAGATCTATGAACTTGCTTGTGATTTTCGTTTTCGCTGTGTGAGGAAACCAAAGTAATAGGCACGCCGCCATGTCAAACTCCACTTCCCTATCCGTGACCTCGTTCAGAAGTGCACCCACCTCAGGCCAGTATGTACCCAGCCTTGGGCAGTCCCACAACATATGATCCAGTTGAGCCTCCGGTGCCGAGCACTTCGGGCATGCCTCATCTTGCACCTGAAAGTGCCGGCGGAGCTTCCCTGGGGTCAGATAAGCTCTATGCAAGAGGAAAAAATGCACCTGCTGGAACCTGGCATTCCTACTACCCTTCCACGTCCGTGCCAAAATGTGGCCCCAATCCGCATCCGGAATAGGCTTGCCCACACTCTCCTCCCATGCAGCTTTCAGCGCCGTGAGCGGCTCTAGCCCTGCGTTCAACATCCGTGATTGGAGACAGGTTACCGCCTTGATCGTACCTGCAGCCATCACCACGTACTGACATGCCATGTTCGGCTCCGTCAGTCCTACCTTCCAGTGTTTTTGCATTGCTGCAGAGATCGCCGCATGCAGGAGATAACCCCCATCCGGGAGGCCGAATCGCTCTTGCAGCACCCCAAATGGGGCTAATAAGCCCTCCACATACAGATCACCTATTACTTGTAGGCCCAGCTCCTCCCATTCCAACAGCGGATACCAGTCTCCTCCGTGCGGCAGCGCCGTCAGCATCCCAAGAGGGATCTCCGGGGCATAAGGTCGCGCAGCGCGTGTTCGCTTCAGGCTCCTGTTCCAGCACAACCGGAGGGTTTTTTCCTCTAGGGTGAGCTCGCTTAATGCCAGTCTCTGTTGCATAACGATATAGGAGAGGACGTGCCTCTGGATACCCGTCCCACGAATCTGGTCAGGGCCCCTAAATTCCCTTGCGACATTCTGTGTCAGAACCTGGAGCTGGGCCGCTAAATAATACAGTTCGAAGTCCGGCACCGCCATCCCTCCCTCGAGTTTGGGTCTAGTTATATTGTGCAACGCCACCCTGCGTCTGCCAGGCCCCCAGAGGAACTCAATAACCATCGACCTCAAGTCTCTAAAGACCCGTTGTGGGATCCAGATAGGCAAAGTTCTGAAGTAATACAGCAGTCGAGGGAGAGCTACCATTTTTAACAATGCCACTCTACCCTGCACCGATAAAGGGAGGGAGGCCCAGAAGGACATGCAGCCACGCAATCCCCTGATACAGCGACCTATATTGCCCTCTAGGAGGCTCGCCGCGTCATGATAGATCCTGACTCCTAGGTACGTAAAGCATCTGTTTTCCCAGACCACGTCTACTGTAAGTGGAGGACACTGGATATCCGTTCGCAGCGGGAAAACACACGTCTTAGTCCAGTTCACCTTAAGTCCTGACAATCCGCCGAAGGAGGAGAGCATCCCCATGGCCCCACTTAAAGCCACCTCCGTGTCCTCCAGATACAGCAACAGGTCGTCTGCATACAACGAGATGTAGTGAGTACTCCCCTTATATCGAATTCCGTTAAAGGAAGCCCCCGTCCTAGCTTGTGCTGCCAGTGGTTCCATCGCGAGAGCGAACAGAAGGGGAGAGAGCGAGCACCCCTGCCTAGTCCCCCTACGTACCGGATAAGCGGGTGATATGAGTGACCCCAATCGCACCCTAGCGGTGGCAGAGGAATAGAGAACTTTCGTCCAACTTCCAAAGCCTCCACCTATTCCGAACTTCTCCAACACCCCATCTAGGTAGCACCATTCAAGGCTGTCAAAAGCCTTCTCAATATCCACCGATAATACAGCCGACGTATGGCCCGAGCTTAAGGCGTCCTGCAGTATGCGGATCAGCCGGCGGGTGTTAATGGCCGTGTTTCTGGTAGGAATGAATCCTGCTTGGTCTTCGTGTACCAGCGTGGTCATGTGAGGTAGCAGTCTAGTGGCCAAAATACGGCTCAAGATCTTGTAGTCCACCGTCAGCATAAAGAGGGGTCTGTATGACGTCACCTCCAATGTATCCCTACCGGGTTTCAACAGCGGCACCACCAGAGCCTCCCTCATGGAGTTGGGGAGGTGCCCCAGGGTTACCGCTTCAGAGTACACTGTCAGTAGCCTGGGCGGCAATATATCAACGTACTTCGCATAGAACTCAATTGGCAGGCCATCTACCCCGGTGTCTTGTTTCTGGCCATCTGCTTAATAGCTCCTCGGATCTCCATTAAGGTGATTGGACCGCCCAAGGCCTTCACCGTTTCCTCATCTAACACCGGGAGCCGCACCGTGCGTAAATAGTTGCCTATTTCGGAGGGTTCCGCTTCCAATTGAGTATCATAGAGGCTCGTATAATACGACTGAAAGCGCTGCAATATTGCTGTTGGAGAGTGGACCACCTCCCCTGTGTCGGTTCTGATACACATAATCGGGCCACTCCTTGGTTCCGGGTTAGCAAGTTTTGTAAGCAGTGTGCCCACCTTATCCCTTTCCGCATGCACCTTAGTGAGGTATAGCTTATAGTCATAGCATCGCAATCTCTCCGTTTCTCTCGCCACCACCTCTTTTGCTTCCAGCAGTCGATCCTTCAGGTCCGGCCTTTCAGGCCTGCACCGTTCAATCTCTCTCAGCACACACTCCGCCTTCTCCAGATCCGCCAAGACAGTTGTCCTTACATTCAAGAAGCTGCCCATACAGACACCCCTCACCACCACTTTCATCGCGTCCCATTCTACCGATCTCGTGGCGGCCGATCCCTCGTTCTCATTGAAATAAAGCGCTATACCCTGGTTGACCCTGTCACCAAACGCCAAGTCCTCTAGAGTGTCAGGCCGTAGCCTCCATGTCGGGACCGCAGACCTCGTCCCCTGCCATCTTACCGCCATCAGCAAGGGATTGTGGTCCGAGATGGTCCTAGCAAGGTATTCTGTGTGCGTCACCATGGCTGCCAGGGGGCCGCTACACAGGATGGAATCTATTCTGACATGTAGAGCGTGCATTGCCGAGTAGAAGGAGTAGTCCCTAACATTAGGATGTTGTGTCCTCCATACATCCAGCAGGCCCCACCGCTCCTGCCAATCCTTCCTACGCGCTGCCAGTTTAAGCACCGGGGAGTCGGCCAATGGCGGGTGTGATCTATCCCACGCTACATCGGTGATTGCATTAAAGTTCCCTCCCAGTATAATGGGACCCGCCAAGAAGTGGGCCAGCGAGCCCGTGAGAATATCAAAATATCGGGCCTGATCAACATTGGGGGCATAAACACTACATAAGACCACCTCACGGCCATAAAGCCTCCCCTCCACCACCACAAATCGACCCCCAGGGTCCACCAATTGACTCGTGACCTGGAATGGGATCCCCGCCCTGACCCATATCAGTACCCCCCTTGCAAACGCTGAATAAGAGGTGCCAAACACATGGCCACGCCATCTCTTCTGCAATGCATCACACTCTAGTTTGGTTAAATGAGTTTCCTGCAACAGAGCAATTTGAACGCCCCTCCTCACCAGATAGGCGTGCACCTTGTATCTCTTTGACATAGTCCTGAGTCCACGAACATTCCATGTGAGGCACTTCAAATCAGGTAACGACCCCATCGCCGCCATCCCCCCCATCTCAACAGTGTTAATCTACCCCCCACATCATTGCAGCTATACCCCCCCCCAAAAACACCCCAACAAACTTCCCCAACCCCACTCCCCAGGACAGGACCTAATAGCACTGCTTTAGCCCCCATCCAAACCTGTAACATCACACGCATTCCACTATCCTGTGGCCGTCACCACAGGAAGCCGTAAGGGCAGTAGGGGGTGCTTCAGTACCGACCCGGGGCAGGTCAAACCCCCACCCCAAGCCCACGATCCCATATGAAAGTTACAACAGAGTACCTGCCAAACGCCAAGCATCAGGAATAGTGTGCTCCAATGGAGAGCCAGCAGCATGCCCCAAAACTATTCATTAAACAGTCCATCCGCTGTCTGTGGTGTGACCGTTGGTCCTGCCGAGCTATCAGCTTCAGAGAGTTCTCCTCCTGATTTTCTCCCTCCATCCTCCGAGTCTGAGTCCTCTACCAATTCCTCCTGCTGCGACCCCGTGATGATCGCCGTTGCAGCCAGCGCTCCCTTCCTGTCCGCCGCCATCAGATCTGCTCTCATTGCCCTTTTGAGTTTGTCGCGTTTGCGGATCCGCTGAGACTTTCGGATCTGAACTGGCCTCTGTTTCTCCTTCCCTCCTTTGTGCTGGCGGTCAGTTCCTGCTCTGTATAATTCTAGCCATGACCAAGTCTCATCAGGGGTTTGGAAAAATTGGGTTGCGCCGTCTAGGATCACTCTCAGTCTAGCCGGAAAGAGTAGCGAGTATTGTATTCCCTCCTCTCTCAGTTCCTTCTTCACTGCTAGGAACGTTGCCCTGCTCCTCTGAACTTCCTGCGTATAGTCCGGGAAGATCGTGACCGAGCTATTGTCGACCTGGAAGGGTCCCGTGGACCTCGCCCTTTGTATCAATAAGTCACGGTCTTTAAAATGTAGGAGCCTGGCCACCATTGGTCTGGGAGGACGACCCTGCATGGGTGGGCGGGCCGGAACCCTATGCGCCCTCTCTATCGAAAAGAATGGAGATAAGCCTTCCGGAGCAACGATGGATCTGAACCAGTTCTCCATATACGCCACTGCATCGTCCCCCTCGATATTTTCCGGCAGGCCCACTACCCTTACGTTGTTCCTGCGGTTGCGGCTTTCGGAATCCTCCGCACGTTTCTCCAGCGTCGCCAGTCGGGCTAGTACATCGGACAGTTTATGTTCTGCAGTGACTACCGCCGGTTTTAGCTCCTGGAGAAGCAGTTCGTTTTCCTTTACCCTATCGGAAAGTTTGGCGTGATCCGCCCTCAGGAGGCCCAGTCCCGCAGCCACCTGCGCTATATCCTGGTGCAATGTCTCCTTGGTCGCTGTAATCGCCTCCAGTATATTGTCGAGGCGTGCATTCAGTCTGTGTTCCTGTGCCGATGCATCCGGGTATTCCTGGAGCGCGCCCTCCATGCCCAGCATAATCGGTTGGCCCTGACTCAGCCCTGCTGCCGCTGCGCCACCGACATCAGCCATCTTGGACACCACGCGGGTCGTCTCAACAGATCCTAAGGGCGGGCTGTCCAGTCGTAGCACCTAATCACCCGGCAGGGATACCCCCCTGCCCCAGCACTGCGTGTTCACCTGGCAGTAGCCCTCCACTTCAGGTTGCAGATCGTCCGGTGTGAGGGATATCACTCGAGTGATCAAGATGGCCGACCTCTGATTGCAACTTCCGGGAGCGGTTCACCTCTCTCTAGTCGCTGGGGTCCTGGGTCGGTCAATCTTGGGCTCAGTCCCCCTATTTCCTTGTGCCAACAGCTGGGTCCCCACCACTCCGTCCCCGGTCCCTTGCGAGATTGAGGCACTCGGGGGGGAAAAGGAGTCCGTGGTCTCTCGGCAGCTGCGCAGATCCCAGCCCAGAACGGACCCTCAATCTGTGCAGGGGCCCTCAGCCGCCCGGCGCGATGGTCGCCGGTGTCACCCGGCCCAGTCCGCTCCGTTTACAATTGGCAGCGCTATTACAGGCCAGCTCTGCGTTAACGGCAGCAGTCGAGCTCTGGTCACCCCGGGGGCCTGTGGTGCGCTCCTCGTTGCCGCAGCAAGTCTCTCCTGGGTGCTGAGCGTCTCTCAGGGCCCCCGCCGACCAACCAGTCAGCCTCAGCTCCGGGGACCTGCTCCTCAAGTCTGCAGCGCTGCACCCCCAGGGGCCTCCGCCTCTTCCTTGCCTTCCGGCGTTCCAGCGCCGCTTCCGTCGTCTCCGCACAGAGCCGCCCCACTCACAGAGGGCAGCGGAGAATAGCAGTGGGGGGATGGGACCTTCGATCGGGGTCTGTAGCGCAGCCGAGCGCTCACCGTCTTGTAGCCGCCGACGACCACCTCCGTGAAGTCGGACCTCCGCACCGCAGTTCCCGCCAGGCAGCAGCTCCCTCTTCACCACAGCAGGAGAGCGCTGCGATCCGCTGATCCATCTCCGCCGATCGGAGCCGCCGCCATCTTAGGTCCTTGAGCACGGTCCCGCAAGAGCGCTGCGTCAGGTCCCAGCACAGCTGTGGGACATCCGCCGTCTCCCCAGATCGTACCCAGGTGAGTCCGACGTGGTGGGCAGAGTTTCCCGATGTCTTGCCGGCTCAGAGGCGAGGGATTTCAGGAGAAGTACGGGATCTGGGACGGAGCTCCAGGCTCACGCCGCCATCCCAGTCGGCGCACAAACCACGCCCCCAACGGAAACGCAAGTCTTATGCTCTGTTTTATGCTGAATCCCTGAGGGTTGTGATGAGCAAAGGACATATGGCGAACGCTCAATGTCCCTGACAGTCCATCACAAGAGATTCATCGCACTTCAAGCACCTACCTCGATGTTCGTTGGCTCCAGATGTCAGAAGTAAGACCTGACCACCTGAAAGTCAGAAAAGGTTACCTCTTACGCCTACATCTGCATCCCTGGTGCCTGAGGCAGGCCTCGCTACTCCGATTTGTCAACCTCACACAACTAGGTTTAAGCACCTCGATGACTCATTGAAGAACTATGATGTATATGTGTAATATTTGTGATTTCTATTTAAAAGAGGGGAGATGTAGAAATGTATAACAGGACCCTTCTGATCCCTGATGGACTCTGTAGAAGAATGATGTAATCATTTGAGTGTGTCTGTGTGCGGTTAATAAAGTTCAGGATGCAATGTGCACAGTTTAACGGTTGACTGAAAAATAAAGGCGTGCACCATGAAGCTCTGTGTGTGGCATGTTCATTTACATGCTACCTGGCTGGGGAGAACGCCACAGTGACCATCCACGAAAGCCCTTGGCATTGATAGATGCCCTACAAAGCAATAGCAAGACTTGAAAAACACAAGAATGCCAGTCAGGGGTGTAACACAGGCCCCCGCAGCCTCGCGGTGCGGGGGGGCCCCTAGCTCCAAGGGGCCCCCTAGCTCCAAGGGGCCCCCTCGGCACTGAACTCTGGCCCGGAGAGCTCCTGATTGAGCCCGGAGGGGACCCCCTAAGTACCGTGCAGGGAGGCCCCCTCACTTTTCGTTACGCCAGTGATGCCAGTGGTTGAAAGGGGCTGACACAAAGGTCCCTGTATACTTTTTCCTTTTAAACTTTTTTGAACAAATGATGATATGAGGACTTCAAAAGCTAAAGCCGTCTGTACATAAATTCGCTTGCTTCCTAAGACATGTGGGGGCTTATTTACAAGGCCCTTGCGCCACTTTTGCGTCATTTTTAACATGGTGAAAATGACGCAAAAGTGGCGCAAGGGGCTTATAAATAAGCCCCTTATTATGTTTCCTATCAAGTGATGGTCAATTTTTTTCCCTCTAGTAACTCTATCATCATTGTTAAAAACGCCTGATGAAGTCCTCTTATATGTGGCACTGCCCAGTCTGCCCTTGTGCTATTCTAATCTTTTACCTGAACTCGTTGAAGTTAAATTGGCGTCCCTCAGTCAGTTAGAGGATGGTAACCATGGCCTCTGGTTTCTCCGGAAAGCTGAGGTGAAACCAGTTGCCTGTAAGGTAGGGTTCAGGTTAGCTATGCGAGTAGCATGTCATGGTGACTATTTCCTCAATATTTCACATTAAAGTGGCTGGTTGCTTCCCTTCCTTTACACATCATAGCTTAGCAACTGTGCATCCACAAACACTATTGTTAATGAACGATTTCACATTATTGCCCTGCGCTGCTATAAATGGGCGCTTTATTCTTACATCTGGTATTGTACTCTATAAATCAACACTATATTCAATACATTTTACAGAGAGAGAGACATTATTTTTATTATTCTTGTTATTGCATCTCCCCTGGGTTTGTCGGCCTTCCCAATTCACATATCCTCAACCAACAAATAAAAGTTATGTTTTTGCTGTCAGATTTATATGTGGCTTTCCATCTCCTGCCTCCTCATCTCCCTTGCGGTATTGTGGTTCTTGTTTAAAAAACACAAAAACATTGCTTTATTTTTCCAATTCGGCGCTTCCATCACACACGGGGCGCCAGCAGGGCCTTTTAAAATATTTCACATATTTTCTTTTTATTTACTCATGTACGTGTTTGTTAGGGAGCTGTGTAGACCACCCACATGCCACCTTTTTTTTAGGGGGGGCACCTTCGCATAACCATTAATAAATGTTTGATTAGTAAATATAAAAAAAATATATATATATAGACTATAAAAGCATAGGTTCAATAGTTACCCTTCTTATAAAGCCGGCTCAAAGTGTTTTTCTTTTCTTCTTTTTTCACTCTGTGTCCTTTCCTTCTGCTCCTTTCCACCTTCCTTTTTTTCGTTCGCCTTTCTGCATGCACCTTTGAGTACTCTCTTCACTGACTATTCCATCTCGAGCACAAATACATGTACTGTATGACGTGCTGTCACAAATTTACCTTGAATGAAAGAATACTTTGTATAAAGTTAATACCGGCCTTGCCTAATAGCACTCTGTATAGTTTTAACAGTATTTTGCAGCAGTGTCGCTCAATTTTGCACTTAAGAAACTGCATTTTTGCACAACAATAATTGTTCATCTAGTACAGACAAACCTAACGCCGATCCTACCCCATTGCGTATGGTGGAAAAATGATTGTAGAATTATAATTGCATTTGGTATTACTGTCGCTTTATTTTGCACTAAAGAAATTGTACCTTGCACAATTGTTTGCCCAATGTCTACCTTGCTCAATCGTGTACGGTATAAAAATAACTGTATTTTTAATACTACTCTATTTCTCACACAAGGGAATTGCATTTAGCACGATGACAATGCTTACCTTGTTTGGAAATATGATTGCTACAATATCTTTGCGAAAATGCGTCTAATAGAGCTTTTTAGTGTGAACAGGAAAGGAAGTAAGAGAGATTCTAGGATTTTAAATATCGATCAGATAATGGATAAAGATTTGTACTTTTACCTTTTTTATTTACAAAAAGAAAATCCTTTTTCAGGATTTTCTTTTTTATAAATACAAACGCAGAATACTCTTTGCTACAAGGCTGCGTCCTGCTGACGCAGCCCTGTTGGAAAGAGTAAAATGCATTGACACAAACCTGCGGTTCTTGCCAATGCTTTTTATAATTGACTACCTGCTTTCCGGTCATTTATAAACTAGGTGGGCGGTACCGCCATCCTTGGGATAAGGCAATTTACTCTGTCCCTAAGGTGAAACGGCAGGCCGTCCGCCTATATATAAATAAGGGCCTTCATTCTTAATAAATTCACTGTTCCTTGCAATTGTAAGACACAATCAGTGTAATGAATTTGTGTTCATTCTTGCCCTTCATCAAGAAAAATGTTTGTATTTTATATGAGAAATCTAGGCAAAAATGCATTATTTGAGTGTCTGTATGGTAGTACTTCTAGGTACTATATTGGATATTCATTGTATTGTAAACAGTGTCTGACGTAACATAGCATTTACATGTTTTAATCTTATCTCTCAGAAGTTTAATCACAATTAATTAACTGTATTTCCAAGTAAAGTTCATATTTGAGAATATGGTTATTCCTGTGCCTTATAGGTTGAACCCCCAATGTAGTCCTTTTAGACGCAGTGGTTCTGCTGCTATATTAGCAACTATTTCAGAGTTCTTGTATTATTCTGTCAGGCCACTTGGTTACACCAAAGAGTATTAATATTTTTCGAGCAAAATTCACTATTATTTTTCAAAGCAAATAATATATACTTAGTGCCCCGAGTTACAGGGCTGTAGAAAACTTCAGCTAGTCAACCAAAGTAATCCTGCAAACATTTTGGAAAATGTGTTGCTTGTATTGATGGACTCTGCTAATGTTATGCATGCTTTTTGAACATGTATCCTGTGTTTCTGTTGCCATTTTCTTACCTACGGCTGGATGGAAGAGTGATTATGAATGCAGTGTTTGGATGTAGTGGTCATCTTCAAAAATGGCCGCTCTAACCTGCATGGTTTCCTTGTGTTCCTTCGTATTCCTGACTGGGAATCCACTTATTCCAGTTTGGGCATAATGACTTGATGATGTCACACATATTTGTAATATTGTGCGTATAGTCGGTTGTCCATATTGGTTGTAGTGTGCCTATTCTGTTGGTATTTGTATTACTTGAAGACATAGGGCCCGATTCACAGAACTAACTTAAGACAAAATCCTAAACTTACTACCATTTTGGTATTCACAGAAGGCACTTACTCATTTTGGTATTCACAGAAGGCACTTACTCATTGCGGTATTCACAGAAGTTAGCAGTCCTAACTTTAGGACTCCTAAATGCCTTCTGTGAATACGGAAAGTCTTAAAGTTAGGATTTTTTTCAGTTTAGGAGTAGTAAAGTTAGGACTTCTTACTTTACTGCTCCTAAACTGAGAAAAGTCCTAACTTTTACTACTTTCGGTATTCACAGAAGGTATTTAGGAGTCCTAAAGTTAGGAGTCCTAACTTTACTACTCCTAAACTGAGAAAGTCTAACTTTAAGACTTTTGGTATTCACAGAAGGCATTTAGGAGTCCTAAAGTCAGGACTCCTTATCTTAAGTTAGTTCTGTGAATCGGGCCCATGATGAGCATCTTGCGTCAGTTCATTTTGCGCATGTGAAATGATTTTTGTCGTTCCCATTAATCGCCATAATCTGTTTTGGGTCTTAATATGAGGTGCCTCTTCCTGTGCAGTGGTATTTTTCCTTATGTTCTAGTTCAAATTCAGGAAATGTTCTTGATTCTCAATAATGGACACATGAAGACTGTCACGTATGTTTACTGTAGTCAAGCCTAAATATTGATAGTAGGTGATGAGGAATTTCTACAACACAATAGAGATTGCTTGTTTTCTTTTTCCTTGTTCATTTCAGTTTTTCAACCACATGACCATTATGGTTCTCCATAGGATCACTATATAGATGGAAAATATATTGTCTTGAATGAATTTACACATTTAAAGTTTTACAGGCTGAACTCAATTTGACAGATCAGTAAAGAAATGTACTTCACTGCCCTAGAGGAGTCTAACCAGCTATATTTAGAGATCTGTGCCAGGCAAGTGTAGATCTCTGTGCCTTCATCCAAGTCATGCCAACTTTGCTGAAAGCATTGAAGATCTGCTGTGCAGAAGCCATGTACAATGCACCACCCAGAGTGCAAAATTGTTGGTTCCAAAGCAGGAGTTTGTTATTGAAAAATAATGCCCTGGTGCACTGTTTTCTTTCCCCCTGTAATAAGAAGTCAGTACTCCTATCATCCGTTTGAGATAGCCAGCCTTCCCTGGTATCCTGAACAGTTCGACATTCTGACCCCAAAACCTAACTGATGTCTTCACGTTGACCGGTCAAAGGTTTCCACCAGTGGAGCCAGCACAGGGTTTACTGTTGAAAATATTAAATTTCTCCAATTTCTCCAAATTTTACCTAGAGTGGGGGGACTGCACGTTTAGTGGACAGGGGTCTAGGCCATCATTTGTGCAGAGTACCCTGTCCACCAGACTCTAAATAGGGGTTTTCGACCTCCAAACCAGCATCTGTCCAGGCACCTGAACCAGTTCACTAATTCTGAAGTGTGTGAGCAGCCTTCCTTTTCTGTACTTAGAGGGGGAGTCAGTAGATTATGGGCCTGGTTTACACTTTTCCGGACAGGTTACCTCATCTCAGACAGCAGAGATATCTCGTCCAACGTATTACAAATGCATTGTATCCTATGACACTTGTAATAAAGCAGACAGGATATTTGCTATCTTTGTGATGGAGAAAACCATCTGTCAAACTCTAAATCATGCCCAATGTTCCTTGTTCCATGCATCATACTCTGTTAATTCCACTGCAGCACAAAAATAACCTGGATGCACTACTTATTTTCTATAAATATGATCTGCTGAATATTAGAAAAGCTTCAAAACTCCTTTTCTGTACTCTAGGCTTGAGAGTGGACATAGTATGGCTCGTAGATCAAAACAGAGCCTAAACGCTGGTATCTCTTAAACCTTTACAAGCAGAGTAAACCAGAACAGTGAATAAACTTCTATAAACACATTTTTGAAGATACCCTCCAGCATACTTTGCTTCCGCTGCCCTACTCAGAAAGGAGTTCACTTCACCATACTGTTAATTAAAAGATCTCCTGCAAAGAGCCCCTTTGTTGGTGCCTGTCGGGCCCTGCAGTGCCGACCCGATGAGGAGTTAGCCCAATGATGAAGCATGACACCCATTCGGGTGTGTGAGGGTCCGTGCTCCTATTGTACCATATTCCTTTCTCTGGAACCATCTGTCTTAGCTTTCTTTCACGAGGAACTGCACACCTGGTTTATATTTTGACTACCAGAAAGGAACCATGAGGAAAACAGACATTGTGAAAGCAAGTAGGTCTAGCATCAGCTGCAGTTTTTTGCAGTTGTTAATCCTTGTTTTATTTTGTCATTTTGTGTAAAACATTATTTTTGGAGGAGTTGTCAGGCTATCACCAATAAATAAATTGGCTAAAAGTTGGCTTTTATTGTAAAAAGCACATTGCCATAGTAGTCCCTGGCACTGGAGGGAACTACTTTGTGTGTGGATGAAATTCATCCGAAAGAACAGAATGCTGTCACTCATAGTGAGGTTAGCCAATGGTCTAAGTGTGCTTACCTATCCCCATGCTGTTGTGGGTGGCATTTAAATGTGAATTACAGAGCAGTAGATCAAGAAATATAAAGGACTGGTTGAAAGCATTCTAAAGTAAGTATATTATTTATGTAATTTTACTAAAATCTAATTGTAAGTGAGATTTGTCAGTGTGCATGGAACCAAGGTATGACATCCACCTCCTTCTATTGTAGTCTATTTGATTCCATGACACATCATAATGGGAACAACTACCCCTTTTCCCCTTAACCTCCCAGATTCCAAATGTGTAAATAGAGGCTTAGGATGCCTGAAGCTTAAGAAAACATATACCTTTCAACTAGTTCTCAAATAAAAATGAGGACAGATGTTTACCAGAGTGATCCCATTAAAATGAATGGAGGTTAAAAAAAGTATTTTGGGGGGGTATTTGCAGGTTCGCAAAGAGGGTGACCATATGGAAGTCTGTGGGGGCATCTTCCCTTTTAGGAGGGTGTAATATTGAAAAGACAGTGACACCCAGCAAATGAGGGTGAGTTAAAATATATGCAAACATTAGCCTGGAACTGAAAGCCTGACCACATGGATGTGTGCAGGCACATCCATGCCAACTACAGAGGACACGTGGGTGCTGTGTAGAGGGAACAAGACCTCACACTTTCCCACAAGACACATACAATTAAAAGGATGCACAAAACATACCCTGGGAAATAAACTGGAAGATGAGAAGTATTTATGCATACCGCTGTACCCTTCTCTACACAGCAGCATGAGCTGGACCATTAGAATTGCAAAAAAAAAAGATTCTTGTCTATCAATACTCACGGAAGCTGGACAGAGCGACAGCACTAAAACATTCGTCAGCACACTCCGCCTGTCTCATGAGATTGCTGTCCTCTCATTACCAAGCTTTTCGGAATACAGGATACAGATAGGTCTTTTAATAGTGGAGGAGTCTAATAGCACAGTCTGCACAACACACCTCTTGAGAGAAACATGTGGAAGGACAAGACACAGCAGCCAAATTGTCATGACTGAAATTATCAAGACATTAATTTCAGGTCTTGTTTAAATAGGGTCACCTGGATATACACAACTCCTCTGGAATTATGTACAAAGTATTGTATTATATTGCCGCATTTATATAGTGCTTACTACTCCTATGTCGGGCTCGGGGAACAGCCATAACAACGCGGGCATTACCCCGCACTGCTATTACAACGCTGCCTTTACAACGCAAGTCGTTACAACGACTTGCGCTGGAGGGCGCTGTTGGATAGGGAATAGTTTAATTTTCTATTCCAACACCTTCCCTACTGTAACGTGGGCTGGAGTTGGAATAGAAAATTTAACTATTCCACTATCCAGCGCTTACAGCGCAAGTCGTTGTAACGACTTGCGTTGTAAAAACAGCGTTGTAATGGCACGCGGTGTAAAACCCGGGTTGTAATGCCATACAACTGTCGGGCTCTGAAGCACATGCCTACATGAGTAGCTTGCTAACCATGTAGGGTGTAAGGTTGGTATGATGTGTTTTTGTTTTGATCCTATGTGGGAAGTGTTTCAATGCCATATGTGGTGACCACTAGGGTGTGGTTAGCCCATATGTGGTTACCACTGAGGTGCGGTTATCGTGTTATGGGGCACAGCGCATAGCACAGAGTTGGATGAAGACTTGTTAGAGACAGAAGTGCTGTTTGATGGTTTTCAGTATGCTGTCAGCTTTAAACAGCTCTGCAGGTCCCTTCATTGTATTTCATATGATGTAGTCTGCTTTACTGGTTACTGCACTGGGTTGCCCAATCTGAGATTTTGTATATAGTTGTGGTCCTGAGCTGGCATGGTTGGAGGGAGAGAGAAATGGAGAGATCTGTAGGGATGAGCATTTATATTATCATCTGAGTGTCTGTGTGAGATGTAAAGAAGTGATCAGGTTGTATAGATATTTTAGACCTACAATGAATGTACTATTTTAAAGTCCTCCAAATTGTATAATAATGGGTGATAAATCTTTTCAGTTATCCCATGCCTGTTCATTTGGTGATGTTTGGGTTTTGACTATACAGCGTTGGTGATTGACAAACCTCATACCGAATATGTAGTATGTGAATTTAATTGGAATAAGGTACAATTTGTTGCTGACCACTGCATATTATGGCTTTGGTATTATTGTGTTATGTTATGTTATGTTATAGGTGTTTGTATAGCGCACGGCTGCCCCAGCCAAGGGGCGTCCCGGCGCTAGCTGCCATTGTCCAAAGGAGACTGCTAAAGATGTAATCTGAAGTGAACACAACATAACTAACTAAAAAAGTGAGTTTTAATGGCTTTTCTGAAGGATAAAAGATCCTTCATCTCACGAATCTGGGCTGGGAGTCCGTTCCAGAGCTTGGCGGCTAGGTATCTAAATGAGCGACCGCCCATTCGGCTTAGTTTAATGCGGGGGATGGTAGCCAGGTTCTGTCCCTCCGACCGTAGAGTGCGTCGGGGAACGTAGGATGAGAGGAGTGGACATAGCATGGGGGGGAGGCGAGTTTCAGAATTTTAAAAGCAAGGCATAAGTTTTTAAAATGGATCCTCTTTTCAACTGGGAGCCAATGTAAGCTCTTGAGAGTAGAGGATACAAATTTGTGCCGGGGTAGACCCGTCAGGGCTCTTGCGGCAGCGTTTTGAACTCGCTGTAGTCTGGCTTTCTCGGCCACGTTAGCTCCCAACAACAAGGAGCTAGCGTAGTCAAGCCGCGAGAGAATTGCTGATTGTACCACCACTTGGCGGGTCTGGTGGTCAAAATATTTTAAAATAGGACGAAGGTTTCGCAAAATTCCAAAACATGTGGCAGCCACTTTTTTAGTGTGGTGGGTAAAGTTCAAGGCAGAGTCCACCCATACTCCTAGGTTTTTTACCACATTTTTGGGTACAGGTGGCTGATCCATAGTTTCAGGCCACCAGTTATTTCCCCAGGCCGTTGTGTCTTTACCTAGCAGCAGGACCTCCGTCTTGCCGGCATTAAGTTGGAGGTAGTTTGATGACATCCAGCTGGTGATATCTGCGAGAGTTTGTTTGAAATTCTGTGCACTCAGGCCACTCTCGTCTTTTAGTGCTACCACCAGCTGGGTGTCGTCGGCGTAGGACACCAGTGAAAGCCCGCGCTTCCTGGCTACCTCTGCCAACGGAAGGACATAAACATTGAACAGGGTGGGGCTGAGAGCAGACCCCTGGGGTACTCCCTGTTCAACGGGACATTCCTTGGAGAGATAAGGTGGAATGGAGACCCTGAAGGATCTATCTGACAGGAAAGCCTTGAACCAGCTAAGAGCCTGGCCGAGGACTCCTACTTCCTCAAGTCTGGACAACAGCACCTTGTGGGAAACCGTGTCAAAGGCAGCACTGAGGTCTAAAAGAATCAGTGCTGCCGTTCCTCCTGAGTCTAGTATGGTCCGGAGATGTTCAATGACACTCAGGAGGGCAGTTTCGGTGCTGTGCCCGGCCCGGAAGCCATGTTGAGACCTGTCTAGAATGGAATTAGACACCAGAAAGTTGGTCAAGATGGAATTAACATGAGCTTCCGCCACTTTGGCTGGCCAAGGAAGCAGAGAAATTGGCCTGAAATTCTCAGGTAGGTTAGGGTCAAGTGAAGGTTTTTTTATGATAGGAGAGACCCCTGCTTGCTTCCAGGTGGCGGGAATATTGGCAGTGAGAAAGGAGGAGTTAGTAATGTCTCTGAGTGGGCCTAGTATTATTTCACCGGCTTCTCTAAAAAATTCAGGTTTCAGGTTTCAGGGGATCTGTGGGCCATAACAATTATATATGGAAATACATAGGTATATAATTCAACAGCAAACCACATGTCCAACCTTTTTTTGCTAGATTGTAAGCTGAGGATTGCACTTGAGAGTGTGACTGTTTTCTGGGCTCTGTTGTCTGGATGCAGGCGGTTCAGTTATCTAGAAAATTGCCACGTTTTCAATTATCTTTCGAAGTGTATATGCTCCTGGGTACTTCTAATACTGGCTAGTAGTGTGTTCCAGAGCTTGGTGGATTGTAAATAGAAAGTAGTGCAAGCCTGGAGTGCAGTGTTCTGTTTGGTTTGTATTGCTTGATTTTTTCCAGTCCTGTCCTTGGGAGGCTCTGTGGACCATGCAGATTGTTTTAAACATTTCCCATCTAGGTATGGATAGTCAATAGAGTGATTGCATGACTGGGGTAATGTGTTCTCTTGCATGACGGCAGAGAAGAAGCCTTGTGGCAGAATTTTGAATGAGTTGTTTTTGTGCATAATGAATGCAGGTGTGACGAGGTATAGGCTGTTGGCATAGTCAAGAATAAAAATTGCAAGCATGGCTTGCATTTTAAGTTGGTATGCAAGATATGGGAATATACATTTTATTTCTTGATTTAGGAAGATAAAATTGATTGTTATTTTGTCATTTTAAGACAATATTACTGTCAGAGCAAATGTTTTGCCTAATTAGAACCAGTTTAGCACTAAATAAGCAATCTACAACTGAAAACTGACCAGTTAACATTTGCAAAGGGGATACCACTCTGCAACACAACAAGACCTTTTTATGTAATTTTTGATCTGCTTGAGCTGCAAAAATGTATTTTGTTGGAATCTGAAAATGATGCAGCTGTAGGTGCATGATGCGGCTAGAGAGGTAAATACATAACTATGAGGGCAAACCCTGCAGAATTGCATAATTGCAGTGGCCCTGATAATAAGTGATGGCAGGTCTCAGTGAGTCTACAGTAATAAAGAGGAAGGCCCTGAAACATTCTACAACTAGTTTTATAAAGTGGAACCAGATACTCATGTTAAGGTTAATAATGCAGATAAATAGTCCTAGTTTTATAAAATGGTACCAGAAACCTAGTTTAAGGTAAATGATGTAATGGAATAGTCTAAATGTATTATAGTTATCAGGGGCTCAGAATCAGGGACTCACAGTATCCTTCAATGGTTCCTGGTCAGAACTGGATTCTTCAGTTCTCAAATCAGGCACAGGGGGCAGTGGCCAATGCAGAGTTAAAATCAGAAGGATGTTCAATTGCAAACCCTCCAGAATTTATCTAGCGCAGATCAGCTTAGCACACCTGAAACTCTTTCTGCAGACCGAGAGCTCCACAGTATAACAAGTCCTCTGCCTTAAATATGACAGAAGAGATGTTACAGCCCCACTTACATTACCTCATTACTCTGACAGACATGCTCCTTTAGGTTCACACAAGCAAAGTTTTTTCTGCAATGAATGGCCATTTTCACTACATAGCAAAACTATTTTCTCAAGCAGTGGCGGCCTTGGAATGAGGGTGGTGGGATAAAAAATAAATTAAATAAACTTACCTTCGCCGCCGTATGCCTCTCTTCCGTCCTCACTCGGCACTGGCAGCACCAGAAGCATGAAAAAACAGAAGGGAGAGCAAGGGATTCTGTTCACATTACGTGAACGGGGAGTACTCCTGTACCCCTGGGTTTATCGATAGAAACAGAAAGAGGAGTACCACCAACGTGGAATCAAAGATTCCTAATGGGGTGTGTGGTTGTACAAAAGTGAGAAATTCTCCTTTTGTTAAAAAACCCCTCACTCACCACCTAGTGGTGACATGCTTCATCATCGGGGTCCACCCTAAAGACCTAGTGCCATCAGAGTGTGCTACAACACCTGTTTACAGTGGAGCAGGTTGTGAGTGAAGGTGCATGAACAAAAATAGGTGTGTTAAAAATTGTCCTGGTTTAACTTGGGAGAAATAAAACTTTATTTTCAAGCAACTGGACAATGTTAAAAACAATGGCGAGATAAGGTGGGGGTGATTATGAGCCCGTGTATCTCTATGTGTGTCTGGTCTACATGTTTCAACCGTAAAGGTATTGTTTAACCAGGTTTTCTTCAGGACCAAAAACCAGGGGAGTGGATGGTCTGCGTCCCCTAAAAGACGCACCCAATCCTACTCTCTGGAACCACAAAAGGGCAAAAGTGTGCCTGTGGTGTCAGCTTATACCACAGTGGGTAAGCGTAAAAATGATCAAAATACTCTCAATGGGGTATTGATAGACATCATAGGGCAGGGAAAGGTTATCCTCAGTGTGAAACGTATTAGTTTCGATGCGAGGTCTGAAGCCGTTAACCTACTTCTGTCCGCTGCCCTGCTACTCGGTTTGCCCTTTTGTGGTTCCAGAGAGTAGAGATACACGGGCTCATAATCACCCTCACCTTATCTCGCCATTGTTTTTAACATTGTTCAGTTGCTTGAAAATAAAGTTTTATTTCTCCCAAGTTAAACCAGGACAATTTTTAACACACCTATTTTTGTTCATGCACCTTCACTCACAACCTGCTCCACTGTAAACAGGTGTTGTAGCACACCCTGATGGCACTAGGTCATTAGGGTGGACCCCGATGATGAAGCATGTCACCACTAGGTGGTGAGTGAGGGGTTTTTTAACAAAAGGAGAATTTCTCACTTTTGTACAACCACACACCCCATTAGCAACAGAAGCACCCAGACTCCCATACTCTCCCAGCCAATCACAATGATGTATCTGCAGCATTGTGATTGGTCTGAGCGGTGTGTTTGGCCGCTCAAGCACTGTCTGGGAGCCTGGGCATGTTTTCCACTCCGCTGTGCAGCACCGCCAGGTGGAGAACATGTTAGTGCGCATGTCGGTTTGGCCGGCCCGAGTGCAAACCACTCCTCGCTCTGCTCTGGCTCTGAGTCCGGCACAGAAAAATAAAATTATATTAATGCCTTGTTATTGTCATATTATATTTTTTGCACTGCTCAAAGAGCACTGGGGGAAACTTCTCCGCCGTATCGGAGGAGCCGCCATTATTCACCGTCTTTGAATGCATCAAGGTTAGAAAATACATACAGAATTTTTTCTGCGCAAGTTTACCTTTTGCAAAGCTTTGTAGTAAACAGTGTTAGTTCAGACAAGAACAGCACTAGTTTGTTGAAGTGTACCTCAGGCAGAACGTTTTTGTTTAAAAATGTATGCAATAAAAATTGGCCCCAAATGGCAGTTAACAAGAAGAAGTGAAACGTTTCGCAACCTCTTTGGAGTTCTAAATTTTCCACAGAACTTCACACACCCCTCGAGATCGGAACAGAATGTCAGCGAGTTACTAAGTCACATTGACCTTATAAAAAGTGTTAACTATAGTTCGGTAATTGACAAAAAAACCAACAGCACAGAAATAGTTGGATATAAACAAAGCTCTATGAAGAAGTGCTTGATCCCTGCTTTAGGAATTAAAAAAGTACAAGCTTTTAGGTCTTGCAGTACCCACAATCTTTTGATTTTACTAAAATTGTATACATAAAATAATCTTTTAGGAGCTTCGGGTCAGCCCTCTTCATCCATTGGTCAGGTGTTGTGTCGTGCACACCTTTCTTCCACCCACTACAGCATGGGGCATTGGGCAGCTGCACTGTGGGTGATGGGAGAACATTCACATACAAAGTAGTTCCCTTCAGTGTCTGTCATCTATAACCAAGCATATGTTTTGAGACAAAAAGTTGTTTTGTTTTTAGACAATGATATTTTATATATTTTTTTTAATGATTTGGTAAGGGCGTGGCAGCTCATCCAACAATAACATGTTATTTTAAAACCCCATGACAAAACAAAATAATGATCGACAAAATTAAAATGCTGCCAGACCAATTGGTTTTGTCAATGCTTATTTTAAATAATATTCCCATGCATATCCTCCTGCTGTTTGGTTTGCTGTGGAGTGAGTCCAAGATGCGTGAGGTCTCACAATTTGGATAAATGGAGGGAATAGATTTAGACCCAGAAGGCTGGAGCCACACTTGGCTAACGCCTCACGTAGCTGGGAGTCGAAGCATTATAATTTGTGTTGGACGTCACAAAAAGATATACTGTTGTGATCGAGCGAGAGGACTATTTAAAAAAAATAAATTGTCTTCAGTGTCATCGAGCTTTCTGAAAATGACTTCTGAATTGGACCCATGGTGAATTTATAGCAAAAATAAATATATATATTTCACTGTGATAAATCTAGAACAGAATTAGTTTCTTGTGATTGTGGTGTAGTGCGCGGCGTCTTGTTTCACGACAATGGTTGTGTGTGGTCTTTTTTTCTCTTTTGGTGGGGGAGGTGTACTGGATTTTAAAGCTAATTTAGTTGTTTTGTCAAAATGGAAAACGTTTAAGTCAGCCCCTTTCTTTTGTCACTATTTAGTTCGGAAGCCCCTCTCGGGCCCCACGAACTAGGTCAGGCTTCCTCGCATGACCGAGATGTGTTCGTATAAACGAGTTCTGACATCATGAGGCCTCATTTGCATTACAATGGCATTCATTTATGAATTAGTTCGTTTCCATGTGAAAAACTTGACCCCTGCCCTTGTATTTGTAACTGGGAATTCCTTCACTGAGGACAGACAGGATGTGCTCAGTGTGTTCCCCTCGGCGTTGTACATGACAACGCCATTTATTGTCACTAGGGAAAGCAGAGCACACTGTCGGATTAAAGAGTAAAGGCATCTGTGTGAAAGTACGGACATACTCTCTGATACCTCTCTGCAAAGGGGCTGCAGACATCCTGGGGTGAGAGAGTCATTACAGCTAGAAGCGTGTGGTTCGGTGCCAGAAATACACTCCTTTTAAGTTTTACTGTGTTAAATGTTCTTCACATATAATCATTGATACACCATCAATTAGATAGAGTTACCTTAGAAATGATGTGTCAGCCCTTATTTTTTTTAACTGACCTTCAACAGCTACCGATTACTAATCAAACGTTTATGCACACATCCTTGTAGATTGCCACATCATATGCAGATGACAAACTGACCACACTCAGCAACATGATCCACCACAAATAAAAGTGAGTCTACTCAGACGGATGCCAGTGCAGTATACCTGCCCTTGCATCATGAGTCGTGTACCGCTGCACAACAGACACACAACCAACTCATTGACACTGAGGAAACAATTAAAACCCCAGCCCTGGCAGCAGTTTGACACGCCCTTTAATCCCTAGGCACTACCTGTCACGCTCACTGATGGAAGGACAATAAACAACTGACATACAACCAGTAGACATAAAATAAGGTTCATCGCTGTAAGCAAAACATACAAAGGGTTCAATCATATCGTAGAGCTGTGATCCACCCTTTAACAGAAGTCAATGAGACCTTGACCTCCACTCTCTCAGCATGCTCACAATTTAAAGGTGATATTGATGTATAAGTCTGCATATGCCTCTTAGAAGATCTCTTGACTGGGGTGAATGTTTGATTCATTCAGCATTCCGTCCATCATTTGTTGGCGTAGGACTTTTTGCCCTAAGTGGCATTGGTGTGCCAAGACGTGGGTAACTTGCTTGCTGTGCCACTGGATTCAAGGTAGCCTGGCTGATGGGGGTTGTTACCTCGAAACCAGTCTCAGGATGCTTGTTTCCGCTCCAGGTAGGACCTAGCTTGGCAGTTTGGGCTGGAATTTTCCCATGAGGACCAGGGTCAAGACTGAATTGCACAGGGCTGGGTCAAGTGGCGTAACGCAGGCCCCAGCAGCCCCCGCAGTGTGGGGACCCCAAGCTCCTGGGGGCCCCCTCAGCACAGTATTCTGGCAGAGAGCTCCTGATTGATTCTGGAGGGGGCCCCTCAACATAACCTGCAAGGAGGCCCCCTCAAGTTTAGTTACGTCAGTGGTTGGGTCCAAACTGGGGTGGCGAAGTCAATGGATTTAACTCAAATCTCTTGACTGGGGGTGAATGTTTGATTCATTCAGCATTCCGTCCATCATTTGTTGCCGCAGCACTCTTAAAAGCACCTTTCGCAAGAATATGTTAATCTCGGTCTAGAAATTTGAAGAGGTTGTTACCTTGAGCTTTTCCTTTCAGGTCGCAGTAGTCGGTGCATTTACATCATATTGGGCTGACTTTTAAAGTAGGGAGTATTTAGGTATCCCCAAAAAGAACCTAAGAAATCTATAAACAATTCAGAATGTGGTAACAAAGAGCTCCTGAAACAGGGTAAATGTACTCATGTGATGCTGGCCATATGGGTTTTACACTGGATGTCAATGGATTCAAGAGTGCCCTTGAGGAAACAGTGCAAGGTAAACAAAATGGTCTCAATTTGCAAGCACATCTTCCTGTGGGATATATTTCTGAGATATTCTGAATGGAGAGATCTGAGCTCATGCAACCTCACAAAATTAGTTACCCTGCTAATAAATCAAGTTTGCTTTGGTAGGCATTCCATTTCATTCATGGCTGAGGAGTTATAGAACAACCACATACTGGCCGTTAGGAGTGCAAAGGACCATTTGCAATTATGTGTCAATCTCATCAGCACCAAGATACCTTTCAGGAGTTAGCACTTTATGAACATTAAATATAAAAAGTATAATAATTACAGCATCCCCTAAAAGAATTCCCCACCATACATTTTATTGAAGATGTGCACTATTTAGCTGTAATTTGGGCACAACCCTCCGATTCTAAAGAATGACTGTGGAACGTACACAACCGTATTTCTATCCCTAAACGATTAACCCTTTACTCCAAACCCATAAACCTTTATTTTTATCCAACATCCCTAACCAAACCTCTAGTTCTATACCTAAAGCTCTGAACCTATAAATTTTTTCCGGTTTCCTTAATCCTAACTCTTAACCCGTTCACTTCTTTCACAAAGTCCTTACTTCAGTATATCCTGAAGTCAAACGATTTATGAAGTGTTCCTTTTTCAAAGTGTATTTTTACAGTTAATAATATAGAAGTCTTATTTTTTAGAAATATTATTTCTGAAGGTTTAAGGTTACACCTTTAAACACGACTCCTAATTACTAGGAACTTTATTAAAAGGTGTTGGAGGGTCATGCTTTTCTTTATAAAAGGCAGGCAGAGCCAGGTCACTTCCGCACTTCCGCATTGACAGAGCGGTCAGCGCTCTAGTTGCTGTACCTGAGGGTATTTAGGCAGCGAGGAGCAGGCGGTGCACTGCGGTAGGGGGACTGTGAGAGCGTCTCCCCGACCCGCTGACGCCCAGGTATCCTGAAATTGCAGCAAATGATTTTAAAATTTGTATGTCACTGATAATGTGTTTTTAAATGCACGGATTTTACTAGCGTTGCCTTTTATATTCAATTCCTTCTGTCAGCAGTAAAAGCGCTACTCGCTATTGTGGTAAAACGATTAAAAGTTACTTGTGCATAGCCTGGGCTCGATTTCCCGTCCTGCCCGCCCCGGTCCGACTCGGCAACCAGTGCCGTTGAGCGGAGGGCGGGTCAGGCAGAGCCAGGTCACTTCCGCACTTCCGCATTGACAGAGCGGTCAGCGCTCTAGTTGCTGTACCTGAGGGTATTTAGCCCCCTCGTCACAGTAAGCACGCAGCGGTCGCGCGCAGCGAAGCGCCTGAGACGCGCCAGAGAGAAGCCCGTCTGCGCCGGTCCGCGACTGGACGTGGCTAGGGGCTATGGAGTAACCTTCGGTGGACACCAGGGTACCTAGGCGGATCTATTCCTCGCAGTCCCTACGACACTTACGTTGTAATCTGTTAACATCTACTTGTAAGTTTCCACCCTATTGTCTCCCTGAAGGGCCATTTTCGTGTAGGTCTTGCCAAAAACAATTTTCTACAGAAAAACTCTTCCTCCTACAGCGCCCTAGTAACACTCCTGTAGCTCCGACTCAGGGAGGAAAAACTTTAAATATTTTATTGTGCAATGTAAGATCTCTAGTCAAACATTCCTTTGAGGTTTGGGATCTTATTTCCACTCATAAAGCAGATCTCTGGTTTTTAACTGAGACCTGGCTTAAACCCCATTCCACTCCCGCTATTACTCTTGGAATACCGGAGGGTTACAGAATTGTCAGATTAGATCGACCACAAAAAACTGGTGGGGGTATAGCAATTGTATTTAAAAAGGAGATTTCCATATCGGTCATTGATCAGTGTTGTAATCCGACTTTTGAAATGCTGATATTCAGGATCGGTTCCTCCACTAAATATAGTAGGAAAGGAGCCTTAGTCTACCGTCCACCAGGTCCCTTAAAAAATATGTCCAAACAGCTAGTGGAAGCACTAGCTCCCCATGTGTGTCAAGATAAAGAATTCCTGCTACTTGGGGATTTTAACATTCATAGTGAGGAGAAGACTAATAGTGAGACACTGTCCTTCCTTACTGATATATCCTTTCTAGGATTAAAACAATGTAATAGTGGACCAACACACCAAGCAGGACATACCTTGGATATGATAATATCTAACTTTCCTGGTATAAAATGCTGTGCTCCCAAACAATATCCTTGGACTGATCATTTTGTACTTGAGTTCTCCATGCCAGTGAATGATCCCCCTCCTGTTCCTCACATTCAAATTCAATCTAAAAGAAGGCAGTGGCACAAGATAACCAATGTTAACTTTGTACAAAAATACCTCCCTCCCCTGATTGTCTGTACAGATGATATTAACACTGCCCTTTCAAACTGGGATCGTGCAGTTGATGCTGCAGTACAACACATTGCCCCGATAAAGACTTTTAAACCTAGACTTGCCAGGAAACAAGAGGTTTGGTATTCAGAGGAATTACGCAGTCTCAAACGCCTGGCTAGAAAGTCTGAAAAAATATGGAGAAAATCCTCCAGGGAGGAAGACAAAAACTATTACAGAATTAATCTTAACATCTATCATAAAGCCATACGATCAGCCCGGAAAAATCATGTGACTGCTCAGTTAGAAGCAGCTGGCAATGATTCAAAAGTTTTGTATCAGATTGTCAACACATTCATGAAACCAATAGCTTGTGAAAGTGCTGACATGGCGTCACAACATCTCTGTGATAGTATTTCCTGCTTCTTTTCAGAAAAAATTTATGCCATCTATAATAAAATCAAGGCACTTGGTCCTGATGTAAATAGCTTAGATAACCACACTTTGATACAGACAACACCTATCAAGACCTGCTCTTTTAATGAGTTTTCTGAAATATCATTGATAGAGGTTCAGAAACTGTTTTCTGATATCAAAAGTGGGAGCCCGGCAGATCTGCTCCCAGCTAGACTCATGGGTCCGCTGGGGAGTACACTGGGTCCTGATGTTCAAAGACTAGTGAACCTATCACTTACATCTGGAGTCGTTCCTTTGTGCTGGAAAAAAGCCCTAGTTAGACCCATTAGGAAGAACACTTCTATTCCTTGGTCCAACATGTCTAACTTGAGGCCTATTTCCCTTCTACCTTTTCTAGGGAAAATTATTGAAAAGCACACCAACAAGCACCTATCCACTTACCTTGAACAATCTGGTAGCCTCGATCCCTCGCAGTCAGGTTTTAGGCCTAAATTCAGTACTGAAACGGCCTTACTGTCGATAACAGACGATCTACGGCTGTACCAGGACAGGGGTTATTCTGTTGTCCTGGTGCTGCTGGATTTATCGGCAGCGTTCGATACGATTTCCCACACTATCTTGATCGAACGACTGTCTGCGAGTGGAATCGGCGGCAGGGCACTGGATTGGATCAGAAGCTTTCTCTCCAACCGCACCCAATCTGTCACCATGGGTGAGTTTAAGTCGGAGGAAGTTAGCATTACCAAGGGGGTCCCGCAGGGCTCCTGTCTGAGCCCTACCTTATTTAACACCTATGTGGCTCCCTTGCAGATGTTACTAGAGCTTTTGGATTCTGCCCAGTGTCCTACGCTGACGATACGCAGCTGCTCTTCCCTTTTAAACATCTTACCCCGGAAATTTTACAATCTTTTTCCGATGGGATGACGGCAGTTGCAAGGTGGATGTCTTCCAACTTTCTCCAATGTAATGTTGGAAAGACAGAGGTGATGCTCTTTGGAGAAGCCAGGATCCTATGGTCCCCTGAGTGGTGGCCTTCTGACTTGGGCCCAGTTCCTGAGCCTAAAACAGTAGTCAAGAACTTGGGAGTTAGATTGGAGCCGGAGCTAACCATGAAGCAAAACGTTAATACCACCGTGGGCTCTTGCTTTCATGTGATTGGACTCCTCCGTAAAATCTTCCCTTTCCTCCCTGACTCCCACAGGAAAACCCTTGTTCAGGCTCTGGTTATCAGCCGGCTTGACTATTGTAATGGTCTCCTGGCAGGTGCAAGTGAGGAAGTTCTGGATCGTTTACAGGTGGTGCAGAATACTGCAGCCAGGTTGGAATACTGCACCCCCCAGATCCTCCTCTAAACCGTTACTTCATAAACTTCACTGGTTACCAATACGCCAACGAGTGAAGTTTAAGACCTGCTGTATTATCCACAAAGGCCTCAATCAATTAGGACCAGAGTATTTGGCGAACAAATTTGTTCCTTATGTTCCCACCCGTGCTCTTAGATCCAGTGACCAGTTGTTATTAAATGTCCCTAAGATAACTAAAGCCAGGTTAGGTGGCAGGGCTTTGTCTGTTGTAGGTCCCAACTTGTGGAATTCACTCCCGCTTTCATTGAGGCAATGCAATGACCACCTTCAATTCAGAAAATACCTCAAAACTTTTCTGTTTGATTCACTTTAATTAGCGTTTCTGTGGGCTTACAGTGTTTTTCTAATTCTTTGCTCTTTTATCAGTTTCTGTACCGGTTGTTTGCAGCGCGGAGATACTCCTTCGGGTGTTTATTCATAGCGCTATATAAACCTGTAAATAAATAAATAAATAAATAAACCAAATTATGTTAAAGGGGGGTCAAAAAAATATTCTGAAAACCAGTTGGTCCTATTATAAAGAAGTTCTAATGTAGAAATGTGAAATATGGTAAGAGATTCCAAGCATTGCAAGTTTTTGTAGTCTTTATGAAAGCCATGCATGAGTGATCTCATGGTTCTCTTGATCCTTAGATGTAATCCCAGCTTCAAAATCAAATGTTCTTTCATTTAAGCTAGATGTTCAGATATTTAACCTTTCATGATTTCTCCGTCATGAAGAATAGTGTATTCTGAATTCTATTTAGAGAGATGTATGTTTCCCAGAATGTTTTCCACCTTCACTCCTTATTGAAAGCCAATCCCGGATTGTTTCGCTATTGCTGACCACACTGACTACACACCCAATACGAAACTAAACGAAATATAATCAATGAGGTATAATTCTGTGGTTTATCATGATCTGTTAAGTAAATGCATACATCCTCTAAGAAGAAAAAAGGTGAATATACGAAAATGTTGCCCGTTGCAGCTCTCTGGAGTTAGGTATGCCAGTTTTACCCAGAAGAAAATGGCATAGAACAAATAGTTTTCCACTTTTTTGCGCATCCGAGAAGGTTTATGAACACACTATGGGGCCATTTGTTGTTCCAATAACGAATATCATGTTTGGTTGGCTTCTGTTTCGGAAACATGATCAGCTATACGTGTATTCATGACAATTCTCTCTAAAATGACTGCAGAAATAAATATGAATTATTGTTGTCCCCCTTCACAATTTTTAGTAATTTGGAACCAGTTGTATGAAGATACTGGTCACACAAAGTGGCGGCAGTTTCTCACCAGTATCTCATTTTGTGAGCTGACCTATGTACTAATAGGTTTGCATAATTTCAAATCGTGGAGAGTTGCAGTCTGACCTACCTCATTAGTATTCATTAGGGAAGTTACAACTTGTAACTCACTCCAATTGGTCACAGTCACGGGGGTGATGGCCAGTAAGGGTCAGAACATCAAGTCTGTGATTTCTTCTCAATAAAGAAAACTTTTCTTTTAAGCTGCCTAGACCAGTTTATATACTTTAAAGTATATGGGGCTGCCTTTTTTTTTTAAGTTTCAGAGTAAGTTGTCATTGATCTCCTGGACGACTGCCCGCTCCCCCTGAAACCTTTTCTCCAATTCCAAAAGGGGTGGTCCAATGGTGACTCCTTCTCTTTTGCGAATAAGTTACCATCCCAAGACGTCTGTAACTTTTCAATGGTGTGCAACTGGAATTCCTGTTGCAAACCATTGTAACATCTGATATCGAATCACAATTAGCCTCCACAACGATGTGAGTGAGATTGTGATTGAAGTATGGGGAGATTTTATACTAGAGGTGATGGAGACAAATTAGTTATGCTATTTATAGTGCTGGCTATTTAATACAGAACAATATCAATAGTACAGATTTATGTAATTTAGTACAGTGACCATCCCTATCACTTTTATGTTTATACACATGAGCACATATAGACCATATTTACATGTGATTATCTATACAATCGTTTTCAAACCTAACTTATATCCATGTTCATTTCTGTTTAAACTTGATTTTGGATATGTCCTTAATTAATAGAACACTCATTCAATATTAGGATATTGGGCAAATGTTGGCTCTATCTCGAGGTGTAAAGGATAAACAGTTCTCCTGTCCCACCATAGTTACGTACAGATCTAAAATTCCATATATTGGGATGCCCTACAAATGGCCGACGTATGCCCATCTCTGTTTGCTACCTGGCAGAAGTTCCTTTGGAGCTACGTGGTCATTTAGCATCAACATATCACCTAAGAGTGACCCATGTCGCTGTCCAGTCCATGTGGTGTGGGTGATCTGAAAGGCAAGCTCCCATACGGGTGAGCTGAACAACAGTGCTCGTGAGGGTTGGCGTGATGATTACATTTCAGGTCTTCTCCAGGACATCGCAAGGGAGGTTTCTAAGTCAATACATTGAATGCCAATCCAAAATCCCTACGAGTGGAGAAACAAACTTAATGCAGTATGAGTGGTTGTGTTCGATTCTGTATGGGAGGTTGGTTTTACAGTCTTCTCGTGTCTGCCCCCCAGTCTTGCGCACATATAACATTGAACATTTATGCCCTATGTTAATGCCCGATAAACTTGTTATTTGTTGTATGTCACACTGTACTCTGTAACATGTAAATACCAATAAAAATATATTTAAAAAAAAAAAAAGTTCTATCAGCGCACATATTTGCATCTGAAAGCCGTAATGATTTATTCATAAGACCCACCTATATGATGACGTTTCCTAGTAATGCAGCTGTCAGCTCAACAAGATATATGTCAGATGTGTTCATTCAGCACATTTCTCCAAAGTATGAGGTTAGGAAATGACTAAGATTTTCCAGATGCCTATGTGGTTTATTGCATCTTATAACCTAATAAAATATTCGAAGCATTTATATCTCAGGATATCTCTCAAAGCTCTTTTTATTTGAAGTATAATCCCTTTGTAAGGGAAGAAAGCATTACAAAAACGTCTCGAGCGGCTGCATGTGAAGAGAAAGAAATTAAAGGAAAATTCTTCCCACATGTCATTTGCATGTTGGCATTAATTTTTGGTTTGTAACACATGGTCATGTCAAAATTGACTATTATTACGGATAGTTAAAGTGACAGATATTGATTCATGATAAAGGTCAAGATAAGGCAGTGTAACAGGGACATAACTGAATTATAGGGTCGGGAACAGAGCTTTGACTTTTTTGTTAGTAGTAATATTCATTTTTGAAGACTGTTTAAGTTGCTCACATGAAAGTGACCGTTGCAGAGATCTGTGAATAATATGTATTTTTGGGGTTGAATCTTGGCAGGGCACACATTGTCTTTCATCTTTCTATGACCAATAAATAAAATGTAGATCATTAGGAGTGGTCTTTAAATATCTATTTTTTCCAGTGACAAGTTTACTCAATGCACTTTCTAAATGGTCAGTGTTGTTATAAACGGACTACAGAATCCGCCGTCATTCATTACATCTATATTACAAGCCTCGCAGGAGTTACTTGTCCTTTTAGAAGGAAACTTGCATTTGATATTTTACATTTGATAGGCAGTAGTTTAGTTGGAATTGTACACGATCCTCTCACCTATAATAGATGGCCATTTGTTTTCAAATCATCACAAACATTTACCACGAAAGTATTAAAAAACAGTGTAATGTGGTCAACATTGTAGCCCAGCTGCTAGTGCTAAAATATGGTCCTCTTTTGGGGGAGGAGTGTAGCAGATCGAGGCACTCCTAAAATATATGGCTGTTGCAATGCACTAGAAAAATAGTTGAGGTGACAAAGTAAGCATTTGCTAACCAGAAAATGACTGCACACCTAATGAGAGGTGGGTCTCATGAAAGGAATCAGAAAGGAAGTCATCCCTCTCCTATAAAATGCTGAAGTATGGAAGCACAACTACTCTCGCACTGCAAAAAAGCAGAAGTGTTTGGTTGCGGGAGGGCGGGGCAGGGGAGGAGTGGTGTGCCGGCTTCTGATTGAGCATGACTGGTTTGGTCAGCCCTCTGGGGCCGCCCAAACCAGTCATGCACACTCTGCGCTTTCTCCATGCAGGCTGCAATGCAGCCTACAAGGAAAAAATGGCCCCCCCATAGGCGCTTGGCTGGGCGCTGTCCCGACCAATCACAACGCTGCCATTGCAGGGTTGTGATTGGCTTAGGGGAGGGAGGCTGCCGGGTTTGTTGGGTCGCCAGTGTGTTGCTGTAACTCAACATCTAGGCCCTGATAGGTTGTGGCCTAACAACCAGAGCTGCCGGCTTTGGAACCGGAGAACAGAGTTTGAATCTCAGCATCGGCTTCACATCTGTAATCCTAGGCAAATAACTTTGGGCTTTATTACGACTACCGTAGTCGTGATGGTAGTCCATTTAACGCCAGACTGGTGGCCCACCTGCCATATATTACCTTTGTTAGTCCGATCACCACAGAACCACTGCTACTAACAGGGATCTGTGATCCCTGGCAGTCTTGCAGTGGTGTGAGGCTGGTAATAGGCTGGCGGTGCAGCTGCAACACCGCCAAGCATATTACTAGTTTCCTCACCACCACAGTTTTTCTGGTAGTGCGACTGCCATGAAAAGTGTGGCGGTAAGGAAACTAAGGGGGCGCTACAGGACCCCTTGTTGCCTTTGCAACAGGGGATGCATGCAGGGGAGGCACATGCACATAGGGTGCCCCCCTGGCAGTGCCATGCTAAGGCTCAATTGTAAACTAAGGCTCATAATTGAGCTTCAGCATGGCACTGCCGAGGGCCAGCCGCTGCAGGACCGTCCGACCTTGATTCCAGTCGGAATCCGACAGGCGGTCACAATGTGGGTTTGGCGGTCTTGGAGTGGGGGCCTGGCATGGTGGGCCCCATCAAGACTGCCAAACTCATAATAAGGCCCTTTATCTTCCAGGGCCTACAAAAAAGAAATATGTCCTTGTGTAATGTAACTGGGGCCATGTAAAGTATAAAACTGCAAAAATAAAGACGTGGGGATAAAGACCTATCCCTGCACAAGCAGCAATCTGCTCCAGGACCTTTAATTCTCAGGAATGTGGCAATTACTGCACAATTGCAGTTTTCCCATGGCAACATTTGGCATAATGAATCAGACGAAATTTACCAAGGAACATGGCCAGTACAATTTGATAGTTGCGAACTTTGCTGCATAAAACATTGATTGCACATATGATTCCCTATTTTGTGAAGGAAAACTCAGAATATGAAATATTCAGTGCACCCTGTTAATATTGTACTCCAAGGTATGGATATTTACCTGCCCCTTGTAATCAATACCACAATGTACAGGATACACTCAGATTTCTGTTTTTTGGGATATGCCTATTATGATGGCAGTTTTAGCTTACTAAATATCTTTCTTATATTGCTAAACACATGGCTATATATTTCTATTAACCAGCCTTCACACAAATATTTCTCTTTCTGGCTGTAGGAGCTTTATCTGCAGGATGTTGCCATTTCTTGTATAAAACAGTGCTTTCTGATTGAAAGACAAAGCTTTCATTCTTGGTCCAATTGGCTGGTGTAGTCTAGTCTTGGGGTTGTCAACCATTTGCTAGCTGATGGCTAGTTCAACAATAGGTAACTAATTCACCCATCAGTCATATAGGTCCGCTTGCCAAGTCCAGTACTTAACTTGTAAAATAATAAGTGCCAGGGCACTGACCAAGAGGCCACTGCAGCTTGCACTACCGATTGCCCCGACATCGCTGCCAAAATAACAACTAGCTATCTCTCTCACCTGCAAGTGCGACAGTTCAGATTATTCCAGGTCCCCAAAGCTAAAGGAGTGGCTGGTGAGGCAGGTATTAGTCATTTTTAATGTATATTGTATTCATAAAAACCGTTGTTCTGCTCATCTCTAAATTAGATGAGCAGCGCCACCATGTGGTAAACTGTCCTAAGTGAGGTGTTGATAATTAAGTGCGGGTGCTGAGCACCGGAAACCACAGGCTCAAATTAGGAACTGGCCCAAGTCTTTCCCTTACTACTCCCACAACTGCTTCCATTTTGAACCAGTACGACTACTCGTAAATACATACTGAAACTTTTAAAGGTGCTTTAGTTCTATTGTTGTAATTTATTTTGCTATTTTCACTCCACCATTGATTTCTCTGAAGGCACCTGGCAGTATAAAATCACTTATTGAAAACTCCAGTCTGTTTTCTAGGGTCCGCTGTATTTTTAAGCAAGACTTCCTGTATGACAACAGGAGGGAAAACATTCATGGGAAAAATTATTAAGAATTCACGCAATGCAACACAGCAGGGCAGGTTGCTGCACTGTGTTGGATGAATAGGAGAGAGATGAAAAGCACCATGTCTACTAAGACATTGCACTCTACAGCTCCCTCCCTGGGCTGGTACACTTGAGGCTGCCTAGTGCCAATGCAGGCACCCTTGCTCTTGATTTACAGCCAAGATTGTTTTTGTACAGCAAAAATAATACAAAGAGGCATTTTCCTCTTTCTATGTGTAATGCACACATAGAAAGAGAAACTAACGAGGATAAAAAGATTTTTCTCCTTCTTACCCCTCTCTGTGGTAGGAGTACCCATTTAAACAATTCCAGCTTTACAAACCTTAGTTAATCTGGAATTACGTGTAAGACACGGGTGGATACACTAGAACAGCCATGCTCCATTCATTGAACGCCTACCACTACGAAATGTAACACAATGCATCGCAAGCTGCTGCATTGTTACATTTCTTTACAAAGCCACACAAAGCAGGCCTTGCATGGGTTTGTAAATCCTAGCTAAGCCTTTGAGTTGCCCTGCATCATCTTGCATGACAAGGAGGACGCAAAGTAAAAATGCCCCATATTGGATGTATGACGGTACGACGCGTACCGTTACAACGCGTCCCTTTACCGCGCAGTTTTAACAAAGCAAGTCGTTACAACGACTTGCGTTGGGGGGCGCTGATAGTGAATAGTTTAATTTACTATTCCAACACCAGTCCCCATGGATAGTAGGGAAGGTGTTGGATAGTAAATTAAACTATCCCCTATCCTAGAGCGCCCTCCAGCGAAAGTCGTTGTAACGACTTTCGTTGTTAAAGCTGCGTCGTAACGCAACCGCGTTGTAGCAGTTGCGTTGTAAAGGATGTTCCCCCCCATATTTAATTGTCTCAGATATGGTTTTTGTGGACCATTTTATTACAATGGCATCTTTAAAATCTTACTTTTACTTTTTCTTCCATGTTTAGTACACCTTCTTACATTAAAAATAGACAGCAGTCCCACGCCTTACAGGAAGTGCAGCCTAAAAATAGTTGGCAGCAGCTGCAGCAGCAGCAGTGGAAACTCAAAAATATGAATGTTAATGCACTGAATCGGGGGGTTTGGGATGTAATGGTAACAACAAAAACGAATATGCGGATGGACATACACATTTATAACCCTTTGGTCTCCTATTTAATCTGAATATATTGCAAATCGATTAAATGTTGTTATGGGCATGCACTCCAGAAAATGACCAATTTAATTAATATTGTGCAGGTGTGTGCTAATAATGAGGCATTCTAATGCTCAATTAGTATATGTTCTGGAAACTGCGGACTTCATTACAAGTGGCCCCCCACTCCTGAAATCCTGGAACATCTGCATAAGGAACTTTGTGCCTCACTTGGGAATAGAACTGGTGGGATAGTGCAGCACGCCATCCTCAATCATATGTCCTTCGTTATTGTTGTTATTTATCACATCCTATAAATATTGCTTTCTCTGAGTAATTATTTATTGGAGTTTTCCCTTAAAATGGTGCATAATATGTGGTTGTTGGTGCTTACTGCACCAAAATCTGCATGTTTTGGTACTAGCCATTTTTACCCTGTAAATTCTGCCAGGTTTGATCAGACAGATTTGAAAATCGATTGTCTGTAAAATTAGAAAAATGTATAAGCCCGACTCTCATGCAAACAGTTTTTGCTACAAGTTTTGGAATTTTACAAGACATTCCTAATTGAGGCCTATGTGGATTTTCACACATGTGATTTGCACCAGATACAAACTGGTGCATATCGCAACAAGAACACAACACATTCTGAACATCTCAGAATGGGTAAATGTTAGAAATGGGGTTTCTAGTTGGCATAGGTATGCACCCTGTCCAATTAGGGACCACAATTCTAGTCAGGGTAAGCTAGGTACACAATAAAAGATAACCTGTGCTCTCCCTCTGGCACAGAGCAGACATTCTTATCTAAAGAGGCAATGTGTAAAGTATTTGTGCAACACACACACACACACACACACACACACACAGTAATGCACTAAAAACTCTACAAAAGGACTCCACACATGGATAGAAAAATAGCAATATTAGTAAATTAAGACCAATATGACACAATCCAATAAGTGGAACTGGAGTTATGAATTTTTAAAGCATATTTCGAAATATAGTGCTTAGTGTCTTAAAGTGCCAGCCTGGGATATCAGGTTGTGGTAGACCGGGATAAATCCAAAGTTCAGGTCGACCCTAATGGAGTGCAGTTGGCTACAGGACTCATGCAGGTCCCACTGAAAAAGTACCTTGGATGGAGGAAGCGTTGAGATCAAAGACCCGATGCGAGGAGCAGAGTAGGCGATGCGTCGCCATCGATCCCTTGGATGGAGGTGATGCATCGATTCCAATCCGCGCAATCAGTGAGACTTCATCGACTAACCCCTTTGCAATTCAGGCAATGGGTCATCGTCGACCCGCACAGTCTGTCATCTTCCAGTCATGCAGTTTGTCAAAGCAATGCCGTTGAGTAGAAACTGCACTAGTGTCAAGGGAGATGTGTTTGTTCCAATTGGCGTAAAGTTGTTGATATGTAGATTCTGCTGGGTCAGCATGAAGAAAATCCCTTCCATTGGCCCAAGACTGGATTGGCACCACTTGGCAAGGCAGGGCTCACACATGGCATAGTCTAGGTACTGTTGCAGGAATGTATTAAGTCTTTGATGGCCATGAGACTTCAAAATAGAGGGCAAGCCATTGGAATCACTCTGGGTTCAAATGAGATGGATCCAGTCCTTTCCTCTGTAGGGCAGAGGGTAGCCAGCAACCTGCAGCACAGCAGAATGGAACAGCAGATCTTCCTGAGCAGCATGGCAGCAGAGTGGCAGTGCTTGTTGCAACAGATGAGTCCGTCTTCCTGGCAGAGTTCTTCACAGAACCATTAGTTTACTGTCTTGGTAGGGTCAGAGATACAGCACTTATACCCAGTTGTGCCTTTGAAGTGGGGGTGACTTCAAATATGGGTCCATGAAGTGCACAGATGTCCTTTCTTCCCAGTTGTGGCTCCAAACTATCAGTAGTGGGTAATCAGTCCTTTGTTTGAGGACACCACATATTCAGTTGTGTCAGCTCCTCCCTCCCTTCCAGCCCAGGAAGAGCCATCAGAATGCAGATGAGTGCTCAGAAAAGCCTAACCTTCTTATGTTTGTGACTGTCTAGAGGTGATGCACATAGTGAAGCTGTCACCCACCCCAGACGTGTATTGGAGACAAGCTGCAGGTACACAGAGGAGTAAGAGCAGAAAAATGGATACTTTCTAAAAGTGGCATTTCTAAAATAGCAATGTTAAATCCAACTTTACTAGCAAAGAGGATTTAGCATTGCCACTGCAATTATAGAAAACATGACACAGCTACTCCTTTCAAATCAGGAATGATAGCTTAAAAGTGTATTAAGGAATTTCCAATGTTAACCTATAAGAGGCATAGGCCTCACAGTAGTGAAAAACGAATTAGTATGTTTGCCACTACCATGACATGCAATACTTAAAATGTTCTACCTTTTACTTACACAGCACCCTGACCTATGTGGCCTACCTAGGGCCTTCCTTAGGGGTGACTTATGTGGAATATAAATGGGAGTTTAAAGCTTGGCAACGGATTTTAAATGCCAAGTCGAAGTGGCAGTAAACTGCACACAAAAGCTCTGCAGTGTCAGGCCTGAGACAGGGTTGAACGGTTACTTGTGTTGGTGGCACAATGAGTGCTGCAGGCCCACAAGTAGCATTTAACTTACAGGCCATGTGTATTTGCTATACCACTTTACAAGGGACTTACAATTAAATATGACAATTTTGTATACACCAATGTTACCATGTTTAGGGGAGAAGCACATGCAGGAGAAGCACATGCATTTTAGCACAAGTGAACAATGGTAAAGTGCTCAGAGTCCTAAGGTCAACTAAAAGATACAGCAAAAATGGGAGGTAAGCAGGCAAAAAGGTTTGGGGAAGACCACCCTAAGAATGACAGGTCTACCAGGAAACATGGTGTTTCACCATATTATACCCTCAATCCAAGGGGCAAAAATGATGTGATAATATTTCTGCTGAAAAACCTGTACCCAACTGTTTCAATAATTCTAGGTTTGCCATTATATCTCGGGCTAGCATGCAATGCTTAATTTGTGCTGGTGGTTGTCACTGGTGGTCACCAGCTCTCATTTTTGGGGACCAGAACTTTTTTCACATAATCAGACTTCGATCCAGAGCAATAGACAGAAAGGAAGAGAAGCAGGGAAGAAAAACTAGCGAGGAAGATAGGAAAACAGTCCCAAAATGAAAAAGCAGGATTTAATAGAACATGCAAAAGTAACATAAATATGTAAGGAGTGTAGGTATTGGAAGATAGAAATGATGCATGTGGTGGAATCTAGATTAGGTAGCCTTGGCATGTAGCATCCTCAGCATTCGGCAGCACCTATGAAAGGTTTTTTTTCTTGCTATTTTTGTTTTCCTGCATTAGATTAATGTTCATCTTAGTTTTTAATTGTGCAGAATAGTACACCCAATCTACTTTAGAAAGCTGGTCGAATTGTTGCTTATCAGCAGTGGCCCATCAGTATCAGTGGTGTAAGAGGCCCATTTGAGATGAATCAACAAACATACAATACTGCACCTGTGGTCTACCTCTGTCTCATTCTCTTTGTCAACTAGCAACTCAACCTTGGGCCTGGTCACTCTAAGCTGCATTCCTCCTGCTGAGTCCCTTTTGGGGGGGATGAAAAAGCTGAAAAATGGTGAAGCTGAAATACTAATCAGATTCTATCAGGTTTTCCCAGAGAAATCAGCCTAGAGTAGCACAGATGGTTTTCCATTCCCGGGGCTTTCCTTTCATACACCACTTTGACACACAACTATCTGTGATTCTTCAGTTGACTGGGGGTGAGTGTTTGATTTGCTCAAGCGCTCCGTCCATCATCCCCTTTTGTATCGCTTTGTTCGCCCTCAGTTGACTGGGGGTGAGTGTTTGATTTGCTCAAGCGCTCCGTCCATCATCCCCTTTTGTATCGCTTTGTTCGCCCTAAGTGTGGCAGGGTATGCTCAGACGTGAGTCCCTTGCTCACTTGGCCTCTGGATTCAAGATAGCCTGGCTGATGAGGATTATGAATCCGAAACCGGTCCCAGGATGCTTGTTTCCGGTTCATGGAAGACATGGCTTGGCAGTTCGGGCTGGACTGTTCCCAAGAGGCACAGGAAACAGACTGATTTGCATATAGCCATGTCTGAAATGGGGAGGGTGAGTGGGCTAAAGAATGGTGATGGATTAAACCCAGATCAGTTGACTGGGGGTGAGTGTTTGATTTGCTCAAGCGCTCCGTCCATCATCCCCTTTTGTAACACAACTATCTGTGCCAATAGTTTCACTTCTTTTGCTTTAGTGATAAAAGTACCTAGATGAAGTCCAGGAAGGTTTCTATATGCCATTTTAGTCATTCTCCTGGTAAGTCAGAGCCTCCACATATTTAATAGGGCCTGTCAAACCTCATACAGGAGGGTGTTAATGGGCAACAGCTGTGGGGGGTTACTTAGGCTCAAGAATCAGTACCACCACTTAGCAGTAGAATAAAATCTGTGTCAGCCCAGTGCTTATTTTTGTAATAAAGACATGTAGTTTATTACACAGAAAATATAGAAGTTCACTACACAATCAATAATTAAAAAATACCCAGTTTACTGGTGTAGGTCCTCGTGTTCTAAGAGCTTTTGCCAGCTAGCCCTACACCTGCCCCTCGTGGATCCCCTTTGTCTGGTCCCCCTCAAGTTCAGCACTCGAAGTAGATCGGTGGATACAGTTTGAACTGCCACCCCATTCGTTCTAGTCTTAGCATTCAAGTCTCTCAGGCCTAGGTCATTTCAGTCTCTCACCAAGTTTGTAGTAGCAGTGTGTGTGGCATGCAGCCCTCCAACGGCATCGGGATCTCACGGGCAACAAGATTCTTCAGGAAGCAAACTGCAGTCTTTTCAGGGGCTGTGCAGTAGCCAGCCAAGCAGTTGGTTGCTCTGGAGGGTCACTGCATAAATGAAGGCTTCTGACCAGAACCCTCTTTCAGGCGGCAGGTTACAGATCATTGGCTCACTCCGCACTGTGGTAGATGCTCGATTCAAGAAGCGTCTCACTCCAACATGCCAATGAGTACTTGCTACTACTTCTTGGGCACAGTGGCCACACGCCCGAAGATGATGATTCTTCGGCACAGCACATGCAAGGCACTATTCTCAGCACTCAGTGCTTCCAGGTGACAACCTCAATTCTTCATGAGGTGCTCCCAGGTCACCTCTCGATTCACTCAGTCTCCCGGACTGGCTCAGACCCTACTTGGGAGTGCCATAGTCACACTACCTACTTTTAGGACACACTGGCCACCAGCAGGCACTTATCTCTTCTTCAGTCAGGCCTACCACATGGTAACCCACCAGGTGCCTGGCAGCTATGACGGGAACAAATGAGGTTGCTCTGCTCAATTTGGCAATACTGTGATTGCTTCAGTGCACTTGCTTAGCAAGTCTCTTTCAGACAGACCTTAAGCTAGGGTCAATTACAGGAGTCCTTTCACAATCTGCTCCTCCTGCAGGACTGGCACTTACTTCCTCCCGTCACAGCTAGGGTATCTTAGCACCCAGCACAGTCCAGTAATTCCTCCCTCATATATGAGCTCAGGTTGTGTTCCTTCATCACTGGGGAGTTGGCTGTCAGTGCAACACCAACCCTTGCCTGCGTACTAGTCCCTGAATTCTTTGTGGAGTACCTCCTCCTTGGCAGAAGAGACCACATGAACGAACAACAGTGGGTCATGAGCTCCTCTCTTAATACCGGTTTGACAGATGGAGCAGGTGTATTCCAGGTCTGCTTCCTTCGAACCAGTTGGGTTAGTTCCCCTTTCATGTGTCATGGTCAAGCTACCTCCCACGTCTGGCCTCTGCAAGGATGCTGTACTCAAAAGAACAAACTCCAGGTGGAGTGCCCATCACAGTAGTACAAAGAGGTGATAGCAGACTGCACCCAGCTATATGCGACCCCTCCTAACAGAGATCAGGGATAGATACAAGAATATGTGCCCATTCAAAATGCTCCTTTCCCCAACAACAGATACTTCGGGACTCACCCTGTACCCCCAGCACTCTATCTTTACCTTATGGCAGCTACAGTTAGAGTCATTTACAGACCAACGTATCAGAAAGGGTCATGGCACTACTAACGAAAGCCTGTCTCCTCCTTCTTCACCATAGCATCTGCTTCTACCCCCTCCCATCTACGAGATGTCAGCAATATACATGTACTCTCTGGAGAAAGCAATCACTCATCCATCTTGTACTCTGGTCCAGTTGAAAAAATAGTGGCAGCTAGAAATGCTAATTCACTGAACCACCCAGTATAGACACACATATGTTTCTTAATAACACTGTTGCCCACCTCAAATGGCCAGCAGCCAAATGGTCATAATTCATAGAGTCCAATCTTGATGAAGTGTTCTTTTTTATTTTTTATTTTTTAATCTTGGAAATGTTACAAGCAGGCGCAACCAACGTGTTTCGCCCCAGACAATGGCTTCTTCAGGGCATCAATAGTAAAACTGTAAATTTGTAGCGAAAGTCCTGAAAAAGTTCCGTCTTTTTAATTTCACTAAATGTTTAGGAGGCCTAACACGATGAACAGGGCAAGCGTAATTCAGGGTCTGTATTCAGATATGCTATTCAAGAAACAATAATCCCAGCATAAGCGGAACTTTGTTTGGAAGCACTGTCGGCCTGCCGCATCTATGGCCAAGCATGCCAAAAGAGTGCTGAAGAGGCCCTTGTCTGGGTCAAAACATTTCCAAGATTGAAAAAGAAGAAATAAAAAAGAACACTTTATCAAGATTGGACTCTATGATTAACCGTGGGGCTGTTTTTTACAGTGGGCTTGATGCTAAATATTTTGTGTTAACTTTCATGTCACCTCTCATTTCCTGTGTTTTAGACTCTGGTCCAATTTTTGGGCTTCCAAAATGGAACCTGGAGGTCTGTATTACTCGTGCACAGTACACTTTCACATCTAGCACGCGCACACACACACACACATACAACACACCCACACATATACAACACACAGGATTCTGTTGTTTGTAAGTAGCAGAACTTTATATGAGCTGGCCTGTAAGCACTCATTCATGTTTCACAGGTACAAGCTTGTCCCTATAATTCACCAACCATGGTATGCTGCCACCACCGAGTTCCAATCATAAAACCTGCAACAAGGACAGTAGTCCACTCTCACTATGAGGGTGTGCTTGGTGTGCCCCTCCCAGTTCTGGGCGAGGTCCATGACTCATTACTGTCATTAGACTGGGCCTAGAACAATATTTGTGCAAGAAAATGGTGTATGGTATTATCAAAAATAGCCTAATAGGTATGGAGTTGGGGAACGTAGGGCAGGGGACATTCCTGTCACATCAGGACAAGAAACCGTTATATTTCCAAGAGCTCCAAACTGTCTTTGCCATTATTGGTTCTCAGGCCAAAGTTCCATCATAAAACTGACCACTTTCTCAACTAAAAGCTTTCCAAATGAATATCCCAATCTTGTCTCTAGATGTATTGTCTATAGATATATAGACGTGACAGAGGAAAACTGGACAAACCACTAAGGCACATTCACAAAAGCATTTGAAAGTACGAGTGACAGTGCTCCTGTAGTAATGTTTCCCAAACTTTGACTTGGCTTTTTGAATCACCCCCAAATATCTACAATGACAATTAAACTGCATTATATAATTTTTAGTCCTATCTGATTAGTACAATTAGAATCGCCTGTGCCCACTCTGCACTTTCACGAATAAGTAATTGGGCACTCCACAAGCCAGATTTACAAAGTCATGTAAAAGAGTACTTCTGCAGTATTACTTCCCATACTCACAAATACTGTAGTGTGCTCTTCGAATAACACATGGAGTCCTCAGGTAGTAAAAACGAATTTAATCTATGTAGTATCTCTTACAGGAAACAGGTGTGTCCAGTTCCTCTACAGTAACTGTACTGAGCTGGAACATGAACACAGCTAATACATGTCACACTCTAGAACATGCAGTCACATAATACATTCTAAGAATATGCAAATCATAACACATCCGCTTCCTTATAAACATAAAAAACTACAATAAGATTCCTTCAATTGCATGGATACATACCTCAAAATAAAATATACAATAGCATTTTTTAATATTTCATCAATGCATAACCCACACCACCCCCTGTAATTAAATGGAGGAAGAAAGAAAGAAAAGAAAGAAAGAAAGAAAGAAAGAAAGAAAGAAAGAAAGAAAGAAAGAAAGAAAGAAAGAAAGAAAGAAAGAAAGAAAGAAGAAAGATATTTTTAATTGAAACATTTACATCATCCCACAACAAAATCCTTAAGCCAAACGGGTAATTCTCTTTTCCTGCCACTTTTACCTATGGAACTCTCACACACACTTCCATCGCAACCACTTTCAATACCACTTGTACTTGGTACACCCATCCTAGAAACATCCATCTCTCCATCCCTGACTTCTTCATTGGCTAACTCATAAATATCTGTAGTCCAGAGGGGATCTAGTCTATTCCTAGTGTCAGAATCCACACCTGAAGGAAAATTCTTACCACACACAGCCACCTGTTTCAGATTTCATACTTTGCCATCCTCTAGCCTCACTGCACTTCTAAGAATCTCATTCACTCTTTGTGGGTGGAAGAATTGGCTCTTTCCTTTTTGTACCTTGACAGGTTTCGTGATTCTTACTCAATCACCAACTTTAATACTGACGGTCTTGACTTTATTACGAACATCATAATACTCTTTGCTTTTGTGGTGATTATGCTCCAACTTTTTCCGTACCAGTTTAGGTGACCATTTGTGCACAACAGACTCACACAGCCACTCTGGAGAAAATTGACATCTAGGAATCCTCCCTGTCATGATTACAAATGGAGACATACCAGTAGTATCACTTTTAGTCACCCTCTACGCCTATACAGCCTTCAATACTGCATTTCTCCAATCGTCACAACTAGTAACAGCACCTTGAATTACCCCATTTACCACCTGGTTAAACCTCTCAAAGTGCAGTAGTTTGATGCTTAACTCCCACTCTTTCAAAATATCATTTAGCTGCATTGAACGTAAACTGAACTCCATTATCACTTAAAAGTGCAGCAGGAATACCCTCAGCCCAAAATACCTTGTCTAGAAATTTTAACACAGTCAACGTGTCTGTCTTCTTCACCACCTCCACAACCGGCCATTTAGAAAACAAATCTATTAAAACAACTATATATTCCTGAGCATCACCACAGGTCCCAATAAATCAATTGCCACAATCTACCACGGTTGCTTAGGAATTATCCCTTCACTCATAGGAGGTCTCAAAGTGCTAAAGGTTTTATCAGCAGCAGAACAAACTTCACACCTGCACACAAACCTCTCTACTGCTTATTGCACGCCAGGCCACCAAAACTTCTCTTTAACCACACTCTTGGTCCTCACAACCCCAAAATGACCCTCATGACACAGATGAAGAATCACATTATGAACACCCTCAGTTGGAATTATTTTGCAGCCTCTCAAAACAACCTCTTTTTCCACAGATAATTCAGATCTCACTTCCCAAAATGGCCCATACTCCTCAGATAACAACATCTTTCCTTGGCCAACCATTTGACATGTATCTTAAAATTTGCTGCAAAACCTCATCCTCTTTCTGTTTATCCTCCCATTCTTTTTGCTTGATAACTGGTGACCCAGAATCATGAATCAAAACCACCTTAAAATCATTCCAAGGATCATCTTCACAGGCTTCTAAAGGACTTGGCAACCTTGATAAACAATCAGCCACCATATTGTCTTTTCCTGGAACATATACAATAAGATAAATGTAGTCCTTCATTCTCATAGGCAACCTAGCAATTCTTGCTGAGGCAGATGTACTTCCTTCTGTAGTAACTTAATTAGCAGCTTATGACCACTCCTAATAACTTTAGGTCTGCCCAACACAAAAGCCTGGAAATGATCCAGTGCCCAGGCGCACACTAATACTACCTTCTCTATAATTGGATACTTCTCTTTCGTAGGAGATAAGGACTTGGGTGCAGACACAATAATGTTCTCTTTACCACTATCAACTTTTTGTGTGAGTAAAGCTCCGAGACTCTCATTGCTTGCATCCATAGTAATGTAACTAACTATATTGGGGTAAAAACTGCTGAAATGTGGTACCTTTCACATAAATTCCTTGATGTAACCAAATTCCTCTTCCCACAAAGATTCCCACACAAACTTTGTGGGTTTCTTAAGCAGTTGCAGAATATTAAACTCTCTCTCTGCAAGATTTGGAATAAATTTAGCACAGTACTCTGCCTTGCCCAGAAATGACCTCACCTTGTCCTTACTGGTGTTAGCAGGTGCTTCAGTAATTGCATTAATCAAGGCCTGTTTTGGTCTGACACCTTCTTCACATATCACATGCCCTAAGTAAGTTACATTCCTCTCTGCCAATTTACAATTTCTCAACTCAACAGTCAAACCTCTGATCTCCAGAATCAAAAACACTACATCATGTTTGTCCTTATTCTCCCCAAAGACTAAAACATCGTCTTGGAAAAACAGTACCCCTTTTTCTCCCCCAAACAATTTATGCATTAGTCTGGATACACAGCTGCCGCTGATGCTAGACCAAATGGCATACTTTAAACTGGAAGCAACCACAGGGGGTAATAAAGGCTGTTATCCTCCTGGACTTTTCTGAAAGAGATATCTGATGGTATGCGCTAGATCGATCATTAGTTCAGAACCATGGTGCTCCCTTGAGACTGGACACCATTTCCGTGATTTTAGGTAGTGGAAAACGGTCTATCAGAATTTTATTGTTCACATGGCATAAGTCTACACATAAACGGATTTTGCCATTACTACGGTGAGCAATAAGCACAGAAGAACTCCAGTCTGAGCAATCCACCTGTTCAATTACATTTTTTGCCTTCAACTTCTCCAATTCCTTAGACACCTCCTCTCTTATGATAGGTACCATTCTCATGATAGGTACCATTCTCATTTTGTGGACTTTGGGATTTGCGTCACTTTTCAATACAATGTCATGCTCAAAACCTTCCAACATACCTAACTCTGTGTTACAAACACTTTGATATTTATGTGCCATTGTCTCGCCTACTGTGGTTCCTTCATCTACCACCAATACTTTGTCCACACTGTTGGGATCCAGGACAATATGAAGGTTACCCTGGTCATGCCAACCCAGAACAGATGGCCCTCTGTTTGCTATGTGCAGTTTACCCCTTGCCCGTCTGCCTTTAAAAACAAAGGATAACCATCTGAACCGAAGAACGTAAAAATATTTTCCTGTGAAGCTTTCAGGTTTAATATCCTATGGAGATAAATGTTCACCTATTCTATCAAAAAAATGGTTTTTCCACACATCCTCATTCACTATCGTGAAAGGTAATCTAGAATCTGCATACATTTTATTTTTACCCAGCAATAGATATGTTACACTTCAGTTTACCTTTATTTATTTATTAATTTATTTATTTAGAAGCACACATTTTTCTTGGAGATTCAAAACATTTCCTTGTTTAGTAGCTTCTTCTCCACTCTCACTACCATTAGAGCTTCTCGACTCATGAATGCACTTTACTCTATACTTCTTCTTCTTACATCCTTTCACATAATGTCCAACTATTCCACAATTACTGCATTTTTGCTTAATTGCTGGACAAGCTTTGCTGTATGCTAGATGCTCTTTACTGCCATAGCGATAATATCTTCTATTGTTGCTAGTACATTTGTCCCTAATATCTCCCTTACTTTAATGTTCATCTTTACGTTGAAATACTTTACATACACAAGATGGGTTTTTGTCTGGTTGCTTTAACTCGGTGGCGCACGTTCCAGACATTTCTGCCTTACGCACAATTGTGAACACTTCCTCTAGGGGTGAGTCACCATTGATCCATAATCGTTCCTGTATCATAGAATTATTTGCATGTATGACTAGTTGGTCTCTGATCAAATCATCATGGATTATGCCAAATTTACAATCAATGGCCACATTTTTCAGGGAAACATCCTTTACAACGTAACTTTTACTCTGCACTACCATTACGACGCAGCTATTACAACGCAAGTCGTTACAACGACTTGCGCTGGAGGGCGCTGTAGGATAGGGAATAGTTTAATTTTCTATCCAACACCTTCCCTACTATCTACTATCCACTATTCCACTATCCAGCGCCCCCCAACGCAAGTCGTTGTAACGACTTGTGTTGTAAAAACTGAGTTGTAATGGCATGCGGAGTAAAAGCATGCGTTGTGATGACATCAACTCCACAACATAATCATCCAAGGCTTCACCTTTTTGTTATTTACGCTGCAACTGCCATTTTTGGCATGCGGTTATACGTTTTCAGCTCAACAGGTCCCAATGAGTGTAAAAGGATCCCTTTCTTCTGTTCCGCCGACATCTTTTTAGCTTCATCATCAGCAGCGATATAATTCTCAAAATATTCCTTCCATTCAACCCATTTCATGGAAGGTTCAGATCCTGAAGCCCCAAATGAATGTGGTGGATTAATTGAAAAATGTTGTTGCGCCATAATGGTGTACTGAAAATAGCTTAGCCAATATTTAAGTAATGAAACACTCCCCTGATGAGGTGACAACAACTATAATCCTTTGCCTTAATTGAAATGTAAATAAGACAATGCAAAAAAAAATGCCTCAAAAGTTTTGCAAATGCATCAATAGCAAAACAATTGTAGAAATCCTAATATTTGTAAAGTAGTTGCAAAATATTATCACTCACACCTGTTTCCCGTGTTAAATAAGAGAAAGTCCTTCACCTCCTGGTGACTGTCGAGTGATAAACCCAGATTTATGAATAAAATGTGCCAACCTGGAAGTTTTTAATTAATCCTCTATGATCAGAAATCCATGAGTGGTTGGTTACTCTCCGTGAATGGGTTTACTCAAATGAAAGGAAAAAAATGGCTGCAACCAGGTCAAGTTGCGTGACCTCTACATGGCTCCACTTGAGGTCAATGTCTCACTGCTGCTTCATGTGAGCTGGTGTGCATACTTTCAAAATGAAGAAGTGGACTCGCTGTCCAGAACAGACTCACCATGCCAAGGATTCCACTAGATTTAAAGCATACACTTCCTTGCTTGTGCTGCCGGCCGCACCAAAACTATGTACACAGTAAAACTCACCCGTGGTGAATGTAGGGTTAGGGTTAAAAATTGATGCTGTCTCAACTCTAGTCACGGTCACTATGATTCTCTTTAATGTCTTTTTTTCCCCGTCAGATCCACCGAAGTTATACATATCCAATCATGCATGGTTGCATTCAATCCACCCAGCTCGTTGCCAAATTGTAGTGTGCTCTTCGAATAACACATGGAGTCCTCTGGTAGTAAAAAGGAATTTAATCCAAGTAGTATCTCTTACAGGAAACAGGTGTGTCCGGTTCCGCTGCAGTAACTGTACTGAGCTGGAACACAAACACAGCTAATACATGTCACACTCTAGAACATGCAATGACATAATACATTCTAAGAATATGCAAGTCATAACAAATACTTTTGTGAATTGTTTCCTTTGTGTTTTTTTCCGCTGATGTGAGAGAATTCAAGTCCAGTGTCGAGGCTTCGTCTTTGGTCCTCTCTCCACAGAAAGTTTTCATAATAAAGTAAATTTAATCTGCAATATGAAATCTGCAATATGAAATCTGCAATATGACTGTGTACATATAATCCTACTCATTTTCACTCTTTGAAAACATAGGGGCATATTATCAAGAAAGGCGATACAATTATCGCCGCTTTAGTGGCAGGAAACGGCCGCTAAAGCGGCGATAATGGCCTTGATAATATGTCCTTGTGAATTCCCATAGCAGCCCAGGTTCTGGTGTTAACCTGGGCTGCTATGGGAATTCACAAGGGCATATTATCAAGGCCTATATCGCCGATTTAGTGGCAGTTTCCTGCCGCTAAAGCAGCGATAATTTCATCTCCTTTCTTGATAATATGCCCCATAGATCCATACTGGTGACCAGGTCAGGCAAAGCAGTGTCAAAACAGAACTGCCTGAAATTGTGATAGCTTTAGTCTGGCTTTCACCTTCTCCTCAGGTGCAAAAAATCAATAAATGAAGTTTAACTTTGTAGAGTTGAGATAGTCAATAGGAAGGTATTGCAAGCTATCATGTAATATGGATTTATCCCTCTCGGCAAGCCGAGTCACCAAGAGGTGACAAGAGTGTCACATGTACCTCACTTCACAACAAAATACAGATGGGTGTTCTGCACACTTCAAATGCTAACCACTACACACAATGCTCATGATCACTCTTCTCATCACCCACCCAAGACAGCCATGACTAACTGGTCATCTTCATCAGCTACCGTTCCTGGACACTCAGGCGACTCAGGAGACTGCAGGGGATCTGTGTGTCTGTTGTAAAAGACACTGGTGCAGTGCACAAAATGCCCTCATCGGTGCTGCCACTGACCTAGATTATTCGCCATTGTAAGGTCACATTAGGCCTCTTGAACGAGCAGGAGTCAGGACATATTCAGTTATAGAAAAGATGCACGCTCTAATCAGGAACTATGTAGACCACTACGAAGGGTCAATGTCCCACCATGAGCATCACCTTCCCTGCTCAGTTAGTCTCTTCCATTGATCTCCAGCAGCCAGTGCTGAGTCCAGCTCGACTCCATTTTGTTCCACAGATTTTAATTTCCTGTTGGCTCCTTCCTTGGTGCCACCCAGTGATAATACCTGGCCATTGTATTTCGCATACCAGGATCGGCTTCTTCTCAAGACTGCCTCTAATTCGCAGGCCAGAGAAAATCCAGGTGCTTCGTCAAAGGTATATTTAATATATATGAGAGGTTAACATTTCCCTATACAAACTAGGGGGTTCATTTACAAGGCCACTGCGCCGCTGGAACGTCACTTTTAGTGACGGTCTGGTGGTGTACATTGCAGTGCCGTATCTACAAGGCCAAGTAAAACAACCCTGCATGGATTTTCATGGCCTTGTAGATATGGTATGAGGCAACGAAGCGCAAGTCGCTGCATTGCCTCACACTGCGATGGGAGGCATGCCATGGGCATTAGGGTGGGTGTTCTCATGAGTTCGAGCTATAAATAGTTTGACTTCCTAGTGTGATTTTGTGTTTTAGTGGCACTATGTTTTCCTCTTCCAACAAACACATAATTTTGCATGCAATAAAAAGTAGGCCCTAGGGGGCACATGCATCATTGAGATATTTTGCACTTCTTAATTTGCGAAAAATAACGAATCGCAAATTAAGAATTGCAAAATGCTATGCATCATTATTTTCGGTATTCATTTGTGATTCGGTAAAAATCGCAATTTTTACCGAATCCCAAATAAATACCGAATTCTTAAGTTAATTTTCGCAATTCCCATTGATTCCTATGGGCCAAAAGGCCCATAGGAGTCAATTGGAAGGCATTAGCAAATTGCGAGTGGCACTTTGAAAATTTCATGGGTGCAGGGGGGGTCCAAAGGACCCCCCATGCACCCCTGAAATGTATTTTTCGCATCATGTTTCACACACACATGTCCTAAGGACATGTGTGTCCGTAACATGAATGTTGAAAAAAAAGCATTTTCAGCATTTTAAACACTTTTTCCAAATTTACCGAGTGGTTCAATCACTCGGTAAATTTGACACCCTAATTGCGATTTCACACTTTTAAAAGTAATGATGCATTGCTTTCAAGAAATCGCACATCTGCGACTTCTTAAAAGCAATCGCAATTTTAGAACTCGCAAAAATGTTACGAATTCTAAAATTGCTTCATGCATCCCAAAAAGCACTTTTGGAATCGCAAACGGCCGATTTTAAGGAATCGCACCGTTTGCGACTCCAAAAATGCTTGATGCATTTGGGCCTAGGTGTATAATGTTATGTTTCTATCATGTAGGCACCCTATTTAATATATAGGTGGTATACAAAATGGATATTTACCTATGTTAGTAGCGTGTTATTATGTAATTGTGCACCTGAGAGACTCTTAACTTCAGCAATATCAGTTATTGAGATGTCACCAGGATTACGGTCATGTGACATCACTTCCTGCGAGGATTCAGCGTCGGATTGAATGACCTCCGACGTCGTTGGGTCAAAGGTTATGGACTGTTCTCATGAGGCACAGGGTCAGACTGATTTATATGGCCATGACTGAACAGGGGTGGTGGAGTGAGCTAAAGAATGATGATGGATTAAACCCAGATCAGTTGACTGGGGGTGAGTGCTTGCAATGTTCAACACTCCGTCTATCATCCCCTTTGGTTTTGCTAAGTTCGCCCTAAGTTGGCAGGGTATGCCCAGACGTGGGTCCCTTCCTCACTTTGCCACTGGATTCAAGATAGCCTGGCTGATGAGGGTTATGAACCCGAAACCTGTCCCAGGATGCTTGTTTCCGGTCCAGGGAAAGACATGGCTTGGCAGTTCGGGCTGGACTGTTCCCATGAGGCACAGGGTCAGACTGATTTGCATATGGCCATGCTTGCAATGTTCAACACTCCATCCATCATCCCCTTTGGCTTAGCTAAGTTCGCCCTAAGTTAGCAGGGTATGCCCAGATGTGGGTCCCTTGCTCACTTTGCCACTGGATTCAAGATAGCCTGGCTGATGATGGTTATGAACCCAAAACCGGTCCCAGGATGCTTGTTTCCGGTCCAGGGAAGACATGGCTTGGCAGTTTGGGCTGGACTGTTCCCATGAGGCACAGGGTCAGACTGATTTGCATATGGCCATATCTGAACTGGGGTGGCGGAGTGAGCTAAAGAGTGATGATGGATTAAATCCAGATCCGTTCACTGGGGGTGAGTGCTTGCAATGTTCAACACTCCATCCATCATCCCCTTTTGTTTTGCACATCATATGAAAGTCACTCAGAGGAAGCACCTGGTGCACACAGTAAAAGGTTAGTGGAGGAGCAAGTGTGCACTATGGCAAGGGCACATAGAGATTTATCTTGGGCCACATTGGAGGAAAGATGCTCAGAGGAAACAGTAGGTGTGTACACAGAAGGGAGGCAGCTTATTTAAAGAAGAAGAAATACAAACTAGCAAGCATTGGCATAGCCAATAGGTCTCGGCAATCCAAGAGCTATTGGCATGGTCAATGTTAATGTCTTTTAGCCATGTTGAATAGCAGCATATCTGCTGTTCAGCATGGTTGAAAGCGAAGTAAAAAAGCATGAATCTTGAGCCTCTAGACGTGTAGAATGTCTTTAGGTGTGAACTTGTGAATTAACTAGGTGCATAAAGTTTCAAATGCAAAATCTTTATTACAAATAAAAGATAATACATATTTTCAAAAGCATTCTAGAATATTGAGCAAGAAACCACCTTTTTTGGTTTTTCCAGTTTTATGCGGTGCTAACTCAACCCGAAGGTTTCGGAGTGATGTACATGAGCACCAGTTGCATTCATTCATTTTAAGGAACAGAGAAAGTGATTAACCCAGAATCACAGGATGCTGAGCCAACACCAAGGCACGTACCTGGTTCCCCAGCTTCAAAGTCGGCCACTCAGGTAGTCACACCAAATCCTCTCGTGCTGTTTATAAAAGGAAGCATAGGGAAACACCAAAGGGAAAGCATTTAACAAATTAGAAGGCAAACTTTTCCACTGCACACGTTGTATGAAAAATAAATACCATAGGTGGTAAGCATTGCAAGAATAAAATGAGCCAGGATTTGCCCAGAATCACAGGACATTGAGCCTGCGGCCGAGACTCAAACATGGTTCCTCAGCTTCAAAGTCAGCCGAGCAAGCAGTTAAGCCACATCCCCCCCAGTGCTTATAAAAGGAAGCATAGGGGAACAGTAAAGAGGAAATCTTTTAACAACCTAGGAGGCAAGCTTTTCCACTGCACGAATTTATAATAAATCCCATCAACAAAACAACTTGTTTTGTAATTCTTGGTGGAAGTTTAAATTGTTGATGCAATCGTACTGTGTTCATAAATCAGGCTTAAACAGTGTGCATTGAAATTTTACTCATGTTGCAGAGGTGCAGCGCCTTCATGGTCCCTTCACATGTGCAGTTGTTATCAAAGAGAGCAAACAGGTCAAGGGAGCAATAAAGCATGCTGAACTGTTGGAACAGTAAAGCGAACAACCGGATATCACGGAAGCAGCATTCCCGTGGCGTGCTCGATCGTAAATAAAATGAGCACGTCAAGGGAGCAGTGAAGTGTGCTGTACAGTTGGAACGGTGTGTGGGGGAAGTGAGAGCAGGTGGGAGGAGACAGAGCTGGTAAAAGCGCAATACTGTGTATAGTGCTGAAAAACAAAAAAGTAGGTCCTTAAATGGTCGTAAAACAGGAGCAGTGGATGTTTGCAAGTACTTGGTCCATGCTCTGGGGGATGGTTAAACACAAAAAGAGGCATGCCCATGCATGCCATGGTTAAATGGTGACCAAGAATATGAGACAGACGATGGAGCGAGCAAATAAAAAGCCTGCGAGTGGGCTGAGGCCCACAGATTAAACACAGCACACCTCTTTTGAGACAGCGCATGCGCTGTCTAGCTGTCTAGCTGAGGCCTAAAAATGTATTTTGCAAACGATATGCGCAGAGCTATTACGTGCAGTTAGGCATTTGACACATACGCCCAGCGCCAGGACCCCTGGTCCTCGACGATGCCAGCCCACCCGACGGACTTGCGACGACGCCACCATCCACGCACTCAACGCCGGCCGGAACCCTGCCTGCTACCGAGCCACCCCGAAACGTACCCACGGACCCTTCACCTGCCAAGCCTGCAAATTCACCTGCCTCCGAACCTACACCGCACCCGCCAAGCCGAACACCAGCAACAACCACCTCAAGTGCATCCTGCTCAACATCCGCTCCGTCCACAAACACGCCGTCGAACTCTGGAACCTCCTCGACACAACCTCACCAGACGTCGCCTTCCTCACAGAAACATGGATGAACGCCTCCTCAGCCCCCGACATCGCCATTGCCAACCCGGATGGCTACAAGATCACCCGGAAGGACCGCGTCAACCAAACCGGAGGAGGCATCGCCATCGTCCACAGAAACACCATCCGCATCACGACCAAATCTGACGACACCCTCACCGCCGCCGAGCACCTTCACTTCCAGATACACACCGGCCCCAAGACCACCCTCAGAGGCACTCTCATCTACAGACCCCCAGGACCACGCACACAATTCAGCGACGCCATCGCAGACTTCATCAGTCCACAAGCCCTCACCTCCTCAGACTACATCCTCCTAGGGGACCTCAACTCCCACCTCGAGAACAACAAAGACTGCAACACCTCCACCCTGCTGGACAACCTCCACAACCTAGGACTCAAGCAACTGGTGAACACCCCCACCCACTACGCCGGCCACACGCTTGACCCCATCTTCTCCTCCAGCAAGCACATCTCCTTTAGCCACTCCACCGGACTACACTGGACTGATCACAGCTGCGTCCACTTGAACTTCAGGAGAACCACGACCCACCACCACCCGCAACAGGTTCCCCGCAGAAGCTGGAGACAGATCACCGCCAACCAGCTCACCACGCCCTCATCCAGAACCCACCCTCCAACACAACGGACCCCAACGAAGCAGCCCGCAACCTCACACAGTGGCTCACCAACTGCGCCGACGACCTCGCACCACTGAAATACCCTCCCAGCAGACCCGGCAGCAGGAAAGCCCCGTGGTTCACCAACGAACTCAAAAACTCCAAGAAAACCTGTCGCACCCTCGAGAAAGCCTGGCGCCACGACCAGACAACAGAAAACATGACAGCCCTCAAGAACGCCACCCGCAAACACCACCAGCTGATCCGCACCACCAAAAGGACAACATTCAAAGAACGACTGGACAACAACACCCACAACAGCAAGGAACTCTTCAGCATCGTGAAAGAGCTCTCCAACCCCAGCGCCTGCAACAATGATATCACACCCTCGCAAGACCTCTGCGACTCACTCGCCTCGTTCTTCCACCGCAAGATCGCCGACATACACAACAGCTTCGGAGCACAGACCACGCACCCAACCACCGAACCAACGCCCCCCACCACCTCCCTCTGAACCTGGATCCCGGTCAGCACCGAAGACACCACCCACCTGATGAACACCATCCACTCCGGCTCCCCAACCGACCCCTGCCCACACCACATCTTCAACAAAGCCGACTCCATCATCGCACCCCAACTCCGGAACATCATCAACAGCTACTTCGCATCCTCCACCTTCCCGGAGAGTTGGAAACATGCCGAGCTGAGCGCCCTCCTGAAGAAACCCACAGCGGACCCCGCGGACCTCAAGAACTTCCACCCCATCTCGCTCCTCCCCTTCCCGGCCAAAGTCATTGAGAAGACCGTCAACAGACAACTCTCCGCCTTCCTCGAGACCAGCGTATCCCTCGACCCCTCCCAGTCCGGTTTCCCAGAAAACCACAGCATCGAGACTGCCCTCATCACAGCTACCGACGACATCAGGTCCTTGCTCGAGAACGGGGAAACTGCTGCCCTCATCCTCCTAGACCTCTCAGCAGCCTTCGACACCGTATGCCACCGCACCCTGATACAGCGCCTCAGCAACACCGGAATCCGAGGAGCGGCCCTGGAGTGAATCATCTCGTTCCTCGCCGGAAGAACCCAGAGAGTCCGCCTCCCCCCGTTCCGATCCGCGGCCACCGAAATCATCTGCGGCGTTCCGCAAGGATCCTCACTCAGCCCCACCCTCTTCAATGTCTACATGAGCCCTCTCGCATCCATCACACGCCAACACAACCTTAACATCATCTCCTATGCCGACGACACCCAGCTGATCCTCTCCCTCACCAACGACCCCGCCACCGCTAGAGCCAGCCTCCAGGAAGGAATGAAAGACGTTGCGGAATGGATGAAGCTCAGCTGTCTGAAACTGAACTCAGACAAGATGGAAGTCCTCATCCTGGGACCATCTCCTTCTGCCTGGGACGACTCCTGGTGGCCCCCTGCCCTGGGCACCGCACCCAAGCCAACGGACCATGCACGCAACCTGGGCTTCATCCTAGACTCCTCCCTCACGATGACCAAACAAGTCAACGCCATCTCGTCTTCCTGCTTCAACACCCTGCGCATGCTCCGAAAGATCTTCCGGTGGATCCCCACCGAAACCAGGAAGACAGTCACCCAGGCCCTCGTCACCAGCCGTCTGGACTACGGGAACACCCTCTACGCTGGAACCACAGCCAAATTCCAGAAAAGACTCCAGCGCATACAGAACGCTTCGGCACGACTCATCCTGGACATCCCTCGCCACAGCCACATCTCTGCCCATCTGAAAGACCTGCACTGGCTCCCCGTCAGCAAGAGGATCACGTTCAGACTCCTCACCCACGCACACAAGGCTCTCCACGACATGGGCCCGAAGTACCTCAACAGCCGCCTGACATTCTACACACCCACCCGCCAGCTCCGATCCGCCAGCCTCGCCCTCACATCCGTCCCACGAATTCGCAAATCCAACACCGGAGGAAGATCCTTCTCCTACCTGGCGGCCAAGACATGGAACTCCCTCTCCACCCACCTACGGCTGACCCTGGACCATCTCTCCTTCAGGAAGCAACTCAAGACCTGGCTGTTCGAGCAGTAGCGACTCCCCCCCCCCCAGCGCCTTGAGACCCTAGCGGGTGAGTAGCGCGCTTTACAAATTAGATTGATTGATTGATTGATACGGTTACCAGAAGCAGGCACCCACAGGAACCTAGGATTAGCCAAGAGCAGTTCACTATGCATTATTCAGTGCGGATCCTGCAATGCTCTTATGGTGTATGAAAGCTTAGCTGTTGTTTCTCACTTGCTGGTGTGTCCTCCTCCCTCTAATCCCAAACTTGAGATCACAAGACCAGTTTTCTCACTGGTTGCCTCCGGCCCATTGCCACCAGAACAGCATGAGGTGCCCATTAGAATACTGTGCACTGTGTGGAATGGAGATGGCAGCATTAAAGGAGTGCTAAATACAGCCAGTCTTTCATTGTACTACCTGTGGAACAGCACAGATCTGACTCACTCAACAACTACTTTGTTGTGGCCTCTTGCTATTTTATTCCCCCCACAGTCTTGATGTTCCCTGCTGCTCAGCCAGTGAGTGAGGTCATTGTACGGTTGGAATGTTGCCAGTGTTTGCGCCTTGATGTGTTGACAGTCGGAGTGAGAGGGGCTAGCAGCAGGACGCTGCTCCTGGTGGGGCTTTACCTATTACCTACAACTAAGCTGATAAACCTATATCTATATACATCTATATAACCTACAAGGATCCATCCTCATAGCATCCTCATTGTAACACACCTCTTTAGATATCCTCCTCCCAGGGTTCAGTAGGGTCAGCCTGCGGATGTATGATGTTACACGCATACTTTTACATCGCATGCCTTTACAACGCGGTTTTTACAACGCATACCATTACAACGCATAGTGCTTTGGGGCGCTGGATAGTGAATAGTTTAATTTACTATTCCAACTCCAGTCCCCGTGGATAGTAGGGAAGGTGTTGGACAGTAAATTAAACCTATTCCCTATCCTAGAGCGCCCCCCAGCGCAATGCGTTGTAATGGTTTGCGTTGTAAAAGCTGCGTCGTAAAGGCACTGCGTGGTAAAAGTTGCATTGTAAAGGATGTTTCCCTCAGCCTGCACGTGCTCCATCATCTTCTGCTGTATTTTCCGCATTATTCCTGAGACCAGCTTCCCTCATGAATGATTTGCTTCAACGCCATCTTATCCAACCTCAAATCATGTCCCATTCTCTGAAAAGTTCGTTTCCATCTATTTAACCTTGTATGAACAGGCAAATTCTGTATTTTTCCCCATCTTTTACGTGAAAATTACTTTTTTTTCAAATTTATTTCTGAACGTTTCACTTTGAGAGTAAAGAATGATAGATGGACAGATGGGTGGATGGACTGAGGGCTGAGCGGGCAGGTATTGAGAGTCATCAGGCACTGCATTCAGAATGAAATAGTACCCTGTACTCTCAGATATTGCTCGACCCGGCTCGCCTTTCTGCTGCAACTCCTCTTGCTTTCCTCTGCATGGTTATTGACTTTCGGCTGTTTTTGCTTTATTTTGTTCTTGCATTTTTATTGGAAGCAATTAAATTTTCCCTGCTTTTGATCTGATTCCGGCACTCGCAGTCAATAAATTAGGCACGGCTGAATGACTCCTTAATCTTTGTTTTTACTTTACCGACTGAAATATTTTTTGGCCAGGATTCAGTCTGTAAAAGCAAAAAGCACACAGCGTGTCTTAAATATACCAGCAGCTAATTCAACAACCTCCTCCTCCCTTAAAAAGAGAATAATCAGTAATCACCTGCCTGGCTTTTTTAATGCCTTATATTTATTGAGTGGAGTTAGAGAATTGGAGAGAGTGGATATATTTTTTAAGCATTGTAGTTTGGAAATGTAGAGCAACCCTTTAATGGTAAGTATAAAGAGCAAGAGTGATTAAAAGATTACTTTCTAAGCAAACCCAACCTTTTTCCTGTCTAAACACATTTTAGGGCTGTATTTTCTTTTCCTAAAACATTTCCAAAAAGCAAGAACCTTTTATGTCATAGGTGGTGAAATGAGTTCGAAGTTGTTTTATTTGAGCATAACACGCTCTCTTAGAGTTTACTATTGAACATTCACATTTCCTTTGATAATGTTCGAGTTAGTTATTAAGTATTTGTAATAATTCCAACATTTGATTATAGCTTTAGGGACCACTTTTGGTCACAGGTAGAGTTCAAACATATGGCAACCAGCTTATGGCAACTGCAACCCGCAGTACTTATGTACAAGATGCATTTGCTGGTCTTCTGAAAGAAAAGCAAAACACTTAGCCAAACTGAAAATTCTTACACCCCTTTATGGTCATAAAACATTTTTCACCAAAAAGTTTGGAAGTCGTTCCATTTTTGGATCCCTAAATATTTTCATGTTGTACATTTTGGGAATAAATGACATTTCAGTGCCCCGAGACGTTTCCAGATGAGGCGTAAAAATTGTTATTTGAAAAGTGAAATGATTAATTATTTTAATATGTCTTACATGGACCATTTAGTCTATGTTTTTAGATCATTTGGTCTTAAAAATACTAGATTTTGTGTAACCCCTTTATCCCTTCAGCCCTCCAAGAGATTCTGCAGAAAGTAGACTGTGCGGTTCCAAAGGGGGTGTAGTGTTGGGCCTCCAGCCCACATCACGCAAAAGACTGACACAGACACCAGGGGATGTACATCAGTAATTGGCCACGAGCACATGCACCCGGGCCCTTTTATTTGTGAGGTCACGTGACTCGTAACACCCGTGATGGATGGGTGTGGGGGTGCAGTGTGCCCAGCTCTCGAGGGAGTGGCTGGCATGATAACTTCCTGTGGGACACTAGAACGTGTCTCGCAGGATACTACATTCCTCCCCAACTTTATTTGAGGAACAAACAAAAATGCTAGTCCACCCTGTGGGGATAAAAGAAACCGTTAACTAGTTACCACAGGGTCCATCAGTCTATAGAGTCAGGTGGCAGGACGACAGCAGATCTGGATTGGTGACTTGGCTTGCAGCAGAACCTTCTCGGCAGGCACCCGTAGTTTAACCTGAGGGCTTCAGGGCACGAACGCTGGCTGGGAGATGTCCTCTGCATGCCGACAGTTCGTTGACGGTGATATGTCTTGCTGCCTTGCCTGGTTTCCACTTTGCTGACATCCGTGATGGTCCGTGGTGGGTTCTAACAGTTCATTGTAGTGAGCTGCGTCATAAAAATGGATGGAGTCCTACAGGAGAGTTCGCAGAGGTGTGGCTGGGCTGACTGTCATTGTTGAACGGCTTGGCTGTGACCGGAAACCTGTCGGTGAAACAGTCTCTACTCACTCTCCCGCCTGGGGAGGCCCGTTGTCGGGGTTGCTGCGGGACTGTAGGAGGGCTGCGCTGAGGGGTGCTTGTGTGCCATCTGGTGGCAGCTGCAGGACCACTGCGGAGCCGTTACTTAGTCAACGCCCAACTCCCACGGGTGGATGAGTCGTGGACAAGACATGCCTTTGCTGCTTCGATTTCGGTGTATGCCAGGTTCACAGGTGGCCTCTGGTTTCTTTTGTCTGCTGGTGTGGCAACGGTGCAGGACTCCAGTCCGCCGATCTTCTGGGAGTGGCGATGTTTGACGCAGGTGATGATGGCTGTCCTGATGGTGGTTGCCAGCCATGTGGTGACTTGGGATGACAGGTGGTGGCTTGGTGGGAGTGTTGGGATGTCCGGGGGGACTTGGCAGCCATGTGCCTCCGCTTTGCTGATGTTGATCTTAGTTGGCGGCTTGACACGTAGAGTGTTCGGTTCCTCTCTTGCCTTGGTGGGGCCATCTTGAGGCGGTGAGAGGGCGTGCGCTCAGTGCCGGTCTTCGCCCATGGCATCTGCGGACAGGAGCAGGGGTACCGACTGAATCAGACTGCCGACGCTCGGGGACGGACGGTCGCCTGGGGAAGCGTTGGGATGAGACGTGGACTGCGCTTGCTGCGGCTTATGTTTGGTTCATCCGTAAGGCTGTGTCCTGGGACGTTGGTCCGTCGCCTGGGGAAGCGTTGGGATGAGACGTGGACTGCGCTTGCTGCGGCTTATGTTTTGGTTCATCCGTGAGGCTGTATCCTGGGAAGCCGGTCCGCGTTGGTGGCTGTCTGGCGTGTCAGGGTGTGCCTCTTGGCTGGCTGTGAGTCCTCGGTTTTCTCCCTTTGTTGGCTTGTTCAGCCCACCTGAGCTCATCCGGTCTTCGGGGTGACAGAGCGGTCACTCTTCTTCTTTTCTTCGAGGGCGTTGCGTTTGGATCTCGAGGCGGCGCTGTCGTGGCGCCGGCTTCTTCCTTTGCTCTGACGTGTTTCTTGCTTGTTGGGCGACGTGACGTCCGGTCTTGTGTCGCTGTTCGTTGGAGAACATGGTGCTGTGGCAGCCTGCCACGTGGGGTGTGCGACTCCTCTCTTGCCTGTCGTGGGTCACTGCCGACTCCGTCTGGAGGCAGTGTGAGGGAGGACACTGTTGGTGGTCTTCGGCCTACTGTAGGGCTTTGCTGTGAAGGTGGAGATGTGTGTGCTCTCCAACCTGCGTTCAGCAGTGTTTCTGTGTGGAGAGGTTTTCCTGGGCGCTGACTGTGCCGTCAGGTTCACAGGCGCGACCTCCTGCGTGCTTCTGGCTTTGCGTGGTCTTGCGTCTTCATGCAGTCCGTGATCCCTGGGATTGTCACTTGGTTCTGTTGCAGTGATTCTGCGTTGGCACGCTTTTGTCTGCGCTTTCCATGTGCTTTGCTATGTCTGGAGGGTTGCGCCACCGCTCCTGTGACTTTAACTGGTGTTCCCGTGTGGGGTATCGGCTTTGCGTGTTCTGTCTTGTTCTCGGTCTTGGACGCTTTCTTCTGGCACTTGGGGTGCCTGTGGTGTGGTTGACGGTTGTGTCCGTTCATCAGAAAGGGGCGGGTGATGCGACCTCTTCCCCGGCGGTGGCGTTGGGCAGTCACTGGTGGTGCGCTCTCTGCACGAGTCTTACTTGTGCTGTTGGTGGGGATAGGTAGCTCAAGACGTTGCTGTCTGTCCGGCTTGCTGCTTTGGGGCCTTGGAGACTGACTGGCACATCTTGTCAATGTTCAGGGGCCGCCAAGTTACGCTGGTGGCAAATGAAACGATGCCCTGCTGGGGTGTATGGTTTCTATTTTTTTGGGCTGCTGTGTCCGTCCCGCTTTCTTGCAGTGGTGGCCGTTCACCATTCGGGTGGGTGACGTAGTTTCCTTGCTGGTGGTGGTGTCAAAAGCCACAGGGGGGGGGGGGGGCGCCACGCTCGTTCTGTTTGCGTCTTTTGTGGGCTCTGGGCAGTACTCAGGGTAGAGGCAGTTTAGGGGTGTCTTGGTTTTCAGCAGGGGTTCAGTTTCTCCTCTTCAGCCTGCTAGACAGTCCCCTGGGTGCTGTGTCCTCTATATTGGATTCTCGGTGGCTGCATCTTGCTTTACTGCCTTGACTCTGTCTGTAATCTATGCCTCTTGGTTGTTGTCGATCCTTCAGGCACAGGGCACTTCTGAGTCCTTTCATTCCAGCGCTTGCCCCTCTGTCAGCCAGGAGCTTTACCTGTAGGCTGTCTGGGAGGGCTAACTCGCTGTCTCTTATCTCTGTGCCAAGGATGACAGATGTGTCAAGGGGCACACCACTTCTCCAGTGCTGGGGTTCCTTTTGTTGTGAACAGCTCTTGTGTATGAATGGCGCGATATTTCTCAGTTGCCACTAGGTGGCAGTGTAGCGTTTTCCTCCGGGCACCAGCAGACGTTTCTTCGATCGTGGGCCTCTACCTTAGCTGCTGAGGCTGGTGCTGGGCTTGTGTCCGAGTCTGCGTGGGAACAGAGTGCAGCTCACGTGTCCTCAGCTCCCAGTTGCTTCGGTTGGGAGCAAGTGCAGCAATGAACCCCTCTAGTGGGGACTGTGCTTCAGTAGAGGTGAGGTTCTGAGCAGGTGAGGCCGCCTTCCACTTTCTCACTTTTCTGGGCGGTGCAAAGAAGGTGAGCCAGGGAGGTCGCTTCTCACCTCGTGGCAACTCCTCTTCTGTTGTGCCGCTTGGTGCCCTGGATGGCCGCTGTATCCGCTGCAGGCTCCAAGGGTGCTGGAGGGGCTGGGGCGGTGGAGCTGCTTGGTTCCGGGAATGGGCTGTGTCACGCTGCGGTCTCTTGGTGGGCAGGGATGCCGGTGCGGTGTGCGGCCAGCAGGTGGCGCTGCGGCAACCATGTTCCCCTCGCTTCTCACAAACCTCCGGGCTTTACAGCAACGCAGTAGCGCAGGTCACACTTCCCATTCCCTCAAGCGACACCGATGGAAGGTGGTAGCTTTGGGTGAGTCCATGCGGTGCTAGGCAGTCGCCTTAGGACCTCGCAGCTCCCTTTCTCTGTCACTGCAGGGGAGTGGGTGCTCTTGCCGGACTCAGTGGTTGCTGCGCCATGTGGCTCGTGGTGAGTGCTTTCTGAGACGGGGTGAACAGACAGGCAGTACCGGACCGGGGCTGCCGGTGTGGGCTTCTTTCACTGTTGGGCCGGGCTGAACATGCCGCGCAGGGAGCTGTTCCCTCGCGCGCTTTGGCCGCTTCGCCGTGACTGGCACTATATTGCCCCCGCAGGCATTTTACCTCAGTCTCCGGCCTGTGTGGGAGCGGGACACACACACCAATGGGGCGGCTGCCGGGAGGATGCCGGCTGCACCGGCGAAAGGAAGCGAGGCAGGGTCGCACTAGTTGGTCACTGGGCTCTGCAAGCATACCAGTGAGCGTGGCAGCGGGCACATTGCTGGCGTTGCGGGGCTCTCGCTCTCACCGTGGTCACATGTTCTCTCCTCCCACATTGGACACCAGTGGGTATGGGGCAAGGCCAGTCTCCGGACGGTGCTCCTTCAATGCGGTGGTATGCCTGACCTCTTGTGCCGTCACGGGTGGCCATAGCCCGCTTGGTGGGGTGTGCCGCATACCAGGCACATTTCCTTCCCCCTCAGGGGGCGATGACGGGCTTAGCGGCAGGCACGCGAGGCAGACCCGCCTCGTCGCCAATGTAGTGTTGGGCCTCCGGCCCACATCACGCAAAAGACTGACACAGACACCAGGGGATGTTCATCAGTGATTGGCCACGAGCACGTGTACCCGGGCCCTTTTATTTGCGGGGTCACGTGACTCGTAACACCCGTGATGGATGGGTGTGGGGGTGCAGTGTGCCCAGCCCTCGAGGGAGTGGCTGGCATGATAACTTCCTGTGGGACACTAGAACGTGTCTCGCAGGATACTACAGGGGGTACACATCTATTCTTAACCTTTCATACAGTTATACATTGAAATTATAAAGATATAAGCAGTATCTACATCATAGTTCCATGACTCAAGAACAATCTCTGCAGATAAGTTGAAGATCTCCCCGTAGGTAAATGTATTGGGGGCTTTTATTAATTTAAATGCCCAGTTGGCATGGAGGAGGTCCAGAGGGGGCTTCTATGCTTTGTACAAGAGGTTGTTATTAAACATCAGCAACCTGCAGAAAAACATTGCACAACCATCTGGATTGCCAGACAACAATATTCACTCAGCAGAATCATTCTCATCCAGCCTTAATAACCCTCACACATCCCTTAACGATGTTCGGCTTTAACATGGGGCACAGGCATCTCCTCCCCCCCGAGGCAGACGATTTGGGGGTCTCTTTTGCCTCAAATCATGGGTTCAAGAAAATGCACAGAGAGACTTAATCTGGACTGGGCTGTGAGTTGGTGTGACTGACCCTTCTGTGCACCCAGGACACATGCCATTTGGGAGGATTATTTATGACTCTGGAGGGCTATGCTTACTTACCTGTCCCTGTGCTAGGTGTGAATGAGGACCTTTCCATTGATAAGGGTCTGATGGCCCACCCTAGCCATCTCATTTAATGATTGGAATCCTTGTGGTTGCCCTAGCTGTGATGCCTTTTTATTGTGCTGCAGGGGTCCAGTACAATCACATTTCCAATGAGTGTCAACGCACCGGTGCCCTTGGCTCTAATTAAGGCAAGGTGAAAGGGTTCCTTACCCATAAGTTGAGAAGTAAAAAACAGCCATAACTGGTTCCACTGCGCCTGCTGCACCGCAGATAGCTACACCCTTGCGGGTTATATAGAGGTCCTCTCCTTTCTTCAGTAGCCACCATTGCTAGGCAAATTAAGAGTAGACATCCACTCCAGCGACTTGAGACAATCTTATTGGAGATCAGCGAGATTAAGACATCCGGTCCATTTAACTAAGATCGATCAAGAATTAACTAATTTCACAGTTAGACTAGAGGAACTAGAGCACATGGTCTCAGACCATTAGGACTAACAGGGTCATCTAAAGAACCATTCTTTTATATATGATAAATAAATTACTATCTTAAAGAATAAAAAAGGAAGAACTGGAAGATCATTCTTGTTGATCTAATGTCCGATTGTTGGATATTCCCGAAAATTGTGAAAATGATGGTGCAATGATTCCTCTGCTGGAAAGCTTAATCAAGCAACATATTCTGTCAAATTGCTTTACGATTTATCTGTTATGTGGGCCCATAGAATCTTGGTAAAAAGAAGTAATTCTTTACAGTTCTGTATTTTCCCACCTGTTTCAGTCATGTCGATATTACAACTTTTTGACATGATTCTCCTTTTACAAGCTAATGGATCCAATAAACAACATACACATTTTATATATTGGTTACATGTTTCCTCAAATTGATCAGTATCAAACCAATCAATCCGAGAACTTCTTTTTAATGCTTCCACTAAAAGCCTTGCCCTTCGGCTAAGAGAAAGATATAGCCTACCTAGGCATAAAGTTACTTGGAGATTTTTGTTGCAAATAATTAGTTCGATTTGTTTAGTCTGAATAATACAGCCACCATTAATAGTAATTAAGTCTGAAATATTTTGGATCCCTGGAAACTACTCCACTTGTCTATAATTGGGGGAGCTGCTTTGAACAAAATGTCAATTTTGCTGTGCTTTATATTATTATTGTTTAATATTCTCATTAAAGTTACACAAATTATTTTGATCTACTTCTTAGTCAACTCAGTATTTCGATGAGGAAAAATAAGCGTGCTCGTTGACAGCTACACTGCTTGCAAATTGATAAAGAATACTGTGGTTTGGCTATACCAAATCTGTGACTCCATTATCAGGCAGCTTTAATGGACACTATACGCCATCATAATAATACCTCAGTGGCACCTTTTTACGATAGTCATTAACAAATCTGTAAATGACAGATCAGAGAACCTAACCAAATGGAAGGGCTTCCGCTAAATGTGCAGATAATCATCTTGTTTATGTGATGATTAAAGAGTCGTGAATACTCACATCTGCTTTTTCTAAAAAATTTAAAATGGCAAAAAAGGACTCTATGAAAAGGATCCCCAATTTGATATTTAGTAAAATTAAGAGGCTTATTTATGAGCCCCTTGCAAAACCTTTGCGTTGCCATTGCGTCACTTTTCGTGAAGCAGCGGTGGCGTAAACAATGCAGCCAGTTGAGCCATATTTCCAAGGTGATGCATCTAGGCATCAGGTATAATGTATGCACGGTGGGCATTCCCACGCAACAAAGCCTCGTAGAAGTAGCACAGTGAAATTGATCAGATTCCTCATAGCAGGCGTAAGGCTGATGCAGTGCTATGTGTATGGGCCTGCCTCATACCTAACTGGAGTTGCGCCATGTTTGCAACACAACTCCAGCAATGCGTGACTTTTGTGCCGACGGATACGTCAGAATTCCTAATGCATCTGTCTCTCCTTGCGACATGGAGCGCCATATAGTAAATACGGCGCATCCATCGTATCGCAAGAAGGGTGCAGTGAATACTTGCATGGCTGTTTTCATGCAGCGATGCACCAGTTTTCATAAATAAGCACCAACGTTTTTAAGATGTATAATATATCAGAGTGCCATGATTGTTTGTCACTCAAAGATTGTAAAAGTTTGAGCCTTTCTCTCATTAATAAAAATGTTAAGAGATGGAACGATACTGGCTTTAAAACTGTTTTTGATTCCAAATTGAATTCAGCTTGGAAGTTGTGGGACCAGTTGCGGATTCTGTATTGTAATTACTGTGTTTGGCTTTGATTTAGTTTTTTACACATCAGAGTACTATTCAAGTAGTATCCTGCCGCAGTAATGAGGAGACCTATATAATTTGGAACTTCTGTGTATGCACTCTCTGGGAGGTGTTGGGGCTGGTATAGGTGCCTTCAACAAAACACACATGCCTCTTTGCTTTACGGTCATTTTGATAGAGTCAAAAACGAAACCGGCCTGAGAATTACAATGAACGAATGGTGCAAGATCTTCCAACTCAACTATCAGATTTGTAGAGCAGACCCATTTACATATATGGAGTTCTTCACAGGTGGCAGCTCTGCTATACTCCTAAAGCCATTAATAATGTTTTTTCAGCCTATCCTAAGAGATGTTTTAAATGCTCAAACAGCAAATATTATAGCAACATGTCCACATCTTTTCGTATTTTGGGAAGAGCTGTTTTCCTTTATAGGCTTAGTTTGGAAAATAATCTTGTCCCTGATTCTTTTACCATTCTGTTTGGGTATATAAGAGACTATAAAAATGTATCAGGCCAGAAGCAAAAGTTTATTTTTGCCAGTTTGTCAACTGATCACTCCCTTGTTCTCCAACATTGAAAGTCCACTGATATTCTTGTTTTAGGTCATTCAAAGGCTGAAATGCAGCAGGTAGATTTCTAGGACTAATATTCGCCAAGAGAAACACTTAGGTTACGAAATCTCATAAAAGCTGGACATTTGTTATACCTTTTTAATATATTAAATGGTAGGCAAACGGATTTGATGTATCTTGCTGGATCTTGGTGTTAGTTATTGGTCGTAAATTATTATGAATTGTATGTAGTTTCTTTTTTCTATGTTTGATTGGGTGCTATGCATTTCCTGACACATTAACTGATGTGTGTCTAACTATAAACTAAAACGTGAATGTATTTTTGATATTACTAAGTAAAAACAATATTTTAAATGGGATAGCCCCCTTGAAATTCTGATTTGTAATCAGCCGCAAAATAATTTTGCGAATTAAAAAGGCTGTTGCGACCAGCAAAATGCCTATAGTACATTCCATTCTAGCATTTTGGGGGTCCCTGATTTTGTGAATTACAGACTTTGCAACCGTCAAATGTGATGATATGTCAGGCCAGTTGTCTTTGTGGCAAAAGCCAAGTTTCATGTAGAGTGAGATGGAGTATCGAATTGAATCAAAAACAAGCTTCATTCGATTTCACATTGTCAATCATAAAAACATCCATTGAAGTAAAGAATGAACAGAAAGAAGATCTGCAGTTTGGAATGGAGAGCTAGTTTTGTCCACACTGGTATCACACACACAAAAACCAACATTTCAGAGCTGGGCAGGGACAGAGAAATATGGCAAGAGAGAGATTTTCTAGTAGGTGTTTTATTTGGCAGTGATTGAAGTCCGATGAATAAATAAGGTATAGCAGAGACTTCTACTGCACTTGGTTTCATCTGTCACCTTTGTACATGAGTAGTTAAATTAGATTAAAAATAATAATAATAGTAATTTGCAGGTAAAGGGATGCCCGATCTGTCCTTTGTTCTACAAGGAACACAAATATCCCTTCTGCCACGCAGGGCTGGTGTGTCCCTACTTAATAGTCACTTGCCATTTTTTTCTGTTCCATGATCCAATACTTTCCCACGTTTTCCGAAATTTGAGAGTGGGACTTCCGACAATAGGGAAAGGAAAGGATGCATCCGATTATTTGCTACAGCATTACCCCCCAACCACTCAGTTTACAGGAGAGAACCCTGATTTTTTGCAGCTTGAGGTCTATATTGGGCAGGAATTCCAGCTGTCGAGAATGTGGGTGGTGAAAATACACAACACTACGCTGAGCACAAGAAAATGTGGGAAACTTTGTGTAATTCTTCGCAAAGTGTGAAATTTCCCAAATACGCCCTATTACATGGGCCCACTATGAATGCCTATTTGAAAGTTTCCCACTTCTAGTTTTAACTAAACTTGTAATATAACTCCAGTGGTTGAGCGTCCACTGATCTAAGTATAGCTCACAGTTAGAGGTTTGAAGTGTAAGTAGGCCAGGCAACTTGTGACAAATAAACAACCCAGGCAAAACACAAAAACTGGCAAAGTTCAAATAAACATAAATGAAGATAAAAATGAAGCACTAGAATAGCATAAAGGATTTAGTTTAATAAGTTTGATAAAAATGTCATGAAGATATTCATTGGCATAATCATTCATTAAAAAACAATAAAAGACATTGTTTCAATACATATATGTGATGAACAAATTATATATATAAGAAGTGTTCCCAATGATGTAAAGAGGCGATGGCTTTTCGTCTACGCGTTTCGACACTTAGAGCGTGTCTTCATCAGGGCAATACCATCATATTACTAAAAATAGATAAACAGAGTTTTAAAATCATGTCTATTTATGCTAAACAGTGCACAATGATCCGTACAGTTTTGAACTTTAGGGCCAGAAGAATGATAACCAAACATGGTATACCGCTTTATAACAAGTAAATAACAATTTGTTATCTCCTCATATTTAACAAATGGCTATGAGGACAGTATGATACAATTGAGTAATACAATTTTCATTTCATATATAAGCACAAATGAAGAGAATAAAAATAGGGGAAACAGAGAAAGATACAGATTAATGCATAGGTGTTAGACAGTAGACACTGGTGCTGCTTCAGTGAAAAATATAACAATTTAAAGGTCCATTTCTTTTTTCTAATATTCAAAGTTACTTTGGTAGCCTAATTAAATACACTATGGTGCCTCACAAAAACTAAAGTAGGGCAAAGAAAATACAGTTTAGCCAGTTCTCGCGATGGCAGTCCTAACTCATTATTTGTTGTTTAATGACAAGCTTACCTTTAAATCTTGGAAGGAAAGACTTGATAGTGGGTCCAAATAGGATCTGTAAGGGGAACCTCTATATCTAGTTGAAGCCGTTAGGGGAAAACAAAGATACCAGATATAAGCATGTTTGATGAGCTGTGGCTATTATTGGCAACTATCGGAGATACGTGTGGAAGAAACGCATTAATGTTCCTTTGGTGTGGACGTTTCCAGGCGTTATTTAAGGATACCAACTTGGGGAGGAGGTAGTACAGGTACATGTGCATGCAAGGATACTAAGATATCAATGACTCCTACTGCACATGTGACTATCTGAGGGACACTACATATTGTGGGCGCTCGGGTATACGTAGTGCAACTAAGTCGGTAACTGAATGTAATTACCTGAGGTACAAATATTTAAATGATGTATACACTCCTTGTCTCTAGTCGCGATGTCAATGCTTTCTGCTGTAGGCCGGTAACGCTAATGCAAACATATTCGGTAGCTGAAGGCACAGGGATGAAAATAAAAATTAAAATTAAAATTATATGAGTCGTCTTGGCTCTAAACGTGGCAGACGCATTAAATTAATTAAAGGAAATACCTTAATTCTGTATGGTATCCAACTACCCAATAACGAACGTGGCAGCAATCCGATGTGTTTTCGCGGGATTGAAAATGTTGTGACTCAGCGGTTTGCTGGAACAATTGCTGGGTGCTATAAACGAATCAAATATGGCATCTTGATGTTATCGTTCGAGCAAGGATTCACATTTACCACCTGACACTATTCAAAAAGAAAACGAAGGGGCCGCATTTTCCTGGATAAGCATATTGAAAGGACCCACTTCTGATAGTGCACCTGGTAACGATAGATGCGTGGCTGTCGAACTTGGGCGGGCGAACGATAGGTTACCGGCTTTCTAAAATACAAAGCAAGAGGGTTGTAAACAACCACGACAACAAGCGCGTCTAGGTTCTATAGTTAGAACGTGCCGTGAAGAGTCGACACGGAAGTTACCTGCGTGCAAGACCGCGTTATCAGCAGGAATGGCGTCTGGTACCTCTTAAAACCGAACTAATTAGAGCCAGTAAACCTGATACGTTTATATACTCTGTGGTCCTATAGGCTGTGGAGTGCAACGGCTCCACCTATTAAAGTGATACCAACACGACTATTTGTAACTAAAGAGGAAAGGTGTGGAATGTCATGTTCCACCAAAAAATGCATTGTGGGTGTGAATCCTCACCATGGTTCTTTCAAACTGAATCAAAGCGGTTATCTCGTTCGATATGTGTCCTAGCAGTAGATGTTATTGCATATTAAAAATGAAAAACAGAGGGGGGGGTGCAATGTATTGCTAGAGTCCATATATATTACAGTTTTATATAATGGCGTTCTCCCAGGGGAAATCATTATTCAGTCCGTGGGTGAAAGTTCCCTGGGAGAATATCCAAAATACTTCTCTTTTCTTTCGGATTTTATCTCCTCCATTATTACTCGGGGTATGAATTTTCTCCAGAATACGCCATTGGACGTCTGTGGGAGAATGTTTGAACTCAGTAAAATGGCTGACTAGCGGGGCTGTATGTTTCATTGTTTTAATAGCGGACCTGTGTTCTGTCAAACGTGTTTTCATGGCCCGCGAGGTTTCTGTTGTATCTTAAGTTTCCCTGCTGCTCAGCTGGTTTGTATGTCATATGGAATGTTGGTTGATTAGAATGTTGCTGTGATGTGAATGTCAGTTGAGTGAGGGCTGAGCAGCAGGACAGCTGCTCCTGATGGGGTTTCCTTTCTATCTTAACTAATTAACTTAATAAAGTAACATATTCAATCCTACTTGAAGTATCCATCTTCTCATTGATTACAACATTTTGGCGACATTTGGGGACTGTTCTGTAAAGAACCAACGCGTGCAACTTAAAGGAAGAAGACTATATAAGGAAAACTACATTGTGACCAAGGAGAGAAGGAAAAGGATAAAGAACCGGTACCACACAAGTACTGTTAAAGAGAAGAAAAGAAAACTAGAGGTAAAACACTTTGAGTTTGGATGTAAAGTGTGTGTGTAACGCTGGCTGGCAAACTAACCCCATCAGTGACCCCTACATCGGTCGCCCTGAAACCAAGATTTGCCAGAGCAAAAAAAGAGAAAATCTAGTTTAAACTACCAGCAGCAGTGTGGAGTATCATTGTGGTCTGCTTGGTTACCTGTTTTGAGCTTCTTGGCAAAGCAGAAAGGACTAGCGCTGTGACTGTCTAAAAAGGAAAATGAAACTTTGACAAACTTTGACAAGCCAGAAGAGATTAAAGATCAGCGCTGTGACTAACTGTGGCAAGGCAGAAGAGTTTATATAAATAAATATTTGACGTTGCCCCCCTGTACTTTGGATTTGATCAAAACTGTGGATTTGACTGTAACTGTAAACTTGATGCTCGGGTAATTTGGAAAGTGTAACTTGAGCAGAAGAAACAGGAATTTGTCAACCCAAACGTTTTATTCATGGCTCAAATGCAAAAGGGACTACAGCGGTGAGTTTTAGCGTCTTTTGAAATCAATCTGCAGCTCGAGCAGAAAAACTGAGTCATTAAATCATAGCGTAGCGTCTTTTGAAATCGTACTCGAGCAGGGAAACACGAGCCTACTCACCGTTGGAACCTTCCTGATGACATCTTCCGAACGGAGCCATTGACGCTGATGATTCTGTTACCACCGTGAGGCAAGGAGAGGAAGCAAGCGTCAGGCAGGAAGAGGAAGCAAGCGTCATCACACCAAGCGGTAGTGACATAATGACGCTACGTGGCAGCCATTTTGAGTCAGTGTTGGTTACTAAGCAACCAACTCTACCGGAGCAACGCGTTTTGGGAAAGTGTCAGTTGCTCTATGAGGAGAAAGGAAGAGCAGGATAAGTAAACGGTAAAGCCTACGCTCATGTGTCTATTCAAAAGAATGACCTTTTGTTTAAAAAAAACATGGAGGGCCTTAATGAAAGAAGGAGAGGAAGAGACTAAAAAAAAAACAGAACAGTGCAGTCTGATTGAGCATTCAGAGGTGTGATCTGGTTGGAGCATTCAGAGGTGTGATCTGGTTGGAGCATTTGGATTGTTATAGTGCCTGCATGAAGAACACATTGGACAGTGTTTTCTGTTCTATCGGTTTTGTATATGCGCAGCTTTGATGATGCAGCAAAAGAGAAAGACAACTTTTCAGTGCAGTGTTGTTCCTGCAATCCGTGCCTGAAACAAGAAGACGTCCCAGTGACAGAAAGTGGATCTACGCTGCGGACACTTTGATGAGACAAGTGTTACTAAATTTTACAAGCAACAGTGTAGATAAAATGCTAGGTGCACATGAGGATGGGTGCAGACATTATGATTTAATTCTCATTATTGTTTTGTGTGAGTGAGGTATTATTTGGTTGTGCGTGGTGAGGTTTGTTGGCAAGTATTGAGATCACTATGGTTTTGGATTTCTGTTTAAAACTTCAAGAACTGTTTCACAATAGGTCTGGTGTCTATTTGTGGCTGGTAGTGCCTTTGTGGACTATACTGTATATAGCCACATGATTATTTGAGGGCTATGCTGTATATGGTCGCTCATTAGTTATTTTATTTTGGTGGTGGTGATTGTTTCACCAAGAGTTGTTCCACAACTAATGTTGTGTGTGAGTGTGTCCAGATGTTAGGCGACTCATTAGCTCATGTTTGTGGGGACTATGTGGTATATGGTCACCCCTTGGTTGTGTTGTTTTGCTGTTAATGCTAATTTAACAAGAGTTGTTCCACAACTAGTGTTGTGTGTGAGTGTGTCCAGAAGTTAGGCGACTCATTAGCTCATGTTTGTGGGGACTATGTGGTATATGGTCACCCCTTGGTTGTGTTGTTTTGCTGTTAATGCTAATTTAACAGGAGTTGTTCCACAACTAGTGTTGTGTGTGAGTGTGTCCAGATGTTAGGCGACTCATTAGCTCATGTTTGTGGGGACTATGTGGTATATGGTCACCCCTGAGTTGTGTTGTTTTGCTGTTGATGCTAATTTAACAAGAGTTGTTCCACAACTAGTGTTGTGTGTGAGTGTGTCCAGATGTTAGGCGACTCATTAGCTCATGTTTGTGGGGACTATGTGGTATATGGTCACCCCTTAGTTGTGTTGTTTTGCTGTTGATGCTAATTTAACAAGAGTTGTTCCACAACTAGTGTTGTGTGTGAGTGTGTCTAGGTGATAGGCGACTCATTAAGTCATGTTTGTGGGAGCTATGTGGTATATGGTTACCCAACCATTAGTTCATGTAAGAGTAGGTTATGCTGTATATTGCCACTCATTATTTTGTTTGAGACAAGAATAAGTTATGTGAGTGCTTATTCTTAGTCTATGGAATGCACGTTGTTTCCTGATATTTGTTGAGTTAAGTTTGTTCCTTTGTGTCTTACTGGTTATGCTAGTCTGGCCAACTTGTATAATTAGTGGCATAAGGATATAGGATGAAGATAGTTGTTCTCTTCAGGAAGTAATGCAGTGAAGGATGTGTTGAAAATATTTTATTTGTGATATCCACTTGTACTTTAGTGCACTATTTTAATATCTTTGACTATGTGTACTAGAATACATTTAATTGACAACTATTTTATTACTATATGCAATTGTACCCATAACGAAGGGAGATATGTTGTTGTGCTTATTTAAGGTGCAAGTACTTAAGAAGACCTTTCAACTTGATGCGCCAGAACCCTTCAGGTTGCTGAAAGAGCTCCTGACGAACAGCCAAGGAGGGCTTTAAAAAATCCGCATGTTTTGGAATCCTGCCGGGGTGGTGTGGAGTGATTTTCGGACACCCCGCGGACTTTTGACTTCGCAAAAGCTGGCAAGACAAAAAAGGCAGCATGAAATCATTAAAAAGCCACTTGTGTTTTCAAAAAGGGCGGCCAGACACGACCTCTGCTAACTCGAGCACCCCATGCACTGTTTAGCTTCATTCGATCGGGCCCTGCAGGTCCTAAACAAAATAAAATACCATACATGCTTTACAGTGAGAGGACCACACGTTATGTGTGAAAAGAACATGCAAATAACGTCACAGTATAAATACTGTAGGTATATTTAAGACAGTTACCCTTCAATGTTCAATATGCATAAATTGATTGATTAAATTGTCGTCTGGAAAGTCAGCAGGCATGAATTCTAATCCCTACTCCCTAACTTAACAACACTGGTTGATCTTGGGCAAATACATTTTATGTTGCATATATTTTTATTAGTTATGGGAGCTCTTCAAAAAGCTGTACCTAATAAGAAGTTGGGACATCATGACAGGTAGATAATTTGGTTAAACTAAACTGTTGAATGATAAATGGGTTGCAAAATGAAGATACAGGGGCCTCAAAGTCGCATCACAAAGATTGAACCTAAACACACAACATGGACTTCGATATATTTACAAATAATGCCGATTTACACTTTTTAGTGCTAATGGCCTGTGAAAGAGGTGGTGCCATGAACCACTGAGAATGAAAAGAGAGCCACAGTAATGGAGCTTTCAAGCAGGGCTGGACTGGCCCTACCGGGCATCAGGTGTTTCCCCGAGAACCTGGTACCACAGCGGGGGGGGGCAGTTTTGGAGCTGTGCTGCAATGTCAGCCCCCAGTAACAAAAGCAGCAAGCAAATACTTCCAGTCAGGCAGTGTTTCCTCAGGGGCTGGTCTGAGAAAATTGCCAGGGCTTGCTTTGGGTTCCCAGTCCAGCCCTGTTTTCAAGTTTGATCTTTCAGGACCTTTGACATTCGTTAATGGACTGTATTGGAAGGGCTTTTCAGTCCCCTTATTGCCTCCTTCTCCTAAGCAGAAATTTCCAGGATGCCACTGAAGCAAATAAAGGACTACAAATCTGCAGTGACTGTGGAGTAAGAGATGAAGCACTAATGTCCCAAATTTGGTATTTATCTGGTAATAACATTGACAAGCGGTTACACTTAAATTTCTTCCTATGAAGAGTTGCTGTTAATTCTGAACAGGAAGACCTGCCTCCCCATGTGCTTACTTCCACCTCTAAAAACTAGGTTACGCAGCATATTTAGACAGGCGCGGCCAGCACAGGTAACAGCGATGGTGAGGGGATGGGGCTGGGACGGAGGGGGGGGAGAGTGGACAGACGACGTGATAGGGAAGGTAAAATAAAAAACTAATTACCTTGCGCACACCGCATCACCAACTATGCGGCAAACGTAAGGTGAGCGGTTTAATTGATTTTGTATTTTACTTTCCCTAACCAAAGTTGTGATGACACCGAATGAGAGAAACAGTAAGCCCCCAGATGGGTTCTCTTCACTTGTGCATCCTCTGATCATTCATCCTCCTACCCTTCCATCCATGCATTCTTAGATCCTTTACCCCATCCTTTTATTATTCCAGCAATCCATTTACATTCCTTCCATCCATTTGTGCAGTCATTCATTCACCCATCCTTTCACTCGTTCATCCTCCCTGTCAAACATCTACCTAGCCATCCCATTCCCTTCACACATTGATCATCCATCCTTTCACTCTTCCATCCACAGCCTTTCGTCTAGCCTTCCATCCACCCATGCATCCTTTCATGGTTCCTTCCAACCTTTCATTAATGTATCCTTTCACATTTTAAATCCCTGGCACTAGTGGGTTTTTTCTGCCCCCCCCCCCCGGGCCAGAAATGCCCAAAATATAGGTAATCTGTCCCCAAGGGGGGGGCAGAAAAGTCTTAAAATTAATTAGGCCCATAAGGAAGCGACCCTTTCCCAAGGGGTCGCTTCCATTTCAAATTTGAAACACTCCCTGGTGTCTAGTGGGGTTTTCTGCCCCCCGGGGGCAGAACGGCCAAATAAACAAACCGATCTGCCCCCGGGGGGGCAGAATATACTTTTTTTTAAAAATATGGCCCCTGGAAGCGAGAGGTCGCTTCCAATAAAAAAAAAAAACAATTCCCTGGGGCCAGAAATGCCAACAAATCAGGCTATCTGTCCCCAGGGGGGGCAGAATATAATTTTAAAATAAACTGGGCCCCCTGGAAGTGACCCTTGCCCAAGGGGTCGCTTCCATCAAAAAAACAAATAATTCCCTGGTGTCTAGTGGGGTTTTCTGCCCCCCCACCCCCTGGGGGTAGAAAAGCCAAACAAATAAACCAATCTGGCAGAATCTACTTATTTACAATTTAGGGCCCAAGGAAGTCACCCTTGCCCAAGGGGTCGCTTCCGATTTTGATAAATAAATAATCCCTGGCTCCAGTGGGCTTTTCTGCCCCCCCCACCGCCGGGTCCAGAATCAGCCAAAAAACGGCCGATCTGACCCCAGGGGGGGGGGCAGAAAAGTCTGAATTAATATATGCCCCCGAGGAAGCGACCTGTTCTCTAAAAAAACACCTCCCTGGTGTCTAGTGGATGCATTCCTGGTGCACGATCGCGACGCTGTGCACGATCGTGAACCAGGAATGCCCTGCATTGGGACATCAGGGGAAAGGAAACACTGTTTCCTCCCCCCCAATGCCTCAAAGCACAAAGAAATGCCCCACCCCACCCCACCGGAGGCCCAAACCTACCTCCTTCCCTGGACGCGCTGGAAAGAAATGGTTTCCAGCGCGTCCAGCGCTTCCTGATTATGTCGGCGCGCGATGCCCGCGCTGACTTCATGGGGAAGCGTGGTGGGGCTCGGGGGTGGTTCCTTCCAACCTTTCATTAATGTATCCTTTCAAATTTTAAATCCCTGGCACTAGTGGGTTTTTTCTGCCCACGCCCCCCCCCCCCCGGGCCAGAAATTCCAAAAATATAGGTAATCTGTTCCAAAGGGGGGGGGGGGGGCAGAAAAGTCTTAAAATTAATTAGGCCCATAAGGAAGCGACCCTTTCCAAAGGGGTCGCTTCCATTTCAAATTTGAAACACTCCCTGGTGTCTAGTGGGGGTTTCTGCCCCCCGGGGGCAGAAAGGCCTAATAAACAAACCGATCTGCCCCCCGGGGGGCAGAATATACTTTTTTTTTTTTAATATGGCCCCTGGAAGCGAGGGGTCGCTTCCAATTAAAAAGAAAAACAATTCCCTGGGGCCAGAAATGCCAACAAATCAGGCTATCTGTCCCCAGGGGGGGCAGAATATAATTTTAAAATAAATTGGGCCCCCTGGAAGTGACCCTTGCCCAAGGGGTCGCTTCCGATTTTGATAAATAAATAATCCCTGGCTCCAGTGGGCTTTTCTGCCCCCCCCACCCCCGGGTCCAGTGTCTAGTGGATGCATTCCTGGTGCACGATTGCGACGCTGTGCGCGATCGTGAACCAGGAATGCCCTGCATTGGGACATCAGAGGAGAGGAAACACTGTTTCCTCCCCCCCCAATGCCTCAAGGCACAAAGAAATGCCCCACCCCACCCCACCGGAGGCCCAAACCTACCTCCTTCCCTGGACGCGCTGGAAACAAATGGTTTCCAGCGCGTCCAGCGCTTCCTGATTATGTCGGCGCGCGATGTGCGCGCTGACGTCATGGGGAAGCGTGGTGGGGCTCGGGGGTGGCAGCGGAAACTCTTCCGCTGCCATCCCTGTTTGTGGGGGCAAGATCGATGCCCCAGGGGGGGAGCGCCAGCGCTCCCCGCAGGGGCTGTGGTCCTGACGGAGTGGTTTCGTCATCAGCACAGCCCAACCGATGCTGATGACGGAACCGCTCCGTCATCAGCATCGAAGGAGTTAACTAAACTCACTGCACCTAACAACAAATCAGTTCAAATGTAGACACGTTTTAACAAGCATTTGAAAAACCAATTGATCTGACTTTTTGTTAGGGGAAGTATTTTGGTCATAGTTGGGCAATTGTGTGCATTTCCCTGAGCTCTCCAATAAAGAAAATCCCATAATGAAGCAGCATCTTTGCTACAAAAACATGGAAGCTGGGGATGGGGTTCATTTGCAGAACAAACTGTATTAACAGAGTAAAGCTGTATGTTCAAAGGAGATAGTAGTCAGCTGCAATTGATGGGAAATGATGACAAAACACCGGTGAACGAGGCACCTTCAATGGTGCGGTGCATGTGGTTCAGCGAGATTGGAGCTCATTGGACGCCATGTTAGATTGGTCACGTTTGAATAACACGTGAATATGTTTAAGGGTGCTTTAGGGCAGGGACCATGTGGGTTGCTGTACAATGAAAAATGTATTTCCTTTTGAACCCATTCATTCCCTAATACCTGGACTACAGATTTGTGTAATAAAATGCAGGTTTGTTGGTTTTGTGTGGAAAGGTAGAAGACGTGGGTAAGTGTAGTCTTTTTTGCTTTCTTGAAGACTGTTTTTATCTTGCCCAGTTTGTTATTTTCATTAATGTGAGTACATGGGTGGGCATTGTCATTTTCCATAATTTCTTATCTTATGTTAACATTCAAGTAAATTGTTACATTCTTCTGTGCTTTCTTTGCATGTTTGATGTTAACTTGCATGCCCATTGTACCGTGCTTTCTTTGCTTTTGTTCTTAACTTGTATGCCCTTAGTCATCTTTGGGTCTTTGCAATGGGTTTGCATATTATTTCTATGCATGTACCTTTTTACCAATGTTTACTTTTCCTTGGACCATTGCATTGTGTTCTTGTTCACTGTGAAGAAGGGAGATGTGTTATACTTGCTGCTCAGCCAGTGTGAGTGTGGTGTGGAATGTTGGTGTGTGATGATGCTGTGGAATGATGGATGAGTGAGAGTGTCAGTTGAAGTAAGGGCTGAGCAGCAGGAAGGCTGCTCCTGGTGGGGCTCTCTGTATGTTTACTCTTGATCTTTTCATTTTAATACATACTACTTAAGCTACCCTGGAGTTGGATCTTCGTTTGATTACAATAGCTAATTTAGTAGCTTTATGTGGTTCACCCTGACAAGGATTGTGGTTGTTGCCTAAGAAGGGCTTTCACAGTCCCACCAATTACCCTATTTCCTAAAAGCCCAATACAACTTTCCCTCCACCTTTTAAAGAGAAAAGTATTTGTTGTCTTCTTTTGCACCCTATCTTGCCAACTCTGAGTTGGTTGTGTCAGTTAAGCAGCTCCTACCTCTGGAGATGTGATGTGTATGTTCTTTTGTAGCTCCTGTTGGCATGGTATAGCAGGTTGTGCTGCTGCTGAAAGCACTGAATCATCAGAGTATAGTGTGCTGGCCTCAACTGGTGGAGGTCCTCTGATTCCATTGTGTATTTTGGTGAATGTAGTTAGGAACTTTTTCCTGACCTAGATTTAACTCTTGATTCTGTTGATACCAGAGATTGGTGACATCCTCTCTGATGCTTTTATGTGTGTTAATTCTGTGTATCTCAAAATGTTGGTTGTGTTTATTTTTTTTTTATTTCACCACTCACAAGACTTTGAGCCTTGCCTAGATTTTTGTGGATGGGATATACCATCAAAACTTGGCTGATACTCCGTCCATTGTACCACAAGTATCATAGGATATAATGCATTTATCATAGGGTGGATGGGACATGTGATGCGTTTGTAACAAAGCATCTGGTCCATCAAGCTCTAAAGAAGGTCCTTAGCTACTTTGTGGTTCGGAAGCCTTTTCCAGGACAGCTGAAACTTTTCATGTAGTCTTGTTCTGTTTTCTTTTTTATTGCGGCACCTCTTCCCAAGATGGCCACCGCTTTCAGGTATTTGCAGTTCAGTATCTTCGTTTTATTAAAGGCTGCAGCAGTAACAATTAACAAATATGCACTTGTGTGCCAGATTCATGAATGGCTGAGCACTGCTTCAGGATGTCTCCTCAATTGGGTGGGTGTCTCCCCCACATCAGAGACTATTATTGCTCTTACCCCTTCTCATCACTAGGTGTGCTTTATGTCTGTCCAGCACCTGAACACAGAGGGGCAGATTTACAAGCCCGTTGCGCCAATTTGCATCATTTTTAACATGGGAAAAGTGACGCAAAAGTGTTTGTGTGGTGTTGCGCTGGCTGTGGAAGACACAATGTGCCTGTATTAGCATCTAAGCTACCATCTCCTATCCACACAACTGCAGGCAGGAGCATACCTTCCAGGGTTAGTCAGGTTACCTGCTGAACGCACAGGGACACCTCCTGTCTCAGGAATATAGGAAATATAGTATATGCCCACACCACAGGACCCTAGTCCATGCAATTTGACAGATTCTGTGTTTTCTTTCCAGCAGCGTGTTTTTTAAATCATGTAGACTGGCGTCACTGTACACTTTTTTGTGTCTTTCTTCTTTGCCAGTCTTTGTGTCGGGACTCTGAGTCAACAGACCACAAAGAGACAAGAAGGTTGCTGTGCTGCTCTTTATTTAAATGTCCCCTTTGTCACTTTGTTAGTCTACTTTTAGGTTAGCTTGTCTTGACCCAAAGTTCCTGATCTATCTACCCGGGATGTCCAGTTCCTCCTCACTCTTCCTAGCCATTTCAGGCGTTTTATGTGGAAAATCTTTTTGCTGTAATTTCCCCCTAATGTGTGTGGGGTAATCTATTGGCCTGGTGATGCGCTTCAAATTGCAGTGCATTTGCATACAGGAGTTCTAGTGAATGTAGAGGATTCTTTATCAAGATGGCCCCATGTAGGTAGCACAGATCCACACCTTAAAATAAACCTACTTTGGGTGCCTCTGTAGCTCACCGCTCCCGACACAGGAGCCTTCACTGGGGGTGAGAAGTGGCATCAACAATTATTTGAAAAACCACAAGACTTCACATTTGCATCTGTTTTAGGTTCTGATAAGTTGCCTTAATCACAATGTGACTCCATGACTTGATGATCCTCCTTCTTGGCCAGAAATTAATATTTAATTTAATTAGTGTATATACGGTTGTAAACAATGGCAGTAAGAGAGGAACAGTTCTGATTGTTTAGCAGTTCCACCCTACGGTGCTGTTAGATTCCTAGCTTGTGACATGATGGAATAACTGAATGCCTGGACTTGTTGTGTTTCGCAAGCATGGGCTTGTTGTATTTCGCAAGCCTATCAAAACATACTGAAGAAGGATAAACGAGCTGGTGGTGACAAGCCATCTCCTTGGGAGGTTGAGTTGACATTCTGTGGGAGTCCTTTGATGCAGCCCCAAATATTGTCCAGCATCAAGCGTACCCCACGTCATGCTGATCCACAGATTTTATCCAGACGCTTAAAGCGGCACCACGCAGTCTCAAGATGCCAAACTTTTTAATCACCATCAAAAAACACAAATGTTACTTTTTTTATAAAGACTTTTCAAGCTGTAAACAGGGGTCCTCTGAGATGTTTTAAAGTAACATGTGTCTCTTTAAGTTGTACTTATATGTAAATCTGGCCAGAGAAATGTGAATGTGTTTACATCTATTCTACCAACTTCTGACGTTGAGTCGTCCACAGGGGATGACGTTTGGACGTAAAGCGGGCAGGCGGACTAGTGTTTACTTCTTTCTTTGACAGAGTCTCTAATTCTAGTCGGTGATATATTTGAATAACAATGGTCTTCAGTTCTGTGTATCATTTGATGCGGCAAAGGGGAACCAGGTTTGAGTCCCGACCTCAGCTCAACATCCTGGGATTCTGGGGAAATTATTTAATCTCCCTGTGCCAAAAAAGAAAACACAATGAGCAAGTTGTCTGGTTCTGTTGTGAAGTGCTCCACTGCCCTTAGGTCAGTTTCACACTATATAAAACTGCAAAATAAATTCACAAGCATTTGCAATGCAATAGGTCTCGCATTTGCCAGAGTTTAAGCTATTGGCATTGTAAATGACAATGCCTTTTATTTATCTATTTTGCTAATCAACACAGAAATAAAAATGATTGTCATTTACAATGCCAATAGCTCAAACTCTTGTAAATGAGAGACCTATTCAAAGGAGCGGGCGCTATTGTTACGGCTGCTCGGAAAGTGAAAGCCTGCATGGCGGGCTAAATGTTGCAGGAATGCAGGTCGTGCCTGCAGTAGGAGAAACTCATTAAAGAAAATAGTGCTTACAGACTAAAAAAGACGTACTGTGTAACAACTGAAATAAAAGGGCCAGTCCTTATGCGAGGTTACAAATTAAGACAAGGTGGTATAAAGGAGGGACTAACAAGCCTATTAAGTAATCAGAAGCCAGCATTTACGAAGGACAATGACACAAGCCATTGACAAATATGGGCGGAGAGTGGGTGGAGCTTCTATTCCATTCTCTAATACAGCATGCCGCAGAGCAGCGCATGTGCTGCCCTTCTCGGTCTAAAAAACTGTCCCTTAGAAGGAGGAACACATGTCATGGATCTGCAATTGCTTACCAGAAGCTTTCTGCCTCAGATGACTTTTGACAGGAAATAAGACAAAAAAATGTAGTGGTTGGGGTAACAGAACAGATCAGCTAAAGGATAAGGGTATAGAAATTTGGGAAAGAGAGTGGAGGAGCTCAGGGAAGAGGATGGATTAGCTGGAGAAGAAGATGTAGTCACTTGGAAGGAGATTGCATTGCAGTATCTATGGAGGAGGCTTGAGCAGTGAAGGGAAGAAGTGAGGTTACTGACGAAAGAGAATAGAGTACCTAGAGCAAGGAATTGGCCTAGTCATAGGAGGGGAAACTTCCATTACAACACTGGCATTAGAACACAATGCCTTTAAAACACAGCCAATAAAATGCAAGTTCCATTACACCGCATGCCATTACAATGCATATGCATCATTGACCAGCACTTCCCTGAAGTAAGCACCCGGCGGTGTTGGAATAGTAATTTACATTGTAATGGTACATGCGTTGTTAAGGCTTGTGTTGTTAAAACCGCTTTGTAAAAGGAAGCGTTGTAACGTCATACATCCCATAGGAGTCTTCGCAAGTAATTTAAGGGATGGGAGTGAATAGATAAGAAAGGCATTGATGTATATGGCTAGGAGGATGGTGTAACTATGGATAGTAGTGTAGCAAGTGTGCCATGAGCCATATTGCAAGCAAGGAAAATGAGCCACTACATCCTTGTTTGGTAGCAAAAAACAGATGTAATTATGGTGGAGTGACTGCCTCATACCTTAATGCCACAGTGGCGCTGCCAATGCTGCACCACTGATAGGTACACGCTCGACTGGCAAAGACAGTGTAGTAGCTAAGGATGGTTTGGGTATTAATTGGAAAGAAGATGGGGTAATTTGAGAAAAGGATGGTATAGAAAGGATAGTGGATGAAGTAACTGGCCTCAAGATGTGGCAGCTGAGAGAAGGAGGATGGAGCAATGGTGTTTAATGTAGCCTGACCAGAAGTATGCTGGTAAATAATTTGATTGTTGAGTACAATGTTGTATCTGTGGTAGACAACTGCGTAGCTGCATGAAGGATCACATACACTGGGAATAGGATTAAGTATTTAAGGAGAGGGAAGAGTAACTGGGAAAGGGGTGGTGTTTCTGTGTAAAAGAATGGGAAGAGGATGAAGCAAAATCTTATGCCTCCTCGATTCAGGTGTAACAATGAGAAATGTTTTAATTTTTCCAACTTTGCAAGTGTACCACATTGTAGAGCACACATACAAGGTGGGAAAAGCCTAAAAACATAGGGACTTATTTACAAGTCACTTTTAACATGGGAAAAAGTGATGTTACAGCAGCGCAAGGGGCTTGTAAATAAGCCCCATAGTTTTTTTGTACTGGAGAGGACCCCTTCCAGTACAAAACATAGAGCCCGATTCACAGAACTAATTAAGACAAAATCCTAAACTTACTACCATTTTGGTATTCACAGAAGGCACTTACTCATTTTGGTATTCACAGAAGGCACTTACTTATTTCGGTATTCACAGAAGTTAGGACTCCTAACTTTAGGACACCTAAATGCCTTCTGTGAATACCGAAAGTCTTAAAGTTAGGATTTTTCTCAGTTTAGGAGTCCTAAAGTTAGGAGTTCTAACTTTACTACTCCTAAACCGAGAAAAATCCTAACTTTAAGACTTTCGATATTCACAGAAGGTATTTAGGAGTCCTAAAGTTAGGAGTCCTAACTTTACTACTCCTAAACTGAGAAAAATTCTAACTTTAAGACTTTCTGTATTCACATAAGGCATTTAGGAGCCTAAAGTTAGGACTCCTAACTACTGTGAATACCGAAATGAGTAAGTGCCTTCTCTGAATACCAAAATGAGTAAGTGCCTTCTGTGACTACCAAAATGTTAGTAAGTTTAGGATTTTGTCTTAAGTTAGTTCTGTGAATCGGGTGCAATGGTGCAATGGTTGGCAATGGTTGGCAAATGGCTGCCGAAAATGCACCAGCACTGAGAGAGAGGAAAAAGTCACCATATCTTAGTAGATATAGCACATTTATTTATCTCTCTTTGAGGCAAGGCAGCGCAGCAACTTTGGTACAGTGTTACCTTGCATCAAAGAATAATAAATCTTGTCCCTAGTGTTTTGAGAGCCTCCCCAGCAGTTAATAGATGGTAGATGGAGACACGAATACTCCAACAGTGACAGGAGGAAGGATCTTAAGGGATATGTGGACAGCACTACAACTTCTTTAGGTATATCTTTAACTTTCAGTGGATCCAGTAGGTTTCTGTACCTGGCTGATGCCTGTGCAGAACTCGGACATGTCAAGTGTGCTAGACCTGACCAATGGATAGGGCACCTTTTCAGTGGATGCCATTTTGAATAACTTACTTACAAACTTAAATTCAAATCTATTACCAGCTTTTCATGAGATGTTTTTCTATCTGAGTTGCTGCAAATTAAATACAGGACTTCCATTGACAACCGTTTGTTCCCGTTCGAAAGAAAGATGGTCTAACAGTACTGTTGCCAAGTTTCCTATGCCATAAGAGTCCCCATTTGCCGCTACTGGCCTGTCATTTATTAACCAATTAGATTTGGGAGTTGTTATCCAATAGTTTTGTGTATCTTTTGGTTTATTTTTTAAAAGGAAACATCAAGATATTTCAGTGTTCCTTCATTGCTTCTAAATGCAGTTGCGACCGGAGCAGGTAAGCGCAGTTGGGCAGGGCGGGGCGTGAGTGGGTAAGTCGACGGAATAGGTAAAAATAAAAAAAATAATAAAAGCTATTCTATCATCTGTTGACTTCCCCCTCACCTCGCCACGTACCGCTCCACCGCCCCACCACGCTCACCTGCAGTGGCCGCAACTAAACATTTGTCCTGAAACATTCCCACATGCTTCATATTAATATGATAGGGCCAACTCGATTTTCAAAAGGAATGGCGCATGAGCGCCTTAGAGATTATAAACCTGCATTTTACAGATTGCAGCCTAAAATCTATGAGCACAACTTAATCAAGCAAACTTTGATCATATTGATCCTTCACCATCTTTATCGCTTAAAAAAGATGCTTAATGATTTTGACAGGTGCATTGACTACTGGGTGGCATAATGTGCTATGCTTTGAGTTAAATCAGGGACAAGCTTGGATTGTGCACTTCCTGGGAGAAGAACCAAGGGGCATATTATGAAGGATGGGCGTTAAAATTATCGCTGCTTTAGCGGGAGAAAACGACTGCTAAAGCGGCGATAAGCCCATTATCGCCGCTTTAGCACCAGTTTTCTGCCGCTAAAGCAGCGATAATTTTATCGCCGTGCTTGATAATATGCCCCCTAGTACTAGTGCTTTCGCAAAGCGACGTGGTAAGACAGGATAGGAGAAGAGTGTGCCAGAGTTAGGTGCCTTTAGCACAACTGGGTAGGCTGTGAAGTCTCTAAGCACCCGATTCACAAAAGCAACCGATACACCTAAGGCAACTTAGGTGCACACAGAACTGCAATTATTTGGGAAATTTATTGTTCCGAATTCAATCTGTCAATCATTCTTTATCCGGCCAAAATAGGCCATAAAAGCACACATAACACAGAATAAAATGCATTATGTATACAGCACTTATGAGTGCAAGCGTTTCGTAATATAAAGTACAGACCACAATTACAAAACGCAGCTAAAAGTGATAAATACAGAGAGAATATAGGGGACTCAGTCAACGGATCTAGCCAGCCCTAAACAAAACTCATAATGAATAAATAAATAAATAAACGTGTACCTGTCAACCAACCTCACTTATGGGTCCACTATGTGACCAGAACTGTTCAGGGCCACTTAAGGATCATTATCATCCTATGATTCTTAAATCAGTTACAAAAATCCACCGTAAAAGCACATAAAATCATGTAAAACAAACATTTTATACAAATCGAAAAAAGAAAACAGCCAGGCCATCCTTATTTTAACACTATAAATAGTTACAAAAGGACAGATTTCCGTCACGCATGTACCAAATTGCATGGCGCAAAGTTCTCATAAATATGCCCCTGTGTGTTTTTAGCAGAAATCCACCAAGTTACATCAAAGTAATCCTCTCTTGATACAAAGTGATGCCAAGTGGTGCTAGATTGTGTAAAGCTGAGAAATAGGCAATTTATGAGCACAAAATAACTTTTCGCTGGTATGTCAATATCTTTGCAAGAGTTTGCAGAGCTTTGCATCACTTTGCGTGATTGTGACCCCCTAGAAACCCTTGGTAAATGCAGCCCTAAGTTTCTGCTAAACATGCTTGTATGTTAAATTAAAAAGCCGTTTTTATTAGCCACGTTATTATGGCAAGAAGGTCGACTATCCCACTCATTTTACAAGTGCGTCTCTTAGAAGGTAGGGGGTCTGGACAATTCCCAACTTTGCCCATACCATTAAACGTCTCCGTTGGGAACATTAAGGAAGCTGTAAGTAACCCCCACCTCCACCCGTGTATCCAGCACTTTGAATGTAAGTATACTCAGGGCTTTAAGTGGTCGGGTTTCACCGATGCTGAGCCCCAGCAGTGTTTTAAAGGGGTCCTCGAAACGGGTCTCTACCTGGCTCTGTTTTGTGCCTGGCACCGGTGGCCCGTTTTTTCTGGATTGCAGTGACAGCAAGCACATCGATGTGCGTGTGCTCACACTGCTCACTTTTCACTAGTGGAGAAGTTACGTCATGACGTCATGCCAGGTGAGCGTTGTTGGGGAAGGGAAATCCTTTAAAGAGAGTCATTTTTCTCTGGATTTTCCTTTTTCTTTTTTAAACTCAGGAGCAGCAACATTGTTGGGGTTTCACCAGGGCTTTAAGTGGAAGCTTTTTCAATATTATATACAAGCCATAGTTGCTGCTTATTATTCTTATGCAACTAACAACCATTGACAAAGCCAATATTCCTGATTTATTGTAGGTATGACGTTACTTCTTGTATCATATTTCTGGATGCAATGACAGAAACAGCAAAATACAAGTTGGGCGGCACACTATGCTAAGAACAGATGGTAGTCAGATTATATGCAGTGCACAAATGTAAATCAGATTATGATATGCAGTGCACAAATGGTAGTCAGATTATGATCTGCAGTACACCAATGGTAGTCAGAATATGATATGAAGTGCACAATTGGTAGTCAGATTGTGATATGGAGTGCACAAAGGTAGTCAGATTATGATATGCAGTGCACAAATGGTAGTCAGATTATGATATGCAGTACACAAATGGTAGTCAGATTATGATATGCAGTACACCAATAGTAGTCAGATTACGATATGCAGTACATCAATGGTAGTCAGATTACGATATGCAGTACACCAATGGTAGTCAGATTATATGCAGTGCACAAATGAAAGTCATATTAAGATATTCAGTACACCAATAGTAGTCAGATTACGAAATGCAGTCCACCAATGGTGGTGAGATTATGATATGCAGTACACCAGTGGTAGTCAGATTATGATATGCAGTGCACCAATGGTAGTCATGTACACGAATGGTAATCAGATTACGATATGCAGTACACCAATGGTAGTCAGATTATATGCAGTGCACAAATGAAAGTCAGATTAAGATATTTAGTACACCAATAGTAGTCATATTACGAAATGCAGTCCACCAATGGTAGTGAGATTGTGATATGCAGTCCACCAATGGTAGTCAGATTATGATATGCAGTACACCAATGGTAGTCAGATTATATGCAGTTCACAAATGGTAGTGAGATTATGATATGCAGTCCACCAATGGTAGTGAGATTATGATATGCAGTCCACCAATGGTAGTCAGATTATGATATGCAGTACACCAATGGTAGTCAGATTATATGCAGTGCACAAATGTAAATCAGATTATGACATGCAGTGCACAAATGGTAGTCAGATTATGATATGCGGTACACCAATGGTAGTCAGAATATGATATGCAGTGCACAATTGGTAGTCAGATTATGATATGGAGTGCACAAATGGTAGTCAGATTATGATATGCAGTGCACAAATGGTAGTCAGATTATGATATGCAGTACACAAATGGTAGTCATATTATGATATGCAGTACACCAATAGTAGTCAGATTATGATATGCAGTACACCAATGGTAGTCAGATTACGATATGCAGTACACCAATGGTAGTCAGATTATATGCAGTGCACAAATGAAAGTCATATTAAGATATTCAGTACACCAATAGTAGTCAGATTACGAAATGCAGTCCACCAATGGTAGTGAGATTATGATATGCAGTACACCAGTGGTAGTCAGATTATGATATGCAGTACACCAATGGTAGTCAGATTATATGCAGTGCACAAATGGTAGTCAGATTATGATATGCTGTGCACCAATGGCAGTCAGATTATGATATGTAGTGCACCAATGGTAGTTAGATTATGATATGCAGTCCACAAATGGTAGTCATATTACGAAATGCAGTCCACCAATGGTAGTGAGATTATGATATGCAGTGCACCAATGGCAGTCAGATTATGATATGCAGTGCACCAATGGCAGTCAGATTATGATATGCAGTGCACCAATGGCAGTCAGATTATGATATGCAGTACACCAATGGTAGTCAGATTATGATATGCAGTACTCTAGTGGTAGTCAGATTATATGCAGTGCACCAATGGTAGTCAGATTATGATATGCTGTTCACAAATCGTAGTCGGATTATGATATGCAGTGCACAAATGGTAGTCAGATTATATGCAGTGCACAAATGTAAATCAGATTATGATATGCAGTGCAAAAATGGTAGTCAGATTATGATATGCAGTACACCAATGGTAGTCAGAATATGATATGCAGTGCACAATTGGTAGTCATATTATGATATGGAGTGCACAAATGGTAGTCAGATTATGATATGCAGTGCACAAATGGTAGTCAGATTATGATATGCAGTACACAAATGGTAGTCAGATTATGATATGCAGTGCACAAATGGTAGTCAGATTATGATATGCAGTACACAAATGGTAGTCAGATTATGATATGCAGTACACCAATAGTAGTGAGATTACGATATGCAGTACACCAATGGTAGTCAGATTACGATATGCAGCACACCAATGGTAGTCAGATTATATGCAGTGCACAAATGAAAGTCATATTAAGATATTCAGTACACCAATAGTAGTCAGATTACGAAATGCAGTCCACCAATGGTAGTGAGATTATGATATGCAGTACACCAATGGTAGTCAGATTATGATATGCAGTACACCAATGGTAGTCAGATTATATGCAGTGCACAAATGGTAGTCAGATTATGATATGCAGTGCACCAATGGCAGTCAGATTATGATATGCAGTGCACCAATGGTAGTCAGATTATGATATGCAGTCCACCAATGGTAGTCATATTACGAAATGCAGTCCACCAATGGTAGTGAGATTATGATATGCAGTGCACCAATGGCAGTCAGATTATGATATGCAGTGCACCAATGGCAGTCAGATTATGATATGCAGTGCACCAATGGCAGTCAGATTATGATATGCAGTACACCAATGGTAGTCAGATTATGATATGCAGTACTCTAGTGGTAGTCAGATTATATGCAGTGCACCAATGGTATTCAGATTATGATATGCTGTACACAAATGGTAGTCGGAATATGATGTGCAGTGCACAAATGTAAATCACATTATGATATGCAGTGCACAAATGGTAGTCAGATTATGATATGCAGTACACAAATGGTAGTCAGATTATGATATGCAGTACACCAATAGTAGTCAGATTACGATATGCAGTACACCAATGGTAGTCAGATTACGATATGCAGTACACCAATGGTAGTCAGATTATATGCAGTGCACAAATGAAAGTCATATTAAGATATTCAGTACACCAATAGTAGTCAGATTACGAAATGCAGTCCACCAATGGTAGTGAGATTATGATATGCAGTACACCAGTGGTAGTCAGATTATGATACGCAGTGCACCAATGGTAGTCAAATTATGATATGCTGTACACGAATGGTAGTCAGATTACGATATGCAGAACACCAACGGTAGTCAGATTATATGCAGTGCACAAATGAAAGTCAGATTAAGATATTCAGTACACCAATAGTAGTCATATTACGAAATGCAGTGCACCAATGGTAGTCAGATTATGATATGCAGTCCACCAATGGTAGTCATATTACGAAATGCAGTCCACCAATGGTAGTGAGATTATGATATGCAGTCCACCAATGGTAGTGAGATTATGATATGCAGTGCACCAATGGCAGTCGGATTATGATATGCAGTGCACCAATGGCAGTCAGATTATGATATGCAGTACACCAATGGTAGTCAGATTATGATATGCAGTACTCTAGTGGTAGTCAGATTATATGCAGTGCACCAATGGCAGTCGGATTATGATATGCAGTGCACCAATGGCAGTCAGATTATGATATGCAGTGCACATATGGTAGTCAGATTATATGCAGTGCACAAATGTAAATCAGATTATGAAATGCAGTGCACAAATGGTAGTCAGATTATGATATGCAGTACACCAATGGTAGTCAGAATATGATATGCAGTGCACAATTGGTAGTCAGATTATGATATGGAGTGCACAAATGTTAGTCAGATTATGATATGCAGTGCACAAATGGTAGTCAGATTATGATATGCAGTACACAATTGGTAGTCAGATTATGATATTCAGTAAACCAATGGTAGTCAGATTATGATATGCAGTCCACCAATTGTAGTCAGATTATGATATGCAGTACACCAGTGATAGTCAGATTATATGCAGTGCACAAATGGTACTCAGGTTATGATATGCAGTGCACCAATGGTAGTCAAATTATGATATGCTGTACACAAATGGTAGTCAGATTATGATATGCAGTGCACAAATGGTAGTCAGATTATGATATGCAGTACACCAATGGTAGTCAGATTATGATATGCAGTACACCAATGGTAGTCAGATTGTGATATGCAGTACGCAAATGATCAGGGCATTTTAACCTCTCAGATGAATATTTTTCAGAATCTATTATTTTTGAAGGAGCCCTTCCCTGAACCGAAGGCTGTTCACCTGCATTAGAACGAATGTTTCAGTTCAGTCCTTCGCTGGTCGATACAAGACCATTAAATTGAACATTAATGACGTTTTAATCATTGCCTGTCTCTTCTGTGGTGTTATATCCTTCATACACAGATAATGTCAACGCAGCCCGATCCAGATCTAATTATTATTTCGCAGTTTTATGGATCACGAACAATACCCAAAGAGCTGACAGGGTGCTTTACATAAGATCAGTTACAATTGGGTGGGTGGGACATGGCCAAATTAACACACACAGAACATGCATTTTTACAGATACGTACAAAAACTTGTGATATAGTAGGAGTTGACGGTTCGTCTCCTGGCTAGTCTGGGTTGGGATACTGCTGAAAATGGTTATTAGAGCTTGGTGAAGTGGGCCCAGTAGCTCGATTGTTTGATATCTTAATTAAGGCTCCCAATTTTCCGTTTTTACTTATTTTTACAGATAAATATAGACAGAAAACAATGTGTTTCCTTTTTGTATTTATTTTTAAAAGCAGAAAAATACAGAAAATTGTGCTTTTTGTGAGTGACTTTCAACACTGCCTTTCACAAATTCCAAGCCAATATTTGAACAGAGAGACAGCATGGGAAGTTAAAAAGCAGAATGTGATTTCCTTAAATGCAGGCATATGTTATATTACATTTAGTATTTATTGCTAATATTTACATGTGGGTGCAGTGTTCTGCTATATCGGCTGCTTAATATGTCAAAATGCAACAGGCATTAAAGTATGAGTGCATATTTATCAGTTAAATAAATGTGTAAAGGCACCATGTTATGACTCCATTTATTGTTAAAAAACCAAAGTAAATATGGATACATACCAATAAGATTGCTGAAAAGTAAATATGGACAAATACAGACAGAAATGTTGAAAAAATAAATAATATAAAGCTGGGAGCCCTAATCTTGATAAGGCATACAGTGGTTTCATGTCTGTGAGAAGGCGAATGTCACCCAAGAATAGAATGTGGTGGGGAGCAAGTCATAGCATTTTGTATCTAAAATATTGCAAGTCCTAAAGTATATACAGAGCACTCCACTTTTCTCTTTTTTGGGTTGGATGGATACACAAGAATAAAAACACCCGTTTGTGTTACCTTTTAGTACAGATGGCACAAAGTGACCCTTTACCGCAAACTTTTCAGAACATCTTATTTATACATTACAAAGGTTTTGCTCTCTTAAAAGATATGGCTAATACAAGATTATCTGGCTAAAATTAATGTTGAAAGTGTTGAAATATGGTTTGCGCCCTAAGAAAAGTTACTGGTTATTGTATTTGCTCTCCTTTGCCTACTTTTGAGACGGTTACATATCAGAGGCATATGAGACGATATTTGTTCTTATTTCATGAAGTATGTATCTGCTTTTTGTGTGAGTGTTATTTGGTTTTCTTCCCCCTGTTGTTCTTACTTCTTTGGGTTAATTGGGGATGACCTCTTGGTCGATGATTGGTAGAGTGTATTATATATGATTGCTGAATATTCCTTGATGTTACTGAGATTAGATTTAAGTGCCTAAATTTAATGATTATGACAGTTTTAATAAAAAACTTCGAAAGCAATTAATTTACATTAGATCATTCTCACATCTGGCAAACAGTCTAGTGAGCTGTAAGCCCATTGCAGAATCCAGAAAGTGACCTAAGGGATGCAGGTTTGAATTCTGGTGGAGTTGATTCAACCTTTGTAATATCCCTGAGGGAAAACTGCATTGTTAAGCTCCTTCCATGATACTGAATGTGTACCCGCTGTAGTAGAGAACATGACCTCGTTTTTAGGTGCCCCCATGCAAATGAAATATAACTCCTTTACCTTGAAAAGTTGTGGGCCCTAGGCCCACATACGTACTGAATGATAACACAGAGTGTACTGAACTGGCCACCAGCACGTGCATCCTGGCCCTTTTATTAGCAGGGTCACCTGACCGTTGACGCATGTGTTGGATGGGTGTACGTGGGTGTATGGCCAGACCTCAAAGGAGTGGCTGGTATAACTGGTGCCTGCTGAGACATTTTCTGTAATAAGAGCTACTTCTGTTCAGTGAATATCATCCCGAGCTACTGTTATTACTGTAGTAGTAGTGACCATATCAGACAAGATTACATTAGTGGCCACCCCATGTAAGATTATCAGCAGTGATCACCTCAGTGCCTTAGAGTTGCCACCAGTAGTGCAAAAAAGGATTTATCAATTTAGAATGCCTCTAAATGGGTAATACATAATAGCCATTGGTGTAAAGCTCCTGGTACCAAGGTAATAACGAGTAATGTCTCCCCAGCGCCATATGATTTATCATTCAAATATAGACCTTAAATATATTTTACAGATGTCAACCATTTTTCTCCAAATATCAACCTATGAGTTCTTAAAATAAAAGCATTTTCATCTTGAATACAATTTTTTCAAATTTGGTATGCATACATTAATTCAACTAAGCAAAAGCTTATAATTGAGTATGCTGGGCTACATGTAGGAGAGATACTGACAGGTAGCTTGAGAGCTACCAGTAGCTCACGAACTACTCGTTGGAGAAGCCTGCACTAGAACGTGTCCCGCAGGACCCTACATACCTGTGCCCCGGTTTTCTTTAAAATGGCATGCCATGGGTAAAGAGGTCTTTACCCGTGGCCTGGGGAGGAGGAACAGGGAATTAACAGGGAATGGGTTCCAGCCAGCAGTTTGCAAACATCTGGCACACACTGTGAAGCTCCATTTATGAAGGGACATGGAAAGTTCTGACCATCCGGCATCCTAAAAATTAATTATATTCTGTTTATAATATACAGACGTAAAAGAAGTATGTAAAAAAAAACATCAAAGATGGGTTATTCTAGTTAACTAAGGAAACCACACGTTGCTAGAGGTGGATGAGGCAATAAATTAACAGGGCAAGCCCAACCAGAGCAGAGCCCAGGATCTGGCTTGGTTCTTAGAGACCGTGCTCAAGGCCAGCCCTGAAAACGTTTGCCATGTAAATCGTACCACAGACATCACATAAAATATGATAAAGTCTTTTCAGTAATTCAAAAATGTACATTGGTACGTGGCATTATAGACTGCACTGAGAAGTAATTATTAAAAGCAGTAGTTTTTAAACTTAGGGGTTTATTTGCAAGCTCCCATCACCACAGAATGGTCACTTTTTGCAACGTTTCTGTGGCGATAAACCCCTCGCCTTATTTACAAGGCGGCATTAAGCCACTTAACGTGGCTTAACTCCTCCTTGTAAATAAGGCCCCCTTTCACACTACACTTAGCGTGAAAGGGGTGTGCAATGGGTGTTGCGGTGGGCGTTCTGCCGCAACACCCATTGATTTTGATGCTGCCCCCTATTTACAAGGGTGACGTAAATATGGGTTACCGGCAAAATTAAGACCAGAAAAAATCCTGGTCTTAACATGGCAAAACGAGGAGAAATGCTTTATTTCTCCTCGTTTTTGCTGTCTCCATGTGTGCTGGATTGTGTAGCATACATAGAAACAGCGAAATACCATGAATGATTGTTTATGTGCTGGGAGGTATCTCGTCCAGCACATAAACAATAATTTAACAAATGACGATTTGCAACTTCTATGTGTGCTGCACAATGCAGCACGCATAGGAGTTACAAATCGCCACTCTGGATTGTTTATTTGGCGGAAGGGATACCTTCCCTTAATGCAGGCACCATTACACTATGGTGTGAGGGTGCCTGCATTGGCGCTAGGCAGCTGATTTTAGCGCCAGCGCAGGCTGAAATGCAGGGGTGAGCCGTATTATTGTACAAATAGCGCAGCCCTGCGTTTCTAACGTGACAGAGCTTGGCGTTAGCAAATTTGGAACTAACCCACGCTACGCCACTTGCTTGTAAATATGCCCCTGAGAATCGTACTGCGAACAACCTTACCCTGGCGACAGTGCCATTAGTGAACAAAGAGGTACGAGAATTGTTATGTGAACCCTGTATGACGTGGTTACGCGACTATTGATAGTAGCTGGATGCCTGGATTGGGGCAGAAGGGTTCAGTCTCCCTGAAGCACGCACGCACACTAGCATCTATGCCTCACGCATGCGCTGTTGACTCTGTTGTGAGCCTAAAACCCGGAAGAGGAAATCACCGTCACATGAGTTCCTGATACCTATTAAAGTGACGCACACTGCCATTGGGAGTTTATTACCGGCAGTCGCTTGGTTGGGGCAGGTACACTGGTGTTACCATCAAGGCTGAGTTGTAAGTACTTGATTCGGAGGGTTGATTTTAATCAACACGGCTGATGAATTATGTAGTGTGCTTTATGTTGATTGCATAAATCTTTCGTTGCAGCCCGATAATGTATGGGTACTCCATGCGCCTAGCCGATGGAGCACGCTTGTCTGACCAGTTAGGTTAGACCCTTTTAGAAGTCATGGTCCTTCCGTGTGGAGCGAGGTTTATCATTATTATGGGTGGCGTTCTCTGTTGAAGTGAGTGTTTTTGACAGTTTGAGTGAGATTCTCGCACTTTATCCCAATACATGGGTATTCATACACCACTCTTTACATGCCATTTATTAGGCTATTGGGAAGTGAGCGTTGTGGTGCCCTTAAGTATACCATGGATGTGTCTACCTGCCTTGATGTGGGTCAGATGTGCACACGATTGTGACACACATATGTCGTATCAAGTTGTACTGATACACATCCCACTCGCTGTCTTCTTTTTCTTTTTCCTAGAGAGTGACCTGGAGCCAATTGCTCAGCATTGATCTGTGCCCACATTGAGGGGGGCACAGGCGGCTGCCCAGATCGACACTGAGGGTATTTTATTTTGTTTCACTAATTTTCACGTGCACTTTATTTTAATAATCTCGGTCCTGATGAAGCGCCACCGACCTATTATAGGCGACAGAGGCGCGAAACATGTTGGCCTATGACCCATGACCCCGGGGCATAGTGGGCCCTCCAGGGTACGATTTTGTAGCAACCTAAACCTTGCTAAGGGTACATCTTATAAAATCCGCTGCAGGATGACCCTTTTTTTAATACTTTTTTTCACTAACTAGCACGCACCTCCTATTACCCTCCATAGAGAACCAACTCCCCACACACCCACATGCACCATCCAGCGGTCCTAAAAAGATCTCCGACAAAGTGACCCCTTCGGGGGGCCCGTAGGGAATTGCAGCGCTGGCCCTACGAGGAGCAACCGCCCAATGATGAAGCATGGCACCTTTTGGGGTGTGTGAGGGCAACAGAGGACAAAGAGTGGTCGTCCAGTCACCTGAGTAGGTCCCTAATCTAGGAATTCTTTCACTTCCTGTTGTTTCTTCTTTTTTAGGGCTGGGTGACGTTCTGCACCTGCCCGTAGGAACTTTGTCCTTTTGGTGGTAGATATCAAACTTAGGGAGGATGGACACTGGACCTTTATAGCTCCCTGATCCCCCCTCTTGTGTGTTTTATTTTTAACCCTGTATGTAGCCCAGATTCCTGTAGATAGAGCAAAATTATAATTTATTAAGTCAAAAACAGTAGGGTTTTGTACAGATGTTATTCTGAACTCAACGTGTTTGAAGGTGCTTTTATATGCGATAGTGAAGAAAAAGGAGGATCAGTAAAATTACAAATTTGCTCAAGATCACCCAGGGGCATATTACCAAGGGTGGCGATATTGAATTATCGCCGCTTTAGCAACCGTTTTCAGCCGCTAAGCGACGAAAATTCCATCGCCCTATTACCAACCTGTCGCTAACACCAGTTAGCGACAGCTTGTAGGCGATAGCGAGCGGTTTGGGGCCCGCTTTGCATGTCAGCGATATTTATCGCTAATGACATGCAAAGTGGGCGTACCCAACCGATTAGCGACTGATAGCAGTCGATAACCTCGCTATCGCCTATTACCAATATTATCACTTTTGAGATAAACGTTGGTAATAGGACGTTATCTCAGCGATAATATTGGGCGAAGCGCAGCATTAAAAAAACTAACGCTAAGCTCAGTTAGCGATAAATATCGCTAACTGTTGGTAAAATGCCCCCCAATTTGGTTAAGCAAGGAAGTCGCGATTAATCAAGGTTTTCAAGTTTTGCGTATTACAAATCAGTCAATAAATGGGTAACTATTTGTCTCCTTTTTACCTTAAATACTAATGTTTTGTCTTTACCTCTTTATTCCTGAGGATAGAACGTGGGCGCTAGGCAGAAGCCGCATGAAATCTCGGCTCTAGGGGCTCAAGGTTCCAACGGATCCTAGTAAAACCGAGCCAAGCTTCAGGTTCGAGTTTGGGGCGAGCTTTCAGCTGCTCACCCGCCACTATAAGCTACCTAATGTTGATATTACATTATGTTTGTCTATTTTCACTCAATATACCTATGTTCCTGAGATGGGACATTCGAATTCCTTTAAGCAAGCACTTAGAAAAATGGTCATGCTGTTTGCCGAGGATAAGCCAGTGAAATCTAGCAGGCAGATTTACAAGACCCGTGCGCTACTTTTGCGTCACTTTTAACATGGGAAAAGTGACGCAAAAGTGACGCACGGGCTTGTAAATCTGCCCCTTAGGTATTCATAGCTCTGAGCACCTATCAATGAGACTGCGCGCAGTATTCCAAGGATAAATTGGGCTGGAAGATTGCAGAATGCATGTAAATTTTGAAACCAGTCCTCTCACGTTTTCCTTTTTTATTTGAAGAAGCATTCTTGGAAGTACCTGAAATTTTAAACTGATAGAACTAATTATTTATACCATCAGTATAGTAAATCTGTTCGACCAATCAAAACTGTTCTTTAATTCCGTAATTTTATATTGTAAAAAAAATATATATATTTACATGGAGCACGGCTTTGCTAAATGTTATGTTCGCGACATTTCAATACAATGCTGCCACCTTTTGGGCACATTGGGTTCTGCAAAGCAGGAGTAATTGTATTGCAAGCTGTTATGCTGGCTGGGGTCGGGTTATTTATACATTATTAATTCCACCACAGCCGCGTGCAAGCTTTGAAAATAGCAGGAGTTACTATTACACAATTTATTTGCACTCAATGTATCTACCACAGAAGCATTAAAGGCTGACGACCTCTTTGAGATGCGTGCTAGAACTAGAATATTTTGACCCGGGAACCCACCTATTATTGGATGAGATAGGGGGAAGTGGCTACCGGAGGGAGGGGGAGAAGAGTCATGAGTGAGCGCCATCATGAGATGTAGTCAGTCATAGCCAGCCTATGGTCTGCCGGTATATATGCATTACTTTTACAAACTCTGCCGGTAAAGAAACGGATACTAAAACTGTTCTGCCTTACTTTGTTTGCCATAAACAGATGGCATTGTATGACTGTTTAGGGTCCAAGGAAGCTGCGGCAGCCCTCTGAGTGCACCCACTAAGTCACGGGATGCAACCCAGGCAGTCTATCTCAGGTGGTTAATGCATTTGCTGAAGAGATCTTTTGTGTACTTTCTTGTCATTGATTTGAATCGCAAACGATTTTAGTGGTTTATGTGCCTTTTGCATAGAATTTCAAGTGATTTAAGATAGCTTAGTGGGTTAATGTGTTTATTGTGTAGTCCATAGCTGACAAGTTACAATCCTGGTAAAGTAACTCAGCTAGTTGTGGACCTGCTGCAAACAACAGATACTAATGTGCTAAGCAACTCAGTCGTTCTTCACTTTAAAGTCGATGAATCCGTCCTTACAAATGTGTAATATTACAAACTGCAAAAGACATTCCTGCAATCTCTACTGGGCATGCAGAAATGATCTACATATATTACATAAGTAAAGAGCTTCAGAATGTCAATAAAGAGATTTCAGCTCTCAGGTTATCTTCCAGCAGCAAGGCTCACTCTGGTTTCGGGTTGCATGTGTTCCCATCTTTTGGGCCTAGCAATTCGGTCTTGATTGTTGATATTGGAGCAAGACCAAGGCTGATTTGCATATCGCCAGTCAATCAATCAATCAATCAATCAATCGATCAATCATGCCATTTGTATAGCGCACTACTCACCCGGGAGGGTCTCAAGGCGCTTGGGGGGAGGGGTATGCTATTGCTCGAACAGCCAGGTCTTGAGTTGTTTCCTGAAGGCGAGATGGTCCTGGGTCAGCCGAAGGTGGATGGGGAGGGAGTTCCAAGTCTTGGCAGCCAGGTAAGAGAAGGATCTTCCTCCGGTGGTGGCTCTTCGGATGCGTGGTACGGCTGTGAGGGCGAGGCTGGTGGACCGTAGCTGGCGGGTGGGCGTGTAGAAGGTCAGGCGGTCGTTGAGGTACTTGGGGCCCAGGTCGTGGAGAGACTTGTGTGCGTGGGTGAGGAGCCGGAACGTGATCCTCTTGTCAACGGGGAGCCAGTGCAGGTTCCTCAGGTGGCTGGAGATGTGGCTGCGTCGGGGGACATCCAGGATGAGTCGGGCGGAGGCGTTCTGGATGCGCTGGAGTCTTTTCTGTAGCTTGGCTGTGGTTCCGGCGTAGAGGGCGTTTCCGTAGTCCAGTCGGCTGGTGACGAGTGCCTGGGTGACCGTCTTCCTGGTCTCGGTCGGGATCCAGCGGAAGATCTTGCGAAGCATACGCAGGGTGTTGAAGTCACTGTCTAGGGTGGGCAGAAAAATGATGACTGGAATGCCTTTGTAGGTAATTACCAGTGGCTGGGATTCATTCAAGCATTCTCTTAATGGGAATTTTGATTTTTCTAGTGTTTTATCTTCCGACACCTATTTCCATCATAGGATCGTCCCAAACAAAATGGGTTAGTGGAACTCTATGAACTACAGCATTATCAGTCCTAGCCTAGGTCAAGGTTGTTGTTCTTTACTGCAAAGCGCCCTGAGACCGAACGGTGATTTGTACGCTCTATAAAAGCATCTGACTTATGACTTATTATCAAGCCAGGCCATTCCGGAGAAATAAGAGCTTCATGCATGCCTCACAGCCACTCTCCAGCTGAGACACGCACATGAACGCTCAACCCCCCAACCTGTTTTTGTATCTGTGTCGTCACTCCGCATGGAACACAGGTTAGGTGACTTGTTGGTGTCAACCTGGAACCTGTCTCCGGACGAAGTAATCATTGGCATTTTTATTGTTTTTCTTCCTTCTATCTGCTTTACATGACATGCCCATCATCAGTATGTGCCTGTGGCTCTGTATAAGTAACACGTTGCATGTGCTGTCAGTGCAACAGGTTACAGCCAGATATAAGCAGGCATGGACTGGGAATGCAAACCATCCCTGGCAATTACATCGGACTGGCCCCTGGGGGAGGCGGGGTGGGGGTAGGGGGGGTTTGCTGGTGGGAAACACTGCTGCTGCGCTTTTGATAAGAGGGGGCGATTTTGCAGAGCTGCAAAGCTGGCCCTAGTAACAAAAACAGCCCCCACCGGTCCAAAACCGGCCACCACCCTTCCATCCCACATGTAAAACACCTGGGGCCTCATTTATGAGGCTGTGCATCACTTTTACGCCGCCGGTGCGTCACTTTTTGTGATGCACCAGTGGCGTAAAAAATGCGCCTTGTTGCGCCATATTTCAAAGTGACACATCTAGGTAGATGCGTCACTTTGTAAACCCCTGTGCCACATTATACCTGCGCCAAGTATAATGTATGCAAGGCGGCATTTTGACGCAAGAAAGGGTCATGGAAGTGACGCAGTGAAATCTATAAGATTTCACTGCGCCATTTCTTGGCCACTAATGCGTCAAAATCTTACGCCTGCTTCATGGCAGGTGTAAGACTGATGCAGGCACTAACAACATGGGACTTGCCCATGTGAAAGTACACATTGCTGGAGTTGAGTCACTTTTGTGACACACTCCAGCAAGGCGTCACTTTTGCGCCTACAGGTACATCAGAAATACTGACGTATCTGTAACTCCTTGCGACATGATGCGTCATATTATAAATATGACGCATCAATCATGACGCAAGGAGTGCGCACTGAGAAGTGACGCATCTCTGCTTTCACGCAGCAATGCATAATTTCTCATAAATGAAGCCCCTGGTGCCTGCTACGGACAGTCTGGCCCTGGACATATGCTGAAGAGGGAACTAGTATGACAAGCATCATAGTCTCTGACTCCTCATGCCCTCAGTCACCTAAGGTCATAGGCTTGACTGAAAACCAAAATCATTCCTGGCAAAAATGTTCAAACCAGCAGTGCATTGTGGGTGGTGGCAGCTAGAAATGAGCCACTCGGACATGGCTGGGTCATGGCAGCCCATCCTGCTCTGAACACAGCCCATTAGACCGCATCAACTGGGGAAATGCCAGAGTGACAGAATGGCCAGTCTGGCTCTGCCAGCATCTGCCTTTCCTCACCATCACCACCACAATTGAGCGCAGCCTCCCGGTAGCTGCCTATTAGCTGGGGTTGGTACAGTTAAATCATCGCTAGAGGTTTTCTGAGGTCATTGCCCAAGCAGCATCATCAGGGATCCTGCAGCTTGTGCCAATGCACAGGAGTGAAGATGCTGAACTTTACTTTAGCGGGAACTTGTCTCCCCCCATCACCCCTCTCCTGCTGCCACTGAGGAATCCTTAAAGTTGGATGGGCACAAATTTAAATGTTAAAAGCCGTTGTGACAAAGTAACTCCTTCGCCAAGATCATAATCAGGCCCTAATTTCTGATTCCTCTGTATTGCTCTATTCATTGATAGCCTTTATGGCATTGACTCAGTATTGCCTTTTTTTTAATTTTATTTTTTTAACAAAACCCTTAAACTATTCCATTAATCTAGAACAGTTATTAAGTGGCCCATTTACTTAATTGACAGTATTTCTGATAAACTGATGCATTGGGATGTGCCCTAACTCGCGGACGCATTGCCTCATGAAATTGAGGTTTAACACTGTGTCCGATTCACCGAATTGCGGCCATTTTGAGTGAGGTGTCTAAAATCCAGGGGTTCCGCATGCCCACAGTGTCCCATACATAATCGTTGTCTGTGCATCTTTCCTTGTTGTTTCTGGCAGCTTAGTTAGCCTAAGAGTGTTGTTCTTACTGAACAAATAGGCCTGCTCCTCATGTGATCGTATGTGAAGAGAGTGTGCAGACCTGCCAAAGTGGGAATAATTTCTAGCATGTGATACTACAGTGTGAGCAGTTGAAGGCAATTTGGAGGGAACAGGATCCTGCAAAATGAGGCAGTGCTGTGGAACACTGAGATTGCCTGGGCAGTTGAAACACACATTTCTCAGTGGTGGCCTCCTTTGTCCTAAAGAGGTCGAAAAACATGTAATGGACTCTGGGAGGGCACAGCGTTAGTTGCCCATGAGCTGCAATACAACTCTATTTGAGGGTATCTTCATAGGGTGGCAGCGTGTTGATATAGTGTGACTCTGTGTGAGTTGGTAAATCTGAGTTAGACTTGGGTGACATTTTCGTTGGGCTGGTGTAATCTGACGCAATTTCCAGCATTTCACATTGTAACACTCATTGTGCAAAATTCTTGAAAGTACACCACATCTTGGAATTTCAAGCCTGTCCAGATGAAAATCTTATCATGGGAGTACGGGAGCAGCGTGAGTGAACAAAACGTCGTGACTGTTGTTAAGTATACTTTTTTGGAGGGACTATTGTTTTAGCGTGAAATGCATCCTACAATCCAAAATGGGTTTGAGGACACATTTTGCAGTTTAATGTAGCACTCAATGCCAGATTTCCTTTTTAGAAATGCCATGTCATTTTTGGGAAATCTCACCAATGAAAACTATCCAAATTTCACACACCTCTAGTCTGAGTGTGGCAGCTTTGGTACTAGCTCACCAAAAGGTCTTGTTTTTCTCTTTCATATTCATTTCTTCATAGGGGCAAAGCCATGCATCTTTTATTCAGTTGGATTCATTCATTTTGATCAGGTCCTCTTTGCTTATATTTCTTATAAAGTGCTTCAAACCGCATTTCTCCAGTTTCTAAGATCTAAAAATAACAGTAGCATTGAGTACAAATTAGACACATATATGGTGCTCATTTTACTGGTCTAAGAGAGGATAGAACGCTAAGCAGGCCTACCCCGGGATTCAAACTCAAAATATCCCGCTCACTGCTTTGTTCCACTGAGGAAAATTCGGTACATTACGAGAGCCCTCCGGCTCTTTAGGGGGGAGTCCTTCTTCTGAGAGCGCGCAGGTGCGTAATTTGCAATCTCTCATCTTAAATTGACCAAGACACACAGAGAGTTAACAATAATAAAATAATTCAACTGTCTTGAAGTCCATTTGGCCCCACAATAAGGACCAGGAACCAAAGATTGAAGTTAAGTAATTTTATTACAAATTATTAATCAAACCAGTACATATGCATATCAAGAGAATATTAAAAAGATACAAGATTACAGCTTACAAGCTGAAAAATCTCAATATGTTCAGTCTCAGTAGAATAAGATATGAAATATTCACAGTCATAGCAATAGAAAAACTGAGAAATTGAAATATGTGTTCCTGTGCACATGCAACTCAAGAACAAATGCAATACGTGAGTAAAAGCATACATAATGACACTTTCAAAGGTAACTATCAGAATATATGCAAAGGTGACAAAAAGTATAAATGCAAATGTGAATACAAAATACGTCTTCATGTTAAGCTGAACTTTAGTGCACACGTTTTTAAAACTCTAGTTTCTACAGTGAATGCATTTCATTTATGTGGTTAACTGTTCACACATGTTAATAAAGTTATGACACAGCACACAGCAAATATAGTGGCATATTATCAATGAAGTGGTGAAGAGAGGCGATAGCCGTCTTGGCTTATCGTCTCTCTTTGCCACTTCGGAAAGTCTAGGCTGCACCATATTACCAAGGATACCGTGCAGCCTGGCATTTCACCCTGCGATGGCGATAAGTTACACAATTTATCGCCAGCGTAGGCACCGTTGCACCAGAGTGCAAGGGTGTCTGCGAGCAGGGAGGTTTGTTTATGTGTAGGAAGGTGTTCCTTCCTGCACATAAAAAAACCTAAAATGACATTTTGTAAATTTCATGTGTGCTTCTTCGTGCAGCACACATGAAAGTTATGGAATGGCATTTTGAAAAACGTGTTTTTCATGTACAAGAAGGGACACCTTCCTGTACATCAACAGACCAAGTCATTTTGCTTTTTCCATGTGCGCTGCACAAGGCAGCACACATGGAAAAACCCAAAACAAGGAGAAATAAAGCATTTCTCCTCGTTTTGCCCCTTAAGACCAGGATTTTTCTGGTCTTAAGTTCGGCGCTGCCACCTATTATCACCAAACTCGATAATAGGTGGCAGCGTCGACTTCAATGGGTGTTGCGGTGGAACACCCACCGCAACAGCCACTGCACGCCCCCTTTCACGATACGTTTATCATGAAATTGGCCCTATAATCAAGGCAGCGTTAAGCGCTGAACTAGTTGTAAAACCTGTGACCTTTTTTAAAATTCCACTTCGAGTTGAAAATTATTTTTTCAGTTTCAATTTATTGTCATGTTATGACATGGGCTTTTGTATCTTGTACAATGTGGTTGTTGTAAGCTGGGACAATGAGAATTGCACGAATGCAGGTTTAAAAGAAGACGTTTGTGCATTTTAACGACTTCAATGGGTGTTGTGGTGGAACGCCCACCGCAACACCCACTGCACGCCCCCTTACACGATACGTTTATCATGAAAGTGGCCCTATTATCAAGGCAGCTTCAAGCGTTGAACATAGTTGTAAAACCTGTGACTTTTTTAAAATTCCACTTCAAGTTGAAAATTATTTTTTCAGTTTCAATTTAATGTCATGTTATGACATGGGCTTTTGTATCTTGTACAATGTGGTTGTTGTAAGCTGGGATAATAAGAATTGCACGAATGCAGGTTTAAAAGAAGACGTTTGTTGCATTTTAACGACTGAATTGATCTGACTGCCCATCGAGAGTGGGTAGTTGAGGTGATTCACAGGCTTTACAGGGTAGTATTAATTTTGAATATGATTGGAATGATAATGGTGCTGATAGGTCTTGGCCTGGTATGCTTGAGTTTGAGTAGCATTTGTTCAGACTTTCAGCCATTTAACTTTAGGAAAGTCAACTCTATCATTGTTTTAACTTGTAAGCAGTTGTTTATTACTTTAAATGTGGAACCACATGAGTGTAGCATAGTTTTGTAGAGCCCCGTATGCAGCTCCAACTTCTCCATGGCATATAGGGTTAACACGACTCAGATATGTAAATCCCTCACCATTAAGGCATTCCTCAGCTGCTTTGCATAGCTATACGTTTGCCGGGCAATGGATGCCTTTTCCTTTTGAGGAAACTTGTTAAAGCTTTTTAGGTTTTGCCACCAAAGAAACGTCACAACTCAATAAAACACATATGCTCCTACTGACCACACCATTACCAAACCATGCTTCTCACTTCAAGTGAAATGAGTGCAATTCGTTCCTTAGCTTACTGAAAGGTGCTTCAGTGACATATTAATGGTGTGACACAAGTGAGAGTTAACAATAACATAGAAAAAAGTAGTGCCATTGAATTTTTTTCTCTTCTGTTTTTTCTCCCCCATCCCTGAAACCTTACTGGTCCCCTTCATTACTCTAAGCAGAGGTCTTCTTCATAGTAGTCCTGTTTTCTGTGTCTCTTGGACAGGAACTAACTTAGTGGTTAGGAGTGTGACATTACAGGTGGGCGAGTAGATAGTTCATTCTGAGGGTTCAGAGCAGGCCAACATTTTAGGACACCCCCGCCCCACTCCCACGTCCCAAACTGGTTTTTGAATTCTTCCTCAACTCACAAAATGTTCCTTCCAAATTGGGTTAAGGACTGCAGGATTTTGGGATAATTAAAAATAAACGTTTTTATCCTCATTCATGTCCCTGGTATAGCTCTACTTGCTCTCCCCCATTACCTGCTTAAATAACATCCTTTAACATTGCTCACAAACACAAGTGTGCGATCACTGCTGTCTAAACACTTACAACGCCCCAAAGGCCAGACCTATTGGCTATGCCAATAGGTCTCGCCTTTGGAACCTTATAAGTGTTTAGTTATCCAGCACAATATCCTTGGTGCAACAGCATCAAGTGTTACATGGCTAAACACTGAGGGGGCATATCATCTAGGAAACGCGATAAATATCGCATTTCCCGCTTTCCGTGATTCTGCTGAACGCTGCGGATTGCTGGATTTAATCGCCGAGAGATCACGCTATCACCAAGGCACATCTCCACGGCGATTAAATCCTGCAATAGCGGCGTGAAACAGAATCGCGGAATGCGGGAAATGCAATATTTATCACGTTTCCTAGATGATATGCCCCATAAGACTTCAGTCACACAGTCCACCTGCCATAATAAGTATGGCTAAATCAGTTTAAATGCAGGTTTAGCAAATCCGCGATAACCACGGATAGCGCTGTTTATTTTATTTTAACGTGGATTTCCTCGTGTCTTGTTAATATTGCGCTGCTGTGTCCGTGCCGATTTCCTCCAAGAAATGTAAGGGAACGCCTACTTTGCATGTCATTAGTGATATTCATCGCTGACATGCAAAGTGGCGTTTGAAGGGCTGCTTACTCAAGGTAACACGCGTTAGCATGCCCTTGATGATTGAGCGTTAACAAAATCGCCGCTTTTCGGCCAGAAAAGACTGCTAAAGCGGCGGTATTCGGCTTGATGATATGCCCATTATAAGGTCCCAAAGGCGAGTCCTTTTGGCTATGCCAATGCTTGTTTTAGTTATATTCGATGCATATGGAGGGGTTACTTTTAATTCCCCACAGGTCTCAGTAGAGCGTTCACTGTAGATCAAAGTTATCTCTCGTAGTCATATTTACTACGCTCTCCTTCAGTGTAAATAGCTTAGAACGATTTCCAACAGTTTTTATCACAATATGCTTGGAAAAAACAGATAGATAATTGACCATCATATCAATTTCCCTTGCAAAATGACTGAATTTACTCTGCCTCCCCTCGTGAAATAGGTCTCTCAGCCACTAGGGGGAGTGTGAGTTTCACGCAAGTCTTCTGCTTTAATAACTAAAAAGTATTACTTTTTCAGGAAAGAGGTTTGGGAAGAACACCTACTCTTCATTTAGAGTTTTTTAAGACTGGAAGTTCTAGCCGATGATTTAAAACAAACTCTGGGGCATATTATCAAGACGGGCGAAATGAAATTATCGCCGCTTTAGTGGCCGTTTTTGGCCGCTAAGCGGCGATAATTTCATCGCCCTATTAGCAAGCGGTCGCTAACATCAGTTAGCGACAGCTTTTAGGTGATAGCGAGCGGTTTGGGGCCCGATTTGCATGTCAGCGATATTTATCGCTAATGACATGCAAAGTGGGCGTACCCAACCTGTTAGCGACTAAAAACAGTCGCTAACATCGCTATCGCCTATTATCGATGCAGGCGTAGCGATGGAAATATTTGTGCTAAGCGCGAATATATCCAAAAGCTAACGCCTGCTCAGACCAGTTCTTAGCCATTATATCCAATGTGAGGTGGATATTATGGCTAAGACCCTATTGGCGTTAATGCGTGAATATCGCTGTATTCTCAGTGATATTCATGCGTTTCGCCGCTATCGCCGGATATTTTATTGCTTTAGAGATAAACGTTGCTAATAGCATGTTATCTCTGCGATAATATCCGGCGATGCTTGGCGATAAAAACAAACTCGCTAAGCCCATTTAGCGATAAATATCGCTAGTTGTTGGTAATATGCCCCTCTGATCGCAGTTACTTGCATATTCAGAGGACAAAAGTGAAACAAATTCTGACCTGAATTTACTGCGATTTCCCAACATTTTGAAAATTGATCCAGCCGCCCCCTTTGCAAAATGTTTTCATTACCTCTATGGAAACCTGACGATGATAGTTGTTTCATAAAATGTAAAAAAAAATGCTATATAATCTGTTTAAATCATGTAAAAGGTTCCGTTGTTAGTCGAACATCCACGTCCCGCTGTTTTTATTTTGTTTAATTAAATCTTTTTATTTTCTCAGAGCTCGAATCTGTTTTAACGTTGACCATAATTCCTTCATATGCACTGAATAATTATTTTGTTGTAACTTCATCAGCAAAGGAGTCCTGTATCCTAATAATTTTGTTCTTTACTCAAAAGTGGAATTTGTATGGGGAGGGTGCATCTGAACTCGTGTAGTTAGGCTTGAGTTTCGCCTCCACTTTGAGGTACATCAAAAACACTTTGCAAGGTTCTTTCATTTTATGTCCTTTGGGACCTTATAAGTGTTTAGTTATCCTGCACAATATCCTTGGTGCAACAACATCAAGTGTTGCATAGCTAATCACTTATAAGGTCCCAAAGGTGAGACCTATTGGCTATGGCAATGCTTGTTTTAGTTATATTCGATGTATATGGCGGGGTTACTTTTAATTCCCCACAGGTCTCAGTTGAGCGTTCACTGTAGATCAAAGTTATCTCTCGTATGCATTTTCATTACGCTTTCCTTCAGTGTAAATAGCTTAGAACGATTTCCAACAATTTTTGTCACAATATGCTCGGAAAAACCAGAAAGATAATTGACCCTCCCTTGAATTTACATTACCTCCTCTCGTGAACTAGGTCTCTCAGCCACTAGGGGGAGTGCGAGTTTCACGCAGGTCTTCTGCATTAATAATTAAAAGGTATTACTTTTTCAGGAAAGGGGTTTGGAATGAACACTTTGGTGTGTGCCATCTTACTCTTCATTTAGAGTTTTTTTTAAGACTGGAAGTTCTAGCCGATGATTTAAAACGAACCCTGATCGCAGTTACTTGCATATTCAGAGGACACAAATTAAACAAAATCTGACCTGAATTTACTGCGATTTGCCAACATTTTGAAAATGTATCCAGCCTTGGCTCACTTCGCAAAATGTTTGCATTACCTCTATGGAAACCTGACGATGATAGTTATTTAATAAAATGTAAAGTGTTATATAATCTTTAAATCCTGTAAAAGGTACCATTGTCAGTCAAACATCCACGTTCCGCTGTTTTTATTATTTTTAAATAAAACTTTTTATTTTGTCAGAGCTCGTAACTGTTTCAACGTTGACCATAATTCCTTCATAGGCACTGAATAATTATTTTGTTATAAATTCATCAGCAAAGGAGTCCTGTATCTTAATAGTTTCGTTCTTTACTCGAAAGTGGAATTTGTACGGGGAGGGTGCATCTGAACTCGTGTAGGTAGGCTTGAGTTTCACCTCCGCTTTGAGGTACATCAAAAACACCCTGCAAGGTTCTTTCATTCTATGGAGAACTGAGATAACATTTCTGCTTGAGGGTACCTATATTTCATATTGGTCTGCTATTTGCCTTCTAATATATGGAAGTCTGTGACCAATCTGTAAAACCTACCTCTAATTTTCTTATTACAGTCTAGTTCAGGAGGGCAGAAAAGCTGTTACAGTTGTGCAGCAACATCATTTTCATATTACAGGTGACTAGTGATGACAGGGAAGGCGTGGCTTGGCAGTTCGGGCTGGACTGTTCCCATGAGGCACAGGGTCAGACTGATTTGCATATGACCATGTCTGAACTGGGGTGGTAGAGTGGGCTAAAGAACGGTGATGGATTAAACCCAGATCTGTTGACTGGGTGTGAGTGTTTGATTGGTTCAGATGCTCCGTCCATCACCACCCCCTTTTGTACCACTTTGTTCGCCATAAGTTGGCAGGGTATGCTCAGATTTGAGTCCCTTGCTCACTTTGCCACTGGATTCATGCAAGCTGGGCTTAAGATGGCTGAAATGCCAGAAACCGGTCCTCTGAAGCTTGTTTCCGGTCCAGGTAAGGCATGGCTTGGCAGTTCGGGCTGGACAGTTCCCATGAGGCACAGGGTCTGACTGATTTGCATATGGCCATGTCTGAACTGGGGTGGCAGAGTGGGCTAAAGAACGGTGATGGATTAAACCCAGATCTGTTGACTGGGTGTGAGTGGTTGATTGGTTCAGATGCTCCGTCCATCACCACCCCCTTTTGTACCACTTCAGGAAAACAACATTCATTTGCAGAAAGGCACCATTTATGGCTGCATGTTCTTTTTTTCATGGCTGTAGCATGTAATACAAAAGCATTAATCTCTCTGCGTGTTCCAACACATCAACTATACACTGTAATTATTTTTAAACTCCATACATTTTGCAACAAATTGCTAGTTGTATATTGGTGTGTCTAACTTTACAATAAAGACTCAAATGTATTCTATACATTTGCAACTTTACTGATCCATATGAAGGAGCAAGCAACCAAAGATTTAGACGAAGAGTAATGGTATAACCATGCATTATGTGGAGTACAACTCTCTCTGCCACACGTTAAAAGGATATTGCAAGTCGCCTTGAGTCCTAAAACCTTGTATAGGGCCTCTTCTTCCAGCCTTGTTCCTTTATATGATCAAGGTTCTCTTACAGTAGCTTTACAATGTACAACAGAGTGTTTCAACCCATACTTATAGCATTGTAGCCACTTGCATTGGTTACAGAGAATGTGGCTTTGGATAACAGCATCAGAGTACCTAATGTATGTATTAATCTTTCATTTAACTGATTGGCTGTAGAGGAATCTTCTGTCGAATTAACCATTTATTCTGCTCTCATTTTACACATGAACCTTATGGTAGGACCCTCAAGCGGTGATTTTGGACCCCTTGTGTTCCCAGTACCCCTTTCAGCGACTTACTAATACTTGTATGTATAACGACTTGCTTATAAATACAGAACTTCGGGGCATATTATTAACAACTAGCGATATTTATCGCTAAATGAGCTTAGCGATATTTTTTTTATCGCCGCTAATCGCCGGATTTTATCGCAGAGATAAGGTGCTATTAGCAATGTTTATCTCAAATGCGATAAAATATCCGGCGATAGTGGCTCAATGCCTGAATATCGCTGGAAATCCAGCGATATTCAGGCCTTAACGCCAATAGGGTCTTAACCTGAATATCCAACTCCCATTGGATATACAGGTTAAGAAGTGGTCTGAGCAGGCGTTAGTTTTTGGCAATATTCGTGCTTAGCACGAATTTTGTTATCGCTGTGCCTGCGTTGATAATAACCCAACCTGTTAGCGACTGCTTTCAGTCGCTAACAGGTTGGGTACGCCCACTTTGCATGTCATTAGCGATAAATATCACTGACATGCAAAGCGGGCCCCAAACCGCTCGCTATCGCCTACAAACTGTCGCTAACTGCTGTAAGCGACAGCTTGCTAATAGGGCGATGAAATTATTGCCGCTTTAGCGGGAAAAAGTCCTGCTAAAGCGGCGATAAGGCCCTTGATAATATGCCTCACCATTTTTCAAGCTTCATTTTTACAAATCCTACAAATAACATATGTTGCGATGACCTAATATAATGGGAGTCAATTTAGCAACTTTGGAAGGATAAGATGCTGAGCATACCTTGCTGAGCTATGAGAGACGGTATCTTCCCCCTGGAGTGGAAGAGCGCAGTTGTGAAACCTTTGCTAAAGAAGGCCTCCCTTGACCCGGAGGTCCTAAAAAAACTTCCGTCCAATCTCGCTGCTCCCAGCCCCAGCGAAGATGCTTGAGATACATCTAAACAAGCATCTCGCTGCCTTTGTGGAAGGTTCGGGCTGTCTGGATTTTTCCCAGCATGGATTCAGGAGGGAACACAGCACCGAGTCGGCCCTCACCATCGTGCTTGATAAGATCCGCACGACAGTGGATGGGGGTCAGACCACCCTCCTGGTCCTGCTGGATCTAACTGCGGCCTTTGATACCCTCTCCCCCTCAGTACTTACATCTCGGCTGAGGGAAGTGGTTGTGAGAAACGCAGCTCTGGACCTTCTGACTTCCTTCCTCGATGGTAGGGTACAAAGAGTCAAGCTGGGGAAGTTTCTATCTCCATCCCGACCAGTGCGATGTGGGGTCCCACAGGGGTCGGCCCTTAGTCCGACCCTATTTAACATTTATGTGACCCCACTAGCCAGACTAATAAGATCTTTCGGGATGGAGGTAGTCTCTTACGCGGATGACACCCAAATCCTCGTCTCTCTCTCCCATTCAGATGTACATACTGCCTCCAAATTTAGATCTTGTATGGAGGCGGTCGGTCAGTGGATGATTATGAATTCACTTAAGCTGAATGGGGAGAAGACCGAGGTGATGGTGTTTGGAGGGAAAGAGAACATCTGGTCAGCCGGCTGGTGGCCTGACTCGCTAGGAGTGTGTCCTTCTCCCACAACATCGGCTAAGAACCTTGGGGTGATGATAGACCCTGCCCTGGATATGGGAAACCAGGTGAGTAAAACCATTTCCACCTGCTGGGGCCTAATTCACACCCTACGAAGGATTAGGAAATACCTCTCCTTGCAGTCCAGAAAGCAAATAGCTGTCGCACTCATTGGCTCACGTCTGGACTACTGTAATGCGCTTTACGCGGGGCTTAATAGGAGCCTCCTGCAGCGCTTACAGGTAGTTCAGAATGCCACAGCCATATTTGCCCTGGATGCTCCTAGACGCTCTTCGGCCACGTTGGCCAGGAAAGCGTTGCATTGGCTACCGGTAGAACTTCGAGTTCGATTTAAGGTTTTATGCATGACCTATAGAGCCATTGCAAAAAATAGTGACACGGGAGTTGGGTCCATCATTTCCCACTATATTCCTGGAAGGAACTTGCGTTCCTCCGGGAAATTGCTCCTGACAGTCCCCCGGATTCGAAGAGCCAAGTGGGGTGGCAGGGCTTTCTCCATTCTGGCCCCCAAATGGTGGAATGATCTTCCTCTGGATCTCAGATCTCTACCTTCCCTTCAGAAATTTCGAAGGGCTCTTAAAACTCACCTCTTCCTGCAAGCCTATGTGTAAGGATGTACGTTCCAATTTTGATGTGATTGTTAGGCGCCTTGATACCTGCGGGTTATTGTTTTGCGCATTATAAATTTTTTATCAAATCAAATCAAATCAAACGTTGGGTCTTCCAGATCCCTGCATAATTCAGTGGTTAGTGTTTAACTAACTGGGCCATCTTTCCATCTATCTCATCATTAGGTCTCATCTTGCACCTTTAAAGACAAACCGTTTTAATATTTAGGTGACTTATTTTATTTCTGCTTTATTTTTTAGGGCTAATCATTCTTTGTTTTGTTTTTATTTAGTTACATGCTGCTTTTGTGCTTTTCTTTTGTAAGGTGTCCAGGGTGTATAATAATTCAATGATGGTTTTAAAAATCACTGGACTTGGAAAGAAACTCGAAGTGATACAAAGAATAGGAGAAACAAAATTGTTGAAATTGTGTATTGAGGATTGCAATTTTATTGTGCTCCGTGTATAGTTTTCACACAAAGCTAAAAATAGGTCCACACATTTCTCAGCTTTTAAAAGGTCAGCATGTTTCAGTCTGCTCCTTGTAAAAACCAAGCAGTTCATCTAGTCAAAAGTCAAGTTGATACTCGTCATGCAGTGTTTCCATAATCTTTTTTGCTTTTTCTTCCTGGGTTTCACTGATTCTCTTACAGTGGCCTTCGGGCCATGGGCACTTTCCCACGGTAAATGCAGTGTGAAAGTGCACACACCCTTCCTACACATGTTAGGAAGATGTGCTGACATGGTGTTCCTAAACATGGATCAGGTGTGCCATTGCAGACTTGGGTATGTGCCCACTTGCACCAGTGCTGTTTTAAATGTATGTCCAGCCTGCTATTGCAGGCCAGTGTGTGTGCACTTACACCAATTGTGTTTTCAAACATGACTCAAACCTGCCAATTCAGGTCTGTGGGTGCACTATTGCACTTGTGCTCAGGTTGGCCTTTCCTAACCACTGACCCTTCCTGATAGTACCTTTCATACCACTCGAGCATCCCTAGGGTAAGTCTTAAGGGGTAAAGGAGGTGGTACGTGAAAGGCAGGGCAGGTACACCCGTGTGTTTCCTGCTCAAGTAGTGAAGAAACCCCATGTGTGTTTTCACTAGCTATGAGGCTGCTCTCTCTCACTATAGGTTAACATAGGGGAGTGAGTGAAATGATTTCAGGCTGCAATAGTAGATTGTAGTGGAGCAGCCTCATCATGTTATGTTTCCTTTCATTGATTCACAATGACACACCCTCTCCTGTGTTAAAGTTGGCTTTGTCTTTAAGAGTTTAGATACACCACCACTAAGAAGTTAGCAGTGAAAAACAGTCAAAGGTGAACAAGGTGCTAAAAAATATAGTCATCTTCACTGTTGCAGACACATTTCCAATGTAATTTTGAATTTGTATTTAATAGAATTTGCACATCAGCAAACTGCTAGCCTTGTTATATGTGCCACAATACCTCTAATTAGCACACAAGAAGGTACAATCAGCATTTTCAATTTCAAGTACTCATAGTTGGTTTGTAACAAGTCACAGTTGTCAGATAGTATGGATGGAGTGATGTATTTGGGGTCTTGTGTTGGGAACTACCTCTCCATGCCAAGCCGCTAGGAAGGAATAGGTACTAGCCCCAGAGGGGAGTATATTACCCCTCACAGCATTCCAGTGATTCTGGTAATATGTTGTGTCATTAAGCATTTTTTAAATATAGAGTGTTCGCTAATCAATTCAATAATCCTAAATCAAAAAATGGATCAGCCAGCAGATTGCTGTTCAGGGACCACTAAAGTACAAAGCCCTGTTACATCATAAATGGGCCTGTCATAAATTGCATTTAACCAGTCATAATGCAAGATAGAGTGCTGCCTTCGTTCTAACTGGTAAAAAAAGATCTACCCTGGTGTAACTCTCATGTACATGGGAGTAGTGAAAGCAATCCATCTCTTGACATTGCTGTTGTTTCAATAGAGATGTCAGAGGTGGCTCCCTGGAACAGGGCCTTCACACATCTGCATCTTGTGGCATTAACTTGTGGACCTGCCCAATTGTGGGTCCTGTACCAAGTTATATTCCCCATCCGCTAAAGGGTGACATGTCGTAAAGGCGACCATTTCGGATATATATCATTTAAGAAATTATTCTGATTGTCATTCAGTTAATTGAACACCATAACTAAGATCTTTCTGAAATTCACTGGTGTCTGAAGGGCTAGATTTCTTATTTTATGTTTTTAAATAAACTGATATACCTTTTTGTCTTTTGACCCTTTTGCTTCTGCGTTTTTAGGGAGCCAATTTTCTATTTTAAATTATTTCAGTGTGTATTATGTATGCATGTATGTTTCTTAGATGTACTTTATAAGATTTTTGTGATCAATAATAAAGGTATGAGGATGAAGCTTATCATAATGGTGTATCCCCCTTCCTTGACTAATACAAGTTATGAAAGTGATGCAAGAAATATCAAGTTTTCAGCACATCTGTGGATAATTAAAGCTGGTTCCCAATTTGGGGCACAGCTACCCCTGTGCAGAACACCTAATCAGTCTAGACAACTGAAGCAGCAGGTACAGCAGTAATGTACTAGGGAAAGGGCATAGGGGCTGCACTCTGGAGCTCTGCTCCTCCTGACCTCTGTGCATTAGGTCCACAGCTCCTCCAAGCCATCAGGGTGGGAAGCACCAGGACTTAAGATCAGGGACAGAATGGCAGCTCCTTAGGCAATCGACCTTTCTAGCCATCCGTTCCTGCTCGCTCCTTCTCTCCTCTGTCTCTTCTCATTCTCAGGTCACTTTTTCTACACTCCCTCTCCCTCATTCCCTCTCTTTCTCTCTCTCTCTCTTGAAGCCTCTCCGTGCCTGCCGCCTTTAACCCGAGGGAGCTTGGGAAAGTGAAAGAGGCAACAGGAACGGCACCAGGTGTTCAAAACCAGCCTCCAAGGGATCCGGACCACTAGGGAAATGCCCAATGGAATAAAAGGTCTATCCGGCCCTTCTTAGGACTGCTTGCGGCTAGGGAATGAACTCATTAGCAAGCTCAGAACTCCATTCTCCGCACTTGTAGCATGCTCAGACTTGCGCTGTTCATATGGCGGGTGCTCTATAAGCATGGCAACTCCTCAGCTTCAGTCAGGCAAGGTGAGCACGGAGTATTAATGGAGGCATCTTAGCTGTGGTCCATGGTGAGTGTGCAAGTAGCGACAACATTATTGTTTTTAACACTTTTTATTCAATACGTAAGGATGTATCATGTTAATCAACAGTTATCGATAGGAGGTACCGAAATAAGCAAAAAGCATCACTAATCACATTCTAGAAGCACAGTGTAACTCGCAGAGTTCACAAGAAGCAACATAGGGGTAGCAAATGTAACCTCTCTCTATTCTTAAATAACACCCATGATAACTAAACATTGAATTACATCTGCTCCTAAATAAATTAATACTATTTAATATACAAATAGTAATCTACAATGTGAAATCATCAATACTTTCCACTAGATTGCTATAACTTTTTATTAGATTTTTAGTTTGGCAAGCAACAGTGGGAAAAATGCGTCAAAACCCTCTGATAGTTCGGGTACAAATTGCTGGCCTCCTCAACCCACGCACAATCTGAGATTGCAATTTTAACAAGCTTTGGCAAAGACAATGGGTTCAGCATTGCCTGTAAGATTTTTGGATTGTCAGTGCTGCTGGGTCCTCTCCAATATAAAATAATACCATTATCTAAAAGCAAAATATTTTTTGTCTCAAAAAGATCACATTGCAATAGTAGTACCCAGCACTGAAGGGAACTAATTTGTGTGTGAATATGTTCCTTCTGAAAGTGAAGAATGCTGTCATTCACAGTGAATTAGCCAATGGCTTCAGTGGACTGCCCCTCTGTCCCATGCAGTATGCGGTAGTGGGTGGAGGAAAACTAGTGAAACACACAACACACCAATGGATGAAGAATGCTGGTTGAAAGTCCCTATAAGTAAGTATATTATGAACCATTGTAGTAAAGTCAAAAGGTCTTTGCTATCGCCACACCAGAAAATTCAGTTAACTTCTTTTTGTATTTAAGAACTTAAATCATTCTGAGTGTTTTGTAACTGTATTTGATTACGGTATCCAAATCCAACTCGCATAAACCTCCACCCATAAACGCCTTAATAATTGATGTTTTGATTGCTGAGATCTTCGCGGCCAAACCTAAAAGGTTCTTGTTTAAGAATAGAGGTTGTTTCCTATACTAATAACCTGTTGTATGTTTTCTCCATTCCTAACCGTGGATCTAAAACTCAGAAGTAAATAAATCTTCTGTTGATTCAGTTCCTCCTTTAGCTAAGAAGACAATCCAATAGCGTGTATCATTAATGAAGCCCTCTCTGAAACGTGGACAAAATGTTGATTCAATAAACATCACTCAACACTACCTGTAGGTCAAATCAAAAAAAGATCTGACCTGGCAGGCAAAAATCTTATCTCACAATTAGAGTCCTAAAACTGTCTTGTTCAGTGTGAGCCAAGTCGCATCACTCACTGAATTGTTCAACGCCTCCAACAGAGAAATCAACATTGTCATCATCTGTCTGAATGATCAAAAATGTGGTAAACAACCTTTACAACGAAACTTTTACAACGACCTACCATTACAACGCAACTTTTACAACACAAACTATTACAACGCATTGCTCTGGGGGGCGCTCTAGGATAGGGAATAGGTTAATTTACTATCCAATAACCTTCCCTACTATCCACGGGGACTGGAGCTGGAATAGTAAATTAAACTATTCACTATCCAGCGCCTAAAAGCATTATGCGTTGTAATGGTATGCGTTGTAAAAACCGCGTTGTAAAGGTAGGTGTTGTAAAAGTATGCGTTGTAACGTCATACATCCCAAAAATGTGATGATGCCAAACACTCACAGGCACCTGCAGGTGGTGATGTCAGTGTAAACAGGAGTTTCCCTCCCCTCCCTCAATTTTGGGATGAGTTCAGGGACAGTTAAGTTGCTTACGACCTCCTACCAAGATGTAGTTGTTAGTGATACTGGGGAGTTTGTGTGTTGTTCAGCAATAGGGAATAACACCATAGGTAGTTTTGTCTCTATTATCTAGCAACATGTCCTAGGGTAAGGACAGATCTTGGACCAAAATATGTAGTTTTTATATTGATATATACTTACATTGCCTGAACAATATCGACTACCACATATTGTCAAGGTAAGTAGACGTGGAATTAAGAATAGTACATCCATACCTTACGGGTCATGTTCGCGCTATATGAAACTTTTCAAATAAAATAAATAAATAAATACTCTCCAATGTGTGTTTCCTTTGCCAATAGGTTGGTGATCAATACTTTGCAGCCGATGTAAGTGCAGGTCATTATTACTGACCTTGTTATTTGGACACGCAACCATATGGATGGTGCGTATGTGAACGGACATGAGGCTGCACAGAATACCTGCAAGATGTGAGACAACAGATATGGCCATCACATAACACAGCTAATAAAGCAATGCAACTAAGTCAAATGGGTCAACTGAAACAGAAAAGCGCAAAGAAGAACGCATTTAGGTCCAGGCGTGATTTAATATCCCATATGCATTGCAGAGCATACCTGTGTGGTTGGGAATGGCTTTTGAAGTCGAGCCTTGGCCCCATTTGTTGAGCTGCCCAATTTGTCCATGGGGCTGAGTCCTCGGTTAACCTCTCACTGCTCCTAATTCTAAACCTAGTGGCTAAAACCAGTAGTGCTCCGCCTTTAGAAAGCAGTAAAAAGAGAAAACACAAAAAAATTGCAAGCAGCCCATTTAACCCCCCCCCCCCACACACCCCTCTGCCCTACTCTCTGGCCAGCAGGGTAGATGGCCAATCCACAAAGTGGAGCATTCCTCATGCTTTCCCTTTTTCTTTATTAAAGCTCTTATCTAGGACAAGAAATAAGTCAAAACTCTCTTGAAATCTTTACATTGTCAGAAACGTGCAGGCTGCAGAGGCTCCTTTTTGTAAAATATATGTGATTTTAATTTGTAAACAAAAGCATGCAATATCCTATACCAGGTACATCCTAGATAGTCATTAAGTCATATAAGTAGCTGCTTTCCAAAGGCGCAATTTGTTCCTATTTTGCATATCTTCAAGACAGTTTCAATGTTTCCTAAAACATCTAAACAAATGTGACTGTAGTAAACTGAAATACTCCCCCACCCCAGTCTTTTATAAGCCCCAATATGACTGCCTGTTCCCTCACCTCACTTCACACCTCTCAGCATGTATATCACAATCTATGAGAATGTTACCCCTTCACATTGTTTTCTTGAATATGCGTCAATAACTGCAAAGTTCCCTTTTGATGAAAATATGCCCATTTTGTTCAAACAAAAGAGCAACCTATATGTATAGTGTTGCTGAAATTAGGAGGGCGTTCATCATCTTTGCTTTGAGATTTCAGAGGTCACAACTGTGAGCAATAAAGTTTTCCTTAGTCCTGCTGCAAAAGTTGCCTAATAGCCATTGCAGCAGTCACCACCTGGGGCAGACCTTCTCTCTGACGGGTTAAGGCAAGCAGGAGCAGGAAGACACAACAGGGTTCTATGGAATCCCCTTGCCTTTTTCAAGTAGTGGGATACATCCCAATGGAGGGCCACGGCCTGTGACTGATTTGCATATGGCTGGGTCCAAACTGGGGTGGTTTTGTGAGCAAAAGAATATTTGCATTGTTCAGCATTCCGTCCATCATTTGTTGATTTTGCTTCTGTCACCCTAAGTGGGAAGGGTATGCCCAGACCTGGGACCCATGCTCACTGTGCCACTGGATTCAAGCTATTCAAGCCAGCCTGGCTGATGAGGGGTGATGGCCCGAAACCGGTCCCAGGATGCTTGCTTCTGGTCCAGGGTTGACCTGGCTTGGCAGTTCGGACTGGACTGTCCCATGAGGAACAGGGTCAAGACTGATTTGCATATGGCCGGATCCACACTGGGGTGGTGTGGTGAGCAAAAGATCAATGGATTAAACTCAGATATTTGTGACTGGGGTTGAATGTTTGTATTAATTGGGAAGGGTATGCCCAGACGTGGGTCCCATAATCACTGCTCCACTGGATTCAGGCTAGCCTGGCTGATGAGGGGTGATGCCCCAAAACTGATCCCAAGTTGCTTGTTTCTGGTCCAAGGAGGACCTGGCTTGGCAGTTCGGGCTGGGCTGTTCCCATGAGGAACAGGGTCAAGACTGATTTGGATTTCGCTGGATCCAAACTGGGGTGGCGCTGTGAGCAAAAGAACGATGAATTAAACCTATATCTTTGTGACTGGGGGTGAATGTTTGGATTGTTCAACATTCCATCCATCATTTGTTCCTTTTGTTTATGGCCTGTGAAGTAGCACATGTAGAAAGTAACTTTTATTTTTTAACTTTTCTCCATTAAAATGTGTACAAGTATTTGTCAGTAGCCCCTATGTCGCTTCCTTCTGCCTACTGACTAGGGGCTACTCAGCTACTAATGACAAGGCATCTGACAAATAGTCATCATGGTCTCCCTCATTCCAGTGATGTCAAATTCCCTCTCTCCAATCAACGCCCAGTTTCAATTTCATTTTCACATCAATGGCACAAACATTGTTGCATATTTTGGGAATAGCAGAGGCTTAGGCTAATCCAGACCATGGGCTTCCAATAGACTCAACCATCTGCGGACTCTAAACAGAGAACTTGCCACAGCCCCAGTGACATGTTCCTTTTGTCTGTGGGCTAAACAGGGGTTATGTTTTAAAAAATAAGTGCTGGGGCTCTCATCAGGAGGCAGCTTGACCCCGCCCATTTCTCTTGGTAGCGCTGGCTAAAACAGAACCAACTGCTAACCATGAAACTAGGGAGAGGATGTGGAGTAATGGCCAGAGCTGGGGAATGGCTTTTTCTCAACATCCTGTGATTCTGGGCAAATCACTTAATCTCCCCATAAGTTAGTGTGTCCTTAACTGGTGCTCATGAAAAAGCGTGTTGCACTGGAAATAATGGCTATAATTGAGCACTGGGGCTAAGTTGTGTTCCAGAGCAGTGTTTCGCCCTGTATCCACCTTAGGATTAACATAATACAGGAGGAAAGTTACAAGTTGATACTGGGGGGAGGGGCAATCTTCCTTATTTGGAGGTAGTGCCCTCACACACCTGTGAAGGTGTCATGCTTCATCATTGGGCGTTTTGCTCCTCGTGGGGTCGGCGCTGCATATCCCATAGTGCCCACGTTAGCACACTGCAAGAATGCATCATCCCAGTTACCATAGAGCACATCCCATCATCCCTCGGTTAGCACAGAGAGCAGATTCCAAATTGCCCCAGTAAGCACGTAGCCAATATTCACAATACACCATTAAACACATTGCCAGTGTCTTAAATTCTCAGGGGCATATTACCAACAACTAGCGAAATTTATCGCTAAATGCGCTTACTTTTTTTTTATTTTATCGCGCCTATCGCTGGATATTTTAGCGGAGAAAACATGCTATTAGCAACGTTTTTCTCCATTGCGCTAAAATATCCAGCGATAGTGGCGTAATGCGAGAATATCGCTGAGAATATAGCGATATTCTCGCATTAGCGACAAAATGCTCTTAGCCATGTTATCCACCTCCCATTGGATAACATGGCTAAGAACTGGTCAGAGCAGGCGTTAGTTTTTGGCGATAGCGGGAATATTTCCATCGCTACGCCAGCCTTGTGAATAGGCGATAGCGACGTTTTCGACTGCTTTCAGTCGCTAACGGTTTGGGTATGCCGACTTTGCATGTCATTAGCGATAAATATCGCTGACATGCAAAGCGGGCCCCAAACCGCTCGCTATCGCCTTCAAGCTGTCCCTAACTGCTGTCAGCGACAGCTTGATAATATGGCGATAGAATTTTTGCCGCTTAGCCGCCGAAAACGGCCGCTAAACCGGCGAAAAGTACCTATCGTCCCCATTGGTAATATGCCCCTCAAGTATCCCAGTTAACACACGAAGCCACACCCCATAATGATCCACTTGACACACAGCGAGGTTCCATATTGCTGAAGAAATCACACAGACTGATTCCATAATGACCCTGTGCTGTGTTTAGCATGCAAACATGTGTCAAGGATTACCAAGAAGGATGCCATGTAATATGCCTATAAAGTTTTATAAAATTAAACTGTGATGGCAAATAAGACCTCAATCAATCCATCAGGCTTTGTAAGGGTCTCAAGGCACTGGGGGTGGGGGGGGGGGAGAGGGGTGTGCACAAGATGTAACATGGATGGCGCGTAAAGGCAGATCACCACAGAAGGTGGTGGTGGAGGTGTACTTGAGATGTTACCCTTAATAAAGATGACTGCAAAGGGGCTACCATCGGCCATTGGAAACCTGAGGCCACAGTTGCTATATGCACCCATTTCTGAAGGAGAAACCCAGTTACACATATACATTCAAAGATATCCATAAAAATACTGCCTGTCTTGTTTTAGCTGCTTTGTGCATCTGCAGCTGGCCAGACCAAAACAGGCACATTGCAAAAAAGAAAAGAGCTTGATTTGATGTGACAACAAATTTAATGCATACTTTCCCCCTTAATTTCACCGGCAATTACTCACTCAGACATGCAATATAAATTTCGCCTGCAGCCTCATTGGGCATGCACTCATCATTCAGAATGGCTTGTTAGGTTCCACGGCAATTAAGCATCAGTGTTTTCACAGAGGCTGAATTAGATAAGAATTTGAAAATTAAATGGATTTCCCAATAATATGAAGATAGACAGACACTACAGGTTTTCTAATGATTGGCTTAAGGATTGAAAGTTGGCAAAAAAGGGCTTTGCTAAGAGCATGTCGGGTTGAAAAGAAAAGCGCAAAAGTGGTGTCTTCACTTTGCCATCTGAGTATTCCCATTCAGATGTGTGCTTAAATTCAGGTTTAAATCAGCAGCCTTTCACCCAGAATCTGTCTATTCTTCATTGAGAGTTCTCCTTTCTTTAGTCAGCCTATTCTAGAGTCAGGTACAAAATGGTTCTGCTGGGGGGGAGGGGATTTATTGTAGACAAAAGTTCTTGCTGTGCATCACAGTCCTTTTTGGGTGGTAGATAGTGACCATAAAAACAAATGGAAGTGTGGGTTTCTTTCCCTGAGTTAAGTAAGTAAAATATTTCTAAAGCGCATAAATGTCGAGGCGTCTTAGCGCTAAAACAATGCTGCCACTGATCTAAAGAAAAAGGAGAGTTACTTGGACGTGGGGGCAAAGAGAAAGGTCTTGAGAGATTTTTCCCTGTGTCTACTATTTATGTGTTTTATTAGCCTTTTTGCACAGGGCCGAGATCCTTCAATTGATTCGACTGACAACAACTTTGGCTGAACCCTGAAGCAGGAGTGGGTGTCACATTGGACAGTGAGACTTTTAAAATAAACTAGCCTGTTGCAAAGCCCCACCTCTGACACACCCGTTTTACAAAATTGAATACGTTTTTCTGAAAGTGACTTTAACTGGGTCTGTCCTCATCACTTCTGTCACCTCGATTTATAATAACCATTTTTACGACTTATAATCTTTGCAATAAATGATCATTTTTATATGACCCCATTTCAAAATATGAATAATTGGCTAATTTTCACACTCCTAACACACTCAGATTGGAAGAAATATTTATCTCGGGATCTAAACATGGCAGCGATTCCTATGTTGTTTTTAATGGGAGCTTATGAATATAAGCACATAAATACTGAGTTCTCATAATAATAATAAAAATAATATTTGATTGTTTTGTAGCATAGATTTTCATTTATATATTGTCATAGGATCCGCATTTGCGCCTTTTTTCCTTTCAGGACACATTCTTCTGACTGTACCTTGTAGTTACCAATTAGCTCACCTGTGTTCCTGCTCACAATGAAATCAATTCAATTGATAAAGGCCCCTCTGTCCTCGCCTGCATTGGATTTTCGCCTGCATTGACTTTTAGGTTAAAAGGCCTGCAGATTCAATAGTACCATGCATTGCCCAGAAGCTGGAATATTTTACACTTTTCTTTTGGGATCTGTAGCTTTTCACTTCATTAACCCCTTCTCCGCGGGGCTAATTCCCCTGCTGTGCTGAAGGGAGGGGGAGCGCGCGCAGCGCCGCGTTGCTCATGACGAGCTCAGCTCGTCATGCAGCACGGTGGCGCTGTGCGCATGACGCCCATTCCAATGGAACGCCCAGCACAGCAGGGAAATTATCCCCTCATGTGTGCTGGCAATGGTCATGACGAGCTCAGCTCGTCATGAGCACAGCGCGACCATGCCTCATGACGAGATGAGCTCGTCATGAGCACGGAACGGGTTAAGTACATGACTTATAATATGTATATGATTAGGCGGGTAGAGAGTCCTTTGCCAAGCACATCCTGAAATAATACTAGTTCTTTTACACGGTCCACACCTGTTCATTCTGCCCAGGGTCATTTGCCCAAGATGGAACCTGAAAATGAAGAGCACTTTTAATGGGCATAAGTGCCACAACACGAAATAGAGAGATTTTGAAAATCAAAGGAAATTACGAATCTTGTCTCAACACTCCCTACTTACATTTATTTATTATTTATTTATTTTTTGCATTTGTAAGGCGCACAGATACCCACAAAGGGTTTCCCGGCGCCAGGCCTATGGAACCAGAGCTGTACAAAAGCAAAAACGACTAGAGACCAGATTATTTATTGAAAAGCCAGGTCTTAATGCTTTTCCTGAAGTTGGCAAAGTTTTCCTCCTTTCGTATAACAAGAGGAAGGGAGTTCCAAAGGGTCGGTCCCAAAAAGGAAAAGGACCTCCCTCCGACTCTAGCCAGTCTGAATCTGGGCACTGCAAAATTCGCTGCATTTAAGGAGCGGAGATTGCGTGTGGGGAGATAAGGCCTAACCAGTTTTTGCAGATACTTTGGTGCGGTACCTGCCTTTATTTTAAACATATAACTCAGGGCCTTGAACCGTACCCGGTTTTCCACCCTGAGCCAATGTAGGTCCTTAAGGTGTTGAGAAATCCTCGCTGTTCTAGGGATTTTGCACAACAGCCTGGCTGCAGAATTCTGGACAAGCTGGAGACGTCTAATAACGGCTTGGTTGGAACCCAGGTAAAGGATGTTACCGTAGTCAAGCCGTGATGTAATGAGGGCATTGACTACGGTCTTCTGGGTGACCGAGGGCAGCATCCATATAATCTTGCGTAGCCATTTAAGAATTGTAAAGCAGATGCCAGCTACTTTATTGGCCTGTTGTTTCATCGATAATGTGTCATCGATGTGCACCCCTAAGTTTCTACCCTGGGTAGCTGGTGTAGGAAAAGCACCCAGGGATGGCGGCCAATGAGTGTCCTTCCAGAGGTCCCTATTTTTACCTAAGAGAAGAATCTCAGTCTTTTCCCCATTGAGCTTCAGCTTTTTATGTTGCATTTTGTCGCATTATTACCGTGATTTTTAATGTAACCAAGCCCCCCCACCCAGGTTGTGAATGTCCCAACTACGCACTACCAGTAAACAGCTTCAAGGCTCTAGAAATCATTTCAGCCATACATACCAGAGGCACAAACTGATGTCATTTTTATATGTATCATTGCTCTAAATGCGACACCTTTTCAGAAGTAACAGTGCCAGAATTTGCACTATCATTTTTAAATAGCATGTTTTGGCGTGCCTTACTACAAATGAACAGTCTTGTGGATTACTTCTGAAAGATGTGACACCACTACCAATCTAAGAAGGCATGGGCAAAAATTCTAAACTTCACATTTACAAAATAACCAATCCATACTCTAAAATAGAGTCCAACGTTTCAGGAGATAGTTCCATAAAGGAGTTTTACCACAGTTTTCAGATGTAGATGTGCTCACATTGTCTGAGGAATGGATCAACAGGACATCCTCAGATACCCACAAGTACTTGCATGCACTAGAAGGATTTGTACTTGGCAGATGTCAACTGCAAGTTTGGCACTCATGTTGTCTGTCACATTTTCTACCAGGAACCATATTACGCCTTATGAACAAAAAGACAAGCTCTACCAAGCCTAGACAGGCAGCTACGAGGAGGCATTATTAAAAGTTCACTTGGTCAGCTGCACAGTATTAGTCAAGAGTGAGACAGGTACATGAAGATAGCGAAAGCTTAGCCTAGACTTGTTTTCATCGGGATCTCGTGAATGCAGAAGGCAGATGGTTAAAGCAGAAGTGACACACATATGTGTACACCAACCAGAGGTCACATAGATCACAACCACTCAAACATGTTCACGTGTAAGCTCTTCATGTGCGTGGCACTTGTGCGCTATACAAAGGACAGAGAACATTAAAGGGATTTCCCAGTGCTGGCTGGGAGGATCTGATTTAGTTTCCCTGTGCCAGAATAGCCATCCCTCTCAGTATTATGGCAAGACTGTGGAAGTCATAAGCATCTTCCTGGTTTAGTCAAGATTCAGCCTAGGTGTGCAAAGACTTAGGGGCATATTATCAAGAAATGGCGTTAACATTATCGAAGCTTTAGTGGCAGAAAACTGCCGCTAAAGAGGCGATAATGGACTTGATAATACGCCCTTGTGAATTCACATAGAAGCTCATGTTCTGGCGTGAACATGGGCTTCTATGCGAATTCTCTATGGCGTATTATCAAGCCTATTATAGCCGTTTTAGCGGCAGTTTTCAGCCGCTAAAGCGGTGATAATGTTAACGCCGTGCTTGATAATATGCCCCTTAGTGAGGGCTCAGCTCACTAGTTACACGAGAAGACACAGCTTCTATACTTAGCAGCCAGAAAAACACAAATATTTGGCCCACCCTAGACAAAGAGATATTTTTGTTTTTTTATTGTGGGGGAGTTATGAAGATATGAAGACCTGTGAAGATCAGGCACAGTCCTGGTAAGCAGCCCTCTTGCTGACCAATGAGAGCACTGAATGAGGCAAAGTTCTGCTAAGCCAACCTCTTTCGAACAGCGGGAGAGCTGGGAAGATGAGGTAAGACCTTCTAAGCAAGCTTTTTACTGCAGAATGTAAAAGCTGGTAAGGTGAGGAAGGGACCTGGTAAGCTGGCCTCTTAACACCTTCGACGCTCATGACGAGCTGAGCTCGTCATGAGCCACGGCGCTCCGGTGCTCATGACAAGCTCAGCTCGTCATGGCCCGTGGAACGCTCAGGTGCGGGGAGAATTCCCCTGCTGTACTGAGCGTTCCACGGGAGTCAATACACCTGTGACGAGCTGAGCTCGTCATGAGCACCGGAGCGCCGTAGCTCATGACGAGCTGAGCTCGTCATGAGCATGGGGGTGCTGTGCGCGCCCCCTCCTCCCCAGCACAGCGGGGGAATAACTCCCGCAGCGAAGGGGTTAATGAAGAGAGAAACTACTGTTAACTTGCAAGAAAGGGAGAGACCTGATAAGCAGTATTTAGATCTTCTTTAACCCCATGAGTGCAGAGGATATCGCTTCACATCCTTCCCTCAATCTCCCCATAGGAGGGGAGGTGAACTCCGGATTGTGGGTGCGGTTCACCCAAAATAAATGTGTGTACAGAAACATTTTTGAGGGAGCATGGAGGCACTCTGGTGCCTCATTCAAGGGCCCAACTTTAGACTCCCACTTCACTTGTTCATAGAAATGATGAGCAAACCATCAGTACAGTTTTACTGGTCTCCTCTCACAGTTGTTTATTATAACCAGATGCTGTATTATAACAAATACATGGGTGTAATTGATAAAGTGACCATCTACTTCAACCATAAAATGCAATTCCTAAAACTTGCACATGGTACAAGAAGATGGCTACCCACCTGAACCCTTTGTCAGTCTACAATGTATGATGCATAAATTAACTATCATTAGACTACCATTGGAAGACTAATGCCCTTCCTTGACTTTGAGTTAGCCATTATCGTTAGCCTCACTGCTGTAGAATCATAGCCTCTACTTCATCTGTTGTGGAGAATGCTGCAAAGCTGCAGGATCTGCACTTTAAGGACTGCATGCGTGCAACAGGGAACTAGAGCCAACCATATCACAGATACAGCATTTGTACTGATTAAGGAAACAAAAACACACAAACGTGAAGCTGTGGGATACTGGCTGAAGTGGAATAGTTAGTTTGAAGAGTTTGTATGCAAGTGTAAATGACTGTATTTGGATACGTGTTTTCCCTGACCCATTGCTTGACTTGTCTATGCAATCATTCAAATTGCCCCACCTCAGTTAGAAAATGTTTCTAGCAGTGCTCACACAAAGAATTGCCATAATTCATACCAGTTTTTCTTCCTAAGTTAGATTTGAGTCACTGTCCATTCACAATAGTCATACCCGGGGCCTGCTTGCCATCTTCATCCACCATTAAAATGTGGCAGATGTTCCATATTGCAAGTGAGTGATAGCCAATGCACTGGAAGTTGGGTGGGACATCTGCCACTTTTTGATGAAATAACTTGTCCACCAAACTCTATTATGCTTTGGGCCTGATTATGAGTTTGGCGGTGTGAGGACAAGGCAACACACCACCACCCCCTCCTGCACCACCAAACTCTGCCGCAGGCCAGATTAGGAGTTTTTTCCTGGTCTGGCAGGCGGTCCTTAGGCGTTCCCACGAAGGCATCGCAATGGGAATGTCAATGCCTGTTCCTGCATGGCATGGACTGTGAAGTTCATACCGTACAGGAAAGGGTTGCATGCACACAGGGAGGCACACCATGTGCCACCCTGCATGCACTCTATCGGCCTTGATGCACCAGGTGTTCTGTATGGCCCCTTTTGTTTCCTCACCGCCACCCTTACAAATGCGGTCTCACCACAATGGTTAGGGTTGCAGTGTGGAAACTTGTAATATGCTTGGCGGTGCTGCAGCGGCACTGGAAAACAAATTGCTGCCTCAAGACCACCTGCCCCAGGGATCGCAAATTCCTGGTGGCAGCGGCGTCCACTCACGATCCAACCGCTGTACTCTTAATACGGCAGTTGGACCACTAGTGCGGCGGTCCCCAACTGCAACCACACCTCTACCATGTGTTCAGCGGTCCAATGGACCGTCGAACATGTAATTAGGCCCTTGGGCTTTCTGGAAATGCTTTTTAGGGATCAGCCACAAGAATGTTATCTCAGTTTTAAAATGTAGATATACTATCATTGTCCAAGGAGTTGCTCACAGGATATCCTCTGATGCCCCCAACATACTACCATGCAGAGGAAAGAATTGGATTTCCCATTTGTTGACTTCATTTTTTGCAGTCAATTGCACCAGGAGCAAAATTCTAGCCAGGTCTCAGAGTGAGACAGAGACATGAAGTGATACAATGCTAATTTAATATGTATTTCACTGAGCTTTTTATAATGTACGTATGTTTTATGGAATCGAAATAATTATTATAAATTATAACTGTATTTGCATTGTGCACCCTATGTGCTTTAGGTTAGCTACCCACACAAGATACTCTTATCTGTATTTTCTAGACTTCCCAGACGGCATTGTGGACCAGTTTCAAGTCCATTTTTAGGTCTTTTTGTGAGGTTTTTGCCTTTTGGTTTTAGTCTTAATAGGAAGATATTTTAGTGCTGAGCAAGGTGTTTAGATCTTAAGCTAATACTACAGAAATTGCACTGCCTTGACTTTTAAACTTAAGATTCCACTATGTTATGATGTGTTGTGAAAACTACTACTGTGAATTTGTAAGGCTCATATGGACCGAAATAAAAAAGATTGACTGACTGACTGATAATCAAAGGCTTGGCTTAGACTTGTTGTCATTGGCATTTTATGCAGGTTGAAAATGTATGGTCACGGTAAGAGTGACAAAGAGATCACAACACCTAACACTACTCCAATAGGTCATATATGTGGCCCGCTTGATATTTTCATCTTTTGTATAAATGCGGTGGATGTCCCATCTGCTACTTTAAGAAATGCATTATATCCAATGGCACGTTGCACATCATAAGCAGATGGGACATCCACAATGGTTTGATGGACAATCCCGTATACCAAGCTCTAAGATTCTTAGCCTCTCTTTAAGTGCCTTGTGGCAAATTGGGAAAGTCTACCTCAGGAGTTTTATCACAGTTTCAAATCTAGATGTGCTCACATTGTCTGAGGAATGGATCAACACGACATCCTCAGATACCCCCAAAGTACTACCATGCACTAGAAGAATTTGTACTTGGCAGATGTCAACTGCAATGTTGGCAGTCATGTTGTCTGTCACATTGTCTACCAGGAATCATATTCTGCCTTATGAACAAAAAAACAAGCTCTACCAAGCCTAAGCAGGCAGCTATGGGGAGGCATTATTAAAGGTTCACTTGGTCAGCTGCACAGTATTAGTCAAGAGTGAGACAGGTACATGAAGATAGCGAAAGCTTAACCTAGATTTGTTTTCTTCGGGATCTTGTGTCGTGGACCTTGGTCAGCGGACTCGATAATTCTCGCTTCGGTGCTTACTCTAATCAGGGGTTCCACTCGGCAACTCTGGGCATTAGCTTGCCTAATCTCCACAACCGCCCCATCAATTCCGGGGATGCCTGGCTCCACCTTGGGGACTCCCAGCAGGGACCATCCCACAGGGAAAGCCAGGACGGGTTCCCCAGAGTTATACAGCGCCAGGAGACTTATGGACGGGTAGCAGTGCGCTTTACAAGCTCAAATACATTTACATTTACATTTGTGAATGCAGAAATCAGATGGTTTATTTATAAAGCAGAAGTGACACACAAATCACTACACCCACCAGAAGTCACATAGGTCACAATCACTCACACAGGTTCACGTGTAAGCTCTTCATGCGCGTGGCACTTGTGCAGTATACAAAGGACAGGCAACGTTAAAGAGATTTCCCAGTGCTAGATGGGAGGATCTGATAATGAGGCACGCCACATTATGAGGATGAGGGTCTACCTTCCTACACAATTTTTATCCTTTAGTCAGGAGAATAAAAGAATGAAGTATGGACATTTGAAATCTACATGCCCTAGTACAATTTCGTGTTTTTGATGTAAGGTTCATGTTACCTGTCAATGAGGAATGTTAATTATCCTTTTCACACTTCGCCCATTACACTTATACTGGCAGGAAAATATGTGCTTAATGAATGGAAAAGGAAGGGTTTGGAACGGCACTCAAATGTAGTTAGTGTAGTTAGTGGTGACTTCGTCTAAGGTTTTTTTTTTTTTTTTTTTTAAATGAATGTGTTTATTTTGTCTAGTCAACATTACAAATTACATGTATTGTATAGGTTATTGTTTACAAGGTACATATCACTATACAGTTCAGCATTTACCATTTTGCATTTCACTACTTGGCACATGGAATTGAACATGTCTCCACCCACCTTCCGCTAATGACGAAAGGAAGGAAAAGTTATAACAGACATTGCATAATTTGTATATTTCCATCAAGCAACATATATTAATCATCCACCTGTAGTGTTAAGAGGTATTGTTTCAGTGGTTCCCAGAAATCTCGGGTCCTCGATCGAAGCGGTAGTTCTTCCGCATACGTTTCCATGGTTTCCCTGCAATAGTACATGTCCGTAAGCCAATCCTTGAATTTAGGGGGATGTTTAATGCCCCATCTGATGGCTACTCTACGTTTCGCCAGCAGTAGTACTACGGCCAAAGATTTCCGCCTTTTTATCGCTGTGAGTAGAGCCTGTAATGCAAGCAGCGTTGGTGGCTCCTCCAGATAAGTGTTATATAGTTCCCTAACCGCAGCCTGCGGCCGCAAGTGGGCAAACGCCTGCATTGGTGTGTTGTGTGTGTTCAATGACGGGTCATTTCTTTGTATGAATCTGCCCTGTGGGGAAACATCTTTCATTGTGGAGATCTTCATATCTTCCAACAGTATCGTCATTTTTTTCTCTTATGTGACTGATAATTTCGGATGATTGGCAATTGGAAGCGCCGGAACGTAGACAGGCAGCTTATTCGCCCTACTTGCTAGTGCATGCCATGCGTGTGAGGTGCAGTGCACAGGCTGGACCATGTCCCTATGTGTATAGGGCCTCGGGTCAGATATAAAAACTGTCAGTGGAGTGGGGTGTGTGCTATCTGTTTCCACTGCTATGGGTGAAATATACGCATGAGGTTTAGTCCAGTAGTGAGCATGTTGCGCTGTGCACAGTAGAAATAGAGCTGTAGATCCAGTGCTTCGAACCCGCCCATATGATATGGCTTCATCAGTGAAGTCCAGCTAACCCTGGCTTGTTTGCCTGCTCAAGTTAATCTTTGCATTGCTGAGTGCAGTTTTGCAAAGAATGCCTGCGTTAACCATACAGGGATATTAATAAACAAATATAAAAACCTGTGCAAAACAATCATCTTTTGTAGTGCAATCCTATCTGCCAGTGACAGAGGCATCTGTATCCATCTAGTTATTTGTTCGTCAAGTTTGGTCATTGCCCTACCATATTTTTCCCTTATGACAAGGTCTGGGTCCCTATGTATCCAAACGCCCAAATATTTCACTGGGCTAGTGTGCCATTTCAGGGGGTAGTCTAACGTCGGTTGAGTTCTGGTTGGCGCGAGAGGTATGATCACTGATTTGTCCCAGCTAATTTGCAATCCTCCATATTGTTCAAAACGGATGCATTCTCTAATAAGGCTATTTAAGTGTAAATTAGGGTGGCGTGTAAATAGTACCATGAGAGGGCGTAGGCTAAACTGTAAAGCGGCCTCCTGGTGACACTGACGGATGACTTCATGGAAAGTTGTAGTATCCTGGTTCTAATGTGGTTCTTGCTATGCTATTGGAATTCTCCCTGAATGATGTAATATGGAATGTTGGGGGTGAGAGGCTACAGTTGAGAAGGGCTGAGCAGCATACTGGCTGCTCCTGGTGGGGCTGAACTACTGGAATTGTGACTTCTACAATAAATACTCCTTAAACTCTACAAGCAAGCCTGGAGTCAGTTACTACAATTTTTATGGCGATGAGTTACCTCAAAGAACCTGCGTGTGTACCTCCATTTTCAAGTGTGGAGTATCTGGGAACCTCCTCTCAACCTGAAGCAACACCTGTAACTACAGCTGCGCCTACTCAACTTACTGGCACCCCTCAGCCCCACCAGTGGCCTCGCCATCGGTCGCCCTCTATGCAACAGTGCCAGCTCCTGTCTCAACTGCAGCTCAAGTCTCTGTATGCTGTCCCTACAGTGACTGTTTCAATTGCAGTTCAAGTCTGCTTCTGCTGTCTCTACAGTGTCTGTTCCAGCTGTAGCCAAGCCAGTTCCTGCTGTGTCTACAGAGCCTTGACACTGAAGGTAATAAGCTGCTGCCTGTTTGTGTCTCCAGTGAGTACTTTTGTTTCTGCGCAAATACGTTTTCTGCATGTGCCTCACAAACTCAAGTTGGCTTGGGACAAGTTTTTGTGAGCGTGTTTGGTGCCACACAGCTGCCCTTCTGCTAGCCCATGGGATGAAGACAGGTGAGACGCTGCACGCTTAATGACATGTTCGGGTACACTGTTTACACGATGCCTGTGGTAGTTCCTGAACAATGTGACGTGTCTTATCTACGTGCTGCACAGCGGGGTGCTGAGGAATATGCCCTAGTGCTGATAGTGTGCTTGAGGGGTGAGCCACTTTGTTGGGTTTTTTTATTTGCTCTTCCCTGGATGCGCTTTAATTTTTCCAGTTCAACCGCTCTTGAGCACTTTCAAATTGAAGGCGCGCGCTGTTTCTGACTCGAGTGTTTGAGTACTGTGTCGTCCGGCACCAAGGGGAACATATCAAACCCAGACATTTCTGAAAAGTAGACAATTAGCAGACTCTGGGGTGCTATGTCTTACATAGGTTTCTGCACTTTTTCTTAGGCAGAGTGCACAGCAAATGTCAAAATATGGGTGAAAATATCTGCTTGATATTTGCAGGGCATTCTAGGGAAGAAAATGTAGTTGTATCCACACATGTTTCACCACCCTGGACTCTCTTCTGTGTCTAGCTTTTGGAAATGCATGAGGTTAGTAGGTTTCTGTGGTGGAAGCCCAATCCTGGGCCCAAATACTTTAAGGGCCCACATTGTCAAAGTGAGTGAATTTGAAAGAAAAAATCTTGATGTTTCCTTGTAGTGTTTTGGGGGCTTTAATACCATATAGAAATATGCCCAGCCACACAAGTATGATACAGTTTTAATTTGGAAAAGTGGGGGAATACTTAGTGGTTGGGATTGTGTGGATCCCCCACAGATTGCAAGATTGTATCTAAAAGAAATATGAGGAAAATCTGGGACTTAAGCCATATTTGAATGTTTTCAGGGTATATGGGTATGGAAACCTAGTGGGATCCACACAAGTCACTTAACCCTCAACACCCCTTGGTGTCTAGCTTTCAGAAATATTTGTATTTATCAACAAACACTACGTATATGTTTCTCTTTTACCAAAAAGGGTCTGACAGACAAAACTGTATTTTACCTTGAGCGATATGAACAAATGACCCATTGCTGAATTCTGAATTTTGCCCACTTTTCAGAAATGTATAACCTTCAAGGTGCACCCTGGGTTTCACCACAAACTGCAAAGAAGTAGAAACCCCAAAAAATAAGAAAAATGGACTACATCTTAGAAAATTGCAAAAACTGTGGAAAAAAGTTTTTCGTCTCTGTCTATTCCTGAAAGATGGGAAGAAGGTGATCGTAGCAAAGCAAACCTTTATTTGATGCTGTTTTCATAAAAACATACTCTTTCTTACCCAGCACTTTTTTCTCATTTAAAAAAAAAGAAGGTTCCTACACTTTGATATTTTTTTTATTCTCTCGAAGGGGTATCCACAAGCCAATGGTACTTTTAGAATCCCCAAAATGTGGGAAATAAGAAAGTGAATCTGGCCTCGATATCCTTTGTGTAGTATAAAAAAGAGCTATGAAGACTCCAGTGTGAATTGCTGCAAACATAAAAAAATGGCCCAGCATTGGGAAAACACAACACAGAACTTAGGGCCTCATGTACGACAATACAGATTAGCGATTACCAAAAAGCAAATCCATGTGCATCGCTATTTGGTAATCTCTAATATACGATTTGATTCACAAAATAAATAGTAATGTCCTAAATAGCAAATAGAGTCGCAAATTGCACTGTTGCTTTTGGCACACAGTGATGACATCAGAACCAGGAAGTAGGCCTCACTTTAAAGTTCAAGAAAATTTTATTTGATAATAATAAGAGAGAAAACCAGGTGTCAAAACAAAGTAGAACGTGATAACAAGTGAAAAAATCTGAGCAGAATAAAACAATCATACAAATGTAAGCATTATAATCAAAGAAATCTGGGTGTAAAAATGAGAAAGAAGGGAAAGGAAAAGAGAAAACACATTAAGCATAAAATATGAAAAACATGAGAACATTGGAAAAAAGTGGTACAATAGAGGATAAGTGGAATGTATCGAGCAATTAAGGAGGTTTAGGAACTTCCTGCTGTGGAGGCGGAGGGTGAAACAAGCGTTTACTACATGAGTCCAGATAAAGTGTAACAGGAGTCCACAGGTCCATGCGTTTTGTAGCCATACATGCCGGAAAAACATGAGCAGTATCGAGTCTATGATTATGACATACATTAAACCACCATGCTTTGAAGGAAATCTTGGAGAAGTCTTTCCAGTTGACCGTTATTTGTTGGAAGGCAGCGGCAAGTAAGAGGTCAATGATCTGGGGTTTTAGATCAACGTCATCCCAACAAGGGGAAAGGCTCCCCATAAAGATATGTATGTGAGAAAAAGGAATGGAGGCGTGGAAGATTAAATTAATTTGAGCCCAAACCTGCAGCCAAAAATTGCGGACATGAGTACATAGAAATAACATATGGAATAAATTAGCTTGCGGTGATGAACAAGACCAACATGTGTGGGGAGTAGTAGGGAAGCGTTTGTGGAGGTCAGAGGGTGTGAAGAGAAGCCTATTGTAAATAAAAAACAAGGTCTGAGTGAGGGTTGCTGCTCTGGACGACTTGCGGAGCTTGATCCAGATTTTGTCCCAGAAGGAAGTCGACCAAGAGACAGACAGATCATGCTCCCAGGACTCTTCCACTTTAGATTTAGACCTGGGGGTCTCCCCTGTGTGAAGATATTTGTAAATTGCAGCTGCTTTTGGTGTAGTACGCAGGAAGGAATGAAGTGTGGAAGTGGGGGTAGGTGAAGCAGGAGGTGGGCAGGACGGAGAGAGGCTATTGTATTTTGTTAAGACCGTGTTTTTAAGCAAGTGGTATTTACCAGCAAAGGAGGCGGGTAAGTCATGGAGGGAACGGAGGGTGTCAAAGGATAGGATGGAGGAATGAGAAAAAAGTTGGGAGATCCACTGCAGCCCTCGGGTATGCCAAGTTTTCCAAAAAAAGGGTCTGTCACGGATGAGTAAGGATGTATTATACCATATGGGGGAGGAAAGGAAGTCAGCGATGGTAGTAGGGGGTGAGTGAGTGAAAGAGAGGAGTAATTTAGTGGTGAACTTATGAATCTGAGTAGAAATAGAGGCGGGTTTACGAGAGAAGGAGAGGTATTCAGCAAAGGTGAAGGGAGAGAGAAGGAGGCGTTCAAATTTGGCCCATAAAGGACATGGGGCGGTAGGGTCTTGTAGCCAAAAAGAGGCCTGCCTCAACTGGAACGCCTTGTGGTAAGCTGGGAAGTCTGGAAAGTTAGCCCCCCCATCTGATTTAGGACGAATCAGACGTGCTAGGGACATTCGTGGTTTCTTTTTATTCCAAAGAAAGGAGATTAGAATAGAGTTAATCTTTTTGAAAAATTTGGAGGGTATAGGGACCGGAATATTGGAGAGGGTGTAGAGAACGAGAGGAGACAGCATCATTTTAATGGTGTCCAAGCGACCCCACCAGGATAGGTAAAGGGGATGCCACTTGGATGTGAGATCCGTTAATTTTTTAATACATTTGGACAAACACAGGGAAACAGTATCTGAAATGGTAGGGGTAACATGCATCCCTAAGTATTTGATACTGGAGGGTTTCCACGTGAAATTAGAGGCAGCAAAATCGGGTTGGAAGGTGAATTTAGTCAAGGGGAGGATCTCACATTTATCATTATTGAGTTTATAGCCAGATATTTGGGAAAAAGCCTGGACTTCAGTAAGAAAGGCAGGGATGGAAACGGAAGGGTCAGAAATAAATAGCAAAATGTCATCCGCATAGGCGGCTAGTTTGATGTGGGAGTGTGATAGTTGGAAACCATGAATGGAGGGGTTTTGACGAAGCTTGGAGAGGAAGGGTTCTAAAGCCAAATTAAATAGAAAGGGAGACAGGGGACATCCTTGGCGAACACCTCGTTTTAGATCAAAAAAGGAAGATATCCGCCCGTTAGCACAGACCGCTGCGCGTGGGTTAGAGTAAAGTAGCGAGATTAAGGAAATAAAAACAGGACCAAAACCAAACCAACGGAGGGTGTGAAATAAATAAGTCCATTCAACCCTATCAAAGGCTTTTTCGGCATCAAGGGCAATGGCCGCAAGGGAATGGGGTAATGGGCGAGATTTAGAGAGGACATCGAAGAGAAGTCTGGTGTTGTCAGTGATAAAACGACCTTTGACAAAGCCCGACTGTTCCTCACCCAAAAGGTCTGGAAGAAGAAGGTCGAGACGTGCCGCTAGAGACTTTGCAAAGATCTTATAGTCAATATTGACCAAAGAAATTGGCCTGTAGTTCTTGCAGTGTTGAGGATCCCTCCCCTCCTTGGGTATGAGGCAAATATGGGCGTCAGAAAAAGAGCCTGAGGAAGAACCCAAGGAGAGGAAGGTGCCAATAAGGGAATGGAGTCTAGGGATAAGGAGCTGTGAAAAGTGGAGGAAAAATTCTACTGTAAAGCCGTCCGGCCCAGGGGCTTTGTCTTTTTGGAGGGTTTGAAGCGCTTTAAGGAGTTCTTGTTGGGATATATCAAGTTCTAAGTGAGAGAGGTCAAGTGGAAAGTGAGATGGTTTTTGAATAGAGGAGAAAAAAGTGTCAAGAGAGTGGGAAGAAGGCTGAGTTTCAGAAGAGTATAAGGTCTTGTAGAAGGTAGAGAATTCGGTGAGGATGTCTGCGTCTGTGTGTTTGAGGTTTGAATTGGTGTCGTAGACTGATTCAATGTTCAATTTAGTATGTTTCACCTTGAGATAATTAGCTAAGATCTTGCCAGCCTTATTTTTGCCACCATAGAACTTGGCACTAGATTTTAATAAGTACAAGGATGCATCGTCCGTAGATTTTTTGTTAAATTTCATCTTAGCGTTAACCAGGGCGGTTAGAGTTTGCTGTGAGCGGGAGGTGAAATAAGAATGCTCCAATTTCTTAATATCCAAAAGGATAGCCTTAGTAAAATCGCGAGCAGCTCTACGTTTTTTAGCAACGAATTCAATAATGAAATCTCTTGCCGCCGCCTTAAAGGCATCCCAAATTGTGTGTTTGGGGACAGGGGAGTCATCATTTAGGGAGAAGAACTCAAGGGAAAAGGAAGTGAAGGAGGTGGTAAATTTAGGGTCCAGGAGGAGAGAATTATTGAAACGCCAACGTTTAGGGCCCGTTGATTTGGGTAAGATGTCCAATTGAACTAATGTAGGGGCATGGTCAGAGAGTAAAATTGGACCAATTTCCGCATGGGTGAGAGTTTGGGCAATGTGGTGGGTAACAAAGACGTAATCAATTCGGGATTGGGAATGATGACATGGAGAGTAGAAGGTAAATTCTTGAAGGTCTGGATTGCAAAGACGCCAAGCATCAGTGAGTTTGTGTTGGGAAATAGCTTGAGAGAAGGATTTATGAGATTTGTTAGGGATGAAGTGTGCTTTGGAGTTCCTATCTAGAAAGGGATCCAGGGGCTGATTGCAATCGCCTGCTAGTATAAAATTATCATCAATAAACCTGGTGATGTGTTGAGAAAATGAGTGCCAAAAAGTGGGATCACCAGTGGTAGGGGCATAGACATTTAGGAGAGAAATTGGAACATTCTTGACAGAGAGTTTGGCATATATCCATCGGCCTTCGGCGTCTGACTCTTGAGCAAGCAGGGAGTGGGAAAGAGCCTTGTGACACAAAATAGCAACGCCATTACGTTTACCATCCCCAGGAGAATAGTAAACATCCCCCGCCCAGCTTCTTTTCAATTTAGCAGATTCTTCAGCAGATAAATGAGTTTCTTGTAAAAAAGCAATGTCCACATTCAAACGTGAAAGATGAGATAAGATTCTTTGTCGTTTGATAGGGGAGTTGATGCCCTTAACATTCCATGTGAGTACTTTCAGAGACATATCATGTCAAAGAAGAAGAAGAAGTCAAGAGAGAAAAAGGGAGTGCAAAAAAGACCCAGAAGATTAAAAGAATCAAGGATATCAGGGAAATCGATGAAAGTCAGTACAATGCAATAATGAGCAAAAGGAGAAGCAGAAAGAAAATAGGGCAGTAAAGAGGAAAAGAGAGGCGAATAGTGTGAAGAAGAAGATATAGTAGTCCGTGAAATAGTGAGAGGGATAAGGAGAAGACAGGAATAGAAAAATATTCGAAAACCAAAAAAGAGAGACACCTGTGCAACAGAGGACATTGGGAAACGTAAAGGTGAAAAAAATACAAGAAGGAAAGTGATCAACCAGGAGAGAAGGGGAAACATACTTACGGAGGGTAGAAACCAGGAGGGTTGAGCACCAGGGGGAGGAAAAGCGAGGAAGTGGATGAGGGGGGGGCGCCAGGCAGAGGAAGCAAGCGCCAGAAGCGAACGAACCAACAGGTCGGAAGGGAAACGCCATACTTTTTGTGAGAGATCTGCAAGGAAAAAAAAGGGGGGAAAACCAATGGTAAGGGAAACGAATGAAAGAGGATGAGAACAGAACAATAATGAATTACAATGAGGGGAGTGAAGAAAACAATGGGGAATCATACTAACTAACGAACAAGGATATGAGATAAACGACGGAGAAATAGGGGGAGAACAGGGAAACAAGAATGGCCGGAAAACGTGGCATAAACCAACAGTAATACATTTAACAGTGCAAGACAAGTATGCAGCTTGATTGGAACTTCAACGTTGCTTCACGCAGGAATCATGGCGGGAAAGCTGAGGAGGAGCCAGAGAAGTCCATATCAGAGGCTTGGGTTGCATTCAAAAAGCTTCGAAGACGGACAGGATCCTCATATGTCGTAGTTTTGTTGTTGTAGGTCACTCTGAATAGGCAAGGATGGAAAAGACCATATCTGGCTCCAATGGCCCGAAGTTCAGGCCGCATATCCAAGAAGGCCTTGCGACGGCTGGCTGTGGCTTTTGCATAATCCTGCGCGAAGAAAAGACTGGAGCCCTTCCATTGCAACCGAGGTGATGCACGAGCCGCTGAGATAACTTTGAGGAGGTCAGTGTATTCTAAGAAGTACATAATGACACCTCTTGGTCGTGAAGAAGGAGAAGAAGTGGAGGGAAGGCGACCCAACCTATGTGCACGCTGGATGTTAAGGATAGTATCCTCAGGTAGATGAAGTAGCTTGGGTAGAAATGATTTGAAGAAGGCAATGGGGTCATTCCCCTCACAATTCTCCGCCAGGCCGTAGATACGAAGATTGTTGCGTCTGTTTCGGTTCTCCAATTCTTCAACTTGCTTTTGAAGAAAGGAAATTTGAGACTGCATGTGTGATACTTTAGAAGAAGACTCTTGGAGAGAGGTTAGAGATTGTTCCACCGTGGTGACTCTGGCATCCATCTGAGACCAGTTGTCAGTAAGAACCTGCAACTTAGTGTTCGTTTCTTCCATAAAGGGTCTGAGGGCACGGATCTCTTCCAATAGCAACTCCATTGAGACAGTTGATGTGGACCCCGTTGGCGATGGAGGATCTTTTTTAGGACGTTTCGTCGTGATCTTCCCTGGAGGTTGGGCGGGCCGCTCCGTACTGGACTGCGACATTTGAGTGACGAGACCTTGAGAAGCTTCGAGGTGCGCCAATGCAGAGAAGACTTTAGAGTTTTTAAGGAAGACACGACGAGGAGTTTTGGTAGTGCGTTGGAGTGCCTTTTTTTCCATAAGAGTGAAACAAAAAAAATTATTGGTGAGGTTCAATAAGAGTCACTGCTTATCCAGAGGCGATGAAGAGAGTGCGTGGAAGTCTATATCCAGCAAACTGCGCAGGATGCAAGTCTACCAGGTTGTAAGGAAAATGGGTGACATAGCGACACGTTCGCTAAATGAAGGAGTCAACGTAGTAATGATGAGAACGTGAAACCACCATGGGGATGCATGAAAATAATTAGCATGTTATGGAGCATAGGAGGTCCATCAAGGAGAGGGTATCATGGATGCAGGGGGAACAGGAAGGAGAGAGCGTGCAGCAACAATGGTTAAAACTGCCTTGAGTTGTAAATAGCACCAAACACATGAGCATGATAGAAAACAGCAGTTGTAGCGAAGGGGCGACTGAATGGGAAGAATTCCCCAAGAAGAAAAGTTCACTTGCTTAAAATGGCCGCCAATCGGATAAAACGCGAGTAAAGGTTTGCTAAAATCCGTTGAAAGGTGATATATGTCACATGCACATAGTAGTGAAGCAGAGCAATGGACTGTACCTCATTAGGAAGAGTTAATGATGTGTGGGGCTCCGTGGCAGACTTGTATGCGTGCGAGGTAGAAGCGTCATACTCCTCGGTGGCAGGAAAACAAAATGGCGGGCGCGACTTTCAGTCAGTCGCGTCCGCTACAAAAATCAGCAAAACGGCAATTCCGCCACTTGAAAGGGACCGCATCTCAAAGCACCTTGTCGGCGACGGTCTCCGGTCGATGAAACTCTGCCTTGCAGGAACAGGCAAGGTGGCAGAAGCGGCGAAAACCCTCAGCGACCCGGAGCGCTCACATCCGCGCTGCCGTCCTCGTCGGGCGCCAAGCCACGCCCCCAGTAGGCCTCACTTTAAAGCTGGAGATAATTGGTGCAGCAGCTCCCCGAGAGAATCCTCTTTGTATCCCAGTGTTTGTTGGTCATCCAGCCTTCTATGAAAGCAACATGCCACATAAGAACAGGAGAAGGATGTTGGAAGTAAGAAGAGAAAACAGGTTTTCTGAAAAGGAACTTGAAACCCTCACAGAGGAATGTGTTGGACTTAATGGCCAACTTTTTGACAAGTCATTCCTGACAGTACCTGAAGGGCAGAAGAAAAAAGTATGGAAGGGGATGCAGGAGAATATTAACACAGTTGGAGTCACCTAGAGATCAGTTGAGGAGATGAGGAAGAGATGGTTTAACATCAGATCTGGTATCAAGGCGAGTCACGAGAAATAGGAGGAAGTCCCCCACCTTACCACCACCACCTGCCATTGAGGAGCTAGTACAAATGACTCTGAAGCCAAAAAACATCAGTTGTTTTGGTGCAGTTGACACCTCACACCTTTCAGGAACTTCACAAGGTAAGTCAAATATTGACTTTTAATTCTAAACAGTGTATTTGAAGGGTGTCATTAAGACTACACAACATATTGCTAACCCATATTAATGTATTGAAATCAAAAACCTAAAGTCCAAATGTTGGATATACAATTGTAATAGTCCATGTACTTTCAAAGTGCATTATGGGATATGTAGTGTAAAAAGAAGTTAACAAATAAAAGGAAAAATGAATTTATAGTGAATGTCATAAATGTAGTCAAAGTACAATCAAGTATAAATAACTAAGGTCTTCGCAATCGATTTTTACACAGAAAATCCACCTCCAGAAAGTGACCACTCGAATATCCAGAAGACATACACATGCATGTAGCTCACCTCAATGATAGTGTAAGCCAGGTTAGCGAGTCACACATGCTGCAAATATCAATTCTCCAGCTGTGGAGCATAGACAACAGCTGAAGAAGGAAGTAAGGACATCACACCAACTGTTGCAGAGGAACCTGTAGTGAGGCCACCCAACTGCAGGTAAAATATTGACTTGGCACTCATGGTCCTCAACAAACTCAACCACAGTGCCCTGATTCAAATGTGAGAGGTCCTGTAAACCAACAACTCTCTGGAGGTTTAGAAAGCTCTATGTTCAAAGTTCAGCCTCTGAAACAGAAGCAGATCAAAATAACTAACCAAAAACCTGTGACCCTAAATACAAACATAACAACTGGGTTTGAAAGTGTCACAGGTACCCTAGCTGTCAATCAGATAGCAATGAATGACAATTTCTTTAATCTCACAGATGCCATCAAGACCTTATGTCAGGATATGCACAATGAAAGCATCCATCAAAGGCTTTGAGAGTACTGTACATTATCCCACGTTGAGGGCCTACCTTGTACCAAATATCGCCTGGCACAAGCCACAACCACCTTATATCTCCGCACTGTAGGTCTACAGGTAGAAATGGGCCAGTACAGTGCAGATGTGGCAAGAGGCCTAATCCAGGTGACCAATGCAGTGGAGACAACATAAACAACTAGCATTGCAAGTGGCACACATGTTTGAGTGAGAAAAAGTGAGGACCAATAAAGTGTCAGCAACATCTCATCTACAGACCGTTTAAATCTTTTGTGAAGTAGAAGTTGCAGTGGTGCTGCTGAAAGTGTTGGAGATAAATCAGTGTGGACCAAACTGAAGCCTTAGAAAGGGCAAACTGTTACATTCTAATATTGCATTTCAATTTCATATTATTTAATTTCTTTAAAAGTCTGGAATGAAAAGCATCTTTTCAGATATACAATTTATTACCCGAAAATAAAGGTCTATATAGTTATACAACCTTCATAGGCTGTTTCTCATTCCTTATGTAAGAATGGATGCATGTACATACTTACAGTAAAAAATAGTAATTGGTTATATTAGCACGTCTCAAATGCCCTTCTGCAGCACAGGTTTCTTCATGTGTGGTATGTGGTGGAATTGGGTCTCCTTCCTCATCTGAGCCAGATTCTGACACTGTGAAAGTTAGTCCTTTATTTGTGACAATATTGCGCAGAATGGCAATTTTACAACTGATCTCTGGAGAGTATTTCAGGGAACCATTGCCTTTGAGCAGACATCTAAAACACTTTTTAGTATACTAAATATGCATTCTGTGACGCCTCTGGTTCTACGGCGTGCCTCCTTGTGAACAATATTCATTGGGAGTAGAGGCAGACAGATATGGTGTCATTAGCCATGGCCATAAGGCATATGCACTATCACCTACAAACAGGCAAAACATAATTTAGCTATGGAATAAACATCACATTATAGCTATATGTTATATAAATCTATGTGTATTTACCCAATAAACATCTGTCATCAAAATCTCCTCATCGTAGCCGTTGATAAATTGCACTATGTTGGAATATGAAAGAGTTGTGGGTGCTTCCTGGAAAATTGGGCAACAATCTCTGTGATTACGTTTTTTGCATCACATACCACTTGAATGTTCAATAAATGGGTATTTTCCTGATTCCTGAATAAATGCTCAATTTCAGTGGTGGGCATGTAGGCACATATGTACCATCTATACATCCTATGTTTTGTGGAAAGTTGGCAATCCTATAGAATTCTATTTTGGTTGTGTGCAAATCCTGTGCATTTCTGAGGAAAAAATAAATATATATATATATATATATATATATATATATATATATATATATATATATATATATATATATATATATATATCAATGTACATTAACGGTTCCATCTAAAAATGTATGGACAAAAACAAGAAAGGGCACTATGTAACACACCACCAACTGCTGCAATGACACCTCGGGCCACCAGAGACTAAGAGATGCAAACTACATAACACCTGCACAATGGGTGATGATGGACTTACAGCACAAGGTGAGGTTTTAATCAGCTGTGAGCTCCAGGATAACAGAGCTTCTAATCCTGTACTTTGCTCAAATATCTTCCTCAGTTTGCTCAAATACTGTAATCCTCAATTTGAAGATCTTCCCCTATCTTCTCTTTCATCTTTGCAAGCCAGCCAGAATACTCATTCTCCTTGCCATCACATACAGAGCAGCCATTTTAGAAAACCGCAGATGCATTCTGAGCCAGCTTTCATAGTTTGCACACAAATACCACATTGTTGGAGTTGGTAGTTAAACTCCATGTGCAAAAAAGTATTTTGTGCCTATTTGCTATTTGTGAAAGTAATGAGCATAGGAATAGCGAATCGGTATTACCGATTTCTTCATGGCGATTTGCTATTTGGAGTTGGTAATAAACAGATTCGAAATTTATTTGCATTGCAAAATTTACCTCTGCAAATGGATTTCTTACATAGCAAATTGTTGCTTTTGCGACCGGTAACCTGTTTGCAACTGTTTACCGCCTTGCAAAAGGTTTGTACATACGGCTCCTAAGGGGTTACATTTCCCTCATATATACCTTCCCGGCTTTTACAGAACGAGCGCCTGGTCTCACAGTCAGGCACTGGTGCTGTAAATGAGCGAGGCAAAATAATAATGCAACACAAACATAATCAAGGACTTGTTTGATTATCCGTGTCCCTCCGGTGATTAGATGTCTGTCGCTATGTTGTATTCGCTGAATTAAAAACACGTTCCCCAGAGTTAATAAGAGGATGCTCCTATTGAACGCTGCCTGTGTCATTAAAAAGCCATTTTCTGCCCCCCCACCCCCCTCACCACCTCCGCTTTTTATGACACAGCACATTTTGTGATGCTTTATGACTTCAAAGGACAGCTGATGCAGGTGAATTGACACACATTAAGAATTTGCTGTCTCACTTTCCCAATCAATGCGCTGGATACTAAATAAGTTATGGCATGGGAAGTGGCGGGCTGCAGGCTAGGAACTTTTGGAAGGGGCTTTTCTGGCGAGCATGTGAGGCAAAACCTTTCCACAATGAATTAGCTGGAAGTTAAATGCGTTCATCATGTGTGTTCGAGTTATCGGAAACTTGTACAGCGTTACATTATAAACCAACCCATTCTACAGTAATAATATTATGAGTACGGCTCCCTCTTTTCCGTTTTTACAGATTTATACAGATAAATACAGACAGAAAACCTTGATTTTCTTGGCTGTATTTATTTTTAAATGTGGATTAAAACGGAAATTGGGTCTTTTCTTGAGTAATTCTTAAAACTGACTGCCATGCCAACAGATCTGTGGATTGATAGATAAAGAGGTTTACTAAAGGAATTTTAGTAAACAGGCTTTAGCATTTGTAGATATGCACAAGGTTAATACTGAAATTTGCATATTTTCATTTAAGTGCACTGATTTATCTTCTGTGGGTGTTCACAGCACTGAAACCTGGCAGACATTTAAGCATGAGTGCATATTTATCGGTTAAATAAATGTGAAAATATACTAATTTGGACTTAATTTTTCCACAAATTACAAAATAAATAGGGGTAAATGCAAATAAAATTAGCAAAAAATAAATATGGATAAATACAGATGAAAATTGCAAACAAATGAATACCATAAAACCGGGAGCCCTAATTATGAGTTATATTTAAGGCAAAAGCTGCTTAAAAAAGTGTGTCATGTTGTACGCATGGGTCTGTACTCTGGGTGATAAGACATATTGCACATAGCAAGTGCAGCTCATATGTTGTATTAACAATATTAAAATATTGTTAAACAACATATTCTTAATAATGTTGCTGTTTGTCAACAATGTGACCCACAGAGCGCAGTAAGTAACAGTGCGTAGAGAACAGCATATTACAAAAAGATGTGTGCAATAAAGTCTCAAGCTATTTGAACATTGCCATATGCCATTGAAGCATTGCCTTTAATTTAATCCTTGGAAACCAGTGTGATAAAAACATAATGGGGCCCCATGGATTAGGGGACAAATGTATTCTCCAAACCAGGTTTTATGGGGAATACTCTGTAGAAAATATATGTCAAGGCATTTAGAGTGTGAAGGGTCATATCACAAACGAATTAATTCCCTGTTCAAATTTTATCTCATGGTAAAATTAAATTTGGATTTACTGTATTTGAAATACTGCATGCGGAGCTACATGATCGCAGTTAGAGAAACGATCAGGAAAAGGGCAAAATTACCGGGGAATATCAAATGCAATCATAAGCAGGGGGGACAGGCTCAGTCATTAATTCATTGATGCTACTGCAAAATATATAACAAGCATAGGCAAAGCCAATAGGTCTGGCTTGTTGTTTGTTGATATTCACTGTTCTGTTATATGTCTGGATGCAGTAATGGAAAATCCGAAGAGAGGCACCATAAAACTGGTCGAGTGGCCCATTGTGTGAGGCACAGGTTTTTTATTCACATGTTTTAAGGAAAGTCCTTAATTACGCACGCCTCCTCTTGGTAAGGATTCCTAGTTATGGTTTATTGATCATGCCCCTTTTAGAGACCCTACACCCTTCTTGTTCCACTTTAAAGCACTGACAGTCATGGGCAGAAAAGTCAGGCACTCTTTAATTTAAAACAGTGTGAGGGTGCTGCGGTCCCTTGTGTGTCACTCACTGTCTGCCAGTGCCAGAATGATCCCTGGAGTGGAGGATTCGCTGCCTACGTACACAGACGCAAGACGCAGAGGGAGTGCCAGCAGGGGGAGTGGCGCAGGGCCCATGTGGAGCACAGCAGAGCCATCACCAAACTCTTTGAGTCAGTCTTTTCCCTGCCGAGACACTTGTCCCCAGTCTTGAGTTTAGCTTAGTTAAGCAATCGATAGCAAGGCAAGGAGCTTTCATTAAACTCTGCTACAAGTTAGAACATGCCAGTAGCGGATCCCTGAATCATCATCTCTGAGCAGAAATCTCCAGCAGAAACCACTCTCCAGCTAGAGACTCCCTCAATAGCTCCTTAGCAGCCCTTGAACTAGCAGACCATTAGGAGACACCCTCCACCTTCTCCCAAGTCAAAGCCTTGGTAAGCGGGACAGTCAAAACATACTCTCTGCTGGCTGACAAAGATGCATTAAGGCACCACGTCTGGCTCACAATGGCATCGTATACCAAGCTGGCACCGCAACCGTACCTGGGAAGCAGCATTAAAGCCCAGATCAAAGCATCACTTGGACTGCCTCCCATCACTTTTGCATCTGCCTCCATAGAAGCAAAACGGCCCAAAATGCGGCAGCAAGATAACTTATGGGGATACCAAAATATCAGTCGTTCTTTCTGAAATTGCAATTGCTCAAGCTCTGTTGCTTGAGTTTTCCTACCTTTAGAAAGGACATTCTGCTCTCTTTCTCTATTATCAATGTGTTTAGGCAATCTCCTTGCACTCCTATTGAGGTCTAAATCAATAAAGGGTCTTTCTTGGCTATCGATATCATAAGTAGGGTGCCTAGCTTTTGGGGTTTGAAGCATTTCACCCATAAAATCCACCAGCTTCTGTATAGACTCTATCCTATTTGTTTTTCTCCCAGAATCTCCTTGCATCTGTGAGGAAAGATCATTGTGACATCCCTTTCCCCTTATTTCTCTGGCATCTCTCCTACTCTCACTCCAGGATAACTATTCTTGAACACTTTCTGGTGTGACTAATACACTTCCCTTCTCCTTCTGACAAGGTGGTAAACTGTCTTCAGGCCTTCTACCCTCCTCTTCTTTTCCTTGAGATGCTGGCCATCGTGTCATACTCACGGTCCTTTCCACATATCCACCCAATCTTGCATCATCTGCATCTCTTTGCTGTGGGTTAGACACCCGCTCTCTAACTATAATTCCCGTGGTGTCCCTTCTTTGCAACAAATACAGTTTTGCTGATGATGTATGTGGCTGGTCGTCACTATCTCATAGAGTTTGCTCTTCACTTATCCTTCTGGGGGAGGATGAATCTAGATGCCATAGGAACTGCGCTGTTACTTATGCTGAGAACTGGGAGTCGCCTTCCCTTGTTTGCTGCCTAAGTATCCTCACATGTTTTGGCTTTGGCGTTTGTGGGGGGACATTAGGAGCTGCTTTTGGAGATTGCATAGGGGTCCCAATTTCAGGGTTCTCAAATTGCACTGCGGCTTCTTGTAGCTGCACCAGTGGATAGATACTAGGCACATTGGGAGAGGTACTCATGATATCATATTGAGGTGGGGGAACAGATGGGGTACTAGAGCCACCATCTTTTGGGGAGTCTTTAGATGTATCGCAAAAAACATGCCATAAAGCTAGAAGAGCTTCACTCTTCTGTAATCTGGCCCATGCATATTTTTGTCTAAAATGTGTAGTAATATGCTCAATTATTTTGTCATTGAACATTCCCTCTTTTAGCCAGGGATACATGCTTTCTGTGGCTTTAAACCATTCTAAGTTATATTGTTGTAATTTTCTCTTATCATGTGGAAAAGCCTTTTGCATATTAACTAAGGGAGTCTCTATGATCATTTTCATTTCTAATGCTTTCTGCAATTTAACTCTTTATCTATCTGGACAAATATTACTGCTTTTTTTAAAACTTACACAAGTATTTAGAGAACATTAAAATGCATTAATTTCTTTCTGTCTTACCACTTATGCGATGCCCGTTAAAACATCAAATTTTGTCTTACTAGTTGTTCGATGCACATTAAAATATCAACTTTTCGTCTTACCAAGCATGCAATGCACATTAAAATGTCAGCTTTTCATCTTACCAATCGTACGAGGCACATTAAAATATCAACTTTTGTCTTACAAATCTTTTCATACCAATTTATGTGATGCACATTAAAATATCAACTATTTGTCATACCAATGTATGCGCATTATGCAACATTACACAACAACATCATACTGTGGCCACGTTTCAGTCATACACTCCCACACTCACACACTTGACATAAAAATATGAGCACTTCTACTTCTTCTAAACGATAATCAGTATCTCCTATTCTACTCTGTAAATACAATTGATAAGCCCTGGCCACTTCCCTCCTTGCAGAGAGAGGATTCCTTTCAAACCATGTGTCTTTGAGACCATGGAATGACTTCTGGACATTAGGTCCAGGGCAGTAATTTGAGTGTTCAGATCGTATCTGGTGGTAACGTTTAGCAACACCAGCTGTTCAGCTGTCCCTCTGTGTCAGGTATTGAAACACATATTGGCTCCTTCCAATTTCAAATTACTCAAACTGACCAATTCCAATTGCTATATTGTGAATATCAAGTTAACCGATGATGTAGCGCCTTGATCGTCATTTTCTATTCTACTCAGTAAATGCAACTGGCAACCCCTGGCCACTTCCGCCCATGCTTGAGAGAGGATTCCTTTCAAACCATGCGTCTTTAAGACCATGGAAGGATTTTTGGACTTTAGGTCCAGGACGGTAATTTGAATCTTGGCTCCTTCCAATTCCAGACTTCCCAAACTGACTACTTACAATGTTATCGTGGGAATATCAGCTAAACCAGTTATGTAGGCACCTTAACTATTGTGCAACACATGTGTACACAATACACAATCTCGCATGGGGTACCCTTATGTCTCTTATAACCTTATATTTACGTCTACGTTTAGCATTGCCAAGAAAAACATGTCAATACATAAACAAGGATCGTAGGAAGCTCTGTCCTCATCTTTAAAAGACGGCAGTCCCCGAATCCTCCCCAACCCCAGAGTGCAGGCAGAACTTTAATCTCATCAAAAGGTGTGCAATGATTTATGCAGCGGGGGTCGGTGGTCTTTCGTTGTCAGCAGTCAGGTGGGGGCAAAAAGGGATCTCCTGGCTGGCTCACCAACTGTTGCGGGGTGACTAAAATCTTAAAAATAAAGAAAGGCACAGACTCATCTTGACAATGCACACACAGCAATTTACTGTTGCGACAGGGAGACAGACCTTCCTCACACACAGGCAGGCTGCCGGTCTCTCTCAAATTGCTTCTTCACAGGCAGCTCTTTTTATACACAATTTACACAATGCTTTATTAAAAAATAGCAAATAAGAATTGACTTACAGGTTACATACTGAAGACAGAAAAACACTCAAAGACCTGTGAACCCAGACTTAAATCGTCTGCACAGTCTTTATTGTGCCCCCCAAAATGCTTAACAAACAAAACATACTTTTACTCATGAATGCATGTGTATTCATGATAAATGTAGTTTTAGTGGAGTGTGTGTGTTTACCATTGTGCACCTAAGACCTCTGTGTATCCTAAACTAATTTAATTTTCTGCAACCATTGTCTAATCAGATTATAATCTATTTGAAAGCATGATGTGCGTGCCAGTGATCCCTTGTGCTAAAACCATAAATATTTTCATGCTTGCTAAACATGAGTTGGCTTTTAACTGAAACCCTTTGAAGTTACCTATTCCATTGTGTTCACAAGTGAACTTTTCAACTTTCTCTTGTCAGCACACTATTTGGGCATAAACTGTTCTTTCATCACGGTGACGGTTGTTGCACTGTGTTTTCGCTGTTTACATTTTCTACTGTGTGTTCAAATTTTACGGGCCTCATTTATGAGGCCTTGTGTCAGTTTTGCGCTTCCGATGCATCACTTTTTGTGACTCATCGGCGGCGTAAAACATGCCTCCTGTTGCGCACCATTTACAAAGTGACGCATCTAAGCAGATGCGTCACTTTGTAAACCCCTGCGCTACATTATACCTGTGTCAGGCATAATGTATGCAGGGGGGCGTTCCCCCGCAAAAAGCCTCGTAGAAGTGACGCAGTGAAATCTTTGAGATTTCACTGTGTCACTTCTAGGATGCCGTTTCGTCAAAATCTTTTGCCTGCCTCACAGCAGGCGTAAGACTGACGCAGGCCCTTTCACATGGGGCTTGCCCCATGTGAAAGGACGCATTGCTGGAGTTGCGTCACTTTTGTGAGACCCCAGCAATGCGTCACTTTTGCGCCATACAGATACGTCAGAAATACTGACGTATCTGTAACTCCTTGCGACATGATGCGTCATACAGTAAATATGACGCATCAGGTATGTCGCAAGGAGTGCGCACTCAGAAGTGACGCATCGCTGCTTTCACGCAGCGATGCGTCATTTCTCATAAATGAGGCCCTACATTTCTTACAATAGATGCATACTTTGCTCCGCACATAATTCTTTTAAATTGTGCAGTAATTCCATTTGGCTTATCTTCAGCTCCTACGAAATGCACTATTACCTCTAGTAGACTTCTTAGGAACAAAGCGAAAGTAAATCTCTTTTCAGCTGCACAAATCTCTAACCTGCAATAAGTTAATGGATACAGGCTTTTGTCTTTTCAGTTACAAACAAAATTGTTCCAAATATGAAGGCAAAAGTGATTATGTTTGCCAAATCTTCCAGATGTAATGTAGGCATCTGGGCTCTTGCAACACAAAAGGTGATGAGACGAATGCTTGCAAATAGTCTAAATCATTGGCAATTGCTCCGCATAGAATTCCAACCCAGCGTCTTTCGTCCAATGATGTTGCTTGTGGTCCCTTCTGTAGCAGGCCTCTAAATGGAAGGTTTCCATGAGAAGTTGAGTCAGAGCTGAATTGCTTAGGGCTGGCCGCTGACAAGAGTAGCATGGATGTCGGAAAACTATGGACTAGAATGTGGCCCTAACGATCATCAGTGGCTGAGATTAATTAAAGTATTTTGCCCATCATTCTGTTGTTTATTCAGGTACTTGTGCCACTTGACTCTGTTATCGCCTGTTTCTATCCAGAAGCATGTATGTGTGGTGGAGATTGGTGCATATGGGGGTGAACCATTGCTTCTTTTGCCCTGCCATTGGCCGGCACTGGATTTGAAGAGTCTTTTTGGGATTGGCCACGGATGTGGCCGACAGCTTTTCTTCAAGAAAAAGAGAGATAGTGCCAGAGCAATTGCCTCTCAATCAATCAATCAGTCATAAAATTTGTAAAGCGCACTACTTACCCGTGAGGGTCTCAAGGCGCTGAGGGGAGGGGGCTGCTGCTACTGCTCAAAGAGTCAGGTCTTGAGGAGCCTCCTGAAAGTGAGCAGATCCTGGGTCTGCCTCTGATACTTCAGATTGAGAGACTGTTGTCCTTTCAGAGTTATTCAGAGTTCTAGGGCCCTCACAGCAAAGGTAATAATAATAAATAATAATCTTGAGCTTATAAAGCGCCTGGTTACACTAGCCAGTGTGTCCCCGCACTGTGCCGCTAAGAAACCCATCCTGGCCTGTTCCTGTGAGGTGCCCATTCCTGGGAACCCCAAGGTGAAGCCAGGCATCCTAGCGTTAGGGCCGGTGTGGAGATTAAGCAAGCTATTGCCCAGAGTTGCAAAGTGGGACCCATGATTAGAGTAGGTACCGAGGTGAGAGAATTATCGGGTCCGAGGATATTGAGCCCAAGACCCAGCCGTGACGGGAATTGAACCCTGGTTCCGGGCCAGACCTCTGCATCAGGGTCTGCCGCTCTAACCAGTGAGCCACACTTCTCCTGTTCATTCTTGAGCAGCTTGCGGCTACATTCCACTTACCATACCAAGCAGGCCTCATATTTTTAGGAATAACAATGAGCAAGCAGGAACGTAGCCGGCAGGTCCCCAGCAACAAAACTGCCCCCATCAGCAGTGAAACCAGCCCCCACCCGGCAAGCTCACCGAAATGCCTGTTGCCTGGTAGGCCTGTCCAGACCTGCATGGGAGTATATTCACTAAGGCATTAGGAGAACCTAAAGTAGTACTCCTGTAGTACTCTTTTATGTACACTTATATGTGTTTTTGAATTGCTCCAAAACATCTAAAATGAGAATTAAATTGGAACATTCAGGAAATATTCATATACAATAAGTACAAATAGAACGGACTGTGCCGCACTGTTCCACATTTACATCCAAAACACCTAAAATGAGAATTAAATTGTAACATTTAGGAAATATTCAAATACAATAAGTACAAATAGAAAGGACTGTGCCGCACTGCTCCACATTTACATCCAAAACACCTAAAATGAGAATTAAATTGTAACATTTAGGAAATATTCATATACAATAAGTACAAATAGAAAGGACTGTGCCGCACTGTTCCACATTTACATCCAAAACGCCTAAAATGAGAATTAAATTGTAACATTTAGGAAATATTCAAATACAATAAGTACTAATAGAAAGGACTGTGCTGCACTGTTCCACATTTACATCCAAAACACCTAAAATGAGAATTAAATTGTAACATTTAGGAAATATTCAAATACAATAAGTACTAATAGAAAGGACTGTGCTGCACTGTTCCACATTTACATCCAAAACACCTAAAATGAGAATTAAATTGTAACATTTAGGAAATATTCAAATACAATAAGTACAAATAGAAAGGACTGTGCCGCACTGCTCCACATTTACATCCAAAACACCTAAAATGAGAATTAAATTGTAACATTTAGGAAATATTCATATACAATAAGTACAAATAGAAAGGACTGTGCCGCACTGTTCCACATTTACATCCAAAACGCCTAAAATGAGAATTAAATTGTAACATTTAGGAAATATTCAAATACAATAAGTACTAATAGAAAGGACTGTGCTGCACTGTTCCACATTTACATCCAAAACACCTAAAATGAGAATTAAATTGTAACATTTAGGAAATATTCAAATACAATAAGTACAAATAGAAAGGACTGTGCCGCACTGTTCGACATTTACATCCAAAACACCTAAAATGAGAATTAAATTGTAATATTTAGGAAATATTCATATACAATAAGTACTAATAGAAAGGACTGTGCTGCACTGTTCCACATTTACATCCAAAACACCTAAAATGAGAATTAAATTGTAACATTTAGGAAATATTCAAATACAATAAGTACAAATAGAAAGGACTGTGCCGCACTGTTCGACATTTACATCCAAAACACCTAAAATGAGAATTAAATTGTAACATTTAGGAAATATTCAAATACAATAAGTACAAATAGAAAGGACTGTGCCGCACTGTTCGACATTTACATCCAAAACACCTAAAATGAGAATTAAATTGTAACATTTAGGAAATATTCATATACAATAAGTACAAATAGAAAGGACTGTGCTGCACTGTTCCACATTTACATATAGGACGTTGAATGTTTTGGGAAACAATTTACAAAGGCATTCTAGAGTACTCAAAAGAGTACTCCTTTAGTACTTTTTCCCATACTCATTAAAGCTTTTCAGAATCTGTCTCCTCAGAAGCTTGCTTCATTGGTGTACACCTTTAAAGAGCCTTAAGGCTGCATTATTAGAAACAATAACCCATGCTGTGCTGAAGGAGAAACAATATGATGTTGTCAAACACCTCAAAAAGAACAGAAGTAATTAAAAAAGGGGGAGATTACGAACGTGGGAATATCAATGTCTTAATAAAATCTAGCCCGACAGTTATTGTAAACAGAGGCAGCAACAGCTGCAGCGGCGCTACTTAAGTCATTAAACGTCCAGAGGGAATTAATGGAGGTTTGTAAAATGTAAAATTTAATCGGCCCAAATGAGACAGATGTTTGTCTCTGACAACTTCGATAAAGCCGCCTGCAAATTACCAACGGCGAACGATTACCCTTGCTTTAAGGAGGGATTACAGCAAGAAGGTGTGTTTTTTTTCTGAAATGGCTGTCCAAACTGTGAAAAGAAAGCAACGCTAATAGCTACTACAGCATCCTTGCAGCCATGTAAATGTCAGTTAATCATCCCACTGTTCAACCCAGGCATGCGAAATAATACTTCGTGTTTGCCTTGCAGTCCATAAAATTGTGTTTAATACGGTTATGCAGGAATGTTTGCTTTGTGGAGGGCGCTGTCATGTTTTGCCTTAAGAGACTTTTACGTCGCAAGTGCAAGTTTTGAGAGATGTTCAGACCTGCACGCAATCCTTTTTTATTTCTCTTTAACTTTCTAACCCCCTTTCTAGACATGTTTATCCCTCCGGCAGAGCACCGCCACATTCCGGGATTATATCATGCTCTGGCGGTGAGAAAACAAACTTGTTTGTACAGGTTTAAATCTCCACAGCACAAATTCAAAGCAGAGGACGTTGAGTTGCAATGGAAAAAATAAGCTTTGAGTCATGCCTCGGAGTTTTCAAAGACAACATCGCAGGAGCTTAAAGCATTTTTATCTGAGCAGACAGTATGCACAATGAGAAGGAAATAAAGGTTGGGGTGGGCGTGGTAGAAAAGCATGTGGAGAGAATCCAAAATATGTTTTTATTCAGTCTAGCATGAATATAGGGGAGGTGAGAGTTCTTCCTAAAAAAATACGAAATATTGTCAAATAGATCATGTGCAATAAATAAAAGGTCCTGGATTCCTTCGTCAACTAATGACATACTGTTCTGCTAAGTTTTTTGAAGTTATTTGTTTATAATACTGTTTTTGTATAGCGCCTACACTGCAATGAAGTGTTATCACAGTAAGAGAAGAACTAGGGAAGGCAGGGGGAGGAATTAAATCAAACCTAAACATTTAGGGGTTCTTACGGGAAGTCTGCCCTGACACCGTAGCAGAACCAAGGGTTCCTGCCAAATAGTGCAGGGATGTTTAGGGTGGCACAATAGGTGCCCCCACAGGCTTCATAGCGGAGGCCGCGGAGGGACGGGAGCCCTGCTAGGGACCTCAAAGTCACTTTCTGACAGCCTTTCCATGTCTGAAAGGCCGACATCGTAAGGATGTAAAAAAATGACATCATAATCCCGATGGGGATCCCGGCTCTGCCGTCATTGGGGTATTTTGGTGGCTTCCTACGGGCTCTTTGACCCTGTCAGAAGCACCAGCGGAATCCCCCTGCAGGTTTCCCTCCGACCGCCGCCATCATAATGTGGCAGTCAGAGGGAAACCAACAATGTCAGGTGGAAAGCCTCCGACACCTGGTTGAAGGCTTTCCTCCCGACATTGTAATCGGGCCCAAATTTGTTTTAAGGGAGGGCTACATGATAGGTTCTGGAATAAAGGATGGGTTTTTATAATTTCTGGAGTCCACCTCCGGCTAGCCGCCAAAGTCAAAAGGAGGATGTTGAAAAGGGTGTGTCTTGAGAGTCAAATACATGCCAAAATGTTTGTATCTTACTGTGCAAAGACTTTGTGCGTCCAAACATCCTGACTGAGTGGTCTGGCTGGTTGCTAGGTGTTCCATAGGTGTCAAAGATTGGGCCGGCTGTGGGTGTGCAGATGTTTGTAGACTGTGAAGTGGGTTTTGAACTTTTCACTTTGCTTAACCCCTTGCATGCTCGCAACGGCCAGGAGCCGTCACGCGTCACGGTGGGCGTGGGTGTAGGACAGCCCCCGGCTGTCTGAAACCCGCCCACTCTGTAAAACCCCCACGCAGCGCGAAAATTCGTGCCGCACACAAGGGGTTAATGGGTACCCATTTGTATTACAATAAATAAATAGATACAAATATATCTAATTGCACCCTATCTGGTTATAGTGAGGTTGTTTTTGTTTATCTTTTGCTTGCTCTTCCATTGTTTAACCCGTTGGCTGCTGCCGTCGGCCAATGGTCGTGCTGCGCATGTCGGTTGGCCGACGCTGCCCCAACCGTTTTTCGAACGTTCAGCACTGGAGCTGAACGTTCGAAGCAGCCAACGGGTTAATTCTCCCTTGCGTATCGACAGATGGAATTACATTATTTTTTTAATTGGTTAGTGGCTGCTATGATAGATGCCCTTCTCACACTCAGAACTGATGAACTAATTGACAGGTGGCATTTTACTTATTTCCAGAGGACTCATGACTTGATAAGTGGGTATAGTCAAGTTGCCTGCCTACAAGACCCAATGGTGGATCCTCAATTCATATCTTTGAGGACAGTAGTCAGACTACATTATGTCTTCAGGAATGGAAAGGAACTTGACACTTTTTAATATAGGCAAACCTGATGCTCACTGGGATGAATGTATACAGTTTGGCGTAGCTGAATAGTTTAGCTCGGTTTAAGACTCATTGTCTGGAACACCTAATTCTCTAATGAAGGTGTTTCAAGGGCTTCACAGATGCAATCATAAACACTTTTGGCCTCATATATGAGGTTTTGCCATAGGGAAGCGCAGCAGGCCTTCATGCTGCGCTTCCCTACGGCAAAATAATAAGGCTGGATGGTGCCATATTATAAAATATGCTGCATTCCTGTCCTTTTCCCCAGCGCCAGCGCACAATGGGCTGCTGTGCACCAACGCAGGCACCTTTGCACCAGGGTGCAAGGGTACCTGCGTTGCGGGGATGATTATTTTTGTACAGGAAGGGAAACCTTTCTGTACAAAAATAATCACAAGAGGATTTTCCTCTTTCTACATGTGCTGCAGAATGCAACACACATAGAAAAAGGAAAAAGCGCCTCCCTTATGCCTCCCCTGGGGAGGCGTAAGCTATTGGCACTGCCTCAGATTCACGATTTCTCGTAAATCTGTGGCATTGTCAAAAGGCCAGGGATGTTGCTGGGAACACCCCCAGAACACTGCGTTAAAGGGACTGATATTTATCAGGCAGCATTAAGCCAAAAAAGTGGCTTAGTGCAGCCTGATAAATATCACGTAGGCTTCTGCACCAGAAAAAAAATGACGTTCCGATGGCGCAATGGGCACATGCAGGTTACTATGGGCTGGGAGTTTCGAAACACTGAAACCCAAGTATGAGCTTTTATCACACTCAATAGTTACCAAAGAAAATTTACAGAGAAATATGGGACCGTGTATGCCCATTTTGTTCCTTTACATGATACATTGTTTTACCATTTTTGATTCTGTCACAATAAATATATTTTCCACATTTTGTAGTTGTGTGTGATATTTTATTACTATATAACTTCATCCTTCAGCATGATGGAACAACATCAAGTTTAGAGTATGGCTTGATTGAACATTATCAGCTAACGTGTTTGACCTCTAAGGCTTATTTACCTAGCGTTTTCTCAAGGCTGGAAAATCATGGGTAAAATATCATATGGGTACACACTGGTTAACGACACAGCAACCAGTGACACTTCACATTCCATTGTTAAAGTGGAATATTCATTATTGCTATTTGAACAAGTAGTGCCTCTATCATTAATTGTTACAGTTTGTTGACAAACAGCCTAGTTCATGGCCACTGAGTTAGATATGTGGGGGATGATCTTGGTAAAATAGAAGACTGAATATGTGAATCACAGATGTGGCAGTTGGGTGTGTAAAGGAAGTATAATACCCTAAGTATCATGTCTTAACTGGGTCATATATTGATAGGGCTAAAATGTATTCCAGGAGTGGGCATAATGTGCATAAATTACTGTCGCGTAATTACACAGAATAACCACAAAGTTACACCTTATTACATGTGATTATGCAAGAAGAGTATTCAGCATTTTGCGCTATTGGATGTGAGGGTGCATTTTGCGCTAAGAAATAGCGCTAAATGTGAAGGAACACAAATAGAAATGTGATTTTACCCAGTTTACTCCCGGCATTTAGCACTATTTGCTTCAAAATGGATGCGAGGATGCTTTTTGTGCTCTAAATGCGAAACGACGGCAATAGTAGTAGGAGCAGCTGTTTGCACTCTCTAAGTTCAATGTTTCTGTGCTTATTTTCCCCCCAAATTACTCTTAATTATGAAAGCGGGCATAATTGCGTAATTATTGGAAATTATTCTGATTGCTCTGGGTTATTTAAAGTTACTCCCAGGCCTAATTTACTGTTAAAGATACATTGATGACATCCTAATGATTTGGCAGTTGTAAAAGCAAATCAGCAAATGAATGATACATTTTCCCCATCATGAAGTGAACTTGTGAAAGGAAAGTTCCTGTATCCTTAGAGTGGACACTGTCAGACAAGATCTAAATAAGGAACAGACCTACACTACAACAGCCCTAACTATAATAAAAGGAATAAATGCATACCTCCCCTCCAGGCATCCTGTCTGTGCAAATTGTAATTAAAATGCTGATTAAAATAAATTAAAATGAATGACCCTAACACCCCAGGGGTGCACTTGGGCTCATTATGTTCTGTGTCTTCACCCTTGAGCCCAACACTCAACCTGATCCATCCCTAATAGAAATAAGGGGACTGGGGCACAGTCGGACACAATTACTTGTAACTCCACGCCTCATGACCTAATTCAGTCTATTGCTGATCACCCTCCCCCTCCCACCGCAACTGACTACATGGCAATTCTTAATGGCAGTATAGTATAGTTGTGAACTCATAGCATTCTTTCCTTTCTAAGGTCTGCACTGCATCTACTATAATTATATTCTGTGAACTTTATCAATTATTATCTGTATCTACTAGGTTATTTGATTTCAGTATGTCTAGCAAAGGATGGCTTCCAATACAGAAATGAGATATTCCTTATACATACCATGACTGGGTGCACCTCCTTTTGGGTTGTTCCAGCTTCCACATCAGCAGGTTGTTGATCGGCATGTTTTGCCGCTCTTGCATCTACAAGCACTTTCTCGAAGCTGAACGTTTCTCTCAGAATGCATTGTCGGAGTGATTTGGGGAGGCAACCATCGATAACTCTAAGATTCATGGCTTCTTCATCATTGAACTAATTGAACTTGCAGTGCTTTATAAGTGTATCAAGTCTCTCAACTAACTCATCCATTGCCTCACTAGGTTCTGTTATGCTTGGTTAAAAGTGTACCTTTCATAGTCTACATTTGGCATTAGATTGAACTTGGCCTCCAACGTCTTCTTTATTTGATACTTCATCAGCTTGTGATATCTTCTTTATCACCTCTTTTACTCCATCTCCCGCCAAGTTGTTTAAGTATTTGATGATCTTTTTGTCATCTGCTTCTTCTATAGCATCTATGAAGTCATTGAACGTTTCGATCCAAGCAGTCCATCTGACACTAATATTCTGCTTTTTGGCGTTATTAAATGGCAGTGGTGGTTTCAGGATAGCAGCTGTGCCGTATTTGGCACTCTTTTCAACAGCAATGGGAGAGTGTCAAAGCTTAAAGATCATTTGAGTCGAGCTGAATGCCACCAGTCACCTATGTGGCAGCTTCTGCGGAGAACAACAGCTTCAAAGCACAACCCCATGCTTACGCTTAGGTTGCTGTCGATGCCGCATGCTATTTTGAGTGCACTGGCCCCTGGCAAGTCTCAATGGTACGCGTACGGTAAGCGTACCGAACGTGTACGGTGCGCGAACGGTGAGCGCATATAGATATATAATTTGCTCAAATTCAATTTTCTCAACAACTACTGGAGGGATTTTCACCAAATATAGAAAAGTCACTACTGCATACCTGTCCCTACCATTTTGCCAAGTTTGGTGTAATTCCGTTCAGCCATTCGGGCTGTAGCCGTGTCTAAAGGTCCATTAGAAAATGCCATTTGAAACATTTCAGATTCAATTTTCTCAAGAACTACTGGAGGGATTTTCACCAAACATAGCTAAGGCACATCTGCATACCAGGCCCTACCATTTTGCCAGGTTTGGTGTAATTCCGTTCAGCCGTTCGAGCTGTAGCCTTCTCAGAATGTCCCTATGGAAATTAACATGGGGAAAACACCTTTTTCTCGGCCCCCGCTTGACGAATCCCCCCGAAACTTTCAGGGAAGGAGCGGAGCACAGCGAGGCAAATTTAAGGACAATTACAGGCAGATCCCTCAATCGGCGCCAATATATATATATATATATATATATCCAATGGAAAAAAACAAATGTTGCAGAGACGTTATAGTTAGGCTCAGGTTTCACTCGTACAAAACCAGGAAACCTCTGCAGTTGAAACTCGCGCCCGCAATGCACTGCTTATGACCTCACATATTACATCACTCATGTCATGGTCAGTGACATCACTAATGACATCAGTGATGACATCTCAAATGACATCACTGATGACTTCAGCCACATAATCTCTGACACACCCACTCCCACCCCAATATAACCTTTCATGCACCCACTCCAACTTCCACACTACCATTCTCAAAACCATTGACACACCCATACCAGTATTTACTTACCCACTAATTGATTCATAGGTCTGCACACACATCCACTCAGCCTCCTTGTTTTCCCTCTTTTTTAGGAAGGGGCTGCGTGGCCCCCCTTTCCTGGACCATTTAGGGCCTTGTGACCCCATCCAGTTTGCAGAATGGTGGAGAAAGGGGGTGTGCCTCTGACCACCTCTCAGTAATCCCACTGTGTTGGGCTTACTGGAGGTAACAGGAGGTCTCGTTGGCCCCAAGGGACCGTCTGCAGCCAAGGGGACTACATCCCCTAGCAAGTAGGGTGCCAAGCAGTGCGTTTGCATAGTGGTGGTGAAAGGGGGCAGGGCCTCCGGTGAGTTGCCCGGAGGTGGTGGTTCCCGGGGCTTTGAAAGCTGTTGGAGGGGGCCCCCATGCGCCCCTCCTATATTTATGATATGCCACTGGGACCTAGCCCACCCAGGGGTTATTTAAAATCAAGCACGGGAGCCAGTGCTTGCTTTTTATAAAAAAATTAATTGCTGCAAATTTGTGAATATTGCGATTTAGTGGCAACATTTTTTTTTTTTTAAATGCTATTTGACGTGGCGGGGTCCCGGGGGGACACCAAGACCCTGGCTTGGGGATATGTGTATTCCTACCCTGCCCCCTTTTCTTTATTTTCACTTTTTTTTCAATTCGGTGACGCCATGTCCCAAGATGGCTGGCAACACTCCCTGGTTGAAGTATTGGCAGCCAATCAGACCTGTGCATTTCCATACATGAGCTCATCTTTTTTTGCAAAGCCTTTGCTGCCAGAGCTATAACTATAATTTTCTTCTTAAATTTCTCCAAAAAATAATGAATGGATTTACACCAAATAAGCAAAAGGTACTTCCTTGAACTAACATCGACCTCCCTGCCAAATTTGGTTCAAGTCCGTTCAGCGGTTCGGACCGTAGCTATGGCTAAAGGTTCCTATGGGAACTAACATTACAAATGTACCCTTATTTTGCACCCCTATTTCTCGGTCCCCACTGAATTGATCACCCCCAAACTTCCCTTGACACATAGACCCTACCGTATCACTTTTTTTGGAAAATTTCATGAAGATTGGTCAAACGACACCAAAGTTATAGCCAAGTCAAAAAACACTTTACCTATGGAAATAGAGATGCTAGAGTTCAGTTTACAAAATAACATCTTTTTATTTCAGAATACCCTGTTTAAACAAACTTTGGGGACGGCGATGGGAACCTGCTTCGCCCCCAGCTACGCGAATTTATTCGTGGGCTGGTGGGAGGAGCAGGTGGCCCTTGCCGGTGAAAACATCAAATGGGCAGATAAAATTGTGATGTGGCGTCGTTACATTGATGACCTGTTTGTGGTGTGGAGGGGCTCCTCCACAGAAGCGAATAATTTTGTCAGGGATCTGAACAAAAATGATTTACACCTAATATTCACCGCTGATATTAGCAGTGAGGAAGTTCACTACCTAGATTTAAAAGTCTTTGTAAGTGAGGACAAATTGCAAACTGCCCTTTACAGGAAACCCTCCGCAGGGAATAGCATACTTCATGCTAAGAGCAGTCATCCACCTAGCCTGGTAAAAAGTATACCTTATGGCGAAATGCTGAGGCTGAGAAGGAATTGTTCCCGAGAGGTAGACTTCACAATAGCAGCAAAGGAGAGCATGCGGAGGTTCCTTATGAGAGGGTATGATCCAGAAGTATTAGACCGAACCCTTAAAAAAGTGACAAGGATCCCCAGGCAACAACTATTAGCATGTAACCCCAAAAGAACTGAAAACACTGAAAATGTCAATAAATTCAGAATGATTACAACGTTCTCTGAGGGGGCAAATGCCCTGAGAGGCATGCTCTCCAGAAGTTGGCATATCTTACGCACGGACCCAGTGATTGGATGTGATGTTCCTGATAGACCACTTATCACTTTCCGCAAATCACGATCCATTAAGGATATGGTAGTTCAAAGTCATCTCACACCCATGAAAACAACTGGACAGGGCACGTTGAGAGACATGGCGGGGTTTTTTCCTTGTGGAAAATGCCGTGCATGCGAACATAGCCGAAGGGTGCTCTCCTATTCTATTCCAGGTCTAACCCGAACAAAAAAGATTAAGCATTTCATTACTTGTACGACACCATATGTGGTGTATTGCCTCATATGTCCTTGTGGTTATAAATACATAGGGAGTACAATTAATGGGGTGAAGATGCGAATCTTAGAACATCAACGGGCCATTATGAATAAAGATGCATCATATCCTGTGGCCAGACATTTTGCCCTGGTACACCAGAGTAATCGGGAGCTTCTGCAATATTTTGGCATAGACCACGTACCACTGAATCCCAGGGGAGGGGATAGATTAACACGCCTACGTAGACTAGAGTCACGCCACATAATTGACATGCAGACAAAACATCCTGGTGGGCTCAATATTGGAGAAGAACTGGGCGCACACCTGGGAAAATAATCATCCTGTTGGGGGTAGTTTTTGCTAAGTAGTTTTTTGCTAAGTAGATTTTTTGCTAAGTAGATTTCTGCTATACATATTTGTGCTGAATAGATCAATGCAAGTATATTTATATGAATTAAGAACTGTTTAACTTGCGGACATTATTGTCCTTATGTTTGATCTAAATTCCTCTCCTGGAATATCTAACCACTTTGCTGAAGTTGGTTACTATTTTCTTTCTCTTGTTTCTTCTTTGTTTTTTTCTTGTCTTTTTTTGTTTTTGTTTTTCTTTTCTTTTCTCTTTTTGAAAGAATTTTGTATTACTCTTTGACTTATTATTTTTCTCTTTTCACTCTATATGATGTTTTGCCAATTGAATGGACATATGGACTATACTCTCACTTGGGTTCTTTTATGTTGTACATTGATTCTTATGGGCTGAAAGCTAAGGTTTTTTGTTGTTGATTATCTGAATTTGGATTGAACCAGATTTGGTTCTGATATATTATAATCCTTATGAAACTGGAATCAGCGGTTCTACGAATCAATGAATTTCTGTAAAGCCGATCCACGGCTTAATTGTGAGAGTTTAATAGGTTGGATCCTATGTATATTCCTCTGGCATATTTAATTGAGTATCTTATGAGTGAAAATAGGATGGTTATGCGACTGTAAATTTGAAAATTATGTCACAAAACTCATGGCTTTGGGTGGACCACGATTTTGCCGATGTTGCCTTAGTCGGTGACATGCCGATACACGGCGAGATTACTTTTCTTGTCACCGACTTGGGTTTAAATCATGTGTTATTATAACAATGATGATAAGAACATAACCCTTAGTGCAATCGGATGAAGATCGCTCTGTTCGAAATGGTGTAGATATATATGTATATATTGAATATAATGTAAATATTTTGTAAATAGGGCTGTAGAAATGCCATGACCTGCTGATACACAGCGATATGAATATTATTCACTGCAACAAAGTGATACAGGCATGAGTATAACACACGAGTCAAAACACATTGTAAATAGGCCACTTTGTGAAATATTTGACCCACTCAGTAATGGCTGCCCTTTTGTAAATATTTGCATGGTTAGTCCTTTTTTTCTTTCATCTGACAGGAAGTAAACTGTATTTATGCTGCTGGGTAACGCGGCGCATGTGAACACTGACGAAGGACTTTAAGTCTGAAACGCGTTTGTTTGTCTTGTCAGAGAAGCCGTAATAAATCTTTGTGAAATATACCCCCGCGAGTGCGTTTTCGTTTCTGGAGCAAGGGACGATTGGAGCTGCTATATATATATATATATATATATATATATATATATATATATATATATATATATATATTATTTTTTTCAAATGCAGCTTCATTCTGTAACCATTGATCAAGGACACCAACACTCCAGGATGCCATGCGGTTTTATTGAAGTGCTTGTGTGCAGTCTTGTTCACAATATGGAGGCGCCATCTTGGGTCACATGTTTTAAAGTGCATCCTTATAAACATGGAGAACATACTTCAGAATCTATCCTAACTGGTAATTGTTCTTTTTTTCATGTTTTCCACATTTTGGATATTAATAAAACAATCTTATTGTTATTAGAAAATTTAAACCATTCTTTTTTAAATAGTGAAAATTATTTTCTATTTTATCTTTTGTAAAATAATATGCACCATGCTGTTATTTGATGAAACCCTTGTGGGCGTACTCTTCACATGGACTGTTTGGCACACAGAATATCATTTAAAATTTCTGGTTAGTATCTCTACTCACGTAGCATTTTCTTACTACACTAATATCTTTTTGGTTGCTCGTGTTGGCAAATTTTAGTACAAGTGTACAATGGAATGCTTTAAAAATGCTATATATTAAAATTTGAATATAACTATAACGCCCCTGTAACCTTTGGTTTTTTAATGAATTTCTAGGGTTTTCTTTAATTCTATTTCCTAACTATAACGTCCCTGTAACCTTTGGCTTTTCTCATACATTTCTATTGTCTGTAATGCTATTTCCAAACTCTAACTTCCCTGTAACCTTTTTTTCCCCAATGAATGTGTGTGTATATGTATGTATATATATATATATATATATATATATATATATATATATATATATATATATATATATATATATATATATATATATATATATATACATACATACACACACATGCATATTACTACATATTTCGTTGTGTGGGCATGTCTCCATACATGTACATGCTAACTTCAGTTATTTGTTCAAAAAAACTAAAATATATGACCCAGTAAAAACACATTTTTTCAACCTTTGATCCATCCCTCCCCTCTTGGGTTTATCCCAAACCTTTCTCACTGCCATGAACTCCAAAATATCACAATTCCTCCTACTGTTTTAGCCAAATCCCCCAACTAACATGTGCACGTCTACTACTTCCTATAACAACTTACGACTTTCCATTTCTAATCCACTCCCTTTATTCAATTTCTGCTAAAAACACTACTAAATGCACAAGACCGCGAGAGCCCAAACTTAACATATTTACCACAACTAATCCACAAGGAAAAAAAGAAGCACATATTACTAATCAACTAAATATTTGACTCCAATCTTGGGCAGGCACACTGCTTGCCGCAAAGCACTTCAACGCCTCGTCAGGAGTAATAAGCACTATATACATTCAATTTACAATACATAATATCACTTCTATCTATAGATACATAGATAGGATTTGGGTTGGTCTTCTTCATACATTGGTCAGTTAAACTGTCATTCACTTTTTCCTTCCGCCCATTAGGCCATACAGCATGGGTCAATGTGCCAGCCCATCACAACTGTTGGCTATTTTGCAGTGGGAATTACAGAAATTTTCTTATGTACATGAGCATATCTGCCTAAAAAGAAATGCCCTGCTGTGCCCGGTCTGGTAGGCTAATACCTTACTTCTATAATGCTATTTTTCTTCTATTCTTTATCATTTTCTTTTAAGTTTTTGGTCATCATCGTGTGCTTTAAACTTAAGCTTCGGGTTACAGTAATTAAAAGTTTATAGTATGTTTTCTTTGCACCAATAAGAATAATCTTTTTTCCTGTGATGTAAATTAAAATTAAAAAGCGTATAAATCATTTGTAAGTACACCTGCCCGTGAGTAAGCATTCATTTTATAATCTCTAATTTTACATTTGCATTTCAAACATGTGGCCGCCCATTTTATGCTACATGATGTTCTGTTTTCTATTTGTTTTTGTTGCATGAATAAATTAAAGATAAATTAACCATCACACCAACTTGACAGGACCAGATCTATTGCCATTTACAGCCATCTTTGTTTGTTTTTCCTGTTCCAAGTGGTTGTCCTGCTGCAAATGTCTGCAACCTGTGTATATTACATAAACCTAAAGAACCCCTGTCAGAATGTCCACTCCTGAGACAAGTAACAAGCAGAAGATGCAGGAACTGTGGGAGCGATTGAGTATCTAAGTTTAAAAGAAAACCAGGAGATTAAAACTCAAGACCATTATTCACTGCAGCTCTAGGATTTACATTTAAAGTTGTCTGTCCTTTTTTCTTGTTAAATGAATTGTTTCCATTTTACATCAGTAAACCCCCAGAGACTGCTTTGTTTCAGGTCCTATCATCAATCTCCGGTGCATACGTGTCTAGCCTGAGTCCCTACTCTATTTTGTGTCCTTGGCCAGACTCCTAAACTTTTCCTTCTCAGAGCCCTTGGTTTTTCGCGTTACATTGTGAGTCATTGGTTTGAAAGCTAATTCCCAACTCCTACGTGCTATGAAGAAGGCCCACAGAAGGGAGCTTGGTTCTCCTCAGTGACTCACACAAGATGAGCAGAAATCCAATTTCTGGCACTGATTCCTGGCTATTCCTGTGTACCATCTCCAACGCAGAGAATCCCTCTGCTGTGATCAGCTTTGACGGTGCAGTTCTGATCTTTAATGTGGTGAAGTGTAGAATACTACAGGAAATCACAGGATGCCTAGGACACTTTTTTAAAGGCACCAGAGATTATATTTCAAAGCACATAGTCTGCTTTACATCTCCCATTCAGATATAGCATTACCCCCAGGTCCCCCTTGGTCTCGTCCCCCTCATCACTAATGAGACGTTACCATCTCACCACACAGAGAAAAGAACAAAGGAATGCCCATAGACATTGACCCTTCCTCTCCTGATGGAGCCTACATAGGCAATACCTACCCCGCCTTCTGTCTGTTGTTTTTTCTGTGTAGTTGACAATGTGAGAAGGACGAGAAGGGTGCCGCCTGCGGGTTTGAGCTGCTGAAGGCTGTTGATGTAGCCAGCTAGCTTTCTAGTTGGGTGGGACCGTCAGCCGTGTCGGTTGCACATCTTCCTGTCTGCAGGGCCTTAGGGGAGACGCAGGCAGGGAAGGAAGGAGGACTCAATGTGGAAGATGCCGCTGATCCTTCCTGGTTCTGGATCCTACGGCACGTGCAGCCAGGACATTCGACGTGCATGCGTCTGCCAGTTTCCTTTCTTCAGACTGTTTGGACATGGGCCAGGAGTATTAGAAGCAGGCAGAAATGGTAAGTCTGCATAGTGGAGATTGTGTTGACCATAACTCTGCTGTTTTTTTGTTAGATTCAAGTCAAGTGGTGAACGAGTTTCCTTGTTATGTAGCGGGACTTTGCTGCAAGCTGTCACAATGGGGAAACATTTGAGGAAGAGGCATCATGTGGAGCCCTCTTCCTCATCTCAGTCTTCCTCTTTTTCTTGCCCACCTACAAAATGGCACAGAGCCCTGGTTGAGCTTGCCCCTAGTGAAGGGGCGGGGCAGGATAAGTTCCCTTCTTTATCCTCTGCATTTTCTGACTCAGAGGTAGAGGCTGCTGACACGGAGGAAATCAGGGTAACATGTTTTGGAAGAATGATTACATGACTTGAGTTCTCATGTTAGTAATATTATGGGCTTCTGGAAGAGGAAATGCCAGAGACGTCTTCAAGGCCACCCTGTACCTAGGCAATTTCAAAGTTCTGATCCTGTGACTTTCCTGTGCATTCTTATATTACAGAGGTCCTCAGAAGAGGGTGGAAGGATCCTGATAAAATTATTCTGCCACGATTTATAAATAAATGATATCCCCTTCATGATATGCAGTAAAATCTGCCAGATTCTGATCCAATTGACTTGTTTGTTGCTAGTCTTGTGGTGAGAACTATATTGGTAGAGGACACAGTTGTTAAAGACCATACTAACAAAAAGAGGACAGGCATATATGGAACTTATGTGGCACAGTCTGATTTCTGACCTAAATGCCCTTTATAGGTCTCTGGATGATTCTCCGATTGTTCAAGTCTCTTGGAACACATTAAACGGCAAGTGGAATATGTGTCAGGCATTTCCTTTGATGTAGTAAGAGCTGTAGCCCTCTCTGGTGGGACACGTATTGCTAAAAGGAGTAATTTGATGTTAAAAGACTGGGTCACAGACATGATGCATAAGGCATCCGCTCCATGTATGCCTATTCAAGGTAACCATTTGCTTGGGGCAAAGCTCGAGGATAAGCTTCACAAGTTGTACAAAGAAAAGAAGTATTTCCCTTCGTTAAAGCAGAATTCTTCAGATAAGCAATTTTTCAAGACAAATTTCCTTTTAGACAGCCCTCTTGTAGGCAACCACAGCACTTCCAGGGAAGGTTTCAGTTCCAAAGAAGAGGTGATAAAAAGATAAAGTCTCCCCCAAAACCTCGCTCCTGACTTTATGGTGGCTGGTCAGGAGTTTGCCGTTGGAGGCAGGATCCATCACTCTCTTCAAGTGTGGGAGGCATCTACTTCTAAATCATGGGTTCTGCATATAATTCAAGAGAGGTACAAGACCCCAAGCGATGCTGGGGTCAGACCAACAAAGAAAAGAGACTGGCCTTTGGTCAAGGAACCGATTCTCTTCCCCAGAAGCGTTCAATCTCGGAGCTTCCTCAGACAGTGAGTGGCAAGGGGTTCTACTCCATAGTTTTTCTGGTGGAGGCAACAAGTTTGTGAGAACTCTGCCCCTCAAGATGGAAACACTTAAGAGGATTATTCCATTAGTGATCAAAGGGCATTTCATGTGTACCCTGGATCTGCAGGATGCCTATTATCATGTCCCGATCCAACAGGGCCATCACAAATGCCTCATGTTTTGCACCAAGGAGCAGTATTTTCATTTCCAGGTATTGTCTTCCAGGCTTCAGTCAGCACCAAAGTGTTTACAAAGGTGGTGGCTATCCTGGTGGCCTTGTTTCATCTGCAGCGGATTCACCAGTACCATTACTTATTTGACTGGCTTCTGCATGCTCTCACGAAGAGGCAACTGTTGAAGTATCTGGCCTTTGTGTGCTCATGGATTCAGGATCATGAGTTTCTTATCAATCAGGGGAAGTGGCAGTTGAACCCTACGAAGGATCTGGTTTTCCTAGGGGCCAGGTTCTGCATGGATGTCAACAAATTATTCCGACCGGATGCCAGGGAGGCAGTTTTGAGGACCCTGTCCCTGAGGGTAAGGAATTGTCACTCTCTGGAAGTGTGCCAGTGGCTGACGCTCCTGGGGCATATGGCAGCGTTGGTCTTCACAGTACCCTGGGCTCTCTTTGATCTTCACCCTCGGTGGTATCATCTGCATTCCTTTTGGGACCTGAGGTTCAGGGACTTGGATGTGCTGGTCCCCATGACAGCAAAAGCAATCAGGGATTTAAGGTAGTGGACTTTGTCAGTATCCCTGTCCAGGGTGGTTGCTCTTCAGCAAGATCCTCCAAATTTCTCACAACTGATGCCAGCTCTTTCCGTTGGGGAGCAGCTCCGAGGGTCTGGTCGCTGCAAAAGAAACTGACTCTGCAAGAGAGGACACATTTGTCCAATTGAAGCGAGCTCATGTCTGTATACAGGGGGCTACTTGAGGTCAGATCAGAAAATATGTGGCATATCTGAGCAATCAGGGTGGCACCCTGACAAGGTACTTGAGTGCCATAGCTACCAGCCTTTTTCAGTGGAGAGAGATTCACTTACAATCTCTGGTAGCGGTCCATATCAGGGGAGTGGACAAAGGAGTAGCAGATTCCCTCAGTCGGGTCTTCCCTTCCTCCTAGGAGCTGTCTTAGACCAGGGGGGTCTTTCGTCAGCTGTGCGGGAGTTTTTGTGTACCTTTCCTAGACATCTTTGCTTCCCTTAACAATATGCAAGTGCCCAGGTTTTGTTCTCAGAATCCACAAGCGGGGGCATGGGGAGTCAATGCCCTGTCTCTGCCTTGGCTGGATCGACTGTATGCATTCCCACCTGTTGCTCAAATTCCCCAGCTTTTGACCAGGCTATTGAGGGAGCCGGAAGGTGACGATAGTGCTGGGCCATTCTGGTCCAGACACTCATTGTTTCCCATGCTCAGATCACCAGCGGTTCAGGGTCCTTGGCTGATCCTGTGTTCTCCCTCTCCCTTCAGGGCATCTCCTTTTCTGTCTCTTCAGAGGCTTTGGGCCTTATTTATGAGGCCTTGCGACAGTTTTGCACTTGCGTTGCGTCACTGTTTGTGACGCATCGGCGGCATAGAACATGTCCCCTGTTGCTCCCTAGTTACAAAGTGACGCATCTAAGCAGCTGCGTCACTTTGTAACCCCTGCGCTACATTATACTTGCGTCAGGTATAATGTATTCAGGGTGGGCGATCCCTTGTAAGTATGCCTTGTGGAAGTGACACAGTGAAATCGACGAGATTTCACGGCGCCATTTCTAGAGTGCAAATGCGTCAATATCTTACGCATGCCTCACAGCAGGCATAAGACTGATGCAGGCCCTTTCACATGGGGCTTGCCCCATGTGAAAGGACACATTGCTCGAGTTGCGTCACTTTCGTGACACACTCCAGCAATGCGTAACTTTTGCGCCTACAGATACGTCAGAAATACTGACGCATCTGTAAATCCTTGCGACATGATGCGTCATACAGTAAAAATGACGCATTCATCATGTCGCAAAGAGGGCGCACTGAGAAGTGACACATCACTGTTCTCATGCAGCGATACAGCACTTCTCATATATGAGGCCCTTTGTTTCTTGGCTTGGAAATTGAAAGGAAGGCTTACAGTTCAATGCATGCATTTCCATATGCATGCATTTCCATTTGTCTTCACGAATTAGAAACTTTTAGAAATAGGTGAATTCACAGAAAAAGGCACCACATTGAAGAATTCAATTTAGAGTTACTGTTTTTTAAATAAAAAAAAACACCATTTGCATCCGTACAGTAAAAAAACACTTGATTGCACGAAACTGTGGAAATAACAACTTGTAACCGTGTAGGCAGCATTCATTCTCCACAGCATGTGTCGGCACTGATTCTAAAATTATGCAGCAGGAACATTTAAATATAGCGGGAGATAACTGTAATTTTAGGCACAATTATGGTTAATTAAAATAAGCACACCTAGCAATTAAAGTTTTGAAAATCACAGTGCAGGGGAATGCTCTGTAAGCTCCTTATCACAGATATGTCCCTGCGCATTGAGCTGTTTCACAGACCATTGTGTGGTGTGTATTGACATTTTTTAACTGCCTCTGGTTTGCCTTTAAGGCTAAGAAATCGGAGGGCAAGATAGGATAAAATAATCTTAAATTTCGTCTTGTTATGTGCTATATCTAACTATCTGAACAACATTTGAAAATTCAAGATTTTCAATTTTTACTGTGTGCCCAAAATCCAAAAACCCCTCATGCTGAAGTGTCTGTTGCAGTGCTGAACTGAGGATTAAAAGCAGCTCTTGAAAATGTTTTAATACCACTCTATATTACAAAAAGTGAAATCAAGGAACGGGTCACACCCGCTGAAAGCGAACCTTACATAGCGGGATTGGCATTCTCCTCTTTTCTAGGTATATATTTTTTTTTTTTTTTTTTTTAATGAGGCTTAATGATTCATTCCATATCACCCTATTTGAAATATATCATCCAAAAAGCTATAGGTTTCACTGCCAGCTCTAAATTCATGAAATTTCTCATTATGCCAGGGCTTGCCACGGTAACCAGCAGCATTATTTGTCTTCCGCAACAAATCGAGTTTGTGCCTACAGGGAGCCTGGCACTCGTTTAGTCAGGGCCGGCTTTAGTGCTGGTGGCGCCCGGTGCGACAATCATTTTTGGCGCCCCCACACCCCACCACCGCCTCCTCAGATTCTTTCACTACCACTGGGCGAAAGTGCCCCTCATCTCTCCAATCATAAGTTATTGCTAAACACAGCGCCCCCCACTGAGGTCAGCGCTCCCTCCACAGGTCAGTGCCCAGTGCAGCCGCAGGGAAGGCATGGCTTGGCGGTTCGGGCTGGACTGTTCCCATGAGGCACAGGGTCAGATTGATTTGCATATAGCCATGTCTGAACTGGGGTGGCAGAGTGGGCTAAAGAACGGTGATGGATTAAACCCAGATCTGTTGACTGGGTGTGAGTGTTTGATTGGTTCAGATGCTCCGTCCATCACCACCCCCTTTTGTACCACAGTGCGGCCGCACCAGCCGCACTGCCCTAAAGCCGGCTATGCGTTTAATGCTCCCTTCCAGTTATTTGGGTCGAGGATCCTGAGGGCCATACCACTGGGATCCCGGTTCCTATCCTACCGGGGTTTTCCCAGCCTCCTCCTGGCCAGTCCAGGCCTGGCTGCATCATTGCAGACGGGCCTTCTCTGTACTTGGGAATAACCTCCATAAATCACAGTTTTGCGGCCATGTAACAGTAATAACTCCTTGACTCACCCTGGCCGACGAGCTGCCAGCAGCTCCTGCTGATGTTTGCTTCGGAGAATCACATAAACATTTCTATGAGTAATGCACTGTCTGCTCCAAGCCACCTTTACACCGATGCACAGACATTACAAACTGAACGGCAGCAATAAATAAAGCCAAACACAGGCATCTTGCATCAATTATACACCCACTGGAGCAGCCACAGCATAGCAACATCAAAAGCACATTCAATTTTGTGTCGGTATCAACAACAAAAAAAACACTGTGTTGACAACATGAGTCTTTTAATAGTATAAAAGACAATGCCAGGACAGCCTAAGCAGATGAAAAATACAGCTTGGCAAAACGCTGAAAGAAAATACAGCAGATGTAATAGATATTTCATTTGATTTATGAAAAAGAGCAAAGGAATTCTGCAAATCAAGATTACATGAGGGTAAAGGTAAGGAAAACTTCCAGAAATGCGTGGCGAGGACAACAAATGGAACAAGCATTGGTAAATGCATTCGGTTTCGCCTATTTGATTAATAATACGCTGTTTTTTGTTGTAGGTTGTAGCTTGGTAAATAGCTTGGTAAATAGTTGTGCAATATAAGTTACTAAAAGTCTGTTCAAGTGTTAAGACTTGTTGTTTAAGAAAGGCAATATATTGTGCTGTTACTGGTGTTATTTTAAAGTGGGGAGATTAGTTAAATGGGTTAGTACAATGATAAAAAAAAGTACCTGATAATAACACAATATAAAAAAACTGCAAGATTTACACATGGAGAAGAAGTAAGGCGAAGCTTGACTTTTCTAAGTGCGTAGTGCTAACACCACCAAACTGAGACATAGGAACAACGTTACTATTGATCTGTACAGTGGTCATGATATTGACCTCGGAAAGATAATTATTGGAGTAGCCCCTACCTACTGTTGGATGCAGGCTAATTACATAACTGCTATGTTTTTGAGATATCAAGTATGCTTACGTATCTTTGTATGTAGGCTTGTAATCAGCACGTGCCTCAAGCATCTTAAGAACTGGTTTCCTCTGGCCAGACACGAACAGGTGTTTTTAAGTGTCTGACTAGCACGTAACAAAGCAATGCAGTCAAAGAGTAGGGAATGATTCAAGATGCTTTTTTCTCACAGTCCAGGTACCTCCACCTCCCACTGCCCACCACTCCCACCCTTGCTGCAACTCCACCTTAGCTCCTCTCTGTGGGCTCATGACTTTCACCTGACGTGCTCAGACGTGAGTCCCAGGCTCTCCACACCACTGGAGTCAAGCTATCCAGGCTGATGAAGGCTGATAGCCAGAAACCGGTCCTTGGATGCTTGATTCCGGTCTGGGAAAGACATGGCTTGGTAGTTCGGATTGGACTGTTCCCATGAGGCACAGGGTCAGAGCTGATTTGCATATAGCCAGTGTCTAACCCAGGGTGGTGTGGAGTGCAAAGAAACGATGGGGATGCTCAGACTGAGTCCCAGGCTCTCCACACCAGTGGAGTCAAGCTATCCAGGCTGATGAAGGCTGATAGCCAGAAACCGGTCCTTGGATGCTTGATTCCGGTCTGGGAAAGACATGGCTTGGTAGTTCGGACTGGACTGTTCCCATGAGGCACAGGGTCAGAGCTGATTTGCATATAGCCAGTGTCTAACCCAGGGTGGTGTGGAGTGCAAAGAAACGATGGATTTAGGCCCAGATCCTTGTACTGGGATGAATGTATGACATTGTTCTACATTCTGTCCATCGACTGTGTTTTTTGCAATTTTCACCCCGAGTGGGCTGGGGATGCTCAGACGTGAGTCCCAGGCTCTCCACACCACTGGAGTCAAGCTATCCAGGCTGATGAAGGCTGATAGCCAGGAACCGGTCCTTGGATGCTTGATTCCGGTCTGGGAAAGACATGGCTTGGTAGTTCGGACTGGACTGTTCCCATGAGGCACAGATTCAGAGCTGATTTGCATATAGCCAGTGTCTAACCCAGGGTGGTGTGGAGTGCAAAAAAACGATGGATTTAGGCCCAGATCCTTGTACTGGGATAAATGTATGACACTGTTCTACATTCTGTCCATCAACTGTGTTTCTTGCAATTTTCACCCCGAGTGGGCTGGTGATGCTCAGACGTGAGTCCCAGGCTCTCCACACCACTGGAGTCAAGCTATCCAGGCTGATGAAGGCTGATAGCCAGAAACCGGTCCTTGGATGCTTGATTCCGGTCTGGGAAAGACATGGCTTGGTAGTTCGGACTGGACTGTTCCCATGAGGCACAGGGTCAGAGCTGATTTGCATATAGCCACTGTCTAACCCAGGGTGGTGTGGAGTGCAAAAAAACGATGGATTTAGGCCCAGATCCTTGTACTGGGATGAATGTATGAGACTGTTCTACATTCTGTCCATCAACTGTGTTTTTTGCAATTTTCACCCCGAGTGGGCTGGGGATGCTCAGACATGAGTCCCAGGCTCTCCACACCACTGGAGTCAAGCTATCCAGGCTGATGAAGGCTGATAGCCAGAAACCGGTCCTTGGATGCTTGATTCCGGTCTGGGAAAGACATGGCTTGGTAGTTCGGACTGGACTGTTCCCATGAGGCACAGGGTCAGAGCTGATTTGCATATAGCCAGTGTCTAACCCAGGGTGGTGTGGAGTGCAAAGAAACAATGGATTTAGGCCCAGATCCTTGTACTGGGATGAATGTATGACATTGTTCTACATTCTGTCCATCGACTGTGTTTTTTGCAATTTTCACCCCGAGTGGGCTGGGGATGCTCAGACGTGAGTCCCAGGCTCTCCACACCACTGGAGTCAAGCTATCCAGGCTGATGAAGGCTGATAGCCAGGAACCGGTCCTTGGATGCTTGATTCCGGTCTGGGAAAGACATGGCTTGGTAGTTCGGACTGGACTGTTCCCATGAGGCACAGGGTCAGAGCTGATTTGCATATAGCCAGTGTCTAACCCAGGGTGGTGTGGAGTGCAAAAAAACGATGGATTTAGGCCCAGATCCTTGTACTGGGATGAATGTATGACACTGTTCTACATTCTGTCCATCAACTGTGTTTCTTGCAATTTTCACCCCGAGTGGGCTGGTGATGCTCAGACGTGAGTCCCAGGCTCTCCACACCACTGGAGTCAAGCTATCCAGGCTGATGAAGGCTGATAGCCAGAAACCGGTCCTTGGATGCTTGATTCCGGTCTGGGAAAGACATGGCTTGGTAGTTCGGACTGGACTGTTCCCATGAGGCACAGGGTCAGAGCTGATTTGCATATAGCCAGTGTCTAACCCAGGGTGGTGTGGAGTGCAAAAAAACGATGGATTTAGGCCCAGATCCTTGTACTGGGATGAATGTATGACACTGTTCTACATTCTGTCCATCAACTGTGTTTCTTGCAATTTTCACCCCGAGTGGGCTGGTGATGCTCAGACGTGAGTCCCAGGCTCTCCACACCACTGGAGTCAAGCTATCCAGGCTGATGAAGGCTGATAGCCAGAAACCGGTCCTTGGATGCTTGATTCCGGTCTGGGAAAGACATGGCTTGGTAGTTCGGACTGGACTGTTCCCATGAGGCACAGGGTCAGAGCTGATTTGCATATAGCCAGTGTCTAACCCAGGGTGGTGTGGAGTGCAAAAAAACGATGGATTTAGGCCCAGATCCTTGTACTGGGATGAATGTATGACACTGTTCTACATTCTGTCCATCAACTGTGTTTTTTGCAATGTTCACCATCAACAGCATGGCACCAACCTGACATTTTCTAAAGCATTGACTAGCCCGCCATATAAGGTGTCTGCACTCAGCTTGAATATACACAAAAATGGCATCAGCTTGCTGTTCTTGCAGAACAACGTGCTATTTGCTGCTCTACACAGCATTGTCAGGAGATTTTATCCTCATTTGAACATGGCACTTGACGACCCACGCCTCTCAACGTCTCATAATAAACCCATCACAACTGTCATGGAAAGTGGACTTCATAGCAGGGTGCTGACTGTAACGTTGACATAAATAACTATGCTCTTTGCTTTGATTGACCAGAAAACTACATTTAACATTTAGGCAAAGAGCACACAGAAGGAGGACACACCACTGTTTGTAGCCACTGTTTACTAGATGACCAAAAAGATGTAAACCATTCATTTTTTTAAATCATGCGTTGTTTTGAGAATCATGTTGCTGGCCCTCAGCCAGGCATTCACGGTTTGTTAGCGTCCAGGGAGGACTCAAAGAAGTCGTAATTTAAGCAGCAGCTGGAAGTGCACACTTTAGCTGTAATAAAAAGTAGGAGCAATCAGAGCTACAGACTAGGAAATTGGGGAACCAGGTTCGAGTCTTGGCGCTGGGTCAACATCTTGTGAATCTGGGTAAATCACTTACTCTCACCTTGCCTACCAAAAATCAATGTGTCCTTGTTTTTAAAGTGATGGTGTGCACTCGCAGTGAAGGAATTACAAAACAACAACATGGTCAGAGCGTATCTCTCGTGTGACTCATAAAAGCAAGGCAATGTCCTGAGAGGCGGCCATATTAAAGTCAGACTGTTCTAGCACAACAAAGAAGAAAATTATAATAATAATCATTTTTAAAAAGTCAGCCTGAAACTGACCAGGCATATGCAGTCATATGAGAGGGGGGGGGGGGGGGCGCATTGAGAGCTGTCAGGATATGTATGCAAGCCTAGTGCAAGAAAAACATTTTTTTAAAAGGTCAGCTTCAAAAGCGGATGGAAACAGTAATTGGGCTTCGGGAAACTGATAAGAGCAAACACACAAGGAAAAATAGGAAATAGCATGCTACAGCAAAGAGGAAAAGTAAGTGACAAGCACAGGAACCAATGAAAAGCAAGGGGGTGGGATGTAAGCCCCTTTTAAAATATAAATTAACAATAGATTTTGGTGAAACTTAAAAATGTATGTGATGTTTGTGCAATAAGCACACCCCATACCCACGGTAAAGTGTAAATGCCACTTTATTAAGACTTGTTCATCTCATTCTTTACCAGCTTGAAATCAACCTTAATATAACATAAACTTTTGAAAATAACTTCAAATTTCTGACCTACCCATTGCCCCACACAATTTTCAAGATGTACCAACTGTTCCCCAAATCCTCATACTCCAACCTCATTCTTTCAACTTTCATATGCTGTCCTGCTTGCACTTCCCATTCTCTCTCTCTCTCTTACCACACATCCTCCCATGAAGCCTCCTTGTCCTGTTCCAAAAACCCCACACACTGTATTTCTGTCCTCTGTTCTCCCTTCCCCCACCCCTAGGGGGGTGAATATGTCCGCATCTAAATCACCATCCCCCAAACATACCACAAGCCCCCCCATTGCTGCACAAACCATGTCCTACTGTGGCGTAGCTTGAAAACACTCCACTCCTACCATCAAAGCATTTAGGGTGGGTGGGTGGCTTTCACTCTTCTACCTTGCCTTGGTGAAGGAGTCAGTCAGAGAGAGTGAACTCCTGACCTACTCTACTATATAATTTTATCCAAAACACCCGAGCCTTTCCCTGTCCCTGTCCTATCAACTAAACCTGTCCTGGCCTGATCCCTTTTACAAAATAATCACACACCAGACCAACAATGAAGCGTAAAAGGACACTTTATTAGGACAGGTTCATGTCCTTGTTTAACAACTTGAAATCAACTTTATAATAACATCAGCATATGTAAAAAAAATCTAATTTTAGACCTACCCCCTTGCCCCATACCATTCTCAAGATGTACCAATTGTTCCCGAGGCCCCCATAATCTGACCTCATTCTTTCATCGCTTGCACTCCCCCAATTTCTCTCTCTTACTGTACCACATATCCTCCCTTGAAGCCTCCTAGTCCTGTTCCAAAAACTCCACACACCTTCTTTCCATCTTCTGTGCTCCCCTTGCCCAGGGGGGTTAATACAACTGCATCTGACTCACCACCCCCCAAAATTTAGCCACCCAGGAAACACCTGGAGGGTGTTTTCCCGCCCCACCCACAAGAAACATTCCATGTGCCTTTTCACTCATATACACCTCTGTACCAAACGTTCTCATTCCAGAGCTTCCCCACCTTGTCTTGCAATTCCATCATGTAATTTACATATCCAATCTGCAATAAATGCATCCCATCATATTGAAACAAAACTTTTCCTCCTCTTTTACACCCTCATGTGCAATCACCCTAATGTCCATGGACATACAAAAAACCCTCATAGCTCCTTTGAGCTTCAATTCTGGCTTTGTCAATCGCTGCATGTTTTTCAATACTCCTCTCCAAACTCTGGCCAAGTCAGACATGTCCCTGCAAACGTACTCTTAAGTTACTGCACATCCTCTTTCATTTGTTGCAACAGCGTCAAACATGACAGTTTGACCATATCATTGTCCCCCAAGTGAATCAGGAGCATATCCGGGCAGCCCTTCTGAAGAACCAGATTTGCCAAGAGCGGCAATCGATTACCTCATAACATCCTACTGCTACCCTATCATATCACCTCATGCCTGCTACTGTACAGTCCAAGGCTCCTTCCATAGATCTGCCGATCCACATATTTAGGAGCCTACTGCACAAACGAATGTTGCACTATCCATGCCACCATCTTACTCCTCCATGGCCAGTTTCCACACCCCGTACCTCCAGCCTCAAGCCCCCAGAATACATCACTTCAGCACGTTGCGTTCACAGCATTAGGAGTTCCATTGGCCTATCCTCTGTATCCTTCCCCAATCCTAGCCCAGCTGTTCTGCCGCTGTGAGTACCTCAATCAATCGTAAATGAGTGTGCCCCATACCTGGTCAGGTCCACACCCACTCTTCACAGTGCCATTCGTAAAACTGCAATCAGATGAAACACTGTAACTCTCTTCCCTCCTTCGTGACAAAATACCTCTTCCTGATGGCTCCCTGGCCACAACTGGAAACGTCTCTATTTCCTCATTGGGCAAGCCTCAGTCCTGCCCCTTTCTCAAAGCTATACCCTTCTCCCCTACCCACTTGGTCTGTCTTTGAACTCCTCAGCCAGATCCTTAACTGTGACAGCTCCAGCTGCACCTTGTCATGTAATACGTCTGACTGCCGTACCGATCCCAACAACTCTGAAACCCTAAAAGCAAGAAAACACATCAACAGCATGCATAGATAAAAAATAGCAACCTCAAAAAGATCTTAATAACAAAACGGCAAACCCTCCAAAATACTCTGCAACGAGTGTTATAGCCTCATGTATCAACAAGACATTGCTCCACTTCTTACCCCATCCCTTCAGAATCCTCCGCAACAACTCTCCTTACGCTGGGTCAATGATCTAAAATAACTTACCATAGAACAAAACGTTTGCCAGCTTTCCCTCTATGGTTGTAGGAGTTAAACCCATGTCAATTAAATACAAAACAAAACTTATCACTCTCCCTTCCCTGTTTCCTTGCTCCTCCAATGTCTTCTTCTGCGTGCTCTACTCAAAACTCCTAAACTCCCTCCAAACCAGCAGGTAACTCTTCCTTGTCAGGCCCGCTAATGATTTCTCAACCAGGTCTATCACTCTCACTCCCACCTGCCCAGATGTTGTGTAGTAACTGCATCTTCCTGTCCTCCGCTCCCAGGGTCAGCATGCAAAATCTCTCCCCCAGTGAACAAGATAGTGAATCAGCTATATCATTGTTCTCTCCCGGCACATGCTTCACCCAAAAAACAATGTTCAGCTATAAACAGCCAACATTAAGTGTCTCAGTAAATGTAGCATTCTAAGGTTCCTCCCCTTCTGTTTGTTCACCAAATCCACCACTGTCATGTATTCCATATTAAACATCACCATCCTGTTGGCCAACCCCCCCACACACACCACCAGCGCCACTACCAAATAAATAAAAAACAGAAAGGTACTGCTCGTCCGCTGTTTCGACCAATGTTCTGGCCATTTCTCTGCACACCGCCTCCCTCCCAGAAAAGTCCAAAACCTTGAACGCCAGCTGCATCCGAAAAAATCTGCACCTGCCACATTGTGTAGTCTTCTTTAAACCGCATGGAGACCCCATTGGAGTTCTCCAGAAAAGTCATCCAGATACACAAATCCGCTCTCACTGCCAGTAAAATCCATAGCTTGTGATGTGGCCACACACCCTGGACATAGCCATGCCGAGCCATCTGCAAAACACCATTTTACCTCTTACAACCCTACATCCAAATTCAAGAAGCCTGACAGCTTCTGCACTTTCCGTAGATACAGCCACCACAAACCAATCATCTCATTCAAGAACTTTCTTATTTCCTGTACCTTGCATCACAGTAACCTCACCACCAACACCATCACATCTAATTCAATGCACAAAAATGCCACTACCTTAGTCGGGCCTTCTTTTTTCTAAGTGCTAAAGGGACACCCACCTCCCTAGCCAAGTCCTCAAACTGGCACGCTCACCCATGCCCCTCCTGCCAGTAAAAAAATTAAGTATCCAGGTAACGTGGGACCTCTCTATTCCCACACCGCGTGGAAAAGACTCTTTGCAAAAAGGTTCTAAAAGTCTCAAACAATGCACAAGAAATGGCACAGCCCAAAGGCAGGACCAGATAGCACCCTCAACATGCATGCCTAACAAAGGAGAAATCCTTCAGATGTATGAGCAGTAGCTGAAAGGCGGACATGATGATATCACACTTGGCTAAATCAGCACCTGCCACGCTTTAGACCAACAGCCTCACTGCATCATTCACTGAGGCATACACCAGATTTGTGTCTTCTGCTGCAATGAAATCATTCACTGATCCTCCTTCCAGCCATGACAAAAGCTGACATCAATCTTCCCCAAGCCCTGGTTCTCCTCGACCTGTCCGCTGCGTTTGACACAGTCGACCATGCCATCCTCCTCGACCGTGTCAGCGCGGCGGGCATTAGGGGCACGGCTTACTCCTGGCTAGCGTCCTTCCTTCTAGGCAGGTCCCAAGCGGTCCATCTATCCGGTTTCTCCGCTCCCCCCCGCTCAGTTTACTGCGGGGTTCCCCAAGGTTCCTCTCTTTCCCCTCTCCTCTTTAATCTTTATATTTACCCTCTTATTCTTTCCCTCCGCGAGCTGGGGGTTTCCGTGTACAATTACGCGGATGACCTCCAGCTCGTCTTCGATCTTTCTACTCCCATGGACTCTCTTCCCAATCTTTGCTCCACCTTAGTTTTTATTTCTGAATGGATGAGCGTTAACCATCTGAAGCTCAATCCTGACAAGACGGAGCTTGTCCTCACGGGTGGCCCCTCCAACCCTTGGTCCCCGATTCATTGGCCCCCTTCCTTCGGTCCCCCTCCCTCACCGGTTTCCGCTGTTCGGACCTTGGGCATCAAGGTCAGTCATGACCTTACCATGCATGCCCAAGTTAGCTCCGTCGTATCTTCCTGTTTCCTATCCCTTCGCCTCATCCGGAAGATCTCCTGGTACTTTTCCACGGACGCCCTAAAATCCATAGTCATGGCCCTTATCACCTCCCGCCTTGACTATGGGAATGGCCTGTACGTAGGCATACCTGCTTACGAAACCCGACGTCTACAGGCCATCCAAAATCAGGCAGCCCGCCTCATCCTCCGTCTTCCCAAATCCTCCCACATCACGCCGGCACTCAAGTCCCTTCATTGGCTCCCGGTGCACCTCAGATCTTTTTTTAAATTGGCCTGTTTGGCCTATCGGGCTTACACTCACTCCGCCCCTCTTTTCATTGTTTCTATGATCACTCCCTACACCCCGACCCGCACTCTTCGTTCTTCTTCTCTCTCTCTCCTTCAAGTTCCCCGCTTCCGCAAATCCAGAACGGGGGGCACTCGTTTTTCGGTCCTTGCTCCCCAATTCTGGAATAGTCTTCCTCTTTTCATTCGCTCTATTCCCAACTATACCCACTTTCGTAAAGCCCTGAAAACGTTTTTGTTCTCTCAGGCATTCCCCTGTTAGTTCCCTAGGAGTCCCAGCAGAGTCAGGTCTAGTTCTAGCGCCAGGAAGCCGCTTGGCCGCAGTGCGCTCAATCAAGTATCTTTTTCATTTCATTTCATTTCATTCATTTCATTTCATGGATCATTCTGAAATCCCCTTCTTTCTTCTTGTGAACACCCCCAGGAGGGGTTAAAAAGGAAGAGAAAATGTGATCTTAAAATGTAAGAAGTCAGGAATGAAGATTAACATTTTAACGTAGTATGTAACCCTATAGAGACAATATATGAAATGTGATTTAACAAAGGTATGAGACAGTCGAAAACATTTGACACATGACTGTTTATTCAGAGCACAAAGCACAAGATGTAGAAAGTGTACCCATCATTTCCTGTATAGTTCTTAATATGAGACCCAAATATTAATATAGTGGCCTTCCTGGCATGTGTTACTAAATGACCCTCTTTCCCTTAAGGCCAGATCAGTCATTGACTCAGTTCAATGTTTTATTTTGGGTTTATTTGTTGACTTACAAACTCTCAGAATAGTTCTCATAGCAGTTAGGGTCAAGGAGAGATGTTTTTGTCAAGACCTGAGGCAGATAATTAAAAACCAGGATGGACGTATTTTTCAAAATTAAATTGATTCCAGTATTTAAATAATTCCGTGATTCACATCAGAACATAATTCAGTAGTCCTGTTACTCTTTACAAATCTGTGCATGAAAGATCCAATGCCATGGTTTCATTTCCAAAATATAATATTCCTAAAGTGTATGTTTGAATTTGCATTCGGTGTTTATATTTTTAAAATAATATTTTAACTGCAATGCTTTCAGTTATATTTTATTCCCTGTATATTATTTTTGGGTAAGGCCAAACTCTAGTTTCTTTTGATAAGAAAGAAACCGACATGGGATGCTCCAAAATGTCATCTTGCCAAGAAATAAAAGATATCTTTAAATGTCGCAGGTTCATTGGAGAAAGAGAGAGCTCTTTAGATTGTTGAAATATTTGTTTCTGATGTATATCTAAAGAAAGTGTCAATCAAATCCCAGGTCTTGGAGCCTGAAGGTGATGGAATTATTTCGTAACCTCACTCAAGAAAAGATGCAGCTCTGATTCTATACTTATCTCTTATGATGACTTTCATAAACCAAGCTTTCCAGACTACACAAATGCTATTTTTGTGATGTATATGTTTCCCGAGACTGAAGCCTTGTTTGGAAGAAGGGTGTTCGGAGTTTTCTTGTTTACAGCATACGAAAGGGCCTTTTGGGTAGATTTGTACTGCTACCGGATGAGAAGAGAATTTTTGGCATATCTGGTATACAAAAATATTTCCATAGGAAATACAGACTGTTTGCTGTGTTTCAGTTCAGGAAGGTGAATTCATCAATATGGGTTGAAACTAGCTTCTGACTTGATGAGTTTGATGTCTAGGTACCAATCCTGAGACTCCAACCAAGGCTTGCTGAACAAACCAAGTTTACATAAATGTGTGTCCAAGATGACCCTAATCTACACTGACTACTAATGAAGGCTCTTCCAAAGAATTATTGGTCCGGGTTGGGTAACCAAAAGCAGTTCTAGCAAGAATGCTCAAGCCCTCCCCACTCCCTTCATCTCCTCAAGCAAGCTCTCTTTCCATCCATCCATTCTTTCACCTTCTCTCCTTTCTCTCTTCTGCATCTACGATTGCTTTCTCTCTGCCATCTCCCTCCCACACTCTCTTTTGAAGCCTCCCATGAATGAGGGAACTGGGGAAAATACAAAGGCGCCGGGAAAGACACTGCATTTTCAAAATTGGCTTCCAAGGGCTCCAGTCCACTGGGGAAATTCCTGGTGGAATTAAAGACCTATCCGCCCCTGGTCATATATTTCTGCCACTTTATCTACAGTAGGAGGTGCGCTGCTGCATTTTGTATACACAAGCTGTTATAAGAAGAGGACTGAATAAAGGACGCACAGGTGAACTACACAGAAAACAACCTTTAGTACGTGGTCAAAACACCGCAATGCATTCACAACGCAGCTTTTACAACGCAAGTCGTTACCACTAGTTGCACTGGAGGGCGCTCTAGACTAAGGAATAGTGTGATTTACTATTCCAACACCTTCCCTACTGTACGTAGGCTGGAGTTGGAATAGTAAATTATACTATTCCTAAGTCCATCACCCTACAGCGCAAGTCGTGGTAACGGCTTGCGTTGTAAAAGCTGCGTTGTGATGTACCGCGATCATTTTGATCGCGTTGTAACGTCATACATCCAACTACATAGGACATGAAGATAAAACTCTCTGCCTTTTCTTAGAGTTATTTCAAAAATGGAATCCTAAAGCAGACAAAGCAAGTGTTTACCAGATTTAGAGTTTACCTGGCATAGACAAAAAGGTTATGCCCACCAGCTAGTTAGCACTGGGAGATATGTATATAGTAGAGCTCCATATATTGAACACCACTGCCTGATTCGGATTTCTCACACTTTTGAACGCCAGTTTCACATTGGGAGAGTGCAAGCTACAGATACTCAGCAGAAGCTATTCCACTCCCAAGCAGTAAAAGCGTTTCACACTGCTCACCAGTACCACATTGTGACCCTGAACACCAGTGTAGGATTCTTTCTCTGACTACCACTGCCTGTTTCTCATACTGCCAACCAGCACCAGTGTTTTACTCTTAACACCAATGCAGCCTTTACACACTGTATATACCCCAGTGCCCACTTTTCACACTTCCCACCAGTACATGCTTCTGACCCGCCAAACAAGTTCAAGCTTCTAGCACTGCAAATCAGCAACTGTGTATCATATTGCTCGCCAGTTCCAGCCACCCGCACTGAGCACCAATGTGAGCTTCTCCAGCTGTTCACCACTCCGAGCCTCTCACACTCTCATCAACAACAACCTTATCACACTGCCCCCTTTACATTCTCCACACTCAGTTCGAAGTACCAGCATCTCGCTTGCCCAACTGGGCCATCTTCTCAGTGGCATATCGGTACTAGTGAGATCTCCACACACACTATACCATGAGAAAGCACATTACACTGCATATTAATGAGGCTATCACAATTCACATCACTGCACACTGCCCCACCAGTGCCAATCTTCACACATTACCTATAAATGTCAGTTTTGTTTGCTTTTTATCAGAGCTAGATTGACATACTACTTATCAATGCACACTTCTCACACAGTCTACTTGTACATACTTCCTGCATTGACTACTGGTTGAAGCTTCTCTCCCTAGCCACCGGTGCCAGCGCTTCACACTTTCCATCACTGTCAATATTCCCATATAGCTCCCCAGTTTCAGACTTTCGCACTGCCCACTGGCCTCAACTTCTCAGACTGCCCATCATTCTGAGCTTCTAGCATTTTTGCTCAGTAAAGGATCTCAAACTGTCCTTCTCTGCATGTATCTCACAGTGCTCCTCACTGCCATCTTTCCTTGCTGCCCTCCAAAGCCAGCAAGTTATACTGCCCATCGATGCATGATTCTCACCCTACTCATCAGAACCACCTTTTCACAATGCCCACCAGAGTAAGCTTTTCTGATTGACTACAAGTGTCAGCTTATTACAGAGTGCATCAGCTTTCTTAGCACCCTGCTTGGGTTCTGCTCATCAGACCACCAGCATACACACAAGTCTATCTTCTCACAGAGCTTACCAGCTTCATACACTCCTCATCTGAGCCAGTTTATCACTACAGCCTTCTGAAATGTTTGCCTAAGCCAAGATTTAACATTTTGGATCATGGTTGCTCCACTTTTTTGGCACAACCATGACACATAATGCTAGATAAGATTTAGCAAGCCATGTTAGGGCCGATTTGTGCCGCCTTGTACGGCTTTGTAAAAAAAAGTAACTCAAAGGTTGGGGTCCACCAACCTTGCCAGTTTAAAATCCAAGTAATCACTTATTACAGGACCTATCCCTTTACCTTCAAGTTTGTGATAAGAACTGGGGCAAATGCAGAGATCCCTGCTTGAAGAATGCATGAATGCAGTGTTGTGAATCTCTCCTAGGGCACTGACATATAGTCATGTCCCACTTCTCCCTACACCTCTGCCAGATGTTCCATGATTTAATAAGGATTTGTGTTGGAGTTTACATCATGGGGCTAGAATGTGTATACCTTTTCACAAGCTAATATCCCTACTTTGTCAGGGAAAATGCCCCAGAAAATGAAATGCTCACGTTCTCTCTGTTTGCTTATTGGAAGCGAAAACCTTTTCAACAACCCTGAACAGAATAAGTGCTAGCCTCCTACCGCCTATAATTAAGAGAGCTACATCTAATGACAAAATTAGTGAGTTCATAGGATGGCAAAAACAGGTATGCAGACTGGTTTACAGACCTTGCCAGGAATACAAAAGTATCTTACACCAGAATATATTAGCATTTCCAGGACCCCCAACCATAGCCACAGTCTCTGAGTGGCATGCTGTGAGTGAGTGACAGGAGACACATGGCACTCTTTTATACCATCACAGAGAAGGTCACGATACAGCAATTAGTAGCTCACTAACTGTATCAGTGAGCGGGAACACTGACTAGACCTTGTTGCAAATCCTTTTCCCTTGTCCACTGCAACCGTCTTGAACTAACCAGGCTGTTATCTCCGAAGTTAGACACTCTCTGGCAAATGAAAAGTCTACTGAGAAGATGTAGCTTTGTGTTATCCTGGGTATTCTAACCGTAAGGCGCCAGGGATATCAAGTGCTCTGAGAGGACACTTATGTAGCTCAAAATTTGAATTTCCAGCACAATCTTAAACATAACCAGTGGATTTCAAGACATAGGTCCAATAAACAGTCCTCACCAGGATGTGGCAGAATACAAAGTTACTGTAGGGACATATGTGACTGAGTTTCTGAGAGACAGGTCATTTTAACACAACCAAGAGCTCTCCCTAGCCAACCACAATATCCACAAGCCAAAGGATGCTAACATTGTCCCCACCAAGGATTGAAAAAATGCACCGTATCAGTAGACCATCTCCTCGACCATGGTACTCTGGCTTCATATACGTAAAATGTAAGGATAGCACTATGCAGCAAGCAAGTTAACTGCTACAGATAAAGGTTAACAAGCCTGGGAAAAAGCAAAGAAACCTGTAGAGCTCACCAACAAACACATTTGACCTGTGATATAAAAGATTCCAGTTAAACAGCCTGTGCTGTGTGCGCGAGAAAAGATTTATTGCAATCAAGCCCTTCAATCGAGTAGTCCAGGAGATGTCTGAGTTGGTGGTCAATGGCGTTGAAAACCACCAATAGATCCAACAAAATCAGGATGACAACATTGGGCCATCCACATACAACCTAACTCATCAAGCAAAGAGGTTACTACCGCCACTGTACACGTTATGGGCAAAACCCTGGCTTGAAAGAGGTTGTATTGAGACCAATTTCTTCGGTAAACCCTTGCAGCTGATGTTTGATCGCTCGTTCCAAGAATTTCGATGGATAAGAAATGAAAGAAATTGGGCTAATGTTGGCCAGAGATGATTTCTTCAGAAGTGAGCAAACTCTCATTTCAATTCAAAGGAGCACCAGATCTAAAACAAGAAACGTGAACTGTGCTAACTTTGTCCTTCGATTTCAAAAGGATTTTTCAAAAGCAGGCGTCATCGAGCAAATGTGTGTTTTTCAAAAAGTTCTTCTTTTGACAGTTCTGAAAAAAATTAGAGTGGGACTACATAGCCTCTACCAGCTATGGACATAAAGTTGTCTCTTCTTTCCTACTGTCGAAACACATAATAGGGAAAGCTTTAACTGAAGCAACTGAACGCAGTACTTCAGTTTAGGATGCTGATGGAGCAGCAAGACTTTACATGTTTGTAAAAACCTCTTTAGGAACATTATCTGCCAATTTAATTGTTGGAGAAATTTAGCTTTTTGTGGATCTAATCAGGAAATCACATTTCTTCACTTGTTTAATGTTAATGACTTTGTCCTTGTCCTTTTTAGGTCTCGCTGGAATAGCATCCGAAGGATGCGTCCAGCTGGAGACGTATAGCTGGCCATCTCGGGGGAATTAGGGACAAGAGGGTGTAACGAGCTTTGCCGTGCGGATTTGGGTGCGCGAACGCGCACGTCCAGCCTCGCGCCGCGCCGTGCACATCCCCGGCTCCCATTTCTTCAAGTTGGCACACATGCGCGCGCATATACACACACAGACAGACAGACACTCACTCGCTCACACACCCCCCCCCCCCACAGTCATCGGCCTCTTTTAAACACACACGCATACACACACGCATACACACAGACACACAGACTCCAAGACACATACACACACGCACGCTCACACACATCGCACTGTGTACCCACCTCCCGGGGCCGCGCCGCACCGCACAAGGGAAGCCACCCGCTCCGTGCTGCACTGCCGCCCGGGGATCCTGCTTGCAATAAGAAAATACGGCTAGTAGGCCGCCATCTTACAAGTCAGCCCTTTGATTTGCCCAGCCCGGTGCGTACATGTGAAGGCCTACTGCACCGTACCGTTTCTCCCCTCCTGAGTCCCTGCCGCACTGAGAGCCGCCCTGTACCTTAGAAGACGTCAAGGCCGCACCGCTGCCTCTGGGGTACCTGGTCCGTCACGAAGATCACCTACGACCTGGACCCTCCGCAGCGCCCCCTCAAGGTCCCGCCTAGTTCTGCCTTCCTGCTGCCCTTTGACATACTCTGGTGTCGGACAACAACACTTCCCAGCATGCTGTGCGGGAGCAGAGGACATCTGTTATATCGCAGAGCTAAGGCCGCCTGACGTGGAGGATGGGCGGGGAATGCTGCCTAATACTTTCGTTTTCCTGCCTCTTGCTCACTTCCTCCTCTGAATGCACAGGGGCCTCGAGGGTTACTGCAAGCTTGCACAGGCTTCCTAGCAGGTGAGGGCTGGAAATTGTTTAGGGTGCGGGACGACTCAGTGGTGTCATAGGGGGTGCACAAGGCATTCTGTGAAGAATCGGGACCGGTGCATGACACACATCAGGTATCTCAGAAAATGTAACGACACAACCCACAGTCTCTTGTTTTTTAATCTCGTGCCTCTCCCGGCCGTGCCGCCCTTGCTCTGCGGGTCACCAAACACTTCACTCACAACCTTCCTTCATCCATAGAGCACTTCTGTGACGAAGACACAAGTGAAAGGCCATTTATTTATTTATATAGAGCTTATTACCCCTGATGAGGCGTCCTGATTCGATTCTTTCGACTCTAAATGCACATAGTTGACAGTGTCTACTGTGCCTTTTATTAAAGCGCTCTGACGTCAGCTCGTACTATATGCGTGCCATATAAAAGAAAATAAACATTAACTCAGTGTGAATCCTCTGCCCGCCCCTCAGACAGCCCCGACTCTCTACCCATTCCAAGCGAGCACTTAGACACACCCAGTATGCAGGCTTCCAGCACAGAGGCCAAGCAAAGAATGAACAATGCTTTCCCTAACGCTTGCTTTCCCTGCGTGTCCACAGCAGTGTGCCGACCTGCCATTGGTTGTGAAAGGTGTAAAGTGACATGCCATCGAAAAGCACCGGGTAGGTAGACTCCTGGACTGAAAGTACGCAAGTAAAAAAACATCAATCGATGTTTTTATTTAATAAGCTATCAATTGCATGACTTTGTAAAATGTAAAAAGTTATTGGTTTTTATGTATATTTTTTGTATGTTTAATTGTACCTGTAAGGGACAGTGGTGCAGTAAACTTTGCATTCATTTTTAAATTAAAATGCCCCTATTGATGGATGTTGGCTTGAATGCAGAGTGCAGTCTAGATGGATTTAGGCGAGCGTCACGGCATTGTTCACATTGTAACTCATTCTCAGGGGGTCGGCCATACAGCACCAGGGCATCTGTGGAATTCACAGTGCCCAGTTCAAACTCGGAAGGATGAAACTAAGCCGGCCCAGTAAGAATGTCCGTCTAAGCTGAATGTTGCACACAGCAGCAACAGGCGCGTTGACACCGAGGGCTATCCTGCCTCGCTTTCTATCCTCTTAAGTCCATTGCATTGTTTAGTTTCACACAAGTCTCGACTTTATTTTGATATGCAAATCTCCCCACTTTGAACCCCATTTACCACTAAACTGCTTCTATGTGTTGATTGTTAAGGAGGAAGGGGGGACGTGCAGAGTAAAATAAAAAGCATTTCCAATGCAATAGGTCTCGCATTTGTGAGAGTTTGAGCTATTGGCATTGTAAATGACAATGCTTTTTATTTAGGTGTTTTGAAAACGTGCAAGTGGAGTTAATAGTCCTTGCTTACGAGAAGCAAGGCTGGCAGTAACTGCACTTCTTTTACTGCCAGCCTTGCTTCTATAAGTACAAAGTGCGTATTTACACACAGTTTGCAAGTTTCCAAACACATAAATAAAAGGCGTTGTCATTTACAATGCCAATAGCTCAAACTCTCGCAAATGCGAGACCTATTGCATTGCAAATGCTTGTTGTTATTCCTTAATTGTAACCAGTGGCGGCTTGCATCTACTGAGGGGGTAGGGTGGGCAAACAAAAGAAAAAAGAAAGAAAACATGAAAAATACTTCCCTGATCATGTCCGACGACACCTTCCTCACTCTGACCTCTTCTGCTGTGACTGCAGTGCAGGCCCCAGCAAACTCCCTCAAACAAACCTGGCCTGCTCATGTACTATTAACCTGCATGTGAGCAGTGTCCTGATTGGTGGGAGCGGCAACTTCCTTGTGCTCCCAAGGGCACTGGATGCCTGCATTTACTCTCAACCTAGCTGTTTTAAGACAGCTGGGTTGAGAGATTTAAAGCACGAATGTGTGGCTGGCCATCTCAAGTCAGCCGGGCAAAGAGACATGCGCACTTTAAACAGTGCAAAGGCAGCCCTCTGCTCACCACTCCTTCCTGCTGTCACTCAGCAGGCTCCTCCCGATCCTGACGCTTGGTCCAGGATGGGACGATGAAAAATAAAATGGTAATGAATTACCATTTTTATTTTTCATCTCAGGGGCTTTGGGGGGAGTGGGGCGACGCGCCTCCGCTCCAATGGAGGAGCAGCCCCGTAGTAACTCTACTCTTGTCAGTAAGATTTTCCTTGATATTATATACAGTTTTCCAGTTACACTTGTGGTAATAAAACATATTATGATCTGTCTTCAAAAGAGCCAGTTTGCAGTTGGCAAAATGTTATTAAATTTCCCTATTACTTCAGATGGACAGTTTGTATCTAGCCAGTTACCAGGAGTAATAAAGTAATCCAGACAACCTGATAATTTTGCAGATGTTTCTAGTTTCCAGTAGTGAGAACAGTATTAAGAAGTTACATTTTTGTAACTAACATGGCAGTTTTAATGTATACACAGAAAGGGATTTTAAAACTCATATGCGGTCCCTGACTTGCTTTATGGCTATGTGCAGCTACGGCATCAGTCAAGTTGTAGCATCTCATTCTGACTAACAATATTTGAGTAGTAGCGTTAGCCTGAATTTCATCCCACAAATTAAAATCATCAACAATAATTAAGACACTGAAGAGAGGCTAACTATTAATTGTAAATTCACCAGAATACAAATATTTGGTGACATTTTCTACAACTAATACCTAAAAGCAAAATGTTTTTGAAGAAATAATTGATAACTTTAACTGAGAAGCATCCACTAAATATAATAGCCATGCCGCTACCTTTTTTAAAGGTAGTCATTAAAATATATTTTAGATGACAGAGGGACCAAATCATCAGTAAGAAATGTGCAGTCTTCCAAAGGCCATATTTCTGTGGTATACAAAAGATGTACATGTTCTTATAAGATGAGTATATTAATCAAGTGTCTGTTCTTTACTGCTGCCCTGGCATTAAGAAGACTGGCTTCATAGAAATGTGTTAATTTTGCTCTAGATGTGCAGCACGTGCAGTGAAAGCGAGGGGATGTCACCCCCCGCCCGCTGCAGCAGCGCTAAACGTGAAAAATAAAATAACAATGAAACAATTTAATTGCCATTTTCTTTTTCACGTTTAGCACACAGCGGCCTCCAGCCGGGATAAACAGTGGCGCGTCCTCCTCTACTGCCGATTGGCAGCATAGAGGACTAGAGGAGCAAGATGGACCCTCCAAAGTACGCATGTCAGTTTGGCCGGCTCTCTTGAGCCAGCCAAAGTGACATATGCTCTTCGCATTTCTCCACTCAGCTGTTTTAGACAGCTGGGGGGAGACCAAGCACAGGCCTAAAGGGTGCTGTTCTCATGCTGGTCAGAATAGCACCAGGGTTGATTAGTGGAATTTCCTGGAGGCTGGAGCACGCGGAGCCGACAGAGGAGGGACTGAGGAGGACGTCGGACATGCAGCAGGCTTGATAAGTGTCTTTATTTGTTGCTAGCAGCCCGTCCCGACGTTGTCCGGGAGCAATCAGGCTTCTGGGCCCCCGCCCGCCCCGACGTTGTCTCAGGCTTCAGGGCCCCCGCCCGCCCCGACGTTGTCCGTGGGTCCCTCCGGAGCGCACCTGCCACTTTCAAGGCCCCCAATGAGCCGCACAGGGCCGCTTCACCTACCTCAGCCGCTGCTCCTCCCCGCCTGTCCGCCGCTCCTCACCGCTCCTCCCCGCCTGTCCGCCGCTCCTCCCCGCTCTCATGTCCGCCGCTCCTCCTCGCGCTCCTGTACGCCGCTCCTCCCCGCGCTCCTGATGTCAGCACGCACGTCGCGGCCGGCGCTACTTCCAAGGGACTACTTTTTTTTAATCGTAAATATTTTAAAGAACGTATATTTTATTTTTTTATATAGCCTATGTCCATCTGCAGACCCTGACAATTACAACGATGTATCGGGTGTTTGGATTGGTGCTGTGTTTCCTGAGTTTACCCGCCTCAAAGGTTCAAAGTTCTCTCTTTATAATAGTAGTATAGATAGATATATATATATATATATATTTATATATATATATATATATATATATATATATATATATATATATATATAAAGTCTAAACAGGAAGCCCCAAATTAAAGCAAAGCCACACGAAAATCAGATCAGCACGTTTATTTGCATCCATTTCACTGCTCGCTCCTTGACAGCTTTCAGAGCAATCTTTGAACATGTAAAGCCTGACGCGTTTCAGGAAATAATCCTTTCTTCAGAGGCATTGTTCACGAAGGGCTGGAAGAGCAGTGTTTGGCCGCGTCTGCTCATAGAATCACTGGCACCTGCCACAGTGGGCGTGGCTAAATCGCAAAGCCTTCTCTGCCTTGTAGTACGCTGGCCCTCTTCACACAGTGGGGCCACTCAACAGTCCTTGCAATTTGAACCAAGTATTCACCAAGTGGAGTAAAGTAAAGCGCTGTAAACCCTCAGATTGCGCTTTGCAGCAGTGAATTCGTGCTCAAGGCAGCACCACCTGCATTGGAGCTGCTCTTGTCTTCGTTCCGTCTTTGCAAGCCCCTTCTCAGAGCCTGCACGACCCCTTCGTAAGGTGGGCCTCGCTTCTCGACTGGGCAAACAGCCGAAATCCATAAAGTCTAAACAGGAAGCCCCAAATTAAAGCAAAGCCACACGAAGTTCAGATCAGCACGTTTATTTGCATCCATTTCATTGCTCGCTCCTTGACAGCTTTCAGAGCAATCTTTGAACATGTAAAGCCTGACGCGTTTCAGGAAATAATCCTTTCTTCAGAGGCATTGTTCACGAAGGGCTGGAAAAGCAGCTTTTGGCCGCGTCTGCTCATATAATCACTGGCACCTGCCACAGTGGGCGTGGCTAAATCGCAAAGCCTTCTGTGCCTTGTAGTACGCTGGCCCTTGTCCCACAGTGGGGCCACTCAACAGTCCTTGCAATTTGAACCAAGTATTCACCAAGTGGAGTAAAGTAAAGCGCTGTAAGCCCTCAGATTGCGCTTTGCAGCAGTGAATTCGTGCTCAAGGCAGCACCACCTGCATTGGAGCTGCTCTTGTCTTCGTTCCATCTTTGCAAGCCCCTTTTCAGAGCCTGCACGAACCCTTCGTAAGGTGGGCCACGCTTCTCGACTGGGCAAACAGCCGATATACATATAGTCTAAACAGGAAGCCCCAAATTAAAGCAAAGCCACATGAAGTTCAGATCAGCACGTTTATTTGCATCCATTTCACTGCTCGCTCCTTGACAGCTTTCAGAGCAATCTGCGGCGGAGCTACTTCCAAGGGACTACTCATTTTTTAATCGTAAATATTTTAAAGAACGTATATTTTATTTTTTTATATAGCCTATGTCCATCTGCAGACCCTGACAATTACAACGATGTATCGGGTGTTTGGATTGGTGCTGTGGTTCCTGAGTTTACCCGCCTCAAAGGTTCAAAGTTCTCTCTTTATAATAGTAGTATAGATTATTTGCCACTCGCCTAGTCTGCATGCACGCAGCCACACACCCACCATGTAGTTGCCCACCACACCAGTGTATATACGTGGCAGCCGCCCCTGTGCACATGGTTAAAAAAAGAAGTTAACTTCAGTGCCAGGACTGGTGGGCAAATACGTTATTTTTCTATTTTATTTTCTATCCATACCGTATCTTTTCTTAGCAATTTTTGGTCATTCTTCAGGGAGATTACAGTATTTTTTGGTACCATTTGTTCGTACCAAAAAGATTCCAATTTTCCTGTGGTTTGCACGAAAACTAAAAGGGTGTCACTACATGATTAAGTACACCTGTTTGCTAAGAAGCACATTTACTGTTATATTAAAATTGTATATGCTGTTGTTTAATTTAAAATTATGTTGCACCTTTTCTTTTTATTTTGGTGACCCATTCTTGCAATGAAAAGTAAATAAATAAAATGCAACTATCAAAGCAGCTTGCCAATGCTTGACTATAATTGGTGGAGCAGAGGCGTCTCTGGGTTACATTTTGGTGTGTCACACAACAGGTGGCTAAACTTCAAATTCAAAAGAATGTCAGGAACAAGTTACCCACTTTTCCCAAAGTTAATCCGGAAGCATTTAGCCATAAACAAGGGGATATTGCAGCAGGATCTGGACATTGTAGCTATTCTATTTTCATACAAAGTTGTACAAATACATTTAGCGGCCTAGTCATGCTTAAGAATTAATATCAGGTCTAGCCCCATGACAGAATATAACATATCTGAAAGCACTTTTAAAGGGCTTTTATAAGTTTTCCTAAAATGCTGTCGTTTTCGCTTCACTTTTCTTAAGAATTCTGTGATTCTCAGATTACTTTAGAAATTGTGTTTAATTGATACTCACGTAGCTCATACAGAGCAGGAGAAACTGCTTACATTTCTCTCCTGTCATGTTAGACCCAGAGCCAGGTCGCTTTGGGTATGTACATCTATCCGTGTTACTCTATTTCGACCTGTCTCTCAGAAACTCAGTCGATTTTATGATCAATAAGCAAATACCTACTGATTGAGGGCCAAGTGTGCAGAGGCTGAGAATGCTTGTCAATCAGTTTTTTTTGTAAAACCAAAAAAAGGCAATAACTTTATGACAATACCAGCACCATGGGCCTTTCCTGTGTAACTGCAGTCTTTGCTAATGTCTAAAATTGTGCATTTCTGACAGAGCTGAAGCTTTCTGTTGTTCCTAGTAAGGGTAGATAAGTAGTTGATTATTGACTTCTGAGATATGCTCTTTTCAAAGGCTGTGTGAAGTCTACATTTTGCCAGAGAAGTAGTAAGATATTCAAAACTTTGTAAAGCTGTACAGTTTTTGCAGAACTTTCTTGGTGGGCAAATTTTCTAGCATAAAAGGCTTATTCTGAACATTATCATCATAAATATATTTTTTGCTGGAAATTCACTAGCAAAAAACTAGGGGTGGGTGATAAATTCCGCTCCGTTGGTGGAGTTCTCCGAGTTTTGCCCACTCAGCGCGAAGTTGCAGCAAAACTCCACCAACTACTGCGTGGCAGTTTTTTTTTCACACCCAGCTTGTCAACATTAATCTGGTGAGCACAAGTGAGAATTGTCATCCTCTACTGCGATTTTTGGGTGCTAGTACAGCACCCTGCGAGATTTTCTCAATGCGAGCAGTCGCGGGCAGTCTCGACCATTCGCAAACGTACACAGTGAGAAAGCTGTCGCTCAAGTTGAAAATCTACTGGATCAGCAGCAAAGAAGCAGCGGTCGCTGGTGCACGGCACATTGCTGTTCCGGGCGGATTTTGCAGTGCCCAACAAGCTCCCTGCAATCTGTTGGAGATGCACCATGTACCGATTTCAGCTCGCTCGCGGACCTCCATGGAATCTCACAGAGTTGTTATGTAACTCCATAGAATTGCATGGAGTGGAACTCCACGAGTTCCGCCCAGCCCTACAAACAACAAACCTGAAATTATTTTTAATTCACAAAAAAATTAATTTTCTGAATTGTGTGCAACACCACACAGAGCCTGGCAGCAGGGAGTGTTCAAAACTGGAAGAGTCCATTTACTTGGCATGGGAATGTCCTAACAAGCACAATAAAATCTGGGGACCTTGATGGGAACATATTCAGTTGGGCTCACTATGATCATGATAGGTAACAAAGATGTACATCCAAATTATTTACATGGATTAATGATGATGGGGATGTAATGTGAGCTTTAACTTGTTAGCTAGGTTTTCTTGCCATGGATTCTGCTTACTGCATTATTTCCGCTATAGAAAAAAAACGTAATAAAACGTTTCATAAAAATAAAGTGTCACTGATTGGGAGGAAATATGGTTGCACATCTTTGCATCCTGCTACCTGTTTCTTAGGTCTGAGGTGTTCTGGAAGGGGTAGTGTTAAAGATCATACTGATGATGTTCTCATTGGCCTGCTTTTGGTCAGGTTCAGTTTCGTTGTTGCTTGTTGAGCTTGGGGTCATTTCTCCTCACATAAAGCTGAGCTTTCAATCATGTACAAATCAAACAAGGGAGTGCCACAGATGCTTTCAGCAAGGAGTAGGAGAGTGGTTGCACAAATCGTGTTTCCCTGACATGAACATGGGATAATGATGTTGCCATTGATCCAGGCCTTGATGAGGCAATTGGCGCCCTAAATGCAATTGTAGCCAAGAAGACGGCAGGGCAGAGAGTTGATTCACTTTGCAAAATGCAATATGCACTACACAGTGCAATGCAATTTCATGTAGCTCAGGGACACCTGGCTATGTATTTATTCCTCCATGTAAGGTGCAGAGGTTCCAATGGGAAATCTTATGTTTACATTGCCTGCATAGAAAGAATAGAAGTCTTTTCGTTTGCAGAATCAACATTGAGAAACTGCTTTTTATGTTGCTAAAATGTGCTGGGGTGTCTTGAATAAACCTGTTCACATTATTAAGAAGGTTTTGTACTGAGGGGAGCTATATTTCATGCAAAAAAATAGCACAAAAAATACAAGCGACAGAAACAGTAGCCGCTCGCGTTCTAGTCATTCATAGAGGGGCACGTGCATCAACCTATTTAGGAAGTGCAAACGGTGCGAATCGGTAAATTCGGCCGTTTGCGCTTCCTAAATACGTTTTTGGGATGCATCAAACACTTTTTCAGAATTCACATTTTTTTGCATTTCTTAAAAATGCGAATGCATTTAAGGAATCGCATTTGTGCGATTCCTTAAATGCAATGCATCAATTAAAAAAAAATGCGAATTTTGAAATTGGAAGTGCAAATTAACACGAGGTTGACCCTCGTGTTAATTTGCGAAAATCTTTCAAAATGCAAAAAAATGCATTTTTTACACTGTCATGTTACAGACACACATGTCCTTAGGACATGTGTGTTTGAAACATGCACTTTCAAATACATTTCAGGGGTGCAGGGGGGGGTCCTTTGGACCCCCCCTGCACCCTTGGAATGCATCAACAAATTGCGAATTCGTAAATGCCTTCCCATTGACTCCTATGGGCCTTTCGGCCCATAGGAATCAATGGGATTTGCGAAAAAGCAGTTAGGAATTCGGTATTTATTTGCAATTCGGTAAAAATTGCGATTTTTACCGAACCACAAATAAATACCGAAAAAAATGATGCATAGCATTTTGCAATTCTTAATTTGCGATTCGGTAATTTTCGCAAATTAAGAAATGCAAAATGTATGAATGATGCATGTGCCCCATTGTTCCTATGAGCTCTCGCTAAATTTTGACTGCAAATGGCACTTCATTATGCAATGTGGCATGATAACAAAATTTCAGGAATTCTGTGTAACAAGCGTAGCATTACATAACCCAAATTACACAAGATTACATTGATGTAGTGTATTTTATTATTTGCGTCGATGCATTTTGACTGCACAAGTAATGAATGTACGCATATGAATGACACGTGAAAAAATACCTACTACAGGTATTTTCCCATTGCTGGAGTCGGGACCATATGTGCCCAGTCCAGTCAAGAACTAAATACTGCAAAACTGACTTATCTGAACTTCGGTGCCAACAGGGTTGTTTTTCTTCAGGGTCAAGCTGCTGCTGTGAAGTGGGGACTTGGAGGTAGGGATCCACCTCAGAGACTGAAGGGTAGAAAATTAAATGGGTGAGTATGCACCCCAAATCCTTCATCTCTGCCGACTCGAAGCAGGCGGTCTTCCCGCCACAGTCGGCTTGTCAGAAAGCCAACTTGTCATTCCGATGGCAGTGAAATTCTGTGTACTCCCCTATGACAGCTGTTTTTCCCCAACTGCCATTGAGGCAGTCGACGAATGGCTGGTGGTGTTGGTGGTACTCCGGCATTCTATCGTTCTGCAAACCGTCAACACCATAGTACGGTAGGGTGACTGCCTAATTCTGCCTAATTCTGTATTATGCAAATTTTCTGAAATTATGCCAGTGCTAAATTTCCTATCTTTTTTGCCAGGAGAGACTGGGTTAAGTCAGTTACTTTGCCAATATCGCAACTGACTTTGATACAAAGGTATACCCTGACATTCAATTTTCACCCCGGCTACCATGAAGCAAAAAGTACATGTAATTTTTCCGAAATTGCTTGTTGAAAAAGTGCACAGTTATGCACACTCCTTGTCAAGAGGCTGGAACTCTGGATTGCATTCCTTATCACCCAGTGAGTGGGTCAACTTTACCCACTCATCCTCTTCCTTGCCCACGTTCTTACCACAATGATGCAGTGGACTCAATTCAGAATCTGTGTGTACTTTTGTAATCCCTCCTAAGACAAAGTGGCATACTCACAATGAAGAGATGGACCACAGTGTTAGCCTTGTTGGCTTAATGCCGCGCTCCGCCACTTCAGAAACACAGGGCTGCACTGTATTTACAAGAATACGGTGCTGCCCTTCATTTCTCCCAGCACTGGTGCTAATTGCAGCTGCCTAGCGCCAATGCAGGCACTCTTGCACCATTGTGCAAGGGTGCCCGCGCTGCAGGGAAAGATTGTTTATGTGCAGGAAGGTGTCCCTTCCCGCACATAAACAATGACCAATGGCGTTTTGAAACTTCTATGTGTGCTACAGACTGCAGTACAGATGGAAGTTGCTATTCGTAATTTTTTTTTTTTTTTGGTAGAGTTTTATATAGCGCGAACTAGACCCGAACCAAATCAGGTATCAGAGCGCTTTACATAGCACAAGTTACATTTTTGTTGTTGTTTTTTTTTACATGAGGACACACACACTTTCATGTTTTTTTTAGGCACGGGGAGATTAAGTGATTTGCCCAGAATCACAGGAGGTTATGGCGTTGTTACCGAGACTTGAACCCAGATCCCCAGACCCGAGGTCGAGCGCCTTAGCCGTTAGGCCAGCTCCTCTCCCCAATTTTAATGATGTTTATGTGCAGAAAGGGACACCTTCCTACACATAAACATTCATTAAATAATAAAGCATTTCTCCTTGCTTCACCAGGGTGAGACCAGGTTTTTTGGTCCTAATTTTGGCTCTACCCCATATTTACGCCACCCTTGTAAATATAGGGCAGCGTCAAAATCAATGGGTGTTGCAGTGGAACACCCACAGTAACACCCATTGTCCTCCCTTTTCACGCTAAGTATAGCGTGAAAGAGTGTCTTGTTTACAAGGCAGCGTTAAGCCACGTTAAGTGGCGAAGCCCTTATCGCCATCACAACATCACTGAAAGTGACGTCCTGGTGGTGACAGGGGCTTGTAAATATGCACCACCCCCTTGTACTGATAAGCAATAAAGGTTGATCCACCCCAAATACTCTCTGTGGGGTACGTTGTTGCTCAGCACAGGACTACATCACATAATCCTGACACTGAAATGGGAAATGTTAAAACTCACTACCTGTGCACTACACTGTCCTTGCCCTCTTACCCGCACGCACCCCAAGACTTCTTCAAAATAACTTCGCCAAAGAGCCCCGTTTACGGGAGCCCGTCGGGCATTGCAGCGCCAGCCAGACGAGAAGCAGAGCCCAATGATGAAGCATGACATCCCTCGGGGTGTGTGAGGGCATCACGAAGAAAGACCTGCCCTTTCCCTTGTCCCCTTGTTAGGAACTGCACAGCCCTCTGTAGCAATTAAACAGGTTGACAGATTGACCATGGGGCACTGTGATGAATAGCTCAGGAGTGAGCCACATACCTCACATGCTGACTCTCCAATTTACTTGCTTTCTCTCTCATTCACTTTTTTTTTAGTAAAAAATGTTTTATTGCATCTTAAATACATATGTTATGGCCAAACATAAATTGATACTGTCAGAACATTTTGCACAAGATATACAATAACAAAGAGGGAATAAAACAACAGGTAAAGAAAGAAAGAGAGAAGGCTGTCTCGAATTGCAACAGAAAAGAGACAAACTTCATCCTATCCAGTTAATAATTGGGCCCAAAATTTTCCTACCCATTTCACATCTCCTATGGCCTTTTAATCTATATACAGCTAATTCCATGTTGTAAATAGCTAGCAGCCGGGCCCTCCAATTTATGAATGTAGGGGAGTCAGGACTGAACCATTGAGAAGTTATTCCCGCTCTTATAATGGCCATGGCAATAAACAAGAAACCTTTTCCAGCTCTGTTCCACCCAGCCATATTCTGAGTCTACCCGAAGATCACTAAGGTAGGTGTTAGCATCGCTGTTTTGCCGGTGATCTGGGCTAGAAATAATTCAATATCTTGTAGATATTTGGCCAGTTTGGCACATCAAAAAAACATATGAGTCGTGTCAGCAGCCAAAGTGCCACATCTGCTACTCGAGTTCCCACGGATCCCATACCATTTGGAGATTTTCCCTGGGGTATAATATAAGTCAAATGCTGACATGTAATGCTGGGCCCTCAAGCTGCCAGTTATTAAAATCTGATTGGCCCGCTCGAGAGAAGCTACCAGGTCAGTACCCTCTTGTCCGAATTTCCTATCCCACCTGTTATTTTGAATAGTTATATAATCAGACAAGCCAGAAATAAGTGTTTGATATATTAGCCCAATCCGAGATTTTTTCTCTATGATTCCCACCAAAGGAATTTTCCCACACTTATCTTCTCTCAGTGTTACATTCTTGAGCAAGTAGCTCCTGATTTGTAAAAACTTTAAAAAATGTCTGGTAGGAAGCCCATATTTTTCTTGAAGGTTAGAAAAAGAAGTGATTTGGCCCTCAAGAAAGAAATCGCCCAGTACGTTAATTCCGAGAGCACCCCAACTAATAGTGATCTGATCCTGAAAGATTGGAGGTAAAAGCCCATGTGCCAACAGAGGGATATAAGCATTTATATTCGATGGATCACTGACTAAATATCGAGGGACAAAATATAGACTACCCAAAATATAGATTCCAAAATATTGACAGACAAAATATTGAATTCCTATCTACAAACAGGTAAGTACCAAACTATCGAACCCAAAATATCGTTTATATATATATACTTTGTAAAAATATCGGATTTCTTACAAATAATGTAAAATTAAAAAAATAGCTAAAATAAATAGCTAAAATATACTTTAAAATACTTAAATTACCTTAAAATTATTAAATAGCTAATTTAACTTATAAAAAAATATATACAATCATATCTGTTAAAACATATATATATATATTAACATAATATTAATAAAAAATACACAATATTATTACCGTAGGATAGCGTAGGGGTAAAAATTACTATTCTCACTCCAGAGAGTGCAACAGTAGGGAAAGCGTTGGATAGCGTAGGGGTAAAAATTACTATTCCCACTCCAAATAGTGCAACAGTAGGGAAAGCGTTGGATAGCGTAGGGGTAAAAATTACTATTCCCACTCCAGAGAGTGCAACAGTAGGGAAAGTGTTGGTTAGCGTAGGGGTAAACATTACTATTCCCACTCCAGAGAGTGCAACAGTAGGGAAAGCGTTGGATAGCGTAGGGGTAAAAATTACTATTCCCACTCCAGAGAGTGCAACAGTAGGGAAAGCGTTGGATAGCGTAGGGGTAAAAATTACTATTCCCACTCCAGTGAGTGCAACAGTAGGGAAAGCATTGGATAGCGTAGGGGTAAAAATTACTATTCCCACCCCAGAGGGGGCAACAGTAGGGAAAGCATTGGATAGCGTAGGGGTAAAAATTACTATTCCCACTCCAGAGAGTGCAACAGTAGGGAAAGCGTTGGATAGCGTAGGGGTGAAAATTACTATTCCCACTCCAGAGAGTGCAACAGTAGGAAAAGCGTTGGATAGCATAGGGGTACAAATTACTATTCCCACTCCAGAGAGTGCAACAGTAGGGAAAGCGTTGGATAGCGTAGGGGTAAAAATTACTATTCCCACTCCAGAGAGTGCAACAGTAGGGAAAGCGTTGGATAGCGTAGGGGTAAAAATTACTATTCCCACTCCAGAGAATGCAACAGTAGGGTAAGCGTTGGATAGCGTAGGGGTAAAAATTACTATTCCCACTCCAGAGAGTGCAACAGTAGGGAAAGCGTTGGATAGCATAGGGATACATTTTACTATTCCCACTCTAGTGAAAATAAATTAATATAATTCACATTATTATCAATTAATCAATTAATAAAAATTAATTATCAATTAAAAATTAATTAACAATTTATTCAAAATAAATACCAATAAATAAATTAACATATTTAATTAATTATAATTAAATTACTTCCCACCCTATTCCCATATAAACCCACAACCCGCTACCGAAAATAAATTAATTTAATTCACATAATTATCAATTAATTAATTAATAAAAATGAATTATCAATTAAGAATTAAGTAATTACCAATTAAAAATTAATTAACAATTTATTCTAAATAAATAACAATTAATTAATTAACATATTTAATTAATTATAATTAAATTACTTCCCACCCTATTCCCCTATAAACCCACAACCCGCTACAGAATTAAATTACGCAAAAATTAAATAACATAAAATTAATTACTTAAAATAAATTACAAAAATATATACACTTTTCACACATATACTCACATACAAAACACTTTAAAAAATTCTATAATTATTAAACCATATTATGTACTTTGATATTTTGACTGTCTATATTTTTAAAATCGATTTTACATTACTTACCTTCAAAACAATATTTTTGATGTCTATATTCTGTCCATTCGATATTTTGTCCATTCTATATTTTGGAGTCGATATTTAGGTTAGTCTATATTTTGGAATCGATATTTTGACCATTTACCATATTCGATATGCCGAACCGTCGTCGGATTTTTTTCCAAACAGTATAGGCAGATTGGATAACTTTGAATTTAGTTTTCTTATAGTAACTTGGTTCAGCCGTTTTGACTAGACAATTGGGTGCATCTTCCCCAAGTAGAACCTCAAAAATTGTAGGTCTAGCGAATTCAGGTACTGCCGCCTTTCCCCCAACCAATAATATCCCCATTTGCTGTAACAGTGCAGCCCAATGATATAACATTAAGGAGGGTAAACCCCAGCCACCCCTTGATCTAGGGAGTATTAGCCATTTAGCTGCCCTTCTGGCTTTATGATAGCCCCACAAGAATCTTGTGCAAGCCCTTTCTGCGCTAGAAATGCATTGAGCTGGAAATTCTAGTGGAATAGTACTGAATAAATATAAAAATTTGGGGAATATGGACCTTTTAATGACATTACAACAACTGTGTAGCGAAAGGTGTAAATGGTCTAATCTTTCCAAAGTCTGGTTAATATCTTTAATAATCGGTAACATATTTAATTCTGGTATCTGCTCTACAGTTGGCGTAATCTTCACCCCCATTCACTAGTTTGCTCACTGGCCCTCTTTTTCATCTGTCCTTTATTCACTCTTATGTAATCACTCACTCAGCTACAAACTTGTTTGACCAGACCCATGTGTGCATTATAATACACGCTTACCCAATCCTTTTTACTGCTTTCTCAGTTAGTCTACTAACTCACTTGCTCATTCACATAGAAAAATGCTTGTTCTCCTATTCATCCAGTCACTCACACTCATTCACACACGGTTTTTCCACTCATTTCTTTTTCTTTTCTGTGCTGCAATAGTAGAGATGCGCCTTTTCTCTTGTAAATATGTTCTGGTGGAGTGCCTTTTATATCAGTTTCATCTAGTACAGTTCACTTTCTCTCCAGATTAAAAGTTTCCTTCAAGGCATATTTCAGATAATTGGCAGTTTATGGCAGGATCTTTCTTGTCCATTAGTATCTTAATATTAGAGTAATTTCTGAACTGTGTGTTAGGCTCGTGTGCACCATTTTCCATTTTTTCAAATTATTGTTCGCAATTCTGGCCAATTTCCAGAATGTGCATTAAGTGCTTAATTTAGACTGTTTTCCCATTATTGTTTGTAAATTGAACTGCTGTATACTTTCATAAGGCTTCTGTTAACAAAGCCGAAAGCTTTAGGGTCATGGCTGGTTCAACATTTTTGAAGGTGTTTTGTACCAGGTTCCTTGTGCTCCTTTCATGAAATGTGTTGAAAGTCTGTCTTTATTGTTTTTATTTTACTTTCCATTCACAGAGCCAGAGATTTAAATGCCCTAATCTGTTAGCATTTTTGTAACCAAAATGTGACATTTTTGTCCTAATATTGTGGACTAAGAATTAACTTTTACTCCTATAACTAATCCGTCTCTAGGTGGAATGCGGTAAGGGACCGTGGATGATTTGGCTTCTCAGCGCTCTCCAAAAAGGCTAAGTTGTTTACAGTTTTTATTATGGGGCTCATTAGGATGTTGCAGGCTTACCGACCGACATCCATGGTTTAACGCTCGATCTGGGGGGGGAAGGCAATTCTGGTTATGCTGGACCTGTCGGCGGCGTTTGACACCGTCCCGCACGCCGGTCTCCTTTCTAGACTCTGGGAGATCGGCTTCCATGGGACGGTGTGGAACTGGTTTAAATCCTTTCTGACCGGCCGTCGACAAGTGGTCCGGGCACCTCCGTTCTCCGCGGAAATGCCGCCGCTCGAGGTGGGGGTCCCTCAGGGGTCTATCCTGAGCCCCACCCTTTTTAATATCTATATGGCCCCTCTGGCGGCGGTAGAGGAGTCCTTCGGTGCCCGGATCATATCCTACGCTGATGACACCCAGCTCCTTCTTACATGTAAAAAGGGAGAGGCTTTTGATGGCGGCCTGATCCGGGAGTGCCTGGGCGCGGTCTTCAACTGGTTCAGGCGGTACAGTCTTAAATGCAACTCCGACAAGTCGGAGCTGCTTTTCTTTGGATGTCAGCCGGATTCCAACTGGAAGACCTGGTGGCCCCAGGACATGTTTCCGCCTGAAGTGGCCTCTGTGAAGGCAAAAAGCCTTGGGGTGCAATGTGACGACAGCCTTTCTTTTGGACCCCAAATCATTGGTCTATCTGGGAAATGCTTTGGCATTTTTAAAATGCTTCGGAAGTTTCTTCCCTTGCTATCTCTTCAGCATAAAAAAATCATTGTGCAGTCTCTGATTGGCTCGCGTTTAGACTACGCGAATGCCCTGTATATCGGGCTGCCTAAATATCTGCTGGCCCGGTTGCAGATTGTGCAGAATTCGGCTGCTAGAGCCATTTTTGGTCTCCCACGCAGGGCCAAAGCCTCTGAACTTCTAAAGAGACTGCATTGGCTGCCCATTGCCAAAAGAATCACCTTTAAGGTGCTGACCCTGGCATTTAAGGCCCTCCATTCTATTGGCCCAAAGTATATGGAGAAGCGCCTGGCTTTTTATGTCCCGAGGAGGTCGCTTCGGTCTGCCTTGTTGGCCAAAGCCGCTGTTCCCCCGATTAAACTTGCCCGGATCGGAGGCAGTTCCTTCCGATATCTGGTTCCACGTTGCTGGAATGAGCTTCCTGTCTCCTTAAGAAAGTTAAACAGTCTCCTTGCCTTCAGAAAGGAGCTGAAAACTTGGCTCTTCTCAGTATGATTTGTTGGTGGGACCTCCGTGAGCTGTTGTGTTGTGTTTCTTTTCCGCATTTCTCTTTGCCAAAGTGCCGGGACACCCCTCGGGGTAGCCGTGCGCTATAAAAGAGACCTAAACATAACATAACATAACATAATGTCCGACCGTCCAAGTACAATGTAGGCGGTCAGGGTTTAAATCGGCCGGTCATTCTGGTTGGATTCCGACGAGCTCTAGAGCCTGTCGGAAACCATCACATAATCCCTTTCGTACGGCTTTTACGCCGTAGGGGTTATGATGTTGGTTTCTGATAGGCTTTCCATGTCGGGCTTTTCGACATGGAAAGCCTGTCGGAGAGCAACTTAGGGAGCCCCTAGAAGGGCCCCCATCATATAGCGACCTCGTTTGGGGGCACCTATGGTAGGCCCAGGTTTATGAAGGTTTATAAAGCACAATGTTGGGTAAATATGAATCAATATCATGGAGACTTCTCTTGAGAATCTATGGGATGTGGAGGCTTTGATGGATTAATCTAATTGTGTGATTGTATTGAAAGCTCCAGAGTCAGATCCCCGTCCAGCCAGATGTTGGAACCTCTTGCTCTGGTTGGGGATGAGGGCTGAATATACTAAAGGTTGGTCGTCTGGATTCCAGTATGCCTGGTACTGTGATGGAAATGGAGGCTGGAAGGAGAGGATTAGACATGCTATTCAGCCATTGAGTTTTACCAATGGTCTTGTGTTTGTGTAATGCTTAGTACCACTTTTTGGCTGCTTCTAAACATTGTGCATTACAAATACTACTATCACAAATTAATAGTCAATTCATCAACCTGAGAAGGATGAGAAAGTGGGTTTGGTTTTGTTGTGATTTGAACTGATGATCTGCAGGTTCCAACACCTGTCAGCCATCTGCGCCTGACTCATTGAGCCATCTTGCTGCCATTTTAGCCAGCTTGAAGTTCTGCAGCTTTAAACTGCTCCAAGGCAAAGGCATAGGGTAATACTGCACCAACTAGTGTTTTTAATTTGACAAAAACCCTGAACTTTGCAAAACTGGTGGCGACATAAAGTAAACTGTTTACACGTGTTTGTCTGTTGAAACAGACAACATGTTTGCCATTCTCTGATGGTTTCAACATGCTTGAAATCATTTAGATCCACTTGTAGCAAAATATCATTTTGCGATTACCAAATAGCCTTTTTTACAGAATCGCTATTTGGTCATCACAAAATGCTATGTACGCGAAGAATCGCCAAAGATTTATTGATTCCTTAACATGACCTAATAGTGATTCAGTAAATAGCAAATCGCTAGTAAGTAATATTACTCCATTAGGTCCTATGGGTCATAAGTGCGAATGGTTTAGTATCAGCTAATTTACAATAACCTAATCGTTAATTGCAAATTAGCTAATGCAAAGCCAAGGGTGCCAATGAAGCACCCCAATAATAAATTAAAGTACACATTTAAAGTGCACACATGCCCTAGGGGCATTTGTGCTCTACATGTCACTTTGAAAATACAGTTTTGTTCATTTTTCTAAGTTTGCACATGGTTACCTTTGCTTGAAGTCAATGAAAAAGGCTTCATACAAGTGCTTACAAAATCGCATATTGCGATTCCCTATTTGCATTCGCAATTTTAGGTAATCGCGAAAAATTGCGATTACCTAAATTTGTGACTGCAAAGCCTTTCATACATCATGAAAGGCTATTTTGCATTCGCAAACGGACGAATTTTGTGATTTGCACTGTTTGCGTATGTCAAATTGTTTCATACATGTGGCCCCATATGACCAGAGGAGAAAAGAGGTCTGGGAAGCAAGATTGCTTTATATGTGTAGAAACCATACTAAATTCAGAATTTATGATAGAAGCTAGCATTGATTTCCTGCCATAACATTCGTAACCATAATTCCCATGAAATAAAACAAAATGGTGGTCCTAAATAGAAACAAGTATTGGCACTTAATCGGACGTTCGCTGCCAGCCTTTTAGCCTTGACAATGCTTGTTTTGTGATGGTTTTTGCATAGCGTTATTATTAAGGAAACTGCAAGACCCTGGTCAATCTAAAAAATAAAACTAACTGGCTAAAAGCAACAATATGTTTTAGTCTCAAAAAGAGCATATTGTGAAAGTAGTTCCCATCTCTGTGGGGGACTTCTTTGTGTGCAGATGTGCTCCTTATGAAAGGACTGAATGGTGTCACTCCCAGGGAAGTTTGCCAGTGGCTGATGTGGGCTGGACCATTGCCCATCTTGTGTGTTGTAGTGGGCAGAAGTCAAATGTGAATGCCACAGTAACAGACCACTGTATTAGGAAGACTGGGTGAGAGCCCCTACAAGTAAGTATATTATACATATAGGTTTCATGCCAGACCTAAAAAATACACTGGAAAACAATACAACCAGTAACTTTACCCCATAGTTGTTTGTCTCCGAAGGTATCTTGTCCAGGCTTTTCTAGTTATACAGACACCTTCTTTGCGTACGTATGATAATGCATGACTGAGAATTTGCAGTCCACAAAGAACTGTTAATGCTATGGTCTCTATACACATGTCTTGTAAAGAGATCTGATACCCTCAGGTCTAGCCAGCGCTCTATAAAACTCTCAAATAAATAAATAAATAAACTTTCATTAGTTTTTTGACAAATGACAATTCCTAATTGTGGCTAAAGGATACAAAAAGACTGCCACTACTGTCATATCAAGCATAGATTTTGTCTTTCGTTTTTTATTAATCAACAAGCGTGAGGTATGCAGTTTCCTACCCAGGAGGGCTCTACAAACAGGGAAACCTAGCAATGCACACATTTCTAGAAGCCAGACATTCTGTGCAATCCAAGTGTTGTAATGTGTATTGTTTTGTCATATTTAATTAGCATGTAGACCTGATCACCTACTGACTATTCATTCTGGGGAAGATCAAATCAGATCACACTTGTCATTGCAGGTCCAGTGTCCAGTGGCTGCTTGCGGTGCTTGGGTAAATGAAAAAGATTTTTTTTTAATTCTCTTACCTGGCTACTGCTGGCCAGACAGCCGCCGCCTCTCTTCCATACTCTTCACCTCTAGTCCAGGAACAGAAAGCACCCAGGCTCCCCACAGCCAATCACAATGCTGCAATGCAGCTTTCTGATTGGTCTGAGTGCCATGGGTCGGCTCTCAGGCAGGCGGAGGGAGCCTGGGCATATTCTCCACACAGGCTGTAATAAAGCCTGGGTGGAGAACATGCAAAGTGCACATGACGCTTTGGCTGGCCCAAGACGGCTAGCCAAACAGTCATGCGCACTTACAGAGTGTGCCCATGACTCCTTTCCCTGCAGTGCTCTGGTGTCACGGAGCCCAGCTCCACCCGACTGAGCCTCTGCTGAAGGAAAATTAAAATTATATTATCGCTACGTATTTATCATTTTATTTTTCCTTCTTGAACTGCTCGGAGAGCTGTGAGGTGACGCTCTTCCGCCTTCTCAGAGGAGCCGTCGCTGGTTGGGTATTTATCGATCAAGCATCATCCTTGCAGTATTCCTCTATCTCAAGTTGTTCTCACTATTAGAAGTGTTTCTGCAAATAAATAGGGCATGTGACAGTACAAGGGCAGCTTGTCAGGCTCCACGCTGCAGGATCCGGATGTAGCACATAGAACTCCACCTCCCGACCTCACCAACACACTGTTGCAAAACACACAGTGAGTTTGAGGGATAGGGCGAGGGAAAATAAAAGAACAAGGAGGGGAAGGAATGGGACTGCAGGGAAGGGACAGCTGAAAGACAAGAAAAGATAGGCACAGGTTAAAGACAATCACAACTGAACCTACTCTCATTTCATTCTCGCTAAAACAGATCTCTTAGGTTCACCTTTGTGAATGAAGTGTTCTCCACCTCTTCCCTGTAACCTTGGAAGTCGGATATCAATATTTCTAGTCCCTGAGGAATACAAAAAGGCAGGTTATTCTCATGTAACGTAAATAACCCCTCTGATTATTCTTTGTACTTCCTGCAACGTACCCTCCTTGCATTAGTTGATATCCTTAAGCTGCTTCCAAAACATACCACAAGCCCAAGTGAGTAAATAACGAATACTACGTGAAGTGCACGAAGTCTCTCCAAGGAATAAACAACAAGTTCCAACTTTAGACACGGCAAGACGTAGCTTCCTACTACAGTCCTCCGCTCTAATAATAATCCACAGGTTTCCAATTGAATGTACAACTCCAAACACGGCAAGGTGTAGAGCCCCACTACCTTCCGCTTTGGCACTTAGCTTAATAGCCACTAGTGACTTTCTTCAGAACGGTAGCGTGTAGAAAAGATTTCCCACAACGCTCCGCTCTAATCTTGCCCAGTATCGACACCTACACAGCCGTGCAAGTTAACCAGTTTTATATCCAAATTATAACAGTTCCTTGAAGAGCATAAACAAAAGAACACCGGAAAACGCGATTTAATCTCGCGCTCACCGTAACTTACAGAGCCTTTGAATTACGTCCCACAAGTTCTTTCTCTCCTAAAGCAAACTCCAGCCAGAACAGTCAGAACCAGAACGCTTCTTTCCGTCTCCGCTACAGAGACGCCATGGAATCGCCTCGCTACCCTGGAACAAAGGAGTCAGCCGGCAGCAGTCCAGAGGCGGGTCGAGTAAACCAAACCAATGCGTGTCTTCTTAACACGCTGAAAACAGCTCCGCTTGGCAATCAATGCTACCGCATGAATTAAACAGGAAAGCGTATAGGAGCAGCATACACTTAGAATACTAAAATGACTGTAGCACAAAATTACGAGCATCGGTGAAAGGTTCCGCCCCTCCATATATAGTGCCACTCCCACCTTTAGGGCTTCTGGGTGATGTAGTCCTTAACAATTAGGTAGGCGCCTTGGTAAATCCTGACAGTATGTCCCCGCCCCTAGCGCCTCCTAGGACCGGGCTTAGCAGGATACCTTCTGTGGAAAGAACGCACCGCACCAGGAGCATGTACATCAGAACAAACCTCCCATGAATCATCCTCAGAGGTGTACCCCTTCCATGACACCAAGTACATAAGCACACCCCTGCGCCACTTAGAGTCACGGATGCTCTTGACCTCATATTCCATTCCCCCATCACACAACACCGGAGGAGGGGCCGCCCTGCGGGATGTCAGAGCAGGTTTCAACAGCTGCACATGAAACACAGGGTGTATCCGCAACGAACCCGGCAGCCTCAGTTTGTAGGTTACGGGATTCACCTGTTTCACTATGGGATAAGGGCCGATGTACCTGGGGTGAAAAACACTGCGCAACTTAAACTTAATGTTCTTAGTTGAGAGCCATACCTTGTCACCCACCATATACTGACGGCTCTCTATCCTGCGGCGATCCTCCCACTTCTTGTACACCTCCTTGGCCTTGTTCAAATGCACCTGCACCCCCTTGTGAACCTTCCTCAGCAGTAAGATATTTTCCTTAACAGAAGGCTGATTATGGAGATCTGCAGGAATGTCAACAGGCAATGTGTTTGCATCAAATCCAAAATTAGCTTTGAAGGGAGACATCCCAGTGCAACTATGCCACACATTATTGTAGGCCAGCTCAGCCATCCACAACAGTTCCACCCATGACTCATGAGCTTCCTTAGAGAAACATCTCAGGTATTTCTTCAAAGTCTGATTCAGACGTTCCGTCTGCCCATCCGTTTGTGGGTGGAAACTGGTGGACAGATTAGACTCAATGTTCAGGGCCCGACACCACATGCGCCAGAATCGAGCGATAAATTGAGGCCCCCTATCTGAGACAATGACTCTTGGTATTCCATGCAACCGAACAATGTTACTGGCCAACAGTTGTGCAGTTTGGCTAGCATTGGGAAGGTTCTTACAAGGGATGAAATGCCCCATTTTGGTGAGACTATCTACCACCACCAAAACAGCCGAGAAACCCTGATCAAACGGGAGACCTGAAACAAAGTCCAAACTGATGTTCTGCCACGGTAGATCGGGAGTGGGCATAGGAATGAGCTTCCCCGCTTTTCTGGTGGTTACTCCTTTGGCTCTTGCACAGATGTCACACCGAGCCACCCACAACGTAACATCCTTGATCAGAGTAGCCCACCAAAAATGCCTTTGGATACAATCAATGGTCTTACGGACACCCGGATGTCCTGCTAGAACCCCCTCATGACACCAGCTGAACGCTTTTTTCTGCAAAGGGACAGATGGCAAGACTAACCTAGATTGAAAAAACGGCAGTCCGTCCATCACCTTCCTGTCAGCAATACCATGCGCCCAGGTTCTCCATCCTCCGGGATATTGATGACTCTTTACGTCATCCAAGAAAGACTCTGCCCTCACCACACAAAGAACCTTCCCTGTAGGAATGATAGCCTGTTGTTCTTCCATCCCCGCCGTATTTGGCAGTGTCTGTCGGGATAAGGCATCAGCCTTCCGATTTTCCGACCCAGGGCGGAAAGTGACCACAAAGTTATACTCAGCGAAAAAGAGCATCCACCTCATTTGTTGCTGAGTTAGGTGCCTTGCCGAGGACATATATTGTAGATTTCTATGGTCCGTGTATACTGTGATGGTATGAAGAGCACCCCAAAGATATTGCCTCCATTCTTGAAACGCCTTCTTTATAGACAACAGTTCCTTTTCTGCTATGGTATAGTTGAGTTCAGCCGAACTCAACTTCTTTGACAGATAGGCTACAGGGTGCAATTGCCCCGTACAGACATCTCTCTGAGACAACACCGCCCCAATGGCTACATCTGAAGCATCCGCCTCTACCACAAAGGGATGGGCCAAATTAGGGTGTGACAGGGCCGGGGCAGTAGTGAACGAATCCTTGAGAGATCGGAAAGCCTCTCCGGCCTCCAGTGTCCACACAAACGGTGTACCCTTCCTCAAAAGCCTGGTAATGGGCACCGCCATCTGCGAAAAATGCAAGATAAAGCGACGGGATTAATTTGCGAAGCCCAGAAAGCTCTGGACTTCTCTCACATTTTTACGGAACTGGCCAGTCCCGGACTGCATGTACCTTGCGCTCCGACATTTGCAGACCCTGTGGGCTGAGCATAACTCCCAGAAACTCTACGCTATACACCCCAAACTCACATTTGCTGAGTTTCACAAACAAACTGTGCTGTCTCGATTTAGCCAGTACTTTGCAAACTTGTTCCACATGTTTGTCTTCCTCCATAGAGTACACCAAGATGTCATCAATGTAGACAACTACAAACAGATCTATATATTCCTTCAGGACATCATTAATCAGAAACTGGAAAGCCGCAGGGGCATTACACAGCCCAAACGGCATGACCAGATACTCGTACAGTCCATACCGCGTCTTGAATGCTGTCTTCCACTCATCCCCCTCACGCACCCTGACCAAGTGATAGGCACCTCGCAAATCCAAGCGAGTATAGATCACAGCCTCCCTCACTTGGTCAATCAGAACTGTAATGAGGGGGAGAGGGTAGCGGTTCCGAATGGTGTTTCTATTCAAGACGCGGTAGTCTACACAGGCTCTCAAATCACCATTAGCTTTCGCTATAAAGAAAAGGGGAGAAGCTGCAGGGGAACGGGATGGTCGTATGAACCCTTTGCTTTCGTAATGGTCGATGTAATCCTTCAAATGAGTGGTTTCAGGGACCGACAAGGCATACACTCTACATGTTGGGATCGTAGCCCCTTCAACCAAATCTATCCGGCAATCATATTCTCTATGCGGTGGTAGGATTTCGGCTCTACTCTCGCTAAACACATCCTGAAAAGCTTCATACTGCTTCGGAAGAGCCACCTCCTTCTCTGCCGCTGTAGCCACCATGAACTGACACGCCAACACCGCTACAGGTGAGGATGCATACGGTACCAGATGTTCTTGACAATACCCAGACAAAAAATGCACCGTTCGAGTTTTCCAATCAATAGAAGGGTTGTGGTACGTAAACCACGGCATCCCCAATATTATCTCATATTGAGGAGCATCTATAATGTTCAACTCTATCTTTTCCACATGTCTCCCTTCTGATACTTCTATTGATAACACCACCTCGGTCGTCTTCTCAATTATTAGCCCTGATTTTATGGGCTGTCCATCTACTGCCAAAACCTCCTCTGGATTGTCTCTGGGTACTCTGGGTATAGCCAAACGAGTCACCAACCCATTATCAATAAAACTGCCTGTGGCTCCTGAATCCAACATAACCATTACTTGGTGGATTTTATGCTCACACTCTAAGGACATAGTAAGAACCAGGTGTGACTCAGTCTCTCCTATCCCATGTGAGGATAGGGAAGTGAGTTTCCAATCAGGTGTCCCTATCTCTCGGGGTAAGGGCCCCAACGAGTTGTCTGTCTCTCTAGCTATAGAGGAAACAGCTACTCTCTTGTTCTTGTTCCAACTAACGGGATTCTTGGGCTTGGAAGGACACTCACGTACGTAGTGCCCTTTTTTGCCGCAGTACATACAAAGGCCTTGTACTCTCCTGCTTTCTCTTTCATCTTTAGACAGTGGGGGTCTAATAGCTCCTATTTCCATAGGTTCCGAACCTGCCTCCGCAGTACCCATAGCTCTAGGAGGGAAACCCACTGAACGGTTATAACCCCTGTCCCATTTTCTCCTGTCTCCACTCCGCTCAGTCAATCTACCATCCAGCCTCAAAACCAGATTCACCATGTCTACACACGTAGTGGGTTGGGGGTCTATCTGAGCCACCACATCTTTTAGTTCATCCCTTAATCCCTGATAAAACAAAGACATCCTTTTTTCTTCTGGCCACTCTGCTTCAGCCACCAAACGATTAAAAGCTGTTAAATATGTTATTAAGTCACTTCGGCCTTGGCGCAAGGTTAACAACTCTTTATCAGCGCTAAAGTTTGTGGCCCTTCGATCAAACACCTTTTCGAATTCATCCCTGAATGCTGTCCAATTAGACAATATAGCATCATCTCTCTTTATCAGGGGTACCGCCCAATTGGCAGCGTCCCCCACTAAATAGGAAATAGCAAACGCCACCCTTGAGTGGTTAGTGGGGAACGAAGCAGGTTTGCACGAGAAATGAAGCATCACCTGAGTCAAGAACACCTGTGTTTTACGTGGATCACTCGCATACCTTTCAGGGGTAGCCAAAGGAATAGGGGGGGGAACAGTGACCTGTATTTGAGATGGACTGGTGGAAAAAGGATTCTTAGACAACTGCTCTACCTTATCCTTGAGTGCCGCCGTTTCTGCCTTAGAAGACGCCAACTCCTGTTGCACCAGAACCAGCGCATGCAACACATCCTCCAAGGTGGCCATATGTACAACAACCGGACCAGGCAGAATGCAATTCGTGGGCTCGTAATTCTGTCAGGCTCCACGCTGCAGGATCCGGATGTAGCACATAGAACTCCACCTCCCGACCTCACCAACACACTGTTGCAAAACACACAGTGAGTTCGAGGGATAGGGCGAGGGAAAATAAAAGAACAAGGAGGGGAAGGAATGGGACTGCAGGGAAGGGACAGCTGAAAGACAAGAAAAGATAGGCACAGGTTAAAGACAATCACAACTGAACCTACTCTCATTTCATTCTCGCTAAAACAGATCTCTTAGGTTCACCTTTGTGAATGAAGTGTTCTCCACCTCTTCCCTGTAACCTTGGAAGTCGGATATCAATATTTCTAGTCCCTGAGGAATACAAAAAGGCAGGTTATTCTCATGTAACGTAAATAACCCCTCTGATTATTCTTTGTACTTCCTGCAACGTACCCTCCTTGCATTAGTTGATATCCTTAAGCTGCTTCCAAAACATACCACAAGCCCAAGTGAGTAAATAACGAATACTACGTGAAGTGCACGAAGTCTCTCCAAGGAATAAACAACAAGTTCCAACTTTAGACACGGCAAGACGTAGCTTCCTACTACAGTCCTCCGCTCTAATAATAATCCACAGGTTTCCAATTGAATGTACAACTCCAAACACGGCAAGGTGTAGAGCCCCACTACCTTCCGCTTTGGCACTTAGCTTAATAGCCACTAGTGACTTTCTTCAGAACGGTAGCGTGTAGAAAAGATTTCCCACAACGCTCCGCTCTAATCTTGCCCAGTATCGACACCTACACAGCCGTGCAAGTTAACCAGTTTTATATCCAAATTATAACAGTTCCTTGAAGAGCATAAACAAAAGAACACCGGAAAACGCGATTTAATCTCGCGCTCACCGTAACTTACAGAGCCTTTGAATTACGTCCCACAAGTTCTTTCTCTCCTAAAGCAAACTCCAGCCAGAACAGTCAGAACCAGAACGCTTCTTTCCGTCTCCGCTACAGAGACGCCATGGAATCGCCTCGCTACCCTGGAACAAAGGAGTCAGCCGGCAGCAGTCCAGAGGCGGGTCGAGTAAACCAAACCAATGCGTGTCTTCTTAACACGCTGAAAACAGCTCCGCTTGGCAATCAATGCTACCGCATGAATTAAACAGGAAAGCGTATAGGAGCAGCATACACTTAGAATACTAAAATGACTGTAGCACAAAATTACGAGCATCGGTGAAAGGTTCCGCCCCTCCATATATAGTGCCACTCCCACCTTTAGGGCTTCTGGGTGATGTAGTCCTTAACAATTAGGTAGGCGCCTTGGTAAATCCTGACACAGCTCCTCCGTAATGCCCCACTGCCAGCAGATTGTAAAAAAAAAAAAAAACAACACATTGTTTTTAAAAAAAACATTTTTATTGGCATTTTGCAGGTTAATTCAATATTGTTTCTCATACAGGAGACATAATAAGAGCAGTTCTTTCCTTTCTCATAAGCTTCCGGGCCTCATTTAGCACATTCATGTTATCAATATTCAAATAATATTTGCCAGTTTAGTACTTTCTATGCCAGTTATAACATTTATAACTTCCTCTTCTCCCTCCCACCCCCTTCGTGTCATGATGTCAAATATCTGCTCTCCCTTCTCGAGCACAATAACCATCATCCTGAATGCATTGCATTCTACTCAGATTCGGTTCTTTCTTCGCTCCTCCTCTCATTTCCCTCATCTAGTTGTGTATTGTCCCCCTCTCTTACTTGTGTGGTTTGTAGGTCTCTTAGATCTGCAATCATAGAGGTCCATACGTGTACATCATCTCCAAGTTTAACATCTTTCCTAACCTGTTTCATCTGGGGGAACTTAGCCGTCGCCCATTCAATAAAAAAACATTGTTATTATCGTTTTATTTATCTCTGTCTAAGCTGCTGGGTCCGACAGGAGGGGTGGGGCCAGGCCATGGCAGGGTGGAGTACTGTGCACTTATATGTGCGCATGTCAGTTTGGACAGCCGTCTTAGGCCGGCCAAACAGACATGCACACTTATGTTTTTCCAACCCAGCTGTGTTCCACATCCAGGTTGGAGAAACCCCACAGGCTCCCATGTACCGTCTGAGTGGCAAACCAGGCTGCTCAGACCAATCCAGACGCTGCTCTCTTTCTTGAGGGCTGCGCCTGGATTGGGCAGGGAGCCTGCACCTTCAGGCCTATCCACTTCCGAAGGAGGAGCTGGTGCAACGAGATGGCCGGCAGTGGGAGCGAAGCGGAGCAGCAGGTAAGTGATTTTTATTAGTTTTCAAATTATTTCCCACCCCTCCTCTCACCCCGCTCCACCCTACTTGTTTTGATTGCCGTCAGCCGCCACTCTCACAGTATCTCCATTGGATCCACCTGTGGGGTCTTGAATTGATGGGGCTGTAAGGTTCTTAGCTGATGCTGGGAATCCAGAGTGGAACCGTGAGAAATGAATGCTGTGTGTATCAGTTGTGTTGAAGCAGTTATATCCTGCAAGGGAATGGATGATGTCGTTTATAAAGAAAGCTCTTGTGTTTATCTTTGCTTCTTGCATGGGATTATCTTTTCATTGGTGATGAGTTTTCACAACTTCAACACATGGTGGTAGAACTTACATTGAAGTTGGATATGATAACCATGCTTTTAAATGACTGGGATGTGTCACCAGACATTGGAGCACCAGAATGTTCATGGCAGTCATGTGTGATGAATGTCTGTGTCATCTGGGTGGGCAGAGGCAGCTAGGAATGGAGGAGAGTCTTTCGACTTCAGGCTGTGGGTGTAGCTGGGGTGATGTTGAGAGGCCTAGCAACCCACTGAATGTACTGGGACAGGGGTGCAACTAGAACTGAACTTTAAGGGGGTGCTGGCAGGTCAACCAATGGACGTATGGCTAATACTTCAAACAATGAGGGGTCGCTATCCTTAGGGTCGATGCAAGAAAATACAGACCTCAATTATGCATTTTAAATATATTAATCAACCTGATATGATTATGAAAAACTTGTTTTAGCTGATTTGAAAGTGGTTATAAGCTACTGACAGAGATATTTAAATAGGGGAATACGAGACAACCAAAAAACAGCTTCTACAGATTTCAATCTAGAGCACTTTAGAACAAATTTATGCAAAGTTATTTCAAGACAAAAACCCTTTATGTTAATTCTCTGAAACATTCCTTCTGTGAAATGAACAGCTCATGAGATATTGTCAATAGCTTCAGAAAGACACTCCTGTCTGTTGATCAAAGGTAAGCTTTCAGTCTGCTCATCGGGACACTGCAACACATGTTTACTTGAGGCCGCACACATGGATAGGTCTCAGAACATTGAGTTGAAAAAACACAGAGAAGGCATATGCTGAAGCACCTGTTCCATCTGTCTTAAACTGCACTGTGAGAAACCCACAGTACATGTGTTTGCTTTAGGTGGAAGTTGCATACCACTGGTTAGACATACATTATATGTTCAGGCTTCAAGTATACCTATAGGCCAGATGCCCAACCCCTGACTATCCCTCAGGTGACAATGCTCCATTTTCAAAGGACAAGAGCCACAACCCATAACTTCTTCTGGATTTCTTGTAACATATGAAAGCAGCCCTGTGTTAAGTTCCTGAGGTCTCCCAGTAAATATGTTGAAAACCCCATACATGCAAGAAACGAGCTGAGCTGAGTTGTTACTTATAAAATGCAAAGAGCCCCACAAGTCATCTAGGTGTCAACCTAACAGTATCGGTAAAGATATGAAGATAATCAGAAGAAAATGAATATGTTTTAAGAGCCTTCCAAAACATAGAACAGCCCTATATTTTGGGCAGGTCAAGACAGAGTGCATTCCAAAGGAATCAACAAAAGAGAAGGAACAGCCTGATCTGTGAAGTAAAGGGAGAGGCAGACAGTGAAAGAACAAGCAAGCCTTCCTGCCAGAGCACCTGCTACCTGAAAGAAATGTTTATGTGTGCAATTGCAATTTGGTAATCAGCAAATATAAAGGCTGCTTGGGAGTCAGTATAGGACTTTAATTGGTTGGGTCATTTGAGGGTTCATGGGGATACAGATTTATTCTTGTTGAGAGGTAATGTATGGGTTTTATTAACTGCATTCTGGAGTGTGTCCTTCTAATAGAAACTTATTTGAAAAGGTTTACACTAGGTACAGTCTGATTGTGTATTGCTACAAATATATATTTCTTATGCCTTTGTTTTTTTTAAGTCTTAAACACGTGGCAGATTTGCCAACACTTTTCTACAGGTTTTCATCAAACCTGTGCAAACAGTTGGGTTGGGGTTTACTCTCCAGTGCAAAATGCTATCTACAATGGAAAGTAGACCTAAAGTGAAGCAAAGTAATGGTAGCACTGCTTTGCATCAAGGGGACATGCCATAGGTGGTACATGGGCTTTCTCAGGCAGCCATCCATGGTTTTTATTGAATAACCCTATATAAAAAAACAAATTATAGGGCTTTGCACTGAAAAATAGCCCACCTTTGAAGCTGGCTTTCACTTGGAGAAATGTTTTTATTTCTCCAACTTTTCCCCACTATGCATGTATGCTGCACTGCACAGCACACATACAATGTTCGAAATGCACACCTACAAAGTGGGGAAAGTGTTAAACTATGACTAAGCATAGTATGTTTCACTGGACGGGTGCTCTTCCTGTAAAAAACGAATGCTTGCCTGCACAAAGGCACACCCTTGCACCAGTGTAAGGGCTTGTGTTGGCGTATGTCAGGCTAGGAAATGAAGAAAATAGCACCAATACTTAGTAGGTAAGGTTATTCACCATATTTCAGTAGTTGTAATGCAATTCTGCTCTATCCTTTTCATGCAATGCAGCACAGCAACTCTGTTTGCTGTTCTGCTTGGAGCAAAATTTTGGTCAATCTGCCCCTTAAAAGCCCAGGCCTGCCTGGTGATAACAGGCGGAGTAGTGGAATTTTCCCTAGACAGAATTGTACATTGCTGTATTCCTGAAAGCTGGGTGGGACAAGCACTGGGTGCAGGGGAGCGAGGCGCTTCCGGTGCATTTCAAAGGGCTCTTTGATTCAGTGACAGATCACAAGGAGGGGCCCTGGACACATCTCAGGAAGAGGGAGATGGGGCTGATAAGAGCTGAGGGCCCAGGATTAAACTTTGATGCACATATCACTGTGGCTAACATCAAGGTTGACCTCTGCATACTCCCATGAATCATGATGTGGGCTAATCCACTTCAGAGTCATGCCCGATGTGTCAGACATCCTTCGGGAGGAAGAAGAAAGGGGAGAAATGTCCATTTAAAAGACTCAGACACCGAACATAAAACCTCAAAGGTCCAGACTTTAAATCACACTTTATGTCTGGGAAAGAGCTATAAGTAGGGAGTCTGAGACCCCATTATTTGTCATCTGCCAAGCAGCCAGTCATACTGCCTGAGGAGGGGTAGCTCTGCAAGATTTCTGCCTGTGAAAAGTACTATGGGCCTAGCTTGCTAGTCTCCCTGCTGGGTGAGGGGACCTCATCCAGGGAAAACAATATCCCCTGCCCTGGAGTCTGGAGCACCAGTACCTGCTTGCATGCCGAGATTGGTGTGCTCATGAGGTAGAGGAGCGTGTTGAAGGGAACGAGATCCAGAGAGGAGCCCAGATGTCTGGGCTCCTGAGCGACTTGTGAGGAGGAGTGCCACACCAAATGGGTTGTTGCTCATGTGCCATGTTGTGCAGTTGGGGGAACACCGTATGACAGGAGGGGCCACCGTGCACAAAGGGCAGTGCCACATTGATTGGTCTGTTGCCATTGTGCAGAGCTGTGGAAGTTGGTGATCCTGTGTGCCAGGAGGGGCCACTGAGTGCCAAGAAACTGTGTTGCATCGATCAGGCCATTGCCCATGTGTGGGAAGTTGCCATGACCCCAGGAGGTGCAGCAGAAGAGGCAACCTGAGGCCAGCATGGCTTGACAGTGAGGATCGTTAGAGTTACTCCGTATGCCAGAAGGGCCGCTCAAAGCGCTTAGGCCGGAGGTCCAGGTCATTGCCTGTGACTCGAATACTGCTGCTACAACCAAGACAAGGGAGGTTTTGTATCCGAGGAGGTCCGAGGACAGAGGAGACACCGTCTGAGTCTCCGCTGGAGCAAGGAGACTGTCCCCATCTGTGAGTAAGGAAAAATGACACTGCGTGTGACTGGAGCTGGAGAAACTCCCATAAGACGCTGGTAAGCGTGGCTCAGGAGCTGCCCCTGTTGACATGTGCAGCCCAACTTAGCTGATCTGGGCCAGGACTGCACTGCACCACTACTAGGGTTCATACCTCTAGAGTGGGTAAGCTGAGAACAGGGCCTACCAGATATATTGCCTTTGTTTTTTGCAACCATACCTGACTCTAAGTGACTACACCTTATTGGCTGAGTCCAAGAGGGGGAAAGCATGTGAACAGAACCTAGTAGTTTACCTTCTTCAATGTTGGTGCATGTGAATGGGAATAACAGGACACCTGTTGTGGAGAAGTGTGGCTCAATGGTTAGAGCGGTAGACCCTGATGCAGAGGTCTGGTCCGGGACCAGGGTTCAATTCCTGCCTCGGCGGGTCTTGGGCTCAATTTCCTCGGACCTGATAATTCTCGCCTTGGTGCCTATTCTAATCATGGGTCCCACTCTGGGCAATTGCTTGCTTAATCTCCACAACGGCCCCAACAGCGCTGGGATGCCTGGCTTCACCTTGGGGGTGCCCAGGAGTGGACATTTCACAGGGAAAAGCCAGGAAGGGTTCCACAGCGGTTTGCGTTACAGCGCCAGGACACCCCAGTTGGGGTATTAGTACGCTTTACAAGCACAAATTGCAAATTACCTGTTACATGTGAACTGGGTAGCCCGGGTTGGGGGAGTGGTTTGATAACTACTAGTGTGCCTACCTCAAGGTGGACTGTGTTATTGCTTTTTGAATGTCATTTACCTTTGTATGTGTAAAATTAGAATTAACATACTTCTTTTACACGCCAAAAAAATAATTTGATGAACATTGAGATATTGCATGCGCTGCGTGCACGCTGAGTTAGGAGTCGTGCTCACTGATCTGTATCTATACTTCCCTTCAAGGGAGCCTTGACGGCTCATGCTACGCTACTAAGAGTCAGGTGCACAAGGAGGTGCTTGACTTAGTTGAGCAGAATGCATAGTAGGGTGGGCCATCAGGAGTAAAAAGCCTCAACTACTTCGGTTGGGCCCAGCAACCCCTGCTTGCCCTGTGGCCCTCTGAACGGGGTTCTGACAGGTGCATACAGGAACAGGGAGCCTCCAGGCACTGTGCAGAATATCAAATAGACACATGCACTGCTCTCAAAGAGAGGAACATCACCTGAATGTCTCTGTGTAGACCTGAGGGCATGCATGTGTTTAGTTACATCCTTTTCTGAAGGCCATTCCATACACAAAGAATCATTAAGATGCTTCTCCCACATATTATCAAGAAATGCACACACAGACTCACATAAGTGCAGTTTGCTGCTATGTATATGTTACTATCAGACACAAAGACACAGATACAGCCACGCACCCAGGGGGGTATCTTGGTCAGTAAGATTGTGGGAGGGTGAGCTCAGTGGCGTCACTAGGGGGGTGCGGGGGGTGCGGACCGCACCGGGTGACACCATCGTCATGGGGTGACACCAATCTGGTTATGCTGTGTAACACAGCTCTGCAGCCTCACCTCTGCTCTGCTTTATAATCAGGAGGAACACTGAGCTTAAGGAAACATTGTGCCTCTCTGACAAGCGCAGAGGCTGCTCTCCCAGGCTCCTTGACGTCATCACTGAGCAGGCGAACAACTAGAGCCAAATTTCGGGGGGGGGGCTGAAAAATATTTCCGGGGGGGGGCTAATTCTTCCACCTTAGACAGAGTGGCTGTAAGAAGGGGTCAACACACAACAAAAGCCTCATTTGCAAGTAAATGGTCTTTTAAAGACCTGTTAAGTACTCGGGTGCGGCTGCAATAAGATGCTCGCCAGCCGCGAAGCTGTCTCTGCCCGGCTGACGGACACGACCGGGGGGGGCTGAAGCCCCGTGAGCCCAATGGGTGTTGTGGCCTATCACTGAGTAGAAGCCACACCCCCTCTGCTGCTTAATTGATGTTGATGGGCTCACGCTGAGCGGGGTCGGATCAACGCACTGTCACAGGGTCCCAGGAAGTTGCCCGACTAGGCCTCAGAACAAGCTGGTCGTTCCTGAGGTGAGAGCCGAGTGAGCAGCAAGGCAAACGCCTTACTTGGAATTAATGACTTTTGGTTAATAGGCTTCTCCTGTGTTTATATCCACTGCAAGGCGCACTATGTTTTATGGTCATGTTTTCTCCTTAATACCCTAATTTTAGACGTTTTCTGCCACCATCCTGGCCAGTCCCCCGTCCCCCTGTCCCTGCTGCGCTCGAAGGTGAGGGCGAGTGTGTCTTCTGTGTCTATTTAAACTTTTCCACTCAGTGTCGCGCGCACGAATTCAAAGCGCATTTCATGCATGTGTCTTGGTCGGGAAATGTGAAAGTCCCAACTACGTTGAATCAAAGATCTTTTTAGTAGAGACTGCTACTGTGGAGTATAGAGAGAGGGCGGAAGGGGTCGCACGGTGCAGATGATTCCCACAGGAGGTGGACCTTAGCTTCAGGTATTGGGTATGACACTAAGACTTCCACCATGTTTCTGGCCATGGAAAAGTAGTTTTGCTTCTATTCCAGGGTAGGGAAGAGTAGGGTGGCTTACACTATTTCTCAGGCCAGGGGTCAGTAGCGTAGCTTGGATGAGAAAGATTCCAGAGGCTTCCTCTGCTCTCCCCCGAGTAGATGACACAAAGTTGGCTTCATTTGATCTGCATTGGGTCCTGTGTTTATTTTTTGCCAGTGATTGTCGGTGGTCTCCTGAGACAACTTACTGAGGCCCCTGAGACACTTTTTGGAGACCGGGACTTATTTTCCTTCATCGGGGTTTGACCCATAGCAAAGGGTAGCCAGGCAGAAACCCGACCGCTCTAAGGTGCTACACATGTGTGATCAATGCAGCAGTTAAAACTTGTATGTGTACCATTGTTTACTGTTTATCATTGTGTTTTTTTGTTCTTCACAATTGCTGTGTATATTTCATTTTGTCCTCTCCACCAAATTATTGTAAAGCGGTCTGATATCCTTCGGGATCGTGTTCGCGCTATATAAAACCTTTTAAATAAATAAATAAATGAGTTTATTTCAGTCACTTTGAGAAGAGCCAAGAACTCTGAGGGAGAAACCATCCGGGGGCGGGGGGGAGGGAGAAGGCGACGAGGAAATGGGTTACAAGAGCAGCAGGCGGGGGAGGGGGTGCAGGCATAGGGGGGTTGTGCAGCCAGAGAGGGAGATGGTGCAGGCAAAGGGGAGATGGTGCAGGCAAAGGGAGTGATGGTGCAGGCAGAGGGTGAGATGGTGCAGGCAGAGGGTGAGATGGTGCAGGCAGGGGGTGAGATGGTGCAGGCGGAGGGGTATGGTGCAGACAGAGGGAGAGATGGTGCAGGCGGAGGGGAGATGGTGCAGGCGGAGGGAGAGATGGTGCATGCGGAGGGGAGATGGTGCAGGCAGAGGGAGAGATGGTGCAGGCAGAGAGAGAGATGGTGCAGGCAGAGGGAGAGATGGTGCAGGCAGAGGGAGAGATGGTGCAGGCATAGGGGAGATGGTGCGGACAGAGGGATAGATGGTGCAGGAAGAGGGGAGATGATGCAGGCAGAGGGTGAGATGGAGGGAGAGATGGTGCAGGCAGAGGGCGAGATGGTGCAGGCAGGGGGTGAGATGGTGCGGACAGAGGGAGAGATGGTGCGGACAGAGGGAGAGCTGGTGCAGGCAGAGGTGAGATGGTGCTGGCAGGGGATGAGATGGTGCAGGCAGAGGGTAGATGGTGCGGACAGAGGAAGAGATGGTGCTGGCGGAGGAGAGATGGTGCATGCAGGGGGTGAGATGGTGCAGGCGGAGGGGATATGGTGCGGACAGAGGGAGAGACGGTGCAGGCAGAGGGGGGATGGTGCAGGCAGAGGGAAAGATGGTGCAGGCAGAGGGTAAGATGGTGCAGGCGGAGGCGAGATGGTGCGGACAGAGGAAGAGATGGTGTAGGCGGAGAGGAGATGGTGCAGGTGGAGGGAGAAATGGTGCAGGCAGAGGGAGAGATGGTGCAGGCAGAGGGAGAGATGGTGCAGGCAGGGGGGAGATGGTGCAGGCAGAGGGGAGGTGGTGCAGGCACAGGGGGGATGTTGCAGGCAGTGGGAGAGATGGTGCAGGCAGAGGGAGAGATGGTGCAGGCGGAGGGGAGATGGTGCGGACAGAGGGTGAGATGTGCAGGCAGAGGGAGAGATGGTGCAGGCATGGGGTGAAATGGTGCAGGCGGAGGGGAGATGGTGCGGACAGAGGAAGAGATGGTGCAGGCTGAGGGGAGATGGTGCAGGCAGAGGGTGAGATGGTCTATGCGGTAAGTCATAAGGGGGTGACACGATGAGTTACCCGCACCGGGTGACAACAACCCTAGTGACACCATTGGATGAGCTTTAGATTTTCCGACAATCAGGCCGGCATATATTGTTTAAATACAGTGTATGTCAAGCTGGATGCATGAGAGAGGCCTAAGGGGCAGTGGGAAGGGAAAGGATTGCGAATTGGTAGAAGCACTAAGAGAGAAAAAATATTTTGGAAAATAACCAATATTTTCGGAAACTTTCAAAACAGAGAAGGAGAGAGTGTGTGTGAAAGCAACAGAACTCGACTATTTGTCGGAAAATGTATTTACTACCTGGGTGAAACACCCCAAACACCCGCCCCCTCCTCCCGAAGCTACGCGCCTGCACACACCCAATACATAATAGCAAAGAAAAGCAAAACTAACCACCCTCAGTTCACACACTAAATCTGCGTGCATTTCAGTGTGTGTGGGGGTTGGTCTGTCACCACAACCTTAAAGCAGAATTATGCACTCTGCCAACTTACTAACAGCTAAAAATACAGAATAGATAAGCAAGATTACAACCTATGAGTGTGCGTGTGGCTTTGTGTGTCTTTTGGGAACATGAGACATATGTGTGGGTCTGTTTCCGATGTATACAAACCATCTCCAACCGCTCTGCACCCTGACATATGTTTACATTTATATGCAGATCCCACCAACACAAACCTTCTGCCAACAAGCACATATATCCCCTTGAGAGGCACATAGATATGCACATTCACAGTCATGCAGATCCTGTCACTGCAAGATTACCTGTACCAACAGGTTTGTCAAGCAGCCAGAGATGCACCTGCAAACATACATTTAGGCACCCACATCTCACCTGTAGGCAAAAATAACATGAAATTCTAGAAAACTGCCAACCATGCAACCACACACTCAGATTTAGAAACTAAGGGGCATAATTACAAGCCCCGATCGCCACAGGTTCTCACTTTTTGCGACGTTCCTGTGGCGATAAACCCCTCGCCTTATTTACAAGGCACCATTAAGCCACTTAACGTGGTTTAACGCTGCCTTGTAAATAAGGCCCCCTTTCACGCTACACTTAGCGTGAAAGGGCTGGGCAATGGGTGTCACGGTGGGCATTCTGCCACAACTCCCATTGATTTTGACGCTGCCCCATATTTACAAGGGTGGCATAAATTAAGACCAGGGAAAACATGTTCTTAACATGGAGAAATGATGCGAAATGTTTAATTTCTTCTCGTTTTTGCTGTTTTAATGTGTGCTGTATTCTGCAGCACACATAAAACAGCAAAACGCCATAAATTATTGTATATTGCAGGAAGGTGCCCCTTCCTGCACATAAACAATCATTAAAAAAGATGATGATTTGCAACTCCTATGTGTGCTGTACATTTCAGGCACTCATAGGAGTTACAAATCGCTATTTGTGATTGTTTATGTGCAGGAAGGGACACCTTCCAGCACATAAACAATTATTGATCCCAACGCAGGCCGATGGTGCTACGCGGTTTAATTTAGCACCAGGGGAAACATAGGAGTGCGCCGCATCTTTGTAAATACAGCGCATCCCTGCATTTTCGGAATGGTTGAATGTGGCGTGAACAAGTTTTGCTTAATGCCACTCTCCGTTATTCTGTCGTAAATATGCCCCAAAGATAATTAAAACCCAGAGAAACACGGTAAGCTGCTAAAGCTGATGTACCTATACACATATAGGAAGACTAATTGACCTGTGTGTTTGTACGCATATGTTAAAATAACCGCATGTGAATGACAGCGAAGAAGGTATTATCGAGTGAAATCTTCTGCTTTTTGTGCCTGACCTGTTTTGTCCCTCTTACTCTTTGAGAAGATTTCGGGAGATTCTAATTAATGATGTTTCAAAATCCCAATGAATTAATTTCAAACGATGTTTATTGGTATAAATAAATATTTTTTTCTTGTAACCTTTATTTTTCATTTTGAGATTTAGCATGCTTCCTTTTATTCCCTGTTTCTGTAGCGTAAACATATTCAATGAATGGCCTCATTATTTTGAAACGTGCTTTAGCAAAAAAAAAACTAGCAATTCTGCAAATAAATGAACACTGAAAAATACTATGCCCTAGGCATAATGCTGCCTTCAAATACTTTTCTAATCACTCCCGCACACGTTTCATTATGACTAATAATAGATGTTTATATAATATTAGCAATACAATGTGTCTCTATTCATTTTCTATCCCCAAATCATAGGTGTACTGTTTGTGATATTTTACAACTTAATTTAATAAACAAACATTGGCATGAAGGAAGGGAAGGTACAACAGAGAAGGCAAAGGCAAAAAAGTGGGAAACTATAAGGAACTAGCCCAAGGAATAGAAAACTTATCCGAGAGACTACCTGTCCCATCAAGGTATAAAAAGCAATAAAAAAACCAAACACCCATCAAGGTATAAAAAACAATTTAAAAAAACAAAACAAACAGGCTTAACATAAAATAGTGAGCAAAGAAAAAGATAGTTCATCTTCTTCGAGCAAATTACATCACCTTGACCTTAATGATTACTGGATGACGCAAGTTAGAGGGCGAAAAGTGTATGTAGCTGGCACATATATAGTCTGGATGTTGTAAGGGTACATGGTGCAATTTGCGCATACCTTGGACTGATCCAAACCTGTCTAAAAAGGTGCAGGACTTGAGTGCTTCAGTTTTTTTGTTACAGATATAGTAATTACGCCATCTTATATTCAGGTTGAATTTCCCCTCCACCCTATCATTAGGCTTGTGGATAATGCGGCGTTTTAACCGAAAATACCACTGGTCCCATGATCATATGTATTACGGTTGCTCAACCGAGATGTACAAGCAGAAACCACCTGCTGGAGCGCGCTTTCGGCAAATGATAACTCCATTTCTTAAAGTATAGTAATTGTAGCCTCGAATGCAGACCTGCAAACGCTAATTGTTTTCTGAATAATTGTACTGCCACCCACAAACACTAAATATGTTTGTTAAAACATTGTTGACCAACCAGCTCTATTTCCCCACACTTTCCCGCCATCTCAGCAAAGTTCTCTGTCAGGGGAGGTCCCCTGCTAAATTTTCTGTAGTGCAAAAAACTCTAGCTGATATGAGCATGTTAATCAATATATTACTTATATTACTTGCCGCAGATCTACTTTTCCGAAACACTAGCCCTGCCCATCAAAGTCCACAACTCCATGGGGCTTCCTTCCTTCTCGACAGAAAGAACATTGCACTAAAAGTCTTTCTGCCCTTTCTAGGGCAGTCAGACTCAATGTTCTTATTTTTGTATTCATTGTATTGGCATTTAGCAATAAAGGATAGTACAGCCGACACTGACCAGGCTGAAGTGGAGTGATGTAACATACCCCCAGATGCATCAAGCATCCATTTTGCGATTCCGTAGCGAAAAATAAGGAATCGCTAATAAGGAATAGCAAAATGCTATGCAAGAAGAAATCGGTTAAAAAATAGCGATTTCTTAAAATTCCTTAATTGCGACTCGCAAATTACCTCCCCATTCATTCCTATGGGCCTAGAGGCCCATAGGAATGAATGGGAAGACACTCTCAATTAGCGAATCGCAATTAGCGAATCGCAAATTGAGAATGCGATTTCAAGGGTGCAGGGGTGTCCAAAGGACACCCTGTTGCACCCCTGAAATTGATCTGTGCCCATATGTTGCGCACACACATGCCCTTAGGGCATGTGTGTGCGCAACATGAAACTTTGAAAAATGCACTTTATTGCATTTTTCAAAGTTTTGCAAATTACCATGAAGTTCAACTTCATGGTAATTTGCGAGCCCTATTAGCGGAATCGCTATTTTTTAATCTTTAATGCATTGCATTTAAGGAATCTCAAATTGAGATTCCTTAAATGCAAGTAATCGCAATTTTGCGATTTCTTATTTTGCGATTTTTGCATTTGGGATGATGCATCCCAAATGCAAAAATACCGGTCGCAAAGGGGCAGATTCTGAAAATCTGCCCCTTTGCGAGCGGATTTTACCTTCATGAATCTGCCTATATATTTTCTATATATTGCTTATAAATGTAATTGTACTTGTTTATGACTCGATGCCCTACTGTGCGATCTGTGAGCAACTGTGTGATCACATGTTGTTTGATGTTCTTATGGCGCCACCTTCACGTTGGGTATGACGCATTGTCCTGCATTTTTTTGTAAATGCAATAAAGAAATTTATGTTAACTCAAAAAAAAAAAGAACAGCAGTACAACCACAGGAATGCTGTCACATACACAGTAATGTTTGAGCAGTAAAGATGCAGTTTGTATAACCTTCAAAAAGAGGAAGAAACATAAGCTAGAGGGAGATCTACGTTTTTGGACAAAAACGTATTGGCATTAAATCTAAGTAATTAGATACTTGCTCATGACAATAAGTGACTTCGCTCAGCCACGCCCTACATGTGGTGGGAGCCGGTTTCCGCTCCCATTGTATGGCCATCGTTCATTTGGCTAATAGTAAATGCATGGCAGTGAGATTTCGGTGAGAAACAGGCGTGTCCGAGACGAACCCTAGAAGCACCCCCGGGGTGGTGCAGGGTGGTATGTGCCCAGTGAAAGTGCATATGGTTGTCTACGATTCCTCCAAAGAGGTCGCTACTCTCGGACATTTCCATGCCAGATGGATATAGGAAGCCTGAAAAGAAACCGCACCAGAGGCAGTGGGAGTAGGGTAGTAAGCCCCATTTTAAAGAGCTGGAGCGGGGTGCGGTATAAACGGTGAAGACATTTGAAATATATTGGACGTAGTTTGGAGAGAGAGATGGCAGCTGACCGCATGAGAACTCCCATTACTTATCCGTTATGGGGGGGGGGGGGGTCAATATCCTCATCCCACGCCCTGCATGCATTTGGAGTGGTGATTGGGGAGGCAGTTTGCATAATGTTATGCAGGTGAGTAATTAGTTTGTGAGAGGATGGGGAAGCATGGACAAGTTCCAGTGCTGGAAGAGGTGTGGGGCAGGGAAGGTGTCATGAATTGCACAGCAAGCTGCCCTGAGTTGGTAATAAAGAAGAGTTCATAGTGAGGAGGGGTAACCTGTCCCAATCCCTTACTGGCGTTATTTAATTGAGCAAAATATGGAGATTGTCCTCAACAGGGGAAAACCCCTCACCCCCTAGCCATGAGAGAGTTCCAAGAAAAAGTCAGGGAAAGCCAAGAATCGTTGTTTGACATGGAGAAAATTTCAATGTAGGGTATGCAGCCAACACGTGTTTCGCCCCCTTTACATGGCCATCCAGCCTGGGGCTTCCTCAGGGTGTAAAAGTTTCCGTACAGGACAGATGTAGTCCTGTAGAGTCAGCTTGAAATATTTGAATTCTCTAAGGTCCCGGGCATAATGCCCCGGGTTCTGAAGGAATCACAGTCGGCATCGAAGAGTTTCTAGGAGGGTTGGGGTAGAGGAGGACGTGGCATGGAATGGAGGAATGAAATGATCCTCAGTTATAAGTCTGCGAATGTCTTGAGCTGTTGTCCGGGAGCCCGCATCACAACACCATTGTCTTGGAGAGGCAGAACCTGGGGGTTATTAGCAAGAGTGATGGATGGGACATACAGACACACCAGATTAGCTTGCTTGCACAATCCCTCCCATGCCCAGCACAAACATGCTACCACGTCAATTTCCTCCCTCTGTGTTTTATAAGGTGAATAGAGCGCCATTGTTTTAAGCCACGGGGTTGTGCATTCTAATTCTATGGCCTTGTGGGGCTGGAATGGATTGGAGTGAAGCCAGTGGTCGAAAAATTGTGCTTGGGCACAAAGAGCATACAGCTTCATGTCAGGCGCTTCGAGACCCCCCTACACATACGTTATAGTGATGAGGCCCCTTGATGTAAAAGGTTGTTTATTTGCCCATATCAAGGTTATCAGGTTGGATTTGAGACGGTTTAATAACTGGACTGTCAGTGGAAGGGGAATGTTACGGAACAGATATAGGAACTTGGGGAGGAGTATCATCTTCACTATTGCAATGCATGACGCTGGAGACAATGGCAGTTTAGACCAAGTGGAGATTCTCTCTTCCAGCCAGTGGAATGCTCACTCATAGTTAGCTCGCCATAGTTCTTCAGGGTCTCTGGTCAGCCAGATTCTCATGTACCGAACCAGTTCCAACACCAATTTAGAGGCTATTCCATTCTGAATGGCAGCATCCCGTCTGTGAGGGGAAATAAAATGGATTTGGCCCGATTGAATTCTATTCATGAATAACCACCAAATCGTACCAACTCGCGTGTGAATGGAGCCATATTTTCCCTCGGGTCTTTGGTGTATAAGGTAATATCATCTGCATACATCAAGACCACCAGTCCCCTGGTGGTAAAGCCAATGCCCCTGTTTACATGGAATTGTCTGAGCCTTGCTGCTAATGGTTCCATCACTATCATGGAAAGTAGCGGCAACAGCAGGCATCCTTGTCGCGTGCTATGGGTGATCCTGAAGGGATTGGAGAGTATTCCGTTCAACTGAACCCGAACAGTGGGCAGGGCATAAAGAAGCTGTATCTGCCTGATGAATTGCAGGCTAAAGCTGAGGTGTGCTAGCAGGATAAAGTGGTATGCCTATTCCAGGGAGTCAAACACCTTAGTGGCGCCTAAAAGGGCAGCAATAGGAGAGTTTTGGGTGTCTAAGTGATGCATGAGCGTGAAGATGGTGTGCAGGTTGTGCGAGGTGAAGTGTCCTAGGATGAACCCCGATTGATCATGAACCCCCATTTGATCGGACCGAACTATAGTTGGCAGAAGTGGCAGCAAGCGATTGGCATAGATTTTGTGGTCAACATTGTTTGAGGAAAGGGGCCTTTAGGAGTTGCATTGCTTTGCAGTTAGTCCTGTTTAAGAAGCGTGATTATTCCCACCTCTCTCAGCGAGGGCTGCAAGGTCCCTACATTTAATGAGTTCTGAAACATAGCCAGAAGGTGTGGGGCCAGCAGGGAGGCGAACTCCTGGTAAAAGGCAGTGGTCAGATCATCAAGCCCTGGTGCCTCGTTTCCTGGTAGGCTCATGATAATCTGTTCTATTTCCTCCATAGTAATGGGCAAATCTAAGTAGGTATGGTGAGCACTATCAAGCCATAGCAACTGCATAGTGTCAAAGTATGCAGTTAGCTCATCTGGGGCCTAAAACAGGGGTGGCTGTGCATAAGGAGGAATAATAGGAGGACATTACCCGAAGCAGGTCTGAAGGTAAGGAGGGGGATCAGACTCCCCATCGAGTAGTTCCACCACATACATGGAATCTTGCAGTTTGAGCAGCGTGCCCACAAGTGTCCTACCCAGGCGGTTACCCTCCCTGAATCGCAAAGGCTATGCGTCCCAGTGTAAGTAATGGATTCCTGAACAGCTTCTTCATGGTACTCAGATAACACTTCCCGAATGTGGGCCAGTATAGTGGTATCTTTGGAACAAAAATATACCTTCTCCTGTGCTCAAATGTTTTCTTCAAGTCGAGAGTGATTGCCTTGTATGGCCTTCAGCTCCCCCGATTGTTTTGAAATACATGCCCCCCGAATGATCACCATGAAGGCCTCCCATAGAGTAGAATGCGACTCAATGGAGCCCACATTATTGGTGAAGTCCTCTATGTCTTTTCAAATCTCCTCCCGGAACACTGCATCACACAGCGCATCCGTTGGTAGACGGTAGGCAAACTCATGCAGCACCACCTGGGGGACCTGTAATTGCAAAAGGACTGGGGCGTGATCAGATTGGGTCCAAGGGAGATTGCCTACTCTGGTGGTCCACGTCTGGACATCTCTAGAAGTTAGCCAGTAATCTTCCCTGTACTAAGCATTAAGGTGCGCTGATACGCATGTACCCTCCAAGGTGTCTATGTGTACGTGTCTTCAGACATCATGTAAGTAGTTATTGTGTATGATTGTATTAAGTGTCTGTGCTGCGTTAGGGTGCAGGTACCGAGAGCTGCCAGAGCTGTCTAACTGGTTGTCAAGAGCTACATTGAAGTCTCCAGCCCAGATTAGTGCTCGGGCCCGAGAATCGAAATTGGTCTCCAGATCCAAGAGAAAAACTCACAATCGTCTGTATTTGAGGTGCAAATGGCAGCCAAGGTTACAGGTTGCCTATGCAGTATTCCAGCTAGGATGACTTAGCGCCCTTCACTATCTGTGAGGGATTGTGACAGCTGCCACGGGAGCCCCCTACGCAGCCGAATGGCATCACTTCAGGCATAATTGAATTATAAGGAAGTGTGCGTTTCCCCACACCAACAGGAGCGCAGCCCCGCGATATCTGATCTCGTTAGATGGGCCTCCTGCAAGAAGCAGATGTTGACTTCGTGCCTAATGAGGTAGGCATGGACCAGACGTACCATTCTGCGTTTGGTAAGGCCACGAATATTCCACGTGATGCATGTGGTGGTGGTCATGGCACCCCTGGATGGTAGATGACGGGCCTGGCTAGCCCCTGTAATGTATCATGGAGAGTGCGATTGGGGGAGGTATGTGCAGTGTATTGCGGCTGGATCCCCATAAGGAGAAAAAAACGCCAAAGGCAAACATTCAAAACAAACAACCCCACCCATCCCCCACCCACACCAACCTAGAAACATGGTTGAGAAAGCCCTTCCCTCCCCAATATTTCCCCTGCAACTTAGTGACTTGAAAGGAAATCTTCCCTGAGAGCACAGTGTCCGGGCAAACAACTCTGCTGAGTACAGCTGGGTGGCCGGGCCAGGGGTAACCCAAGGGACCACCAGGTGCAAGTGAATTGAAAGTGACTCTTACTGGAACCATATGTCATGAAAAGGGGTAAAGGCATACCAGGGCAGGCCCTCTGACATGTATTAAGCACATTTGACAACAGTAACAGTAACAAAGAAGAAGCAGCAGAGTAGGGATGCCAGGAATGAGCAGAACAGAAAGTGGCGTCACTCCATGGGTTCTTGCCCGCTGCTCGCGGTGAGTCCCAGGGTGAGTGTATTGCCTTGGTAGTATGCTTAGTGAATTTCAGGGTGGATTTAGCACCTGTGAAATAATGTGGTTTGCCATCCAGAGTGATCTGCAGTTTGGCCAGGCACATTAATACATAGTGAATTTTCTCTTTCTCGAGAATCCGTTTGGCAGGCATGAATTCACAGCAGTCAACTTGCACAGGCATCGTGAAATTGGGGTAAAATTAAAGCCTATTCCCTTGATAATGGATGGAACCCCGCTTGCTTGAGAGCCACAAGATCACTTCTCGGTCTATAGTTCAAAAGTTGCGCAACTATTGGGCGAGCTGTGTGCACACTCAGCAATGAAGAGTGTGGACAGGCCTTGCCCAAACAGTTCACACAGCATGGCCTCCACAAAGGCTTCCATTTGGTGATGGTGGTGGACTCCAGAATACCCCTGATTCGCTGGTTGTTGTGCCAGGAGCGCGCTTCAAGGTTTTCGTTTTTGGCCCATATGAGTTCGAGCACCCGCTTCATTCTCAATAGTTGCTCTTTGAGTCTGCATGTGCATTGCCCATGTATAATATGCGATTCTCCGGATGATCCAGTCTATCTTTGTGCTTGTCTACACGTTGTATGATATGATCTAGGCGACAGGTAAGGAGTTCTAGCTAAGCATCAATACCCTTCAGGCTCAACTTTACATCCACTAAGAGCTCCTTTAAATCTATGTCTTGATGACTGTCATGCCCTGAGCACTCCGAGGAACCCTCGGATCGCATCTTATGATCCACTTGCTGTGTGAGGTGCCTGCTCCCAAAAGGGAGCTTCGATTGTTTGGCGTCTTGTTTGCCCAAGATCAGGTTGCTGCGGCTGTCCAGGCATGCGCGCCCCTCGAATCGCAGGCCAGTAGTAGTAGAGGCCGACCTGGGTGTGATGCCAAAAGGAACAAGGCAGACCTGGTGGTCCAGGAGCCAGAGAACAAGGGGACCAAGGTCTGTGATATGCTTTGCAGTGTCCTTCGGGCCCCATCACGCCCTGGCACACCTTTGGGTTCCTAACGTGGTATATTAGATATGAATTCCGTTCCTGCAGTAATGACACAGTCTGTATTGTTTCTGGAATTATGTCCCCGTTCGAAGTCATTTTGCAGGGAAGTTATGTGTTGGACATTGGGTTTATGGAGTGATATCCTGGTTTGATGCCCCCTTCCTAGAGTGATGTCATTGTAGGGCATCTTGCTCCCTCAGTGATGTCAGATTCTAACATCCGGTGCGATGTCATAGGCTGACATCTGCTATACAGATTGATGTCAAAGTTTGACAATTCGTTCTCGGAAAGATGTCAAAATCTGATGTCTGGGTCCTGTAGTACTGTCATGGTCTGACATCCAGTTCCTGCATAGATATCAAAGTCTCTTGTCACGTTGCTGGAGAGAACTCACAGTAATAAAGTTCTATCCTTGAAATGATGCCATAGCCTGACATACTGTTCCTGAAGTGACATGCCACTCTGACATCTAGTTCCCGTAAAGGCATTTTAGTCAGACATCCGGTTCCTTAAGTGATGTCACAGTCTGACCTCCTGTTCCTGAAGTGATGTCACAGTCTGACCTGTTCCTGAAGTGATGTCACAGTCTGACCTCCTGTTCCTGAAGTGATGTCACAGTCTGACCAGTTCCTGAAGTGATGTCACAGTCTGACGTCCTGTTCCTGAAGTGATATCACAGTCTGACCTGTTCCTGAAGTGATGTCACAGTCTGACCTGTTCCTGAAGTGATGTCACAATCTGACCTCCTGTTCCTGAAGTGATGTCACAGTCTCACCTGTTCCTGAAGTGATGTCACAGTCTGACCTCCTGTTCCTGAAGTGATGTCACAGTCTGACGTCCTGTTCCCGAAGTGATGCCACAGTCTGACACCTATTTCCTGTAGAGATGTTAAACTCTGACATCCAGGTCCTGTAGGAATGTCAGACAGTCTTATGCTCGGCTCCTGGAGTTTTATTACAGTCCGAATACGCTGGACAGGTATACACAGGTTGTAGCATTCCTGCTGCTGTAACTTGAAGTCAATCGCAAAGGAAAGCCAGAGTTCCGAAAATGAAGTCAAATTGTAAAGCACACGGGAGAACAATAAAGAAGTGGAAAAACAGGAAAACAGCGCTTTATACTTATTTTCAAAAAGCAGAAACTGAAAAAACGGGATTTTAAAAATCGACTCCATGAAACGCAAATATTTGAAAGGTTTCCTTGCCGTTAGGTGGCTGACGTCATGCTGCAGCACGAGGTACTTACTACCAGAACATCAAAAGGAAAATTAAAGGACAGGCATCAATAACGTTAACTCTCTGATGTGGCTGATAGCTTCATTTGTTGATGTTGCACTGAAACTGCTGCGTAGACATGCGCGGTTGTAAATGTTTTATGCGCATAGATTTGCACTTAAATATATTGATGCAGACGAACATACTCCACGTTCTGAAAAGTCGGGGGGTTAGGGCGCCTGCTTTATGCCTGGAAGGACATCATACATTGCTGACGCACTTCTGAACCGAGATTCTTTGCCTCCTTGAGGTGCGGTTATACACCTGTTAATACGTTATTACCGATAACACACATAAACGCTAACATATATGATCAAATCATCTTAGTTGAGCTCTGCTTCGCTCAGTTGGAATGTATATTTAAATTACAGTTTCTTGCCTAGCGCGGAAACCATCTTATTCTCGCATACCATCCGCACACACAGTGCTTCTGCAAACATCTACAAAATGGCTCTTGTTAAAACCCCGCCCCGCCACTGCAGACCTACAATCCCCCAAGGAGGGGGTAAAATACAAAAAATTACCTGACCATCCAGTATGTTTGAAGTGTTTTTTTTAAATATTATTTTTAAAGGAACCTTTTCATATCTCCACACAAATCCAATGAAAAGTGTATTTCTTTGACACATAGGGAGGAGCGCGCTCTACATTAGAGGGCCTGCCTTTAACAGGGGTTTCACCTTTCTTGTCCGGTTAGACCTTGTGAGGGTGAGAAGGTACATTTCCGATAAGACAACTTTCCACCTGTTGGAGGTGAAGTGAATTTGTTTTTGGTGCAAAGAAGAATACATCTTACAATCTTTACTTTTGTCCAACAACAGATATCTATCACTGATTATGATCTGGACTCCAGATTCATTGAGGTACTTTTTATTCTATTTAAACATATGTTATTGACATTTATAGCTGTATTTATTTATTTATTGATTGATTTATTTTTACATTTATCAACTGTGCAAACCTGGTGTTTTCTGCAAGAACCCACCCCAGAGCACAAATATTGAACACAAGGGAAAACATGAGACAAAACATAAGGGAACAGGCATGTAATACTCAGAATCATAACAAAGTAACATCGGGTACAAGTTGTGGAGATAAAAGACGAAAAAATAGCCACACCAGTGTTAGAGCATACACATCTAAGTCACCAGCTGCCTCACAGATACAGAATAAATGCTTAGACATTTTAGGCACTTTTGTAACAGTTGTAAGGCATGGTGTGGTACTGAGGCCTGGGAAGCCAATTCCAGATTCAAGTGGCAATTCCCAAGAATGATTGCTTCTGTCAACATTTTTTTTTAAATCTAGGGGGCTAAAGGAGGAGGGGTAGTTTTTTTACTCCCTTTGGTCACCACAGATTGTCAGTTTCTTTGTTAAATAAAAGAGAGTAGAAATGTGAATGGCTGAGTAAGTGATGCAGGCCATTTTAAATAATGCTGTTGCATAGAACAGTGAATTTAGGGTCGGGGTTATGTGGTCAGATTTTGGCATCCTGAAGCACTGTTGACAGCAGCATATGGCACTACTCTATGGGGCACTAGATGACATTTAGGAAAGGCAGTGAGGAGGGAATTACCATAATTCTATCTGAAAAGTACAAGTGCCTGAAGCTTAAGTCTTTAATTCCTGGTCAGGAATGAAATGTTTAAAACCCTAGAGCATTTGAGTTGAAAGTGTGCAATTTTGGCCTGAGCCGACATGAGTTTCTGTAGGTCAACTTTATTGTCAAGGATGATGTAAGGGGATTTGGCAGTGTCTACGATAGCTGCTGTACAATTTCGAAAAGTATGCAACTCACTCCAAGATTGCATGGGTCTATTTGAGTGAGAATAACAGAAATTCAGTTTTTCAGGGGTGGAGGTTTAGATGATGACCAGATATCCCTCTTTCGACGTTTTTGAGAGCTTTGAAGAGCAGTGGAATGTCATTTCGAGGATGGGCTCGTCACATCGATCTGGGTATCATCTGTGTATTGGTGGCGCATTATCCCATAGTTTTGTAGGACAGCCCCATGTGGCTGAAGTCTAAAGCGGCAGGATCAGAAGTTGAAGACCCCTTGTTGGTGCAGGCATTGCTGGATACAGTATTGTCAATGTTAACTGCTTTAGTTCAGTTTGACAGATAGGAGGCAGTGGCGTAACAAACCTTGAGGGGCCTCCCTGCAAAGTACACTGAGCCCCGCCTCTCCACCCCCCCCGGCCCACCACCTACCACTTCTCTTGCTGAGGGGGCCCTATGAAGCCTGTTTCCCCCCACACCACGGTGGCTGCAGGGGCTTATGTTACGATACTGATAGGAGATCAGTCTAACACCACTACTTCAATACCCATTCATTTCTTAAAGATTGACTGTATCACTGTTGGTCTAGAAGTACAAGAAAGGAGGAATGTCCCGATTCCAGGAAGCAGGGCGCATCATCAAGAAGTTATAGAAGTGCAGTTTCAGTGCTACAACACTGTCTTAATTTATTTGGATGTGGAAAGCAAGTTGGGAGGCAACACAGCTTTCTGTAACCTTCCCCCAGGAAGGTAGATCTGATACAGGGTGGAAGTTGTTGACGTCATTGGGTCAGCTGAGGGTGTATTCAGAGGAGGCAAAATTGGACTTCCCCCCTTCCGCTCCGAAGCCACCGAGATCATCTGCGGCGTATCCCAGGGCTCATCCCTCAGCCCAACCCTGTTTAACATCTACATGGCACCGCTCGCCCACGTCGCCCGTCGGCACGACCTCAACATCCTCTCCTAGGCCGATGACACCCAGCTGATACTCTCCCTCACCAAGGACCTCCACACCGCCAAAACCAACCTTCACGAAGTAATGAAGGCCGTTGCCGAATGGATGAGGAACAGCCGACTGAAGCTGAACTCGGACAAGACGGAGGTCCTCATCCTCAGATCCAACCCTTCGGCCTGGGACGACTCCTGGTGGCCGACCGCACTGGGAACCGCTCCAACACCCACCGACCACGCACGCAACCTAGGGGTCATCCTCGACTCCATCCTCTCCATGACTAAACAGGTCAACGCCGTCTCCTCCTCCTGCTTCAACACTCTCCGCATGCTCTGTAGGATCTACAAGTGGATCCCCACTGAAACGAGAAGAACAGTCACCCAGGCCTTTGTTAGAAGCAGTTTGGACTATGGAAACGCCCTCTACGCAGGAGCCTTGGCCAAACTCCAGAGACGGCTCCAATACATCCAGAACGCCTTTGCACGCCTGATCCTCGACATCCCTCGCCGCAGCCGCATCACACCCCACCTGAGAGACCTGCACTGGCTCCCGGTCGACAAGAGAATAACCTTCAAGCTCCTCACCCACGCACACAAGGCACTCCACAACACCGGACCAACGTACCTTAACAGACGACTCAGCTTCTACACCCCCACCTGTCAGCTCCGCTCCGCCGACCTCGCCCTCGCTACAGTCCCCCGCTTCCGAAGAGCGACCTCAGGCGGCAGATCGTTCTCCCACCTCGCCGCCAAGACCTGGAACACCCTCCCCTTCCACCTACGGCAGACCCAAGACCTGCTGACCTTCAGAAAACTCCTCAAGACCTGGCTTTTCGAGCAGTAGCAGCATTCCCCACCCCAGCGCTTCGAGACCCTCACAGGTGAGTAGTGCGCTTTACAAATGATATGATTGATTGATTGATTGATTGAGGGTATAACTTTGGTAATGATTTTGAAAACTGTAAAGTGAGTCCAGGTCATCTGAGCTTTCAGGATTAGATTCTTATCAACTGGATGATCAGTGATTAGAAAAAGTGTTTGTTCAATAGACTTTACCTATTCAGCAAACAATTCCACAAAGTCTTCCCAGTTAGATTCTTGGAATTACATTAAGCAGATGTTTGTTGGGCTTTTGGTCTCTTTAACTACATTAAACAGTTATATTGGGTGTTTTTTTGTCAATGTCCAAAAGAAATTTGTTAGGTGAGGATTTAGACCTGAAAATGTAATTTTTGTAGCTACTTCCTGACCAGCTTAAGGCTCTAAGCTGGTCAAGAGCTGAGAGAGAACAGGGCCGTCTCCAAGTGTTCTCATGTATTCTGAAGGATTTTCTTTCCTTATATAAATCTTTCAAGAACCAAGCGACAGAGATTTTTTTTCATTTTTTCAAAGGAGTGCACTCCTCGATCAAGTCTTTCATGTAACTGTTATACTTATCTTTAGGTACATGAATGTCTTGTTGGTGTCCAGCAGAGGTAAGGATCACCGAGCCTTAAATTCAGGTGTGCTAATGACAATATTTTGGGTGTCCTAAAACCATACAACTACATCTTTTGTTGGGCAATTGTTTTACAGTGGACAAAAACTAGAGTAAAAAGGATTTGAATTTGGTTTTACAAATCAACTAAGATGGGGGTCATTGTTTAACAGAAGGAGATTTTAAGTAATAATCAGGTAAAGTATAGCCCCGTTAGTGTGGGAGGGTTTTTTATCATTTGTGAAGCATCTTAAAACAAGATTTCAGAAAGTATAAGAATGTTTATGTCAAGGTTGATAGTTGTGTAAAAAATCTGCAAGTGGTGCTTTATAGCTGAAATACGGTTATGCTGCAGACATCAAAGGGAAAAGTAAGTGGTTTTGGAACAGGGAGTAACCAGTGGTTCAAGAGCTACTTAAATGAGGTTAGTATGTCCTACCTTTTTGGATGACAGACAAGCCTGATGTGGTCTTTGGTTAGTGATGGAAGTGATGTGGAAGTCAATTCAAGTTAGGTCTGGACTGTGGGAGAAAGGCAAATGTTCACTTTTAAAACATTTAACACGATTTTGAGGTTCCCCATCATCAGGGAGGGACCCATTCTTAAAGGGCAAGGGTGTCAGCTGCTCCAAGTAATCAGTCTTATTGCTTATTGTTTTTTGTATTCAATCATTTAAGTTAGTGAATTGATTTAAGATGCACATTTTGATTGTTAATGGGATGAGAAATTGCCTGCGTAAGGTGATTGATTTTCTCAATGTGTTACAATATAATAGTCTTCCGCGTAGACATATCAATGGGGTTAGTCTCAATGTGAGATGGAACAGTCAGGCTATTAGGTTTGTGGGTCAGGTCTAAATGTCGCGAGTCGCATGGAGTGTGGGGTGTTCATTAAGATGGGAGCAGAATGGCCAACCAGGCTAAACAGTGCGGTTCAGATTTAGTTTATTTGGTATAAAATGAGCGTGATGAGATGCACATTATGCCCGGGCGTAATTATATTTCAGCTGGCAGAATTTGAGTAACTCCACATTACGCTTGTAACACGGCGCCCCTGCCAGATTCTACCAATTGGTACTTGACTGAATTATTCTGTCATTTGTGCCTTGAAGGAACACCATGAGGCTCCACAACGCACGCTAGCTAGCATGATTTATGGTTGCTACAAAGCATTCCAGCGCCATTTTATAACACGGGCAGACACAAGTGGGCATGGTTAGAGAGGACTGCTGTTCAAGTCGGTTTTCTGCCTCTTGAGTAGATTTTCTACTCGAGTGGCAGCAAAATCAACTTGAATGTCTGAGAGCTCCTGCGCAAGGCATAGTGCTGTTCGCACTGGTTTTCGGTACTGCTCACCCTACCAGTGCTAAATTGCAGTGCGAGCAGCGTATTTTCTGCCTGTTGGTGGAGTTCCATGGAATTTCACAGAGTTTTTCTACAACTTCGCGAGTTCTGCCCACCCCTAATGTACATGAAGTATCAAATATCCGTAGTATGGGAGCTTCAAGACAAGTATGAGAGTAAGTGTTTGTGGGAGAAGCCAAGAGGAAGGTTTGTATGTCGTTACAACGCATTCCGTTGCAATGCATGCCTTTTCCACGCATGCGTTACAATGCGAATGCAAGTAACACGAAAATGCTTTACCACGAAAATACCTTTACCACACATAGTTATACAACGATTTTCATTGTATAACTATGCATGATAATGGCATTTTCATGGTAAATGCTTTCTCCGATCCCTGCCCCAATACCTTACATGTTCCCTCGGCCCCTCGGCCCCAGCCCCGAATCCTACCACACCCTTACCGCTGGCTGTGCTTTTTTTGTTTATAACTATAAATATATTTTTTAATATGCCTAACATTAAAATTTATTATAATAAATAAAATTACTCACAGTTTTCCTATTGACGGACTTCTCCTCCTTCATACTCTGTTTTGAGTGGTACTTTTTCTATTTTTTTGTAAATTCAGTACGTAGACGCACGTACGTTATTACGTAGTTATTGAGGCTCATTGAAAGACGGCCAAGAAGCACAGAAGAGCTTTTTTTAGGTAATACTTGTATTTCTTTTTATTAAATCCACCCCTTTTTTTGGGAGGGGCAGACCCCCCCCCAAGTCCCCTTTTTTAATTCTTCCTTTTACTCACATTTCTGTACTACGTATTTCGTAGTAAAGGAATGCGTGGTAAAGGCTATACGTAGTAACCACGCATGCGTTGATAAGCATGCGTGGTTAAGTATAGCGTGGAAACGGCTGCGTTGTAGTGGCTCTGTTTCCCAAGAGGAAGTTGTTGCATGAGGTAGGAGGGAAGATTTTAGAGAAACAGCAGAAGAAATTTGGAAGTTGGAGAGGATATAAGAAGTGAGAGATTAGTTTGGATCAGACAGATTGAGTTGACTATTGGTCTGAAAGCATTTGAGTGGAGTGATCAGTCAAGAAGGTTTAGGTGGAGAAGGCGGGAGTAGGTTAGGATGGGAGACTAAAGGAAGCTGATATAGGCACTTAAAAATAAAATGATAGCATTGTCAATCATACATCTGTGTGTTGCCTGAATATATGAATGAGGGGTAACCAGAGGGAACAGGGGTGTATTACCAGTGGTGCAGCTGGTGCACATCACCAGGGCCTAGATGTGCGACGGTGCCCAGCTACAAAGTCCCTTGAGCCCTGAAAGGACCTGTAAATAACCATGATGGCGTTCCAAAGGTAAACGTGCATTAAACATGACTTTGTTGCTTTTATCTTATGACGTTTGCTATGCTTTCAAAGACAGAGGTCAAATGCCAGTTTAGTCTACTGACAAATTCATGTTATTCATTTAACACAGAGACTGTTGTTTACTTCTCCTTCACTTACTGCAAAGTGTGAGGATTTCGTAAAGTGAGCTATGTGAAAATCTTTAAAGCCCTTTTTAAACATTTTAAAGTGTAATGGAATCAAAGATTTTAATAAAATCCAAATAAATCAAGAAACTATTTGATGTGCAAAAGACAAATATTCGCTGAAACCCAATTAACACCCAATGTTTGCGCGCTATATAGCTGTATCTCAAAATTTGTATGTCTGTACACATTTAGTGGTTATTTCAAAGGAAAATGTGTTGTCTGTAAATGATGGTGGCTACCACTCCATGTTTTAGTAATCTATTTGTGAAAGTCTGCTCCTACATGCTACACCATTACCACTCTCCTGCTGAACGGGCATGGTTCATTTGAAACACTTGTTTTTTGTGTGATGTTTGGATTATTCAGAATCTCTATGAGTTCAGTGATGTAACATTGATGGCAGCATCATTAGTCTGAAAACTGTGCCAGCACTACTGCCTATTAGGGCAACATGAGCTCTTACTGTACTGGGAGCTTGCTTTTAGTTTGGTCCGATTCCCTTAGCTGCAGGAGTCAGCAAAAACTACTGAAGCACCTGTGGGACACTGCAAAGGCTTCACTGAGCACACACTGAATGGTTGAGAAGCGCGTATGGTCACTTTTGTCAATGCAAAGTGCTATTTTCGGCCCTGGCTGCCTAATGCCAGAAGAGGTCAAGCAATAGGTTATGCTCATGCTTCTAGGTGTCTTTTGGAGAAAAGACAATCACAGTAATCACTGCGTTCAGCCTGACAGGTAAAGTGCAGACAATGATGGTTAGTAAAAGAACATAGACTTGCTTAGGACAGAGTTCTGAAACAGGAAAACTGAATAATTTGAAAGTTCTTTCATTTTATGCTAAGAAATGCACAGGAATCTTTAAACTACTACTTGTGGTCACTAATGCACAATTTCTCCTTATTAATATCAGAAGTTGGAACACTTATCATTCTGAAAATTCTGGAAATAGGCCAAAATCTCAGAAAATAAGTTGTTGCCCCCCAAAGCAAGGTATTGTGAGATGAGGAACGTGAGTAACTGTTACACACAGTACTGTATATGAGGTGGATGAGATAACAAATTAAAAGGGAGAGGTGAGTTAAGAGCCTGTCTTGGCTCAAAGAACCTGTATGGCTCCTCTATCAGCCCAGGCACAAGCTGAGCAATGGGAACATTTGGCATGTAAATCGTACCTCAAATATTATGTAAAAATATGATAAAAGGTCATCAAAATTCAAATAAGCATATGTCTTTGCTATTCGTGTTACCTTAGTATGTTAGATCATATTACCGCATTAAGAGGCATTTAATAAAAGTGAGATTAAAAATGAGTTTAGAAACATACATACGCCCACCTCTAGAATACCATTAGTGAACTAAGAGGCTACTAATGGTATTCTAGAGGTGGGCGTATGTATGTTTCTAAACTCATTTTTAATTATTATACATGAGAAGAACTTGAAATATACGAGGATGTGTGCTTCACAAAAATCTCTCTCACTTTTTTAAGTCAAACACAAGAGAGATTTTTGTGCAGCACACATCCTCGTATATTTCAAGTTCTTCTCATGTATAATAATGTAAGCATAGGAGGCACAGTAAAATAAAATAATTGCCTAGGATCACTCAATTTGGTCAAGTGGCTAAACTGGGATTAATCCCTGGCCATCTGGACTCACATTGTGTAATTTAGCTACTACATTGGTATTACTTCCTTGCTCCTGCTCAAAATCAAAGTTTGATGCTTTGTCTTTTATTCTTGGTGCATGAGGTTAGAGCACAGGTAGCAGGCAGAAGCCACAAGAAAGCTCAGCACATTTTGGGTATGCTCACCTTTCCTCTGGGTGTTCTGTGCCTGAAATAGGCTTAGATACTCCTGCCTGTGTGGTACCTGTTTTGTACCTGAGGATATATTTGTTTGCACTTCTAATGACCATTTTGGGAAACTTCCAGAACAACGATGCCAGAGCCACGAGTTCCGGAAGCTTGCAAGCCGAACAACGACTCGAAAAACAAATTTGCGTTAACCATGCATGTGCGTGGTTAAGGCAAAGTCGCTCTAGTGTTCTGGATGGGCGGATAGAGTAGAGCGTCGGAAAGTGGACACGGACAGGTAAGTGGAATTTCAGGGTAGTTTTCAGGGGTGTGGGGGTTCGGTAAGTTTTCAGGGGTGGGGGTTCTTGGTAGTTTTCAGGGGTGGGGGTTTGGGATAGTTTTATGGGAAGGTGGGGTTTCGGTGTAGTTTTCAGGGGTGGGGGTGTTTCTGAGTAGTTTTTAGGGTGTGGGGGTTTATGGTAGTATTTAGGGGGGATTGGGGTAGTTTTTAGGGGTGGAGGGGGTCCGCGGTAGTTTTTAGGGGAGGTGGGGTTTCAGGATAGTTTTCAGGGGTGGGGAGTTTGGGGTAGTTTTTAGGGGTTGGGGCTAGTTTTAAGGAATCGTAGGGGTTCAGGGTAGTATTAAGGGGCGGTAGGGGTTCAGGGTTATTCAGGGGTAGTTTTTAAGGGAGGTGGGGGATCGGGGTAATTTTCAGGGTTGTTTTTAGGGGGTGGGGAGGTTTGGGGTAGTTTTCAAGGGTGGAGTAGGCATGGGCGGAATTTGCGAATTTGTGCGAATTCATAATCACGATTCGCAAAAATCCACCAAATTCCGCATGCTTGCGTATTTTTATTTTGTGAGTTCGCGAGATTTTTTTACCAGTTCGGGAACGAGAACTTGCGCATGCGTTCGCAACGGTCGCGAACATGTTGTTTCTACTTAACCAGCCTGCTCGCGATGCCTTTTTCCTGTTTCGGGTTGCAATGCCATGTTTGCGTTCGCAATTTCCTGTTTTGGGTCGCAATGACGTGTTCGCGTTCGCAATTTCCTGTTTCGGGTCACAATGACGTGTTCGCGATCGTGGCGCCGCTCGGCCAGCTACCAAAATCTCGCAGCGCACGCGAACAGGGAGGAAAACTCATCAGCGAACGCAGAATCATAGTAACTCAATGACGCACGCGCAAGATTGTATTTTTGAAGCGCGAACAAGAAAAAAAATCCGCTAGCTCACGGATTGAGGATTTTTGGGCAATTTTGCGCGATTCACGTATCGTAAAATTGCCAAAAATTTGCACATTTCGCGAGCGGAATTAATTTTCCGCCCATACTTAGGGTGGAGGGAGGTTCGTGGAAATTTTCAGGAGGGTTCGTGGTATTTTATAAATGGGTTCTTTTTAGGTCTTAGGGATTAGGGGAGGACGGGTTGTGTTTAGGGCTCAGCGGGAGGGGTAACCTTAGCCACGCATACCCGTTTATAATGCATGCCTTTACCATGAAAATTCATGGTGAAAGCATGCGTGGTATAGCAATTCGTGGATAAGACACAGTCATTATAGAGACCGCGTCGTTTAGGTATGCGGGGTAGAGGAACTCGTTGTTCTCACATACATTCGTTCAACAGTTGTCTAAGGAGATTGAAATGGTGCCTTCTGAATGTGTACCTAACTGACACCTGTACCCCAAAATGGCAGGCCAGTGTCTCCTGGCCCCCAAGGTCACTCCTCTACAGTAACAAATAAAGGGTGAGTTCTTCAAGGACTGCAGGAAGACTGAGATGCCCGGATGATATGCCACCTACCTCCCCATATGGCGCTTCATGGCCAGCACAGTCACTATTCATGGCTGGTCCTTTACAAGCAAAATTTGCTGGTGACCAGATACGGGACAGTCCAGAAGAACTCTAACCTCTCAACCCCTCATTAGAGCAATTGCTGCCTTAAACTGAAAAAACATCAGGGTAAAGGTGAGGAGTGTCGTACTGTTCTTACTTCCTCAGTAAAACCGTGTGTTTAGGCAATATAAGCATCAAAACGATGTAGGACTGTGTCCACTCATACCATAAGAATATGTTCACTTAATTTCTGGCTAGCTCACTGTGCACCATATGGGCCTCTAAACTGACAGGGCATCAGATCGTGTCAGCAACTTCAAAACATGACAACACTAATTCCTGCAAGGAAATTGTGGAAACAGATCTTACCCTTTTATTAGTAGTGCAGGCATGCCCAAAGGGAGACACTAGACGTACAAAAATTGTTATTTCAAACATTTATTGAAGCAATTGTAAAATCCGTGCGCTGCAATGATGTGCGCTGCAATGATGAACAAAATGTAGCAAAATAATGTTACCATATTTACGAGAATGGTGAACAGAATGAACAATTCAAGCATTGAGCACTTGCATTGGATTATATGAATACACATAATTGCACTCCTACCTAGTGACGCCTATCCTATAAAGCACAGGGTGTGCCAGAATACCTTAGAGTGGCCTAACTCCCCATTTACCTGTGGGTGTGTGTTATCTGGCAGCCAGCCTTGGTGTAGAACAGTTACATCTAACAGGGGCGGCCCTACTACCCATACCCTGGGGCAGTTAAACAATGCCAAAAACACAATGTTTCATGAACAAATTATTTAACAGACAACATATACAGTTTAAACAAAAGAAAAAAAGGTACCCAGAGGAAGAAAATCTTCAAAGCAAAAAGTTTTGTTATCGAAAATAATGTTTACATAAATAACAGTACAGGGCAGCAACCAATACATAAAAAAAACTATTTGTGCCCACAATGTTCCACTAAACAGAAATATACAACAAATATACAGTGTAAACAAAAAACACAATGGCAGAGGGATAGCATTTCAATAACGTTTGTTCATATACTAATAGGAACATAATGCAATAAATGCTCTTCACAGTTTGCCAGGGGAAGCATCAACAGCATTCCAACCTTTATAATTTATTGGGTCTTCATTAGGACACATAAACGTACTTTGAGAGCAACTAAAAAGAATACCGATCTGAAAACAAAAAAGAGTACACATGAATATATATGCGGGTACCATTGACAACCAGTTTGAAAGGCAGAATTGAACCAAAGGGCAGGCCCTCATATGAGTTAGTACTGAACAGATATCCAACTCAGGGGACCAGTTACCAGGTGATCATAAATCATGCACATCCAAAATGGCAACCAGTTCATAGAACCCCCATTAACAGCATGGTACCATTATCCCTGTGTTTAAGTGAGGTCGACCACTGAAATTAGAACTCAACAGGCCATATAAGTTTCTACATACATTAGGCCATCAACACCCAACAAACCAAGCAAAAAGGAGGGTGAAGAAGGGAGTTCATACCAAGTTAAAAAATAGGAAATAAGCACATCACAAATGTAAAAAAGGCACCACAAGTGCAAATGAAAGGAGGATGTTAACTTAAATTCTACCCACTTGTAGCATATAAGGTTCCAAATTAATTAATTAACGATTTTCAATCATATGGTAGGACAATTCACAACGAATTCAAGTTGAATATTTCGGAAAAACAAACTAGCAAAAATCAAGCAAGTAAGAAGACGAGGGGAATTACTTATATCACAATTATCCATATATCGAACTTCCTGGGGAACAACATTTCCCGTACCACAGCTTGTACAAGAAATCACAACGGTTTGAGAAGATGGCTAGACCAAAGCTCACTTATACCTGTAGCATCAATAACTGTCCATCTCAAAGTTCAAGTCCCTGAAATGCAAATACATTTGGCACAATCAGAGCAAACAATATAAGATATAGTCAGTCACTTGCACATACAAATAAACTGCAAACTACCAGACTTACCGGAGAACAAAGTTCGCCTCGTACTGCCGCAACATTACACTATCAGGCCACCAAAAGAAGATGCCAAGACTCAAACAGCGTTTAAAGTAGTACTAATCTCAATAAAGATGGAAAACAGACTATCCGTCTGTGTAATACAAAGAACTCCAAGGTGAAAAGTATGTATGCATAATTACATAAGTAAGTTAAAAATCAGACTGCATTGCCAGTACAAACAAATGAATGAATTGTGAATTGGGGGGTTCAAGATACGTCGCACAATGTAGCACTCATGTGCAAATAATGAACACCAATCCTAAGCAAAGAGACCGCCGAATCAGAAAGGTTTCTGTGTTTGAAGGAAACATGCTTTTAGTGCGATTTCCCCACATAAATTAAACACAATAGATCAATATAGTCATTAGAAGTGCAGAACTTGAACAACATAGGTGACAGTCAATAGAAATCAATGCAAAACTGCAGAATCACACTTTTCCATTGTATTTAGCCCTGCGTTTATACTGTCACATTTAAGAATTCGACGACATTCCGCTCTATTCCGTATCATACGTATGTCCCAGCCCCAGCCGCGGCCGGTAGTGGGAGTACCGGCTGGGCTGTGATGTGGGGAGGGGGAGGGGCAGGGTGGGGGGTAGTAATGTATGGATTACGGACTTTAACAGGTAAGTAAACATATAAATACATAAAACGAATTTCGTTGCGCGCACTGCATCGCATTTGGTGATGCAGTGCATGCAACGAAATTCGTTTTAGTACTGAACACTCCCACTACCGGCCGCGGCTGCCCAGCCCTGGGTGGCTTTCGTACTTGTTCGATGATTTGCCACCTGATGTCACCAGGTGAATGGTTAAGTCCTAAAAAATGTGAAACCAAAGTCGCAGTCATAGTCTTACAATGTATGCGACTCTTATGTTGTAACAGATGTGACGTAACCTTCTCTATTGTCTGGCCCACATACATTAAATTATGGGGCACCAGACATGGTAGACAACCCTCTGTGAGTTGCAGTTGGTGTGATCCTTTACAATGTACATAATGTTCCAATTTACAAACTGTTTTGTGTTAGAGGTGGAATCACACATTATTCAATATCCACATTTAAAATGGCCTACAGTCTTATTAAAGCCCCATGTTGAGGCCATGTCTGAAGATGTAGTTTTCAGTATAGAAGCACACACTAAGTAATCCTTTATAATCTGACCCTTTTTGAATGAGAATAATGGAAAATCATTAGTGATTGAAACTGATTAGACCAGGAGCCAGTGTTTCTTCACAAACTTTGTTATGGCATTACTTTGCGTGCAGTAGGTAGTAGTGTAGAAATGCCGCCATCCTCTTCAGGATGGTGTTGGAATTCAGCTTTGCTATAATTCAGACATGGTGTGGCCTTCGACAATCCATCTAGATGCTCCTCTATCTAAACAGAGGCGTAATGCAGTTTATATAATAAACTGGACCCATATGGTCCGTTTCTGAACCCTGGTTATGTTGTCATTGTTGATTCTATCCACCCAGAGCTGTTGCCGAACAGACAACAAACAATTACATTTTGCGCAGTGTACTAAGTCCTTGTACAGAATGTTCTAAGGCTAGATAATATGCCTACGAAGAGTTGTAACTTTAAGAAAATCATTTCTGAGTACATTATCTCACTAGGCCACACAAGCATATGTGTGTTAGAAGTCATCACCTAAAAAGATGTAAATTTTAAACATGAACATGTAAAACGGAAGTGTTTGTGCCCGGGGCCTATGTAACCTCACGAGAAGGGTGGCAGCCCCTCAGACCAGAGGCCCGAGTATGGGCACACAAGATATCCCGTGGTCAGGTCTATTAGTTGCGAGCATGTACAGTGAATACTTCTCCTGGGCCATGGAGGTCATCAAAGAGTGTCCATGAAAGGGGACATCTTACCCAGTAGTCCAGAATTTGCCACTGGTATGGCCCTGTGGTGCTTTCAGCAGTCTGGTGACTTTCCTACTGGTTTTGAAGATTTCTGTTGCAGACCACATTCTAAATAAGTTAGAGTGATATCTTGTTTTCAGTCACCCTGTAGCATTCATTCAGTTTGGTTCTTGAGCAGGGCTTGAAACTAAACCTGATGGTCTCATCGTGGGATGATCTACCAAAAATCAACGAGGAGGGAAGGGAAGCCTTGTCGATTCCTTTAGATCTATTTTCCACCCTGCAAGCAGCAGTTCTTTTAGCAGTTCTTGAATTAGTATGCTCCTGTTTTGAGTGAAAGAAATCACAGTGTCAGACTGGAGGGCTTGAGCTTCTCCTAAGTTGTACTTAGCCAGCCTTGGTGTCAGCCAGCATGTGATATCTCCAGTGTTCCAGTTTTCATGTTTTCTTCTTTGATATTCATCTTCAGGTGGCCTGCATGTTCTATATGTATATATATATACCTACAGACCATAAACCTACCTACAAAGCAGCGAAGCATGCACAGAGATAGGGTTACAAAAGAAGGAAATAGTGTTAAGTTGCTAGGAACAACACAGAAGGGGAAATGTGGATAGTGTGCGAATGACACAGAAATGTTATCAGTAAGATGGAGTCCCTTCACAGAATGGTTAAAATATGTGGGAAGAGTTGGGACTCTCATGTCATAGATACCCAAGTCCACCTGTTTGCCTTTTTCTCAACTGAATGTTGAAACACTATTTACTCTGCATCTACGTTGTTCTTATAAGGAATGTGAATGTACTACATTTTTGCCTTTTATTCTGTGTCCCCAGTGTTGTAAAGGGGTATCTTGAACAGTCACGAGAGAAGGCTCACCAACTCGTGTAGGATAATTCTTTATTGCATTAGTTCCAGGTATGCTCCAAGAAGTATCTATGTGATGTAAGTTGGTGACTAGGATACCCCACCAGGAGCGTGCATGTCTCTGCTTAGCCTCCAGACCTCAAATGGCTCACACATCCAACATTTCACATTTCTCATTCCATTTATGCATCATCATCCATACAGGCCGAGCAGGAACATAGGGTCTTATTATGAATTTGGCGATGCGGACCGCACCGTCATACCCATGTACAAACTGCCCACTTGATTAGGGGTTTTCTTCTGTCTGGCAGGCGGTTCCTTGGCGTTCCCAGGGCGGTGCCTATGAAATAGGCAACCTAATGGGAATGTCAAAAGCAGTGCCTGGCCTGCGTGAGCCGCTGCAGTCCATGCCGTGCAGATACTGGTGTACATGCACACAGGGGTGCACATGTTTTGTTCCCCTGTGTGCATCCACATGGCGTGAGGCAAAAGGGGGGCCCTGTGGGGCTAACCCCCTTTGTTTTCTCACCGCCACGTTTTTCATGCTGGTCGCACCGCCATGAAAAGTGTGGCGTGAGGAAACTCATAATATGCTTGGCAGGGCTGCAGCTGCCCATCCAAGCATATTGAGCCTCAATTCTGTTGCACCACTGCCAGGGATCTCTGGTCGTTGATCTCTGGTCGTTGCAGTGGCCCCAGAGCGGCCCGACAGCCTTTTCGTAAAGGGGGGGGTTGGAAGACCGCCACCACTGTGCCCTGCGAGTCTGGCGGCCTGTGGACTGCCAGACTCGTAATAAAGCCCTTAGACAATAGGGCATAAATGCAACAGGACTTTTCTTCTAGGCCAGGTGAAGCGTTGATGAGCTCTGTTTTCTTAGCGAAAATGTATACTTTTATTAGGTATTTTACAATGCACGGAATAGTAGCATGTCATATACACATCATAACAACTATCCAATTATCGAAGCTGCTATCTTGCCTATTACATGGAAACAGAGTCCAAAAATGCCCAAAAGTTAGGACACGCCTCAGACGCGCTGTGCAGAATACCGTCAAAGATGGGATTCACAATTTTATCTCGTTTAAGTAGCAGAACTTCATGATGGTTTAAACCTGTTAGGCACATATCAATAACATACAGTGTAAGAAAGAAAGAAAGAAAATCTCGGTTCAATTAAGGGGGGAAAACTTGATTTTCTCTTCAAAACTGACATTCAAGATATGCAGAAATATTGCACTTTTTGCAAGGTGTGTGTGCTATGCACAGCCTTGCAGAGCAAAGGTCCCTGCTAAAATAGTTGCAGTAGAATTCACCTTCTCAAATTTGCAGTAGAATTTTCCTATGGAGATTTTCTTCCACAAAACCAACTTTTACCAAGTTTTTCATCTTGCTGCTTTTAGATCACAGCCGCGTGATATAGTGGGTACAGTTGAAGAAGTGTAATAATAACTTCACAAATGAAGAGTAGACATAATTTTGCAACTTCACCCATTCCAAGTAAATATATTCACGATTCCCAGCTTTGTTTTTACAAGTTTTGTAATTAGAATGACACCATGCTTAATATTTCGGTTTTTAAGTGCTGTTAATAATAATAAGTGTTAATTTAAATGTATCAATCTCAAAAGACTGCATGGAAGAGTCAGCTTTGCCGGGTTTGGAATGGCTCCTGTACCCCGCATGAATTCGCAGAACCTTTAATTACTGTGCATTCTTCCTGCCAATTTCGCAGAAGATGAATCATAGCAACCGCCTACCGTCTCTGCTGACTAATAGAAATAGGTTTGGTTCAAAGTGCCTTGATTAATTCTAAGATCAATTATGTTAATATTTTATGGAGTTCACACCACAAGCTGCCATATTCTTGGCGCTTAGCAGTCGGCCATATCTAATATTACCCCACCCATGATACAGAATTTGTCAGGCTTGGGAAGATAAAAGGCAGATTCTGCTTTACTTGAAACCAAACCGGCCAGCTTCACTGTGTACATAGATGGTTATTCAAATGCAAAATTGTTGGACAGAATACTGATCAATGGCAAACATTCACCCAAGTACAGAGATCTGGGCCTAAATCCTTTGCTTTTTTTGCTCCCCATGCCATTCCAGATTAAGCCCAGCCATATGCAAATCAGTCTTGACCCTGTTCCCGGAACAGTCCAGCCCGAACTGTCAGGCCAGGTACTCCCTGGACTGGAGACAAGCATCCTAGTACCGATTTTGGGGTATCACCCCCTCATCAGCCAGGCTAGCTTGGCTCCATGGCATGGAGAGCACTGGACCCATGTCTGGGCCTACCCGTCCCACTCGGAGTGACAAGTGCAAAAAGCACAATTGATGGATGTTGATCAATGTCAAACATTCACTCCAGTACAGAGATCTGGACCTAAATCCTTCGTCTTTTTTGCTCCCCATGCCATTCCACTTTAAACCCAGCCATATCCAAATCAGTCAGATAGTTATTGCAGGCACATTTTAGCTTTTCAGCTGGCTTTTCTAGATTAACCTGATAATCCACCACAATTGTAGATTTAAGGATAATTATGTGGCTTTGCACATATTTCCTTTCCATCATCAAAACTCTGACTTTCGGGTTCGGGAGGCTCGGTGCAAGGTCAGTGTTACATTAAGGCTCAGATTTACAAAACTTTCACCCAACGAAATGCAGCAAGGGAACTTGCTTTGCTGCGTTGCTTGAAAGGAAGAGAGCAGAAATGTGCTGTATTTACTAAGATATGCCACACTTCTCCTCTATCCATGTGCAGGCGAACTCGTGGCAGTCTTGCTTCAAAGAAGGCAACCTTGCACCACTATGCAGGAGTAACTGTGTTGTGATAAGAATAGATTTTGTGCAGGAAGGGATACTTTCCTGTACAAAAACTGTTTTAGAGGCTTATTCTACTTTGTCTGTGTTCTGCAGAATTCAGCACACATGAATAAAGTAACTAATGAGGAGTTATAAAGTTATTTCGCCAGCCACAGTGTGGGCAGGGAAACAGATCAAATGTCTGCGCCAAGCGGGTGGGTACATTTTTAAAACTCCCATCCACTGGGAGCAGACTTTGTGTTTTCTCCCGTTTGGTGGGAGTTTTTAAAATACTCCTAACAAGTGGGAACAAACACAAGGATCGCTGCTTGCACAGGTGCGGGCAAGGAAACAACTGTGTCCCAGGGGTGGGCTACTTGGGACACAGCAAGTGAGCTGGCCCAGGGGATGGGCTTCCTGTGGCCAATAAAGGCTCAGCATGGGGGCTGCATGCCCCCCTCCCTTTGTCTAAAGCTAGTGGCACTGGGGAATGGGGTTCCCATGAGCTTTTCATGGCTTAGGTAGGGGTGCTGCGTGGCCAACCTCCTCCATAACAAAACACTTTGGCAAACTAAAAATGAAACATTATGGCCCCAGGTGTGGTCCGGACCCCGTCACTGGATCTCGATGGTCAGGGTGTGGAATTTTAGTTTATGAGCTGAACATCATCTGCGCCATCTTGTCCATTCCTCAGACTCACGTATGAGCATACACGACAACCATTTTAGGTACCATGGTCTCCCTGTTCACGATCGGTCACCAGCACACTTCCCTGACCCTGCAAGCCTCCCCCATGCACCCTGGCTGCCTCCGCTCTCACATGTACAAGTCATGACCTCTCCTTCCACATGACTCTGTCTCTGAGAATCACACCCCGCGCCTGACCAACACCTCCTTTCCTTCCATGAATGCCCCTCAGTCGATAAATCCTCCCTCAACGCGTGATTATCCACACTGACCCTTTCTTTCATAAATACCTCTCCTTTGATGACCCCTTCCTCTGAGCCCGATTGTCTGTACGGACCGCTGGTCATCCCTTGGCCTGAGGATACAGTTTATTGCCCACTACTGTATGCACTCGACCCTTTTCAAAGAAGCTACTATTGATCATGGCCTCCCCACCCCTTGGGATTCGATCAGGCGCACACATTCCAAAGGAATCGGCGGAACACTCAGCTGCGTGATAGCCTCCTCTTATTGTGTGGGGGGTGAGAACCTCTACTGTAGCCACGTGTTGGAATAAGCCGGAACTGGGGGGGGGGGGGGTACCGGGGATGTCATCTTTCACTACTTCACAATGTCTTTATTGTAATAAAGAACGGTCTCATTCATAAACCAGTGTATAAAAGATCAGGCCTCAGAGAGGCTTTCAGAGAGCACCTCGAGACGATACCTTGTTGTCCGATCTGATGTGTTCTGCTCCGTCGGAATAAACGTGTTTCCTGTCTTCCTGTCTCCAGCGCCTGCCTCTTTATTTGATAATCTTCATAAGGTATTAGAGGCGTTTAACGCCGGGCAAAATTACTTAAGAAACATCGACTAAATCGCCTGACCATTTTTTACTGACCTTCAACAATTGGCGTCCCAACGTGTGGGGCCCATCAGCGACACGTGGATCCGGTGGGAGAGGTCCCAACGACAGAGTGAACGACTGCAACGATCGGAAGAGCTCCTGTCCGATAGACCCTCGTCTGACAGCCGATCATCTGAACTTCACTGGTTCCGAGCAGACCTCTCCCCGAGTGATCTACGGTCCTGACTGGGAACCATCAGGAGTGCCACGGTAGCAGCAGAGAGTAGAGGACAATCGGGCGCTGGAAGCGGAAGACGAGAAACTGTCCATACGGTCCGGGTAAGGTCGTGTAACACGACAAACTAAGAAATATTTGATTGTTTGATTGAAAATACTAGTATTACTCTCCGAATTGTTGGTTCTCTTGGAGATTCTCTGTCTGCAAACTGAGAGGGATAAAAGTATTCTCTCTTCCTTTGCATGCAGCGAAGGGTAGGTAACGCAGGCTTTTGCCCCCATTGTAATCCGTCGTGCCTATCTTTTCTCCCCCATTGATTGATTGTTTGCCCGAACATTGTTTGTTCGAGGATTGTTTTTTCTCGAGAATTCTCTGTCTACAAACGGGGAAGGGTAAAAAGTATTCTGTCCTCCTTTGCAGATAGTGAAGAATAGGTAGTGCAGGCTTTTGCCCCCGTTGTAACCCGTCGCGCCTATTTCTTTCTCGCCATTGATTGTTTGATTGAACGAACATTAATTGTTCGATATTGGTTCTCTCTTTGGGTATTCCCTATTTGCGAATACTGCAGAATAAAAATATTCTGTCTAGTCTTCGCGAAGTAGTGAAGGATAGGTAGTGCAGACTTTTGTCCCCGTTGTAACCCGTCATGCCTATCTTCTCCCCATTGGTCAGTAGTTGGATCAACCCGGACCGTTTATTAGAGATGAACCATCCAGCTCCATTGGAAGGCACCCCTAATAAGGACATGTTCACTAAACAAGGACTAGTCGCTATAGCTTATAGTAAGCTATGGCATAAATATACGAAAAGGGACCCCAAAAGTCAGTGGCCACTGATAGGTTCCTTTGATGATCATAAAATAAAAGCGCTAGAAGCAGCTGTTAGAATAAATAAGGCAACACCCACTATGCTCGATAGTATCGGCATGTGGCGCAAAGAAGCAGAGCAACGAAGGAAAAGAGATGAAACAAAAATAGGGAAAGAATTGCGAAAGGCAGCCCACCTGGCAGCGAAGGAACTAGATGAAGAGATAAAAAGGAGAGAGGAAGTTAGACAATTGCAAGAATCAGGGTCAACAGGCCAATGCCCTGTTAGGACCCCCTCTGCGCTCTACCCAGAAATGCCCTCCAAACAACGGGCAAACGACGAGTTACTGCTAGGTCCTCCGATCATCTACATGCCCCCTCCTTATGCCCCCTGCCAGCCACTGGCACAGCACCTACCAGTCCTGAGTGCGGGCGAGGGTGACCCTAGCGCTAGTGCCCCGGCTCTTACGGCCTTCGCACCAGCCACATCGGGAACATCAGATGAACTCGAGACTAGCAAGCAGCTAACGGCAAGACCAAATAGGTTGAGCAAAGATGAGCGGGATGGGATTGATAAGATAGCAAAGACACTGGTAGAACGGAAAGAGAGCGAAGAATATGCAATGAATATGCACAATTCACATGCCGGTAGCCACAGACGGCATTTTATTTTACGGTTCAGCTACCACACCCTGAACGCATATGAGGATAGGTATCAGAATAAGGGTCCTGCTAAACTGACGGCTCTATATAGGAAGATCGATGTTGGAGATGGGACTGAAAGTGATGTGACGGACCTCTTCATGCAAATGCTTGAAGTCTTCCGCCACCTCACTGAACAGAAACCAGAGGTTAAGATCACAGTCTCTGAAACGGCTGAGCCCCCATTAGAAGTAGTCAACACTATGATGCCTATCAGAGAAGCCGCCCCCTACTGGGTTCCCCCAAGAGGTCAGGGAACAAACGACAATATTAACCACGCAGATGCAAAAGGGAGGGTTGTGTACAACTGGGTTTATCAACCATGGGATCGACAAGATATTTTAACCTTTAGGCAAACCCTGCCCGATTTAAGAAAGAACCCGACAGCATTTTATACTGAACTAAATACAGCCTTGGGCTCAACCATAATGACTCTAGCGGACATTGATTTGTTTTTTGGGTTATGTCTGCCGGCTGACGTGTGGAAGCAAATCCGGAAGGCCAACCACACAGATCTGTTTGGACATACCTGGAAACAACTCGGTGAACTAGATAGGCAGCGAGAGCCCGGTAAGAAACCTGTAAAAGACATACTGGAACTCCCGGACAAAATAGTGCAGAAGCTAAAGACATTGATCCCAAAGAAAAAGGTAGACTGGTCAATAGTCACGGCTTGCCGCCAGAAACCCCAGGAAGACGTATCAGAATATTTCTCCCGATTTGAGACAGTATTCTCCGACTACAGTGGCCAAGACATGACCACCGCAACCGGACAACACCTATTCATGCAAAACTACGTAAAGGGGCTATTACAAGAGGTCTCCCAGAAGTTACAGACAAGCGAGAGTAGTTGGGGGGCCTCCAAACCTACAGCTATCCTTCAGATGGCTCAGTATTACGAACACCAAAAGAACGAGAACGAGAGGGCGACTGAGAGAAAGAAAAAGGACTTAAAAGAACGAGTGATGATTGCTCAATTACAGGGAGTGACTAGAGGAAGGGAACAGTATAGGGGAAACTACCAGTCGAATGCCCCTAGAAATTCACGCCCTAGAGACCGCACACCCACACCCGGTGCTCCACGAACAGACCTCGATGAGAACCAGTGTGCGTTTTGCAAAGGATTTGGCCACTGGAAGTCTCAATGCCCAGCCCTCTGAGAAATGCTTAAGAATAACGAGACAAGGGACATGACAAAAGGCCCCAGGACTAGAGGGCAGGGACGAGGGCACACCCACGACACCAGCAATGACAGGCCTGGCAGACTGAACACATTTGACCGCCCCCGACAGAATCAGTGCCAACAGTCTGATTGCAACAATGCCCACGACTCTGCATAGGACTGCCAGGGGCAAGGGAGGGATCCAGTCGAGCTCTGTGTTGACCAGCAAGGTCCTTACGTCACCGCTAAGGTCCTGGGTACAAAGTCTCCATTTTTGGTAGACACTGGAGCGACACGTAGTGTATTATCAAAGCGACTGATTCCAAGGGCACCCTTGTCTGGCTCACACATTACATCGATAGGTTTCGATGGAACGCCCTCCACTAATCCCCTGTCTGTACCTATCTCCTTTGACCTAGGAAACAATCCCACGGACACAACATTTCTGCTTTCCTCCAACTCCCCTGACGCCATTATGGGTATTGACTTGCTAAAACATTTCCAAGCTACTATTAGGTGTTCCCCAGATGGAGTCCGAGTCATCCTGTACGACAACCCGAGCATGTCCAGATCCTGCCCCGCACGACATATGTACTCTATCACTGATGCTGACCTAACCTTGCTCGACACCCTACCCCCGTATCTATGGGCCAGAAACGATTCGGATGTAGGACGAATGATGATCGACCCTGTGCACATAACTGTTCGACCAGACGCAATACTCCCGAAACTCCCACAGTACCGGATATCGCCCGAAGGCGAGAAGGCATTGGTAGCGATTATACAGTCTCTGGTAGATGCAGGAGTGGTAGAGGAAGTGGTTAGTAATGTTTGCAACAGCCCTATCCTACCCATTGTTAAGAAGCAAGGTGAGGGAGATGAGAAAGCGTACCGCTTTATCATCGACCTGCGAGAAGTCAACAAAGTGGTGGTACCACAGTACCCCGTAGTCTCAGACATCGCCACCATTCTGACCCTCATTCCGTCCACTGCCACCACCTTCACCGTTATCGATCTCAAGAATGCATTTTTCTCTATCCCCATTCATCCAGACAGCCGTTATCTCTTCGGCTTCACCTTAAAAAAACGTTCGTATCGATTTTGTAGAGCTCCTCAGGGCTACACTGAAAGTCCCAGCAATTACAGCCAGGCCCTCAAAAGACAGCTGGACGCCGTCCAGCTACCAGATGGAGTGGTGTTGATCCAATATGTCGATGATATCCTTTTGGCGGCCGACACCACTCCTCTTGCAATCACCGCCACTATCCAACTCTTGCACTTTCTTGCGGAGAATGGCCACAAAGTCTCCAAAAAGAAACTGCATTTCTGTCAACCTCAAGTGACATACCTAGGCCATCTCCTGTCCAAAGAAGGGAGGAAACTTACGCCCGACCGAATCCAAACCATCCTAGACACCCCCATCCCAAAAACACAGAAGCAAGTCCGTTCATTGGTGGGCCTTACCTCTTTTTGCCGACAATGGTTACCAAATTTCAGTCTCATTATAAAGCCCCTACTTTCCCTGTTAGCCAAAGATGTACCCTTCCCACTTCCTTGGACCCCCGAATGCCAAGCATCTTTTAAGGAGTTGCGGGATGCCCTTTGCTCGGCACCCGTCCTAGGAACACCAGATTACTCCAAGCCCTTCTCCCTCTTCACGCACGAAAGGGAGGGATGCGCATTGTCTGTTCAAACTCAGCCCATCGGCGCCAAACAACGCCCTTGTGCCTACTTCTCTGCCACTCTTGACCCAGTCGCCAGAGCTTTACCTGCCTGCCTCCGAGCAGTAGCCGCCGCTGCTGTCTCTATCCGTCAGAGTGAGGGAATTGTACTTTCAAACTCTCTCACGGTGTTAGTACCCCACGCAGTTGACACCCTTTTGAACCAGACCAAGACGCAACACCTGACTAGTGCACGACTGACGGGGTACGAATTGACTCTACTTGCACCCCACATCACTCTGAAGAGATGCACGACTTTGAATCCTGCCACACTGTTGCCCTTGCCTGAAAATGACCCCGATGTGCCCCCTATACACGACTGTGTGACCCTCACGGACGAACAGACCAGAAGTAGAATTGACTTTAGAGACACTGCTTTTACAGACCCTGATGGAGAACTATGGGTAGACGGTTCTTGTATCAAACTCCTAGACAGCACCACCTCAGCTGCCTATGCGGTGACGACCGCCCGAACAGTAGTTGAAACAGCTCGCATCACACAACGATCCGCACAGGCAGCAGAGCTAATTGCCCTCACACGAGCATGCATCATAGCAGCAGGAACCACAGCGAACATTTACACGGACAGTCAGTATGCCTTTGGGGTGGTTCATCATTTTGGGCTCTTGTGGAGGGAAAGGGGATTCCTGACGTCCCACGGCACACCCATTCTCCATGGAGATCTAGTCTCCGCCCTGATTGAAGCAGTTCTCCTCCCCAAGCGATTAGCAGTGATCAAATGCCAGGCACACAAGAAGGTGACGGACTTAGTTGGACAGGGAAACGCACTGGCCGACATCACTGCCCGAACCACAGCTGAGAATAGGACGACGACACGCATGTATGTGACCAGGTCGCAAGCAGAAAAATGGACTGACGCTAGGGAAACGATTAGGGACATCCAGTCGGCCAGCACACCTCACAAACTGACTGAGTGGGCACGGGTGGGTTTAAAGGACGAAGAAGGCTGCTGGCGGACAAAGGACACAAACAAATGGTTGCTGCCTGACTCATACTTGATCCCCATACTGACTATGGCACACTCCCCTGCACACATAGGTTCTGACCCCATGATTGAACTAATTTCCAAAGTCTGGCACAACAACAAAATCCCCGACTCAGCCAAACGCCTGGTCCAGCAGTGCCTTATCTGCCTACAACACAACCCCGGGAAAGGAACTGTGGTACCCCGGGGAGGGTTTGGGACCCCCGACCACCCCTTTGAAGTCCTTCAGATGGATTACATCCAGCTGGAGAGATGCCAAGGCTTGAAGTATGTACTAGTCATTGTATGCGCCTTCAGCAAATGGGTGGAAGCCTATCCAACCCGTGATAACACTGCCATGACTACTGCCAAAGTACTACTGAAAGAGTTTTTTCCTCGCTACGGCCTTTGCCGAATTTTATGGAGCGACAATGGCCCCCACTTCATAGCTGAAGTTATCCAACTAATCCTGAAGGGACTGGGAGTAAAACAAAGGTTCCATGCGGTCTTCCACCCCCAATCCGCTGGCCTGGTTGAGCGACACAATGCTACACTGAAACTGAAACTGTCAAAAATAGTGGCCACCACAGGACTTAAGTGGCCAGATGCCCTCCCACTGGCATTGCTATCGATGCGCTCCACTCCCACTAAGCACCACTTGACCCCCTACGAGGTGGTGTTTGGGCGACCAATGAACCTCTGGACTGCCCCCAAACCAACCTCCATTCACGACGTCCCCGACGTCCTGCTGTCAGATTATTTGTGCAAATTAACTAAAACGTTGTCTGTCATTCATCAACAGGTGCAGCAGGCCATCCCCGATGCTTCCAGGGGCCCCGGTCACGATATCCAACCGGGAGATTATGTTCTAGTCCGGAACTTTCAACGAGCTAAGAGTCTGGAACCCCGGTGGACGGGCCCCTGGCAAGTACTGATCACCACTCGGACGGCTCTTCGAGTGGAGGGAAAGAGGCACTGGCTGCACGGCCATCATTGCAAAAAGGTCTCCTCGACCCTGGCCACGACAGAAAACGTCGACACCCAAGAAGAGCTCCTGAACAAAGACCGACCATCACTGAACTGCTCTCCTGATACAGAGGCACTTGAACTTGCAAAATTCTCTGATCCCACTGTGCCATCCCGGGAAGGGTATTTCCTGCATCGAAAGGGGGGAGCTTCGGCTAAGTAGACCACGGACTAAGTTAAAATCTCAGAACGGTGGCCTAAAACAACCAAGGGTCACCCGGAGAGAAGCTAAACGAAGTCTGTGGTTCTGCCCACTACCGAGCACCTTGAAGATGAAGATGATGGAAGCGCCAGACAAGAAGATGATGGAAGCGCCAGACAAGAAGATGATGGACGCAACCGGAAATACCCACTACAGGAACCCAAAGACTGACAATTTGCACAAATCAAAGACAATCGCCTACTTCATCCTTTTCCTTTTTTGCCTCCTCCTCATGACTTCCTTCTGGATCTTGGAGGACAGCACACCCGCTCATCAGATACTGCTGGCCACTGCACAGCCAACCACCATGAAAGAGCATCACTTGATCCCCCTTTCGCCTCAGCTCCGAGAGAGGCGTAGGGAGTTCTGGAACAATTCCTTCGTGCAACTGCTGCACCAGCACAACCTTGCTACAAATGCCACGAACTGCTGGATCTGCGGGTTGCTCCCGCATGCCACTGAACACTCCATACCTTTCATCCCTTCTCCCTTCTCAGTTCATGGCTCCTGCCTCGCCTGGTTGATCCTCTTGCAGGAGAGCCACAAGGACAACGCCGCTTCTGGTCAGACAGTGTCACACTTCTACTATGGGTTCTGGCTGAACAAAACAGGAAGAACGTCTGCCCCCATTTGCCCTGTGGCCTCAGGTTCCGCCTTCCTTACGAACATCCCTGCCAAAGAAAGAGTCGAAATGCAAGTGCTCCACAATCCAGCCAGACCCACCTTCTCCCACCTGCGGAAGCAAACGACTGCCACCCTGACCGTGGCCCTGTCTGTCATCAATGTTACAGGACTCATATGCCTCGAAGGCCAAGGAACGCAGCTGGTGGGTCACAGTTCCTGCCGCATCACGAGAACATTGGTCTCAGTTGATCCTCCTTCCTTTGTTGCTTCTCCGAATATGTACTTTGTTTGTGGCACCAAAGCTTACACCTGGCTCCCAAAAGGTTGGAGGGGTACTTGCTACATCGCCTTCATTCTTCCTCCCACGTATGTGGCCTCAGCTTACCATCACCGGCAAAAGCGCGCCGGAGACAATGAACAAGCCGACTCCACCGGAGCACAGTTCCTGGATGCAGCAAAGGGACTTGTTCCTCTGTGGGGACCAATGGCAAACAGCCGCGCTATCCGACACCTAACTCAGGCAGTAGAAACAACCATCAACATCACGGCTGGCATCCTCGCTAACAACACGGCTGAGCTGCAGGCAGTCCGCCTGGTGGCTCTCCAAAACCGCCTTGTCCTAGATGTGATTCTGGCCGACCGTGGAGGAGCATGCCGCATCATCGGCTCCAGCTGTTGCACCTACGTGCCAGATAACTCGCCTTCAGTCTACAAAGCAATTGAACACCTCCACAGACTATCCTCAGAGGTTCACCAAGAGCAAGAAGGCTGGTCGCTTGGAGGCTGGTTTTGGGACACTTTGAAGGACTGGGGATGGAGATTGTTTACGTTTATATTGATACCAATCATGATATTGTGTGGGTGTTGCTTAGGTATTCAATGTCTGCCACCTTTGTGTTCACTCATTTCTAACTGTATGTGCCCTAAGACTTTGGACTTCAGACCTGAGCACATGAGTCCCCTCTATGAGATAAAGATACGTGGTCTTATGGGGATAGATCCGAATTGACAAACTGGCGAGACATGTTAAAAGGGAGCACTGTGGAATTTTAGTTTATTAGCTGAACATCATCTGCGCCATCTTGTCCATTCCTCAGACTCACGTATGAGCATACACGACAACCATTTTAGGTACCATGGTCTCCCTGTTCACGATCGGTCACCAGCACACTTCCCTGACCCTGCAAGCCTCCCCCATGCACCCTGGCTGCCTCCGCTCTCACATGTACAAGTCATGACCTCTCCTTCCACATGACTCTGTCTCTGAGAATCACACCCCGCGCCTGACCAACACCTCCTTTCCTTCCATGAATGCCCCTCAGTCGATAAATCCTCCCTCAACGCGTGATTATCCACACTGACCCTTTCTTTCATAAATACCTCTCCTTTGATGACACCTTCCTCTGAGCCCGATTGTCTGTACGGACCGCTGGTCATCCCTTGGCCTGAGGATACAGTTTATTGCCCACTACTGTATGCACTCGACCCTTTTCAAAGAAGCTACTATTGATCATGGCCTCCCCACCCCTTGGGATTCGATCAGGCGCACACATTCCAAAGGAATCGGCGGAACACTCAGCTGCGTGATAGCCTCCTCTTATTGTGTGGGGGGTGAGAACCTCTACTGTAGCCACGTGTTGGAATAAGCCGGAACTGGGGGGGGGGTACCGGGGATGTCATCTTTCACTACTTCACAATGTCTTTATTGTAATAAAGAACGGTCTCATTCATAAACCAGTGTATAAAAGGTCAGGCCTCAGAGAGGCTTTCAGAGAGCACCTCGAGACGATACCTTGTTGTCCGATCTGATGTGTTCTGCTCCGTCGGAATAAACGTGTTTCCTGTCTTCCTGTCTCCAGCGCCTGCCTCTTTATTTGATAATCTTCATAAGGTATTAGAGGCGTTTAACGCCGGGCAAAATTACTTAAGAAACATTGACTAAATCGCCTGACCATTTTTTACTGACCTTCAACAAGGGTATCTCTACCGTGGTCCCTTACATCTGTTTTTTAGTTGTTCTAGGACTCGGGACCGAGTCCCAAGTCCTGTGATGACAGTCACCACTTCCTGGTTGATGTGGTGGCAGCCACTCTGATCTCCATCTGAGATCTGTTGGGTCTGCGGATCCTCCGCATTGTGAAATATACACATTTTTCAAACTTTAATTTCTGTCAAACTAACAGACTTACACCAAAACACAAAACCATTCTTTCTGGACCAAGATCTAGATTTCGGTCAAATTTGGTGTAAATCTGTTCAGCAGCTTGGCGTGTAGCTGTGTCTGAATTTCCAATAGAAAAATAATTGGGAAAAATGCGCGTTTGGGACACCCCCTTTTTTCTCTAACCCTGCTTGACGGATCACCCCAAAAAGTTGCCGTGCAAACTAGTAAAGAAGTTGCACTGTTTTGGAAAGTTTTGTGAAGATTAGTCAAACGGTGCCAAAGTTATTAGCAACACAAAAAATGGACTTCCTATGGAGAACACGATCCTAACTATAACTATCCAGTGGTGACCCCCACAGGGTTAAATATATATATATATATATATATATATATATATATATATATATATATATATATATATATATATATATACATGCACACACACACACAAGGTTGCCTGGAGCAATCGAAACGCGCTGACAGGTACTCATGCGTGTTAAATAAAACATTTTGAAACTCACCAAGGAGTGCCGTTGTATCCCTGTGACTGCGAGTGGATGCAATTTGTAAAATATATATATATATATATGCAAGGAACCTTCTCCACGAGCAAGAAGAAGAGGCCACAATAGGGGAGACAGCGGATATATATATATATATATATATATATCCAAAACCCGCCCTCCACACAACGAAGAAGGCAACAACCACAAAGGAGAGACTTTGGAGAGGCTTTAATACTGGAGATCAAGGTCCGGTGGCGGCGAATGCATTTCGGCACTTTTCGCCTTCCTCAGCGCCCTACACCCGACCAAATGTCCCGGTCTGTGCTTCCTGCCGCTTTGAAATACTGGTGTTTCTTGGCTCCTCCCCCATGATGTGCAGGCCACCTGTTGTAGTGCTCACGGTCATCGTAGCACTCAAACTCCCACAATGCCATATGTTTAAGCAAGGCGAGCCGGTGAAATGGAAGGACAAGTCAAAGTCAACAGGGCTCGATGTCAAACAATACCCGTTCTCCTATATATATCTCAAAACAAAACCCTTTCAGGCATAGAGTGACGCATAAATTATGCAAAAAAGAAAGAGAGAACTCTGGGTAGGTCTCAGTTTAGGTGGAAAGCAGCTCCTGTTAGAGCACTCTCAACACCAGCGACACTCTAGATCTGCTCATCTCAAATGTCTGTTTTTCTATCAAAGTTTTTAAGCATAGGGTTAGCACAGTGCTATCCACGCCGAGATAGAAAATGACAAAGTCTTTTGCCATTTAAACAGCAAAGTCTTTAAGCATAGGACTAGTACAGTGCAGTCCTTGCCGAGCTGTAAAATAACAAAAGCCATTTATCACTCCAGACACAATATTACAGCTTTGAATTGGTAAAATACCAACTCAAGCCAACCTGAAATGAGTAAAAGCAACCCCTGACACAGTGTTTTGCTCTAATTAGAGCTCTTCAGAGAGGTTTAGCTTTGTCCAGAGACAAGGGAGCACCCAGTATTAAGTCAAAACAAAACCCTTTCAGGCATAGAGTGACGCATAAATTATGCAAAAAAAGAAGGAGAGAACTCTGGGTAGGTCTCAGTTTAGGAGGAAAGCAGCTCCTGTTAGAGCACTCTCAACACCAGCGACACTCTAGATCTGCTCACCTCAAATGTCTGTTTTTCTATCAAAGTTTTTAAGCATAGGATTAGCACAGTGCTATCCACGCCGAGATAGAAAATGACAAAGTCTTTTGCCATTTAAACAGCAAAGTCTTTAAGCATAGGACTAGTACAGTGCAGTCCTTGCCGAGCTGTAAAATAACAAAAGCCATTTATCACTCCAGGCACAATATTACAGCTTTGAATTGGTAAAATACCAACTCAAGCCAACCTGAAATGAGTAAAAGCAACCCCTGACACAGTGTTTCACTCTAATTAGAGCTCTTCAGAGAGGTATAGCTTTGTCCAGACACAAGGGAGCACCCAGTATTAAGTCAAAACAAAACCCTTTCAGGCATAGAGTGACGCATAATATATATATATCATAACCGGGTACAACAGATACCACAGCAATCTGAGAAAAATCCTTAGAAGACATTGGCCCCTAGTTCGAGGTGATGCAAACATAGGCAACACAGTGGGAAAAAGCCCTTCGATAACTTTTCGGAAGGCAAAGTCAATGAGGAATGAGATAGTCTGCAATGCGCCAGTTCTCAAAAAAACAAAAAATTGGCTAGATTCCCAGAAAGGTTTTAGGAAATGCTCCAAGTGCAAGGCTTGCACGCACGGTGTAAACACTACCACAGTGCAGGTTCCATTTAGGACAAAACCTTTCATTCTGAGGGAAGCATTCACGTGCAAGACAGACTTCGCAATATATGTGCTGGTCTGTACATGTGGCAAAAGATATGTAGGGTCTACAATTCATCCAGCTCACGTACGGATCTTACAACACTTGAGAGCAATCGCCAACAATGATCCGGCGTATCCTGTGGCCAGACACATACATGAGGCTCACCAAGGTAATGCCAATAACATACAATATTTTGTTATTGATAACATTCCAAAAAACCCAAGGGGAGGCAATCGCCCATTGGCGCTACGCCGTTTGGAGTCAAGGTATATCTTACTCCTAAACTCCAAGATCCCATTCGGCCTGAATGCGGATGAAGCCCTAAGTGTCCACCTTTAGCAACGGCATCACCTTATGTCCTCTCCTCTCCTAGTACCATTCGTATAACATCTGCAGTTCACGTACTACAAAACTCACGGGTTTACACATGGGCACGATAGAGCACATTACTAGACATATCATGCCAGTAATACACATCACGTCTTCACATTCACTTTTTAGTTCATTTATATTCACCAACACGATTTAGCTAAAAAAAACACCACGTGTTCCCTAGCTACTAAGTCTTATATTATATTAGATTAAACCTCACATAGTTTGTTCCCGTTGTTGCCCTTCTGGAAAACTCTGGCGAACATCCAGCGACCCAGGGCAGCATTGCTAAATAAATTTGACGCGCCTACCCGGCTTCGCGCGCCCACCAGGGCACAAAACAGTGGTATGTCTACCAACTATTATTACAAGTATGATTCATGTGTGCCACACGTACTATCATAAGTGCTTCGCGGAATCACTGCCCCAGAAGCAATTTTACTATTCATAATGTGTCCCACTGCCCGGCGCACTTGCGAGCGATAATTATTTGTGTAAATTCACACGAGCATCGCATTCCGCCTGCAGCGGTATTAAAACTAAGATGTACAAACAATTGACTGTTTACATTATATTAAGTAGATTTTAAATCATTTTACGCGCACATGTGCAGAACTCAGTCAATCACATACCGTGAGGGAACCTAAGCATGTTGAAGGTTACCGCATGAGCCAGCCGTCTCCGATGTAAGTGCCTCGTCTCCCATACACGCGCCCAGCGTCCACACGAGGCTTCAGCAATGCAATGACACACAGGCAAACCAGATGGGCTACCATTGTGGGACCTTTATTGGGAACATCCATGGGAAGAACAGTATGGAAACTGTAGCATGTTGTGGTAACTATTATTATTTCCGTTTCACGAAATGATGTCACTGAGGTTTGGAGGATGACCTTATTTCGGCTGTGAATTTAAACATGCTGTATGTAAAAATGGTCATAAATATATGCTGACACATATGGGTTTGGTGAAAAACGTAACAGGAGAAATAATTTGAAAATGAAAAATGATTTCTGAAGTAATGCTCGTCCTGGGTACAAAAATGTAAAAAGAATAATTATGTAAAAAGTAATAAATAATTATTTAAAGACAGGTTTAGCCACACTGTAACCATGGCAATTTCCAGTTCTAACCTGTGCTGTAATTGAAAGACACGCCCAGGAGGTGGTGCATATATAAACGCCCTAGTTTGAAATGCAGATGTAGTGAACAAGGCGGCAACGCCGAAACGCGTCTAAGCAGACACTGATCTTTGAATAAAAGTTTGGATTCAGACCCACGGAGTCAGCGCCTTCTTCAATCGTACAAGTATGGTATGAAAGAATATATATATATATATATATATATATATATATATATATATATATATATATATCCTCTCTCGGTTCCCCTTAACCTGGGACACGCAGCGCTCTTGGATCGTGAGCAAGGGAGAGGTGCTCCCGAAACGCGTAGATCAGTGTTTGTTTGCCTGCCATGAATTATCTGAAGGCTTAAAAATCGAATAAAAAGAGCAAAATTGTTTAAGCACGCGAGTTTGTCCCGTTATTCACCCTGCACAGGGTGAACTGTGGAGATATATATATATATATATATATATGTATATATATATTCGAAATGCACTCACGCTGCAACACAAGTAGAAGCCCGCACTCTGAGAAAGAACAGTCTTCACCAATTTTATTGTATCAGCTGATGCATTCTTGTCTTTGATAAAGACCAGCAGGTTGAAACACGTCAGCCATTACAATAACATTGGTGTGGACTATCCTTCTCGGAGTGCGGGCTTTTACTTGAGTTGTTACATGAGTTCATTTGGGATTTTAAGTGGATTCTGCCCCCACTGCCCAGCACCGACCCCGAGTGGTGGACGAGGTGAGAAGATATGCAGGATTGCAGTGTTTGGATATATATACATATATATACAAACATCAAAACATCTTTCTATACATACATATCTATCTATATATCTCTATATTTATATCAATATAAAAAACTATGGTTAAAGTGACATTATAGTTGGGTAAAAATGTCAGTTAAAATAACTTAAGAACCACTGAAATTCACAAGTTATAATTTACTGAGTAAATTTAACTTGCAGCCCCGCCATACACTGCTTGTGACCTCACATATTACATTACTCTTGACACGTACAATGACATCATTGATGATGATTATTGATTTGCCCCTTCATGCCAAACTTAGCTCCTCTTTAACCCCTTGGATGCAGGTTTATTTTCCACGCTGTGCGGGAGAAATAAATGGCTGGCGGGATTCGGACGGCTCCTGGCCGTCATGCGCACACGCCCACCGTGACGCATGACGGCCGGGAGCCGTTATGAGAATACAAGGGGTTATATGTTCATTTCTCAAAAATGGTTGAACGGATTTAAACCTAATAAAAAAAAAGCACAGTTTCTGAGTAAAGTTCCACATTTCTGCGGAATTTGGTCTTACTTCATTTGGCCATTTTTTCTGTATTAGACAGCAACGTTTCTCTTTGAATTAAAATAGGATATCGTACTTTCGAGACTGCCCATTTTTTTTGGTCCCCACTTGACAGTTCAGTACAAAACTTTCCATGTTCCAAAGTTTCATTTAGGTTTGTCAAACGATGGATAGGATATTAAGAAAAACAAAGATGTCACTCTGGTAGAAACATTGACCTAACTTTAACTACGCACTGGCAACCGCCACTATACATATACATATGACCCAGTGGCAGTCACGACTGGGCAGTTATAGTTAGGACTACCTTTCCATAAGAAATTGCTTTTTTTGACTTGCTAATAACTTTTTTGCCTTTTGATGAATTTTCACAAAACTTTCCAAAAGTTTTGGGGTGATCTGTTAAGCGGGAGGCTGAGAAAAAGGAGGGTTCCAAATTGCAATTTCCCCATGCAATTTCCATAGATTTTTGGAACAGGCTAAATACAAACACCTGAACATAATTACAACAAATTATTCAGGATGCTAGATCTTGGTCCAGAAATAGTGCTGTTTCAAATTTAGTGTAAACCTTCTCAGTAGTTTTTTGAGAAATAAAGGTTCAAGAATATTTGTATATTTGGAGGGTTGGGTTCCCAAGGGTCTCACGAGTGTCCAGCGGTCACGTGAATTAAAAAAATTGAGTCATCCAATTGGTCAAGTGGGCTTTTTTCCATTGTTAATCTTACATCACTCATGACATGATCTATGAGATCATTGATAGCATGACTGAAATTACATCAATGATTGCAAGACTGTGCATGGTGGGGGCGGGAATTATAGTTACTTTAGGGCGTAGGTTATAGTTGAGGTAACTATGACTGGTGAATTTCAGTGGTTTTGTTTGTTTAAAATTGTGTGTTTTGATTGACTTTTTCACCAAACTATAACGTCCCTCTAACCTTTGTATTTTAGTGAATTTCTAAGTTTTTTTTTCTAATGTAAAGCAAGATATAATTACACAATTTCTAAGTATAACATCACTTTAACCATTGTTTTGAAGCATGGTTATGGGAGGTGTAAGACTACATGGCATGCCTGATTGCTGGGAAGTCACCAAAGTGAACTAAAGTTCTAAGGGATCAATGAAGGCTTGATTAAGTTTACACAACTTAATTGGGAACAGGGTATGGAAGGTACCAGAAGTGAATTGTCTGCCTGAAAGAGTGAATGACCTAAGCTGCTAGAAGTAGTTACTAGAAGTAAATAGTCACCCAGTAAACGTTGAGGGTCAGTGAAGCAGTGATCGGTGAAACTTTCACAAGGTATAAGTTTAAATACAGCACCTTGAATGTAGAGTAGAATGTGAATAAGAACAGAGATAATTTTTTATAAAGAAAAGGGTAATACAACTGCAGCCTTTCCTCTTCCAAAAGCAAACAAGTATACTATCAATCAAACTATTCGTTATTGGAAACCACTTTGGGATACTGCTATACCTGAAAGGATTAGCCAGCAGGTGTGAGGTAGGATAGAAGTGTAATTCTAATGAATGAATTTTAGACCTGAACCCTTCAGGTAGCGTTTCCCCAAACCTTCTGCGTACTCCTTCCAGGTTTTGCTGAATCTCTTGTGGTTACCTTAGGGCCTGGGGCACTTTCCCACTCTAAATGCAGTGCGAAAGTGTGTGCACCCTTCCTACACACATTAGGAAGTGGTGCATACCTTGTGTTGCTGAATATGTGTCCAGCCTGCTATTGCAGGTTGGTGTGTGCACATGCACCAATGATGTCTCTAAACATGTATTCAGCCTGCCATTGCAAACTGGTGTGGGCTTTGCAACGATGGTGGCGCCAAATAAGTGTCCAGCCTGCCACTGCAGGCTGGTGAGCGCAATTGCACATTTACTGAAGTTAGCCTGTTTAAGTCACTAGCCACCCTGAGAGGACCTTTCAATTGACCCGAGTACCCTGAGGGTACGTCTTAAGGGGTGATGCAGGTGATAGGTAAAAGGCAGGGCAGGTACACATGCATGTCCCTTGCCCAAGTAGTGAGGAATACCCATGTCTGTTTTCACTATCTATGAGGTTTGCTCTTCCCATAGGCTGACATTGGGAAATGATTGAAATCACTTCAGGCTGCAACAGTCTATTGCAGTGGAGCAGCCTCATAATTTTTCCTATCATTGGATTTGCAGCGGCAACCCTTTGCCAGTTGGAAAGGTGGCTATGTCGTAACCCACGCAACTACTAGAAAGTGGGCATTTCAGCGCTCTTAAACTCTTTGTGTGCCTTGGTGCTTGGCTCCAGTCCACACTGGAGGCAGGTGAGCACATCTGGGCATTCCCCAGCGATAGCCATAAAACACTGGGTATGCAACTAGAATGACAGACATCTGCCATTTGCGGGCCACTGGAAAGATTAGAGAAAGAGGTTTTGACACTTGGCCTCTGGAGCCAGGTCATGGCCCCACTAAAGATAAAGATCTGCATTCCACAGCTTCATGGCGCAGGACTGAAATTTAGGGGAGACATCTGTGGTTCAAAGGTAGACCCTTTGAACCACCCCCAACTTCAAAGGCACACTCCAGTATAACTACTGGTGCCATACTTCAGCAAAGGGTGAGATACTCTTGTCGGTACATAGGACCAGGGAACCTTAAATTATAGGGTGCACATTGGTAGAGGACTCTGTTGTGCACAAGGAAGATTAATGCCATTGAAAGGGACCACGTGCGCTTTCTGAATAGTGGCTGGCCTGGGCCGACTACCTGCTGCTGTGTGGTGCCCTGAAGTGGGCTCTCCAAGGGTTTGTTTAGCTTGCCACATGTTCTTTTGGAGGTCTCAGGGACATTAAAGATCTCATAAGAGGGACCCACACCATCTACGTGTGACATCTAAAGAGTGGTGCCCTCTCAAGTGACCACAACATCTGCTGGATCCCAACTTATAGCACGGCATGAGCATAGAACTAAGAATTGTGCCTGGAGACTAAATTGCCTAGTGTGCAACCCCGAAGTCTTGCCCATGGAGACCCCCGACACTGCTGGTCCTGAGCCCAGGGCATGAAGATATGTGCATAATTCCTAGTGTCAGAACGCCCGGGGAGTGTTCTGATCCGGGGATACCCCCAGCAGCTCACTTGAGTTGAAGCTTTTCGGCTTAACTCTCCCCGGCTCGGTGATATGCAGGCAGATCCAAGATGGCGACCACAATCTGATGGGGCTGACCCTGGCTTTTTCATAGCCGAGAGGTGATCCGGAACTCGACCTAGTGGTCTGGGAAGCAAGCCTCGAGGAGCCTGGCCAGTGGATATGTAGCAGATGATCCCTGGACGCGATATCAAGTGAGCCTGAGCTGTGAGGAATTGGGCCGGCGGCTGTGCAATGGGGACCCCAGGGCCGAGCGCAGATCACCAACTCTCGAAGCGCAGGAGGACAGGAACATAACTCCTCGAGAAGGGACCGCAATACAGCACCTTGAAACGGGTTCAGCTAGGCGCAGATCACCAACCCTCAGAGTGCAGAATGAGGACAGGGACATGGCGCCTCGAGAGGTGGCCGCACCCCCGCCCCTAGGAAGAGGGGCGGGGAGAAAAGGCAATGCAGCGCCTTGACACCGGATCAGTTGGGCGCAGAGCAACAACTTTCAGAGCGCAGGAGGACAGGAACATAGCGCCTCGAGAGATATCGCACCCCCTCCCCTATATAAAGGGGCCGAGAGATACTAATGTGAGGAGAGGATCAATGTAAAGCAGCCCCTTGAAGCGAGACCGGGGACTCTGAGATGTCTCCAAGCGCTGCCGAGAAAGGATCATAAAAGGTGTAAATGCATGAAGCCCCTAGAAGCGAGACTTGAGGCTCGGAGCTCCCGCCACACACCCTCTGCAAAGCCAGCACAGGACGCCGACTATGAATCGACCGTAGCAAGAGGTCTCTGCCAGGGCCCCTCCTGCTGCTGCCTCCGCTGCCGCCCGGGTCCCAGCGGTGTGAGTCGGGCTGCGGGCCTGGCGGCAGGATGCATAGGAGCAGCGTGGACACCATCTCCGGCACTGCCGACTACGTGATCTGCCCCCCGCAGGCACTGCGGCCAATCTTGCCCCCGCTGCAAGCGTGTCTCTGCCGTGGCCCCGCGGGCACTGCTGCCAATCTAATCCCGGCTTCTCCACTTCACCAAATTGTTTTATCTTGAGCGAATAGCACATCCTGTGCCACAAATCCCATCACAGCCAAATTCAGGGTGTGCAAACGGACCAACTGCAGGCACATTCGAATGAAAGAAACTACGCCACGGACTCTCCTGGACTTCTTAACTTTTTCTTTTGTCCTGGCTGCCATTTTACTGCTGATCTCTGGCGCTTTTCTCTGGACTCTGACCCGCCATCTAGTCCATTTCCTCGTCCTTTAACCCTTTTCCCCTTGACAATCCTCAAATGTTTCTTCCCTTTGCTGATCTGCCTTTTCTCCATACCCTTGTATCCCTCCCACCCTCCCTTGGTGCTGTGACTGCATCCCCCCTCCGACCCCACCTAATGGACCTCTGCTTTTCTGTATATAGAGATAACTCTAATCACTAGTATATGCAGTAGACCTTTGTAGTCTCTACCATTCCTATGTGACTCTTAGAGTATTTCCATTCATATCTCTTCTTTCTGTTTGTATCTCTTCCTTGTGTGACTCTACATCTTGTACATTTGCAATTTTTTTATCTGTATGTATCTTTTATGTAACACATGTAATCCTTACTCCTTATGTTTTGCAACTGGTTCTTATGTAAAGCGCTCTGACACCTTCGGGTAAAGTTCGCGCTATATAAAATCGCATTAAATTAAATAAAAATTAAAAATAAGGCGCGTGGGCCCCGAATCATGGGGACTATGGCACGCCTAAGCATCTCATTGGTGATGAGCAGATTCACCAGTTGCGGGACCCAGCGTGGCCTGCTTCGTCGTTCATGCTGCATCTCTTGCGTGCACCACGCCTACTGCATGCTCGTTGTGTGCGATGAACGATTCACAGGGTGCAACCCTTGGAGGTTGGGACATAACCGTACTAATGCCTCATTCTACCTTGTGAGGCATTGCTGAACTTGCACCTCTGTGTGTGACCGGAACTGTCTGATTCGACCAATATCCATGAGCACCAGACATTGTGCCTCATTTCCAGGTAGGTGCGGAATTCTTATCTCTCCATTGTGTGTGTGACTGCAGTTGTCTGGTGTGGCCAATATCAATGTGCCCCGGACGTTGTACCTCATTTCCAGGGAGGTACAGAATTTGCAGCTCTTCATTTTTTGTGTGACCGGAGTTGTCTGGTGCGGCCAATATCGACGTGCACCGGACATTCTGCCTCATTTCTAGGGAGGTATGGAAATTGCAACTCTTTGTTGTGTGTGACCAGAATGGACTGGTGTGACCCGTATCATGGCGACTTTGTGCCCAGATTGCCTTGGTACAACTCTGATTAACATGTTCTTGACGAGGTGCCTCCTCCATCCGAGAGGTCCCCCGCTTCATTCTCCTTTCTTCAACTGTTCCTTTACGTGACTGAATGGGCTTGAGGAATGCTTCTGAGAAAGATCGGAAGTGGGTCAAGAGACTGTGTAACCCCCCTGTGCTTCGCAGAAATGGGCTGGTGCCAGAAGGCCCTTAGGGACCCCGATGGTGTGACCGACTATCGTCCTTAGCATGCTTCTGCTCCACATCCTGTGGGTGAACTTCTCGAGTGGCTGCCAAATCCCTTTTGCCAACAGCCTCCTCATTGACCATGCTGCCTACCCCCACCTGCTTCCATGGGACCCTGACTAAGAGTGACTTTGGCCACTTGCGGCCTAGTGACCGGGGGAGGATGGGGAGGATGGGGTGTCTCCAATTCATGAGTATTGGATACTCGGGGTGAGTTGGATGGCGGAGGGAGGCTTGGGGCATGGGGTCTGCAGTATGTAATTAATTGACCTGCTGGGTATCAGATGCACCGCATTAGGGTGCTAAGTGCATATGTGTGCGAGTGAGCTACATACGGACTTGTCTTATATCCATTGCACCACGTATCGGTGCGGAGTGAGTGTGTGTGTGTGTGTGTGGGACACCGGACGGCAGTTTGTTTGATAGGTTGATTTCCTGTCAAAAGAGTATTACATTTGACAATTTTTTTTGCCCCGCTCAGCCTCTACCCGCTGTGCTGCTTAAAAGTGGTAAAATTCTGTGTATGTACACATTTCTGATATCGTTGTGACCCGGGGTGCACCCTTGAACTGTGTGGTCTTAAATTATAAGTACTACTAGGGTGGGCCACGGTGGACAACGTGTTGCACTGCATAAGGGTTCTGGGGGTGTAGAATAGGATCTTTCCCAAGTGTACATATTGCTGATGTCATTGGAACACTGTTGGGCCTAGTACTGCTAGTAATAATCCCAAGTGTGATTTATGCCCCAGAATACATGCTGTTCATGTTGTGTTGACTATTTTGTTTGCTGAATACATATATCACTTGTGAAGTCTCTTTTGTGATGCTCAAGGTATTAATTGCGAGTGCTGCTCCAATGCTTTACACATTGCCACTGTAGTATACCTGACTGCTCAAGTGCCAAGCTACACAAGGGTGCGCGCAGGATATACAGTGTATGTAATCACCCACACATGATGGGAGTGGTAGGTTCTGCCTGGCTGGGGTATTGTCTCAGTGAATCAGAAAGGTCCTGTTCCAATAAGGAACATATGCAATGTGTGCTGCTTGCTATTTTGCAAGATTTTTATAACTCACGTCATCGTTGTCCATAAATGCTGTATCGGTAGCCCCCTTTCTTCCAGTCAGAAGGCGAAATAACGCTTGTTGGGTCCCCTCTGATGGGTCTCTGAAAAACTGTAATGCAGCGAAAGGTCTTGCCTATTGGTGTACTGACAGCCAATCCTCTGACAATCTGATGGCTTCTGTTAACGCTGGTGTAACCATTTTGTATGTCGCAGTGCCAATTTGCATACTCTCACCTTGTGTTTGGTTTTTAATTCTGAGGTGAGAACTCTTTATAGAGATTTACCAAGGAGGGTGGTGGTAAAAGATATGCCTGGACAATGCTTTTTCCATTGTTCTCATTTATTTACTTGCTATAATATTAAAATAGTGTGGACTCTTTGTGGCAGATTTACAAGCCCCTTGCACCACTTTTGCGTCATTTTTAACATGGGAAAAATGACGCAAAAGTGGCGCAAGGGGCTTGTAAATAAGCCCCTTTATTTTTAGGCATGCAACATCTTATTCTAACACATGTGTTCACCTTCTTTTGCAGTTACACCAACAGAGTTGTTTCCAATGGTCTTAAGGCACAAATTAACAATCCAGAGATGAAAGTTAGAGGGCCAGACATTCTAGTCACCAATATGATAGACAAGCTGCATTATTTCACCCAGGTAAGGATTAATTTGATATATATATCTACTTTTATCTGTTCTGTTGAGCAGTATACTGGTGAATGTGCTGTGCATTAAGCTGAGCACGACTAAGGTCATTGCATGTTTATCTCCGACACAACAGAGGGTTGTGGATGGACATGAATGGACATAAATCTGTGAAATCACAGGTGTAAATATGATGGAGCAGGGGGGCTGTGCTACATTAATCATGTTAAATGTATCTCTTGTCTTGATTGTTCTTGTGCAGGAAGTGGTTGAAAATATCCATGGCTTGGCATTCCCTATGCTGACATTCTCAGTCTGTGAAGTTTTAGTGCTCTTTTCTGCCTGATTATCCATTTCCTAAATAGTTTCTTTCATTTCATGATAACTCTAAATAAGGCAATACAGGCTCCCTAGGGTCAGGTTTGCAGCAAGTGGTTCACTGATAATGCAGTGCTGTAAAGTCTCTGTGCAGGCTTGAACTATGGTGTCACAGATGCTTCTTGTGTGATTCTAGCCAACAGGGATTCAAAGTCCTCATGGCTCCATGAAGGCTCACACCCTTGAGATGACTTCCATCCTGGCTTCAGTTAGCTAGACTTTGATTTCAGGCTCTGCCCATCTCCATACACTGGGCAGTACAATTTTATTTTCTTCTTCAGCAAGGAGTAGGGGCAGTGCTTCTCAAAAGTGAAGGCTTAGGCCTGGAGGATAGCAGCAAGCAACAGGGCCATATTCCTCGTAAATATCTCTCTGGACTGGACTAATGTACTGAGAGCCCTCAAAGTCCTGGTAAAGTACACATTAATGTCAAGGGAGGTCCAGTATTTATCCTGCTTTGGGGAGGCTGATGGAAAACCACTACCTGTCAAGTGTTGAACTACCTTCCCATTCATATCAGCGAGCACATACCCAGGCTTTTATCAAAGCAAAGGGGAGGCTGGGGAGCAGCTGGTTCCCAGCCCTTAAGGTTTTGTGTCTTCCTAATGCCAAGTTCTTGCCATTCTTCGTATTTTCTTCACGTTAATACGACACTGGAGGGGGAAGGGAAGCACAGCTGCTGTAGTAGGAACAGCCTAGGCAAGCAGGGAAGCCATGTTGATTTTTAGCCCAGCAGACATTGCTTTGGAGGTTTTGGCAGGGGCCTAGTAACAAGGTACATGCTTGTAGTCACGTCCACAAGAAAACAAAAAAAGCCTAGAGCTGAACCACCATTTTGCACTCACTTACATTATCTTCCCTTGTCACCATACACATTGTTCAGTCCAACACTGTCCCTCAGGCACACTAACACACACACACACACATGTTAACACACCATACATGTAAATGTATTGCCGTGTTTTGACTGCATTGTAAAGGTTGTTTTCCTTCCTGGGATGGTGATTAAGGGCCAGATGTAGGTAAAATCAAATTTGTGAATCCTTAACTCCTTGCATGCTTGTGACGGAACCGTTCCGTCACAAGCCTCGGGTGAGCTGTGCTTGTGACGGAACGGTTCCGTCACGGCCCGCTCGCCGCGCCGGCGCGGCGTGAATTCCGCGCCTGCGCTGAGGGTTCTATTGGGCGGGCGGGGCCGTGATGGAACCATTCCGTCACAAGCCCAGCTCACCCGAGGCTCGTGACGGAGCGGTTACGTCACGAGCACGGGAGCGCCATGCGGCCCACCCTCCCCCGTAGCACTGCGGCGGAATAGCCGCCGCAGTGAAAGGGTTAATAGCGAAATTTACCAATTCTCTATTAAGGACTCGCAAAATTGAATGTAGGTAGGAATCGCTAAAATATTAGATATTCCTTAATATTCCTTAATAACAAATCGCAAATTGAGATTCGCTAATAGGGAATACCTACATATTCATTCCTATGGGCTCGGAGGCCCATAGGAATGAATGGGAAGATATTCACTATTTGCGATTCGATATTAAAGAATCACAAACAGCGGGAGCTATTTCAAGGGTGTCATAAGGACACCCTGTTGCACCCCTGAAATGTGCATGTGTGCACATGTGGCGCACATACATGCCCTAAGGGCATGAATGTGTGCCACTTGGCACTTTAAAAAAAGCAAAAAAGTGCTTTTTTAAAGAAAATCGCTAATTACCACCAACTTGGTGGCAATTAGCGATTCCTTAAGGCTAAAGTGCACTTTCTTTCGTGCTACTTACATTGCATTTAAGGAATCGCAATTATCAATTCCTTCAATGCAAGAGCAAAATAATGAATCGCAATTTTGCGATTCCTTATTTTGCTAGTAGGTTTGAACTCACCTACATTGCTCACAGCCAAATAGCGATCGCAAACGCTGAAATTCTGCTAATTTCAGCTTTAGCGCTCGCTATTTGGCCACCTACATCTGGCCCTAAGTTTGTTAACAACTCACCATTCATCCATTTACTTCTATGTGATATGCGTTAAGATTGGGACCTGTTAATCATGAACTTTTATAATAACTATTTTGATAGGAAGAGTCTCCAGGTGGTTGCTGATCTACATATGGCTATCCAGCTAATATTTATGGATCATCCTAATCTTATTCGTCTTTTTTGGGCAGGAGATTTTAATGCCCATTGTTACCCTATCATTGGTAAAGCAGTTTGTGGGTTGAGGAACTAACAGGATGAGCCATTGATTCACTTTAGGCATGATGACTATGGTTCTGCTTAAAATACCTTATTGGTTAAACTAGATCTTAGGATGGTTAATGAATTGGGGGATAACCCAGGGGAGCTGGCACTAACATTCCTGAGTAATGTTTGTTCTTCAACAATTGATTATATCCTAATTATTAAGGACCTAACCAGTCAGCTAGAGGATTTTGATTGTACATTTACCGGGTATAGAGATATGCGGTCTTGTCATGTAGTATGGGGTTTAGTTTATGTGTTAAGGTTTCCCAGAACCTGGGTTTCCAGCCACTGCTGGCGAATAACAATGGGTGCACCATCAAATGGGAGAAGGTTGACCATAATAGATTCCTTGCCACCACTTTGAGTAATACTAGGGATTAGGTGGCCATCTGGTTGGATCCCCACGCTGAGCCAGCGCTTATTAGAAGTGCCTTTTTAGATATCTCAGCTAATATAAAGCAGTTACTAAGACGTGATACGCGTTCTCCCAAGACTCATACCAGAGGTTTGTTTGATGCGAGCTGTACTAGTGCACTCAGGGAGCTTCATTAAGTTTTACATGCAAAACCCAGAGTAACGGGTCCTCCGCGTGTCCAGAGGGCCGGCCAAACATTTATGTGCACTTTAGGGAGTGCAAACCAATCCTCCCCTCCCCCGCTCTGTCAGCAGAGCAGCCCCGCCCCATCCCGCCCGCAAAGCTGCCCAGCAAGGAAAAAATTTAGTAATAGTAACTTAGAGTTATTATTTTAGTTTTCCTTTAGTGACACTGTTCCAAAGCAGTGGTGCAATGCTCCTCCGCGCCGCCATTGTTTATATCAGCAGCTGCCAAATGCCTACAACCTTCATTAGGTATGTACCAAAACAGATTCCAGACAGTGCGCTTAACATTTTCATATTCTTCTTCTCTGCTCTGTTCCCTAAATCCAAGAGGGATCAGTAGGGGGATAAGGCTCAATTCCTTAGGAAGCCATGGGCAATTAAAGAACAGTTAAACAACTGGTTTCAGTGACAATAATAGAGTACTTAACCTTGCAAAAAATATGACTGAATTTGTTTTTCCCCAAAAACGTTTTTGTGCATTGGTTTACAGTTATTTCATGAATTGCTGTAATGGTTAGTGACACTGTGTACTCGTGTTTGTTGGCGCAGAAATCTGAATAATATGTTGGAAAGTGTTTTTATGTTTTCTTTACATTTATGTCCACTGTGTATGACAATAATAATATAGTCCAAATTGACAATAAATGATCGGATGGACACCTTGTTCTCACTCAAAGTCCACACACAATTTTTCAGAAATGCTTATAGCACAGTTTTGCCGTGCAGACTTTGGACGTGCTCTGCCCCAAATGCACGACTATGCCATTGCAAAAACCTGTAGCGCGACTTCACGCGCCACCTGCAAGTCACACAGCCACATGAACAGTATACACAGGAAAACAGTTTTAATCTTGTAATCCATTTTAATCCAATTCTTATCCATGTTTCATTCACAAATTATTCGATACTTTCTCCATTCACATCAAAGGTAACGTGAGTCCACCTTTTTTCAAATGCATACAATACATCTTTTTAAAATAAACAGTAATCAAATTCCCACCCGTCATGCACCAACAGTTCACAGCGCTCAGAACTGTAGTCAATGTACCCCACACTCCAAGAAAACAAACTCAAACGTGCACGCCAAACAACCTAACTACTGGCATTACACGTTTTTTGCAATAATAATATACTGCCAGAAATTGTGGAACAAAGATTTGAAAGTATTATTCTGTCGATCATTTTGTTAATTGGTTTGGTCTTCATGGAGTAAGAACGTTAACACTCGAGGTATTATTATTGTTTGGCGATTAGTATGGGTTCAGCCTCGTTTGAATTTAAGGACCCAACCCTCTCTCTTCCTTTAGTTTGGGATGCAATGCTGCACTGTGTCTGAGGATGGATACTGGCCAGTGCTTAATTTGAGCCAGTGGTTTCCGGTGCTCGGCACTGGCACTTAATTGTCAACACCGGCCCTTGTGACAGTCTGCCACAAAGTGGCAATCTCTGGTTAATTTATAGATGACCACAACAACAGTTAAGTATTAGTTCAATTTACATTAAAATGATTATTACCTGCCACCAAGCGTGCAACGCCCATTGGGCTCAAAGGACTTCAGCCCTCGCCCACAACTCCCCCCACCCCCGTCGTGTGTGGCAGCCTGTGCTGAGACAGCTTCCGAGCACACACACAGCCGCACCTTCACAGGTCTTTAAAAGACCATTTGCTTGTTAATGAGGCGTTGTTGTGTTTCACCCCTTCTTAGAGCCCCTGCATCTCCACTCTGCCTATTGCTGGAAGAATTTGCCCCCCCCCCCCATAAACCCCCCTCAAATTTGGCTCTAGTTGCGCCTCTGCCTGCCGCCCAAGCCATTCTTATAGCTTTGGCTGCCTGAAATAGTCTGAATTGTCACACTTCTATGAGTGTGATGGTTAGTAGATGAGATGTTACTATTGTAGGCCATGCTGTCAGGGGCAATGGGCGGTGCACACTGCAGTGGCCTCCTGAGGAGAGACCTGGGACTTCCATTTTTTTTCTTCAAAGTTAAGCACTGATGCAGGCCATCCCTTAAGTCCCCTTGCTGTATTTGTTGGTTTCTGCTCAAATTCATTTTCAGCCTTAACTCTTAATTTTGGGAGAGGTGTGGCGCCGCGGCCAGGGCGACTGACGCTGGAATCTGGGGACCACGGTTCGGTCCCCGGCTCCGGCGGCAGGTTAGCCCAACACCATGTGACTCTGGGCAATAGCTCGCTTAATCTTCCCGACGGCCCCCAGCGCCTAGAGACCCTTACGGGTGATTGTGCGCTTTACAAATGTGGATTATTATTATTATTATTATTTTATATGACAAGGAGCAGCAAGCTGAGATCTGATCTTTATTGAGGTCTCCATTTAATCAGAGGATCTGTACCCATTAGGTGTGGGAAGGAGAATGAGTGAGTAATGGTCTCCACCTGCCTTTATGTGTAACTGTAACAGAAACATTGCACAGAGTTATGTGAAGCAGGCACATTAACCCGCGGAACTATTTTATGGCGCCTCTAATGCTATCAGCGGTAGTTCAGGCAGATGGGACGGTGATTGAAGCAGCGGCTCGCAGGATTCGTGCCGCACAGAGGCATTGCTATCTCCAGCCGTTCTCGCCCTTGACATGATAAATGGAGTGGCCGCAGGCGCCTTCTCACCTTCCTTTCACACCAGCAGCAGGGACAGGCGGGGGCTGGGGCTGACCCGACACTGAGGAGAGAGAGATGGAAAACGACCTTCAAAGAAGGCAGACTTCAGTAAGATCCCGCCAAGGCCTTTGTGTGTTTTACTTTACAGAATCGGCACCTGAAATGATTACGCGTCCCCTGCGCATAGATGCTGCCCCAGAGGCATTTACTTAAATGTGTTGTGCAATTTCAGGCCAATAACAACAGAGCCACAGCTAATTTCCTAAACTGTTTTACCATTTCACTGCCATCAAATCGCTAAATAAGATTGGCAAGTGAGGGCGTTTTACTTATTGGTTTTACTGATTGCTTGTCAAATGCTTAGGCTGGGGTTAAAATGGTATAAACAAGCACTGACAAAGTCAATAGGTCTTGCCTTTGAAAGGAGATAGCCAACATTTTGGCTTTGCCAATGGTTGTTGCCAATGCCCAATAGCATCAATAAACATTTAAAAAAAAACAGAAATCCAGCCCTAGAGGTATGACACATGAGCATGCATGTGTCACCAGGCATGAGTGTAATATATTATGATGTGGCAGTCATGTTGGCCTTTGGCCCTCGCATGCTGACGTATGCACGGACATGTGTTACCAAACATAAGCGCCCATACGCCATGACGTGGTGGCCACTTTGGAGCTTTTTTAATTTTCATTCCAAGACAGTGAATGCTCATCTTGGGCAGGTATGTTAAAAGACATAATAAATAAAATGTATATATATATAGACAATGAAAAACAATGGATACAAACAGAGATGTAGAAAGTAATTGGAAAAGTCATGCAAGTGAAAAACAAAGTGAAACAAACATATATTGAAAGCCTATGGAAAGACAAATGGAGGAAAGAATAAAGTGGAAGATAAACAAGGAAAAACATATGCATACGTTCTGGCTAAAACAATTTTAAAAAGCCTACTGCAGTGAAAAAAATGGTGCACCAAAGAGACAATAGAATTGGGTAAGGCACAAATTAGGAAACAAAACCCACTGTGGTGTATTTTAAGAAAGTGGCAACAAGATGTCAAAGTTTTTGCTGTCAATCTAGATCTAAAAATAAGTTTTCTGAATGTAAGCAATGGAAGGATGCAAGCCATTCTTTCAAAAGGATGGTAAGTGAGCTATAGCCAATGGAATGGGCAAACACAAAAGGAGGAACTTAGGAAGAAAAGCCATCAAATAAGAAGCAAGCAAATGAGATTGGCAAGAAAGTGAACCGATTATAAGCACGGGCTGACCCAAAGCTCTTTGTAGGAATTAGTATTGAGCACAATGGGTCTTTTGACCTCAAATAGTGAGTGCGCTAATTCCACACATGCATACAGGCTGGCCACACTAGAGGAAATTGTAGGTTCCCATTCTACACAGAGGGCTTCTATCCTGCTAATTCTGCTTGTGCCATCTATCGGTGTATGACCACCCCTTCATGCCATGGTCTTGGATTCGTAGTTCATTCACATATGCTACAGAGGACAAAACTGGACTGCATTCACCCTTAAAAGTGCACACAGAATGAAGAGTAACTAAGGAAGGATAAAAAAATGAATGCACCTTTATGTTCTTTTGATTTTGCCTCAATTTAATGCAATATTTTGACTAAATTATATATAGAAAGGTATTCATTTTCTGTCTGTACACTGCTACTGAGGGGCTCTCTTCCCATTGACTGTAGGAGGATGGGTTATTGGTAGGGATATGTATGCACCTACCACTAGCATTAAAGGCCACCCAATACAAGGTCTCAATACTTTAAAAACACCAATACATTAAATAAGTAGGACACTACACACAATAAAAATCCCACAAAAATGTATAAAATAGGATTTAGGAAATATTTTCATTTTTAAAATGACATCAAAATGGCAAACATCCAATGTAGTGAACTGGAGATAGGAATTAAAGATTCCCCACTTTATGGTGCTTAAAAACATATAGCGCCAACTTGGGACATCTGGTCGTGCTTGACTGGGACAAAATCAACGTTTGAGGTCGGATACACTTAATGGGTGGCCCTGGTCCAAATTTTACCTTCACACTTAGAAACTTTTCTGGAGGATTTTCTCTCAACATCTTGCGGTTCCCTCCAGCAAGCCGATTACGATGCAATGTCATTGGATTGCTTTTCCACGAGGCCTGTTCAAATCCTTGAAGTCTACAGCTTTGGAGCTTTTAGCAGGATGAAACTGAAATCCAGGCCGGGTCGCGGTTGAAGGTAGTCAGTTTGACTCTGGATGTCGGCCCAGTTCCAAAAGTTCCTCCAAACTTCTCCAAACTTCTTCCTGAAGTTCTTCTTGAGGGTTCAAAGTGTCCTACACACAAATCTCAGGGTCTAGAAGCTCTGAGATGGTCCTTGGAAGTTTGAACTACGATTCCCACAATGCATCTGGCCAAATCCTCAAATGTCCACTGGATGCATTCCAGGCTGGGGACATCTTGAGGAATATGGTGCAGGGAAGCTCTGTTAACCTGTTTCTTTCAGGGAGTCCACTCCTTAATCCTTGTTGAAGCAAGGCAAAGTCCTCAGGGCTGTAGTTCCATGTGTGCAACAGGAGAGGTCCATCAGGGAGCAATCCTGTGTGGTGTAGACAAGGGTTCCAGCAGGGCAATCCTTCTTTTTGTAGAGTCAGGCAGCAAACTCCAGTTGCTATGCAGCTCTCACATATTTATTCAATTATCTCGGGTGACAAGCAGAGGAGCACCCCTGTCCAATGATGTGCTAGGAACCACCCAAAAGCACGACAGCTTCCTCCAAAGTTTGGAATATTCTTTTCCCACAAAGTACTGCACTTTATAATTCAGGATGGAAATGTTCTCTCCTTTGGGGTAAGCACTGGTTAAACCAACCTACTAGTGTGGCTCATTTCCATTATCACCCCACCCCCTACACCTCCTGCAAATTCAATTCCTGGGCCTGGCATCTGGCTTGGGTTGCAGGAGAAGGGGGTTGCTCTTTATAAAATAACATCATTCATTCAGGACAACTGAAGCTTCTTCGATCCCCATTTACATGATACCTCTGCACGCACTGCAGAATTGTCCTTCCGCACACAGTGTAGAAATTGTAACTCTTGAGTAATAGTGAGCAAGAATCCATGTTTCCAGCCTCACATGTGGAGAATTAGCTATTATTTAACATATGCAGTGTTATACCTCCGTGCCATACATGTGAATCAGCTTACTTGGGAAGGATTGGTGTGCTCAATTTGTAAAAGAATAAGTGTCAGGGCCCCAAATCATGCTCAGAGCCCCAGATGTTGCAACTGACTGTGAGGGGTGCCAAATACCAAGGCTGTGCAGTCTTGATTTCACCCCATGTCTCTTATATCCACCATCCCAGACTATCTGCCTCTTTGTGTCACTCTTTTGGATACTTTTTCATCCTTACTTTCTTTCCGAATGTTTTACGTCTTTCTCTTCCCCAACTTTTACCCTTGCTTGCTTTTGCTCTCTTTTGCTATGGGTCAAAGTCTGATGTGGAATTATAAGTTCTGAGCCCCAAAAATGAGTGTTGGCAGGCCACACCTGCAACCATCGGCTCAAATTAAGCAGGGAGTATATCCACACTGAAAATCCCACAGCTTGGGAGATAGTGTTTATTTTATCTTTTCTTTAGTCCCTCAATATTGCAGCCAGGCAATGCACAGTAAAGCAGGTCCATGATAAATGAAAACAGCATTTCCTATCACAGACAAAACATGTACAGAACAGTCAGCAGCATTACACGTTTACTTCCCTGTGAGCATTTGTGAGTTCTCATTTTGAATGACTTCAAAGCAGGTTAATGATATGGCAAGGCAGTAGAGAGAACAAAGGCAATCTAAGGTTGCAGTAGAAGATGGAAATAAGAGATTTTGGGCCTGATTCTGATGAAGGTGGGACCACAACGGACAGCCCGCCGGTGGCGGTCCCACCGCCATTGTAATATTGTTTTCCGCCCATCAGATTAGGATGGCGGGTGGATGGGTGGCGGTTAGTGAGACCAACCACCACGGATCCAACAGGCTGACTGTCGGAGGGAACTTTAATCCCTACAATGGTGGTGGTGTCTGCTACACACCGCCGTAGGGATTATGATGTCCCTCTCCGCCGGCCATTTTGTGGTGGTTTACCCGCCATGAAAAGGCTGGCAGAAAGGGCCATTGGGGGGCTGTAGCAGCCACCCCTTCCAACCTGGCCCTCAACTTTGGTATTTGGGGGCCACCAGAGTATCCCTGCACCATGTGGCAGGCACCACATGGTGCATGCCATGTAGTGCAGGGATAGGTGTAGTGTCTATTTTTTGTACTGTGGCATGTGCTGCAGCCCGCAGCACCAACCGCAATACAAATTCTAGACATTGCTACTGCCATCCTAATTGGCATGGCGGGACCGCCGACTTGTAGTCGGACAGTCCTGTTTCTGAATGGATGGTGATCGGAAGTTAGTCCGACGCCACCCTAATGAGGCCCTTTGTTACCAGTATGCAGAGTGCACATCAAACATTTGTAATTATGTGTCCAGTTCTGCTTGAATCCCCTTTTACATTGGGTCTGATTCACTAAGATGTTGCTATGACATACTCTTGGCTTATGTCTGGAGTTCAGGGCTGAGCCAGAACTCCTACAAGTATAAGAAGAAATGTAAAACTTGGTTGGCAGTCCGCTAATCCACGTAGAGCCATACTTGGAAATTGCTCCAACAGTGTCCCTTGGAAGGGGCAAAAGTAGTCCCGAAGAACCCCACAGGCATCCCCCTTCAGGTATTGGGAGTCATTCACTGACCCTGCCTGCAGGGGGATCTCCGCCCACCTTTGAAAGTTAGGTGAATTGCCTCCTTTACTGGGAAAAGCAGATTTGCTATGATGTGCCCTGCTGCGCAGAATGGGGCACTGCACCTTATCCTTAATACGGCCCCTGGTAAGTGGAGGCCACAAATCATAATATGAGACCACTGTCTGTCTGATGTGGATCATATTATATCTGTGCATTCACCAATGTGACAATTGCCCAAAGGGGAGACAGTTTGCAGAGCTGGGGCTATTTTGTTGAGACACTGCTTGGCAAACATTTTTGTTTTGGAGACATAAACCCCTCAACATGGGATTTGTTCGTGGAAAACAACACAAAAGTTGTATCCTTTATAGGCTGAGGATTTTCTTACAGTTTTCTGGGGTCATTTGTATTGCTTCCTGAATAGGGCTGGACTTAAGACAGACATTGGCCAATAGCCCTGCGGTGGAGTAGCTGCAGATCAAAGGTTGCGGATGCAGAGCCAGGTGTGCCTGTGCCACAGGAAACCTGACACTTCACCCTCCTCTAAATGAAGTGGTTGAGCCATGAGTTTTGTGGGGCAGTTACAGGGATCCCATTCTGCCAATCTTTAAATGAGGCCCTAAGTCACACTTATTCCTACTAAAAACTTTGTGAGTTTGGCTCCTTGTTTCTAGTTCTAGATGGCTACTATGGAGAACTTCTATTACTTTTCATGTTGGTGACACACCTTTTTGTAAAACTAATTTCAGGGACACGGTAACGCGAGAAGCGCAGCGAGCGAGACCGAACCACCTATGGTGGGTACGGTCCCACACACACACCCCACCCCACACACACCCTGCACACAACCCTACACACACCACCCCACAGACACAAACCCCCCCACACACACACACACCCAAACAACCCCCCCACACACAACACCACACACACCCACACACTGAAAAATGCAAGTGTCCAACTGGTGCTCACGTAAAGCGCTCTGATACCTTTGCCTCTAGTTTGCTCAACAAAGCAAAAGCTGCATGGTAAAACGTAAAGGATGTTTTCTACCATTATTTATCAACGTAATTGCTTTCTTAGAATTACTCCTTGAGGACCCCCCTTTCTCCCTCTCCCCAATCATACTTATGCAGATGTCATCTAAAGCGCAGCCTCTTTTAGGCAATCTTTTATTCCCTGCAGTCCATCAGGGGTTAAAACATCTGAAATAGCAAGCAAGGATGAAACCACGGCATGAAAAAGTCTGTCAGACCAGCTGCTTTCGCGTTGCGTTATAGTTGATGCACTGTATCAGGCGCGCAACACCCATTGACATCAAAGGGCTTCACCCCCCCATCGTGTGTGGCAGCCCGGGACCGCTCACAGCCGCACCCGAGCACTTCACAGGTCGTAAAGACCTTGTGCATGTTAATAGGGCTTTGTTGTTGTTTCACCCCTTCTAAGAGCCCCTGCAGCCTGACTCTGCCGATTGCCGGCAGACATCATCTCATCGCATCGCGCGATACACCTACATATGGGTCACAACACAGTAATGTGTCGCGCTACACAGTTTGGAAAGCTGTGCTTTAAGGCATCACTAATAGCCATGCGCTCCAAAGGGGCACCAAGAACCTGATACAAATTTGAGTTCTCTGTGACCTCGTCAGGTGTACGAAACGCTACATGAATCCTAGAATACAATACACAAGTGACATATTATGCCCAATTCTGAAGGGCTCATCAAGGGTATTGTCAAGATAAATCTCCAGGGCCTGTGAAACTCATAGGCAACTAGGCAGTCTTTGAGATAAGTGCCGACATGATCACTGGAATCCCAGAAGAAGAATACCACTGCAAACTCGCTGATTTGCCAAGTATCTCCTAATCAGGGGTTTGACTTTCAGGGAATAGCAAGGCGTAACTGGCAAGGCTTAATCCTGAAGGTGGGTTGTGAGTTCAAATGTCAAACTCAAAGAGCACATGTATCAGTCATAGTAAAAAAAGGAACATGCTGTTTTTTTGTTGTTTTACAAAAAAAGACATAACATGTTATTTTCCATTAAATAAATTTCACTTAGGAATATAAGATGCAGCTCACACCCAGTTGGCCTTGAACAAATGCCGGCAGATACATTGTATCAACTACTGTGCTACTATTCTGTTAACAGTTTGTATCTGCCTCAAACCTTGTTACACTCTAAATAGTATCCAAAGTGATGTTTCAGAGATAAAAAGAGGTGGCCAAACATCAACAGCATAATCATGTCAGTGAGTTCATTATTGGTGTCCTGTGTGTGATAAAATAGTTCTGTCTGGATAACTGCAGTGTCCGGGCACAAAGACCCTCACTCAGTGGCCATGTAACGTCCTGCTCCTTATTTTCTGTTTCTGACTCATCATTCATGTTTGACAGTGCGGGAGATTCATGACTGGACTCTAGCCCCCAATTAGTTGTTCTACATCAGTGGTTCCTACCCTGTGGTCCGTAGACCCCTGGTGGTCCGCAAAACCTACTCAGGGGGTCTGCGACTGCTTAGAAAAAAAGCTAATAGTAATACATTAATTAAATATATATAAATAAAGAAGCAATATGTATAACTGAACTTTTTAAAACAGTCTGTACATTTGAAGGAATATGAAATTGGAAGTTAAAAATGAAATAAGTATCCTCACATTGGGTATTAGGAGCAGTGCAAGTGCATCAAACAGAATATAGAATGGACAAGAGTGGCCTCTAACTTGGAAAAGCTCTAACCTAAATTAAAATATAGATTTTTTATATTTGTTTGTGAATTGAATAAAATATTTCACAATTGTATATATGTTTGATTCATTTTGTGTGTATTGTTTTGCTGTTCAAATCATTGAAAATGCTTAGGGCAGTGTCACCGTCTTCTAATAAGGACACATTGTGGGTCTCCAAATTCTAATAATGATTCAATGGCGTACCCAGGTTCCAGTAATGATTATGTGGGGGTCCACAGTAGCAAAAAGGTTAAGAACCACTGCCCTACATCTTTTTGTCTGTTGTTCACCAGCAGAGAGCTACATTCTGTTGAGTGACAGGGGCACACCCAAATTGGTAATCCTTTTATCATGTCTGTTGTTCACCAGCAGACACCTACACTCTGTAGGGGGACTGAGGCACACCTAATTTGGCACTTCTTCTATCAGAGGTGACTAATGTCCATGACCACACTAAGACATTACTATATGTTTAATGCAACTAAAAGATAATACTGGAAGACACAGCTCTCTTAAACAGTATCCAACAGGAAGATTGCCTAGGAGGTTCTGCCTGTGTAAATCTGTGTAGTCTATCATGCCTGGGCGCACTGACTTCCCCCGAGTATGTGATATATCTGAGTAGTGCTTGTGTATCTGAACTTGCCTGTGTACTACAGTTGTACATCTATGATGGGGAAATCTGCTACTATTGACAAATAGATGAACTGGCCCATTTGGTTTGTAGACTTTGTTGCGACAAAATTGCTGGAGTCGTACAGGGTGTAAGTGCGCACCTCCTACCCCATAGGGGATTATGATTAGTCCTGGGCAATTTGTTTAATTCTGAATTTTGTGATTCCTGAAATGCGTGAAATTCCTCAAACTTTTGCGTTTTGCAATTTGGCTGCAATTCTTTTTTCATGCAGTCTAGTTTGAGCAGAAAATGTCTCACAAGGGAAATTTTCAGCTCAAACCCGTTCCCTCGGTAGTGTCTTGTGAAACTTTTTTACACGAAGGGCGCACTTTTGTAAACGTGAAATACCAGCAAACTGAAAGACATTGCTATGAAATTTCATCAACGGTTGCAAAAATAATTAGGCAAATTCACACACCATGATGCGCTACATTGTGTTGGAAAATGCATTTTTTGCCGTAAAAGACACAATTAAGAGAATGAGGTTTGTGAAACACCTTGGCCAATTCCCAGCACCCCAATTCACAAATCCATTCATGAAATAAAATTGCTTATGACATACAGAAATAAGGCAAGCAAGCATATCCCAATGCCTAGGGGACATTAGAGTACAATGCAGATATTTCGAAATCACATAAAAAGTCAATATTGAGAGGTAAGGTTCATGAGCCAGCTCCTTTGGGTTGAGAAACAGCGTGCATATTTTTTGAAGCCTATTACACCGGAAACGGCGTGCATATTTTTTGAAGCCTGTTACACCTAGAGTGCCAAAATCACTAACAGGGATTCAAGAAAAGATTAATAGCAGAGTGTTTGATTGGTTCAGATGCTCCGTCCATCACCACCCACTTTTGTACCGCTTTGTTCGCCATAAGTTGGCAGGGTATGCTCAGACGTGAGTCCCTTGCTCACTTTGCCACTGGATTCAAGCAAGCCTGGCTGAAAACGGCTGAAATGCCAGAAACCGGTCCTAGGAAGCTTGTTTCCGGTCCAGGGAAGGCATGTCTTGGCAGTTCGGGCTGGACTGATCCCATGAGGCACAGGGTCAGACTGATTTGTATATCGCCATGTCTGAACTGGGGTGGCAGAGTGGGATAAAGAACCGTGATGGATTAAACCCAGATCTTTTGACAGGGTGTGAGTGTTTGATTGGTTCAGATGCTCCGTCCATCACCACCCCCTTTTGTACCGCTTTGTTTGCCATAAGTTGGCAGGGTATGCTGAGACGTGAGTCCCTTGCTCACTTTGCCACTGGATTCAAGCAAGCCTGGCTGAAGATGGCTGAAATGCCAGAAACCAGTCCTAGGAAGCTTGTTTCCGGTCCAGGGAAGGCATGGCTTGGCAGTTCGGGCTGGACTGTTCCCATGAGGCACAGGGTCAGACTGATTTGCATATGGCAATGTCTGAACTGGGGTGGCAGAGTGGGCTATAGAACGGTGATGGATTAAACCCAGATCTGTTAACTGGGTGTGAGTGTTTGATTGGTTCAGATGCTCCGTCCATCACCACCCCCTTTTGTACCGCTTTGTTCGCCATAAGTTGGCAGGGTATGCTCAGATGTGAGTCCCTTGCTCACATTGCCACTGGTTTCAAGCAAGCCTGGCTGAACACGGCTGAAATGCCAGAAATCGGTCCTAAGAAGCTTGTTTCCGGTCCAGGGAAGGCATGGCTTGGCAGTTCGGGCTGGACTGTTCCCATGAGTCACAGGGTCAGACTGATTTGCATATGGCCATGTCTGAACTGAAGTGGCAGAGTGGGGTAAAGAACGGTGATGGATTAAACCCAAATCTGTTGACTATATATAATATAATCCACATTTGTAAAGCGCACAATCACCCATAAGGGTCTCTAGGCGTTGGGAGCCGTCGGGAAGATTAAGCAAGCTATTGCCCAGAGTCACATGGTGCTGGGCTAATCTGCCGCCGGTGCCGGGGATCGAACCGTGATCCCCAGATTCCGGAATCAGTCGCCCTAGCCGTGGCGCCACACCTCTTCCCTTGACTGGGTGTGAGCGTTTGATTAGTTCAGATTCTCCGTCTCCGGTCCAGGGAAGGCATGGATTGGCAGTTCGGGCTGGACTGTTCCCATGAGGCACAGGGTCAGACTGATTTGCATACGGCCATGTCTGAACTGGGGTGGCAGAGTGGGGTAAAGAACGGTGATGGATTAAACCCAGATCTGTTGACTATATATAATATAATCCACATTTGTAAAGCGCACACTCACCCATAAGGGTCTCGAGGCGCTGGGGGCCGTCGGGAATATTAAGCAAGCTATTGCCCAGAGTCACATGGTGCTGGGCTAATCTGCCGCCGGTGCCAGGGATCGAACCGTGATCCCCAGATTCCGGAATCAGTCACCCTAGCTGCGGCGCCACACCTCTGCCCATGACTGGGTGTGACTGTTTGATTGGTTCAGATTCTCCATCCATCACCACCCCCTTTTGTACCACTTTGTTCACCATAAGTTGGCAGGGTATGCTCAGACGTGATTCCATTGCTCACTTTGCCACTGGATTCAAGCAAGCCTGGCTGAAGACGGCTGAAATGCCAGAAACCGGTCCTAGGAAGGTTGTTTCCGGTCCAGGGAAGGCATGGCTTGGCAGTTCGGACTGGACTGTTCCCATGAGGCACAGGGTCAGACTGATTTGCATATGGCCATATCTGAACTGGGGTGGCATAGTGGGCTAAAGAACGGTGATGGATTAAAGCCAGATCTGTTGACTGGGTGTGAGTGTTTGATTGGTTCAGATTCTCCGTCCATGACCACCCCCTTTTGTACCACTTTGTTCGCCATAAGTTGGCAGGGTATGCTCAGACGTGAGTCCCTTGCTCACGTTGCCACTGGTTTCAAGCAAGCCTGGCTGAAGACGGCTGAAATTCCAGAAACCAGTCCTAGGAAGCGTGTTTCCGGTCCAGGGAAGGCATGGCTTGGCAGTTCTGGCTGGACTGTTCCCATGAGGCACAGGGTCAGACTGATTTGCATACGACTGGGGTGGCAGTGTGGGCTAAAGAACAGTGATGGATTAAAGCCGGATCTGTTGACTGGGTGTGAGTGGATGATTAGTTCAGATGCTCCGTCCATCACCACCCCCTTTTGTACCACATTGAAAGCAATGCGACGCGTGCACGTTTTTGGGCCAAAAACTGAATCGATTCATAAAGGTCTCCTCCTAACAGCGCATGTGCGATGCATAGGCGAGACCTAAAAACAAAAAAAGGAGTAAAGCTTAAGGGCACTAGATGTATGAGTATTAAAAAAAAGAATGTGGAAGTAGAAGGGGAAGTTAGCCGGAGAGAGGGCATAGGATTGGGAAATGTAGAAGGAGTAGGGGGGTAGTAAAATAAAACAAATTAGGAGTAGATCTAGAAGGACGAAGATGTATGATAATAAAGGAAAGGGTAGGTGTTAGACCTGGCATCATTGGCATGAGTCTCTCCTCCATTTTTTTCTGTTTGCCTCCTCTGTTTACGATGTTTTTGCTGGTATATTGCTTTGGGCACTGTGCCACTGCTGATCAGTGCCACAGTGCAAGTGCTCCCTATGTGAAATTGCTGTATTGATTGAATTCCATGTTTGACTTAATTGGTTTACTGTCAGTCCCTAGTAGCGTGCACCAGGAGTGCCAGGGCTTGTAAATACAAATGCTGCTAGTGGGCTTGCAGCACGTGTTGTGCCACCCACAAGAGCGGCCTGGTAAAAGTATGTCTAAAGGTCTGCCATTGCTAGACCTACGTGCAGTCTGGTACTGTCACGCAGACTGCGCAAGTACACCTACTTGCCAGTCCCTAAACCTTCCCTTAACTTCATGTTAGTCACCCCTATGGTAGGCCCAAGGGCAGGGTGCATTGTAAGCATAAGGTAGGACAAGCCTGACAAGGTTGGCATGACCTAATAGTGAATTACAGCCATATTCGTTTTTCACTATTGTAAGGTTACCTGCTCTCCATCAGTTAGAATGGGCTGCCAGGATTATTAATGCTATAATCCTAGCGGGCTCGGGGAGCATGGTGCAATGTCGAGTTTGGTATCCCTGAACTCAGGGTTTAATAACGCATCCGTTTGGGTGGATGGTTTTTGGACTCTGTGTTTGAAAATAGCACTTTTAGAAAGTAGCTATTTTCTTGTCTAACTGTCTACCGGTCTCTGCTGGTTCTGGTGTGCGTGTGACAGGAGCTGGGTGGCTCCAGAGGTCTGAAAGAGTCAGTGTGGGATGAGTGGGGCATTTGCATTGAGAGTAGGGGAAGAGTAGCTCCTGATAGCCTGCCCTGCCTGATACAATGCTGGCTCCGCCCCCCTGTCAGGCGACTGATGACTCTGTGCCTGCCAGGGACTTTCCTGGCCCACCTCCTGCCGGGCAACTGATGGCCCTGCCCCTGCCAGTGACAATGCTGGCTCCGCTCCTGCTGGGCGGCTGAAGACTCTGCCCTGCACAGTGAATAGGCCAGGTGCCTCGGCCTGGCAACACCCACAACAAACCCAGGATGGGGGAAATTCCCCTGCATGGACAAAGGGATCAAAGCCAAAAAGGGGTATAAGAGAAGGACCCCTGAACCAAGAATGGAGATCACTTCTGACAAGGAAACCTGAACCAAGGACAAGAAGCTTGCTGATCCAAGGACTGCCTACCCCTTCTGCCAGAGTGCTGTTTGTTGGGGGAATCCTGCAGTTGCTTCTTTATTTTTGCCAAGGAACCAGGAGAGAGGAACTGAGTGTGTACTCTCAAACTTGCTAAAGAAAATCTCCAAGGGTTGGAAGAGTGCCAGCCTCCTGTTGAAGTCACAGGGCCAAAGGACTTCATCTATTTGCTAAAAGTGCTTGTTGCTGGAACCTGAAATCCAGCACCTCTGAAGAATCCAGCAATCTCGACGCCGACGGATGCCGCCGAATCCAGCTCGACATCGTGAGTAACGGCTCCAGTGTCCCGCACCTTCGACGCCGGCCGCCGGGCCCGATCGACACCAGTAGCAACGCCAGTGAGTAGCGAGTTTGGCTCCAGCTCCAAGTGACCCTGTGTCGACGCCGCCGCTGATCGCATCCACCACGAGCCCTCTCGACGCCGTGAGCGCTGCACACTCTTGCAACATCATCATCGACATTGACGACGACGCCGTATCCTGCTTCGCCTCGTGAGCGCTGCTCCTGCCTGACTTCGGTCGACGCCGCTGCAGATCGCCCCGACTCCGAGGCCCGATCGATGCCGAAGACGCGACGCCGGACATCTCGACGCCGCTGATCATCGAGTGCTTCACTTTTCCAAGGTACTGTGTTGTGGGGGTCTGTGCGACTCCGGGCTCGATGTAGCGCTCCTCGCGGTCGACGCCGAACCTTTGGATTAACTTTGCCTTGACGTCGTGTGACTCCCGTGTGGGTTACATTGTTGCCAAGAACTGTGTTTTAGAGAAGAAGAGTTGCTTTTGATACTAAAGACTTTGTGCTAAGAAGAAACTACGCTTGAACTATTATTTTTCCTTCCAAGAGTATTTATTAAGATTGTGGTATATTTTTGTCGTTATTTGGTCTTGTGCTAAGCCTTATATAAAAATCCTTATTTTTATAATACTACTGTGTTGTGTCCATTTGTAGTGTATTCACTTTATTACTGTATGTGGTCATAAATGCTTAACGCACTGCCTCTGAGATAAGCCTGTCTGCTTTGCCAAGCTACCAAGGGGGTGAGCAGGGGTTATCTAAGTGTGTGATCCCCTTGCCCTGACTAGAAAAGGTGTGTCCCTATTTGTCAGAAGTGTATACTTCTGCCAACTAGAGACAGCCGCTTCTAACAGTAGGTAAAAGAATAGAATGGAGTAAGAGGGTAAGAGGGGGGACACATAAACGGGCAGGGAAAGTAGTATAAAAGTAAAAAGAAAAATAGAAGTAAACCTGTAGGGTACAAGACACCCAGATATTGAAGAAGGGGAAGGGGAGGTCAGGGATGCTATGTAGGGAACCCCCTTAAAAAGGGGAAGTTAAGGGGGAGGTGAAAACCCCTCTAAAAATAAAAAATGAAGACATGAATATTTCTTACAAAACGTTTTTCTCTAGTGTGGTTTCAACAACCTGCATAAAGAAAAAATTGTCAAAAATTGTCAATGAAGGTTAAATGAAAAAAAATATGTCGGGACCACTTTCTTTAAGAAACACATACAACCCAGAGATAGCAAAGCAACAATATGTGGCAGGAGGAAGAAAGCACAGCACTCTTGCTGTAGGGATACAGGCTAACAGTGCTGCATACTTTTGAGCAGGAATGCAAGTACAGCAACGTTGCACAGTTGTGAACAGGAATGCAGGCCCAGCATTGCATCAACGTTGTGCAGCAGTGCAGTGAGACACAAGGGAAGAATATGCAATACGAATTGCTACTTCCATATGTATTCCTCACTTTTGAAGCACCACTGACCTTGCTCTACATAGCAATATGTAAAAGAAATCTTGTGGGGGTAAAAGCTATGCGCGGCATCAGATTCCTTTCTTTACGCACTAATTCCCTGCATGGGGATTTAATACTTGCCTACCCTTCTGATTTAGGAGACAGGCCACCAATTGTTTGGCAGTTTAGTCATTATTTGACTCCTCCAAATGCTTTTGGGAAAGCTAAAGATTGAGCCTGTGAAGGGGTGAAACACAGCTGCCTGCGCAGGAAGAGAGGAATACCAAAGTCTAGATTTACATAGCCTTTATGTCGCCCTTGCGTCGCACAAGGCAATGCAACGCAATGGCTTATATGCAAATTACAAAGCCACACAAGGTCTGGTTTGTGTGGCCTTGCACGGTTTTGTAAAGAAATGTAACACAACTCGTTACATTATACTTCAACTTGGGAGGCGTTCCACGGGTGGAGCATTTCCATGCACACCCATGGATTTTGGCGCATTCCCAGATTTACAAAAGCTAATAAACCTTTGAATGCGTCGAAATGCTACACGCTCCCCAGTGAGGGGTAACCAGAAGAAATTCCTTAATTTCTTCTCTTTATTTCCCCCAGCACGCATACGAGGAAAATGTCTCTTTGGATAGTTTTTGTGCAGAAGGGTAACCCTACCTGCACAAAAACCACCCTCCTCGTCACCCAGGCACTCTTGAAGTAGGTTCCTTTGTTGTCTCTAGGCATTATACAGTCTTCCAGCGCAAAAAGAGCAAAAATGCACATCTTTGTAAACATGAATGTTTTCTGCTCTCTTCTTTACACACAACGCATCAACTTTGGGGCATATTACCAAGGGTCATTATCGCCGCGTTAGCGGGACTTTTTCCCGCTAATGCGGCGATAATTTTATCGCCCTATTACCAAGCTGTCGCTAACACCAGTTAGCGACAGCTTGTAGGCGATAGCGGGCATTTAGGGGCCCACTTTGCATGTCAGCGATAATTATCGCTAATGACATGCAAAGTGGCCGTGCCAACATGTCAGCGACTAAAAACAATCGCTGCAATCGCTATCGCCAATGATCAACACAGGCGTAGTTTTGGAAATATTCGTGCTAAGCGCGAATATCTCTAAAAGCTAACGCCTGCCCTGACCAGTTCTTAGCCATGTTATCCAATGAGAGGTGGATAACATGGCTAAGAGCATTGTCACGGTAATGCCTGAATATCGCTGTATTGACAGCGATATTCACGCATTTCGCCTGTTTTTTATCGCTCCTGAGATAAACCTTGCTAATAGCAAGGTATATCAGCGATAAAAACAGGTGAAGGGCGGCGATAGAAATATTCCCGCTATGCCAATTTAGCGATAATTATCACTAGTTGTTGGTAATATGCCCCTTTGTTTGCTACCCTGCATATCATGAGAGATTAGTAAATATGGCACCAAGTCTCTAAAATGTGTGCCTTATCCTGCCTTTTTTTTGCATGGGTTACTTACTGAAATCAGTACACTGTCCAGGTATGTGTGCAGATGAAAATAAGGGGTAGTGAGGTAAAAAGTCACTCATTTATATCATGAAATCAATTTATCATTTTGCCATATGGGTGAGAAGCCTGATAGTCCTTTCATCCAGTCGAAGTTGCTGAGTGCGTATTGTGATTAACTGTAATGTAATAATTGGACCTGAGACCTTGTGAAATGTTTCCATCGGTGTCATCGTTATGCAAATCATTTGGGTTTATGAATTTTTAAAAATCCTACATCTTTATTATGACTGCTTGTAGGAGGCCACCTGGAAATAGGAGATTATTTTTGCTGTAGAATATATTTTCTTCAGAAGTGTTCTATTTGGAGACCCGTGTTTTTTTCAGAAACCGGTATAAAAATGTGTTGGAGGTATTAGTGAAAATAGTAGGGAGAACCGAGAAATACTTTTTCAGAAGCTACTGTGGAGAAAAAGTCCTTTTTGTTTTTTCCTTTGAGAGAACATTGACAAAGATTGCAATTTTTTTTTAAATCATCCAGTGTTTAACATGATTGCCCGGAAATTGGGATTAGGAGTAAACTGGATTTGAGGAAATGTGTATTATTTCAGGTTTACAAACTACCTCACTGTGAACACCCGAACTCATGGGTGATGAGGAATATTCATGAATATGCTGAAGAAGCTGATTCGATAGTGAGCATGCGTGTAGATTGAAGAAAAACACACCACACTCTGACAGAATGGTATTTTAAATGCGCGTGCCATTAAATAATCCATTGTTTGGTGCTCAATTTAAACGTATTTTAAATCCGCATGCGGAAATTGCATGAGAAATTGGCCAGGCGAAGAAAGAGCAAAGGAGGGGTAAGCACATTTTGCCATGGAGTTTTATATTTCGCCTGACATGTTTATGGCGGCCTGGCCTTGGGCAGTATTCTAATTACTCGGAGATGAAATGAGAAATGGATGATTTGCACATTGCACTTTGCAGCAGTAAAGCGATGCGGGAGTCCACCTCTGTGCAGCAGACGGAATGGGAAATCTAATCAGATAAAATGGATTTTGCGGGCGGTAAGTAAAAACTCTTAGATTTGTGACTTCTTAGATGATGTGATTAGGCCCACGTGAAGTCATGTGGCGCAGCACAAAGTGGCCGCGAGCTTCTGCCATATTGGGCGCTTTTAATAAGAATGACCGCGTGCGCTCCAAAAGGCTTGAAATAAAACTTAATTTGACTATCCATCACGCAGCGCTTGTTGCATTTCGTTGAGCAAGTAAGCCGACCTTGAGTTATGCAACGTAATACAATGCTTTTAGCTGTGTATGCTGTACAAAATTAAGCACTTAAGCACTCAAGCACTTTAACATTCCTTGTCCACATGTACACTATTTATAAAGCAAGCTTCCTAATATGTGCGGCCTGCACGTGGACTTTTATTATTTCCATAAGGCAAGTTTTTTCATGGTAATAGAATTGCAGTGGTATAAGAAAGTTATGTTAGCTGTCACATTCCTAAAGCACATATAATCCCCGAAAGGTTTCATGAGAAAAAAATACCTGGGCGAACACAGAAACCAAAGCCTAGAGAGAAGAATTAATAGAACATTTAGCATTTTTCATCTCCTCTTCAAATCCCATTATGAAAGTCATCAGAGCAGACATAATGTTGTGCGGTGCGTGTCCAGCATTCACGCAAGATGGCGGCTCCTTGCTAAGCTCCTGAGAACTCGTTGTACCACTCGACATTCTACAAAGGCACTAGGCAAGCAATTGGACGGCAGAAGTCGTGGATTTGAACGGCGATACCCTGTGGAAACTGGTCACATGCCTTCAGAGACGCTTTCCCAGTGGCGTAGCAAGGGTGGGGAGGAGTTTTCCCCGGGTGGCACGAGTTTGGGGGCGGCAGCCCCCCGCTCTTACCTGCGGCTGTGCGGGGCCTCTGTCACGGGACTCGCTAGCACCCCCGCGCTCCTCATGTGGTCGCCGGACAGCACGCCCAGTGACCCCCACAGCGGCCCAACAGCTAGCTACGCCACTGCGCTTTCCCCGAGCACAGCCCTGTCACAGAGACCTGCTAGCATCTCTTCCTGCCCGATGATGAGGAATCTTGTTGTATTCTCTGCTGCCTACTATTGACAGGTGGACAGTAGCGGTCGGCAGTAGGCGTTACTGCAGGGCGGTGACGTGGGGAGGGGAAGGGGCAGGGTGGGGGGGGGGAGTAGTAATGTATGGATTACGGAGTTTTAGAGGTAAGTAAACATTTAAATAAATAAAACAAATTTCGTTGCTCGCACTGCATCACATTTGGTGATGCAGTGCGCGCAACGAAATTCGTTTTATTTATTTAAATGTTTACTTACCTGTAAAACTCCGTAATCCATACATTACTACCCCCCACCCTGCCCCTCCCCCTGCCCACGTCACCGCCCTGCAGTAACTCCTACTGCCGACTGCTACTGCAGGTGGAGCAGCATAAAAGTGACTCTACCCGCATGATGGTTGAAATCTAAGGTGTCACCCAGGATGTTGATTGGGTTAAAAATGGTTGGTACGACTCAAGAGCCCAAGGAAACAATTTATGCTTACTATGAGGGATGTATGACGGTACCACGCGATCAAAATGATCGCGGTACATCACAACACAGCTTCTACAACGCAAGTCGTTACCACGACTTGCGCTGTAGGGTGCTGAACTTAGGAATAGTATGATTTACTATTCCAACTCCAGCCTACGTACAGTAGGGAAGGTGTTGAAATAGTAAATCACACTATTCCTTAGTCTAGCGCGCCCTCCAGTGCAAGTCGTGGTAACGACTTGCGTTGTAAAAGCTGCGTTGTGAATGTATTGCAGTGTTTTGACCGCGTAGTAAAGGTTGTTTCCCACTATGAGAGACTGTTACAAGTGTTCAAGCAGTATAGTGGAATGGATACATTAGAACCCAAGGATATGGGACATTTTGTGTCCCGGGTTGTGACAGGACTGAGACCTGAGATTTGCATGATGATACAGCAGCATTTGCTATGCTGGCAAAATCAATATATTGATGAAGTTTTGCGTTATGCAAAATACTGCAGTGACGAGATTGAGATGAAGCAGAAAAAGTTGAAGGAAAAGTTTATGTTGGCACAAATGAAAGTAGCACAGAAAGGAAATCAAGATCCACCTTAAGTTGTAAATATACTTCCTATGCAGTGTGTGTATCAGCAGGGAGTCCCCGCCACCCAGAGTGGAGGTGGACTTCCATCTCAAGGTTGGGGTAGAGGAATTCCTATAGACCCTAGTACTGGAATTGATGTGGTTACGTTGAAAAAGTCCAATTCATGCCACACCTGTAAGAGGTTGGGGAATTGAAAGCAAGAATGTCATCTTAATCTAGCAAACCAAGGGCAGAATACAGGGTTTGTACTGCAACAAGGTAATAATCCTACGCAGATGCGGAATATGCCTAGACCAAGAGCACAGCATTTCAATGTACCCCCGGTGAGGCAGATTCCACAGCCCTAGATGCCACAGAAAAGTGCAGTTGGCCCCAGATTTGTTTTGAATCAGACTCCAAATATAAACCAGAACCTAAGTCAGGGATCCGGTTCTTATCAACAATATCCCATGTTTGAGACTGGTGACAATTTTGGTGCCTATCAGTCAGCCTGACGATGCATGAGGGGGAGGAGGATTGCATGCTTGGCGCAGTCCTAGATGTAAACCAGAGTGGCCCTTATGTAAATGGTGCTGTAAATGGCCATGATGTATAATTTTTGGTTGATAATGGTGCTACCTGTTCTATGTAAGATCAGTGGAAGTTCTGAATCTACCCCTCTCTGGAACAATTATCCAAGTTGCTGAAGTTGCTAATCAGCAGATGAGAAATCCCATTACAGAGGAAGTCCCAGTTCGAATAGTACATTTTAAGGATAATCACCAGTTTGTGTTCTGTGATGCAAGTCCAGTAAACCTGTTAAGTCATGATTTACTGTGCAAGCTGAATTGCACTATAATGTAGTGACATTTGTGATGCAGCTGTAATACTATTGATTTAAACCTATGCTGTCAATTTAGCTGGTTATGTCTTAAGTCATGATGCTGTTCAAACCACTCCTTGAGATGTTGATCATTTTCTCATGTTGATGATCCAGTGGACCACACCCACTACAGTACAGCTAATATCCAATGACTTCTTTTGATGATCAAATCTTAATTACTAAAGGGTGTTAACTCTGCTGTTTGGATGTTGATGTTGGTAACTTTTCTCCTTCCCCGTTGTATACATTGAATTTAATAGGCTAGAAATCGATTCAGAACTGTCTACCGTTTAACCTGATCTCAACAAATGTTATTTTTTTGAATAATCAATAGCAAATGATCTCTCTTTTCTGCCTGTTCACACTGTGGTAAAGTTTTTGCAGCTGCTAACAGGATACTCCCTGTATGATAGTATACTCGCTGCTTTAGTGGGTCCTTCCATTAGCAATGCATATTAATCAATATCCCTGAGTTAGTTAACAACCCTTCAGTTATTCGTTTGATCTCCGACTCTACACATGAACTAAAGTCTGGTACATTTTAACAATTTCTTATATTCTTCATATCCTGGGATTAAGTATGGTGTTTATACTTCATGAGGTATTGTTCCTAATTAAAAGCAATTACCTGGCTGTGTATTTACATAGCCCTTATAATGTCTGGTGTGAGGGACCCTCCCTTTCTCTCCTTGTGCGTGACCCCCATCACCCCATACCCTATACTTCGTCTCTTAGAGGCTTACCCCCTGAACTGGGAGATGTTCGAGTTTTTGATATGGTATAACTTTCTTATCCTTTCTCTCCCTCCTCTAATCTGCTACTTGCATTTACTCTGAGACATGTGACACTAATAGCCCTCACATTGAATCGTCACTTGGGGAGGCTCCATCTCACGCGGTACACCTAATAGTTGCATCCTGCTCCGATGTCTGGCCAACACACACCTTTGCTCAAAGTTGTTTCCCTCAACACTAAAGGTCTTTACTCCCTGGTGAAGCATAGGAAGTTTGCTCATTACTGTCATTCACTTAAGGGTGACCTGTTTTTCCTTCAAGAAACCAGGATTGGCTATAAAGAAGCCAACTCTATGCGTAACGGCTGGGAGTCTGACCTAGCCTGTTCCGCAGCAGTCTCTAAGAAGAAGGGTTTGATCACCTTGATTCCTAAAATTCTGGCCCCTCAATTATTACATCTGAACAGGATGATAGTAGTATGTGACTGATCACATAACTTGAAAGCGGTACATCAGAAGTATATGCAGTAAATATTTATGCCTCCACCATAGATGATCCACAATTTTGGGACAATTTATCTGCAAAGCTCACACTTTTGCCCACTAAAGTCTGGATTGTTCTAGGTGGTGATGTTAACCTCCGGATGGACATTACTTCAAATGTAAACTCTACCTTCAGATGCAGAGTGCCCAAGGCTCATAAACCAATGCACTCTCTTTGCACTGCACATGGTCACTCTTTTGCCTGGTGATTCCATAATCCTACAGGTAATGACTTCACCTTTTTCTCTTAATCACACAATAGATTTTTGAGAATAGACTATATTTTGATTGACTCTTCCCTCCTCCATGATACTTGTTCTTCCTCCATTGAACCTATCACAGTTTCAAACCATGCTGCCATTTCAATTTCCCTGAAGAGCCTCCCCTTTCAATAAAAAGCTGTACATGGCACAGAGATTCTGGAAGTCGAAGTGACTGTCTGTGAGCTCCATAAGGAATTAGGGGCCCGATGTAGGTAAAACGCATTTACCGATTTTAAAATACCGATCCGTACCGAATCGGTATTTCAAAATCGGAAAATGATATGTAGGAAAAAATAGTCGGAAAAATACCGAATCGGTAGCATTCGGTATCGAGAGTCGATACGTACCGAATCGCCAAGTACCGAATCGGTATAGGCCGGGTCGGACACGTCCGAATCGGTAATAAAAAAATGCGGAACCAACCGATTCAGTAAACGCCGAATCGGAAATATAAATACGCCCCATGGGCCGAAAGGCCAATAGGAAGGCATTATACATTCCGATTCGGTATTTACCGAACATATTCGGAAAATACCGAATCGGAGAATGCCGATTTGCCGAGCAGGTTGAGTGACACTGAAGACATCAGCCAATGAGCTGTAAGCACCCTCCCCCACAGGGAGTGGCAACCCAGGCAGGTGCAACTCATCAGAACTTTCTGGAAAGCTGCCTGAGCTGAGCAAACACAGAGAGAGCAGCATTGTGAGCAGGATCCCTGAGAGACATGGATACCAGCACAGAGAGCCAGAAGGCAGCGCGTAAGCGCAATCCAAAATTCAGCACCATGGAGCTGTAAACTTTGGTGGAGGAGGTGGTGAGGGTGCACACCCAGCTATATGGAAGGCAGTCCCTCACTGTTCCGGAGAGCACCAAGAGGAGGCTGTGGATCGACATCGGGGAGAAAGTGAATGCAGTTGGTGTCACCCACAGGAGCCTAGACGACCTCAAGAAGAGGTTTTATGACATCCGTGGCGTGACCAAGCGCAAACTGGCCGACCTGCACAAGCAGGCTGGACTCACTGGAGGAGGAACAAACCGTGCGCCACCCCTCACTCAGCTGGAGGAACTAGTGGCGACCACCATCGAGAGGGCCAGTGTCGTGGGAATTGGGGACCTGGATAGCTCATTCCGAGCTACAGCTACAGGTAAGAAGCATGCGCAACTTGACACACCATACCAGACACCTCCCCTACAGACCCAATGCACAGCCAAACCCCAGGCCAGTACTGCTAGCAACAGACATGAGCAATGCATCTTGCTAAATGTACTCTGCAAAAGTTACCAAAAATGCCACAGCAGAAGCATAAGATAAATAACAGTAATACAGCATCAACGTGTTTGTAATGAGATGTGCAATGCTTTAATAGTAGTGACTGGAACACATTAGCACCCACTTGACAAATGCTTCTTTATACCTAGGGGCACCATCAGGCGGGGGAGCAGCATCAGCTCCAGCACCAGCTCCAGCACCAACAGCCAGTGCGGCGGTGGCAAGCACCAGTGCAGCAGCACAGGAGGAGGAGGACAACAGCTGTGCCCTGGCAAATGAGGAGGACACTGGACATTCCCTCAGAACTCCACACTCCCCCGACTGTCTCAGTCTCAGTCGCCCTCATTGCTATTCTCCCCGGAGAACACACCACCACAGAGCCACCCTGCACCTGCCACTTCCCCGGCCCGGAGGAGAATTGTAGCTCCATTAGTCATCATGGAGGGGGCAGCGGGTCAGGCTCCTGCACAAGACCCCGTGACACCAGCGTCACCAGAGCACACACAGCAGGGCAGCAGAAATCCACGTAGGCCACGTGCAACCAGCAGCCCAATACCAGCACCGGGAGGCAGCGTCTTCGCAGGGCTGGAGACCAGCATGGTAACGATACAGAGGATGCAGGCAAAATCCATCCTGGCCTGCCATCGCCAGTTGCGGCTGCACAACCTGCAGATGGGTGAAATGACACAGGGCTTCAAGACCTTCGTTGACAGCAACAAGGAAATAGCGACATCTATTGGCCGAATGACCACTGCCATCACCCAGCTCTGCAACAGATTGGATGACCATGAGCTGAGTCGTCGCAGGGATGCACGAATACAGAACAGGTCACTCAACCGCCTTGCAGCTGCGACTGCCCAGCTATGCCAACGTGGGGCAAACATGGAGGCCAGCCTCACACAGAACATGTCCGAGGTCACTAGGGGCATGGGCCGTATTACCACCGCCATGGAGACACTACTGATCTCCAACACCGTAGTGAATCCCGTCCTGGGCGAGGCTGGGGACAGCAGCAGCCGCAGCAGCCCGGCCAGCGCTGCGTCAGAGCCGCGCCGGAGCAGCAGGCGCTCAGCTGAGGCTGCAGGGCATTCAGAAGGGGGTGAGGCTCATCCTAGTGGGCCTGCTAAGCACAGCAAAAAATAAGACTGCCACTGCGGGTGAGGCAACCCGGACATTGGACATTTCTACCCCTTCTTGTTTAACTTTTCTTTTGTTGCACATCAGTGCAGTAACGTTGATGCAACATTATTAAATTTAATTTCTGAAAACATACATTGACCTGTTTGTGCATCTGTACTCACTCAGAAATAGTTGTCTGTTATCTCCTGACGCCTGTATCTGCCGTCAGTTGGTGCAGAGACTCCAGCAGGTAGTGGTAGTGGCACAGCATTGTCATCGTCAGGGTCCTCGTAGTCGGATAACTCTACCTCAGTGCCTTTCCTGACTGCAAGGTTGTGCAACATTGCACAGACAGCAATGATCTTGCAGCAGGTGATGGGGGTATATTGCCTTGCACCTCCGCTCTTGTGCAGACATCTGAACCTACTCTTCCAGATGCCAAAGGTCCTTTCCACTACATTCCTCGTGCTTTTGTGGGCACGGTTGTACCTCCTTTGGCTGGGTGTTATGGGGTTGAGGTAAGGGGTGAGAATGAACGAGCGTAGGGCATATGCACTGTCGCCTAGAAGGAGAAGGGGTAACATTACTCACATGCATACATGTACTTCACACTGCAATTTTGGTTATGGGGGTCTGACACTGTGTCTTACATAGGAGGTATCCTTCGCCAAATTCCCCTGCCATCAGCCGTGCATAAATTCCGCTACTCTGGAAGATATAGGAGTCGTGGGTACTCCCCGGAAACTTTGCAACCAGGTCAGTGATCCACACTTGGCATTGCATATCACTTGCACATTTATGGTGTGCCGTGACTTCCGATTGCGGTATACGTATTCCGTGTCAGCAGGGGGGCAAATCGGTATGTGTGTGCCATCTATGCAGCCAATGATGTGGGGGAATCTTGCCATCTGATAGAATTCAGCTTTTGTCTGTGCCAGTTCTGCATGGGTGGAAGGGAAGGAAATGTAGTGGTCCATCCTCTGGATAATGGCATCAAGGAACTTGTGGAAGAACCTTGACAGGCTGCTCTGGGTCACCCCTCCTGCCACAGCAACTACACTTTGATAGCTGCCAGACGCCAGCAGGTGTAGGCAGCATAGCACCTGCACCTGCACAGGGATTGCGTGTGCCCTTGGGGTGGGGTGCTGCAACAGGGGTTGGAGGTCCCTGATGAGGTCTCTGATGGTCTCTGCCTCCAGCCTGTACCTCTGTAGGATCTCTGGATCTGTCAGCATGCACAGGGTGATCCGCTGTCTATACACCTGCTCCTGTCTCAGCCATTCCCTCTCTCCTTCCTGCTGTAGCCGTAGCCGTCTTGCTATGACATAGAAAGCTGCCATGTTGCAAGTAGAACTGCATTTTGGGTCCTTTTTTATAGGTTGCACCTGGTTACCACCTGATTCCAATCCATGGTAATGTCCGACTCTGAAATACCGAATCGGTATTTCAGTGCTTACCTACATCTCATTCTTCAGCTTTTCGCATCGAATCGGATTTTAACCGATTCGGAATTTATACCAAATCGGCGAATTTACCGAATCGGAAAGTCTCCGAGTCGGTAGAATTCCGATTCGGAAAAAGGTCGGATTCGGAAAAATCTCCGATTAGGTATTCTACCGAATCGGAGATTTTCCCGAGTCCAATTATTTTCCGATTCGGATTTCTACCGACTCGGTGACTTTCCGATTCGGTAAATTCGCCGATTTCGCAGGATTTCGGCCTCCTACATCCCGTTGTCTCTATTCTGATCGGTAACGGCCGAAAATACCGATTTTCGGCCGTTACCGACCGACCTACATCGGGCCCTAGTTCTGTTTTTGCAGGAAAGCAAAACTTCTGCCTCCTCACCCATTATACTCTGGGATACACTGAAGAGTTTCTACATAGGCCAAGTTATAAGATGTATGTCTAGGAAAAACAAAGTAATAAAATCCTCCCTGGAGAAACTTGCAGGTGAGATTAAGGGCAAAGAAACTTTATATAGACATTTTAATGACCCACTGGCCATGACTGCAATAAAACATCTTAAATATGAATATAATACCAGTATCAGTAAACATGTAAAGGTATGGGTGCATTCCCAAAAAGGTATGAAACTGTTCTATTTGAATTAGGTAGGGAGATCCTAAGCAGCCTATCTGAAATTCGAAATTTACTCCGCTATGATCCAGAGTATTAAACAGATCACCCAGGACATTGCGTCATGAATTAGGAAATTTTGGGGCACACAATTAGATTTTTTGCAGCACAATATTGTGTTTTTTTGTGCATATTTGCATCACCTTATTTTAGTGAGCTTTAATAGTTATGTCCTAATAAAAATGAGAATCTGCAGAAAAAAAGCCATGAATGAAGTGAGAGAAAGGCATATGAGAATTCCATTAGACACTAGTGGTACTGGCAACTACTGTCAATGGAGAAAAAACACAGGAGGTAGGTTTGGATTAGGCAGGTGAGAAGGACAAAATTGGCGACAGAGTGAGACTGGTTGCGTTAAGTAGGGAACCTAATTAGTTTGGAAGCTCAGTTCATAACTTCAATCTTAAAGGCACGAGGTATTTTAATAAGGAGTCCCCAGGTTGCTTTTGTGACCCTACCAACAAAGTGTGATTTTTGGCAAGCAATTTTCTTTTCTGTATTTAATATGACTAAGGTCACCAGAACCCCTCATTTGGTTAGACACAAAATTAGTTTCACAAAAACTGAGTATATCGAACAAAACCTAACCTATGGGGGAACTAGGATTCAAAGTGAGTTTGTTGTAATCACCTTACGAGGAAAAATACTTTTTCTAGAGAGACTCCTCACTCACCAGGGTTTCCCCTAGGTGGCATGCTTCATCATTGGGGTTTTACTCTCATTCCTCTACTGATTGAGGCGTTCTGCAACTTGCGAACTACATAGGATCACTTAGTTATGGACTATGTGAGGTGCAGTGATGTGGAGTGGAAGGAAGATAAGTCTTAAAAATACCTAACTAGTGAGCTACTATTTTATTCCCGCCCCTAGATGGTATGGTTAAAATCAGGGGTTAATACCAGGGAGAAACCTGACCTTAATGAGTTTGGTTCCTCTAGTATTGTGTCTGTTTCAACATTTTTCGAGCTGTTCCCTACAAGCTCTTCGTCAATACTACACGGTGTCCAGCCCTGTGTGTACCACTCCTAATAAATCCTATAATGAGGATACAGTGAAGTGCACACCTAGGGGTCGATTAGGATGGCGGACGAACCTGCGTCCGTCCGCCACCCCTGAGTAGGAGGGACCGTCCGCAGGGGCAGCGGCGGTCCCTCCTGTGCAATTAGGATGTGACCGCCACCCTGGCGGTCACATCCTGTATTTTTAACATTGCGGCGGGTGCTGCTTCAAGCAGCACCCGCCGCAAGGTTAAAAATGAAAGCAGTGCATTTGCATGCACAAAGCGGCAGGCACCTCGAGGTGCCTGCCGCTTCGTGCACGCAAATGCAGGGGGGTACCATAGGTACCCCGCATGTGCACCTTCCACGCCCCCTTCACCCCTGGGGGCCCGCAACGGGCCCCCAAACAAAAGTCTGTATGCCTTTTCACGGCGGAAATGCCGCCGTGGAAAGGCATAGAAATGCTGACATCCTAATATGCCTGGCGGTGTCTGATAGACACCGCCAGACATGTTAGAGCTTTTCCGCCGCGGTCGGAAAGCGACCGCGGCGGAAAAGCTGCGGGCGGTCTTCCTGACCCCCCAGCCATCCTAATCTGGCGGGGGGTCTGTGAAGGCTCCGCAGCGGTTTTTCCGCATCCTCCGGGCCGGCGGACTCTTCCGCCGGCCCGGAGGATGCGGAAAAACCGCTATCCTAATGAGGGCCTTAATGTGTATACACAAAATACATATGGCAAAACAGAATATATACTGACTTAAAGTGAAAAAAATGATTTATAAGAAAAAACTGTTAATAGTGAAAATACAGACATATTAAGAGGTTGGAACGAATACAACCTACTGGTACTGATCTTAATATGTCTGTATTTTCACGATTAACAGTTTTTTCTTATAAATAATTTTTTCAGTTTAAGTCAGTATATATTCTGTTTTGCAGTAACAAAGTTTGAGAGCAGAGGCCCTGAAGAAAGCCGAGGGGATTTTGTTCCCGAGTGGCTGAAACATATTGGCCTGATTTTTGCAGTTATTTGTTGAAACTGCCCCTTGCACTGTTCTGTTTTTAAATTAGGGGGCGAGTCGATAATTAAAATTAAATGTCTTGCTTTTTCACCTCATTACCCTATTTTAATCACCACTGTTTGTGTTTTGCACTACACTCAATTCCCTTGTGATCTGTAATCTAGAAACACATTATATGTTTCTCTTTCCAAGTGATTTTGGGTTTGATCCAATCAAGCTAATTTCCTTTGGTGTGGTAGATAGTCTCTATGATCAAGAGACACACCATCCCGAGAGATGGATGACCAAATGATAAGATTGCTCACTATGATAAATTGATGGGAATCCAATAAGTTGCTTCTGGATATCACCATTGATCACTCTATTTTGGTTCTCTTATTCTTTTTGTTTCTCTCTTCTGGGCTTTTATGTGACTTGTGTTCCAATGCACTTTTTGAGGAGTTGAAGTTAGTCGGCTAATTTGTTGGCTTTAGACCCCCGGTTCTTTTTGTTATTCGCACCTGCTGTTCATGTCAGACCCCCAGCTACTTTAGCACTTAGCAGCATAGAAAAGCAAACAAAACAGTGTGATGGTAAGGGCTGCAGGCCTGACCTGCTGCCGCACCACTGAGAAGGAAAAACACTTTTTGTCTTTTTTCGCTGCATTGGTGCATTGAATTGCGAGCATCGTGCACCTGGAGAATTTTGCGATAAAATCGCGATTTTCAAAATCGTGAAAAGCTGGAGGTCTGATTGAAGACCACTAAGGTCGACTAAGGACAACAACCGGGGATATTCTCAAGGCCTTTCAGAAGTTCTATGCTGAGCTGTACACCCCTCCTATAACCACTCCTAATTAGACCTATTGAGAGAGAGGAGATTACCTCAGCGATAAAGACTCTATCAACTGGCAAAGCGCCAGGTCCAAATGGTCTCTCTGTCAATTTTTACAAATATTTTGCACCCACGATTAAAGACCCTTTGGAGTCCATCCAAAATAATTTTGCCTCCTTAGGTAAACTGTCCAGTACCGCTTCCGAGGCCAATATTGTGGTTATGCCAAAAGAAGGGAAAGACCATTCTGATCGTAAGAATTTCAGTCCCATATATCTAATAAATATAGAGGCTAAAATTAATGCTGAAATCCTAGCCACGCGTCTTGCGCTCCTGTTCACAAAACTAGTCCATGCTACTAAGACAGACTTTATTAAGGGACAATTAGCCTGTGACAATATTCGTTTATTGTAGGAAAGATCCCTTTTTGTATAGTCACCCTCTCCCCACATTTTGCTCCAAATGCCGGTGGTGATGACTCTTATACTGCACTGGAGTCTGCTGACCAGATCTCAGTGCCTGTGCTCTTTGGAGGGCCGAAGAACTAAAGTCCTACGCTGATGCCCTGGGGGATATAATGAGCCTGGGGGGTTGGGCAAAGATAAGATGGTTAAGTGAAACTAAAAACCTCCTGGAGAAGATCGGCCTAGGAGATTGCTGGCCATCACGTTCAGCCCCTCCAAAAGAAGTGGTTAAGAAACATTACTGGAAATGGATTTCGGAGCGTTTAAGTACAAACTCCAACCATTGCAAATCCACGGTTGCCTTTTTACAAATTAAAGACATTGTTGCCTTTGAACCCTACCTGGACATGATCACCATCCCCTTTGACCGATCACTTTATTTTAAATTCAGAGTTGGATCCCTCCCAGTAGGTGCTGTGGTATCGAAATGGACATCAGCGGGCCGCACTTCCCCTAATTGTGCATGCTGCCCGAGCAGGGTTGAGTCCATTGCCCACGTTCTATTCGAATGCCCGGATTATGCAAGGCCTAGGAGCTCTTGGCTGAAACCTCTATGTCGAAATATGGGCACACGGAACTACCTAGTAGCCTTGCGTATCCTAACCACAGACACTTCTCCCCCTTTAGTGTGTGGAATAGCAAAATTTTTAAAGCAGTTTTGGCTTATTCGTTGTAAGAGATTGTCAGTAGCTGTTTAATTCATTTTTTAGCTAATTTATTAACGGGCATTTCACGCCCTTTTATCCCTCTTAAATGTGTTTTATACTGGCTTCTTGTACGGCATGTTTTTCTATTTTTGATACTGTAATGTTTGTATTCAAATGTGCTTACAAGATATCTTGCATATCGAATAAAAGCTTATGACTGACGTTAATAAATATAGAGGCTAAAATTAATGCTGAAATCCTAGCCACGCGTCTTGCGCTCCTGTTCACAAAACTAGTCCATGCTACTAAGACAGACTTTATTAAGGGACAATTAGCCTGTGACAATATTCGTTTATTGTAGGAAAGATCCCTTTTTGTATAGTCACCCTCTCCCCACATTTTGCTCCAAATGCCGGTGGTGATGACTCTTATACTGCACTGGAGTCTGCTGACCAGATCTCAGTGCCTGTGCTCTCTCCCAAAACTATTATTATTCAACTCTGTAATCTCAAATTGGCAGAGACTTTACCCCGCATAAATCCCAAGTATATGGTACCAGGGGTACCCAGGTCATAGATGGTAAAGGGGTCCCCAGGGCTGCAGCATGGTTTTGTGCCACCCTAGGTGACCAAAGCAAACTAATGTAGAGATATCAATATAGGACTAGCTATGTTGTGTTAGAGGAAACTCAGAAGGTATATCTGTAGGCAAACCCTTAGGTTTGGACATGAAGCCCTCACACACCAACCTAGTTGGTGTCATGCTTCATCATCGGGCCCACCACAGTGACACCGAATGTGTCCCGGGTGTGCTGCGACTCCAGATTACTGAGGAGCAGGTATTCTTACTGAGTGTGCAGTGCTGGTGAGAATGAAGGTGAAAGGTTTAAAAGCTATCCAGGTGGTCCCAGTTCCCGAGGGTAAGAGGTAAATTTAATACCTGGGCCCCTGTTAGCAAGATAAAAAGGCTGTGGACGTTATGGAGTATATTAGGGGCTCCTACGTCCTTGTGGTCTACATGTTTCAGCCAGGCCTTTTGATTAAAACTGGCTTTCCTCAGGACCAAATGAGTATGTGTGAGTGATAATAAACTATATTAAGTGAAAGTGTGTGGTAAAAAAGTGTTGCACTCGCTAAGGTGCCGTACGTGTAAGAGGGGGATTCCCTCTGCTTTACTGTACATAAAACACAAGACAATACAGACATACAAAGAGAGTCATTGAGAATGGTATTAACCAAAACACAACAAATTGCCGGCTTCTGGTGTGCGTGAGCGACCTAGAGCGGCAAAGAACTTAGCCATGAGTGTGCCATGGCTATGGTGAACTATGGCGGTAAAATATTAAACGCAGTGGCAGTGGTGGGCTACACAGCGAAACAGGCATAGCGTGAGGTACAGGTAAGTATGGTACATAATTCCTCACACTTGCTACTTGCTGTTAAAGCCTCATGGGTCACTTGGCAGGGAGGGAAAGGAGACCCTAAACATTTGTAGAAGATTACAGTTAGGATATTACCTGTGGAAAGAAATTGTTGCTTACCCAGAGCGTTGTGCAGAGATCAAGTTTACTCACGGTATTTCCGATCAGCGGTTCCTGCGACCTATCGTCCTGCTCCAGTGTCCCGAGTGAGCTTTGCCAGAGTCAGGTAAGGGCTTAAATAGCCGGTTTGATTGTTATCACCTGGAGAGGGGAGAGGGCGCGGTCGCGTTTCCTGTTTTGAGCGCGGGCGCTGGGAGCTAGCGGTCTACACGTAGCGCATGCGCAATGTGAGGTTTCCAGCGCATGCGCGGTAGAGGTGAATGCGAGCGCTATGTAATCGCGCATGCGCCATGGTACCAGGACTGGGTTGGCAGTGGCAAGTGCGCGCGGGTACGTGCGCAACTGGGAGAAAAAGAAGTAAAAGGCCCATGTGGGTCCCTTATGGTTTAAAAAGCAACAACAGCGATTGCAAGGTATATAGGCAAAGGAGGCAATTACAGAGTAGGGACAGACCACGAGTCTGAGCGCAGACAGGGATACTGACCAACATTCTACATATGAGTTTTTTATCTCGCCAGAGCATTCCACGGGATGGAATCATTGAGCCCCTCTATATGGGTAGAAAGGCGATAAATCCAGCGTTGCTCTTTGGTGAGCAGGGTCTTCTCATCACAACATGAAGGTGCGAATTGTTCGATCACCGTCCAGGTGAAATCATTCGGGGTGTGATTTTGCACAATAAAGTGCTGGGTCAGTTTGCTGATGTTTTTACCACAGCGCATGGTGCTCCTGTGTTCAGTCATCCTGGTTCTAACCTTCCTAGTCGTCATGCCTATGTATCTCAAGCCACAGCGACAGGTGATTAGGTATACTAGGTTAGATGAATTACAATTCGTGAATTGTCGTTGTGTCCAGGTTTTCCCATCTTCCAATGACAATGTTTTGGAAGGGGTAGTCAGGTGGCAGACGCTACAGTTGTAACACGGTTGGTGGCCTGTTAGTTCTGGTAGGCCCCAAGTGTTTAAAATTGTCTGGCCGGTTTGTTGTGTTTTTCTGGGTCTCGTGGTTACCAGCTGATCCTTCAGATTTTGTGCTCTTTTGTATGCAAAGCGGGGGAGGTCCCAGTTTCTCGCGCCTGAATTGATGATCTTCCAATTTTTGCGAATTATGCTGGAGACCTGATTGGAGGCGGTGTTATAGGTGGTCACACATGTCATGATTGGTGTTTCTGGTGGTCTAACTACGGTCTCAAGAAGGGCCTCCCTGTTCTGGTTGCGTGCTCGTTTACAGGATTTTGTGATGATTCTGGACGGGTAGCCACGGTCTTCCAACTTGTGGACCAAGGCTTTTGACTGGTGTTTGAAGTCATGGAGGTTGCTGCAGTTCCGGCGAATACGGAGGAACTGTCCAAATGGCAGATTCTCTCTCAAAGGTCTGGGGTGGAAACTGTCGAAGCGCAACAACGAGTTCCTGGAAGTAGGTTTGTAATGAGTCGTTGTGGTCAGACCCCCTTGGTCAGCTTTTATGTTGAGGTCCAGGAACGCCAGTTCAGTAGGACTACTAGTGCAGGTGAACTTTAGAAAGGGATCAAGGCTATTGATCCAGGTGAGAAAATCTCTCAGTGTCTCCTCATTGCCTTCCCAGACAATGAGGATATCGTCAATATATCGACGCCAGATTGTTATATTTGCTGAGTAGGGGTTGGTGGGGGCTTCGATGTTTGTCTGCTCAAAGTGGTGGACATATAGCCCCGCCACGCTCGGCGCAAAGACACTGCCCATCGAGGTACCATTCGTTTGTAAGAAGAATGTGTCCTCGTATTGGAAATAGTTCTCTTTTAGTGCCAACGTGGCGCAATCCAAGATGAAGTGACGGGGTGTACGATGTTGCCAGTCAATCTCCATCAAGACATCATGGAGTACCTTCAGTGTGGCATCTTGAGGGAGGCTCGTATATAAGCTCTCCACGTCCAATCCCACCAGGAGGTGCTTGTCACTATCGAAACTGACATCCTTAATGATGTTAAGGAGGTGCTTCGTGTCTTTGACGTAGGATGGGGTTTTCTGAACTAATGGGTTGAGGTAGTGATCACAGAACCGTGATAGTGGTTCTAGGAGGGACTTTATCCCTGACACTATGGGTCTGCCCGGTGGTGGGGTGACCCCTTTATGCACCTTGGGCATGATGTAAAAGTAGGGTACTTTTGCATCACGTGTGTTGAGATATTCAGCTTCTTGCTTTGAGATGTATTCTGCGTCAGAAGCCTCCTGCACTAGTTCTGTGATCGCACAATACCTGAGGACCAACACAGCGCCTAAAGGCTTACTGGTCACTAACGCTCCCAGAATATTCCTTGACGATGTCACCTTCAGGAAAGACTGGGCTCAGATAGCCTGGCACTGCACCAGGGACTGGCTCATCTTGATAATAAAAACCGCCAAACGCCTTTCAGACGCAGTTATAATAGAGATCCAGGCGACTGAGACCCACTTCAAAACCACTCTGACAGGATACAAAAAGAAATTGGAAGATCAAAATCGGGAGATGAACGATTACAAAGAATACCTAACCCAAACCAAGATAAAGAAATTCGAAAAGGATCTAAAAAACTTTAGCTATCTAAAAACTTATCCCTATGCTGACGACACGTATACTGCACCCACAAGGGGCCAGAACACGGACAGCTCAGGTGATACTAGTTCCATCTCTAGCGGCTCCAGTAATGGATCATACAAAGCCAGAGGGAGAGGCCGTGGAGGTAAACAACAAGCACAACCATGGCAAGGCCCCCCGCAATTCCAGAACTTCGGGCCTCCTCCATTCGGCCCAATGCCTCCATATTATGGATATCCACCTTTATATCCGCCTGGCCAGGTACCATACTACCAGAACAACCCAAATCAACGGTATCCTTTTTTAGGCCAAGGCCGCAGACCCCGTGGCAAGAGAAGGAATCCACCACAGCAAGTACAGTGGGCGCCTCAACCAGCACAGTGGTCCACAGAAGAGGATCCGGTCAGTGCCAACACAAGGAACAAAGCCAAAGAGCAAGCGGGCCCCAGCAAGTAGCTGAACCAACCAATACCGGCACCCTGGTATTCAACCTCGCCGACGTACCCCTCACCAATGAAGAAACCAATGTGCTTAACAAAGGACTATCATTTGTCCCTACCATCAGACTAGATACTTTCAAACTCCATGTCGAACTGGCCGAGTTTTTTAGAAAACTAAAGCTAAAAGCGTTTTTCGAAAACAAGGAGAAACCTCTTGACTCAGAAACCACTAATGAAACAGGGTTGAAACTCAAATCCAACTTCACTCCACCACCTGCCACCGTGCCAGTAGAGATCAGTACCTTCGAATTGGCAGTATACTCAGAAGTCGAGAAATTACAACCCCAAAACCATTTCAACAATCTGTCTTTTCAAGATAGGGAAATCATTAAAAAACTCCAAAATGACCCTACCCGGATCATCAAACCAGCAGATAAAGGTGGAGGGATAGTCATCATGAACAAAATCGACTACGACACCGAATGCCGCAGGCTATTAAGCGACACTCGTAACTATAGAAAATTACTGAGAGACCCATCCAAAGATCTACAGAAAAAGATCACAGAACTAGTGCAGGAGGCTTCTGACGCAGAATACATCTCAAAGCAAGAAGCTGAATATCTCAACACACGTGATGCAAAAGTACCCTACTTTTACATCATGCCCAAGGTGCATAAAGGGGTCACCCCACCACCGGGCAGACCCATAGTGTCAGGGATAAAGTCCCTCCTAGAACCACTATCACGGTTCTGTGATCACTACCTCAACCCATTAGTTCAGAAAACCCCATCCTACGTCAAAGACACGAAGCACCTCCTTAACATCATTAAGGATGTCAGTTTCGATAGTGACAAGCACCTCCTGGTGGGATTGGACGTGGAGAGCTTATATACGAGCCTCCCTCAAGATGCCACACTGAAGGTACTCCATGATGTCTTGATGGAGATTGACTGGCAACATCGTACACCCCGTCACTTCATCTTGGATTGCGCCACGTTGGCACTAAAAGAGAACTATTTCCAATACGAGGACACATTCTTCTTACAAACGAATGGTACCTCGATGGGCAGTGTCTTTGCGCCGAGCGTGGCGGGGCTATATGTCCACCACTTTGAGCAGACAAACATCGAAGCCCCCACCAACCCCTACTCAGCAAATATAACAATCTGGCGTCGATATATTGACGATATCCTCATTGTCTGGGAAGGCAATGAGGAGACACTGAGAGATTTTCTCACCTGGATCAATAGCCTTGATCCCTTTCTAAAGTTCACCTGCACTAGTAGTCCTACTGAACTGGCGTTCCTGGACCTCAACATAAAAGCTGACCAAGGGGGTCTGACCACAACGACTCATTACAAACCTACTTCCAGGAACTCGTTGTTGCGCTTCGACAGTTTCCACCCCAGACCTTTGAGAGAGAATCTGCCATTTGGACAGTTCCTCCGTATTCGCCGGAACTGCAGCAACCTCCATGACTTCAAACACCAGTCAAAAGCCTTGGTCCACAAGTTGGAAGACCGTGGCTACCCGTCCAGAATCATCACAAAATCCTGTAAACGAGCACGCAACCAGAACAGGGAGGCCCTTCTTGAGACCGTAGTTAGACCACCAGAAACACCAATCATGACATGTGTGACCACCTATAACACCGCCTCCAATCAGGTCTCCAGCATAATTCGCAAAAATTGGAAGATCATCAATTCAGGCGCGAGAAACTGGGACCTCCCCCGCTTTGCATACAAAAGAGCACAAAATCTGAAGGATCAGCTGGTAACCACGAGACCCAGAAAAACACAACAAACCGGCCAGACAATTTTAAACACTTGGGGCCTACCAGAACTAACAGGCCACCAACCGTGTTACAACTGTAGCGTCTGCCACCTGACTACCCCTTCCAAAACATTGTCATTGGAAGATGGGAAAACCTGGACACAACGACAATTCACGAATTGTAATTCATCTAACCTAGTATACCTAATCACCTGTCGCTGTGGCTTGAGATACATAGGCATGACGACTAGGAAGGTTAGAACCAGGATGACTGAACACAGGAGCACCATGCGCTGTGGTAAAAACATCAGCAAACTGACCCAGCACTTTATTGTGCAAAATCACACCCCGAATGATTTCACCTGGACGGTGATCGAACAATTCGCACCTTCATGTTGTGATGAGAAGACCCTGCTCACCAAAGAGCAACGCTGGATTTATCGCCTTTCTACCCATATAGAGGGGCTCAATGATTCCATCCCGTGGAATGCTCTGGCGAGATAAAAAACTCATATGTAGAATGTTGGTCAGTATCCCTGTCTGCGCTCAGACTCGTGGTCTGTCCCTACTCTGTAATTGCCTCCTTTGCCTATATACCTTGCAATCGCTGTTGTTGCTTTTTAAACCATAAGGGACCCACATGGGCCTTTTACTTCTTTTTCTCCCAGTTGCGCACGTACCCGCGCGCACTTGCCACTGCCAACCCAGTCCTGGTACCATGGCGCATGCGCGATTACATAGCGCTCGCATTCACCTCTACCGCGCATGCGCTGGAAACCTCACATTGCGCATGCGCTACGTGTAGACCGCTAGCTCCCAGCGCCCGCGCTCAAAACAGGAAACGCGACCGCGCCCTCTCCCCTCTCCAGGTGATAACAATCAAACCGGCTATTTAAGCCCTTACCTGACTCTGGCAAAGCTCACTCGGGACACTGGAGCAGGACGATAGGTCGCAGGAACCGCTGATCGGAAATACCGTGAGTAAACTTGATCTCTGCACAACGCTCTGGGTAAGCAACAATTTCTTTCCACAGGTAATATCCTAACTGTAATCTTCTACAAATGTTTAGGGTCTCCTTTCCCTCCCTGCCAAGTGACCCATGAGGCTTTAACAGCAAGTAGCAAGTGTGAGGAATTATGTACCATACTTACCTGTACCTCACGCTATGCCTGTTTCGCTGTGTAGCCCACCACTGCCACTGCGTTTAATATTTTACCGCCATAGTTCACCATAGCCATGGCACACTCATGGCTAAGTTCTTTGCCGCTCTAGGTCGCTCACGCACACCAGAAGCCGGCAATTTGTTGTGTTTTGGTTAATACCATTCTCAATGACTCTCTTTGTATGTCTGTATTGTCTTGTGTTTTATGTACAGTAAAGCAGAGGGAATCCCCCTCTTACACGTACGGCACCTTAGCGAGTGCAACACTTTTTTACCACACACTTTCACTTAATATAGTTTATTATCACTCACACATACTCATTTGGTCCTGAGGAAAGCCAGTTTTAATCAAAAGGCCTGGCTGAAACATGTAGACCACAAGGACGTAGGAGCCCCTAATATACTCCATAACGTCCACAGCCTTTTTATCTTGCTAACAGGGGCCCAGGTATTAAATTTACCTCTTACCCTCGGGAACTGGGACCACCTGGATAGCTTTTAAACCTTTCACCTTCATTCTCACCAGCACTGCACACTCAGTAAGAATACCTGCTCCTCAGTAATCTGGAGTCGCAGCACACCCGGGACACATTCGGTGTCACTGTGGTGGGCCCGATGATGAAGCATGACACCAACTAGGTTGGTGTGTGAGGGCTTCATGTCCAAACCTAAGGGTTTGCCTACAGATATACCTTCTGAGTTTCCTCTAACACAACATAGCTAGTCCTATATTGATATCTCTACATATAACCAGGGGACCCGGACTGGCTTACCTAGTCCTCTCTCTCCCTTTTGATTTGCTCCCAAAGCAAACTAATGACAGCAGGCCTGCCATTGCAGACTGCATGAGCAAGGCAAACTGCCCAAACTTGACTCCCCTCGCCATGTATGGCACAGTCAAATGCACTATCTTTCACAAATGTCAGGCACCCAAAGGTAGGCATTTAACACGAAAGAGGGGCAAGGGTCAAGTCAGTTTATACTCTAACACCCCAGCCCCCCATACGTACACACCCAAAGGTAGGCCCCATCAGCCCAGGAGGCAGGGTGCGGTATGTTAAATATGAGGACATATAAGTGCAAGCTTATTATGGGAGAGGGGTTGGCCTAACGGCTAAGGGGCTCGACCTCGGACCTGGGGAACTCGGTTCGAGGCTCGGTAACGACGCCAAAAACCCCCTGTGATTCTGGGCAAATCACTTAATCTCCCTGTGCCTAAAAATGAAAGTGTCCTCATGTAACGCTCTGATAACTGATTCGGTTCGGTTCTAGTTCGCGCTATATAAAACTCTGCAAAAAAAAATTAAAAAAAGAAAATTTGTCCCTTTAGTGCCATTCCCCATTGGAAGCTACTATAAGTGTTAGCGGTCCATAGGATAGCATGGGCTGCCACCCGGGTGTTCCCGAGGTTGGCTGTTTCATTATAGTACCGTCAAAATATGTCATGATTGTTATCAAACAACATGCCTTCCGCTTGACTTGAATCTCGTGCCCTGGGTGATGTGGCATGCACCCAGGTAGCTAACTTAGAGGTTGCCTACTTGGTTGCTCCAGCTTCTCTGTGCTTTGACTGGCAAGCCCATACTTTCCCGCACCTGCTGCCACCAAGACAGGATTGTGGCCTTCTGGCAGGCAGTGTGATCACTCCCAGGAGTCAGGATCAAAGGCTTGGCATTAAGGAGGTCACACCTCCCTCCTCCCAAGCAGGCTAGTAAAGTGCCACATCAAGGTGGTGAGCTTCAAAGGCTGCACAGCCTCTGATATGCATTAGGGCTGACTCTTGCCTGGGTAAGAAGGGCTGGATCTACATTTCTAAACCCAGGAACCTATAGTGGCTCCAAGGGCTGGTCTCCTGATCAGAAGCCTCAGGGACAGAACAAGCTTCTAATCACCTGGAGCGCAGTACCTGGAATCTACCATCTGTGAGTCCTGCCCTTCCAAGTGGTGCCACCCCAGTCCTGGATCCTGGGAAGTGGGCCTGAGGTGCTCCGTTAGCCCATCTGTGGATTTAGCAGAACTAACACATCTCCGTAGCGCAGTGCATGTCCGGCAGAACCGGTGCATCCCCTATGCTGCACGATGCATCACCCGCAGAACCAATGTATCGCCTCTGGTGCATGGATTTCAACAGCACAAGGATTTCACATCACCCATTGGAACTGCCGCTGCATGATGCAGGACATTGCCTTACTCTTTGCAGCTCTCCAGAAATGCCGCTGCGTGATACATCTCCTCGCCCGGGCCCTGCATTGACTCTGCTGCATGGCGTCCTCAGCATGGTACTCTGCATCTCTTCAGAACCAGCATTAAGGTACTGCATTCAGCCAACCGAAGTGGGTCCCTGTGGCCAGCCCTCACTCCATCACGGTCAACCCGAACTTGAGACTTTGTACTTGTCCGATGTGACAAGATAACCACAGTTGCTGCTTTTGTGGAATTTCCCGGTCAAAATCTGGAGACAGTACCATTCATCCATCTATGAACTTTCTACACCTGTACGTATATATTCATGCATTTATTCATCAATGCAAACATTTGCTCATTATCGCATTCACCCACTCACTCATCCATGCAACCACATGCACAAAAGTAGCAATCAAGAGTCACTGTTTGCCTTAAAGGTAGCCAGGTTAAATGGCTTTGCCAGTGCTTCTTCAACTTCTTCTCAAGCTACCATATCCACTCTGCCCTCGTAGAAGCAGAGGACGGGGGGGGGGGGGCAGTCATACCCCGCCCCCTTTGTGTTACACATGAATGTACTAAAAGAAACCTTAGTAACAGCAGGAAATAGCTGACCCCCTTTGCAATCCAACCAGCCTATCCGTTGCCTGAGCTTTCAACAGATGGTGTTTTGATTCTATCTAATTAACATTAGTGGTCTCAAAGAACAATTTGTGGCCATATTTGTCACTTGGAAAGACAGGAATATGTTTTGGCAGGCGGTGAATGCATTGTGAGATGGCGCTGAATGATGCTGCTGAGATCAGCAGTGCTCATTTGCATGAAGGGTTCTGAGAGCACTAGGAAGATTAATGCCACCTAATCAATACAGGGGGTGCCTTGTGTCATGCTGGGGCGCAGGGAGTAGATGGTAGCACTAGGGTCGCCACAGCTTTAACATGGAAGGAGTCAGTAAGAGAAGTCACTGCTGTCAGAACTGAGCAATACTATAATGAGTATTAAATAACAGGCCAGTGATGTACGAATGCACTTTCTAACAAGGCTAGTTCAATGATTTCTCTATCCTAGAGATTTATTTTTTGCTGGTTGGGACAGTCTGGCAGTGTATTGTTATTAATACAGCCCATTGACACCATTGTTGCAAGGGTGTCAAGAGCAAATTTGCCAGGCGCCCCATTACAAAATACAATTCAATAGTTAATGCATGCACTTAAGTGTATGCAATGTTACACATTGAGCGGGCCCTCTGTGTCTGCTTTCAGACCCACGCTATTAACCTTTAACCACTTCTGTGCTGATGACGGAGGCCGCGGTGGCGCTGTGCTGATGATGGAGCGGTTCCGTCATGGCCCGCTCGACGCGCCTGCACGGCGCTGAATTTGCGCCTGCGCGGCGCGTTCTATTGAGCGGGCGGGGCCATGACGGAACCGCTCCGTCATGAGCACAGCTCAGCTGGGGCTGGTGAGGGAGCGGTTCCGTCACCAGCATGGGCGTGCCGCGCGGCCCCCCGCCCCCTTAGCGCTGCGGCGGAATAGCCGCCGCAGCGAAGGTGTTAAAACAGACTCGAAAAGTCCCCACAAACCTCGGGTCAATCAAATTAAATATATATAACACAATGCAATACAGGACAATATGAGAATATATATATATTTTTTAATATGTCTTAAGTTAAACATTAAGACTTAATGTTTAACTGTGCTTTATTGGGTCTCTATTTTGGCAGTCTGTCAGGCCTAACTTTTTACACAGAACCTTACACCACATCAGTAGTGCCCTGGTTAAATTTTCTAGTAGTAGGAACAATAAGCAGATGTGACCTAACACATGAAATCGAGGCAAAACGTCACTTCAGAGTGCAGCACTTCAGTGGCATCACTTAAAATGCAGGGTTTGGGCAGTGAGATGTGCGCGTGCCCCCGCCCGCCCCACAGCTATTCCGTTTTACGCCAGGGCATTTTTCATGCGTCCCACATGATTCGATTCAAAGGCGGTGCATTTTTCATATATTCTTGATGATTCAATTTGAAAGCAGTGCATTTTTCATATGTCCCTTGCAGTGACAGGTTTTTTTCCCCCATTGTGGCGTCAGGTATTTAACCTTTAGATATACACGCAGAGGTCCTTCCTCTTCTTAAAATATAAAGAAAATGCATTTTGAAATCCCAGAGCGTCAGAGTGCAGCCCGCTGAACCCCAGCTCATCAGTGGGGCCGCTGCAGGCCCCTCAATCAGCTGTCCTCGTGTTTACACGTTTCACCTGACTGGCGCGCGTGATGTGGAGCCCCAGTGACGTTACACCGACGCTCAGAGAGGGCTGCGTGCTTTTTCATCCTCTCTGCATCATTGCAAGACGTGTTCTTAAATCGAAGAGTGGGTGAAAATGGAATGATTGGAAAGGTAACATGTAGAGACAGGTTTAACCCCTTCACTGCGGCGGCTATTCTGCCGCAGTGCTAAGGGGGCGGGGCGGCCGCGCGGCGGCCGCATGCTGGTTACGGAACTGCTCCGTCACCAGCCGCGGTTGCGCTGTGCTTATGATGGAGCGGTTCCGTCACGGCCCCGCCCGCTCAATGGAACGCTTAGCGCATGCGCGGAATCCGCGCCGCGCAGGTGCTCCGAGCGGGCCGTGACGGAACCGCTCCGTCATCAGCACAGCGCGACCGCAGCTGATGACGGAGTAGTTCCATCACCAGCAGAGGAGGGGTTAAAGCAATGTGGTCCACATGGCGCAGGGCTAGGCTGGCATTCTTTTATTTTCCTGGTATGCCGAAGGCGAGGTGGCTGTTTTCAGAGCTGATGGCTGTGGTAACCCAACCATGCACTCCTGATTCCAGTAGTTTAACTAGACCATAGCCATGGCGGTCCCTACGTTTGCTGCCCGCCGCGGCACATAAAAGCGGAGGAGGGGGGCTGGTTATTCAGACCCGGACCGCCGGCTCTCCCTTGCTATGCCACTGCCTGATTCACTCTAGCCACAGTATCCTTTGTAGGGCTTGTAGTGTCGTCCTTAGAATCACGACAGACATGTGTTGGTATTTTCACAGAGCCTTTTATTATACATTTCTGCTCTCTGCCCCGTCCCTATCCTAACTGACCCTTTCCTGCTCCTGCTCCTCCTCTTCCTGTAACTGCCCGACTCCACCCCCCAAACACTAGACTACATCTTACATTATAACATCTCCCCCTTTTCTTAGCAAACAAAGAAACAAATTTCTAACTTGGTTATAGTTCTTCAATCAGCCGCACGGGTCGGCGGATGGTCCGTCTGGGCCGCAAGGGCACGTCTTCATTCCCGGATTCAGCTTCTGTCAGATTCTCAGGCCTCTGCGCTGCAGAGTCAGTCTCGCGCTTCTCTTTAATCGGTCTTTCAGTCACTTTGCTGAGAGCATCTTTAACCGCCGGCGTGCACCGTTGAAAGTGTGAGACGTTTCGTGTGATTCTCTTGTTCTCTGATTCTACGGTTAACATGGTTCCTTTTTGCTGTGTGAATACGAGAGGTTCAGCTCTAAACTTACAGTCCGTCTTCTTTTGTTGTTCCTGCTTGACCAGCACCCAGTCCCCTTCTTAAATGGATGGGGATCTAGCTCTCCGCCGAGCGTCGGCATAGGACTTCATCTTGTTTTTGCTCTCACGATCAGTAACAACCAACTCCTCGTGTGCACTCTTAGAGGATACTGGGAGTAGGGCACCTTCCCAGGTGGGTATCCGTGTTCTAATCGGTCGTCCCAAAATGAGTGTGGCAGGACATTTCCCTGTAGTGGCATGTGGAGTTGTGCGGTAAGCTCGCAGAACTTCATTCAGCGCCACTTGAAGGTCTTTCTTGTCAAGGGTAGCCTGCTGGAATGTCTTTTTTAGTGTGGCCATAAACCTCTCCACCATTCCATTGGCTTGGGGCCATAAGGGAGTGATTTTGCGATGCCTAAAATTAAGATGTTTTGCAAACTCCCCAAATTCATGGCCATTGAATGACGGTCCATTGTCTGGCTTAATTTCTTTCGGAACACCCCATGCAGCGAAGACTTCGTCCAAGAAGGCAATAGTGCTGGTGGCATTGGTGGACGGCACAAACTGGGCTATGGGGAATCTGGAGTATTCGCCCATGAGGGCTAGGACGTATTTTCCAGACTGAAGGGGTCCATAGAAATCTAGAGCGAGGTCCTGCCATTCACTGCTGGGTAATTTTGACATCTGGAGAGGAGCTGGAGGATCTCCTTGATTCACAAGTTGGCACTGAGGACAATCCTTTAAAGTGAGTTCAACCATCTGGTCCAGTAAAGGGAACCACACTCTTTCTCTGAGCGCTCTCTTGGTGGCTACCACTCCTCGGTGACCCTCATATGCCAGATTGATTACGCCCTGGCGGAGTTGCATGGGAATGACTATACGTTGATCCCTCAGTATGAGTCCTTCTTCGGTGGCCGATAATTCCTCACCCACGTGTTTGAACGCCTGCATCTCTTGTCGGAAGTTCGAATCTTCACTTTCATCCTCATTGGAATGACGCCAACTGTTGGTCTGTAGTCGGCGCTTCACCTTCTGCAGGATGGCCTCTTGGGCTGTGGCCTCGCATATAGCTTCTAGGGGAACTGCCGGTGGTCTGGCTTGATCCACGACAAAGTGAATGTACTCTTCGGCCAGGGATAGTTTTGACACATGCGACATATGAGGGTGTCTTGACATGTAGTCGGCCAGATTGGCTGATTTTCCAGGCTTGTGGACTATGGTGTAAGTGTACTCTTGCAAGCGTAAACCCCAGCGCTCAATTCGAGGTGGCATTTTGGCCCTGGGATTTCCGAATATGGTGACTAGTGCTTGATGATCGGTTACCAGAGTGAAGTGCTTGCCGTATATAAAAATGTGGAAGTGTTCACAGGCCCACACAACGGCAAGACTTTCCTTCTCTGGTTGAGAATAGGCCTTTTCGGTGTCCGTTAGACTTCTGCTGGCATATGCCACGATGTGCCTCTGATCCGTGTCATGGTCAAATTGAGCTAGGATTGCACCCAACCCGACTGGGCTGGCATCATCGGTGATCTCTGTTTTTCTTTTGGGGCTGAAGTAGGCCAGATTGTCAGCTCACTCAACAGCTTGTTTAATTTCCTGGAACGCATGCTCACATAGGGGAGTCCAGATGAACGGCTGCCCTTGTTTGGTAGGAGTACGTAGCGGATGACTGATGGTAGCATAGTCTTTAATGAATCTGGCACAGTAGCTCGCCATTCCCAGGAAAGATCTGATGTCACTCACGTCTTGGGGGCTTTTGGTTCATTTAGAGCTATCACCTTCTCGGGATCAGGCTTCATCCCAGCTCCTAAAAATACGTGTCCAAAGAATTTGTGGATGGACCTGTGGAATTCGCACTTCTCCTAGTTGAGTGTGAGGTTGGCTTCCAGGAGGGCGTGGCACACCCGGTCCAGTGCCTTGTTATGTTCCTGAACATTTGCACCATACACTAAGATGTCGTCACTGTAATTCAGCGCATTTGGTATGTGATGTATGGTCTGACGGATGGCTTCTTGGAAAATCTCCGCAGCAGACGAGACTCCAAAGCTGAGTCGCTTATATCGGAACAGTCCGAGATGAGTGGCGAAGGTTTTATAAATAGTGATTTCTCATGCAATTCTAACTGCTGGTATCCTTTGTTCAGGTCTAACTTAGAGAAGATTCGCGCGCCATTAAGGGATGAAATCATATCACTTAGGTGAGGTCCTGGATTACGTTCTCGCTCGATAGCCGTGTTTGGGACCCTCATGTCCACGCACAGGCGTACCTTTCCTGGTGTACCCTTCTTTGGCACGATCACTACGGGCGAAACCCACGGAGTTTGGCCTTCTGTCAGCTCGATGATATCCGTTCGCAGTAGTTCTTGAATTTCGTCTTCCACTGCTTGTTGAAGATGGAATGGAACTCGTCTATGGTGTTGCGCTACGGGTCGTACCTTCTCGTTGATATGTAAACGAATCTGACACTTGGCCATTTCCCCGAGTCCAGAAAATAACTTAGGGAATTTGTGAATGATGTCAGGATCATCGCTCACTCGATACAGGATTTCAACCAGCCGGAGACGTTCGGCTGTAGGTAAACTGAGGAGGCAGTCAGCTTCCGACCCTTTGATGACATGGATGTGGGCTGGCACAGACACGGTTTTGTGTGTGAGAGTGGTTGCAAATTTTCCAACGCATGGGAGAGTTTTTTTTTACATCCACGAGTACACTCTGACGTATGCCGGGCTGAGGGCAGGTGGCGGCTGCATTTTCTTGTATTCTGTGACTGGGATGTAATTTAGTGATGCCCCACTGTCCATTACAAATTTGGTTGCATGGTTTCCTACACGAATGTCCAATCTGGGGTATTTCTTCAATTGGTCTGGATCAGCTACCATGCTGATATATTCATCGCTGTACAACACCGGAGACGCTGACCTTGACTCTCGGGATGGCGATCTTCTCATCCATTGTGATTTGCGACTCTCTCTGCTTGAGTGTGAGGAAGCAGAGGATGACGCTTGACGGTCTTGAACTGCTTTAGCATGATGTCGCGTTGTGGCGGGGCGAGAAGATCTTGTTGTCTCTTTCGGTCTTTCCTTACGGTGATCCCCGCAAACGTTCCCGAAGTGGTTCTCTCTTCCGCACTTTCGACACTGCTGTCCAAGCGCTGGACAGGCATCCGTGTGTGGGAAATCATATCCGCACCGATAGCACTTAAGTGGACGTTCCCGCCTCTTGTCCCTGCGGCCTGACTCATGGCGCTTGTGTCCTGTATAGTGTTGACGGGAAGTGGGTCTGAGCGTCCGTCGTCTCTCTCGAGAGGGTCTGCGAGTGGTATTGGCTTGAAGTCGGTAGGCTTGTTCTCGTTTCTCAGCACGTCCCGCCTCCATTTTCTTGGCATGTTCCTCCGCTTGGTCATGGACTCGGGTCATCTCTTCAATTTCATCTAAGGTATGACTTTTCCGTAGAAGGCGCCTTCTGAGGGTCTCTGACTGGCATCCTTCGATGATTCGCAATCGAATAGCATCCTCTGTGGAGAAGTTGTCAAAATCACAATATCGGGAAAGTCGTCGAAGTTTTGTTATGAACGTACTCATCAGTTCTTCCTTTTCCTGACAAGCTAGGTTAAAAGTGTATCTTTCATAGTCTACATTCTTCTTGTGTAGAAACTTTTTATTTAGAGCATCTCGTACTTTAATATATGATCCTGTCTCATCAGTCGGCAATTCCTTGATCAGTTTGCAGACCTCTTTTCCAACCAGGTTGCGCAGGGCAATTAGCTTTTCATCATCATCCGTGACCTTTGATCCTAGCATAAAGTCCTCAAAGTCATCGAGCCATTCCTGCCACCTGAGGCCCATTCCTCCTCCAGCGATGAGGGTAAGTGGTTCGGTGGTGCGTAAGTATGCGACGCTTGTCCTGGCTGTTTAATGGGGTGCAATTGCAGCTGGGCCTGTAGCATTTCTGTGCGGTGACGTCGACATTTTGTTTTCTTTCTTTTCCCCACTGTCTTTGCTCGTGCTTGATTATCTTACTCTTCTCACTGGCTAGTGGTAATTTGCATTTAGTGTGGCCTTCATATATTGCTTGCATTCGCTTGTGCTTGTTTGTCTCATGTGTTGTTGCCTTTGCTTGTTTGTTTTATTTGTCGTTGTCTTTGCTTGTGCTTGTTTGTTTTGTTTGTCGTTGTCTTTGCTTGTGCTTGTTGTAACAAAACTTTCATGGGCCTGACCTTAAAATGGCTGCTCTGTGGTTTTAATGGGGACTGGGAGCCAATGCCTGACTTCAAGATGGCCGCCGCTATGGAAATCTCGTCTCCCACGAGATTTGGCTCTATTCAGTCTCCCCGGCCTCGGCCTCCATCGATCATCACTTACCGAAACAGCCGGTGTTTCCCAAGACGGAAGGTAAAGTTGAGGTGGACTCCCAGCAGCAGTTTCGCGTGATGTTGTGCTTCTGGGGTAGGCACCTGATCTCAGCGCTCGACAGCGCTGTCGCAGCTCTGCTCCACGCGACTAACCAGCCACGGAGCCGCAGGTATTCACCGCTGGCCACTGTGCTCTCGGCGGTGGGTTTTGTTTTCCTTTGCACCCGATCTCGGCGCTCGACGGCTCTGTCGTAGTTCTGCTCCACGCGACTGACCAGCCATGATTTGAAAATTTTGCCTGGGCTGATTTTGTTTCACAGTAGGCCCACACATGGGACATGTAGGAAGAGGGAGTATTATGTGGCCTCACCATGCAATACCTCCACAGACCCCAAAGACGTTCCTTGGATTCACATTAATAAATCTGAAGCTCACTTCGGGTAGTGTGGAAAGAGCAGTCAGGCTTTACTAGAGGAACGTGTTAAGCATTTCAGAGTACCAACGATAAGTAATTGACACGATTCAAGAGAGATCCAATGTCAATCTATAAAAATACTGTATTTTTATCTGAAGTTAGAAATCAAAATGAACAGAATAGCATACATATAACCGGAGTGATAGATTTTAGAAGCAATATAAAACCAGTGCGAAATATTACAGTGAGAAATGTATATTTCAGTCAACATGAAAAACCACTAGCGACAATTGCTCACATGCAGGTCGAGTTGGGTGGTACCCTTGCAGGGTAAAGGTGATGCGGGTCTCACAACCAGGGTCAGACAGTCTGCTGAATTATACCTTCCCATGGAGCCCAGGTGCAGAGTTGTCCTGGCTGTTACTTGTGCTGAACGGGAGCCACAGGAGAGCTGCTTTTACCGCTTACACGTACTGAGGCCCTCAAGATGCAAAAACACAACAGGGTTGTTGCTGACATTGGTTGAAGGTCTGATGGAGTTCCCTATAGATGCAGTGTCAAGTGCAGGGGTGGTTGCTGGACTGGCGACCAACAACCCTTGGTAGCAGTAATTCTTGGAAAAGGGTACTTCGACGTTCACTGGTACCAAGGAATGCAGTAGCTACCTGTAACTTTGTGGAAGGTAGGTCTCCAGTTCCCACAATGCACTAGACCAACTGGATTTGGGCAATCCCACAGAGGGCCTGAAGTTAAGCGATTCTTTGGATCCAGAGTGTTGCTTTACTTGCAATTTTCTGAAGACTGGTGCCACAAGTCCAGGGTAGTCTGAGGGTGTTTCAAGCTTTCACAGGGGTCCCTCTGTCTGAAGGCAGTTCCAGGAGCGTGGGCACAGGTGCAGAGTATCCTTCTTTTGCTTTTTGCAATTCCTTATGTTGCAGACATGGGTCTCTTCTTTGTCCTCTTCAATGCAGGTTGTTCAGAACTGAGGTTCTGGTGTCAGGGGTAGCCCTTAAATCCTCAATTTTAGGGGTGCTATAGGTGTGGGTGCCAGTGGCCAATGGGCTGCTTGCCCCAGTGGCTAATTTGTCACTGAGGTGACCACTTCCAGGAGTTGTAGGTCACCTTTTCAACCCAGAACCCTCCAAATCTGCCACTTCTAAAAGTGACAGAATCCTTCGTCCAATGTACGGACTGGGCTGCCCACCCTGGAAGAGTGTCTATCCTTCTGGAGGTGTACACCTCCTTGTCTATCTAATTTCCCGCCTCCCCAGGTACAAATGTACTGGGGCAGGAGGAGGGCTGTTTCCTCCTCTGGGAGTCAGCCCTGATGCATATCAGAGGCAGTGCAGCCTTTGAAGCTCACCACCTGATGTGCCAACTCACTTGCCTTCCAAAGAGAGATAAGGTGTGACCTCTTTCCTGCCCAGATCTTTGTTCCTGACTCCTGGGAGTGATCACTCTACCTGGCAGAAGGTCAGAATCATGTCTATTGCAGACTGCCAGCCAGAGCACAAAGAAGCTGGGTTAACCAGGTGGGCAACCTCTAAGGTAGTCACCTGGGAGCATGTCACATCACTCTCAACACATGATTCATGTCAGCAGTGAGAAGAGACGTTGTTTGATAGCAAACATAATATATTTAGGCAGTACCATAATGGAGGTGCCATCCTCTAGTTTGCCCGGGTGCCGGTCTATGTTATCCTATGAACCGTCTATCACTTATAGTGTCCTTTAATGGTAAAGGGTAATATAGGAACATAGAAGCTTGCACTTGCGTATCCACGCCTCCAATACACTGCACCCTGCCTCCTAGGTTTTAGAAGGCCTTCCGCAGAGTTGATTGGTATATATTGAAGGCAGTGCATTGACTCTGTCACACATGGTGAGGGCAGAGTTGTGTTCGAGTAGTTTGCACTGCTCCTGCAGTCTGCAATGGCAGGCCTGCTGTCAGTAGTTTACTTAGGTCACTCAGGGTAGCAGAAATAAAACAGTGCTGCAAGCCCTGGGGACCCCTTTACCTCTCATGCCTTGGGTACCACTGGTATTATATACTAGGGACTTGTAAGGGATACAGTTTTTGTCAATTAGGCCGGCAATTTACACATACCAGTTTTTGACACAGAGTCAAAACCATGAGCATTGGAGGAAAACGTGGGGGGTGACCATCCAAAAAGGGCACTTTCCTATAGAACATGTTCACTTTGTAATGCATTTTGTAGATGACTTAAACACAAGACAACATGAATATATGTTAAAAAGTGTGGACAGAGTGCAGTCTCCAGAACAATTCCACTTTTTGAAAAATAAGTCTAGTGTTCCCTCACTTATATGAACAGCATTCACAACAACAAATTTAGCTTTGAGGAAAACATTTGTGCCCACTCCGACCATCACTGTGCGGGGAAGGGACTGTATGATGTACATTAGTGGGAAACTGTCTTCTTCAGATATTTTTTCTTCCCAATAATCAGGAATGTATCAGATTTACACTTTGCACAAACAACTTCCAGCATTTCCTTGTGTGATCACCTTCTCCCAAGACTCTCACAGGGGCCTAGGCTGCACATTTGGACTCTGGATTGAAGAACAGTGACTCTGTTGTGCCACATTCCAGGTCCCTTCACTAACCTCTTGCCTCCCTCTTCCTTATTCATTGATGGTGATTTTGATCCCGTCTCCATGGTGAGTCCTAAGTTTTAAGCCCTCAAGTGATGCATCCTTCTTGGTAGAGTTTTCCCAGTGACACACGTGCCTATGCCCTGGACTGCTTGAGTTCATGTGATCTGCACTGTCTGACCTCTTGGAATTCTTGTCTGGTTCCCTCTTCCTTCGCTACATTCCCGCCATTGATGCAGACTAACACCTCCCCGATCACCAACGTAATTCCACAGCTGGCCTTCTGGCTTTGTTCATCAAATAAACACCATTGATAGATGCTGTCTCCTTTGACATGTGGTGAGAGCCTGAGTCTGGTTGGGTTGTCTGACGAGCTGGCCATGTCTAATATGCAGTGTGTTGCACAGGCTTGGTCTGCTGGCCATAAAACAAAACATTTACAGTTATTTTGAGTCAATGGGTTAAATTAGACAACCTCAGTGCACTATGTTCATGCCACTCACTGCTATAATTCAGTATTGAGGTCCATTGCACGTGGGATGTAGCTGTATTTAGGAAGAAACATCTGACAGATGTCTGTCTTTCCCTCACAAGGATTACTGACTGAATATTTTGTCTGATTATTGTTGGGGCTTTTCCATGTCTATTTTTACTTCTTTCCAATACTAACATTTATCAATACATTACTTTGAGACTCGTAATCATGTTTTTCACAGTGTTTTTTAATTGAAGAGTGGAGGTTGTTTTGATTTATATCAAAGATAAAGTATTGATATTTTTGCCTTATTTTGATCCTAGGAGAAATGTAAAGAAATATAATAGATAAAGATATATTATTTTTAATTTGTGTAAGCAGTTGTAGTCTTTTTTATAAGTATTGTAATTCTTCTCTTTACCCGATTAATACGTTGATGAGCAGGGACCTTATGTGTACAACTCAGTGGAAATCGCACAGCCTGGAAATCACAAAACAGTGCTTGAATGCATAAAATGCTGTTTAAAAAAAACAAAAAAACTTTTATGAGTCGGAACCATTGTTTCAAATCATAAAAAGGGTTTTGCAACTCATTACGAATCGCAAAGAGGACGGGCCATGAAAGACGCACCACCTTCCTATGTGTGAGTGACTATGAATTGTGTTAATACTTTGAGGCTATTTTTCCACTTGCAAACTATTTATCTGATACTTGTATCTCAAAGGGTTTTCTATCTGATTTACAGGGGGTGGTTGTCTCTGTGGCACATCTTATGCTTTTGGGGATTATGTCAATCTTACAATTGAATTACATGCCACATTATCATTAATTCTTTGGATGAGATGACTATGAATATAGTACTATTTATTGATTTAAATATCTGTTGTTATTTAGTTACATTGTGCTTTTTGGTGTTGTTATTAATATATATTGTGAAGTAATAAGCATTGCATTTGGTGTGCAAGTTATGGTTTGCATAAATCTTCTGTAAATTATGGATTGCAGTCCTAAACAGTGATTATTGGTTTTAATTTGTAACCATAATTGCACTTTAATGGAGAAATTTTAAATCATGCCTGAGATTTTTAAATTAAACGTTAAGGTATTATACCCAAAACTTGACGGTAACCTTTATTTGTTCAGTGATTATTTTTAATCATCTATCACGTGCAAGACTTCCATGTCCCCAACCAGCCATGGGCAGCCAACCAAGACCTTTGGCATGCACAGTGGGAGTTGGTTGTATAACCTCTATCCTGAAGCTGGGTGATAAGTAACCTTCCAAGAGTGATATAAACAGACATGAAGGATAGGGTGAGGGAAGAAAGAGGCATAAGGCGTAATCAAGACTAGACAGCATTGACTTGGAATTCAGCAAACCCAGCATTTGACAACACCAGTTGTGGGCTCCTAAGAAACACTCTGCAGCCCTGCACTTATTGTTATTATTATTTTAATATTATTATGATTACAATTGTTGTTATTATTTAACAAATGAACATTGCCTGCCTCTCACCATGACATATTAACCCCACAACAAGAATAAAACACTGCAATGCTTCCATTATCACCATGGGCTATTAGACCACCTGTAGAATAAACCACTTCTATCCACAAATCATTATTTCCCTCCTTCTTCCCTTGCTGTAGTGAATTCCCAGAGTATAGGTTTTAGGCCGAAGCCTACCATGCAGCGCATCTGTCTGGTTTGCTAACAACTTCTTGGAGACATTCAGAAAACGTTCCTGGAAATTCATTTCACCCGTTGCTTACCATTAGATTTGTGGTATGTAACTCACATTTTCTTGCTTTCTATTTGCTGGCTTTATTTGTTTTAGGCTGTCCAGCTTGAGCTTGTCACTTCCGTGGCCCATACTTTATTTACTGTATCTTTCTAAGTGCTCCCTTTCTGTAAACAGGCCTTGAAATCGTGTTCTTATCTTGTCACATTTGCTGGGCATTCAAAGACAGAGGTCAAATGTCAGGCTCTGTCTTCCGAGGGGGCTTGGTGTTTACTTTTCTTTCTCTGACTGCTAAGTGAGAGGATTTATGTGACAATCATGCTGCCTACTAGGGGTAATTCTGATAATGCTGAAGTGGGGTGGATACAAATATTATAATACAAACAAAACAAATCAATACACTAGGTGATGATATTTCCTCACATTATCATTGTGCAATTTATACTTTTATTAGTAAAACTATATGTCTGTGAAAATGTAATGGTCATTTCCTTGAATCTACTCTATGCCAATGCACTCTACCCCACTCTACTCTACCATACACCGCTGGTTCTTCACCACTGTGCTCTACACCTCTCCACTCTACTCTTCACCACTCCACTCTACATCACTCCACTCTATGCCACTCTACTCTGCAACACTGCACTCTACACTACTGCACTCTACTCCAATGAACTCTACTATGTACCACTCCACTCTACACCACTTCGCTCTACTCTGAAAAAATCTACTGTGGCCATTCCACTATAATGTATGCCACTGCAGTTTATGCTGCACCACTCCACTCTGCACCACTCTACTCTACGCCACGGCACTCTACTTTAACCACTGCACTCTATGCCAATGCACTCTACACCACTTTATTCAAAACCAATGCTCTCTATGGCGATCTTCTCTGCACACCTGCACTCAATTCCACTAGACTCTACTCTACAGCACTCTACACTACTGCACTCTACACTATTGTGCTCTACTTTACTACACTCTACGCCACTCTGTTCTAATCTGCACCACTGTACACTATGCCATTGCTCTCTACACCACTCTACTCTGCACCACTCTACACCACTGCACTCAATGACAATGCACTCTATGCCACTCTGCTACACACCACTGCACTCCACAAGAGTCTCCACTGCCACACTGCACTCTCTGCCACAGCACTCTACACTACTACACTCTACACGACTATACTCTACACCACTGCACACTACGCCACTCCACTCCGCATCACTCCACTCTACACCACTGCACTCTATCCTGCAACACTCCAGTCTGCACCACTCTACTCCACACCACGCAACTCCACAAACCTTCACTCTCTGCCACTGATCTTTATGCTACTCTACTGTGCACCACTGCACTCTATCCCACTGCACTCTACTCTGTACCACTCTATTCTACGCCACTCTTCGCCAATGCACTGTACACCACAACACTCTACGCCACACTACTCTGCATTACTCCACTCTAAGCCACTGCACGCTATGTTAATCCACTCTAATCTACTCTGCACCACTGCACTCTATGACACTTCACTCTACGGCACTCTACGCCACTGCACTCTACACCATTTCTCTCTACTCTGAAACAATCTACTCTTCGCCATTGCACTCTGACCAAAAGCATTCTACACCACTTTACTCTCTACCAATACACTCTATGCCACTGCTCTGTATGCCACTATACTATACTCTGCAACACTCTACTCTATGCCGCTACACTCTACGGCATTCCACTTTACGCCACTGAACTGTACGCCACTCTATTCTACTCTGCACCACTGTACCCTATGCCACTGCTCTCTATTCAGTTTTACTCTGCACCACTCTACTCTACACCACTGCACTCTACTCTATGCCACCCTATTATTCTACACCACTGCACTCTACGCCACTCTATTCTGCACCAGTGCACTCTATGAAATGGCAATAAACACCACTGCACTCTACTCCACTACACTCTATGCCACTGGACTCAATGCCACTGCACTCTACAACAGTCCACTCTATGCCACTGTAATCTACTGTTCACCACTGCATCTAATGCCACTTCACGCTACACTTCGTTGCGCTACTCTGCACCACTCTATTCTATGCCAATGCACTGTACTCTACTATGCACCACTGCACTCTACGCCATTGCATTCTACAGCACTACAGTCTAGGCCACTGCACTCTGCACCACTCCATTCTACGGCAGTGCACTTTACTTCACTATTCTATGTCACTCCACTACTACCCTGCACCACTCTACGCTACACCATTTCACTCTACTCTGAAACAATTTACTCTACGCCACTGCACTCTATGCCACTGTATTCTACGCCACTCCATGCCACTCCACTCTATGCTGCGCCACTGTACGCCACTCTAATCTACTCTGCACCACTTCTCTCTGCACCACTCTGCTCTAAACCACTGCCCTCTGCACCAGTGTACTCTACACCACTTTACTAAAAACCAATGCAATCTACTCCAACTACTCTGCACCACTGCCCTCTATGCCTCTATACTCTAATCTGCAACACTCTACACCACTGCACTGTATGCCGCTGCACGCTACTCCACTCTACACCATTAAAATCTATGCCACTCTGTTCTACTCTGCACCACTGTACTGTACACCACTCCTCTCTACTGCACCCTACTCCACACTTTACCTTATGCCACTGCACTCTACGCCAATGCACTCTAACCCACTGCGCTCAATGCCCCTGCACTGTATGACACTCTAGTCTACTTTGCACCATTGCACTCCACACCACTGCACTCTATGCCATTCTACACCACTGCACTCTATGCCACTCTACTTTACACATATGCACTCTATCCTGCACCACTCTACTCTACCATGCACCACTTCGCTCTACTGTGAAACAATTTGCTCTAGGCCACTGCCACTGTGCTCCATTCTGCACCACTCCATCCTGCACCACTACACTAAGCGCCATTGCACTCTGTGCCACTGCAATCTATGCTGCGCCACTTCATTCTATGTTACTCTGCGCCACGCTGCTCTATGCCACTCTACTCTATGTCACTGCACTCTATGCCGATGCACTCTACATCACCTTATTCAAAACAAATGCACAGTACAACAATCTACTCTCCACCACTGTACATTATGCCACATCACTCTACAATACTCTAGTTTGCGAGACTCCACTCTGATGCTCAGCTCCATTAAACTATACGCCTCTCTGACACTCTATGCCGCTCCACTCTACAACACTCCACTCCACTCTACATCTGTAAACTCTACAACACTCGACTCACTTCAAGACACTCCACAATCCTCAAACGCCACTCCACTCTACGCCTCTCCATGGCACTCCAATCATCGCTACTGAACTCTACACCTTTCCACGCAACTCCATGCCACACCACGACTCTCTATGCCACTCCATAATACTCCACTCTACTCCACGCCACTCTTCTTTACGCCACTAACTTGTAGCCATGCTGAACAGCGGCCACGCTGGTGCACAACATTGTTAAAACTTATTGGAAAAGCCAATCGTTCTTGCATAGTCAAGGATTATTGGCTATGCCAATACATGTTCCATTCCCAGCACTGCTTCCACAGCTAGCTTTCCTCACCCAGGCCTGAATGCTTATTACAACATTTATATTTTTTTGTGCTTATGGAGCAGAAAACATTCGTGTTTACATTTTGTGTGCTTAATGTTTATTTTTAGCATCAGACAGCCTGTTTCAATTGACCCGAATCTCCAGTCTACTTTTAATCTTCACATTAGCACATAAATAAAAGCAACTCGCTGACTGATAGCTTCCAACGTCAGCCGTAAAAGCCTTGGTTCCAGCCTGTCTGGGCAGGAGAATTTTCAATATTCAGTGTTATTCGTTTTTCTAGGACATTAAGTTCATTTATGTCTACAGTGCAAGACATCACTCATGAATGTATTTATGTCGACAAGTGTGAACTTCGCAGGCCGTATTCTGCAGTTCTGCCGTGGTGTGCGTAGGAAGGTCTGGCAGCCGTGCGCGCGGGAATGGCCTGGCAGCTGTGCGCGCGGGAAGGCCTCGCAGCTGTGCGCGAGGACGGTCAGCTGTACAAACAGTCGCGTGGGCCTACTGTAAGCAATGTGCAGGGCCCTCTCACGTGGGTCAGTGATTTCTGTTAGGTCGGCAGACATCTCTGCCAATGCCTAAGTAATGTTTATCCTGCACAGGAATTAATGTTTACTAGCCACGAACACTGATTGCTGTTTATTAGAGTGCTCATAATTGACATGTTCCCAAAACATGTGTAACTCTCTTAGCGTGCTCAGAGAGATTGGGAAGTCGATATTATAATAGCATTGCACATATGAAATTCTTAAATTCCTGTTTTTTAGAGCTGCTCTTTTGTAAATACATAGATCTGCCATAGGTTTTGGGCAGCATAAGTGCCAGGGAGCAGTCATGCGTGGAGGGGCGCATTAGATGCCACCAAAATATGATCAGAGATATTCTTTTAGATAGCGTCAAAAAGACTTACAGCCTGATTCATCAAGCCGAAATCGGCTCGCAAAGGACCAGATTCTGAGAATCTGGCCCTTTGCGAGAGCTATTTTTGCATTTGGGATTCATCATCCCAAATGCAAAAATCGGTAATAGCGATTTCGCTATTTTGCGAGGAATTACATTTAAGGAATCTCTATTTGAGATTCCTTAAATGCAACTCATCATCCATTTAAAAATTGCGAATTCGCAATTTCGGCCCGCTATTTACCGCGAGGTCAAACCTCGTGGTAAATAGCGAAAACTTAGAAAAATGCTTTTAAAAGCATTTTTCTAAGTTGCATGTTGCACACACACATGTCCTTTGGACATGTGTGTGCGCAACACCTGTTTCAATTTGCATTTAAGGGGTGCTACAGGGTGTCCTTTGGACACCCCTGGCACCCTTTAAATCGCTATCTTATTTGCGATTAGCTAATTGCTAATCGCAAATAAGGAATACTCCCCATTCATTCCTATGGGCCTTTTGGCCCATAGGAATGAATGGGGAGTTATTCCTTATTTGCGATTAGCAATTTGCTAATCGCAAATAAGGAATGTGTAGGAATCGCATTTCTTTATGCAATTCCTACATGAATCCTGTTTTGCAAGTCCTTAATAGCGATTCGTTATGAATCGCTATTAGGGGCTCGCAAAACGCATAACTCCCCATTCATTCCTATGGGCCAAATGGCCCATAGGAATGAATGGGGAGTATTCCTTATTTGCGATTAGCAATTAGCTAATCGCAAATAAGATAGCGATTTAAAAGGTGTGCAACATGCAACTTAGAAAAATGTTTTTAAAAACCCTTGGACCAAGTGGTGGGTGTGAAACCTTTAACCTTCTGGAGAAGACTATGGACAACCCCCGAGTTAGCAAACTACAGGCAGGAATTGCAGGGAATTCTTGCATTACCGGACGTAGTAAATATCCCATGGTTTAAATATATTAAATCTGAATTTGACCGGTTGGGCCTTCTGCCGCTGTGGAATGATCCTTTAGTCGCCTGCCAGGGCATGCCCCGTAAACATCTTGTGGATACGTTCTATGCATGCAATTTGGCATCCCGCATCCAGGGTACACGCCCAGACTCACTGGTAGATAAATTTCTTGTGGTTAAGGATTCTTATAAGTTTGAGCCAGTCTTGGATGATATTTTCCCAAATCTGGCCCGGAAGTTGTTCCTTCAATGGCGATATAGTACTCTGCCGTTAAGAGCTTTCACGAGCAAATGGAAACCATCGAACCCGGAGAGTTGCCCGGGCTGCAATTGCAGGCTGGAAGACGAACTCCATCTAGTCTTCTTTTGCCCTGCTTACTCTGCTGCTAGAAGATTCTGGGTAGCCCCCCTATGTAAGAATCTAGGGTTCCGCAGATTGCTTTTCGAATCCTCAAAACTGATTTGACCGAGGTGACTGTGTTTGCAATGGCGAAGTTTTTAGAGGCAGCTTGGCATAAGAGATTATGCCTTATTGCCAGGACACCATAATTCCTTGCCTGTTCCTGTGCCATTTATTATGATAATTACTACACTGTATTTAAGAGCCACTTTTATCATATTGTTAATATGTTCTTGCTTATTTTGGATAAACTGTTTGTACATATTAGCATTTTATTATCAGCTTGATTTTACTGTCTTTTTGGATATGTAATGAATTATGTGTTTTATGGGTTTGGTGGGATGGGAAGCATGACTGTTTTCCTGTATTATTTTATTGCATCTTTTATGGCAGAAATGCGAAATAAAGATTTTTGAAACGCTTTTAAAAGCATTTTTCTAAGTTTTCGCTATTTACCACGAGGTTTGACCTCGCGGTAAATAGCGGGCCGAAATTGCGAATTCGCAATTTTTAAATGGATGATGAATTGCATTTAAGGAATCTCAAATAGAGATTCCTTAAATGTAATTCCTCGCAAAATAGCGAAATCGCTATTACCGATTTTTGCATTTGGGATGATGAATCCCAAATGCAAAAATAGCGCTCGCAAAGGGCCAGATTCTCAGAATCTGGCCCTTTGCGAGCCGATTTCGGCTTGATGAATCAGGCTGTAAATGTCTTAGTGGAGGAGGCACCACAAAGTAATTCTTCAAATGCAGGTTCTTTAAATATAAATTCTCAGATTTATTATTCATATATATAAATAGTATTGATAATGTATGTCTATCATCATGTTTTCAATACAACACAATACATTTTCATTTTAGTCAAAAGCATAATTCATTCACAGCCTAATCCATTACACAAACATCGATTATAGATAAACATTTCATCAGTTATTTTATCAACATATAGAAACGTCAACAACTTGATTGCTAATCAGAAGGAATCTTTAAGTGACATGAAGTTATTCAGTTTGAGTCCTACACTATCCATTACAAACTAAATAAGCAAGTGAAGAAACTAAAAACCAAGGAAAGTGAAACAAACCAAAGTTCAACACTTATTACCCAATAATAAATAAAAATCACAAAAAAATATATCCATTCCATACTAGTCTAAATTGAATACATCCTGTTGGACTTGACCCTTTCTGCAGGGTCATCCCCAGACTTGTTGCCTTCACTCTTACATTTTTGCTGAATTAATTTTTGTTGGCCTTATGTCTCTGCGAGCTTTACCACTGCTAACCAGTGTTAAAGTGCTTGTGCTCTCTGCTCAGAACATGGTAACATTGTCTTATACCTAATTGCCATATTTAATTTAGTTATAAGTCCCTAGTAAAGTGGCTCTACATGTGCCCAGGCCCTGTAAATTAAATGCTACCAGCGGGTCTGCAGCACTGATTGTGCCACCCACTTAAGTAGCTCTTTAAACATATCTCAGACCTGCCATTGCAGAGCCTGAGTGTGCTCTTTAAACTGCCATTTCGACCTGGTAAAATAAACCTTTTGTCAGACCCAAACCTTCCTTTTTAATACATATAAATCAACCCTAGGGTAGGCCCTGGACAGTCCAGATTGCAGGGTGCAATGTATTTAAAAAGTAGGACATGTACTTTTAAGTGTTACATGTCCTAGTAATACAAAACTCTTAAATTCGTATTTCACTACTGCATAGCCTATCTCTCCCACAGGATAGCATTATAGTTGCCTTATTACATTTTGTAAGTTTAATTTCCAAATGGGAAGGGATTTTAAGTTAATGTTTGGTGTCTGTGGAATCCTAATTTGTAATGTAACAAGGAATACTGAGAAGAGATTTTGACCCTGATCGAAGGGACCTGGGTGGAAGATATTTAGTCAATTTATCTGCCAGGTAACTGGGGCCTTTGCCGTTCAAGGATTTGTGCACAATGTCCTATCTCCACACGAAGGGCTGCATTCCCCCTGTAGATAGTCTGGAGCCAGGGCAGGGAAGACAGGGCGTCTGTGCATGTCAAAGGGGAAACAGCGTTTATAACGCAGTCAATACCACGCTGGTAGGTAACAACGCAGACGTTACATCGTCCGCGTTGTTACCACGCATGGCATTACATCGCAAGTCATTTCTACGACTTGCGCTAGATGGCGTGCAACACCAAGGAATGTGTTGGATTTTAAATCCAACACATTCCCTACTGTTGCGCTAACTGGAGTAGGAATAGTAATTTATACTATTCCTAAGTCCAGCACGCCATCTAGTCGAAGTCGTAGAAATGACTTGCGTTGTAAAACCATGAGTGGTTACAATGCGGACGATGTAACGTCCGCGTTGTAACCTCCTGCGTGGTAATGTATGTCGTAGTAACGTCATACATTCTTTCAAAGGCATGCCTCTAGAAGCTTCTGCCCACTTCAAATGCACAACTGTGTATAAAAGAAGGACCTCAGACCTCAAATCTTCAGTAGCTATCTGGATTTGCGGATACTGTGCCAGGAAGAAGGACTGCTCTGCTGCTACAAGGACTGACACTCTGCCTGACTGTTGCTGTGAAGGAAGTGCTGTCCTGTTGTGCTGACCTGCTGACGGTTGTCCTCTTGCCTGGGGAAAAAGACCAGGACCTTCAACTTAATCTAGAATCCAGGACCCCAGAGTGACTCAAAGGGTTAGTCTGTTTTCCTCCTGATCTGAGTGTTAGGGACATAAAAGGCTCACCAACCAGCTCTTGGACCCAGCTGCAGTGAGTTCCAGACCCGCAAGTGGTGCCCCTCAGGTCCTGGACCCTTTGTGTGGTTCAATGGGCTCTTAAATAAATCTTTTGGGTGCTTTGCGACAGTGAACAGGCCCATTTGCACTGGAACCGTGCCATTCTCACCAAAATCCAGTGCAAGTCACCCCCAGCCCGTCTCTTCGCACAGCAGCATTGACAGCCTGCTGGAGACTGCCCACTCGTGATGACCGGTCTGCTCCTCACATCACACAATGCTCTCCTTGCTCCTCGCAACCGCCTCGAACACAAACAGGACTCTTGGCACAAAGCTTGAGAAGGTAAACCTTCAGCGGGACTAATCTGGGACTGTACCTGACCCACACTCCATCGCGTTTGGCCTGAACTTTTGACTTTTACGTGGTCCAGCCCAATCAAAATGGTGCTTTCTGCACTATTTTACAATTTATTTATTTTTAAATCGTAACTCTGGTTCTGTTGATGGGATTTTTGTAGTTGTGGTCTTGTTTTATTAATTAAATTAAGCTCTATTTTTCTAATCTGGTGTGGGATCTTTTTGTGTGGTGCTTTCATTGTTTTACTGTTGGAAGTGTTGCACAAATACTTTACACATTGCCACTAAAGTAAGCCTGCCTGCTTTATCCCAAGGTACCAGGGGGTGAGCACAGGTTAATTTGGGGTTCGCTTGTGCCTTAACATGACTAGGATTGAGGTTGCTGCTTGACTAGGGCTCACAACCCAAGCAACCAGTAACCCTATTTCTAACACATGCATTTGCAGAACATTCTATACAGTTTTATTCATTGCTCCCCTATATTGAAATATAAAAGAGATCACTAAGCACTTTCAGATTCGTCCTTCCTATTTTACTCCTCAATGTAAACATTTGTTCACCTAGCTACTACAATTCTGTATACTCTGTCAACATACTGATTATACATCGTATCCATAATAGTTAAAATGCAATACATAGATTTCCTGTACAGCCTATACCCTATAAACAGTTGTAACAATTGCTCCCCATATTGCAATATAAAGTGGATCTCTAAATACATTCATATTCATGCTTTCTATTTTACAAAATTGAAAGATTACCTCACCTTGCCACCACAATTCTGAATCATCTCATATATATATATATATATATATACATATGTTGATTATAATTTTAAAGCATTACCTCACTGTAGTACAAAGCACCAATTTCTTCAGTTTCATCAAAGTGATAATCCAGTGCACAAAAAGTCAGATGGGCGATCCCTTCACTTCATTATGATGACTACAATATAGACAATGGTGCTAAAGATATGCCCCTAGAGAGATATCATACATTTCAAAAGCAGTATAACAATTTATCTCATCCTTTTAATTTCCAACAGTGAAGCAACTGAATCAAAACAAAGAAAAACCACAAAGAAATGTTAGAATCAAAAAGCATCATGAAGCAAAATAATAATTAATAAACACCACAAAAGGCCTGACACCCACTGTTCATTGCTACCATAATGGAAAAGAAATAGCCCAAAGAAAACCAAGTGAAAAGCATAAAATAAAAGCATGCATGCTTCCCTCATACAGCTATCCATACCCGTACATGTGACAAACGGTCAGATGTAATATTCCTCAAACAACTCACATTTTTGTAACAGACCCATGATAAGGACTTCCCATCATTGTCAATGAAAAACAAATCCAGTCAAATATAAACAACACACCAATCTCCTCAAACCTATCCTTCATACTAGAATCTCACCATTTCACACTCTTGGAGTCTCCGCATGACAAGCACAGGAAGGGAAAACAGAAACCCCCTTCGCTTAATTTTACTTTACCAATTAACCAATCAAATACAAATAACCTCCCTCCCATCCAGCACTACCTTAAACATGTAGACCATCAACATACTTCAGGCCCAACTAGCGAACATAACTGACCTACATGTTTACAATTGCCAACGGTGGGACCACATTACTCCTTATGTTCCAAATAAATGTATATAATCAATATTTATTGGCTAAAGCTATAACAAGTTGTGCCAAACAGTCAAAACCCCAAAAAACAAGCACAGCCAGGGGGCAGGAGAGCAAGCACAGCCAGGGGGCAGGAGAGCAAGCACAGCCAGGGGGAAGGAGAGCAAGCACAGCCAGGGGGCAGTCGAACGAGGGGGCAGGAAAGCAAGCCCAACGAACAAGGGGGCAGGAGAGCAAGCACAACGAACGAGGGGGCAGGAGAGTAAGCACAATGAACGAGGGGGCAGGAGAGCAAGCACAATCAACGAGGGGGCAGGAAAGCAAGCACAATGAACGAGGGGGCAGAAGAGCAAGCACAACGTACGAGGGGGCAGGAAAGCAAGCACAACAAACAAGGGGGCAGGAGAGCAAGCACAACGAGGGGGGGCAGGGGGCAGGAGAGCAAGCACAACGAACGAGGGGGCAGGAAAGCAAGCACAACGAACGAGGGGGCAGGAGAGCAAGCACAACGGGGGGCAGGGGGAAGAAAAGCAAGCACAACGAGCAAGCACAAACCCCTTACCTGCGTTATCCAAGCTGCGGGCTGCGACGATGAGAGACTCAGTGCCAGCTCCAGAGGGACGCATGCTGCACTCGCTGCCCCTCCTCCTTTCACTCCCTCTCCAGTGCGTAACATGGCGGCCGGCCTGAGGAGCGGGAGAGGGAGGGAGGGAGATGTGTGGCCACGGAGTGGGAGGGAGGGAGCAGGTGAAAGGGAAACTGGCAGACCTGCATCTTGGACTCAGCTCCCTCGTGCCGTGGCAGGACGTCCCAGAGCACAGCGTAATGGCCCTCGAGCCAGCTCAGACTCCGGGATCTCGGAGGCAGGGGGGAGGGCAGTGCAGTGATCTTCAGGTCCCGGTCGAGCGCTGAGGAGCCCGGGCACATGCTCTTAAAGCCCGGGCTCTAGTTCAGCTCCAGCAGCGCGTCTTCCAGCTCCTTGTCGGACGAGGACGACGAGTAGTGCGACGAGGCGGACGACGAGCAGGAGGCTGTGAAATAGGAGGTGGAAGGGGACGGGGCGCGGAGGCTTCCGTCACAGCTGCTGCTGGTGTAACTGTGCGGCGAATCTGCGCCAAGAAACACAAGTTCACCCTCTGTACCTGGGCCGGGCTGCGCTGTGTGGAGACTAGGCAGAGTTTGCTCACGCTGCCTGCACGCGCCAGTCGGCCCTCTGATTGGATAATAAGAAACACCAATCAGACAGCTGACTTGGGCGTGCAGGCAGCGTGATGAGGGGCTGCTCTCTGCCGATGACGTCAGGGAGAGAAAGAACACCAAAAACACCCACTCGAATCCCATCTTGAACTGAGTGACTCCCCTCTCATCCAATGGCTGGCCTCCGTTTAGGAAGCCAGCCAATGGAGAAGAGGGGCGGGTACAATCCCCCATACATAAAAATCATAAAATCTCACCAGCGAGACTGCGCAAGCGCAGCCATCTCTAGGCTGAGACCTAAAAAAGGAAATACAGAAATTGATCACGCTGCTCCCTTCAGTCCCAATAATACCCACAAAGTGGAGACTGGAACCCCACTTGACACGCCTCAACTGTTCCATCAAATTACCACGTGGTGCTATGATCAGGTTATCTTTGAATGCTATATCAGTTCTCCTAATGCGAACACTCTAACTACTCACCTAAATATATGTATCTCTTTCTCGTCAGGCATGAAAGGGCAAATAAAAATGTTACATAAACATATAAATGAATCAGGAATTTAAGCATAATAAAATCAAGAAAAACAATTCACTGCTGTTAGCTTACATCTCCAGATGTCATCACAGATACACAGACCCCTATACCCTGGTCAGGTACACCTCAGATAAACATCTTGTGCTAATCCAACACTTTACATCCATCCGGCTCTCAGCCAATATCGTACAGTTAGACTGTAACCAATCAATCAATCAAATACAAATGTGTGGGGTTCTCTTTCCACATTTACTTTTTCATTTTTGTTATCTTTATGTGTATTTCAGCCCTGATCAAATGAGGGATTCACGAAACATGTGTCGGCTGGAATTATTTCTGTTCTATTCCAGCGGCACCTCAACAGAGTTGAAGTCACTACTACTGCTTATTTTTACCTGTGAACTGTGCCTAACAAGGAACCAGTTGTTGCCATTTCTATATATTAATGGAATAATTCCGATGCAATGTTTATCTATAATCAATGTCTGTGTATTGGATTAGGTCGAGACTGAATTATGCTCTGAATAAATTGAATGTGTTATGCTGTGACGGAAACATGATGATAGACATATATAATCCATACTCTTTATTTTTATAAATAATACATCAGAGATTTGGTATTCAAAGAACCAACAAGTACTTTGGGATGCCTCCTCCACTAAGAAAGTTTTGTTGTCTGTATTTCTGATGATAGTGGGCAGCTATCATTTTGGGGTGCCCTTTCACGCTGGACAGAATATCCCTATTACTTGCCCAGTTTAATTGTTTATTCATTGACTAAATAATGTGTCCTGGAGCAAAAGAAATTTGTTTTGCAGAGAAAAATGTATTACCAGCTGGGTACCGGGTGTTTGGTTACAATTGTTCACATCAACATCAAAGGGTCTTCTACAGAATGAAAGCCAAATCTGGATATCTTATTTTAAATATTGGGTCAGTTCTGGAGACCTCATCTGGAGCTTTTAGCCCAGTTTTGGAGAGCATATTTGAAGCACTGTCCCCTGTTGCGGAATCCTAGTCAGAAGTATTGTTCCCAGCTCCAGAGGTTTGATTTGGAGGAGTGTGTTCCTTTCTGAAGGTTTCATCTTGAGAATTGTGTTTGGTTCTCAACAGCTCCGAAGTGACCTATTGCCATGTTTGCCACTCTCTGCCGGTCTTGATTTCTTAAGCAACCGTTTTGTATGTGTGGGCTAAAAAATCCCTACATGCAAAGGGCTGTTTGTGAAAAAATAGAGTTGGCTAGAGGCATCACACAAGGCACGGGACCTTTAAAGCTCGTTAGTCATGAGCCTGCTATTGTATCGGGGCATGGTATGCCAATTTATATGTAATAACACATTCTAACCATATACTGAAGATAACTAAGAAATGGATGGAAGAAACTGGAAGTGGTTGCTTTCTCACTGTCCTGCTTTTCTCCATAATGTCAGAGTAAACATTATCCTGGATTATTATAGATGTTCTATAGAGAATATGGGTTATTGATACGTTTTAGAAAGGACCAGCTCTTCCTCAAAATAATACTTGCAGAAAATGGTTAGATTTTTAAATTTCCTGTTAATTATTAACATTTCTTTAGATGCCATATTGGATCTTTTAAGATATTCTGGCCATACAATGGAGGCCAAGTCGATGGTGCATGTCTAATTTTAATATATGTGGTTCTGGATAGATCCCTAATTACTTACTAAATACAATTTTAAAAAACACTTTTCCAGAATTGGATCGAAAAGATGACCAGAAACAAATTAAAAAATCACTTTATGCAACTCATATTGGCAAATACTAATAAGGAATGTTTCTTTTCAGGTTGATGCCCATTTGAAACTAAATTAATTTCTTTCAAATTATTAAGTTATAAATTCCATGCACAACAAATAAAATATGTTTTAAAAAAGCATGCACCCACTTGGCACCTGTGGTTCTGAAAGCCTCACTTAGGGCATTGTCCACCGCTTCCTTTAGAAAACAATGGCCCAATATAATTATGTGAGTTCAGCAACATGGCTGGCTCAAGAGCTGTCCACATTCCAGGGGCCTCATTTATGAAAAGTGACGCATTGCTGCGTGAAAACAGCGATGCGTCACTTTTCACTGCACCCTCCTTGCACCACCAATGATGCGTCATAATTACAGTATGACGCATCATTGCGCAAGGAGTTACAGATACATCAGTATTTCTGACGTATCTGTGTGGCGCAAAAGTGGCGCATTGCTGGAGTGTGTCACAAAAGTGACGCAACTCCAGCAATGTATCCTTTCACATGGGGCAAGCCCCATGTGAAAGGGCCTGCGTCAGTCTTACACCTGCTGTGAGGCAGGCGTAAGAAATTGACGCATTTGTGTCCTAGAAGTGGCGCAGTGAAATCACATAGATTTCACTGCATCACTTCTACGACCCTTTCTTGCGTCAATACGCCCCCTTGCATACATTATACCTGGCGCAGGTATAATGTGGCGCAGGGGTTTACAAAGTGACGCATCTACCTAGATGCGTCACTTTGTAAATATGGCGCAACAAGGCGCATTTTTTACGCCACTGGTGCATCACAAAAAGTGACGCACCAGCGGCGTAAAAGTGACGCATAGCCTCATAAATGAGGCCCTAGGTATCTTTAAGGATCTGATGAGGCTAAGATCTCCACCACACAGTCAGATTCCAATAAAAGAGCTTGTATTATAAGGGCACACAACCCGTTCAGGGGCACAGGAATAGTGGCACTGGTTTGAGCAAGACATTCCAACCATTATCAACCAACCAACTACTGCTAAGTCAACCTGACACTATAAGCTAAGCAAAGGGGAGAAGAGTGAGCGTTGGTTTTAGTTTCTGACCTCACATCCGGTGGCATGAAGTGTGTGATGGGACAGGTATTGAAGTGACAATTTCAGATCGTGCTGGAAGTGTTCCAGCTATGACTGCATGTGAAATATACGACAATCTAGTAAATCTCAAGCAGTCTCTTGCCAGACAGAGTGTTGAATGACACTCTCAAATTTAACCTTATCACTCACTCTTGGTGGAATCCTTTGGTTGAGGCACCCAGCCTTAACTGATCACATATTTCCTAGCTGCTCACCCTGGTGTTCACAATGTGCAGGGCAGTTTCAACTCTGTGCACAAGGGGCCTCTCACTGTCTGCTGCTTAGGTGGGGCTGTAAGTAATGTAAAGTGAAACAGACTTTATTGTAGCAGACAAAAAATAGCATTACATGACAGCTGTGGGACCATATTTATATGAATAAAAACATTTGAATCTCCATATTCATATACATGAAAACACATAAGCAAAATTGTGACTGTTATTCCCTTTCTGTTGGTGGAAGAAGATATTTCACATTAGGCAGCAATGTTTCTTTTTTTATCACGGTCACATACATTGACTACATATTATATATAAGGCAATGTGGACCTTCAGATTTCTCTTGCAGGACCTCAGGTATCTAATAATATAGATGCAGAATAATAAAGTAGGGGCATATATATGTAGGTTTTGCGTCGCACACTAGGGGGTGCAAGGGCGACTCTAAGCCTAAGTCAAATTTATCAACCAACACAAGGCCATCTTGCGTGGCCCTGAGTTGTTTAATAAATCCAGAGTAACGCAGCACAAATCGCTGCATTGCGTTACTCTGCAACGGGGAGGCATTCCATGGATGAAGCATGGGTGTTCCCACACATCCACCCATGGATTTTGGCGCATTCCCAGATTTACTATTAGTGGTAGATCTGGGAATGTGTCAAAAAGCTACCCCTCCCCAAGTGAGGCATAACGAGGAGAAATATCTCTATTTCTCCTGTTACTTCCACTTTCTAAGTGTGCTGCATTCTGCTGCACATATAGAAAGAGAAATATGCTTCAGGAGATTGTTTTTGTGCTGGAAAGTGCCTCTTCCTGCACAAAAACAATCCAGCTTACTATGCAGGCACACTTGCCTGCACTGGTGCTAAGCACGGTGCTCACACCAATCACAACGTTGCTGTCAGCAGTGTAGTGATTGGTTAGGGGAGTCCGGAAGCCTGGGGGCGTCCTATTCCTGGTTCCTGCTGAGGCGAGGTGGCGGATGGCGACGGCGAACAGCAGGTACCTTTTCTTTTTTATTTATATACTAACCGATCCCACCTTCCCCCCGCCTCGGTCCCCTACTAGCCATCACTGAATCCTGCCTTTTCCCTATCATGCAGCGCGGCACCGAAAGGTGACTTGCTGCACTGTGTGATATCTAAATAAATATGCCCCTGTGTGTCCAAGAGTGAGTGGAAGGCAGAGTATGGAGTAGAACACTAATTCTATGTGCACCACACGTTAGTATCCCTGTTCACTTGGTCTGGCGTAGGCTGACTGTTCCTCCAGTAATTCTGCCCTCTTTACGGACACGTCTTCACCTCCTCTCTTCCACTCACTCCACCCTTTTGCAAGTTGCTGCACCATTCCCTGGCCTGGAAACCATGAACTCTCTTGTCCTGTGATCTTCACACCCTCCAGCGTTGCTAGACTAGTGACCCGTCACTCTAAACTCCCACTTTTGCCAGTACCCCACTCTGCTGTTGTCGATCTCCCTAGCCCGCCCTATTGACCCTTCACCTCAGCTCGAATCTCTCCCATCAGTAATTGTAAATACAGAGGGGAGGAGTCTCAATCAAAGTCTCCTACACTAGTTGTGTCTTGCTGATAGTTCAACAGTGTCACTAATATGTCTAAGGGCTGATAGGCATTGTGAGGCCTGTGGACTGATTTACCAAGGTCTACTGTGCCCATTGACTATTCCATCATTGTGTCTGCAATCTGGGACATCCAATATTACAAATAGCAAATGAGGATGGTGGAAGTCCTCATGAGCCCGCCTCCTCAAGCATATCGTTTGGTGAACCAATCACTGTAAATCCCAACTATTTTTCAGAAACATATTTTTATTGGGGTTTTTAAGATAAAAATTGCAACAATGTCTTCACCCTACAATAGTGCAACATATAGGAAGTGGTACAAACAAAATGCACTTTTCATTAATTGTCCAGGTATTGTACTTAAGGAGCCTTCTGGCTGTTCAGTTTGTGGCTGTGCTAGTGCCGTAGGTGCACTGCTGTCTTATCACTCAACTGCTGAGGTGTGCCAAGTGGCACCCTAGGAGAAAGATTGAGAAGATAGATCAAGTGAAGACATTGAAAGGACTCAAAGTGAAACTAAGGAGCTGTGAATGGCAAAGAGTTGTGATTAACTACTTGGACTAAGAAGAAAGAGATTTCACCAAGTGTACAGTCTAGTGCCTGGCTGCATTGGGCAGCAATATGGTGTAGAATTATGGTTGTGTAATGTTCACTGTAGGCCCAGAGTCCAAAAAAACAAGGGGCGGAATGAGGAGTTATAGTGGAGTAACCCAGCCTTCAATCCTATCCGAGGTGCCCATGGAGCGTATCAGGGCTGCTAAACTTAGTCAAAGGGATATCCTCATGATCGCGGCAGAGATATAATCAGGCCCACTGGAATTATACAGCTGGAGAGGACCAAATTATGCATCAGGGTTGAGTAAATTGTGCGTCCAGAAAAGGCAAAATATGTGGCGTAATGCGGCACATTTTTAAATAGTTTTACATCGTTATTTTGTATTTTTTAGACTTGCTACCACTGTCTGGGTATTGGGTGCACCTCATTAGTACCAGTTTAATACCAAAATATAGCAATAAGCAACAGAAAGGTGACCAGGCAAAAGGCCTGCCACTGCACTCCAACATGTGCAGCTGGGTTTTAGTAACTTTTAAACCCTTTGAGCTAGAAACAAAATAATTTTTTTTGTTAAAATATGCAGATTATGCAGCATATGATAGATTATATGGTAAATCTATAATTATGTGAAAATCGTTGTTGCCGCACAATCGCATAATTCCAGTGGCCGTGGATATAATATATCTTCAGTCTTGTACCACAGTGTTCCTAAGGGGGGGAGGTTAAAATCGCTAGCATTGTTCCGGAAGGCAATCAGCGATTCCTCCCAAGCCCTGTGGGAGGAGACATTCTCTCGGTCCTATTGCCTCTTCCTGTCTAAGGGCTTTGCTTGCCCCTTCTGTCCATGGCACTACTGACTGGCTCTAACCTGCAGCATGAGAGAGGGCACGCTGGTGTCAGGTCACTATGCGCTTTGAGAGCAGCAAGGAAAGGTTAATGAAATGGGCCATGAACTTGATCTTGGATTGGAGTGGGGCAGATTGGAGTGCAGGTTATTTTGGAGTGGGGCAGATTGTTTTGAATTGGAGTGGGGCATATTGCTTTCGACTGGAGTGGAGCAGATTGTTTTGGATTGGAGTGGGGCAGGTTGTTTTGGATTAGTGTGGGGCAGATTGTTTTGGATTGGAGTGGGGCTGATTGCTTTCAACTGGAGTGGAGCAGATTGTTTTGGATTGGAGTGGGGCAGATTGTTTTGGATTGGAGTGGGGCAGATTGCTTCGACTGGAGTGGAGAAGATTGGATTGGAGTGGGGCAGATTGCTTGGACTGGAGTGGAGAAGATTGGAATGGACCATTTTCTTTTGCCACTTGAATAGTCAATCAGCGAGCAGACCAATGTGGTGTATACTGCCTCCATGAACAGGTACAAACCCTCTGTGTATCAAGGATATATCAACCTCTGGCCACCACATCTCCTAAATATGTGTAATGAGGCAATGCACTCAGGGATACTTGTTTGTACCACACTTATAAAAGGTGATAAATGCTAGGTGCAAAAAGTTATAATTTAAATATAACTGACATGAATCGTTTGGATCAATTTATTAAGCTGTGTTTTTTATACAAAGGCAAAGTGCAAGACCTTTTGCTTTGTTTTAACACGAGTAAGTTAGATGTTAGGATTTATTGGTATGTTACTTTTTTTCTGAGCACAATGATAACCAGAATGTGGGGCTGTGATTCCTAATGATGTACACTAAATGCAGGTCCACACTGTCTCTTGAGCTCTTTTAAGCGCTATGTAGCTGCACTGTGGCCTGCTGCATCGGGTGCATCTTATCACTTAGAGGGGACACCTTAGTGGCTTTGAAAATAAAATCGAAAACACTAAGTAAACGCATTGTAACAGAAAAGTCCTATTTGCTTTCGGGTGCTTAACATGTTTTATCCATCGTTCACTATGGCTTTCTGAAAGAAGGCCTTCTTGTCAGCTTCTGTGCAGATACTGTTAGTTCATACTGCGTATCATGTAATTCAGAAGTACGTTTAACCATTGCACATTGGTTGCGCTTGGGCTACCGTTTAAATCGGCACGTCCAAAGCGCGTGAGCAGCAACCGCACTGCCAATCATTCACTGATTATGAAATGGATTCCGCAATAGGGGATCTGGAAAGTTTTTAAAAGAATTTGTTTGTAATATTGTATATCCATGCAAGTGGATTTTATGTTAATATATATTCTGAGAATATACTGAGATCTAGATATTAGGAATTGTTTGTCTAGACAATTGAATTGATTGTATTTTTGAATGTATTTTTGAGTGTATAATTCTCATGAAAGAAATTTTGAAAAAATGAAACACATTTGTTTTATAATATATTAGAATCTCTGGATATCAATCACTTGTTTTTGTACTTTGTATTGAGTGGACTTGGTTCAGTGTATACTGCTTAATGTAATGATTAATAGACGCCACACAATGGAAATTTTTGTTGTTTTAAGATTTAACTACCCAGTCCCTTTTGGCCCAACTGGGATAGCTCTCTTTTTTTGAGGTTTTGCATGTTTTATCCATCGTTCACTCCGTCTTTCTGTAACAAGGCCTTTTTGTCAGCTTCTGTGCAAATACTGTTAGTTCATACTGCGTATCATGTAATTCAGAAGTAGTTTAACCGTTGCACATTGGTTGCGCTTGGGCAACCGTTTGAATCGGCACGTGAGCAGCAACGGCACCGCCAATCATTCACTGATTATGAAATGGATTCCGCAATAGGGGATCTGGAAAGTTTTTAAAAGAATTTGTTTGTAAGTGAAGCACAATATTGTATATCCATGCAAGTGGATTTTATGTTAATATATATTCTGAGAATATACTGTAACAAGGCCTTTTTGTCAGCTTCTGTGCAAATACTGTTAGTTCATACTGCGTATCATGTAATTCAGAAGTAGTTTGATCGTTGCACATTGGTTGCACATGGGCTACAGTTCAAATCGGCACGTCCAAAGCATGTGAGCAGCAACGGCACCGCCAAGTAGCTGATAATAAATGCTGGTCACGTTGTGCTCTGAGTAGCTTCAGAACTGTACCCTCAGTCGAGAGAAAGGCCTTATGCAGAACGCCTCTGTTGTGCTCTAGAAATCTGAACTAGGTCGGATCCTTTAAATAGGATAAAAAACTAGGGGAGGGGGGCGGGGGGACATGGCCTATGTCATTAAGGGCTTGGCTTAAAGCATGTAAGCAAGAGCTTGACGCAGTGTTCCACCTGTCTTGGAGACGTATCTGGTTGCTTCGCATTGAGTTTCTATTATGACATCCAAACATACATCCAACATACACCTAAAAGAAGTCAGATTTTTTTTTTAATAAATATTTTTATGAATGAAGTGCATGACAGATGAATAGACAGCAATCACATACAATACTTGCAAGCTACATTAAACACTGCACTCGGGCTGAGGCCGAGGTCTAAAGGCATATACATTATATAGTGTCTTCTCTGTCTCTACTTCCCCGCATTTCCAATTCCACCACAGGTGATACACAGATCCCTCCCCTATAAGAATTCCACTTCGACCATTTCCTCTAAAAGAAGTCAGATTTATTGGCTTTGACAGTGTTAACTGTCAGTAGTGGCCTCTACTAAGCACGAGTGGTGGAGCAGGGGGAGTGGAGGTGTGAATGAAAAAAAAACTCACTTACCCGAATGCCACTGGATGCTGCCACCTCTGCTTCGTCTCCTCGCCTAAACAGGAAGCTCCCAGCCTTCCAGAAGCCCCTGTCCAATCACAACGCTGCCTTGAGCAGCATTGTGATTGGCCTGAGCGCCCTGGTTCAGCACTCAGACAGGGGCTTGGACGCTTTGCATGGTCCTCACCAGACTGCGTAATGCAGCCTCGTGGGAAAATGCAAAGTGCACATGACGGTTTGACCGACCCTCTTGGGCCAGTCAAACCATCATGAGCACTTTAGAGTGTGCTTTACACTCGTCCCCTGCCCCCTGCCCCTTGCAGTGGCCAGTGTGGCCCACCTGCCCCGCACAGAGCAGAAAGGAAAACAAAAACTATAATAACTTTAGTTATTATCGTTTTCATTTTCCTTTTTACACTGTTCACAGAGCAGTGGGACGATTCTCCTCCGCCTTAGCGGAGGAGCCGCACTGTTAACTGTATCTGCTAAATAAATAAAACAATGATTTTGTTGTGAATGATTAGAAATAAAAATGAAATGAACTGAAGGTTTTAGATTATGAATGAAAAATTGCTAGACATGGGCAGTGTGGGCAACTGCCCAGGGTCTTGCATTCAGCCCACTAGCATTGGACCCTGCACCAGTGCCACACTGCCAGGCCATGGCGGCATAGAAGTTCTCTAGTGCCCCTGCTGATCCAATTGAAAGAAATATGTCTCTTTGCAATTGGGCCCAAATGGGGGGGGCTCCCTCCCCTGGGCCTCACAGTGATGGTGTGGTGAGGCCTAGGGTAGTGAGACCCCGCTTCTTGTCCCGGTTGCAAGGTCACACATTTTGCAGGTTTGCCCTGCAGTTAGGCCTCCTGCCCGGCTGGTAATCCAGAGGCACTGCGGGGTGCCCGTTGTCCAGCAATTTAGCTCCCCCATAGTTTAAGCCCTCAGCCTACAAGCAATTCTCACACCATCAACCCCTCTATATGAGATGTAATAGAGGTGCTTTCAGGTGGCTGAGAAGGGTGCTGCAGCCCAGGAGAGGTCTGCACAAAGCAGCTTCGCGAGCACTGTGGGTGTCACGTATGCAAATTAGAGGGGCCTTTCACATTCCCTTCCTACCCGGGACCCCAGAAATCCTACAGCCGTCCTTGGGACTGTGGGTGGGGAGCTATCTTTATCCCTTCTATTCGCCCCTCCATTGCTCTGCAGTCACTCACTCTGTTAGACACATGCTGTTTTTCTGAAACCCTCTATTTCCATCTTACCTGTCATCTCTTTCCTCTCCAACACGGTCTTTTCAGGATTTCTGCTTTTACTGATTTGAATCACCTCTCCTTCGAAATCACCCCACACGCAAACCACCCACTGAACTGTAAGCATTGCATTTTCTTTTCCTTCTCATACTTCAACAGCTGTGCACCTCCTTCACACTTTTCCCCATAGAATCACAACTTAAGACTGGCACACATGTGACTTTTGCTCTGTTGCCTCTGAAGAGAGGCCAAGGATTGGATGGAGCCTGAATACCTTCATGAACTACTCAACCGCAGCCCGTGCAGGTAAGAGCGGTAGGGCCGGGATGGGGGGGATTCGACAGGCGACCACAAAGGAAAATTAAATAAAGAATTCATTTCCCCTTATCGTTGTCTGTCGAAATCCCCCCCACCCCCCAACCTGGCCCCACCACTCTTACCTGCACGGGCCGCAGCTGGAACTACTGATAGTGACTCTACCTTCAATCTCAGCTCCAGTGCCGTCAGTCTCAATATCACATCATAATCACTCACCCAAAACCTGATAAAACCCCAACACCTAGAGACAACTCCATTCAGAATACAGTTTACAAGAATCAAATGTTGCCGGAAAAAAACTAAAAACACACAACATCTGAAACAAGCATTTACAATGCAATGGTTTTGCCTTTGTTAAAGTTAGAGCTATTGGCATTGCTCTTGACATTATTTTTATTTATGTGTTTTTTTTAAAACATAAATAAATGGCATTGTCATTTACAATGCCAATAGCTTAATCGCTCGCAAATGCATGACCTCTTGCATTTTACACCCACACAGAGCCACACAAGCAAAGCCACCCACACACACATAGAGTCACCCACACAATCTGCACTCTGAATCTGCACTCTGCACTCTGAATCTGCACTCTGCACTCTGAATCTGCACTCTGAATCTGCACTCTCAATCTGCACTCTCAATCTGCACTCTCAATCTGCACTCTCAATCTGCACTCTCAATCTGCACTCTCAATCTGCACTCTGCACTCTCAATCTGCACTCTGCACTCTCAATCTGCACTCTCAATCTGCACTCTCAATCTGCACTCTCAATCTGCACTCTGCACTCTCAATCTGCACTCTGCACTCTCAATCTGCACTCTGCACTCTCAATCTGCACTCTGCACTCTCAATCTGCACACTCTGCACTCTCAATCTGCACTCTGCACTCTCAATCTGCACTCTGAATCTGCACTCTGAATCTGCACTCTGAACGGGACGGCCCCGGCAAACACGGGACGCCTGCTCACCCTGATTATACACCATACCAGGCCCCGTTTCTGGGCACCTCGGTGGCAATTGACCAGTTGTGATATTTATGGTACGCACTCCTGGATGAACATCAAGGTATAGATGTCTTAGTAGGAGGCACTGCTGCTTAGGGCGGCGATAATTTGACTATCACTATGCCAAGAGCCAGGACGTCACTTACAGAGCATGGCGTCCTGCGTAACATCAGGCCCATTCTGAAGTTCTTTGACTGCCGCACTCGCCAACTAATCGTCCAGGCGACCATCCTTTCCAGACTGGACTATGCCAGCTCCCTTTTATTGGGGGCTAATCTAGCTGAAATTACTAGATTGCAAAGAGTTCAGAATGCGGCTGCCAGGGCTCTGGTTGGTCTCCCGCGCCATTCCTCGGTATCTGGAACCTTGAAGAAATTGCACTGGCTCCCGGTGGGCAAAAGGGTCCAGTTCAAAGCATTGTGCCTCGCTTTCAAAATCCTTAAAACCTCCTCCCCCCCAATGCTTCGCCCACTTCTGTCAGAGTACATCCCCAGGAGATCGCTCCGGTCAGAGGGGCAGCATCTTGCGATTATCCCCCGCATCAGACTGGCCAGAATGGGCGGCCGCTCTTTCAGCTTCCTAGCGGCCAAGTTATGGAATAGCCTTCCTGAGGCTATCCGTGGGATACAAGATCTCCTAGCCTTCAGAAAGGCTGTCAAAACACACCTCTTTCAATAATAGCTTCATCCTTAGCGTCTCCACCTCACTGTAAACTGTCCTTCTGCAGCGCCGGGACGCCCCTTCGCTGGGGCAGCCGTGCGCTATACAAGTCACCATAGCATAGCATAGCATAGCATAGCATGGCTTCCACTCGCCTCCCTTGATTTAAAGATGCGTACGAGTGCCTGTAGTCTGGGTACCACTTGCGCAACGCCCCATTCTCAGTGAAGGTCACCGTGTGCGGATGTCAAACGTCTGCCATTCAGGTTCAGAGAGGCAGATATTTTCCCGCAGACGTGCTTGCGCTCAGGAAAGGGAGTATATATGTGTGGCACCGACAGTAACCTGGAAGTGAGGGCAGATGAAACCCCCATCCCCGCCGCTCTTCCAGGGGCTCCCAGAGGAGGTGCAGGCTGCGTGATTAATAATATTTTAGCGTGGCTGTCCTCTCGGGTTGGGTTTTTTGACGCACAAGCTGTTAAATCACTCTGGAGGTGGAAGGCCCTGACATGTCTCCGGTTACGAAAACAAGCCCCGAAAATGAATGAAATTATTTCTGTGCGAGGGAAGAGCTTACGCACTGTCCACAGAGGTCACACCGCAGAATTGGGTGGGAATTAAGCGTCCCCAGATGTGCCTCGTGCTCCTCTTCGTGCCGGAGTTCAGCATAGCTGGAATATTTGGTGTCTTCTGCTGCAGCAACAGCTCTGAAGAGCCAGCAACAATTTGCAGTCTGCCCTGGCTGGATGGACTGGCCCCTGGGATAGGGTGGGGACCACATTAAGGTTGACGGGCAGTCATAGGAAGTGACTGTAAGAACCTACTAAATCCATGTTTTAGGGAACTGTGTTTTTCCATCCAGAATACATCTTCGAGCTCCCCATGATTTTATAAAAATCCATGTGATTACATGTGATAGCCTGACGGGGTGTCTGAAATCTATACTGTGGAATTAAACACACCATTACGCAGCTTGTAAACTGTGCCAACACGTCGCCAGTAGTTCATTCTAAATCAGATTCGAGGCCAGCTTTAAAGTGTTGAATGTGCGGTAATACGCAGGTGGAATCCTGCTTTCCTGTACTGAACCCCAGCTGTGGAGTAAATAAACACCCACTCTTAATTTCTGCTTTATTCTATGTGGGAGACTATAATCACCTTATAAAGGCTTGCACAATATTTTCAGCAGGCGTGAGATGACATAATAAGAAGGTAATGTAGCAGAGTTGCTCCGTTTGCCAAAGAGATCGGTGCTGTTGTGTTTACACATACTGTGGCAGGGTTTGTAAAGATACCTACTTCAGCACTGACTGTGCAGAGTTTCTTAACATTTCCCTGCACAGAGCGGTGTTTGTAAAGTTCTCTCCTCTGCAGCCTAATGCAGTGTCTGTAAGTTGTCTGTGCAGCACTGAAAGTGCGGCGTTTGTAAAAGGAACCCCGAACACTGCTGTGTTTGTGAAGTAGTTTGCGCAGCCCTGCACAGTGCAGTGACACCCTGCGGCGGTCCCCTCCGGCACCTGTGTACAGCGCACTGTTTGTAAAGACACCCACGGAGCCCCGTAGACGTGAGTGGAAAGTTCCTTCCACAGCCCTGCTCGCGGCAGTGTTTGCAGTGCACCCATGCCAACCCGCACGTGGCAGCAAGCACTTCAAGTTATACATGGCATTTCCTGGTCGGCAGGGGCGCTGCCTCTGCCCCCAGAGCTGGCACCATTGGCTGGAGACAACTCTGCACACACGGAGTTTGCAACACTCGGATAGATACAGGAGAGGATGGGGTCCTACGTAACCCCAAGACACGGGAAGGGTGGGTTGGGGCAGGAACAGTGTTCATAGAATAAAAAGGTGACATATCCAGCAGTGAGGCGTGAGATCCTCGTGTGTGGGGCGCTATGGGGGGGGGGGGGGCTCAACTCCGCGCTTTTGTTATCCTGACTGTTGTTTTCCTTGGCGCACTTTCCCCTGGAAAACACCCAGCATACCTTATCCACGAGTCCCTGCTGAGGAAACACCCTACCCGACCGACAAGTCTTCCTTTAACTCTGGATATTTGTATTTTTAGGTATCAAAACCTAGCCTCGCCAGGAGCCAACGTTCACTAACCTTTCCCTGTCACTTCCTCTTAAATAGCGGATATATTTCCCAGACAAAAAAAGTGTTTAACAGTCCCACGAGCTTCCAAGGCGATTAGCGTGCATTAAACGTGGCGCTCCAGCCGGAAGAAAGGAATGTTATCAAAATATTTCTCTTTTTGAGACGAAGGTGTACTTGCATATAATCTTCTAAAGGCAGGGGTTTGCAGGAGGGCAGTAAAACAATTCCTTGACAGAACGAATATTTCTAGAATTATTGAGAGAGGCATTAATATGTGTATCCGGACACCAAAGGTGTATATGAAACTGTATTTGTGTTCCACAAAAATAGATATATCTATAGGGGTGGGGCTCTGAAATATGGACGTGTCGAGTTCCGAAATGTGTACTTCCTTGAAATGTAAATTTATATATAATATTCCATTTCTGTCAGTGAAACTGAAAAAATACATCGTCGATTTTTCCCAATAATTAATAACATCGATGCGTGCCTCTGTTTGAACGTGCTCTCTACCGACAGGGAAATAAAAGGCGTGCACCTTTTATTCATCTCTCCCTTCGATTGTGTGCCGTGGGCTCCCCATGGGTGCTGCAGGTGGTGGCAAGGTTTGTGTCCCTAGGAAACACACGGATTTAGGAGTCTTATCTGTCAAACGGGCCATGTTATATATACAAATTAAAACGTCATGGATTTGTTGGAATTCATTGGAAACGAACGGTCACTGTTTTATGGTTGGTGCCCTTTTGAGACGCACGGTTTTTGAACAAAATTCTGTCAGATGTGTATGCATTATTTTCATTAATTATCAACATCTGACGTGTGTTTGAACAGATTTTATTACTTTGAAGTTTACCACATGCGGTCGTTTTCGGTGTGGCCTGTTTTGGCATGTGTGGAATGTTCGTGTGAATTTAAGGTACTGCTCCTCTCAATAAATGTGCTGTATTGTTTTAAACAGAAATGGAACATTTTTGCCGTATCCTCACACGTAGTAATAACAGGCTACAAAGAGCGCGACATTTCTCACACGTCGGCAAGCCCGTGGCTGTTGTAATCATACAAGGTGGGCTTTGGAACCGGGTTGTAGTCTCGGCGTCGGCTCGCCACCCTGTTATTCTGGGCAAATCTCTTTAACTCCCCCTACCCAAAAACAAACGGCAAACTGATTGCGTCCTTGTGTAATTTAACCGGTGCTCCTCCAAAGATTTCTAATGTTTTTGAGGCGAGTTCATGCTATATAAAACTGCCAGAAAAAACCACTGGTTGCTTTCTGCGTTTTCAACTCCTCTAAGTCGATTTTGCTCCCGGGAGCAGACTGAGCTGGCCACCAAACGGCACTTTTCGAACAAGATTTTCAGGGCCGTCGGAGCTCGGAAACACGAGAGGGACGGGGGGAGGGGGGCGGGAGAGGACACGGACGGCGGGAGACACCGGAGCAGGAAGGCGGGTGCCGGCAATGCCGGAACAGATTCGGGGGCGTTCCCGGCTTTCGGCTGACGTCGCGTGACGTCGGCAAAAGCCAAAGAATCTCGGGAACGCCCCCGAATCTGGTCCGGCATTGACGGACAGGCCCCTCGTCCAATGGCTAGGCTCCATTTATGGAGCCAGCCAATGAATGACGAGGGCCGACCCAAGCCACACTATAGTTCTCATCAGGTTTTCGCCTGCGCGAAAAAGATGCGCAGAGCGCATCTTTTCGCCAGGCAAAACCTAAAAAGCAAATAGTCTTTAGAAAAGCAAGATGAGGTGAAACATGGGAAAAGTTACCAGGTACTACACCCCTGCCATTTATTAGTTATAGGCAGGGCCACTGGAATTATGCGGCAGGACAGGGCCAAATTATTCGGCAGGGTTGAGTAAATTATGCAGCAAGATAAGGCACATTATACAGCATTTTGTGGCACATTTTGTGATTGTATTACTTCATTATATTGTCATCTTTACACTTGTTAACACTATCTGGGCAATATTTGCACCTCATTAGTATCAGCTTGACACCCAAATATATCAATAACCTACAGAAAGGTGACCAGTCAACTTTTCCAAAGGGCCTTCCACTGTGTGGCAACATGTTTTGCTGCATTATTGCTAACTTTTGAACCGTTTGAGTTATAAAGATTATTTTTTTGCTAAAATCTACAGATTATGCGGCAGGTGGTGGATTATGTGGCAAATGCGGGAACTCTCTAATTATGTGAAAATTACAACAGCCGCACAATCGCATAATTCCAGTGGCCCTGGTTAAGTTTTCATAGGCATTCTAGAGAAATCGTTCAGCTTTTTTGCCTGTAAATTTAAGGACATACATATAGAGACCCGCTTCAAACGTTAAGTTCTAATTTTCCTATTCTTTGACCTGGGAGGAACCTCCCACTTAAAGTCCTAACTAGTTCAGCATAATGACACACTAAAATTGTCCAATTATTATCAAAGCCATAACTCTCTCAGGAAAGTATGCCAGCTGCCCTTCGCACAGCTGCACAGTACTTTTCCTACTTCCTATGAAATGTTTTTTCTGACCAGGAGACGGTGATGGGATTGACATGGGCGGTGGCGCAGCATGGTTGTCATGACAATGCAAGCAAGGAAAATGTCCATCTTTACCCTGGCTGCATAGTACAAGCCATTACTGGACTGATGTGGGACCCTCACACTCCTAGACCCTGCTGCCACTGAACCTGCTGCACTATTGATAGCTACACTCCTGGGTAAGAAGCCTGGAAGGGATTACAAGTGCTGACTCCACAGTGCTCAGATTGAGTTGTAAAACACACAAGATGATGGACGGAATGTTGCACAATGGCAAAACATTACCCCCCAGTCACAGATCTGGGCTTAATCCATCGTTGTTTTGCTCACCAAGCCAACCCAGTTCAGACATGGCCATATGCAAATCAGTCTTGGCCCTGTGCCTCATGGGAACAGTCCAGCCCGAACTGCCAAGCCATGTCTTCACTGGACCGGAATCAAGCATTCTAGGACCTGTTTCTGGCTATCAGCCGTCTTCAGCCAGGATAGCTTGACTCCAGTGGCGTAGTGAGCACGGGACCCACGTCTGGGCATACCCTTCCCACATAGGGTGAACAGCAAAACACACAAGATGATGGACGGAATGTTGCACAATTGCAAAACATTTACCCCCAGTCACAGATCTGGGGGACCTGGCTTGGCAGTTCGGGCTGGACTTATCCCATGGGGCACAGGGTCAAGACTGATTTGCATATGGATGGGTTCAAACTGGAATGGCATGGTGAGCAAACAAACGGTGGATTTAGGCCCATATCTCTGTACTGGGGGTGAATGTAAGACATTGTTCTGCATTCTGAGTTGTGGCAGTTTGAAACAGTGTACCTATTTGGGATCCCAGGACAGTTCATGCATGGTGGGGATTCTGTGAACTTTGGCGCCCAAACGTTACGATTCGATCCCCTAGCCTCACAAAGTATTGTTTTACTCTTCTGCCACTGGGAACCAGTCCCAACATATGTTGGTATATTTTTCCCATACGTAACCTTGAACCTGCCACCATATTCACTGGCTTTCTTGTAGGAGAGATTGGTAGCAAGATACTAAAAGATATCAATTTAAAAATGTTACTGCTGGTTTGAATCCCACAATGAAAATTCTGCAAGAAGTATAGCCTCAGTGATCTTGAATTTATGCACAAAACAAGCTAGGTTAAATATTCCCTTATTTTTTTCTGTCTTTGGGCTTCCACCCAATGTGAATTCTGTGACTGAGTATTTGAAGACTGAGATCCTTTTCGTTTTGGCTCTTTTGCTACATATGTGCCACGGTCTTCAAACACATCTCTATTATGGTCAAAGGGTAGCACAATCAATGTCCTTTTTCCTTCAGTTTTATCCATAAACATGCATGATCCATTTTGGTTGGCCTATATTTGCTTATGAAGTAAGTGAGCGTATAGTACAGTCTTGGTGGATTATTGAAATACTGCGGATAAAACTTTGGGAGACCCAGGCATCGTTTCACTAATATCAGCCCCCATTGACACCATAGAAAGTAACACTACATGGCCTTTGACCTCACCCGAAGTATCATGAGGTAACCTTTAACTAGGGGTGTGTGTGATTCCCTTAAGTACCGCTAGCAAAATTACGGCAAACTCCCGAAAAATCAAGCTAAATTGCCCTTAATTACACGAAATGCAACCTCCTATTTTGGGACCATCTACTTTACTTGAATGGATTAGCAGCACGAGCAGAAGCACTTGGCAGTGGTCTCTAGACTCCAGTGTCAGCTAATTCACAGAATTCTCTCCATCTCAGTCAGTATCATCTCAGGGACCTGCAGCAGATAAAAAATAAGAAATAAGAGAATGAGACTTGTCAAATCCTGTCAATCATAATAACAACCATAGCAGTAATTTAAAAAAACAATTGAGTTACTAAAAACAATATGGCCAATTGCACCCCCATGGGAGGCAAGGGGGAGCATTCAAAAATCGATAACATGCATCTAAAACTACCTGGTGTCCCTACAGTACCTCTGAGGCCCCTACGGGAGGCACGGGAGGCATGCAAAAATGTGATAAAATAATTTTGAAACACCTGTTGCCCCTCGAGGGACCATTGGGCTTCAATGGGAGGCAGGCATAAATCAAAAATAAAATTAATAGAAATGTAACTTTTGTCCCTGAAACCCATGCGTACCAGAGATTACACCAATTATGCCCGGGCCTACATTTTAACTCTAATGAAATTGTGGGTAATGTATGAAAATATTCCAAAAGTAATATAATGCATATGTATATTAATAATATATCGTCAAAATTTCAGTCAAGCTGATTAAAGTCAAAAATAGGCTTTGGCAATCAATTTGCGAGGTTCAGAACCCATGGTGATTTGTAAATTATGCCTATGCTGCTATTTGCTGTCGATCTGCACTCAGCTCCTTATTAGTTTCTAGAGTGCTAATATTCTACGAAGAACTAGCACTTAGGGACCTGAGAGATGACTCACCTGAGATCTGTGAGATTTATGGATCACACTCGGTTGCTCCTTAAAGTGTCTCCTTGCTGCTGAGCCCAGCATTGACTGAGTGGTAGATAATTGATTATTCAGGGAATCTTGGTCTCTCCACAACTATTAAGCTTAGGAAATAAGTGAGATCCTCAGAAAAATGTCTGGGTTTCTTTTTAATTTCCGAGCAACTACCATGAGTTGACAATCATTTGTTTTTCAATTTAGTTAGTTAAACATTGGCCCCTTGGCTGGCAGTTTTATCTTCTTGAGAGGTTTGTTAACTTTGAACCAGTGGTGCTATTGTTAGATATGTCAGACATTTTAGTGGGAACTATGCCATTATCCTGAAGCAGGGCGTTAAAGGTTTTTTTAAATGTCCTGCTGGGAAACTGAATACACAGCAGGGCCAGCATTTGGAGCCATCCAGTGCCATTAGCCAGGTCAACTGCCTTATCCTTAACAAAATGGAGGGGTTTTCTATCAAAATCAATAAGTAAATGTCAGAGCATGAGCTTAAGACCTTGGGAATGGCAACCCCACTGCCTCCCATGCCCTGAAAACATTGCTTATCATTGGGAGGGTCTTGCTTTTTCAATTATGTGTTCGCTTTTGTATTGTTTTATGGCTTCCTCTTCATATAGTCTTTACCTGGACTGAATTTGCAAGCATCCTAGGTGAATCAAACCTGTTTTTCTTGACACCATTAGACCCTACAGCCCTACTGGAGCCAGCCTTGGGAGTGGTGTGTGCCACCTTCTGTTCATGTCAAACCCAATGCTACATTAAGCCTTCGTTAGTCCCCGGCAGACTATCCAGTGGGGCAACTGGGACACAAGTTCACCACGAACCTTATGGTGCCGGTGATCTGACCTAAACATAAGCCAAACATGAAAATTTTAGTGTCCATTTTTATGGACATTTTCTCTGAGAAATACCTTGAAACAATAGATAGAGTAGACACCGTGCTTTGCACTAGCATCCTGAGCCTCGGTTGGTGGCAAGTCAAGCATCACATTTATGGGCACATCACCGGGAAAAAGTGAAAACCGTAGAACCCGACACCAGTTTCTAAATAACAATGCAAGCCCTAGACCTCTCCCACCTGGAGGAGCAAAAGCGCTCCTCATCAACTTCCTGTACATAACAGTGACACCTCTGAAAGGAGCCCTTCACCCCTTAGCACATCTCATCAAGGACTTACCACTCTGGAGTCAAAAAGTGCAAGAAAGAGATGACCAGAAAGCTGGCCATCTCTATCCAAGCCCCCAGGATCTGAAGCATCCCCATCTACACCAGAACTGCTCCAAATCTCCAACAATTCCGAAACAAAGTTAAGCTATACCATCTGAAGGAGCAGCACCAACCTATATAATAGACGTCACCATGTGATCTCCCCACTGTAAATTATCACACTCTAAAGCTCTGCCTATATTGATTGCACCATTGCTATGTAGCTGGAGTCCCTCTGTACAATTACCCAAAACATGTGATGTAGTCAACCAAATTGGTGTCTTAGAAAAATGAAGGTGAATGTAAAAATGTCTGGCAGAAAGATATAAGGAGGCAAAATGAAACCGCTATCAAACTCAGACATTTATTCCCATGGCAAAGAAATACCATTTTGGCCTGTTTTGCCATTCACATTTTACTTCCGTCTACTACATCATACAGCATGGGGCACGGCTCATCCCACTTCAGTCATTGGCTAGCTTCACTGTACGTGATGACATTCTGCCCAATCACAAGGAGCACATCTGCAAAAGGCAGTTCACTTCAGTGCCAGAGACTACTAATGCATTGTGTTTTTTTGAGACCAGATATTTTCACTACTAGCCAATGTTCTCTTATATATTGGGAAGGGCCCTGAGGCTCCACCCTATAAAGATTTACAACAACCATTATAAAACAAGCATTGACAACAGGCAGGCAGTCAATATCAAACCTAATGGCTACACCAATGCTTGTTTAGGTATTACATCAGCCAAGACCATTTGATTTTACTAAAATGATAAGCTTGATATATTATAGAGGCTTTCAGCCAGCCCTGTTTATCCGTCCATCTTTTGTGCCAGTCGCATTTTTCTTCCTCCCAGTACGGCATACAGCGTGGGGCAAAGGGCCCGCCAACTTCAGCCACTGGCTAGCTTCACTATGAGTGACACCATTCTGCTACTTCACAAGGAGCAAAAAGTAATATTCTTTTATTTTTTAGACTAAAAAAAGTTTTGGTTTTAGCCATTTCTTTTTTATAAATGCGAGGGTCTTTCAGCTCCCCTAACACTAAAGTTTTATAAAATCCATAACAAAACAAAATAAGTATTGAATAAACCAAAAGGCTGTCAGCCAAAGCAGACCTATTGGCTTTACCAGTGGTTGTTTTCAGTTTTGACCGTAGTTTGAAAATGGAGGTGTGAATTTGCATAGTATAATTGCTCTCTAGCCTGCATCCTCTAACTTGCACGTTGTTGCCTGACAAAGAAAAATCCAGTAATAATGTAGCAGGAGACAGAAAATCTGTTGCAGTTTCTTTACCATTGGCTTCCAATCATTAATTTATCCAACAGATTGATTACAATGCCATTACTTTGTTTGTTGGTCGATGCGTGTTGTTCTTGTTCAGATTCTTGTGCTGTACAAACATGCACACTTCTCATCAATTTACCGCTACTTAGTTTACGAATTGCCCCCTTCCCCTTTTGCCGTACATACACAAAAAGTGAATTTCAATCAACTGTAGCACAATTGTCTTGCATTACATTGAGTTGCTTCTCCTAATATGTTTTGCTTCTTTTTGATACAATGTGTATTTGGCATATGATTAGGTTGACTTTATTGTTGTATTTAACAAAAACCATATCAATTTCCTTCTAAAGATTAGAAAAAGGGGAAAGAAAGAGAAATAAATAGCAACACATATCCAAGTCATAGATAGAAAAGAAAAGGAAACCTTGGTATATGGTAGACTTTTCAATTACGTTTGAATGTTAACAAAATTTGCTTTAAAGGGGGAATTTTAATAACTGTTAGCCCTTTTGTGCGTCCAGTTGTAAAGCATCCTTTTACTGAGTGGTGTCTCATGCTTTTCATTTCAACACTCTTCGAAACCAGTATCTTGGCCACAATTGTGTAGACCCTAGTGCAAGGAAGGAAATGGGACCCCGGCTGCTGTTTGGATTGTGACTTACAGGAACAATCAGGGTTCAGTGGGCTCCTCAGGTCCCCGGGCTTCTTTGCCACTGCACTATGGATACTAGATTGTTCCCGTTCTGACTTTTTTGATTTCATTATACTTTTTCATCTGTAGAAAAACAGACCTTGCAGAGCCAGGTATGATGCAAAATCAGCCAAGAGAACTAACACTCGACAAGCCATCGTGCACCATTAATGTCGGACAAATACTGGTCTCTGAGGGGGAGAATAATATTTTAAGCAACCGAGTTTGAAATCATGAATTTAGACCAGTGGCGGCTTGCAAAGGTAACACGGTGGGGAGGCGAGCGAGGGCAGGGCTGAGTGCGGGGGGGGGGTAGTGGAGTCCAACATACGACAGCAAAGGTGAATGTAAATAAATAAATAAATATCGGGGGATTGTTAATATGATTTATGTCTTTGACCATGTTTTTATATTTGCTTGATAAGAATTTATACAAATAAATCAATATATTGTTTTATATTTCGGGAATTTGAGTTTTTGTGCTTATATTCACAGCTGACAGAGGGATCAAATTTTGATATTGTGTTGTATGTATGGTGAGAATGGTAGTATGAGTGAAATGTAATTCCAAGGGAAAGTTTTGATATTACACTGGTTGTGTTGGTACCCTGTCCCTTGGATAGTTGGGCCACTCCCTTATTCTATTTCATATTTGCTCAAAGTCCTCCTAGAAGGGTTCTTAAACTGAAAAATTTCAACTGTGACTTCCCGATAGAATTGTATGAAGCCCGCGGTCGTGTTAGCACACTGCCCCGGTCCTCCGTGGGGTCCCTATCTACTCATCTTGGGTGGTTCCGTGGGGTCCCAGCAATTCTATAAGATCCAGACCATGTCTTGGTCCGAGTCATGGTTGTTATACCACTATTTTAGTATATGGTTTGGTCTCCCCTGGAGCCCACTGTGTATTTTGCTACTTACAACTGTTCTTTTGATCTCGAATGTATGATGTTACAACAAATACATTTACAATGCATGCCTTTACAATGCAGTGTTTGCATCGCAACATCCTTTACAACGCATTCTTTTAGATTGCATGCCATTACATCGCATTTTCAGAAACTACCTTTACAGCGCATTCCATTACATCGCATTATACCTTTACAACGCATACCATTACAATGCATACCATTACATCGCATTTAAGGTAAGTGTTGGATAGTGTATGGGTAAATATGACTATTCTAACTCCAGTGAGTGCAACAGTAGGGTAAGTGTTGGATAGAGTGAGGGTACTATGCATTGTAATGGTATGCATTGTAATGACTTGCGGTGTAATGCCTGCGTTGTAGTGACATGCGTTGTAATGACATGTGTTGTAGTGACATGCAATGTAATGGCTGCGTTGTAATGACATGCTATGTAAAGGATGTTGCGATGTAATGACTGCTATGTAAAGGTAGTGCGATGAAATGACTGCGTTGAAAAGGTTGTTTCCCGCTTTACATTCTTTCAAGATTAAACCTGAAGGCTGCTCTCCACAGCTACCACTAGGATAGCTTTCTAAAGGTTATCCTTGACCTCATACATCATAAGGGTCGTTTGGACTGGTGCAAGGTGCCCACTTTAATTAGTGGGCATATACTAGGCCACCTTCTCACATTAGTACTAAATGATGTACGTTGAAACATAGCGCGAATATCTCCAAAAGTTGGTAATAGGAGATAGCGATGTTAGCGACTGTTTCCAGTCGCTAACATCTTGGCACGCCCACTTTGCATGTCATTAGTGATAAATATCACTGACATGCAAAGCGGGGCCCAAGATGGTCGCTATCTCCTACTAGCTGTCGCTAACTGGTTTTAGCGACAGATAGGTAATAGGGAGATCATTTTATCTCCGCTATCTTGGCTTTTAAAGCCAAAAAAGCGGAGATAAACCCCCTTGATAATATGAGCCTAAGTAATCCGTTTATGAGCTTTGTAGTAGCTAGTTTCCTTTGGGCTTGTATAAAGAAAAGGAAAATTACTTCCGAGTCATTTTTAGCACGCTTAAGATGCACTTGGATTTTTTTGTATTTTAGGCTGGAAATTGTAATGAAATGTTATGCTCTTAATATTGATTTACTGTGCTTTTATGATCTTTTATTTTTAAGATCGAATAAAGTTTTACGAACGAATGAACGATGTGACTTTGTTATTTAAAACCCAGCATTTCTCTTAATAGTGGTGAAACGATTCTTGGTACGCTAGAGCCTACTGTAGGAACACAATAATTTTTCCTAGAACACGAAATGAAATTAACATGCACTGGAGCATGCCTCCAGCGTTTCCTTCAGCAAATAGGATAGGTAATTGCTGCATGAATTTAGTGCTGCCAGAGAGGCTTGGCCGGGCTCCATCAGGGGGCCGGTATTTACTTATTTTAACCTGTGAAGGCGCGCAGCTTATCAAAACGGTGTCATTCAAAAGCTGATCGGCTGTGACCAATCTGCTGATGGCGCGCGATACTCATTTCACACTCTCTAAGCTTCGTCAAATCGAATGTTCCAGGCCTTGCTTTTTGGCGGGAAAGCACAAACAGTTGAGTGAGGCTGAAGGTACGCGGAGACCCCGCGATACCTTCTGTTCGGGTGATAATTCCTTTGAAAATGTAAACCCTTGTTGTATTGTTAATGTTCTCTAGGACATATCGATGTTAATCATGCATGTCACCGTTGAGTTAAATGATTAATGGTCCGATGCCAGCCATGCGTAGTGGAAAACTCTCTTTATTCCCAGTACACGTGCCGAGCATGGTGGAACAGTTAATAGAGACATCTTTGCGCCCTGCTGGTAATACATAGAGGCAGACTAACTTCCGTAGGGCCCAAAGTTATGAGCACATGAGTGAGGGTGGTTACGGTATTGCATTACGTATTCCCGCCCTCTGCAGTTTTTTTAAAACACTTTCTATTTAATCATACACATAAGGGGGCAAAACTGTATTTTAGTACCCGGATGTCTCTTCATAATATTACTAAGAAACACCTTAATATCCCTCATTGCGACTGTTTCCACTCCAGCCTTGCTCCTCTTCAGATGTTTCCTTCAAAAATGTTGGTGCCGTGTTGTCTTTGTTTCCGCGTATTTTACCTTGCTCTGCGCACTTCAACCACCTACTGCACCCACACTGATGACTTTTAACTGTATTTAGTACATTTGAGGTCATTTATTAGGATGGACAAGAAAAAAGGAGAAATACCTAAGCGCAGCTGAAATCCAAGTGGACCACATCCATTTTATTGTATTGTGCTTATTGCTTCTTGAAAAGTTTTGCATGTGAGTACTGAAGCAATGTTCTACTCGATACAAGACAACACCCATCTGTAATATGGTGTCTTTGAGGTTATTGGATCATGAATTGAGATGGTCAAGCTTTGTAGACATTTGCCTAGTGATCATGTTGGGCGGTGACATTCGTTCTGTTTGATTGCTTAGCATGAAACCGAACTTTAGCGGTTATCTAATGTTCAGTGGGATGTACTCCGTTCCGCTGGGGCAGCAGTAGCACTTGCTCTGCTGCCCTGGTGGACTACAGCCCGCCATATTTTGGAGATCTCCATCTGCCGGGCAGACACACCATGCCTTCAGAGGAGTCTGCTCCTCTGAAGGCAATGTAAGTTTGCCATGCGGCCACCATGTTTCAAGCAGCCACTCAGAAACGCTTTTTGTTTTTCAAAAGGAAGCTCCCAAAGCAGGAGTTTGTTTTAAAAAAACAAGTGTTGATTTAAAAAAAAAAATGGCACCTTGAATGGTTTTCTGTTTTACCACACTGTGGTTGTCATTTTTTCTTTCTTTTCAGAATTGCAAGGGTTTTCTTGGCAGTCCTGACAAGAAAAAAGTATTTCAGAACTCCCACTCTAAATTTGGTGGAAGGTCTGAAGTGTTTCGGCCTACAGCTCATTGTCCATGGGTCTGTGCATCTAATATTTCAGCTGGTGAAGCTAACAGGGCTCCTCCAGTGGAAACATGACAGTTCCTCTACTCTAAAAAGAGCAGGCACACCACCAATTTGGCAGGCAGGGTACTCCGCAGCGTTTGTGGTGCACTCCCCTGGTTGTCAAACTCTTACTAACTCCATTAGTTCTTTAACATACCCAGCTAGCCATGGTCTGAAATTATCACTCAGTGCTGTTATTTCTTCCACTGCCACTTGCAGGGCATGTTCACTGATCTTACTTAACATGTCTTATTATTCAGACCATCTCCTTCCAAGCCAACTCAGAGCTAGAAACTTTTTAGCAGCAACTCCAAACCTAACAACGCATTCCAGAATGAGGTCTTTTATAGGTGCAGCTGCTACCTGGCAAACGCCTACGTCTAAAGACTGCTATAGACATCCTTCATCAATTTTTCTATTTGTGAGCGTGCACACGCGTCATTGTGAAATGCTTCCAAACACACCATAAGCAAATGGCAAAACTGCATCGATAACTATTCCACACGATTATCTATTGCAGACTCCCATTGTGGAAGGATTGTGGTGGATATTGTGTGGATGAGATCTTCTTATTCGCGTTTTGTAAGAGTTTGAGTTACGTCATTTGAGTTAAACACATTCGGGCTTTCATCCTGGAGTGTTTTTTTATTTTATCTTAATTCTCTTTTCTCTTCAAAGCCTCTGAAGTGCAAAGAACAGAGCATGGGAGTAGTAAGCGCTATATAAATGCAATTTGAATACAATACAATACAATGTCAAATTAAGAAAATGCAGTTAGTAGCAGAAGTGACATCACATAGCCTTAAACCCCATTTTGATGTAACTGGCTTAATACCTTAAACCACCTTAGCCACTTAATAGCCAACTATTTCCTGCTGAAGGACTAAAAGAAGTGCAATGTGTGGACACTATGGAAAGTCAACAGAACTCTTTGAATCCATTTTCTTTCAGCAACTGCCTTTGCCACTCATGGGTCCTAGGCTAGCAAAAGTGGTGCCAAGGGTGGCAATTTGCAAGACAGGAGTAGCAGCAGCTGCCCGGGTTATCCCGGCTTGATGTCCAGGGAACCATTAGAAATAATGACCTTGAAGTCCATAGCAAATGGATTGTAGATGGAAGTAGGCTAACCCAGCTGTACTTTCTTTGATGGACCCAATATAAGTACCTCTTAACGAATCTAGAGACATGCATGAAAGCCACTGGGCTGTTGCAAATCCCAGTTTGATGGAGAACGGGGTTTCTATGATGTGGGCACATCTTCTGGAGCGGCTGATAAGTTAATGTTTCTCTAGACTGGTAGAATGTAAAAGTGTGGGTAAACATCTAACGTGTTTGTGGCATCCCAAACCATTTCAATGTTCAATGTGTTTTTTAACACATTTTTTCTCCTTTACAAACCAAGGCAGAAAAGGGATACATTAACATTATTCGTCGATTTCTTTCCTCCTTCTCGTTCAAAGGACCATTCATTTCTCCTTCTTTGTGTATTGAAATGTGTCATACGGGTGGACCTCAAATTCAGTCACAGATGTTCATTGTGTGAATGCGCAGCGTGGGCGAGTTCACTCATGGAAAAACAAGAGTAAAAAGTGAATAACAATAGTGATGGATATAGCTCATAGTTTTTTCTTTGTTAAACTTGAGCTTTTTGGTTTTTAGATACGTTTTTTCAACTGAGCACAATGTCCATCTAACAGTTTTCTGCTTTAATGGTCCGGAAGCGAAGATTGAGTCATGTTATGTGTGTCTAAAGAGGATTTCCCACATTCTGTGTGTGAATAGTAAGACATGTTGAATCAGATTAAATAGTAGTTTATCACATTAGCCCATATCTCTACATGACCATTTGTAGTTGGACCATCAAAAGGCCCAAGTCAGAAGTAGTATTGTTGAGGGGGCGTTGTCTCAACCACAACCTAAAAGAGATCTCGAGAGTGGACATTGATGTGGTTTTCCCCCCAATATATTTAAAAACTGGCACAATGAGGCCTATTAGGATGGCGGACAGACCTGCGTACATCCGCCACCCCCGAGGTGGAGGGACCGTCCGCAGGGGCAGCGGCGGTCCTTCCGGTGCAATTAGGATGTGACCGCCACCCTGGCGGTCACATCCCTTATCTTTAACCTTGCGGCGGGTGCTGCTTGAAGCAGCACCCGCCACAAGGTTAACAATGCATGCTTTGCATATACATGCACAAAGCGGCAGGCACCGCGTGTTGCCTGCCGCTTTGTGCATGTAATTGCTGGGGCGTACCATAGGTACCCCCCATGTGCACCCCCCAGCCCCCAACACCCTGGGGGCCCGCAACGGGCCCTCAAACACAAAAGACCGCATTGCTTTTCCACGGCGGAAAAGCCGCCGTGGAAAAGCATGTTTTAGCCTGCATCCTAATATGGCCACGATATTTGCCAGCATACACCGCGGATTAGCGGCGGACGGACTCCGCTGATCCCACCGCCATCCTAATGTGGCGGTGGGTGTTTCCAATGTCCGCGGTGGTGAATCCGCATCCTCCAGGCCGGCGGTGGCTTCCGCCGGCCCGGAGGATGCGGATTCACCGCCATCCTAATCGGCCCCAAAGTTCTGAGATTTCAAAGATCATCATATTTATTTCGTATTTTTAAAGTAATTTTGAGCATTAGTATTCTATTTTTCCATCTATTTGTTCTTATTAGTATGAATGGTTCCTTTTAAACAAAGTGTGCAAGGAACATTGGATTTTTTATAGGAAGTGTGTGCTAGACCCTGTTTTGAAAGCATTCCCGGGCAGTAAAAATGATGAAATCTGTAACTAAGATAAATGTAATTATGAATGTGCTTGACTGTGCTCCCTCAAGGTACCATTAGTAAAATGTTTGACAAACGCTTTTATAGGCAACATTTATGAACAGCCATTAATAGTAATTGAATGGGTTTTAAACGCAGTTTTAAACAGATTAGCACTTAGTTATGAATGCAGAGACATGCTGCATACTAAGAGCTGGCCCTGCTGTCAGTCAGCACTGCACTGACTGTATCTGGCTCCTGGTGTATTCGGGGAAATTACACCAGAGGACGCAGGTGTTAAAGTAATTCTGGGCATGGTTGAGTGGTCATTGTTTCTGCAGCGTCACCGTCCTTCTGTTATTTTCGGTCACAACGTGCATCTATCAGTATCTCATGTCAGTGTTCATATGTCCCCATATCACTGTCCATGTTCCCGTGTGCCCCATTGCCAGTTTCACTGTCCCTGTGTCATCATTCAAATGTCATTGTATCCGTGTCAGTATACATTTTGTGACTTTGTGCCTTTAGCAGTGAAGGACTTTCCAATGTCAGTGCTAGTTTAACAATGTCTGTATCAATGTCCCTAGGCTCCTGTGTCAGTGTTCGCCTGTCACTATTTGCACGCGAGTGTTGGTGCTTCATTGCTTGTGTCCCCTATAGAGTTCCCTGTGTAATTGCTGCTCCATTGCTGGGGACCAAGTGTCGGTGCCTCCATGCTGATGTGTTATGCTCTGTCACTTCCTAGTGTTAATACCAGTATCCAGGCACTGTAGCGGTGGCCCTTTGGTGTCTCAATGTTGATGTCCTGCTGTCTCAAAGCATTACAGTTTGTGGACTTGTCAGTGCTCCAGCGTCAGTGTACCTGTTCCAGTGTTAATGCTTTTGCGTCAGTTTACCTTTGTTTGTTTCTCCCTGCCAGGGTTCTGTATGAATGCCAGTGTCCCTGTTTGACCATCTACCCACGTCCCAGTGTCAGTTCCCTGATGTCAGTGTCCCAGTATCTATGTCCCTGTGTCAGTGTCCCAGTGTCAAAGTTCCATGTTGGTTTTAATGTTTATGTGTCAGTGTCCCAGTGTCAGAGTACCCAGGCAGTGTTGCTGTAGCAGTAACCCCTGGCAGTGTTACAGTGCTCAATGTCCATATCAGTTATAAGGTCTGTGTTTGAATTTCCAAACCTGTGTCCTTGTGTCGGTTTCCCAGTGCCAGTGACTCGTGTCATTAATCACAGGTCAGTACACCATTGTATTTCCACCAATCAATACCCCTGTTTCATTGTCCCTTTGTATCCGTTTCCTTGTATCAATCTCCCAGAGTCACCGCTCAATCCAATCTCCCAGCATAAATGTGTGTGTCGTCCGTCAACGATCCAGAATCACTGTCCCTTCAGGGACCCACTGTCTATGTCCCAGTGGCATTATCCCAGTGTCAGTTCCCAAGTGTTTATGGGAATAAGGACAACTTTGATACTCAGTTTGATCTGGCTTACGTAATTGATTACTAGTTCACTGCATTTCAAAAGATCTTAGAGGTAAGAAAAATATGGGGGTTAATACACCTGCTGGAGCAATCTGTGTGCCCAGTAGTCACAGGTATGTCAAAAAATAGCGTACAATGAATCTATATTGTATATGGGTAACCCTGCTACTGCTTTTGTTGCAGACACCGCTGTGTCACCTACATGGCAAGTTAAAGACCTTGTAGCATAGCTTAATGAGTGATAAAGCGACATCAATGTGGTGCATACAGACAATAGGGCACACTTTTACAACCTTATTGTGTTTTCCTCATTCTTTCATTATTCAAAAACATCTAAATACGGTTTATTTTTGTAGTACTAAAAATGTATCAGTAAGTTCTAAGCAAATGATTATTAGATCAATTAGTGCTAGAGATGCATACATTTGATGTTCTCTTAGTGCATGCAAATATCTTACGTGCAGAGACTGGCAATGTCAAAGACCTGCCTCCCTATCCCATATCTTAGCTTATGCAGTGTCTTCCCCAGTTGTGAAGTGACAAGATGAGTGCATTTCTTTTCCTTGATGGCATTGGCTTCAAGGTATTAGATTCCAGGTAGCTACCAGCTAGGGTTAGAATTGAGTACAAGTACAAGGAGTTTATAAAATAGAGAGGGGGTAGAGGTGGCGCAGACCGTGGCACATCAGAAGAACAAAGACATGTAAAGGTGGGAAGCGTGTAGGCAAATTCCAAGTATGAAAAATAAATTAGTTTGGGTGCCAATCAGGGTAATAGAAACACCACACCACCTTGGGTGTTGATGCAAGGTTCTCCGAAAAGATTGCAGTGCTAAACTTTAGATAGACAGATGTATCCCGGCACTCAACAATATTACTACAACATTGGTTTTTAAAAAAAATTAAAGCACAAGATCCATGTACTTAAGTACAAGGAGTGCTGATGTCCCTTTAAATGAGGCATTAGTTGGGCCCGACTTGAGCTAAAAATAAGAGCCGTCACCATAGAGATAGTATGTTGAAAGATATGCTAGCATTGGATTGAGTTGACTACAAGCAAGGTGAGTATCATGGGACTGGTCAGTAGCTTAATGGATTGTGAGCAGTGAGATTTAATCTGAGCGTGGTAAGATCAACATGCACAATATGGAAGCAAGTTACTTTGACATAGCTCTTGTCTTTTAATTTTGTATCTACGGGGCCATGATGGATACACATTACCGTTCCTTTCAGTCTCTACTTAGCACTTGATGAACATTTTTACTTGTGCTTGTTTGACTTTTATGGTTTTCTTTGCATAAAATGAATAAAGTTGTTGATGATGATGAAGCAAGTTACTGTGTTGACGCAAAGAGCAGAACAGTGCTATTGAGGGCACGTTCAGGGATGACTTACCCGAGTAAAAGGTTATTGGCACTAGGGTTGCATATTCTCCAGTCAGAATCAAACAACTGGAAATCTATCTGGCGTAGACCATGTTAGATTCAATAGCCACAAAAGTGGGTTTTCCTTCTAGGTATAAAGACTGCATAATCAATTAACTTTCTTTTTTTTTTCATTTGTTTTGTAATTTTTTATTAGCATTTTTGTAAAAATTCATCACAGGAACAATATTGATAATAGCATTTAACAAGTAATAATTCATAGTAGAGAAATGAATACATTATGTATATAGGAACAATTAACTTTCTTTATGGAGTGAAAAGATGCAATGGCTTGTTCTTCGTGTAATGTGTAAATTGTTGGGGCCTCATTTATGAGGCCGTGCGTCACTTTTACGCCACCGATGCGTCACTTTTTGTGACGCACCAGCAGCGTAAAAAATGTGCCTTGTTGCACCATATTTACAGAGTGACGCATCTAGGTAGATGCCTCACTTTGTAAACCCCAGCGCTACATTATACCTACGCCAGGTATAATGTATGCAGGGGGGGCGTTCTGACGCAAGAAAGGGTCATAGAAGTGACGCAGTGAAATCTATAAGATTTCACTGTGCCACTTCTAGGACATAAATGCGTCAATTTCTTACGTCTGCCTCACAGCAGGCGCAAGACTGACTCAGGCCCTTTCACATGGGGCTTGCCCCATGTGAAAGGACACATTGCTGGCGTTGCGTCACTTTTGTGACAGACTCCAGCAATGCGGCACTTTTGCGCCATACAGATACATCAGAAATACTGACGTATCTTTAACTACTTTCGCCATGATGTGTCATACTGTAAATATGACGCATCACTGGTGTCGCAAGGAGGGCGCAGTGAAAAGTGACGCATCGCTGTTTTCACACAGCGATGCGTCACTTTTCATAAATGAGGCCCTTGGTGTTTTTCCCTTACCCGTTTTCATGTTTAAGTTTAATTTAACGCATCTGCGCTCTACTCCTTTGTGTCCACCGTTGGAATCTTGGGAGGTTAGATGGATTACCTTGTGACGCAGCTTTTAGTGTCGCTCCTGTACAAAGATTTTGTCCTCATAAGAAGTCAGAGAGCTAGTGGCCCTCTTAACACGCTCTACAATCCTTCTTTTAAACACAAATATGTTTTCCCTTAAAAGAACAATAGCAGCCTGTTCATTTAACAGAAAGGGCCTCTTTTCTGCTAAAGTAGCATAAAAGTATATTTTCATTGCTGAAGGAAAAATGGTTCTTTTAACTCGGACCCAGTGACGTCAGGCCGCACGCTCTGAGTCACCAGCGCCCTGCACCAGTCAGCTGTTTGGAAATCAGCCGGACTCTGTGAGTCGCGTGGCCTGCTGACCTTTCTACCGTTGCATGGCAATGTTCTCATTCCTGGAACACAAACAGTATTATTTCTTGGTATGTACAGTCAAAAGGACACAGCAGATGAGGGCCAGCATGAAAACCTCAGAATCCGATTTCCGATGAAGACCACGAGGCCTGGTATTGACACAAAGAACCTAGAGAGTGCCCAAAATTAAATGATTAGCAACATAATGTCTACTTGTAAAGCACAGGTTCCGCCTGAAGGGTATCTTGCCTTTGAAATCACAGATGGTTAATGTTCCTCTACAGTGCTCATTTTTATGACCTCAGAAGAATGGAAGACTGATCAGACCACAATCACACACTGGCAATCTCCATTGTATAGTTATATTTAGGTCAGAGTTTCCATAGATAAAGAGTTTTTTGATTTGCTAATAACTCTGGTGCAGTTTGATGTATCGGCATGAAACGTCCCAAAAGGAAAATCCACCTCATCTCCTTCCTTGATATCGGGATGATCTGTCAAGTGAGAATGAAGAAAAAGTGGGGGGGGGTCCAAAAAAGAGTGATTTCCTATGTTAATTCCCATAGAAACCTTTGCTCTCCAATACAGAAAAACCTTTGAAAAGAATTATATCAAACTTGGCAGAAACGTACTACTTTACACAACGAGCATGTTGTTTGTGATTTGGTGTAAATCTGTTGAACCATTCCACAAGGACGCCACTCATAGGCACCACCACCTCATCAGACTGACCAAGAGATCCTCCTTCAAAGACCAACTAGACAACAACGCACACGACAGCAAAGAGCTCTTCAGCATCGCTAAGGAACTCTCCAACCCCAACGCCAACACCAACGACATACCGCCCTCACAAGAACTGTGCAACGCTCTGGCAACCTTCTTCCACCAGAAGATCGCTGACATCCATAACAGCTTCAACATCCCCGACCGCGCCAGACTCCACCCTCGCGAACACCACCCGGACCAACCACCTGACCTCCTGGACCAATGTCAACGACGAAAAAACACGCAAGGTCATGAACTCCATCCACTCAGGATCACCATCAGACCCATGCCCACACCACGTCTTCAACAAAGTCGACACAACCATCGCACCCCAACTACGGAAGGTCAACCATATCTCCTTCGAGGCAGCAACATTCCCGGACAGCTGGAAGCACGCCGCAATCAACGCCCTCCTCAAGAAGCCCAAAGCGGACCCCAAGGACCTCAAGAACTTCCGGCCCATCTCCCTGCTCCCGTTCCCGGTGAAGGCCATCGAGAAAATCGTCAATGCGCAACTGGCCCGCCACCTCGAAGACAACAACGTCCTGGACCCTTCCCAGTCCGGGTTCAGACGAAACCACAGCACGGAGACAGCCCTCATCGCTGCCACAGACGACATCAGGCACCAACTTGACAACAGCGAAATGTCAGCCCTCATCCTCCTGGACCTATCAGCCGCCTTCGACACGGTCTGCCATCGCACCCTAAAAACACGCCACCAAGAAGCCGGGATCCTAGAGAAGGCCCTCAACTGGACTACATCCTTCCTCTCCGGCAGAACCCAGAGAGTCCGCCTCCCACCCTTCCAATCCGAAGCCACCGACATCATCTGCGGCGTACCCCAGGGATCATCCCCCAGCCCGATGCTGTTCAACCTCTATATGGCCCCCCTCGCACAAGTGATCTGCCAGCACGACCTCAACATCATCTCCTACGCTGACGACACCCAGCTCATCCTCTCCCTCACCAAGGACCCGCACACCGCCAAAACCAACCTCCAAGAAGGAATGAAGGCCGTCACCGACTGGATGCGGAGCAGCCGTCTGAAACTGAACTCGGACAAGACGGAGGTCCTCATCCTTGGTCCCACCTCCTCGGCCTGGGACGATTCATGGTGGCCAACCACGCTGGGAACAGCACCTACACTGACCGACCACGCACACAACCTAGGATTCGTCCTCGACTCCTCCCTCTCCGTGTCAAAGCAAATCAACACCGTCTCCTCTTCCTGCTACAACACCCTCTGCATGCTCCGCAGGATCTACCAATGGATCCCGCCCGAAACAAGGAAAACTGTTACACAGGCCCTCGTCAGCAGCAGGCTTGACTACGGCAACCCACTCTACGCAGGATTCCCAGCCAAGCACCTACGTCGACTACAACGCATCCAAAACTCCTCTGCACGACTGATCCTTGACGTATCCCGCCGCAGCCACATCACCCCCCACCTGAAAGGCCTGCACTGGCTCCCCGTCAACAAAAGGATCACCTTCAAGCTTCTCACTCATGCACACAAAGCGCTACACAACGCTGAACCAGCCTACCTGAAATACAGACTCAGCTTCTACACCCCCACCCGCCAGCTCCGCTCCGCAAGCCTCGCCTTCGCCGCTGTCCCCCGCATTCAAAGAAAGACCACCGGCAGCAGATCCTTCTCCTACCTCGCCGCCAAGACCTGGAACACCCTCCCTACCCACCTACGGCAGACCCAGGACCTGCTCACCTTCAGAAGACTCCTCAAGACCAGGCTCTTCGAGCAGTAGCGGCACCCCCCCCCTTTCAGCGCCTTGAGACCCTCACAGGTAAGTAGTGCGCTTTACAAGTTCCTTGATTGATTGATTGATTGAGAATTTTGCATTTAATGAGGTGCACGAATTGGAATTAAGTGGTTAACAAGTTAAGTATATCAACTCGGTTGGTGCCCCAGGTGTCTTGCGGTACTGTAAATATAAAAAATAGAACTCTCTATTTGGCCAAGGGAGCTTTTTCTCCCATTGGCCATTTCGGTACCGTGATCATGCTTGGACGGCACTGACAGATAGAGCTGTGATTCTTGGAACCTCAATTCAACATATCATCACTAACAGTGATGTAGCAAGAGGGGGCTGCCCAGGTCGGCTCAAGTTTTGGGGGCTCTTACCTGTGATCTCGGGCAGCAATCGCCAGCACCTCCCGCTCCACAATGTGGCTGTCGTGGGGTGGCAGTCAGCAGAATCTCGCCAGCAAGCCTCCCCCCCTCCATCAAACGAAAGGACAGCCACGTGCAACCAAAGGGCCAAAGGGATTTTTGTCCCCACCAACTGTAGATTGAATTACATGTATTTATTTATATACTATAAATAATGTGGCCCTAAATGAAGTTCCTCTTAATGTCGGTTCCAGGTTTTACTTACCATGTCCGCTTTTTATTACTCACATCATCACATATCACCAATCTCACTCAAACAGCCTTATTTAATCAACGTATCTTCACATGTTATGGTGCACCACTTGCTGTTACCTAAAGCACTTCTGTTAGAAGGCTACTAAGTTTCTAAACAATAAAATAAATGCACATACGAACTGTAAGCAAACCAGATGCTACAGAGCAAGCACTTTCAGATTTTAGCTGAGCAACACTGGAGTTAGCAGCACTATCTTAGGTGCTACTTTTTTTAGACCTGGTCACATATACACCAGAGAGTGTGCTTCATTGAAAGGTCTTCCAGTGAGTGTGCGCAGTAATACATAACCGCGATAGCTGCAGTGCACTTGGCACCAAGGTAATAATGTTAGTAATAAGTCTCCCCAATTCCAAATGAATGATCAATCAGCAGATTTATATTTATTTTGGAAATACAACCATTTTTCACCTAAAATCAACTTATAAAATACACACATTTTCCCTCAAATACACGCTTTTCAATCTTGTAGACATGTATTAATTTATCCAACAAAAGTTTCGGATTTTTTAGGTTGGGCTGCACACAGGAGAACTACTTAAAGGTAGCTGGAGTGCTACGAGTAGTTCATGAGCTACTGGTTGGAGACACCTGTTTTAGAACAATTACTTCACTTGATGGTAGCAGAGAGGAGCAGGTAGAATGGCACTCATGCAGTTTCAGTAGAGGGAAGTTGTGTTTCAACAATTTGGAGGTTTGTTGGGAGGAGGGCGATCTCCCCGTGCAATCAGTGCATACGTGCACACTGGGTTCAGTGACAACAATAAAAGATTGTAAAATGAAATACTATAAAAGTTTCTATTACTCCGAAATCAATGCCAGGTAGACACAGCAAACATGTATTCAGTATTTTGGACAAATGCTTTTTTTGTTTAACTTGAATATTAATGAAATACGTTTTAAACATGAAATTGTGCGCAGCTGATGAGGACCACTTCTTGTCTGCCCATGAAATCCATGTGTGATGTGGAATTGCACCGACCACAGACTTGTTTTATGGTGTGTCAAAGGCCGCTTTATTGGAAGCAGTTGCACCTCACACAGGAACAAACACCCTTGGCCTGTGCTGTACAAAACGAAACCTCGCTAAATATAATTTTTCCTAACAGACCCCCCACCCCCTCCCCTAAACATGGTTCCCCCCAAACAACAAGCATGAAACCAATTTGCAATTTTCAACTTGCCTCTCTACCTAGCTAAAGAACTTTTTGTACTTAACCTCCCCGATAAAACCAGACCTCCTAAACTTCCCCCAGAACTTAGAAAAAACCGCCACCCAAACTATGGACCAACACACCAGCACCTGTTTCAGCGACATAAAAACCCCCGTACATAAAAATCCCCCGATGCACCGGCTCCCAAGAAAACCCCTCCAAGAAACCACTTCGCACCAACCACTTTACCAACCACCGTTCCACCCAGCAAAATGAGCCAAAAACACAAAAACAAAAAAGAGAGGGGGGGAGGAAACAGCTAAAGCCCCACAAGAACCACCCCGACCGGCTGCTGTGTCACTGCCACCGACAGAAAATGGCAGATTATATTATTTACAACCCAAAACCAGCCCAACAGCAGCCCACCCCAGCCCAAAGCTACTAGAGTCGCCCAAAACCAGCCCTCTTACGGTCCTGGCAATTTCCCCCCCCCCCCCCCCCCCCGGCCCCAAAACCCCCCAGGGGTGACAAGCCTCCCGCTGGTCGGCCGCCCCCCCAAAGCCCTATTGGGGCCCACCGGGGAGAGGGGAAGCACTAACCACAGACTCGTTTTATAGTGTGTCAAAGGCCGCTTTATTGGAAGCAGGTGCACCTTACACAGGAACAAATACCCTTGGCCTGTGCTGTACAAAACTAAACCTCGCTAAATATATTTTTTCCTAACAGACCCCCACCCCCTCCCCTAAACATGGTTCCCCCCAAACAACAAGCATGAAACCAATTTGCAATTTTCAACTTGCCTCTCTACCTAGCTAAAGAACTTCTTGTACTTAACCCCCCGATAAAACCAGACCTCCTAAACTTTCCACAGAACTCAGAAAAAAACGCCACTCGAAAGGCATACTAACGACTTTCGACACCCCCCTAGGACACCTGAACTTTTGGATACCTGCGCACCCCAAGTGCCTTGTCCAGTGCCTCCTCTAACTGAACAATGTAGAGCTCCATCCCATACCTAGAAAGGTGACCCCCGTCCTCTCGAAAGAAATGCACTGCCCCATACCTGAGCTCCGGATGCTCCATCCTACCTATCCCCTCCTTTTCACAGAAAACCTTCATCTCTCTGTTTATTTTCCTCCGAGTCTTATCAATGGCCGCGGCCTCTCTGCTCCCCTCCAGACCCGTCTTGGAACAAACTCTGACCATATCACATGGCACCCAGACCACTTGCGCCAAATTTCCAACAGGTCCCTCTTCATCTATTTTACCAACGCTAAACCCTTGCACTGGACCAGATAGTTCTCCCCCAAGTGAATAACAACCACGTCTGGACACCCCCCCTGACAACCTTGTTCAACGCCGGCAGCAATTCATGCCATCGCATACCCCCCTTTCCTTGCCATTGACAGTGAAACAACCTCGGGTCCGATCCCCAATGCCCGAGGCGCATGAGGTCCTCCCTCCCCAACCCTGTCTCGCCGCCTCCATCGCCGCTCTGATCCAGAACGAATGCGTCCCAAAAGCCTTCTGGTCCTCACCCATGATGCGTAGGGCGTGCAGCAGGACCCCCAACAACTGCGCCGCAGTCACCCTGCCCTTGTCATCTTGCTGAAACACCTCACCCGACAACTCCCGGCGTCTGGACGCTAGTCGCCTTCCCCATACTGCCGGGCAAACCGCCTTAGACCCCACCGGTCCCAACACCACCCAAGTCCCCACGCCCCGCTGGTCAGTCTTGGAACGCCACAGCCCAACCGCCACCGCCACCTCTTGTGCCCTCAAGTTCACCTCCCCCCAAAGAACTTCTGGACTACCGTCACGGCCAACCAACTCTGAAACCCTAAAGGCTCCAAAAAACATCCACGACATGAGCGTGGAAAACAAAATGGTCTCCCCCTGGTTATAGAAAATCATCGGCAACGTCCGCAACACCCCCGCGAGTACGCCTTCCATAATGGGCCAGCACTGACTCACCCTGGCCCCCTTCTCCCTCGCTCATCCCTCCAAAAGACGCGTCCCCAGTTCCCCCACCGACGGTGCATAACCCTACCACAACTTCCCAATGAAAGCCACCGCCGACAGTTTACCCGCGATCTTCACCCTCGACAAACCTTTTTCCATGAAGCTCAGCATAAACGACACCATCTGTTCCTCCCGGTGCCACCGATCGCCCTGTTGTACCGCTCCACCCTGCAAAAACTCCTCCCACACCCGGTCTCTCCCACCGACCACAAGTCCACTGGCACCAGCATCTTGCGCTCGTCCGCCTCCGTGGCTAGCCCATGGAACCTCTGCCACTGTTAACAAGACAAAGCATCCGCAATGTCATTGTCCACCCCAGGCACATGTCGAGCGTGAAACAAAATGTCGTGCTCCAAACATCGCAGAACGAAAACTCTCATCAACTTCAACACCTGCGGATACCTGGCCGACTGCTTATTGACAACCTGCACTACCGCCATGTTGTCCACCTTGAACAGAACCGGCTTGTGTGCTAGCTCCCGTGCCCACACCGAAACCGCCACGACCAGCGGAAAGAGCTCCAAAAAGGCAATGCTCCGTCCTCCACCTTGCCAATGCATCGGCCATTGTTCCACGCACCACCTTCCCTCCCAGTAGAGCCCGAAGCCGCCCACTCCTGCCGCATCAGACGATAAGGTGAAGTCCCATTCCCAATCCTCGGGGGCGCCATGGGCACACCATTGAAGCACTCCAGGAAAGCCCACCACATGCGCAAGTCCTCCTTCGTCCCCGCGGACAAACGCAAATGGTGATGTGGCAGCGTCAAACCGGACAGCGCAAGACCTAGCCGCCTGCAAAAAGTGCGGCCTACCCTGACGACGCGGCATGCAAAGTTCAAATGCCCCAACCAAACCTGAACCTCCCTTTTCGTTTTTCCAACATGCCGCCTACCAAGGCCAACATCTGAGTCCTCTTCTCCTCAGGCAGGCGTGCATTCCATGGCCACCGAGTCGAGCTCAATTCCCAAAAATGACAGCACCATACTGAGACCGTGCATCTTCTCCGGTGCCAGGGGCACACCCAAGTAGCCCATGAATTCCGTAAAACCGTCCAGCTGCTGCTGGCAGTCCGTCGAACTAGGCCGCCCCACCAAGAAGAAGTCGTCCAGATAGTGCGTCACCGTATCTGAGCCTGTGTGCCAGGAAAAAGCCCACTGCAAAAAGGAACTGAAGTGCTCAAACAATGCGCACGATATGGAGCACCCCATGGGCAAAGCCTTGTCAACAAAATACCCCCGTCAAACTGTATCCCCAACAACTGGTGATCCGCCGGGTGTACTGGCAACAGCCTAAACGCTGACATAATGTCACATTTAGCCATGAGGGTGCCTGCTCCCACCGCCACTACCAACCTTCGCGCCACATCCACGGTCGAGTAAGACACCGACGTCAGCTCCGCCAATATGTAGTCGTTCACCGACGTCCCTTCTGGCTACGACAGGTGTTGTATCAAGCGGAATTGGCCGGGCTCCTTCTTGGGCACCATGCTGATAGGCGAGATAATCAAATCGCGAATGGACGCGTCCTGAAAGGGACCCGCCATCCGGCCCTCCCTCACCTCCTTGAACAACTTCTCCCGCACAGCCCCTTTGTGCGCATTGACCGATTTCAAATTCTCCACCCACCTGGCAATCCGTGGACCCTCGTACCCCAACTGGAAACCCTCCCGAAAACCCCGTCGCAACGTGGCCGCACCCTCCGTCTGCGGATACGACGCCAAGAGGGGCTCGAGACGCTCCAGCTTAACCGGTATATGAGCCTTTTCCCACCGCCCCAGACCCCCCTTTTCCACCCCCCAGATTGAGCCCCAGCCACCACGGTGTGGAAAAAGGGTCAGGCAGATCAGGTCGATTACCCCTTTTCAAGGTTTGCCCGGCGCTAGCCGCCTCTCGCCCAACTCACGGTTACCAAATAAAGAGGCAGGCGCTGGAGACTGGAAGGCAGGAAACAGGAGTTTATTCAGACGGAGCAGAACACGTCAAATCAGACAACAGGGTATCTTCTCGAGGTGCTCTAAACGCATCCTTGAGGCCTGGCCTCTTATACACAGGTTTATTGCTTTATTACATAAAACACATTCTTGTCAATACTTTGATGTACGGAAAGACATCCTCGGAATCCTCACTTTGGGCCTGTTCCCACACACATTTACAGTAGAAGTCCCCACCCCGGTCACAGTAGGTGATGACTATCGCACACCAGGACATTCCGTTGATTCCCGGAATGTGTGTCTGATCGGATCTCATGGGGTGGGGGGGGCTTTGATCAGTCAGAGATCCTTTGAATCGGGGCAGCTGCTTACTGCAAGGGGGCCAATAAATGGTGTCCGCAGGGCCAGGTGGCGCCCTGGGAACGGGCAGGACGATTGGGCACAGAGGAAAGGGGGTTCATCAAAGGATGGGGAGGTGTTGGCCGGGAGCGGAATGCATTTCCGAGGCAGAGTCGTGCTGGAGGGGAGTTTTATGGTTCAGGTATGAGAGAGCGGGGGCTATCAGCGTGCGGGGGATGCTTGCGAGGTCAGAGGGAGAGACGCGCTGGCTAGCGGCGCTGGGCAGGGAGACCATGGTTTTCAAAATGGCTGCCACTTACGCGCACGAAGGGGCCTAAAAAGGGACAAGATGGTGTGGCCAATGTTTCATGATTTTCACTTTACGCTCAACAGTGGCTATGGTGAACATAAATGAACGCCGCTTATGTATACCGATTTTAGTCATTTTCCACAGTCCCCAGTTTTTATCATAAGTTAGTTCATTTCTGTTCATGTCTGAGGTAAGGACGTACAAGCTGACATTTAGTTATACTAATAAGGGAAGTATGTGGCTGGGCTGTCTATTGAGGTCTTTGGTAGCCCATATGCATTACGGGCAGATGGAAATAATCCTGCTATCAATGCTGACAGAATCGTACATAACCACATGTAGTCAATGCGATAGGCGAGGAGGCAGTGCATACAAAATTACATTAGCTGTGTCATACGTTAGACCTTGGAGACGGGGACATTATTTAGACGATGTAGGAAATTCGTTCGAATACAAACATGATGTCATACAAAAATGTTCTGGTAGAATAAGGGCTATTATCACTTGAGGTCTGGACTCCATGGGGATCAAAACTAGACAGTATGCTCATGTGCATAACTGGTGTTCTACAATCATCATGATTCAGAGTTAACGCTTTCTTAGTTATCCATGTACAGTTGAAAGTGACCGATGTAAGGTTTCGAAAGCTCAATTGGGTGATAATCAATACAAGTGGTTGGGAGAGGAATTCAAATTAATACAAGTGTCAGTCAAGGGGTGGCAATGTTCAAAAAGGGTTCGTCTTTCCAGTGTCTTATTACAGCGAGCCATCCCTGGTAGGCTCTCATTGTTCTTCTTTCGTTGGCACTGTTGAGCACCGGCGGTGGAGCTATGCGTCCAGCTCTAATTCAGATTTCGCGTTGCAGGGTGTGGCCACTCTTTGCTCTCGGACCACAGTCCTGGTTGTCCTGTTCCCTAACTAATCTATCATAGGTACCTTAGGCGGGGTACCCGCATTCCGTTCTTCTTTCGTGACAAACCCTACTCTATCTTTGTGCTGTGCTTCTTCTTCAAGTCAAGTTCAAAGAAAGACTCCGTATGGAAAAAAGGGGCGATGGGGGCGTGCTTTGGGAGGCCGAGGGAAGAGAGGGTGGAGTGGGATCAGATCTGAAACGGACCAAGGAGGGCAGAAATTTCAAGCAAGTGGGCCCATCAATCGGGCACAATTGGCTGGGACTTTCGGCACAAGCTCATCAACATGCAGGGGCTTCTGGACAGCCCTTCTTTCCTTCACTTTCCACGTTGAGAATGGTGCCTCGTCCCGCAACTCTTTGCTCTGTGGCTCGAGGTCATAGATATTCCCCGATCTGCAGCCAGGCTGTGCGTCACGTCCGGCCCCTCTCCTCCGACGACTGCACGTTATCTTTAAATGAGTAAAAAAAAAAGTCTTAGAGAACTGACAGGGGAAGACGTTTACACACTTTAATTTCTCTCCCAACCCCAAGTAGTTGGGGAAACGTTTATCGGTCATGATAGGGTGGAGGCTTATTTATCCTTACGACGGGGTATGCTGTTAATTCATAAATCATTGTTGTGGTGTAGGTTTGCGAGCAATTCTACGAATTTCCATAATCATGTCTGTTAGGTGTTGATTCCTGTTACATTCGTAAACGTGGCAAGGAGTCTGGTATCTATAAATTACATGGTCTATTAAATTCAAACCGGCTCCTTCGGTAGAGACTCGTCTTTCTAAAACAAATCTTGTTGAGCTATATTTTTCTTCAGGGTCTGCTAATTTTATGAGAAAGTGTGAGGGGCTACTATCATGGGCTTATAGGTACCTTTTTCCAGGGAAGGACATACGTTAAGCATTTTTCTTTTCTGAAAGCATCGGCTAACTTTGATAAGTTTTAGACGATTTGTTTTTTAAAAACAAGGTCATCAGCTACAGTCTTTAAGATTTTCTGGGACGGCTGGTACAGAACTGGGACCATTCTGGGAAAAACGGGGACGTTTCGGACATTCTACTTTTGTGCAATGGGCGGTGGTAATCTGAATGAGGAAGGTGGTGTTACTAAAGCACTAAAACAAAAAGCCACTGACATATAGTTCCCTTTTAAGGGTCAGATTAGGGGACATCAGTCGTCTTACCTGTCCTTTCTTTCTCAGCCAATTAAGTTTCATCATTTTACAGAAAGGAGAGGCAGTAATATGGCAAAATACGATCGTTTTGTTTCTGTCAATTTGTTCAAACACTGACGTGTCTAAAGCCAATTATACCTGTACCGGCGAGGTACAGCGTCGCCATTTATTCAAAAGGGAGAAAGGGAGCCCTCAGAGGGAGAGAGCGTCGTGCGCACCAAATAGGCCATTAGTACACGTACAACATAGAGAGAGAGAGAAAAACATGTATGATAATAGGTTATTCAGTGCACACATATATAGAACAATACGGGTTGGTTTCACGTATAAAACACAAGCTGAGAGAAAACATAAATTCACAGTTTACGTACACACAAATACTGGATAGGGTGCGACAGTACATACATCAAGTGCGAAAACCTAAGACAAAACACAGACCTATTTTGGGCAAAAGGACTTTTTCATGCGTGTTGCGCATTCTCAGTATTCCATTTAATTCATTTGGGGGTCGAGCTCTTTATTCTCCTTCCTTCCTAATAGTGGACAATTTTTGTTGGTAACCTCGTTTGTGAAAATACTTACTCCCTCTTAGTTGGTCAGACACTAGTCCAGTCGTGCTTATACTCACGGTGGGGCCTTCCAACATCTAGCAAAGGATGATCCAAGCTGAGGTAAAGGAGGGGTGTCAGTCGGACGTGTAATGGTACAATTCTGATTTTCCTACGAGGATGGAAGAAGAAGGGGTAAATCTAAAACATAACAATATCCCTAATTTCTGGGCTGAGGGGGATTTGGGACGAACCCCAACCCGGGGTACTCTTGACTTCTCTTATTTAGTCAGCACGTAAATTGACTCACTGGTGCGCATTATTTCGGGTGTACATTTGGGATATCGGTTCGGGTCCGAGGTACTACAATAACCCTTCAAGTTTCTGGTGTAGGCCACTCTCCCATTCACTAGCTCCAGAGAGGGAGAGAGTCGTTCCTAGGTAAGGTAAGTGCTATATTCCTTTTCGCCCTTCACATGCAGGTACCATGTTCGGGCTTATTTTTCTTATTCCATTAACCGCTCGATCAACACCTCCGTCATACAAAAAGCATTCTTTTATCGACCCAGACGTGCGCCACACATACACATTCATACCGTACACATCGGGGCCCATGCGCACATTCATACCATACAATTTTCATGCTCTCAGAGATAGCTCCTGCATATAATGTACCATTATAGCTGGCCTATTTTCCTCACGTGGAGCATGGTGCGTTTTAGGTCCTTTCCATACTTCAGCTGAATTTCCGATGTAACCTGCAGAAAAAGAAAAGAGGGGGAGGGGGCAGTGTTCAAAGCACATTAGCGCACATAAACATAAATTATTTTTTTACCTACCACGTACCTGACTTATCTCTGTGGGATGCAGTCCCTTTTATCTCGGCATTGAAGCCCAAAGGAACCGGTAGTGCGGAAAAGATAACCAATGACAGGCTGTTCATTACATAGGTCGCCCGAGGGCGGTAGTACAGACCGCGTGTAGGGAGGGGTCAAAAGCCAGGGGCATTCGGTATAAGGTGTGGGGGGGGGGGGGGGTGACGGATTCATGTTTTCATTCGAGGGAAAGAAAAGGTTTACGGTGGTATAGGGGCGTTCCTGTTCGCAGAGCATGGTATTTTAAAAACAACCCTATCAATCTAAATGACTGTTACGATGCTAGCTCCATATATTTTTCTTTTAAAACCTTGGTTGTAAAAATGTCAGTATTCAAGTACGGGCCCCCAACCATACAGGCCGGCCACGGGGCAGACGGGAAACACATGAGGTAAGGAGATATTACACTGTAGTACAGGAGTACGTAACGAGCGAGCCATTTAATTGGAAAAACTAAACGTGACAAACGGTTGCAGGATCAGTGAAGGTTGATTTTATAATTGAAAGTAAAACAGGATCAGTTACAATAAAATTGTTCATACGCATACCATGGGCGAGTATCATGAGTAACATTTACTTCGGAGCTTAAATAATACAATAAATAATAGTAAATAAACCCGACATCAATAGGGTTGTCCGTATGCTCAGTCAGTACACTTCCCCACCCGCCATGTGCACAAAGACCGCATACATCCCCCATAACATCAGGGCTAAGTAACTAGAATCGTCATAAGGAGTTGCAAGTCCCGCCCATACTGGCGCCATTTTGGTCGAGGCCAGGCGGGTCCAGAGTATAGTTCAAATGCCTCCAATAACTAGCGACCGGACCAGAATCCCTTTCGGCAGTTCAAAAAAGTTTGTTAGCGCCAACAGAAAGAACAGGCTGCATGAACCGTGACTCAAAGGGGGGGGAAGGCAAAAATCTTCCCTACCGGGTCACGCTGAGGTCCCACTGGAGCTGATCGAGTGTCTCTTGGTAATTCAGACAAAAGCTGGCGTCATCATGAGAGCACCATCCTCTCGCGGCAACGTCGCGGCCACTTCGGGGAGCGGGAAAGCAGGCGTATCACTCCACCGATGTGCTGAATCAGCCTCTCTCACGGCACCAGATGGGGATAATGCGGTGGTCACCCGGGGCAGTGGCATATCCATGGGGGATAGTCGAGCAACAGTGGCGGTTGCCCCCACCGGAAGCCCGCGGGAGTCGAGGGCCAACGACTCTCGTAGAATCTTTAAAGCTTGGACAATGTCTTCAAGAGTGTGGCTCATGCCCGAACAGGCAAGCATTCGAGTTCCAGAGTAGTCCAGAGCCGTTCTAGTGGACCAGGCCCAAATCCAGGGAGCCGGCCGCCATTTTGAGCGTTCCGCAGCAGCAGCCGCTCTTCACCCCGGCCACCGGAGCGGGTCCCCCGGCCATCCAACCGAGTGGAGCGCCAATGGCAGTCCTGGTGCAGCCGTCCGGCAGGTGAAACGCTAAGGGTCGCCCTGCTGCAGCTGACCGGCGAGTGAAACGCTAAGGGTCGCCCTGCTGCAGCTGACCGGCGAGTGAAACGCTAAGGGTCGCCCTGCTGCAGCTGAGGAACCTCCCCCTGGGGAGGTGGGGGAGGCCCATTCGCGTCGCCTCCCCCCAGGGCACCCCACGCCATCTCTTGGCGCAGCATTATAGGATGGCTGGACCAGGCAACAAAAAGGGGGGGAGCCATCAGCAAGGCATCCCCCGCACACAACTTGCTGGACATCACCTCTGGATGGTCCGGGGACAGGTCTTGGCGCGTTGGGTAGCCTCCGGCCTATTCGCACAACGGGCCACCACCGACGCTACCTCGCCGGCTGACGGCTTTTGTAGACACTTTTTATAGCCCAAAGCCTACTAAAAAGTAGCTCAAAGTAGCCCAACAGGAACAGCGTCAAGCAGACGGCAAATGCATTTGGGTTTGTTGTTGCAGCCGGCTGCCATGTAAATAGTTGTTTAATAAAAAGTTTTAAATGGTTGTTTAATAAAAAGTTTTAAATGGTTGTTTAATAAAAAGTTTTAACATGTTACTTTGCTGGAGTGTTGTATATATTTATAATATTTGCATAGGGTTTGTCGTTATTTGGGTGGGGCAGGCGATGGATCCGAGCTGTCTTGCAGCCATCATGGCGTCAAGCTCGGTTATTCTCACTACTTTCATATTTCTCATGAGGAGTTGTTCCTAATGTTTCTATTTTAGCGGGGTCAAAAAGATCCCATCAGTGGCCTACTGATTTTGCTCGATTCCTTTTGTTTTCCCTAACGATTTTTATGTTATAGTTTGCTAGCATGATACAACGGCTAATCCGTATTTTTATATATATGTCCTTTTTATTAGGGGTGTCCTCCGGTGGAGCTGGATGATCTACCTCTAATAAACGGTCCGGGCTGAACCAACTACTGAACAGTGGGGAGAAGATAGGCATGACGGGTTACAATCGGGACAAAAGTCTGCACTACGTATCCTTCACTGCTTTGCGAAGACTAGACAGAATATTTCTATTCTACAGTATTCGCAAATAGGGAATACCCAAAGAGAGAACCAATTCCAAACAGTCAATGTTCGGACAAACAATCAATCAATCAAATGAGGAAAAAAATAGGCGCGACGGGTTACAATGGGGGCAAAAGCCTGCGCTACCTATCTTTTCACTGCTTACAAAGACTAGACAGAATATCTCTATTCCACGTTATTTGTAAGCAGAGAATACCTCCAAAGAACCAATATCGAACAATCAATGTCCGTTCAATCAAACAATCAGTGGCGAGAAAGAAATAGGCACGACGGGTTACAACGGGGGCAAAGGCCTGCGTTACCTATTCTTCACTATCTGCAAAGGAGGACAGAATACTTTTATCCTTTCCCGTTTGTAGACAGAGAATTCTCGAGAGAACAATCCTCGAACAAACAATGTTCGGGCAAACAATCAATCAGTGGGGGAGAAAGATAGGCACGACGGATTACAACGGGGGCAAAGGGCTGCGTTACCTACCCTTCACTACCTGCAAAGGAAGAGAGAATACTTTCTATTCCTCTCCGTTTGCAGACAGAGAATCTCCAAGAGAACCAACAATTCGGAGAGTAATACTAGTATTTTCCAATCAATCAATCAAATATTTCACAGTTTGTCGTGTTACACGACCTTACCCGGACCGCATGGACAGTTTCCTGTCTTCCGAATCCAGCGCCCGATCGTCCTCTATCTCCTGTTGTGGCACTCCTGATGGTTCCCAGTCAGGACCGTAGATCACTCGCAAGAGGTCTGCTCGGAACCAGTGAAGTTCGGATGATCGGCTGCCAGACGAGGGTCTATTGTGCAGGTGCACTTCCCGATCGTTGCAGTCGTTCACTCTGTCGTTGGGACCTCTCCCACTGGATCCACGTGTCACTGATGGGCCCCACGTTTGGGACGCCAATTGTGGAAAAAGGGTCAGGCAGATCAGGTCGATTACCCCTTTTCAAGGTTTGCCCGGCGCTAGCCGCCTCTCGCCCAACTCACGGTTACCAAATAAAGAGGCAGGCGCTGGAGACTGGAAGGCAGGAAACAGGAGTTTATTCCGACGGAGCAGAACACGTCAAATCAGACAACAGGGTATCTTCTTGAGGTGCTCTAAACGCATCCTTGAGGCCTGGCCTCTTATACACAGGTTTATTGCTTTATTACATAAAACACATTCTTGTCAATACTTTGATGTACGGAAAGACATCCTCGGAATCCTCACTTTGGGCCTGTTCCCACACACATTTACAGTAAAAGTCCCCACCCCGGTCACAGTAGGTGATGACTATCGCACACCAGGACATTCCGTCGATTCCCGGAATGTGTGTCTGATCGGATCTCATGGGGTGGGGGGGCTTTGATCAGTCAGAGATCCTTTGAATCGGGGCAGCTGCTTACTGCAAGGGGGCCAATAAATGGTGTCCGCAGGGCCAGGTGGCGCCCTGGGAACGGGCAGGACGATTGGGCACAGAGGAAAGGGGGTTCATCAAAGGATGGGGAGGTGTTGGCCGGGAGCGGAATGCATTTCCGAGGCAGAGTCGCGCTGGAGGGGAGTTTTATGGTTCAGGTATGAGAGAGCGGGGGCTATCAGCGCGCGGGGGATGCTTGCGAGGTCAGAGGGAGAGACGCGCTGGCTAGCGGCGCTAGGCAGGGAGACCATGGTTTTCAAAATGGCTGCCACTTACGCGCACGAAGGGGCCTAAAAAGGGACAAGATGGTGTGGCCAATGTTTCATGATTTTCACTTTACGCTCAACAGTGGCTATGGTGAACATATATGAACGCCGCTTATGTATACCGATTTTAGTCATTTTCCACAGCAGGCTGCTGCCCCTGGGCACCCCCCCCGACTCCCCCAGCAGTGCACTTGGACCACTCGTGCCGAAAGCGGCAATACTGCCTGCCACACGTGCACAATACCGCCCCGCCTCCCAGCGTGCGGAATTGCCTGGTCGTTCGGTGGAGCATGACCACGCGTACAAGGCAGAGCCGGCCCATCCCCTCGGTGGAGTGGAGCCGCATGCTGCTCTCCCAAGAACCTTGCCACACGTTACTGCCGAGAAAAAGAGGTGGAGTCCAGCATGCCGGGGAAAAAGCGACCACCCACCCCGCTCCTTCCCCCAAATGCCCCACACTCCCCACGCGCCCCCCAACCCCATCCTGCTGAGTGCCCCCGTCCTCGCCGGGCGGTCCCCCACCCCACCCCTACACCCCCGCGCCCGTCGAGCCCTCCCACCTACGTGCCCCCGCAGCCCTCCCCCTCGCTACACTCCAAGGATTCCAGCTCCAGACGAATTGACCCACCTTCACCCCCACAAGCCCCTGACTCCAAACCAACCCCCAACGGACCCATTTCTGACCCCCAGCCCTTTGAAACCACATCCCCCCACCCCTCCCGAAACCCCCATTGGGCACCGTCGCCCCGACCCCCGACCCGCCCTCTCCACACACCCTGACAGTGCCTCCCCCCAGCTCCTCCCCCAGCTCCCCCTCTCCTGGCCCCACCCCGCTCCATCCCCCTTGCCACCACCCCCGGGGACTGCGGCCTACTAGGTGCCACCATACTCCCTTCCCCCTCCGACGAGTACCCCTCCCCTGCACCCCTCCCTTGCTCCCCCTGGCCCCCTCTCCCTCCTCCGCCGATTCCTCAATCAATAAAGGGGACCACCCCCCTCCTCCTCCGGCGTAGGTGCCCTCCCCTGGTAAAAAAACAGCTAGAGCCCCACAGGAACCACCCCGACCGGCTGCTGTGTCACTGCCACCGAAATGGTGGCTTGTGACATAAAATGGACGATTATATTATTTACAGCCCAAAACCACCCAACAGCAGCGCACCCCAGCCCAAAGCTACTAGAGGCGCCCAAAACCAGCCCTCTTACGGGGCTGGCTATTCCCCCCCTCCCCGGGCCCCAAAACCCCCTGGGGGTGGCAAGCCTCCCGCTTGTCGGCCGCCCCCCCAAAGCCCTATTGCAAACCCTTTTCAGTACACTATGTGTTGAAGTAGTTCAGTAAATTGTGAAGACCCTGAGGTGTCTGTGAGACCAAGATGGTATCATCTGTGAATAATAATGCAGGGACAGGGGGTTCCACTAAGTTTCGGAGAGTTCTGTTTTACATTTTTTTTAGGTGATCAACAACATCATTAATGTAGAGTAAGAACCGGGTGGTGCATGCTCTCAACCCTGCCTCACTTCTCTGCCTATCGGGAGTGGTTCGTTGAGCTCGCCGTGCACATCCCAACAGACCCTAACATAGTTCCCTTGGTGTAACCTGCCTATCTGGCTCAAGGTGTCCTCAGGTACTCCTTGCTTCTTTAGTGAGACCTACAAGGGCCCTTATGGTACCAGGTCAAATGCTGCCTTTAAATCTAAAAAGGCTATGTTAGATGTAGCCACCCTTTATTTTAATGTACTTTCCTAAAATGCACAAGTCTAACAACTTGGTCGACCCTACTCGTGCGAGCTCTAAACCCTGCTTGGTAAGCTATTAGGATGTTATGATTATCTACCCATTCATTCAGTCGGTTTAATATGTGCACATTTTCTGCATTACGTCAATAAGACTAATGGGCTAGTTCCCAGATTCTAGCTTACTCCCTTTTTTGTGGATGGGGACTATTTCTGCCCTGTTCCATGTTGGTGGAATTGGTGCTCCTGATGCAACTTCATTAGTAACCAAATTAACTTAGGAAGCCCAGACTTCTTAAGTAATCATGTTTAGACAGATCCCCTGAAAGCTTGTCCAATCCCGGAGCTTTCCCCAGCTTGATGGTGTCAATTGCCTGTGAAGTCTCTTCCAGACTGAAGTGTGTCAAGCATCTCATATTATTTCCATGGTATTTAAATGCCCATGGCGACTCCTCAGGGATGGAATATAGATTAATTAAGGGTTCAACCCTAGTAGCAGGGTCCAGATAATGTTCTGTGTGGGCAATTGCGTCTTTATTTCCATAGTCCACTATTCTCCAAAATTTGACAGTATCTTTGGATTTTGCCACTTGGAGAAGACACACCAAATCATCTACTCCCATCTTGGGGCACTGGTGAGTACTTTCTTGTAACTAGCCCTGGCTTCCCTTACCAATTGTGCATTCCTATTTTTTAGATTTTTTAATAGTAGCTTTTTGGCCTGTTTACAGTCCACTGTGTCCCAAGGATTATGCTTTGGTGTATTTTGTACCCAGTTTATACGATTGTCATCGATCACTTTTGTTAATAGTGGCCATAGGGCTGCTACCAGTGATTGATGCATAGCCGTACTTGGAATTACAGAAGGGGCTTGTTCAGCATACGGGGCCGCCACCTCGGTAAAAGCCTCATAGATGCTAATCATAGTCTCTGAATTGTCAGTAATGCGGGACCACTGAACTGTCCTGTGGTTATTCACAATCGTTTGCTGTATTAAAAAAGGCTTTCTATTAGATGATTGCTTTTCATTGAAACACCCGTCATTTCTAGGCACAGCAAGAATCGATCGCTGTGCTTTCTTTTGTCTATTTTAAATGCAGTGATCCTGTGCCAACTTCGTATGCTATGCAAAACACAATCTGTCCTCATTCGGGCACTGCCTCTTAAAAATGTATTGCAAAGCAGTATAACTATTGGTGTTAATATTAACCCTGCCGTTGCATGCTCTTAAGTCATGCTCTAGTGTAAGATATACTATTTGCTTTTTTTTAAATTCTTTTTTAATTCATTTTTTATTGATTTATGCTGTGTCATAACTATTTTCATTTATAAAATAAAAAATAAAAATAAATAAAAAGTAAGATATATTATTTGCATCACTGCTGTAGTGCATGGGACTTGCGGACTTGCTTCCAGCTGTGGAATACCCCTAGCCATGTCCTCTTCTCCCAGTGCTGTTTCCAGACTAACAATCTGTTTGTATGTGCAATGAAAATCACCACCTACAAATAACTGCATCTTTGAGAGTAACACGTTCGAGGGTGTTATAACCTGGGACTCCAGGTTACTTCTATTAGGCCTGTCCTATACATTAAATAGGTGAAATCAAATATTGTTCTCAGTGTTTAGGCTCTCGCCAGAATGTCATGTGAATCTATGTGGTGGACGTTGATTGTAACATTTAGGGTGATTTTTGCCCAAGGGACCAGCCCCTCCAGATGGCTTACCTCTCAGGGAGGGGATCGCTTTAATATGGAAAGCTTTATATCCTAGTTTATGTGGTGGATCTATCTAACCAAGTCTCCTGTAAGAGGCACAGGTGGAACTGTTCTAGGTAACTATGCCACTCTGGGTCCAGTAACTTATGTTTTGGCCCTGCCATATTCCATGACTCCACGGCTTGTGATTCTCAGTATTGTGATCTAAAAGGACTCCACTCGTTATCATTTGATACTTCGCTTCTCTCTTCCCCTAATACCTTATTCACTGCCCTCTCCTGCCTCACACCTTGCATTTCCTCATGATTTTGCCCCCACCCTAGTAATAGTCCTGCTTTGGGGACGCGTTGTTGTTCCTTTACTCAGTCAATCTACAGCTTCTAGATCCTGCACCTCTTGCTTTTGTATTGCCTTGGTAATTGGGGAGCAGTGTATTTCTTGCTAAGCAGATTAAGTTGGGAGATGGTCTATGTGGTTTAAACCTTATTGTCTGATGGGATGTTGAGCCCACTCTTAAATCCATTGCAACGAGAACATCCACAATGGTTTTGTTTATGGCATTCAATAAAATGGTATCATAGTTCCCAGTTTTTTCCTGCAAGCATTCTGCCTTTACTATGTCTGAGCCTATAATCGAAAAACATTGTCGATTGTGCCTAATTGAGTCAATAGCTTTTTTTTTTAGGGCTTCTTCCTCTTCCCCGTTTTGTTTATTTAACCCCTTCGACGCGGATGACAAAGCCAACTCGTCATGGGCGTTACCTGCGCTACGCGCATGACGAGCTGGCTTTGTCACGTAACCCGCGATTTTCGAATCTTCAGCGCACAGCGGGAAAACCCGCTAGCGCAGTAGCGGTTAATTTTGGGACATTGGTTAGATAAACTCTTTGTTTTCTAATTCTATTCTGGTGCCCATCTCAGACTCGTTTCTCTTGCGCCATGGGAGCTGTTTAGGGTGCGGCCTCACCCTACTCAGTGGTACTATATGTTGTGCAAATGGAGATCTCAAGTTGTGTAGATATGGTGTGTTTGGTAGCCCTTTACTCGCTTCGGCTAACTTATAGCAAGAAGTGCTCTCCCTGCATTTCAATGTTGTCATCAAGGAAGTTAGTAGGCCCTCAAATTCCTTTGTCAATGCATTTATCTCTTCTAATAGTAATTCCTGCCATTCTCCAGTGTTATGTGTGCATTTCTGTGTTCCTGCTCGTCGAGGGGGCTCCTCTCTCCCTTGGGTTTCTTTGAATTGTCTGCCTAAGGTCACATGAGTTTGGGGTGCTGATTGCAGTTGACACTTCTTCATCTACTAAAGGTGTGAACCTATTTGTACAAGTAAGTCCCACTTTTCCTCCTCCCCTACTCCCCCTGGAGCTTGCAAAGTTGGATTTGCTCTTGTGCTGCATCCTCACGGCTGGTTAGAAATTGCTGAATTACTTCAATTGGGGTCACAACTTGGGGTAGAGCTGCATACTTCTCTGATGTTTTTATCCCGGGAATATCATGTTGTATTTTGTCCCCTTGATGCCCCAGCCCCTTCCTATTAAAGAAAGAGGTTATTTTTGTTAGTGGCCCTTTTTGATGCTTGCGCTTTTCTCTTAGCATAGTTTTAATCTCCTCTATAAGGCTATCCGTATCCGCTATCCTGCAGTAATCTCCCAAATTTCTCTTTATTTTGGGAATTTTTCCCTTTCCAGTGGGTGCTTTCTTTGCCTTGTGTTTCACCATTTTGGTCTGCACGTTACAGTGTATCCTCAGTTTGTTGACTCTCTAAGGGCGGTAAGAGATCCACTTAATTCAACAGATTTATGAAACAGTGTGGCAATAGGGCCTATAATTTGCACAAACAAGCACCCTGTATGAGAATTTATTCTTGGATCTTGTCTGAGGCGATAAATATCAAGTTGTCAAAATGATAGCCATGTCTGCATTTTATTGCCAACTGACGTCACTAGATTATGATTGATCTGCCATTGGTGTGCTGCATATGTTAAATAGATCAAATCACGACTTAGCTGGCTCAACTCGGCTCCATGTGCTGATGGTGTACCCAAGCACATTACCTGTTAATTATGATGGTGACCAGCCGAATAACCAAAACCAAAGTGGGGGCCCTCGACCAGCGTCCTCTGCTCTATGACGGGCGTGGGCGGGCCCGCCCTTGGCCTGAACTTTAACCGAGCATGGACCACGTGCGACCTGAGCAGCGGTATTGGAACGCACTTAAGTAGAACTAAACAAGCTCAGGTGCGGATGAAACAAGCATTTGCAATGCAATAGGTCTCGCACTTGCGAAAGTTTGAGCTATTGGTATTGTAAATTACAATGCCAGTATTTACGAGTTTGTATTATAAACAAATATATAAAAGGCATTGTCATTTACAATGCCAGTAGCTTAATCTTTCGTAAATGCGAGACCTATTGCATTGCAAATGCTTGTGTTTTACTATAATGAAACTGTTGCAATGTAACAGATAGCAGCTGTCTCCGGCCAGCCGTACCAATCACACAGTGAGGCTGACTCAGGCTACAGAATTCAATAACTTGTAATGTCATTCATGAATATGAAAGAGTATAAAATAATTCTCAAGGACATTTCTTTCTTTCAACAGTAAGCTCTAAAAATGCATTTAATTACATTGGCCTTCCCGGGCGCCAGGCTGCGTGCCACCCAGACAGGAAGTGCCCCATTGGTGCCAGCTGCGTAGCCGTGTGAGTCTGCACGAAATGGGGTGTCGGGTGCACACTGACGGATAGTTGGCACCATTGTCATTGGCGTGTCAATATTTGTCTCTGCCAGCGTGAATGTATGACGTTACAACGCATGCTTTTACCACGCATGCTGTTACAACGCAGGTTTTACTACGCATACCATTACAACGCATTACACTTGGGGGTGCTGGATAGTGAATAGTTTAATTTACTATTTCAACTCCAGTCCCCGTGGACACTAGGGAAGGTGTTGGATAGTAAATTAAACGTATTCCCTATCCTAGAGCGCCCCCCAGTGTAATGCGTTGTAATGGTATGCGTAGTAAAACCTGCGTTGTAACAGCACTGCGTTGTAATGGTTGTAAACCGCCAGTGTTAGCCCCCAAAGGATGGCACTCTCCTAGGCGGTCCTGGCAGAGCCCAGTGAATTCCAAGACTTTAAACTTTTGCCGACGGTGTTTGCGCATTTCCAAAGGAAATCTAAAACCCTGATTGGTTCGGCTGTAGTTTGGGAGTGCCATGTCTCGTGGGCAGCCATGCCAAGGTGCCAGTGGTCACCCCTGTGTACTCTCTGAGCCAATCCAGGTGTGTGTACCTTTGCCACCCTTTGGGGATGCCTTTGAGGGCGCATTTGGATGAAAAGGCTGGTGCTGCCCAGAGCCAGGTGCCTGTCTTGCGTTGTTTACTAGCCCGTTTGCCCCGGCACCCGCACCAGGGAGGGCGTACCAGCATTGGAATGCGCAGTGGGTGCCGTTGTATGGTTTGTGTTTTTTTGTGGTTCTGTCTGATGTGTCCGCGCATCCTCTCCCCTGCCCCAAGCTTCGGTCCATCAGTGCCCATGACTCACCTCCCCGCCCTTGGAGGTGGCATGGACTGCCGCCGGGGGCACCTCACATTAGGCACAGAGAATGCCCCTTTAAGTTACAGCGTCGCAGGGTTTCAGTGGGGTTCTGTGCTCGCCTCGTGTGACCACAAGCTGTTTTGGGCGCGGTGCGTAAAGTGTCCTCCAGGCATGAGCCGGTTGGACTGCAAGAAGCGGCTCGAATCCTTCCCTGTTGGCTTCCCTCCGCCCTCTGCTCGACATCACATCTGCAGAGGTTTTAAGGGTGTCATTAATCTGGCGTTTGATGTCTGTGCTCTTGGTGCGAGCTAGGCTTCCCTCCACCATGTTAGATCTGTGGTGGTGGGGGGAAGGGCATAGCTGCTATGGTTTCAGATTGCCATGTGTGACATTTTCATAAATTCAGTGAAATTATGAGTAACACTTTCTCGCGAGCATAAATCATGCAATAAAGATGAGGGAAACTTCTAAACGTCACACAGTGAGTCTCAGACAGGCAGCACTGAGCACTGCAGGCTGCCTCAGACAGAATGACGACGAGCGTTAATGCTTACAGTTGTCTTCAGCTTCTCTCTGCTAGCCATGGGTGATGGTGTTGTACCAGGCGCTGAGCCGCACGGCGGGGGTGACATGCTCTGCGCCTGCCTCTCGTCGGCCAGTGGCCGGTGACGCACATGCCTGCAGCAGTGTGCACACTGCAGCGCCTCTCCCAGCACATGCAGCGTGCCCGATGCAGCCACAGGCCTCTCTCATGCCGCGCTGCCATGACCGTGTGAGACTCTGCAACTCAGAGTCCCGCCGCCGCCGGCTTCTTCTCACAGACGAGCCTCACACTTCCTGCTTCCAACTACAGTATGTGAGGTAATGGACGCCAGGCACCGTCACAGCCAGTTAACACAGACTTGTCTCTCTGAGAGGGCAGGCTCCGGGGTCTCGGTAATTTAATTGGGCAGGGTGAGTCTCTCACATCATGACTCACTCTGTCTTGTGGTCAGCGCCTCAGCGGGAGCCAGTACTCTGCAGCCTACACAGGTTTGCTAAATTGTAGCCTTGCTAGCAAGTATGATTGAAGGGCCGGCAGCATATTTAAATTTGGGCACGCACGGGCTCCGATATCAATTACTTTGTCTCCTGGAGTCCAGCCTCATGCTAGCACCGGGCAACACTGAAGGCTTTCTTGTTCAGCTGATGTGCTGTCTTACTGCGGCTTCAGGGTGCTTGCTGAAAAGACACATTAAAGTGGGGATCAGTCATAGTGACCATTGTACACTGGGCAGGAGATGGTATCACCGGGAACAAACTACAACGAATACTGAGAGAAAAACAAAAGTGATTAAATAAAAGTACTAGGAGAACAAGTGGTGCGCACGCGCACGCCACAGCGAGACATCTGTTTTGCATTATCGGGCTTGATAATGCAAAACAGATGTCGGCCGTGCGGGTAACAGACACCAATAGGCCATGGGCGGGGCGGGGCAAATGCGGGACATGCGCCCACATTTGCCTAATTGCGTGCTGTCTTTGTTAGAAAGAAGCACACAACACCCAATAGCCTGCAACGATAACAAAACCACACGCTCGTGCATGTGGTCAGCTTTCAGAAGCCCCTATATGAAGTCTCGCTGCGCAAGCAGTGCTGGGCACTGCAACGCTAGGCGCGAGACCTAAAAAGGGTGTCGTTGTGGTTTTGCAGTCCCCAGCGGCTGCTCCTGCAGCGGCTCACCCCCCCTGGCATACAGTTGAATCTTGCAGATTCGCAGTGATAATCCCTCAATGATGGCAACCAGGAACCGACATGGATATCATCCCAGCAGCAGCGAGTGGCTAGAATCACAGCAGGATCTCAGCAACGCAGCCAATTCAATTCAATTGGAGCAGTCTTTGGACTGTTTTCCTGGGTCCACTTTCACTACAGATGTACAATCGCTGGAATGCCTCATTGCTGTGTCTTCATGACAGAATAAAAGAGCACCAACTTGCTAACAGTCATGTGCTGAGCCACTTTCTTCCATGTATTGGTATCCTTCTCTACATCCCGAGGACAGGCCTCTCCAGGGTGCTGCACTGACTTCTGGCAGGACCTCTTGGTGAAGGATTCTTATTAAGAGCAGAGTAGCCGAGAACTCATTACACCCCATAGAGAGCATCTGACTTCAACTGAGCTTTGGTGTGCTGTGCACAGGCCCTGAGGAGAGACACTGCTCCCCTGGACCTGCCCAGGAGGATTAATTTAACAACAGTTAAGAACAGATGCTTTACCAACAATTGGGGAAAGAGGGAGATCCAGGAAAAAATGGGGAATTTTAATTTCCCCATTAACTTGCATTGAAGTGGAGCATTTTCTAAGCAGAACAAAGCTAAAATGCCGTAATTCTTCGGGATTATTTAGAATTTCCGGAATGGGGGCAACACTATAAATTGGTGGTACACATGAATATCACTGTGCCATTTAGAGGTGGGGAAACTGCAGGGGTTCCCTTGCTGGTAACTCATCCGGTTCGGCCAGCAGAAACCATTGACTCGTTAGCCGTCTGTCACAAGGACACCTGGTCAAAGTGGCAGAACCACACTGTGTTTAGGTCAGGGCTCCCAGGACTGTTTTCCCTACCAAGCACTGCCATCATGGATATGAAAATGTAAAAATGCCCATGAAACACACAGAGAAAACTCCCTGTGCATCAGTGGCAATTTTGTTTTTGTTTAGTTTTCAACAACAAACCCCCTATTCGTGGGTTTGATACTGAAAAGCAAAGGAAAATTCTGAATGTTCTGCTCTGCAATCAACTGTGATGAAAGTTCATCCACCGAACTGGTTCATGTACTTTCATCACACAGGCAACAAACTTAGGATAAAGTGGGTTGTCCTCCTCCATCCGGTGGGCAGAGGTGTAGGGAACAGCCTCTGAGTGACCCGTCAGGCTAGCAGTCCAGTTACCAAAGCCTAGCTCATATTTGTGGCTTAAAAAATGGAGACTTGAGCTTAAACCACAAGTACTGGTAGGTATGCAAACAAAAATAAGTGCTACATCATTCATGCCTCTCTCCCATTTGCTTACAGGAAGGTACTCCTAGGATCCCATCTCTTTGAAGACATAGGAATTGATAAGTAATCCAAGGACCCCAGCTCACAACTTGAAGCACTATGTGTGAGGGCTCCTGAATGCTAGCAGAAATCCAGATCCAAAGGCAAACCAGGCAGTCATTGGCAACAAGCCATAGGAATGGACATTATGCAACCAGCCAAGATACTTGTTCTGAGGACTTCACCCAAGATATGCACATGGCAACCCATAATGTAACATATACATCAGCCGCAAAGGAGGAGTCATTATGCAGCCAGCTAAAGAAAATGGTTTTAGGAGTCTGCAGAGTGGCTGACAAGAGGCAAACCATAGGAATAGGAATTATATATGTCTGAGGATTGCGTTCGGGGGAGTCCCGGACAGAAATAATCAACAGGCACCACACATGCATTGATCTCCGGTGATAGGACAACCCATCCATGTGGGTGACACTAAGGAACTAGGGCAAAGGGCATCATGAGTGATTCTCTAAAATTAATGTATATGTTATAAAATAGGAGAAGGGGGGCAAGAGCATGGGTTACGGAAAGGTCAATGGTGTAAACTGGGCAGGAATTCTGGCCCAAAGCCCTAACGGGCTCTAAGAAGCATACATAAGGAAGATGCCCTTAACATCTTCACCCTTTACCTAAATGCCTTAGGTGGACTTCTTAGAAAAGGGAATATGTGGGCCAGGCATAGGCACTTGACTCTGGAATATAGTCATTCTAGGATAGCAAGATTGGCCTTAGGGAAGTGTGGCAAATGACTAAAATTAGGTATACATAAGCGGCGTTCATTTATGTTTCCCACCGCCACTGTTGAAAGTAAAGTGAAAATCGTGAAACAGTGGCCACGCCATCTTGTCCCTTTTAGGCCCCATCATGCACGTAAGTGGCAGCCATTTTGTGTGTCATGGCCTCTCTGCCCATTGCCAATAGCCTGCGTGTCTCTCCCCCTCACTCCCCGGCCTCGCAAGCATTCCCCCGCGCCCGACAGCCCCCGGTCTCTCCTGCTTGGGCCATAAACGCACCTCTAACGCGACCCTGTCTCCGAGCCACATCCCGTGCTGAACCCCCTCGCTCTTTCATCTCATTCAGAGAACAGGCCCATTTGATAACCTCTTCCTCCCTGCCCGATTGTCCGGCCTGATCCCAGGCCATCACCTAGCCCAACAGATGCAGTTTATTGCCCCCCTACAGTAGGAATTCACCCCATCAAAGGAGCGGGGATTAATCAACGCTTTCGCACCCCGAAGATCAGACTGATCACACACATCCCCGTTCCCAGCGGAATGTCCTGCTGCGCGATAACCACCACATGCTGAGATCGGGGTGGGAACTCTACTGTAGATATGTGTGGGAACGGGCCTGGACCGGGGATTCCGAGGATGTCTTTTCTGTCCTTCAAAGAAACATTACGGATGCAGTGTATGTAATAAAGCCATAAACCTGTGTATAAGAGGCCAGGCCTCAGAGATGCGGTTAGAGCACCTCGAGAAGATACCCTGTTGTCTGATTTGACGTGTTCTGCTCCGTCGGAATAAACTCCTGCTTCCTGCCTTCCTGTCTCCAGCGCCTGCCTCTTTGTTTGGTAATCTCGAATGGTATGAGAGGCGGCTAACGCCGGGCAAATACTGAAGGGCTCTTGGTCGAATTCGGCCCTTACCTTTCTACAATTGGCGTCCCAAACGTGGGGCCCATCAGCGACACGTGGATCCAGTGGGAGAGGTCCCAACGACTGAGTGAACGACTGCAACGATCGGGAAGTGCACCTGCCCGATAGACCCTCGTCTGGCAGCCGATCATCCGAACTTCACTGGTTCTGAGCAGACCTCTCTCGAGTGATCTACGGTCCTGACTGGGAACCATCAGGAGTGCCACAGCAATTACGGAGAATAGAGGACGATCAGGCGCTGGAAGCGGAAGACGAGAAACTGTCCATACGGTCCGGGTAAGGTCGTGCATCGCAGCGAATTGCGAATTGATTGTTTGATTGTTTGAAAATACTAGTATTACTCATTTGATTGTTTCTGAGAGATTCTCTATTTGCAAACAAGCACAGAGTCGCAATACTCTGTTTAGTCTTTGCAGATAGTGAAGGGTAGGTAACGCAGGCTTTTGCCCCCATTGTAATCCGTCGTGCCTGCTTTCCTCTCCATTTGATTGATTGTTATCCAAGCATTTACTGTTTTGGAATTGGTTCTCTTTGGATCATTCTCTATTTGCAAACAAGGACAGAGTCGCAATACTCTGTTTAGTCTTTGCAGATAGTGAAGGGTAGGTAACGCAGGCTTTTGCCCCCATTGTAATCCGTCGTGCCTATTTTTATCCCTCATTTGATTGATTGTTTATCCGAACATTGATCGTTCGGAATTGGTTCTCTTTGGGTCATTCTCTATTCACAAATAAGCACAGGGTCGCAATACTCTGTTTAGTCTTTGCGGATCGTGAAGGATAGGTAGTGCAGACTTTTGTCCCCTTTGTAACCCGTCATGCCTATCTTCGCCCCGTTTGTTGGTAGTTGGTTCAGCCCGGACCGCTTATTAGAGGTGAACCATCCGGCTCCACTGGAGGACACCCCTAATGAAAAGGACATATATATAAAAATGCGGATTAGCCGCTGTATCGTGCTAGCAAACTATAACATAAAATCGTTAGGAAAAGCAAAAGGAATCAAGCAAAATCAGTAGGCCACTGATGGGATCTTTTTGACCCCGCTAAAATAGAAACATTAGGAACAACCCCTCATGAGAAATATGAAACTAGTGAGAAGAACCGAGCTCGACGCCATGATGGCTGCAAGACAGCTCGGATCCATCGCCCACCCCGCCCAAATAACGACAAACCCTATGCAAATATTATAAATATGTACAACACTCCAGCAAAGTAACATGTTAAAACTTTTTATTAAACAACTATTTAAAACTTTTTATTAAACAACTATTTAAAACTTTTTATTAAACAACTATTTACATGGCAGCCGGCTGCAACAACAAACCCAAATGCATTTGCCGTCTGCTTGACGCTGTTCCTGTTGGGCTACTTTGAGCTACTTTTTAGTAGGCTTTGGGCTATAAAAAAGTCTACAAAAGCCGTCAGCCGGCGAGGTAGCGTCGGTGGCGGCCCGTTGTGCGAATAGGCCGGAGGCTACCCAACGCGCCAAGACCCGTCCACGGATCATCCAGAGGTGATGTCCAGCAAGTTGTGTGCGGGGGATGCCTTACTGATGGCTCCCCCCTTTTTGTTGCCTGGTCCAGCCACCTTGTATACCTACGCCAGAAGATGGCGTGGGGTGCCCGCAGATGGCGTGGAGCGCCCGCGGAGAGGAGGTGCGGACGGCCCCCTCTCCCACGCCAACCCCCCCCCCAGGTGGAGGTTCCTTTTCTGCACCAAGACTGCCATTAGCGTTCCACCCGCTGGCCCCCCGCGGCTGGCTAACCGGGAGGACCCGCTCCGGTGGCCGTGGTGAAGGGCGGCTGCTGCGGGGGGCTCTCAAGATGGCGGCCGACACCCCGGATTTGGGCCTGGTCCACTAGGATGGCTCTGGGCTACCTTGGAACTCGGATGCTTGCCTGCTCGGGCATGAGCCCCACTCCTGAAGACGTCCTCTCAGCTTTAAAGATTCTACGAGAGTCGTTGGCCCTCGACTCCCGCGGGCTTCCGGTGGGGGCAACCGCCACTGTTGCTCGACTGTCCCCCATGGATGTGCCGCTGCCCCGGGCGACCGCCGCCTTGTCCACGTCTGGTGCCGTGGGAGAGACTGATTCAACGCATCTGTGGAGGGATGCGCCTGCTGTCCCGCTCTCCGGAGTGGCCACAACGTTGTCGCAAGATGGTGATGCTCTCATGCTGACACCAGCTTTTGTCCGAATGACTAAGAGACCCTGTAGACTGCCAACTCGATCAGTTCCGGTGGGACCTCAGCGTGACCCGGTAGGGAAGATTTTGCCTTCCTCGCCTTTAAGTCGCGATTCATGCCGCCTGTCTCTTCTGCGGGCGTTAACGGAATTTTTTTGAACTGCCGAAAGGGACTCTGGTCCGGCCGCTAGTAATTGGAGGCATTTGAACTATACTCTGGACACGCCTGGCCTCGATCAAAATGGCGCCAGTATGGGCGGGACTTGCAACTCCTTATGACGATTCTAGTTACTTAGCCCTGATGTTATGGGGGATGTATGCGGTCTTTGTGCACATGGCGGGTGGGGAAGTGTACTGACTGAGCATGCGGACAACCCTATTGATGTCGGGTTTATTTACTATTGATCATTGTATTACTAAAGCTCCGAAGTAATGTTACTCATGATACTCGCCCATGGTATGCGTATGAACAATTTTATTGTAACTGATCCTGCTATACTTTCAATTATAAAATCAACCTTCACTGATCCTGCAACCGTTTGTCACGTTTAGTTTTTTTCCATTAAATGACTCGCTCGTTACGTACTCCTATACTGCAGTGTAATCTCTCCTTACCTCATGCGTTTCCCGTCTGCCCCGTGGCCGGCCTGTATGGTTGGAGGCCCGTATTTGAATGCTGACATTTTTACAATCGAGGTTTCAAAAGAAATATATATATGGAACTAGCATCGTAACAGTCATTTAGATTGATAGGGTTGTTGTTTTTTTTTAAATACCATGCTCTGCTAACATGATTTGACCCTATACCACCGTAAACCTTTTCTTTTCCTCGTATGAAAACATGAATCCGTCACCCCCCACCTTATACTGAATACCCCTAGCCTTTGACCCTCTCCTACATGCGGTCTGTACTACCGCCCTCGGACGATCTATGCAATGAACAGACTACCATTGGTTATCTTTGCCGTACTACCAGTTCCTCTGGGCTTGTAAATGTAAATGTAGTTAAGCTTATATAGCGCACAGCTACCCGCAGTGGGTTTCCCGGCGCTTGCTTAGGGAACCCTTCCTGGTATTCCCCTGTGAGATAGCAGGGTATCCACAAGGTGAAAGTCAGGCATCCCGCCGCGAGGGGCCGTTGTGGAGATTAAGCAAGCTATTGCCCAGAGTCGCAGAGTGTGAACCCATGAGTCGAGGAGGTACCGGGGCGAGAATTATCGAGTCCGTGGAATTTTAAGCCCAAGACCCGCCGAGGCGGGGAATTGAACCCTGGTCCAGGACCGATCTCAGCTTCCGGGTCTGCTGCCTCTAACCCCTGAGCCACACTTCTCCACTGCTGCCTCTAACCCCTGAGCCACACTTCTCCACTCGGCTTCAATGCCGAGACATAAGGGACTGCATCCCAGAGAAACAAGTCAAATACGTGGTAGGTAAAAACATTTTCGTGTTTATACGCACTGAGGTGCTTTGAACGCTGCACCCCCCCCCCTCTTTTTCTTTTTGCAGGTTACATCGAAATTTCAGCTGAAGTATGGAGAAGACCTAAAAACCGCATCGTGTTCCACACGAAGAAAATAGTCTAGCTCTGTGAGACGGTACATTATATGTAGGAGCTATCTCTGGGAGCATGAAAAATTGTATGGTATGAATGTGCGCATTGGCCCTGATTTGTACGGTATGAATGCGTATGTGTGGCGCACGTCTGGGTCAATAAAAGAATGCTTTTTGTGTGTGATTGAGGCGTTGATCGAATGGCTAATGGGATAGAAAAAATTAAGCCCGAACATGGTACCCGCATGTGAAAGACGAATAGAACTATAGCACTTACCTTACTTAGGAACGACTCTCTCTGGAGCTAGCGAATGGGAGAGTGGCCTACACCAGAAACTTGAAGGCTTATTTCAGTACAACGACCCCAACCCCAATCGATATCCCAAATGTACACCCAAAATAATGCGCACCAGTGAGTCAATTTATGTGCTGACTAAATAAGAAAAGTTAAGAGTACCCTGGGTTGGGGTTCATCCAAAATCCCCCTCAGCCCAGATATTAGGGATATTGTTATTTTTTAGATTTACCCCTTCTTCTTCCACCCTCATAGAAAAGTCGGAATTGTATCACCGCACGTCCGACTGACACCCCTCCTTTACCTCAGCTTGGATCATCATTTGCTAGATGTTGGAAGACCCCACCGTGAGTATAAGCACGACTGGACTAGTGTCCGACCAATTAAAAAGGAGTAAGTATTTTTGAAGCGAGGTTACCAACAAAAATTGTCTACCATTAGGAAGGAAGGAGAACAAAAAGCTCGACCCCCAGAATGAATTAAAGGGAATACTGAGAATACGCAACATGCATGACAAAGTCCTTTTGCCCAAAATAGCTCTGTGTCCTGTCTTAGGTTTCCGTACTTGATGTATGTACTGTCGCACCCTATCTGGTATTCGTGTGTACGTAAACTATGTATTTATGTTTTCCCTCAGCTTGTGTTTTATACGTGAAACCGACCTGTACTGTTCTATATGTGTGTGCACTGAATAACCTATTATTATACACGTTTCTCTCTCTCTCTCTTTTTATGTTGTACGTGTACTAATAGCCTATTTGGTGCACACGACGCTCTCTCCCTCTGAGGGCTCCCTTGCTCCCTTTTGAATAAATGACGACACTGTACCTCGCCGGTACAGGTATAATTGGCTTTGGACACGACAGTGTTTGAACAAATTGACAGAAACAAAACGATCGTATTTTGCCATATTACTACCTCTCCTTTCTGTAAAATGATGGAACTTAATTGGCTGAGAAAGAAAGGACAGGTAAGACCACTAATGTCCCCTAATCTGACCCTTAAAAGGGAACTATATGTCAGTGGCTTTTGTTTTAGTGCTTTAGTAACACCACCCTCATCATTTGGATTACCACCGCCCATTGCACAAAAGTAGAATGTCCGAAACGTCCCCGTTTTCCCAGAATGGTCCCAGTTCTGTAACCAGCCGTCCCAGAAAATCTTAGAGATTGTAGCTGATGACCTTGTGTTCAAAGATAAATCATCCAAACCTGATAAAAGTTAGCAGTTGCTGTCGGAAAAGAAAGAAAAAAAAATGCTTAACGTATGCCCTGCCCTGGAAAAAGTAGGTGTAAGCCCATGATAATAAGCACTTCACACTTTTTATGAATTAGCAGACTTTGAAGAAAAATATAGCTCAACAGGATTTGTTTTAGAAAAACACAAGTCTTTACTGGAGAAGCCGGTTTTAATTCGATGAACCATGTAATTGTTGGATATCAGACTTCTTGCCACGCTCGCGAATATAACAGGAATAAACACCAGACAGACATGATGTTTGAAAATAGAAAGATACTTGCAGACCTGCACCACAGCAATGATGCATGAGTTAACAGCATACACCGATGTAAGGATTACTAAGCCTCCACCCTATCGTGACCAATAAACGTTTCCCCAACTACTTGGAGTTGGGAGAGAAATTAAAGTGTGTAAACATCTTCCCCTGCCAGTTCTCTAAAAACTTGTTTTTTTGTACTCATTTAAAGATAACGTGCGGTCGTCGGAGGAGAGGGGCCGGATGTGACGCACAGCCTGGCTGCAGATCGGGGAATATCTATGACCTCGACCAAGGTGGAGCCACAGAGCAAAGAGTTGCGGGACAAGGCACCATTCTCAATGTGGGAAGTAAAGGAAAGAAGGGCTGTCCAGAAGCCCCCTGCATGTTGATGAGCTTGTGCCGAAAGTCCCAGCCCATTGTGCCCGATTGATGGGCCCACTTGCTTGAAATTTCTGCCCCCCTTGGTCCGTTTCAGATCTGATCCCACTCCGCCCTCTTTTCCCTCGGCCTCCCAAAGCACGCCCCCATCACCCCTTTTTCAATATGGAGTTTTTTTTAACTTTGACTTAAAGAAGAAACACTGCACAAAAGATAGAATAGGGTTTGTCCCGGAAAGAAGAACGGGATACGGGTACCTCGACTAAAGTACCTATGGTAGATTAGTTAGGTAACAGGACAAACAGGACTGTGGTCCGAGAGCAAAGAGTGGCCACACCCTGCAACGCGAAATCTGAATCCGAGCTGGACGCATAGCTCCACCGCCGGTGCTCAACAGTGCCAACGAAAGAAGAAAAACAATGAGAGCCTACCAGTGATGGCTCGCTGTAATTAAGACACTGGAAAGACGAACCTTTTTTTGAACATTACCACCCCTTGACTGTCACTTGTATTAATTTGAATTCCTCTCCCAACCACTTTGTATTGATTAATCACCCAATTGAGCTTTCGAAACCTTACATCGGGCACTTTCAACTGTACATGGATAACTAAGAAGGCGTTAACTCTGTATCTTGATGATTGTAGAACACCAGTTATGCACTTGAACATACTGTCTAGTTTTGACCCCCATGGAGTCCAGACCTCAAGTGATAATAGCCCTTATCCTGCCAGAACGTTTTTTTTGTATGACATCATGTTTGTATTCGAACGAATCTCCTACATCGTCTAATGTAATGTCCCCGCCTCCAAGGTCTAACGTATGATGCAGCTAATGTAATTTTGTATGCGCTGTCTCCCCGCCCGTCACATTGACTACATATGGTTATGTACGATTCTGTCTGCATTGATAACAAAATTGTTTCCATCTTCCTGTAATGCATATGGGCTACCAAAGCGAATTGTATAACTAATGTCAGCTTGTACATCCTCACCTGTGACATGAACAGGAATGAACTAACTTATGATAAAAACTGGGGACTGTGGAAAATGACTAAAATTAGGTATACATAAGCGGCGTTAATTTATGTTTCCCACCGCCACTGTTGAAAGTAAAGTGAAAATCGTGAAACAGTGGCCACGCCATCTTGTCCCTTTTAGGCCCCATCATGCACGTAAGTGGCAGCCATTTTGTGTGTCATGGCCTCTCTGCCCATTGCCAATAGCCTGCGCGTCTCTCCCCCTCACTCCCCGGCCTCGCAAGCATTCCCCCGCGCCCCGACAGCCCCCGGTCTCTCCTGCTTGGGCCATAAACGCACCTCTAACGCGACCCTGTCTCCGAGCCACATCCCGTGCTGAACCCCCTCGCTCTTTCATCTCATTCAGAGAACAGGCCCATTTGATAACCTCTTCCTCCCTGCCCGATTGTCCGGCCTGATCCCAGGCCATCACCTAGCCCAACAGATGCAGTTTATTGCCCCCCTACAGTAGGAATTCACCCCATCAAAGGAGCGGGGATTAATCAATGCTTTCGCACCCCGAAGATCAGACTGATCACACACATCCCCGTTCCCAGCGGAATGTCCAGCTGCGCGATAACCACCACATGCTGAGATCGGGGTGGGAACTCTACTGTAGATATGTGTGGGAACGGGCCTGGACCGGGGATTCCGAGGATGTCTTTTCTGTCCTTCAAAGAAACATTATGGATGCAGTGTATGTAATAAAGCCATAAACCTGTGTATAAGAGGCCAGGCCTCAGAGATGCGGTTAGAGCACCTCGAGAAGATACCCTGTTGTCTGATTTGACGTGTTCTGCTCCGTCGGAATAAACTCCTGCTTCCTGCCTTCCTGTCTCCAGCGCCTGCCTCTTTGTTTGGTAATCTCGAATGGTATGAGAGGCGGCTAACGCCGGGCAAATACTGAAGGGTTCTTGGTCGAATTCGGCCCTTACCTTTCTACAGAAGGGCCCGCTCTTTTCACAGACCATTCAAGACCAAAACAGTGCTGGTGTTGCTTAACAGTGAGACATCTCTGGACAATCAGCAAGTGGCTGAGGCTGAAACTGAAACTTAGAGCCCTGAGTCTTCACAACCTCTGCTAGTATTTCAGGACTGCTTTGAGACAACGACATATATGGACCATGATTTCACGAGGAGAAGGAAAGGTAACTCCAACATTATATAATATGGCTTTCCAATGTCCTCCTTAAATTAAATCACACTTCTTTTCTTATGAACTTTGAACTTAAAACTCACATGACATACACAAGCATTTACAGGACCTCTGCAGAGAATTTAAAATCCCTACCGTAAATGACTTCATGTCGATATATGCAACATTGATCTTTTAGAGCCTCTTACTGACAAAGTCAGTAAATTGTGGAATTCACAAATATCTCTGAATGGGAGTGTTTGATAAGTGAATGTGTCTGGTATGTCCAGTTGCCAAGTGCTCAAGGTTTACTGGGACCTGCATTTACTAAACTGGGCAAAATAACTAATGTTCATATTGAAAGAATGAATAAATACAATAGAACATGTATAAAGCACATTAAACCTCAGAAAGAGGTGCCCTGGGGCTTCCAAACCACTCTTCAACGAAAGTGGGAGACAGGAAAACCTAAAGGGAGGTGTGATATCAGTCCTTTCCTAAGTCGCTCATAGCCAATTTGAGTACAGAGCGAAAGCGAAATTGAAGTTTACCATTGCTAAGCTTGGGAGCTTGGAAGGGCCATAAGCCACATAAGAGAGAACAATGGTTTTAAACAATGTTATACATCTTTGCCTTGGAAAGCGAAGAATCCAGAGGACAACTCAGTCGAGAAAATAAAAAAAAAGTGGATACTTCTTCGTCTGTGCATCTAGAAGGGATCTCTGATCCTTCGGTTAGCTTTGTGCTGCACAAATAATGCATGCATGCAGACATACATATACACCCCTTTCTCCCAAAAGGAGGTGTAAATTTAGGTTTTTGGTCTGCTGTTTTGTCTCTCACCCCCTCCCCTCTTTTTATTTTCTCTTTTTTTAGATCATTTTTTGTCATTAAAACATCCCGTGCTGAACCCCCTCGCTCTTTCATCTCATTCAGAGAACAGGCCCATTTGATAACCTCTTCCTCCCTGCCCGATTGTCCGGCCTGATCCCAGGCCATCACCTAGCCCAACAGATGCAGTTTATTGCCCCCCTACAGTAGGATTTCACCCCATCAAAGGAGCGGGGATTAATCAACGCTTTCGCACCCCGAAGATCAGACTGATCACACACATCCCCGCTCCCAGCGGAATGTCCAGCTGCGCGATAACCACCACATGCTGAGATCGAGGTGGGAACTCTACTGTAGATATGTGTGGGAATGGGCCTGGACCGGGGATTCCGAGGATGTCTTTTCTGTCCTTCAAAGAAACATTACGGATGCAGTGTATGTAATAAAGCCATACACCTGTGTATAAGAGGCCAGGCCTCAGAGATGCGGTTAGAGCACCTCGAGAAGATACCCTGTTCTCTGATTTGACGTGTTCTGCTCCGTCGGAATAAACTCCTGCTTCCTGCCTTCCTGTCTCCAGTGCCTGCCGCTTTGTTTGGTTATCTCGAATGGTATGAGAGGCGGCTAACGCCGGGCAAATACTGAAGGGTTCTTGGTCGAATTCGGCCCTTACCTTTCTACAGAAGGGCCCTCTCTTTTCACAGACCATTCAAGACCAAAACAGTGCTGGTGTTGCTTAACAGTGAGACATCTCTGGACAATCAGCAAGTGGCTGAGGCTGAAACTGAAACTAAGAGCCCTGAGTCTTCACAACCTCTGCTAGTATTTCAGGACTGCTTTGAGACAACGACATATATGGACCATGATTTCACGAGGAGAAGGAAAGGTAACTCCAACATTATATAATATGGCTTTCCAATGTCCTCCTTAAATTAAATCACACTTCTTTTCTTATGAACTTTGAACTTAAAACTCACATGACATACACAAGCATTTACAGGACCTCTGCAGAGAATTTAAAATCCCTACCGTAAATTACTTCATGTCGATATATGCAACATTGATCTTTTAGAGCCTCTTACTGACAAAGTCAGTAAATTGTGGAATTCACAAATTTCTCTGAATGGGAGTGTTTGATAAGTGAATGTGTCTGGTATGTCCAGTTGCCAAGTGCTCAAGGTTTACTGGGACCTGCATTTACTAAACTGGGCAAAATAACTAATGTTCATATTGAAAGAATGAATAAATACAATAGAACATGTGTAAAGCACATTAAACCTCAGAAAGGGGTGCCCAGGGGCTTCCAAACCACTCTTCAACGAAAGTGGGAGACAGGAAAACCTAAAGGGAGGTGTGATATCAGTCCTTTCCTAAATCGCTCATAGTCAATTTGAGTACAGAGCGAACGCGAAATTGAAGTTTACCATTGCTAAGCTTGGGAGCTTGGAAGGGCCATAAGCCACATAAGAGAGAAAAATGGTTTTAAACAATGTTATACATCTTTGCCTTGGAAAGCGAAGAATCCAGAGGACAACTCAGTCGAGAAAATAAAAAAAAAGTGGATACTTCTTCATCTGTGCATCTAGAAGGGATCTCTTATCCTTCGGTTAGCTTTGTGCTGCACAAATAATGCATGCATGCAGACATACATATACACCCCTTTCTCCCAAAAGGAGGTGTAAATTTAGGTTTTTGGTCTGCTGTTTTGTCTCTCACCCCCTCCCCGCACCCCTCCCCTCTTTTTATTTTCTCTTTTTTTAGATCATTTTTTGTCATTAAAACAACCAGTACTGTCTTGTTTTTCTTTCTATATATGTGTTTGGTGTATTTTTTAATTAGGGAAACGGAATTTCAAAGTCCTTAGAGTGACCCTGTTGTCAGTTGCCAAAGCATGCCCTGCTGTCCTGTGCTTGTGTCTGGGCTGCCTTGGCATCGTTAGTGTCACTAATACAGAGATGCAGCTCTTGTTTCAAAGTGATGTGCTTATTGCAAGTATAGTGGCTATAGGGTCCCTAAATGTATGTGTCTTCACAGATGGGCTCTAAACTAATTGCCTAACAGAAGGATCACCATGATACCTTTGGGGGGGGGGGGGCACTACTAAGCTACAGGCCAACCCTTTGGGTTGAAGAATACCTCTGCAACTTTCCAGGGGCTGTAAGGTTCTTTATGGAATGTGTGTATATATAATGTGTGGGGTGTCTAGAACTCATCTGCACTTAGGTCAACCTGTTCAGAACATCTGTAGCACCACCATCATGTTCTTTAGGCATTTCAGACAACTTGATTCACGTAAATGTTTGAATTAATCTGGCCCACTACTAATAATCTAAGAGCATTTCATTCCGTCCATTTTCAGCTAATCTGTTCCTACAGAGACCAACGGTATGTAAATATCTCTTGGCCTTCTCCAAAAGTCTGAACTGCTAGGCCATGTTCAATGAGAACAGCAACACAAGCACGCTCAGCCCACTGTCAGTCTTGTTCGGGCTTCATCAGTGTGGTGGAACTTGAGTTTTATTGCATAGTGACCTCAGAACCCTCATAGGCAGAGGGTCGGTGAATTATATAGGACTCGAAGCTGTGACGGTTCGCATCTCAGCAATCCGATGTGAAAATTAGAAAAGCTCCACAAAGTTTTGCAAAGTTTCCAAACTTCCCAGGTTACAAAAGTTGCACAGATCTATAAACTTCTCTACAGTTAGCTTTTGAGTCAAAATCCCTACAAAAATATTTTTTGTAAAACAGGTTTCTGCCGCTGAAGATTGGATTTTGTTGTAATATCCTTCATCAAGACACACTTGTGTAGTTTTTATTCACTTTAAACTTCACAACCTTCTCAAACAACGTTCAGCTTGCAAAGTTTGCAAATATACTTACAGACCTTTGTGGAAGAAAATCTTTGCAACTTGGTGAACCTATAGATATGTGCATGTCCACTCAATGTGTCATATCACAAAATAATTGATCGTTTTGCTATTACATGTCCTTGGTGTTAAGTAAGGAAAGTCCTGGGTATAGACCCCATTACCATTGTATGTTAAAAGGAGATTTATGGAGGAGATATTACGCGATAAGAATATTTGGGCATATTTATTTTGTAACACTTTTTTAGTGTTGTGATAGTTTGTGTTGGTTATTTTGTGCAGTTGTGTTTCTGTGCTGCATTGTTGCAATTTATTATTGCTGTGCTGTTCTGTATTTGTTGGTGTGTATTCTGTTTTGGTTGTTTTGTTATGTTGAACTCCCTGTTACATTTTTTGTTGACTTATTTTTATTTGTGCTATGCTTTTGTGTTGTGTTCTGTTGTATTTTGTAATTACTTTAAGAAAGTGAACAAATGTTGCTACATTTCTAGCCAAAATCATCACAGACTTTTAAAGATTCAGTGACAAACAACATTTACTACTGTCAATACCCTGTTCAAGATCTTCAACTGTTCAAAACACCAGTCATCTTAAACCTGTGGCTGACCTTATGCCTTGGATTTGTACTTTCTGTCCTCACTTTTAAGGGCCTCATTAAGATGTTGGTGGACCGCCACCGACAGGCCGTCGGTGGCGTCCGACCGACATCCAATAGAGTGACCCAACTGCCGCATTCTGATGTGGTCGGTCCGACTGCATCAGTTGAAGAGACTGAAGAGACTGGACAATGCTTCCCATGGACTCAAGGAGCCTGTTGAGCCATTGGTCGGATCGTTTACCCCCTATAGTAGGGGCGGTGCCTGCTCATGCACTGCCTTATGGTTTACAATGTCCCTTTTTGACAGCCTTTTCATGGTGGTCCAACCTCCATGGAAAGACTATCGGAAAGGGACTTTGGAGACCCCTAGCAGGGCCCCTTTAGGCCTCCGCTATGAGGCATGGTGGGCATCTGTGGTGCCCCCCCAAAAATCCATGCCCTGTGTGCTAGGCACCACATGGTGCCTGGCATACGGTGCATGAATGTTTAAAACATCCCTCTTTCTATTCCCTTTTGGGCCGCAGCACAAGCTGCAATGGAAAAAGCCATGATTCTGGCTGCCTAAACGGCAGTCGCATCATAATTTGGCAGCTGGGACCACTGACTACATGTCGGTTGGTCCAAATCCCGCTGCGATGGAAGTTGGATGCTTGTCCGATTGCCATTGTAATCAGGCCCAAATGCAATACTTTTCTAATGCTTATAAGATCAAGAAGAAAGGGCTGCCTTCGTGCTGTGGAGTCTGTAGATGATAAATGAAGATTGCCCATTTTTTTCTTCTTCCGCAGTTTTATATAGTGCAAACTTAACCGGAAGGTAGAAGAGCGCTATACATGACCACCAGTTGTGTTACAGATGGACAAACTCATGTTTTATTATTTTTGTTAGGCACGGTGAGATTACGTGATTTGTCCAGATTCACAGGATGCTGAGCGTCCCTGCTGAGGTTCGAACCCCGTTGCCCAGCATCGAGGTCGACTGCTCTAGCTTTTAAGCCACATCCTCTCCCCTTACTCCTTTCCACTGTGCCTCTAAATTATAGCTTCTGTGTTTTTACTGTCCATAATACTGACTTTGTTTGGCATCGCCTTCTTATGTTAGTCAGAAAATGAACATAATTCATGAGCAATTTCTAAGGAAATCTTGTAAATGCAAAATAAGGTTCACGTGTGCCTTACATCTGATTTTTAATATTTTCTCAATGAAAGATTATCTTGAAATCCAGTGGATAATTCAAAGTACAAGTGCGACCTTTGTACAGGCACGTGCTTTGCCTTCCTGTCAGCGGTGTTTCTTCTACTTTTTGTGCACCTTAAAGCTTGGCTGTGCTCCGGATGCTCTCACTGTGAGAAAAATGAAAATCATTTCAGTACAATTTTACACCACAGGCGAATTCCATTTTCCTGTCAAGATTGTGCATTGGCACAGAGTTTCAGGCCGACTGATGTATTTTTTGTTGGCGACGTTTGCTCTAAATAGTTATGTGGTCCTGTCTGAGCAGGACGTTGGGCTTGCTGTGTGAAATATGAATCTATCATCTTTTTAAGCACTGGTCATTGCTCAATGTTCATGTAATTATCGCGACATGCGCGTTAGGTTATGGCATAGCTCTGAGCTTGTTTTCATCACATTACATAAGTTAAAGGTGTCCTGTCGTCAAGTTGACAAAATTGCATATTAATCCACCACGTCTTCTTAAACCTTGATCAGGTCCAAGGCCCCTGGAATTATGCGGCAGAAGAGGACCGAATAATGAGGCAGTGTTGACTAAATTTTGCGGAAAGAAAAGGCAAATTATGCAACCTAATGTGGCACATTTTGTGATAGGATTACTGCATAATATTGTTATTATATCACGTTAACACTGTCGGTCAAAGATGTCACCTCCTTAGTACCAGTTTAACATGCAAATACAGTAATAAACAACTGAAAGACAATGAGTCAACCTTTGCATAGGGCCAGTCACTGCGCAGCAACACAGGTTGTCGCATTTTTAGTAACTTTTGATCCTGTTGAGCTAGAATTGTTTTTTTCTTGCTAAAATCTGCAGTTTATGCAGTAGATGATCAGGGGCGTGGCTTCCGGGACAATGTTGTGGGTGTTACCCCCTCTAATAAATGTATTTTCTGGTAATAGTTAGGGACAGGTACTTTCATTCGGGTATGGTGAGTTGTCTGTTGGATTTCACCAGGAATTTTTACGCAAACACAGACAAAAGCGCACCCACACTCTCTCTCTCCCTCTCTGCTTTGAAAGTCTTAAAAAATGTTGGTTATCTTACAGAATTTGTGTTCTCTCAGCACCCCTGACAATCCACATTCATCTTCCTTCACAATGCCCCTTTATCCCTTCTCAAGCACTCTGCTTGTCGTGTAATGTATTTTACCATTATGCCAAGGTGATTGTTGGAAAATCTGAAGCTCACACTCCTCCCCATTCTTACTGATCAAGATCCACGCCTGGAGATGATGGATTAAGTGAAAAGTGCAGCAAATACATAATGATGCGAACAACACCTCAGGATCACATAATTACAGTGGCCCTGATCATGTGGGACAGAAATATAATGGGTTGTGTGGCTGGTTTCTGATGAGGCAGACTGGAAACCTTTTACTGCATTTAATGGTATACCAACTCACTCTTTCTGGAGAAACATTTTGCTGTGTTTAATCATTTACTAAAGCACTCTTGCTGTACAAACCTTTTCCTGTGTTTACTTCTGGTGCCATCCTGCAGGCGATAAGGGCCCGGGGAGCACCGGTGAGCTTCGATGGAACCCCTCTGGACCCCCCAATTCTGAGCGCCGTGTCCAGGGCAACAAACAGCGCTGATTTTGGCAGTCAGTGGCTGATAGCCACAGAGACGCGCGTGGGCCTCAAGATGGTGGAGGAGGGCTGTGACTAGCGGCCGAGCGAGACCCATCACGTTGAAGGCCTGCTACAGAGAGAGACCCAGAGCCTGAGACTAGCGGCAGGAGTGATGGAGTAGTGAGAGTGCTCCCTCAGGAGTGCCTTGAGGACAGACCCTGCAGCGTGGAGGTCGGGACCCAGTGGCGCTGTGGGTGCTTGAGCCCGGCGGGAGCCCTGACTTCTTGGCACAGATCCGCCTGCCCTGAGCATCCTCTCCTTTCCCACAGCTGGAGCCCATCATGAGCTCAAGCTCAGCCGCGGGATCCTGCATGCTGCCTCCCCCCACCACCATCCGGCCTAGTAGCCCTACGCTAACACCAGCTCAGGGATCCCTCCAGGCCCAAGATCACCTCCTGTGAGTGCAACGGCATCCCGAAGGCCTGGCTGAACGACAGCGAGAAGATCATGCTCTTTAAATATGTAATTTATAATTGTCACACCCTAATCGCTTCTCAAAATGTAATCTTGAGTGAATTTGCAACTTGTATATATTTAAGTCTAACCACTAGTATTTGTAGTAGATTTTTGTACTTACTACCATTCTTATGTGAGTTTAGAGTTTATCTGTTTGTATCTTTTATGTTATTCATGTACTCCGAAGTCCTTATATAATGTACCTGGTTCTATTGTAAAGCGCTTTGACACCTTTGGGTAAAGTTTGTGCTATATAAAACGCATAAATAAATAAATAAATAAATGCTTTGCTAAATCCCCCTTACTTTATTTGTCATCTAAAAAGAGCTGTATTTTCAAGCCACTGATACAACTTAATTGCTGCCGGAATATGTTAGTTGCATCACCCTACTAAGTTCTGAAACAGGGCTAATCATGTCAGTAATTGGTGTACAGTTTTGAGAGATGTCAGTCTTTGGTTGAATCCAATATAGGAAAGGTTTTTACTGTAGAACATTATATATTATGAATATAGCCAGGGCCATTGGAATTATGCGTTGGTGTGGCGATTTTCGCATAATATTAGATTTGCCGCATTTGCCACATAATCCATAATCTGTAGATTTTAACACAAACAAACTTTGTTTCTAGCTCAAACGGTTCAAAAGTTACTAAAACACGTGTTGCAGCGCAGTGGAAGGCCTTCTCCCTTAATACCGTTATATTGCTTATTGCTATATTTGAGTATTAAACTGGTACTAATGAGTTGCACCCAATGCCCAGACAGTGTTAACAAGTGGAAAAGTGCTTTGTTTTGGTACAGTTTGAACTGTGAACTGAGTTGATTTTATGTGTTTCTACATGAAGCAGTCAAGGAAAATAAGAACAGTGAAGGCACATATTCTTCAAGTTTTTGAACCCAGGTTTTCTGTTCAGATTGCAATTCTGGCTTTGAACTATTACAGAAACACTACGCTATGCGCTTAGTTGTCTTTTGGGAGCTACATTTTGTACACTGTCTAATAACGCCCCACCTGCAAAACAAATACATCACATACAAAACCAATCTAAATCTACGCAAGAAATGAAAAGGGGGGGCCCTCGGCCCCCCCGCACGCATGGCGGCGCGGCGACCGCCTCACCCCCTCTCCCCGCGGGTCCTTCGACGGTGGGGGCGTGCCCTGGGGGCGCGGCCCACCGCCGATTGGCCGGCGCCCCTCCTGACCCGGAATCAATGGACTGGTTCCGGGTCGGGGGGGGCGGGCGTGAGGAGGGGCCACCCGGCCCCTCGGGAATAAGAAGTAGGGAGCGCCCAGGAGACTTCCTTGTCCCTGGACGCTCCCTCGCTGAACGTTGTGCCCCGCGTTCGGGGCTTCTTTGTTTAGTAATCTCTCTTTATATTTTTCAGGTGTGCGTTTACCGTGGAGCGGAGCACGTGGAGCGGAGCAGAAATCGGACATTCGGAGCCGCCGCGTCGTAGAGGAGCGGGCTGCCTTTGTTAATTATTCCCGCTTGTTTTTCAGCGTCGTGGAGCTAGGGCGAGGCGAGGAACATCGCATCGCGGGTTGCGGAGGCGGCGACTCATCGAGGAATCCAAGCCGCGGGCGGACGAGGCGTGGTGCGGCCCCTTACGGAGGTCGGAGAGGTATCGTGTGGGGACAGGGGGTGGAGGCGCGGACTCCACAAGCGGAGCGGCCCGTTGCTGAGGCGCAGGAGGTATCGTGTGGGGACAGGGGGTAGAGGCGCGGACTGCACAAGCGGTGAGCGCGCTGTTGGGAAAGGGGAAATAAAGAGCCTGGGAATTGCGGAGGCATTCTGTGGCTCTGTTGGTTTAGAAAGCGGGATAGTTAACAAAGTACTCGGACGCCCCCTTTCTCAATTGTGTGGCATTCGCGCGCATTCTGTGGCCGTCCAGGTAGTGTAGAGACTGCGGGGTAATTTGAATAGGCGGTTGTTTTGGCGCGCATCCTCACTCACGCTGAAAAGGAAGTTGAGCAGAGTCCCCAAGGGAATATTGCACAGTTTGTTTGGAACAATTAAGATTGTTACACGGCTGCCATGTATTTATGAACAAGTAATAGGGTGTCATGATTAGAAACGAAGTACAATTTTACAGGAAAGCGGGGTGTTAGTAAATAAGTGACCTGGTGCTCGTAATCATTACACAAGTGTTCAGTACAGTGCGGTTCTAGGGTGCATTGTTTTGCCTGATCTTGTTTATGCGGAATATTGTTGGGAAGTGAGCTGATATTGATTTTGTGGTGCACAGCACCAGGGAGGTGGACAGGGGGGTACAATTGTATTTAAACTTGGTTTCCCTAAATCCGTCCCTGTTTCAGTACACTGTGTTAATACAAGTCTCAATTGCAGGCAATTCAACGACAATTTTGGTGCGATTATCTAGCGGAAAGGCGGTCAGCGTGCAACGTGGTGTCGACCTGAACCACTGATCTTTATCGCCGGCGAGGACGCAGGACTGGTCGGTACGAGGGGTACGGGGGGCCGGCATTCATCGCTCCTGGTGGCCGCCGGGTGGGTCTACATTAGGTTTACTCACCCCCTTACATAAGCGGACAAGCCGCTAGTGTTGCGGTCGCCGTTGCATGGTGCTGAAAGCCCCCTGGTGACCCTCCATCTGAAAGGTACACACAGCTGACCTGTTGGGAATTAAGTAGGCAGCGGGTGTTTTTGGGGGGTTAGCATCATGCCAGGTCCAAGGGGTGGAAAAAGGGGGTCCAACATGGAGGCTATGATGCGGGCTATGATGCGGGAGATGAGTGACATTAAACAACAGCTAGGACAAATTAAGGAGCGGGAAGCCCGGCTGGAGGATAGAGATGGCGAGGCACCGGGCCCGTCCGGGAGACCGGTCCGCAAGAGGGTGGCACCAGTGCCAAGAGGGGAATTTGTCACCCCGCAAGGGAAACCTAGGTCCAAAAGACCCAAGGAGGCGGTACCCACCCCAGGCCCAGGGGATACGTTACCCGCCGCACCGCCCGCGGTGGTCCCACCCCCGCATGTGCCTACACCCATTGCCCCTGGGGTGCCGGTGCCGGCAGGTCAACCAGTAGACGCTGGGGCTGCTTCCGCACCGGTGCCCACAATCCCGGGTACAGGCGGGCCGCACCCGACGCCCGCCCTGCCAGCTGTGCCAGGACCACTGGGCATAACCCCAGTGGTACCTGTTGTCCCGGGGGGTAACGTAGATTCAATGCCACCCGAATTGTTATCTCAGTTAACGGCCATGATGCCATGGCTCCAAAAAGGAGGAGCCTTCCCGAATGCTGCAGACCATGCGGCAGAGGCGGCAAGGTTCGTAGAAAAAATCAGATCGGCACCGATCGCCGACAGTGTTGCATTGCCAATTTCTTCTCCCCTTGCAGGTCCAAGTGTTCCCCAGCTGGACGGAGTACAAGGGCAGCCGCCCCCGGTGCCCGCGCTTGGTAAGGAAGTGGCATTGCCGCTCTTGGGGGACGGTGTAGTACCTTCCAGGAGCGAAAATCTAGCTCAACATGTGTCTTTAGCTGTTAAAGAAATGATTTGGGCTGATAAATACGTGTACATTTATTCTTTATTATTGGATAATAGGGAAATGGAGCAGGCGAAAGCACTGAAAGAGTGGATGCTCCCAAGTGAATGGAGGGCGCAGTGCACTAGATTCAGGGTTGAGGAAAATCTCAATAATTGGATGCAAGCATGGGCCGTTTTCACTGCAGTTAAGGCTGAGCGTCCTCCAGATCTGCAGGCTGCATTGGCTTGCTACTCGAGCAGGATTGTGGGGTGGAGTCAGCAGTATTCTGGGGAAGCATGGAAGGGTTATGATGTAAATTTTAGGAAGGCATTGGAATTCAATAGAGCATTACCATGGGACTCGGTAGATTCCATGGCCTGGCACAAACAGTTCTCTGACACTGCACCTCCCCCTCAGTTCGGTGCGGGCAGGGTGTTCACTAGACCGCAGCAGCCCTTTCGGCCCCCCCAAACGAGTGAAGTACCTGGGAAATTTAGGGCAGGTGGGCCAGAGAAGAAAGGAGTGTGCTGGGATTTTAATAAGCGTACCTGCACAAGGGCCGCGTGTAAGTTTAGGCATGCATGTGCCTCCTGTGGGCACCCCTCTCATCCAGAATCTACCTGTAGGTCCAAGCAAGGTAACACGGGACAGAGGGGTAGGGGAAAGCCACTATAAGTCAGACACGTCACGCCCCCCCACTCCAGTGGATGTGGTGGCAATGATTCCATTCTTGAACAGATACCCTGACCACAAAGCGGCCACCCTACTACAGGAAGGTTTTTCTAAAGGTTTTAGGATCCCGGCCGGGGGATACACAGGCAGTGCGCACTGTAGAAATCAATTATCAGTCACACAGAATCCGGCTGTTGTGGCTGCCAAAATTGACAAGGAGCTTTCCTTAGGCAGGATATCTGGCCCTTATTCTGCAGTGCCAGTACACAACTTTGTGTGTTCCCCACTGGGAGTTGTCCCCAAGAAAGAGAAGGGGCAATTCAGATTGATTCATAACCTATCAGCACCAAAGGGGGCCTCACTGAATGATGCCATTGACGAAGGTATCTGTAGTGTTAAGTACGCCTCTTTTGATCAGGCTGTGACCTTATTACAGGCCACGGGACCCGGGGCGCTGATGGCGAAATCAGACATAGAGTCCGCCTTCCGCCTCCTCCCAGTCCACCCGGCAGATCAACATCTTTTAGGTTTCACCTTTAGGGATAGGTTCTACATGGACAAATGCATGCCTATGGGTTGTTCTATTTCTTGCGCCTACTTTGAGATGTTTAGTTCATTTCTTGAATGGGCCATGAGACAGGTGACAGGCCATCAGAGGGTCATGCATTACTTAGATGATTTCCTCTTCCTCGGTACAGCGGGTTCTCAGGAGTGCGCACTAGCATTGCAGGAATTTTGCGTGCTCATGCGGGCTTTTGGGGTCCCGCTTGCGCCTGGGAAGACGGTGGGCCCGACCACCTGCTTGGAATTTCTGGGCATCGAGATTGACTCGATGGAGAAATGTTTTAGACTACCTAAGGACAAGGTGCGCAAATTCAAGACGTCGCTACGGTTATGCCTCCGCAAGGAGAAGGTTACTTTGCAGCAATTACAGGAGGTGGTAGGGCAACTGAATTTCGCACTAAGAATCATCCCAATGGCTCGCCCCTTCTCTCGCTCCATCGCGCACGCGATGCAGGGGCTGAGGGAAAAGCACCACCGCACGCGCCTATCGTCTGAAATTCGCCAGGATATGCTTATTTGGATGGCATTTCTGGAGGATTTTAACGGTAGGGTGGTCTGGCCCGGCCCGCTCACTACATCAGCGGAGTTGGGACTATGGACCGATGCGGCCGGTAGTGTGGGCTTTGGTGCCATCCTAGGGAATAGGTGGGTCGCTCAACAATGGCCAGAGGAATGGAACACATGGGGTTTGCTCGGCAACATTGGCTTCCTGGAACTTTTTCCAATATGGGTGGCACTGATGGTTTGGCCCGAACACCTATGTAACCGATCAGTGGTGTTTTGGTCAGATAACATGACAGTGGTGGAATGTATCAATCAGCAGGGGGCACGGTGTCCTTTCATACTTCGTTTGATCAAAGAAATTGTTCTGCGTTGCCTTAAACTGAATGCTAATTTTAGAGCCAAACATGTCCCTGGTGTTTTAAACAATGCTGCTGACGCCCTTTCTCGCTTCAAAATGCAGGTTTTCAGGGAACATCTCCCCACAGCAGACCCCTCGCCAGCACACTTTCCAGCAGTACTTTGGCAGATTGGTGCCCCAGATTACAAGACCTCGTGGTCGCTAGCCTAGCCCCCAGGACCAAGACGGCTTACGAAGGGGCGTTTCTGTCTTATTGTTCTTTTTTGGGGCCACAGTGGGAAGTGCTTTGGGCGAAGGAGGATGGGTTTGCAGCCTATTTAGAATGGATGCACAAAGAGGGGCGCTCAGTAGCAGCGGCAACCAGACATAGGGCAGCAGTGTCATTCTTCGCTCAAGCTAGGGGCTTCCGGGATCCCACCAATACCTTTATGATACGCAAGGCTTTAAGGGGATAGCGCCGTATTCAGGGACACCAGAAGGATAAGAGGAAGCCCATGGGGTTGGCCCGGCTAACAGCCTTACTGGGCACGCTTGAGTTTGTTTGTAACTCAGAGTGGGAAGTGCTTCTTTTTAGGGCGGCATTCTCCCTGGCATTTTATGGGGCACTGAGAATTAGTGAACTTGTGGCAGGATCTAAGGCTGACATACTAGGTGGCTTGCAGAAGGCTGGGGTGACGATAAGGGGTGACACCATGTGGGTGATCATCCAGAAATCAAAGACCGATCAAGAAGCTAGGGGTCACACCATAGTTCTGCAACGGGCCCCCGCCAACCCGTGCTGCCCGGTGAGGCACGTGGAATCACTCATAGGGTTATTGGTCGGTTCAGCAGGCAGGGCGTTGCTCTGTCACGCCGACGGGAGCCCCTTAACCAGGTATCAATTCAGGAGAGTGTTCGAATTAGGGGTTAGAAAAGCGGGTCTTGATCCTAGAGATTTTGGATCTCATTCCTTCAGGATTGGGGCAGCAACTGAGGCGGTGGCGGGGGGCCTCCCAGTGGAAAGAGTGAAGACAATTGGGAGGTGGTCGTCAGACTGCTATAAACGTTATGTTCGGATTGACATGCTATGATTACCTGTCACTCACGCTTGGTCTCTTTTCCGCTCTCTTACAGTTTCTCAGACCTGTTACGCAGGGGAGGAATTTGTCGTCGGGCACCGCCAATATTCATCGGCACGGAGCGGCGACCAGGAAACAACAAAGAGCAATGTCTGGATTGTTGGTCATTCATATGTGAAGCGAGCGGAATGTGTCTTCCTGTCAGGTGTCAAGAAGGAAAGGGCGGCACAACTAGGGTTGAATATCACGTTCTTTGGCAGAGGAGGGTTGTGTCTTCACGAGTTTAGGGGATTCTTCCAAGGGCTGTTAGCACGCCAGCGGGCTCCACCGTCAGTGGTGATACTTCACCTTGGGGAGAACGATTTGGCAACACTGGGCAGGCGCACCTTGATTGAGGAGATTATCTCAACAGCGGGTTGGATAGCTAGGACCTGCCCCGGGTGCACGCTAGTATGGTCACAACTAATACCTCGACTTCAGTGGCGGGGGGCGATTCAGTCAGGGCGTTGAATCACTCGGTAAAGAGGATCAACACACGGCTGGATAGGTTGTTCCGAACTCCCGCGTTACAGTCAATACCTCATGGGTGCATCTGGGGTCAAAAGTACTACTTGAAAGACGGGGTTCATCTGACAGAAGAGGGTAATGTCCTATGGGCTGACAATATCTGGGCTTGGCTGGAGGGCTGGGGTAGGAGGATGTGTCCTTAGATAGGGGCTAGAGGGGGAGGCCAGATCGTCGGTTAACAATACTGGCCTGTGGCGGTAAGGTCATTATCGGTGAGCACATATTTGAGGTCTGAGGGGGCGGGCATCATCCTATGGAGGTTCCCGCCCAGGGGGAGGAGCCTGCGGGCCACTCCCAGTACTCCAGGGGCAAGGTAATATGCAAAGGAGCGCGGGTAGGAGTAGTTCACGCTTTCCTTAGGCTGGTAGCCACCCCGCGCGCGTGGACTCATGACGCCACCGGCGCAGAGTAAGGGCCCTCCTTTAGTGGGTAAATGGAGTTTGGGGCGTAGACCGGGCAATTCCCGGGGTAACACTGCGCATGCGCACTTCTAAGGGGAAGGCGCAGCTTGTAGGACCTGACACCGGTAGTGACCCTGCCATATGGCCAGAAATGTACAAAAATCAAGATAGGATGTTTAGTTAAGCTAGGAACAACTTGTATTAGAGTTTTGTTAAGGTCAGGCTCTCAAACTTGTTGATAACGATTGTATAACTGAATGTCCTGCTGATTTTTGTATTTCATCGTTGATTATGCAATTAAAACCCTTTTTTAATTTCATACTTTAATAAATACGGCCGGGCGACTAGCGCCCGCCTTCCAAAGAGTAAACACGTCTCGTGTCCACGTTCCTTGGTGTTGGGTGCCGGATTGGGGGGGAGGCGGCAGCTAGTCGCTGACCATGTGAAAAGGGGGGGCCCTCGGCCCCCCCGCACGCATGGCGGCGCGGCGACCGCCTCACCCCCTCTCCCCGCGGGTCCTTCGACGGTGGGGGCGTGCCCTGGGGGCGCGGCCCACCGCCGATTGGCCGGCGCCCCTCCTGACCCGGAATCAATGGACTGGTTCCGGGTCGGGGGGGCGGGCGTGAGGAGGGGCCACCCGGCCCCTCGGGAATAAGAAGTAGGGAGCGCCCAGGAGACTTCCTTGTCCCTGGACGCTCCCTCGCTGAACGTTGTGCCCCGCGTTCGGGGCTTCTTTGTTTCCCACCCACCATCCCTTAGGACAAAGCTTAAGCAGCGTTATGGCCGGTCTAATGGTAAGTTTCATAGGTATAGACCGCGGGAGAGAGTAGGTTGTTGTGGTATTTTGTGATCTGTTGTCAGGACCTTTTTCCCTTTGTAGAAAAATGATGTGTGAAGTGAACTATATTTGAAGATATGTGTCGTTAGGCCTTTTTTCCCTTTGTAGATATACGTAGATATTGTGATTATGAGCAACATGCGTGAACTGAATTGTAATTTTATGCCATGTGTCGTTAGGGCTTTTTTCCCCTTTAGCTATGCGTGGATACTGTTATTTATTAGCCAGTGTAGTTGTCCTTTAGACTTTTTTCCATAGGTCGTCGTATTTATTAGGTATGGGGCATGCGGTAAGGTCATTATCGGTGAGCACATATTTGAGGTCTGAGGGGGCGGGCATCATCCTATGGAGGTTCCCGCCCAGGGGGAGGAGCCTGCGGGCCACTCCCAGTACTCCAGGGGCAAGGTAATATGCAAAGGAGCGCGGGTAGGAGTAGTTCACGCTTTCCTTAGGCTGGTAGCCACCCCGCGCGCGTGGACTCATGACGCCACCGGCGCAGAGTAAGGGCCCTCCTTTAGTGGGTAAATGGAGTTTGGGGCGTAGACCGGGCAATTCCCGGGGTAACACTGCGCATGCGCACTTCTAAGGGGAAGGCGCAGCTTGTAGGACCTGACACCGGTAGTGACCCTGCCATATGGCCAGAAATGTACAAAAATCAAGATAGGATGTTTAGTTAAGCTAGGAACAACTTGTATTAGAGTTTTGTTAAGGTCAGGCTCTCAAACTTGTTGATAACGATTGTATAACTGAATGTCCTGCTGATTTTTGTATTTCATCGTTGATTATGCAATTAAAACCCTTTTTTAATTTCATACTTTAATAAATACGGCCGGGCGACTAGCGCCCGCCTTCCAAAGAGTAAACACGTCTCGTGTCCACGTTCCTTGGTGTTGGGTGCCGGATTGGGGGGGAGGCGGCAGCTAGTCGCTGACCATGCAAGAAAGCTTTCTAGATACAATGAAGACAAGTGGAGTATGATTCAGTCTCAAAGCGAGTTATTTTTTTTTTTTGGGAGGGGGGGAGAACAGTAATTTTACCGATCTAAATCATCATCATATTGATTGCTTATTGCTAATATTTTTCAACTGTACACGAACTCGGGTTTTCGTTTAAAAAATTCTTTTTTCATCATAGTATGGGTAACATTGCGTCTAAAATATCCTCAAGTAGCAGCATAAATAAAGAGAAAAAATCCAATTGTAAGCAGCATCGTAGTAACAGACAACCACACAGTACCATAAAAAACCTGCATGAAGATACTAAAATGCAATAATTCCGTGGTCTTAAACCCTTGCGACACTGGTTCAAAAGAGAATTTATATTTAAACACATCAAGCAATTCAGCAAGCTACAAGGATTAAAATGCATCTGTGTTGTTTTGAACACTGCCTGTGTAATATTAAGTACAAGTGATCGCTGCATACATTAACATCAACAGCCTTCCCTTGCTTAACAAACAAGTTTTTTTTTCTTGTTTTTTTTTTAACTATTGCCGGAGAAGCCCAGTATCTTTAGGGAGGCAATTGAATAAATCAGCAAACGGTGAAGGGTGCAATAACGTTTGGTCTAAGGATCCAGGATTTCGGCTGGCTAGAACGAAATATACATACACCATCACTTTCGTATTCCGCACTGGTGCTGCAATGCGATTGGAGGACGTTTAAGGAAAAACAGACACTTCAGACTTGATTGACGCTCGTGCACAGCTCCTTCATTTAGTTGCATTATTTGCTGTTCTAAAATGCATTAGGGTGAGCAGAGAGGAGCAGAGCCCTGAATGCTGATTCATCTCTAAAAAGTCCTCTGGAGAGGGGCCAAGCTCAACAAGGACAGCTTAGAGCTTTTGTTTGGAGTTATTAGGGATAAAAGTGGTTGTTTTTCTCAGTGAGAGGTTAGGCACCCAAGACTTTTGGTGATGTATTGGGGAAATTGTCAATTGTGCAAACTAACAAAATAAACAAATATAATGATAATAATAATAATAATAATAATAACAATAATAATAATAATAATAATAATAAAAGCCGACAGCAACCAAAAATGAGAAGGCCCATTTGTACTATTTCTGCTGTTCTTCGAACAGAGAATGGAACAAAGTACACATTCTGCAAAGATTTGTGTAGTGTGCAATGAAAATAAACATGTCCTCTAAATTTGAATGAGGTGGTTGAACTTGAGGAAAACTTGTTCCATTCCATTTTGAATGTTTTAGGCATAACTATTGAACTGTACGTTTCAAGAAATGGCACCTTGACCAAAAGGTTTTTCTGGATTCACCATCCAATTCCGTACATTCCATGCTTACATTGTGATATAAGTGTTTCTTCTAAAAAAAATATTTTTTAGTAAAGCTTTTCAATTTTACTTCATGAATACAATAAATAAACAGAGGGCAAGATGGTACACGTCAAGCATGAAAAGACATCATATTCTGTAATTTATCGTTAATTGGACACAAAAGACACCATCAAAGTCATGAAGAGCATATGAGCGTAATTCATTGTATATTAAGATGTGAGGGCAAATTAGAATATACCAATCTGATACAAATCTTACCAAACAAATTGGGACCGCATAAATAGAGCAAAAATAATCACAGATGAAATCCCAATGTGTCTAATATACAACTCCACCCAGAATTCTCCCATTAAACGGGGCCAATCCCAAATCATCTTATCATTAAGTATAGTCCTTACAAATGTGCAAAGAACCCATAAAGAGCAAAGATCATGTAGACATTTAATCTCAATCACAATTCATTGAACCGGACTATCTAGGAGATGCCGATGAGCTGAGACCCACTCTGACATGGGTCCCCAGATTTTCTTCCCCCTCTGCCTAGCCCTTCTACCTTTTTTCTCATACAATGCTATTTCCAAATTAGAAATAGAAAGAAGCTACCTTCATCATCGCTTAAATGAGGGACACTGTAGATCCAGCCAGGTTGAAGCTATGCACAAAAGGCAAACTGCCATAGCTACGTAGATTAGGGAATCCCTGTATATCCAGGCTTTCCTCCTGTATCCTGAGGTGCATAATTTGAAGGGTCAGCACCATATTGGTTCCTAGAATTTCCCCCAGGACTTTTGCAACCTCAGAACTGAATACATCCAGCTGAGGGCATGTACAGAACATGTGTACCAGAGTTTGTGAAGTTTCCGCAACTTCGCACTACGCGAGCTGCACGTAGCACAGTGCGAACATGCGTAGTGCAGCGTAGCGTAGTGCAGCTGTCATTTTTTGCTTGTTCGCAGTCCTGAACGTCATATTCGCGACCGCGAGCAAGCAAAATGACATCCCGGCGAGATTCTCAACGCGAGGAGGTCAGGTTTCTCATTGTGAGTGTTTGCGCATGCTCGCGACCGCTCTCAATGAGAAACTACCTGTTTGGTTGAGAAAGCTGCCGCTCGAGTAAAAATCTACTCGAGCAGCAGAAAACTACAGCTCGCACTGTGCAAGATGCCGTTTTCAATGCTTGCACAGTGCCGGATGCTTGTCCGCACTGTGCAATCATTAAAAACGCATCTTGCACAGTGCGAACATGCTACTACGCAGCTCGCGTAGTGCTACGTGAAGTTCGCGTAGTGCGAAGTGCAATTCGCGTAGCTTCGCGTAGCGCTACTTCGCGAACTACGCCCAGGAACACCCTCCATGCCTCCCAATTTACTATCTTAGGTTGAGTAAAGTATAGATCAAATACAGTTTTGTATTGCTGGGCCTGCAAACCCAAGGAGCGAAATATCGTTTGATTCAGTTCCAGGGACTCATAAAAACTGAGATCACTAGAATTGAGTCTATGTTGGCATTTGGTGTTGTGTTTCTCCAAATCAGCTGGGAAATCTGCACTCAAACTTGCGTACAAGTGACTACTCATACAGTCCACCCTCCCTATTCGAAAATCTAACATTGCAGCCCTGGGGGACCCAGTTATACCCCCCATCTTCCTGTGCAAAAAATCACCAATTTGGAGATACTTAAAGAAATCTCATTAGCTGATATCAAATCTGGCCCGAAGCTTCTCAAACGATACAACATATGTATCCTGAACAAAATCCCCCAGTTTCACCAGCTCATACCTTTCCCACCTAGTTAAACAGTGGTCATAAAATATGCCAGGTAATTGCAAATTCCTCTATATAGGTGTATACAAATTAAGCCTACATAGTCCTGCCTTCTTCCACCAGCTAGCCCAGTTTTTAAAGTCTTCCAGCAACGTCTTGAACTGCACCTTTTATAATAACTAGGTTCAACCACTTTCAACAAACAACCCTTGGACACTTCCCAAATCAAAAGCTCATAAATAGATGGACCGAGATCTCCGGCTCCTTGGCCCCCGCTATTACTTTGTAGAACGGGGCACATGTTTTGCAGGCAGCCGCTAGTGGGTTCAGCTTGAGGTTGGGAAGGGCCCAGCCTCCTCTCTCTCTGGGTAGAGACAAAAATGTACGTGCCCTGTATATTTTCCCATAAGACCAGATAAATCTGGATAGCATGATATCCATTAATTTAAACCAGGAGTTTTCAAACACAGTTGAATGGTGCAAAAGAGGAATAACACCTTCGGTAAAAAGAGCATTTTAACTATGTTGCACCGGCCCACAATTGATGGATGTAGATTGTTCCATCTAGACAAATCCTTTTTAGCTTTCCTAATGATGGGAGCAAAATTGGACTCCACCACCCGATCCAATTTTGCACTAATGATGACCCCCTAAATAAACTGCCTGCTCAACCACCCGCGAGTCTTGCGTTACAATTTGACTATTCACAACTAGCTGTGTTTTGTTATTGTACAATGACCAGCCCACTAGCTTGCCAAATGAAGCTGCCTCTTCTCCTATTATGCCTAGTATAGAATCCGGATTTGCAGTGCCCCCAGCAGTATCGTCTGCATAGGCTACAATTTTGGCTTCCCATCCTTCCCACCTAATAGAAAGAATAACAGTATTAGCCTCAAGCATACGGACAAAAGGATCAATGTATAGGTTGAAGAGTAAGGGGGAGCAAGGACACCCTTGTCTAGTACTCCTTTGGATAGGAATAGAACCAGATTGATTTCCCATTATCTGCAACCGGGCTACAGGACTATCGTATATAACCTGGACTGCCTTAATAAAGCGCCCACCCAGAACGAATGTGGGGTCTGAACCACACGAATTTGCCCTACACGTTCATTATATTCATAACATTCCTGTCTCCTAGTCAGGAATTTTCTGCAGTTTTTTTAGCTGTCAATTCATTTAGTGCTGACTTAGCTAAATCGATCTGATATTGAGCAGAGGAAGGATCCATCCCTGAGCTACTGCCCCCTCTATCTGAGCCTTAGCATTACTTAGTTGCTGGTATAGCTCTATAGTACGAGATTGACTCTGCCTCTGGCGGTTCAGGATAACCCTAAAGGTTTCCCCCCTAGCTCCAGCTTTAAAAGCGTCCCAGCCCACCACAATTGGGGCACTTCCTTTATTCAGCGAAAATGTTTCTAGAATCCATTTACTCTTAAAGGACCAGCTTCTAGTACCCCTTGTAAGCCCTTCCAAAGCCAGCTCGATTACCAGAGGGTAATGATCAGACATAATTCTATCTGGCACCCTTTTAAGAAATCTGGTGTCACATGGAAATAATCCAACCTCGCTAGAGATCTATGAGGAGCAGAGAAATACGTGTACCCGGAGTTGGGGGCTTTTAGCTTAGCCCAAACATCAACAAGACCAATTTCTCTCTAGAGATTCCTGAGGGATGTTAAAACCTGTTTTTGCGCCCGACATAACTGCCCGTTGGCCTCTCATCATACACCCAGAACCATTAAAGTGAAGATCTCCACAAAGCACATAAGGTGCCGACCAAAGTGCGAGCTCTGTTGACAAAAATCAAAAATACCTGGATCAAGGTGAAAGGGGCTGTCTGGTACCGGCATTCTGTAATTGCCCACCTGCCATACTTTTCAGCAGAACTATGACCAAAAAGACAGGTTTTACTTTTGGCAAGGACTGCAACCCCCTTAGTCTTCGTATCTTGTGAGGTACAAATGACTAGCCTATATCTAAGGTTTCTAAACTGCTCCTGCTAGCCCTGTCGATGTGGATTTCTTGTAGACAATGAATGTCCACCTTAAGGGCTTTCAAGTCCTCAGCTACTCTCCTTCTTTTAGCCCCGCCATTTTGGGCACAGATATTGGCAGTAGCTATACGCTGTTTAGCGATTATACTGTAATTGTCAATTACCTGCCCTGATAAGACCAACCCCTATTGTACCCTTGGATATTCCTGAAGTGACTAACTTGCTTGCGCAAATACTCTACTCAACCGGTCTGCATCTGTTATCTTCCCTTGAACCTGTGCTGCTTGTACACATCTTCCTCTTCCCTCTGTTTTCAAATTCAACTACACTGCTCCCCCCCCAGGTGCCAGTCCCTATCCCCAACCTCCCCCAACTCCCCCTTCCCCATTCAACCCCCCCAATACCCTCCACACCCCACCAACTGGGTGAGGCAAACAGGCCAACAAAGACCTGGGTGATGGGTCCTGTGGGCACCCGTTACTGACTCTCCCCATCCCCTGCATTAAGCCATCAGATAGGTATGAGCGGCTGAAGTAAGAAAGTGTGGAGAACAGCAACACCCTACCAAAACAAGAGAACGTAGAGAAGAATTTTGAACCTGTGGCAACAGCAACATCACCCAATCCCCTATTTACTAAACAATTTAGCCACCCCGACTTTCAAGAATGCATACACCATCTTCGGCTTAATATGAAGATCACAAAAAAAGAAAGAAAATAAGCCTTTCCCCATCTATACATTAGCCCCACACCCTCCAAATATGTAATCATACAACTCAGACCACCCCCTAGTGTTTTTTTTTTAATGCTGTGGGGCAAGTTATTTCAGATATTCTTTGGCTTGTATTTCAGAGATGAAAATTCTAATCTTGCCCTTGACAATGGTTTTTAGGGGAGTTGGGGCTCAAGTAAATGCTTCTGTTCCAGCCTCTTGAAAAGGTTTGATCAATTGTCTTAAGCGCCATCTTCGCTCCACCGTAGTGTGGCAAAAATCCAGGCGTACCAAAAAATGACATCATTATAGCAGCTCTGTGAGTCTGGGCTTTCTCGAAAATAGCCTGGCAAAGTAAAAGGATTCCAAAATAGACCAGAACGTCCCTAGGTCTATTCTCTGTTGCTTCATTCAGACACCCCTGTTTCCTGATCATTAGTGCAAACCTGTGGATTCTCTGGACCTTAGCCTTCCAGTTCAGGCCGAAAGCTCAGGGAAGGCACTTTTCAGGAGACTCAGCATGTATGCTCTGATGTCGCTCCCTTCAGCTGCCTATTTTATCCCAAGAAAGTGTAAGTTGTTCACCTTTGACAGTTTTCAAAATCTTTGATTTTCCAAATTACATCCATTATTTGCGACTCTTGGGATTCCGCCTTACCCTTCAAAAGCCCTACATTGGCTACGACTGCCGAAGTTCTTTCCTTGATTTCGTTGAGCTTTTCTCCAATCTCAGAACATGATTTCGCCACCTTCTTTAGGGAGCCTTGTAGCTGTTTTGTCGCTAGTAGGGCTCATCTACTTTCTGCTTGGGACTCCGCTTGATGTTCTTTAATTGAACCATAAATGAGCTTCACTGAAGGCTCCCCATCTTCATCAACGGTGATTGAATGACTGGCGTTCATAGATGGTAAGAGACCACTTTTCTCAACTTCACGATACAACAGCTGGGTGTCTGAGTAATCCCATTTCAATGCTGTTGCATTTGGGGCTCCTTGCCTTTCTCGAAGAAGGAGGGGGGGACTCTGCCCTTTAATCCCTTCTGGTTCTTCCGCTGTTTAACCGTAGCCCCCAGTGTCACAGAAGGGTTGGTTTAACTTGCTTCTGAAGAGGATGCACTGGTTTCAGATTAGAATTAAGGTTGGAGCAGTTGGATTCTCATCCTTCCACGTGACGGAGTAAAACTTCCCCCTCTCCTTTTCGGTCGATGTCCAGACTTTTGCCTCCCGTCCTGGGTTGCTGTTCGTCTTGGCCCATAGTCTCGCAGCCGGCTTGCTTGCACACCTTGCTCTCAGTTGCAGTCTCTCTATCCTGGATATCCTAGCTGGCAAGGTTTGGCCCCATACAATCCCCTATATTTTGATTTTGAGAGTATATGAACAATGACAAACCCATTAATTGCAGCAAGCATCTATCGTCATTATGCAAATGAATGTGTGAGTATTGCTGTAACCAGAAGTGATGCACCAGGGACCCGGGCGTCAACCTTGGGCACTGGCATTGAAGGTAAGTATGAGACTTGTTAGCGCTCTGTTGTGTCTCTCCACACGCTTGCCTGTATCCTACTCTGCACTAGTGTTGCTTTCCGTTTGCCATTCAGCCTTGATCCCCACCACCTACCTATAAACCCAACTCCTACCCCTGCTGCCTCCACTCTTTCCACTCTTTCCTCCACTGTCCCTTTGAACTCCCTTTACTTGCTTCTCTTAATCCCTCTTGTCTTGCTCCTTGTCACTTTTTCCTTTGGTTCCATCTCATATTCTTCCTTTGATGGCACCGGGAAGCCACCCAGGGAGAGGAGCAGGGCCAGCCGCTTCTCTCTCCTTGACACCCTCCTACCCATCTGTGCATGCTCCGCCTGCCGCCTCCCTGGCATCGTGCTGAAATATATCTCTGCAGGCCACCTCCTCCCCCTCACTACATTGGAGGTGTTGGTCGTGTCTCAGTGAATCATCATGTGCAAAGACAGGCTCACAGATGGAGAGAGTGCGAGACATAGGCTGCATTCCCCAGTGAGGTTTAAAAAAAGTTCCATTGAGAAAGGCCGCATTGTTGCTTTTTATCTTGTGCTATGTATGTGTGAGTTATAGGAGCTTGCACTGCTGCTACTGCCACTTGTGGTTTATGTTGGAAGCTTACACTACTGATCCCTGGAGGAGGGTTCTTGCACTGCTGATGCCCTTACTATACCTATTCTATGGGTTAGGGAAGCTTTTGCTTTCACTGATAATGCCCAAATGGTACATGTAGAATGAGGAGGGTGCTTAAATTGCTTTTGCTTGTTTTTTGCCTGTTCAGACAGAGACAGAAGCTTTCACTGCTGAATTTGTTCTGTGGGGGAAAGAACCATGCAGTGTTGATGTCAATGCTGTATCCACTCCGGGGGGACAAAGTAAGCGTTGTGCTGTCATGTAGAAGTACTTTCCTGATCTTATCGAAGACCTCCTCTGCTTGGATATTCTACTCCCACCAGGGATTATCTTTTGTCAACACTCCCATGGGCTTCAACAGAGTGGCTAATTTGGATACAATTCTGCCATAGTAGGAGGCCATTCCTAATAAAGTTTCTCACCTCTGTGGCACTATGAACAGGAGGAGTGTTCATAATCGCTGTAGCCGTATCGGGGTCTACGATCATGCAGTCCTTAGAAAAGACATGCAAATAATTTGGTTTGGGTTTCGAAGAATGAGCACTTGTCCCTGTGCAGGGTCAGCCCATGAACCATCAGCCACTAAAGAGTCACCTGTAGAAGTTGGTAATGATCTGATAGTGTTGTGGAAACAATGAGAGTATCATAACTTATGTTGAGGACGGCCGCAAGTCCAGACAGAGTCTCTCATATAGTGTGTTGGAGCACTTCGGCTGCCAAGGATGCCACAAAATTAAGTCATCTATGCATTCTTAGACTAAGGTATATCGAGAACCGAGAAGGTCGCTATGTACCAGCTGGCTTGGTCGAACATCAGATAGTGGTAGCCTGTATTGAGATCCAACTTGGAGTACCATTGTGCCCCATTGAGGTCCACAACAATATCGTCCTTGGTGGGGGTTATGTGCAGTTCATGTCGTTTGGCCTTGTTGGGTAATTGCATGTCATTGCAGAGCAATATGGCTCCTGGCTGCTTTAGCTTTGTGCTAAAGACCATGTGAGATACCCACAGTCTAGGGCCAGACACCAACTTGATAATGTCCATTTGTTTCAACCATTTAAGCTTTTCTTCTACTCGTGGGAGGAGACAAAAACATACCCTTCTATGCATGACAGCTACAGACTGTATGGTCTTGTTGATGTGCCATCAGTGGAGATGCCTTTGAGGCAACCCAACCATAGGAACAAATGGTGGAAGTCTCTAAATATGTTGTAAACTTGATTGTCCTGCACTTTCCAAGCAAAGAAAACTAGGCCTAAGTATTCCACCGCACCAGTATCCTTTCCTTTTTGGTGGCGATATGAAAGCATGCTTGGGTCTAGGCACTGTTATTTCGAACTCACAATTCAAGGATGCTTGCCAGCATGAGTGGTTGCTGTCCTCCAAGATGGAGAGGGTGGTGAGTGTGAGAACTAGCAGAGATCAGGGCTGCAGACTTTGGTATTGGTTAAGGTTCATGACATTTACAGATGCCCCAGTATCAATTCGCACTCTCACTGGAGAGTGTGTGATCATTACTTCACCGATACACTGTGGTCTCCTGCTGGTCTTGCTTTGTTTGGTGTACAAGATCAGAAACATCTCCTCTTATTTCTCGTAGCTACTCAGTCAGTTGGCATCATGGCATTCATGGCACTGGACTTCTGTATTAAGTAATAAGATATCTTCCAAACGAAACTTTGGTTGGCGCACCATTAGACACCTTAGCACTGACAACAAGCGTTCCTGGGTGACCTAGGCTCTGACTTCTTCTTGTTGGTCATCCTCAGTGCATGTTCTGGCTAACTCATGTAGCTTGGTGTAGAACCTTTCAATGTTTGTCTTTACGCTTGCTGGGCCTGCCACATCTTGAAAGGTTCATAGTCCAGATTAAGTGGCGGATCAAAATGGACATTCACTGCCACCACAGCTGCTTCATAGTCGCGGGCGTGCCTGCTCCTGAGAGATTATCGAATAGTTTGTGTTAGACCTATCAGTCTTAGGGGGTCTTCCCCCAAACCTTTTACCTTATTACTCCATTTTTACTGATCTCATTTTCTTTGGCCTTAGGACTCTGCACACTTTACCACTACTGACCAGTGCTAAAGTGATTGTGCTCTCTCCTTTAAATGTGGTAGAATTGGCTTACACTCAATTGGCATATTTACTTGACTTGTAGGTCCCTTGTAAAGGGGTCCTATCGGTGCCCAGGGCATGTAAATTAAATGCTATTAGTGTGCCTGCAGCACTCATTGTGCCACCCACTTAAGTAGCCTTTTAAACATGTGTCAGGCCTACCATTGCAGCCTGAGTGTGTAGTTTTAAACGGATGTATGACATTATAACGCATACATTTACAACGCCTACCTTTACAACGCAATTATTACAACGCAGGAACCATTACAACGAACTACTATTACAACGCAATATTTTACAATGCATACCATTACAACGTAAGTATTGGTAAGTATATAGTATTTTTTTAAATGTAATTAATTAAAATTAATTTATTTTAATTTAATATTATTTTTAATTCATTTTTACCCTGTACCCCTGTACCCCAAAATGGTAAGTATATAATAATTTTTTTAATGTAATTAATTAAAATTAATGTAATTTATTTTAATTTAATATTATTTTTAATTTATTTTTACCCTGTACCCCTTTACCCAAAAACCCAAACCTGGCCCTGAACCCTAAAAATACCCCTTTACCCAAAAACCCAAACCTTGCCCTGAACCCTAAAAATACCCCTTTACCCAAAAACCCAAACCTGGCCCTGAACCCTAAAAATACCCCTTTACCCAAAAACCCAAACCTAGCCCTGAACCCTAAAAATACCCCTTTACCCAAAAACCCAAACCTGGCCCTGAACCCTAAAAATACCCCTTTACCCAAAAACCCAAACCTAGCCCTGAACCCTAAAAATACCCCTTTACCCAAAAACCCAAACCTAGCCCTGAACCCTAAAAATACCCCTTTACCCAAAAACCCAAACCTGGCCCTGAACCCTAAAAATACCCCTTTACCCAAAAACCCAAACCTGGCCCTAAACCCTAAAAATACCCCTTTACCCAAAAACCCAAACCTAGCCCTGAAGCCTAAAAATACCCCTTTACCCAAAAACCCAAACCTTGCCCTGAACCCTAAAAATACCCCTTTACCCAAAAACCCAAAAATAAAACAGTTTTACTATAATTATATACTTACCAATACTTACGTTGTAATGGTATGCGTTGTAAAGGTATTGCGTTGTAAAAAAATGCGTTGTAATGGTATTTCGTTGTAATGGATCTTGCGTTGTAAAAATTGCGTTGTAAAAGTAGTCCTGTTGTAATAGTTGCGTTGTAACGGTTGTATACCGTTTTAAACTGCCATTTCGACCTGGCAAAATAAACTTTTTGCCAGGCCTAAACCTTTCTTTTTAATACATATCAGTCACCACTAGGGTAGGCCCTAAACTGTCCAAAGGGTGGGATGCATTGTATTTAAAAAGCTGGCCATGTACTTTACATTTTTACATGTCCTGTTTGTGAAAAACTCTAAAATGTTTTTTTCACTATTGCAAAGCCTTCTTCCCCCATAGGATAACATTGGGTTAATTTATTACATTTAAATAGTGAAAACGTTCAATTGGTAGCTGGTAGGAATGTCAAGTGTGGTGCCTGAAGAATTGTGATTTAAAAACCTCTTTAATGGTAAAATCCGATTTTAAATCAAAGTTCTGAAAATGCCACTTTTAGAAAGCAGGAAATGTTTTTGTCCCATCCATTTGTGTGCTTTCAGCCTGTAACCTGGGTCACATTAGTAGGTGTAGCTGGCAATTGATCTTTGTATATTACACCCAAACGGTGAGACAAAGGGGGTTTTGGCAGGACTTGATGAGAAGAGGAGCTGTCACCTCCGATACTAGCACATCACAAATGTTGTGCCTGAGCACACTCATAGAGTCTGACAGTATTATTTAGTGACCCCAGACTAGCTGGGGCCAGGGCAGGGAGGTAGAAAATGTCAAGCACTTCAGGGGGTGGAAACCTACAGAACCTTCTCCTACTTCAAAGTGGGCACCAGGTATACATAAAGGACCCTGAGACCCAACTCTTCAGTAGAGCTCTGGAACTGGCGAAAGCTCAGAAGGACTGCTATGCTCCTCTGCAAGAAAGACTGCATCTCTATATCCCTTCTGCCCTGCTGCACTACTGCCCTGCTGCCTGAGTGAAAAGGACTGAACCTCTATATTAAACCCACGACCACCAGAGGGACTGCTAGGGCTAGTTGACTGGCCTCCTGGTCAGAGCCTTGGGTACAGAAAAGGCTCCAATCACCTTGCACCCATCACCTGGACTCTCTCTGCTGTGTTGCCTGCTCCCCAAGTGGCGCAACCCCAGTCCTGGACCCTTGGTAGTGGGCCTGAAGGTGCTCTGCCAGCCAAGATTTGGTCCTGTGTGCAGAATCAATGCAGGGAGCTGAAACTCCTCTTAGTTCTGCTTCGGAACCACTACAGGGCAATGCATTCTCAACACCAGACCTCGCATCACAGCTCTCTGTCTCCTACTAACCGTTTCTGCGTGATGCATCCTCGACACATCCTTAATGCATGTCTTTGCATCAAAACCCCCTCATAGATGGCATCCTTAATGATGACAAAGAACTCCACATTGGAGACCCACAGCTTCCACGAACCACCGCTGCGCATCACATCCTTCACATGGGATCTCGCAACACCCCGTAAATCAGGATTTAAGGTACTTTGGTTCAGCTGGACTAACTTGTTCCCTGTATCTGGCCTTCACTCCAACGCTGTTGGCCTGAACTTGTGACTTTGCCTTGGTCTGGAAGAACCAGATAACCACTGTTGGTGCTTTGTGTTTCCAGGTACTATTTTTACCGTTTGAAACTATTTATCTTCGGAACTGCTGATTGGATTTTTGTCATTTTGGTCTCAAATACTTTATTAAATTGTACTCTATTTTTCTAAATTAATGTGGGATTTTTCTTATGATGGGTTTTCACTTTATTACTGTTGGAAGTACTGCATAAATACTTTACACATTGCCCCTAAGTTAAGCCTACCTGCTTTATGCCAAGCTACCAGAGAGTTAAGCACAGGTGTCATCCCCCTCAACCAGTAACCCAATTTCCAACAGTTAGTATATCTCCTCTCCCATGAAGTGCAATCACACCCACTCCTTTACTTTACCACCCGTTTAATGAATGCCCTTGTGGTAGTTATTTGGGTGGCTGTCTAACATCTTCCATAATAGGGCCCGTCTAGCTGGGCCCATCAGTTCACTAAAGTGTGGAAATGCCATCACTGATGCACATGTGGTGGCCCTAACCTGCACTTGGGTTACTTGTGGTGATGCAGGTTGTTGGGTGATTGGCCCTTGTTATTCATCAGCCATGCTCAAAAGGAATTTACTGACCTTGAGCCCTGTCCCTCGGTATGTGCATCATGACTGTCTGTCAGTTTTGTATTTTTGCTCTCTTCTCAAAAAGGCACTGTGACAGAGATTGGCCTCGGTTTGGTTTTACTGCCCTGTGTGATTTTCTTCATTTATTGACTCATTCAACGGCCTGCCCTTTAATTTATGTTCCCTGATATCTGTATCTGCAAAATGATGTCCGGTGGTGACTTTTCACCAAACTGAGGCGCATATCCTTTCAGCACCGATGTCTTCTTGCGCTTCTCTACTGCTGCTGGCTGCAGGGATGGTGGCAGAGCATCGTCTCTTCTCACATCGGGTACGGGGGCAGCGACGGCCGTAATGACCCGTGGGTGGCAGGGCAGGCACGGGGGGAGAGGAGGAAGGGCATGGGGGGGTTGTGTGCAGTGAAAAAAAATAGAAGCACTTACCTTGCCGTATCTCTGCTCCTGCTGTCCTCTTCTTGACTAAAGGAACAGGAAGCACAGAAAGGCTCCCCTGACCAATTGCAATGCTGCAATGCAGCATTGTGATTGGTAAGCACCCAGGCTCCTCTGACCAATCACAATGCTGTAATGCAGCATTGTGATTGGTCTGAGCATCCTAGTTCGATGCTCAGCCAGGGAATGGGGGCCTGGGCATGTTCTCCACGCAGGCTGTAATGCAACCTGCATGGAGAACAGGGAAAGTGCGCATGACTATTTTGGACGGCCCGAGAGGGCCGGCCAAACAGTCATGTGCACTTAGGAGCGGGAACACCACTCCCCCCCCCCCCCCGCCCTCCTCCGAGAGCAGAGTAGCCCCGCCCACCCGCAAAGCAGCACATAAACATAAAATGATAATAACTCAAAGTTATCATTTTATGTTCCTTTCCGATGCACTACTTAAAACCAGTGGAGCTACGCTCCTCCGCCGTAGCGGAAGAGCCACCGCTGTACAGGGGCCCTCACTGGAACAAGCGGGGCATCAGCTGCTTGCTTTTTCTTTACCCTTTGTTCAGGGATGCCATCCAGGTTGCCTGACGTTTCTTCCTGATGGTGGGTGGGTCAGCTGAGCAGAAGGGTTCAAGTGTCTTCCAGTGCTTTATGGGGAGGGGCTTGCTTGCTGGTCGCATCCTCGTTGCCACTGTAGAGTCGCACAGCAAGTGCCCATCTTGAACAGACATAAGGATACTAGATGTGGTGGGTCACTGTCTGGGAGTGAGCCGCAAGCCTCCACATGCCCATATATTTATTCCTTTTGGTCGCAGCCAGCCATCCAGGTGTGTGAAGCACCCATAGTCCTTCATACAGGGACTGAGTGGCTTCCTATAGGCATACATTTAGCATTAATTCTCAAATTATCCCAAAAAAAAATCAAGCAATAGTTATACTAAACACATGAGAAACACTGCCCACTAATTTGTAGTGCCTGGCTATTTTTTAAGGGTTGATAAAGGGAAATATACTAACTTCGAGGAGATATACAGCGCCTAATAAACCAGAGCACCTTGTTAACATGTGTGACTTGGGAATTTGAATATGTGCATTCAGAAAATATTTTCATATGCCTCGTCCCCTTATGAGTAATGCAGTTAAGCAAAACGAGTGACTTCATGCATAATGTACATTTAGTATTGAGATGATGCATGAGAAATGTATACTTTGGCAGAAGTCAGACATCATTGTGTTAATCTATAATGTCACATAGACGTAAATATGACACAAAACACTAAAGAACATTTTCTGGTCCTTATGCCCACTTGTAATTAATGATGTATTTGTATGGGCAGTAAATAATTACAAGCCAGGAAAGTTTACGTTGTGCCAATATGGGATTTGAGTGTGGGGATATAGTATGTATATTTGACTGGAAAAGTGTACTTAGGATGGTGGGCATGAAGATAACTAACGTGGCACTTGGGATTTTAAGTTCACTGATGATTAAGCTCTGGCGGTCAGTCACCTAAAACCTCATTGAACCCCGTGCAAACTACTAACGCAGTCAAAAGTCCAATCAGGGTGACATAAAGCGCTCATCTGAATCTGTGGTATCTGAGGAGAAGGACCAACAAAGGCAGCTTTGGGGATGATCTCCTACCTTATTCCCTTTCCCCGCCTTCCTCTATCCCTTCTGTGTTCTGGGTACATGCTTTTAGTACCCAATTTAGAGTTTTTCGTCACAAATCTGTCGGAGTTCCCCACCCGCCTCATCTAAAGATGGGAAGATCTTAGGTAAGCCATTGAAGGAGCTCCAGTTGGCTCTGTCGAAAGAATATTTCCTCTTAAAGCCCAACAGTGTAGGGGTCACTGGAGGAAGGGAATTACACTGCCCACCCACCTGTAATGTATTTTTCTCCTGTCTGTTGCTATCAGGAAAAACCGTTGATAATGGACAGACAAAACATTAGTGACCTCCCACATTCTCCCAGGGTGTGGCATTCCTTAGTTGTTTGCTTTTCAGAATTAAACTACTACTTTGGGAGCTTGTTTCTGAAAAACAAAAACATGTAAAAAGTTTGGTGGGCGACCGTCAAAATCGGCCATCCACCAAACTTTTGGCACATTGAAAAGCACCATAGTGACAGCAGTTCCTTTCAATGTAGAGTTGACCTCTGGGCCACGGCTATCTCTGAATTTGGTGGATGGAGTATTGTCAGGATGGTGAAGGAAATGTCCTCCACCATCCCGACAGACCCTACTCCGATCATCAAACCCTAAATTCGTCCCTTATTCTATTGTAACCCAACAACACAATACCCTTGTTGTGGAAACTGACTGTCCCAATTTTATGACTAAATGTATGTACTGTTTTGGAAATGGAATGAAAAACTAAGTCTGCCTCCAACTTATTGCCATTTACTTACAACTTACTGCCATTTAAAGCAAACCCCCTACCCCTTAGCTCGGATGTTAACTCCGATGCTACAACACTGAATTCATGGATTAGCAATGTAGTGGATTCTATCGCTCCGGCCAGAATCGCTACGTCTCGCAGAGAATCGCCCTCTGCTCCATGGTTCTCCCCTGAGCTGATGGCCGAAAAAAGTAAATGCAAAAAGCAGGAGCGCCTTTGGCGAGCAAATTATTGCGAATCAGCCAAAACCAGCTATAAAAACGCCCTCCATGCCTTACATTCATCCATTAAAAAAGCTAAAAAAATCTTCTTTGCGACCTCAATCCAGCAGGCGGATCAACCGAGTAAAGAAGTCTTTAAGATAGTCAAATCTTTCTTGAAGCCAAGAGCCATCGAGACGGACATTATCCCATCCGCAAGACTCTGCGAAACCATCTCTGATTTTTTTAACACCAAAATATTAAAAGTGTATGATACTTTCACGAACCCCGAGCTGACATCTATGGATGAGTTTAGAGTTTCTGAGTCACCCGCTTCCTCCTTATTTCAATTTCAGCCCATTACCCTCTCTGAGGCATTGATAGAAATAAATAAATGTAAATCTGGGGCACCCGATGATCCATGCCCACCTAAACTCTGGAAACTAATGTCTGACGCAATCGCAATCCCCCTCTTACACATATGGAACACGTCCATCTCAACAGGCATGTTCCCGGACTGCTGGAAACAGGCCACTCTTCTCCCGCTAAAAAAAAAACCCCAAGGCGCGCCAGATGACCTGAGCAATCTCCGACCCATCTCCCTTTTAGCAGCCCCTGGCAAAATGCTTGAAAAACTGATCCAACGGCAGATTAACTGCTTCATTGAAGAAAGTGATGCCCTACATGAAACTCAATCTGGCTTTAGAGCCGGCTTTAGCACCGAGACAGCCCTCATTGAGGTTGCCGAGTCGATTAGGTGGTCTTTAGATTCAGGGGCATCTGCTATGCTGGTGCTCCTGGATCTATCCGCTGCTTTTGACACAGTAGATCATAGCAGACTGCTGATTCGACTTAGGGACATTGGCCTCGGAGATAAAGCACTTAACTGGTTACACTCCTACCTCACAGAGCGGTCCCAGAAAGTGGCTCTGGGCCCCTTCTCCTCTGAACCTAAAGACCTCTGGTGTGGTGTTCCACAGGGGTCTGCACTCAGCCCGTTGCTGTTCAATGTCTATTTGGCCCCGCTTTTCACCTTGATTGCTAAATGGGGGTCAAGGCAATATCATACGCGGATGACACTCAATTGGTCTTCCCCTATACAGACACGTCAGAGGCAGCTTTTAGCAAAATCAGGGGCTGTCTTCGAGACGTGGCCAAATGGATGAACACTAATAAACTCAAAATGAATGCGAGCAAAACAGAGGTCTTATTTTTTGGAAATCTCAATCACCCACCACCAGACCTTTGGTGGCCTATGGAAATGGGCCCTGCCCCATCTCCTGGTACCCATGTAAAAAACCTTGGAGTAAGGTGGGATGAGAACCTGTCCTTCTTGCCGCATATACAACAGCTTACCGCTGGCTGCCTGCATAAACTCAGAAATTTGCGAAAATTCCTGCCCCTGTTACCAGTCGAGTGTCGAAAAACGGTTGTTCATGCAACAATCACATCTCGGCTCGACTACTCCAATGGCCTTTTCCTCGGTCTTCCCAAATATGCGGTGCAACGCCTACAGATCGTGCAGAATGCGGCTGCGAGATTGATAAAACGGGTCCCTTTCAGACAGCATATCTCTCCGCATCTGCACGAGCTGCACTGGCTGCCAGTGGCCAGCAGAATTAAGTTCAAGGTTCTTACCTTGGCTTTTAGAGCACTAAAAGGCTCATGTCCGAATTACCTAAAAATCCGACTCCCCCGTTACCTCCAAGAACGAGAGCTCCGCTCTAACTCCCTGCTCAAGCTTATTACTCCGCGTGTGAGGAAAGCTAGACTTGGAGGCAGGTCCTTTTCTGTTGGCACAGCTAAACTTTGGAATACCTTGCCCCCTGCCATCCAATCTGCCACTACAGAAGCTAGCTTTAGGAAGCTCCTAAAAACTTGGCTCTTTATGCAATAATCTTGATCTTCCCTAGGACTATTCGCTCTTGGCTGTAGGACTCCCCAGCGCCGGGACACCTCACCTGAGGTAGCTGTTCGCGCTTTACAAGTATCTGTATTATTATTATTATTATTATTATTAAAGTACATGTCCACTTATTTTAGATATATCATTAGCAAGACCTTTTGATTTTACACAAACTATGTGTTTATTTACTTATTGGTGCTTTCCGCCAGCCCTCTTTGTCCATTGGTCTACTGTTGTGTCATTATCATGTTTCTTCCACAGAGTATGGAGCAATGGGTCAGCCCACTTGAGCTATTGGCTAACTTCACTGTGAGTAACAGCATTCTGCCCTTTCACGAGGAACACATCCACACACACATTAGCTCCCTTCTGTGCCAGACAGTATTATAACAATGTGTACTTTTTTTAGACCAACAACATAATTTTCTTTTAGCCAGTGTTTTCTTGTTTGACAAGGGCATGGCAAATTCCCTGGCAATAAAGGTCTGAAAAAAAACTATGACAAAAGAAAATAAACATTGACACTGCTGAAAGGCTGGAAGCTATTCAGGGACTTTAGGCATAAAATCCATGCAATTGCTTTTAGGTGGCGACATCCACCAAATTGTAGTATGTGGCCTCTAATTAGATCATCTTTTTACTACACAAATCTAATGTACATCATTTAGGAGATTGGATTTTTGGTCAGACCCTGAAGGCCAAAGGCACACCATGCTGATTTTCAATGTGTTTCTTCCAATAACTGCGTTATAGACAAATAATTCCATCAACCCGTATACACATTGATTTGAGAATCTGAGTACCTTGTGGCATGTCAGTTTTACCATAGACATATTATTCAAGCTCATTGTTTAAAAACGTTTTGAATTTAACTGGTTAGGAAGTTACAAATTAATTCAAGCCAGTGTGCGACTTAAGATATGCACCCATTGTGTAATGTTTTACCTTTGTATTAAGTCTCCAGGGGGCTCATTTATGAGCCCTTGTGTCACTTTTACGCCGCTGGTGCGTCACTTTTTGTGACGTACCAGCGGAGTAAAAAATGTGCCTTGTTGCACCATATTTACAAAGTGACGCATCTAGGTAGATGCGTCACTTTGTAAACCCCTGCAAGGGGGGCGTTTTGATGCAAGAAAGCGTCAAAGAAGTGATGCAGTGAAAATCTATCAGATTTCACTGCGCCATTTCTTGGACGCTAATGCATCAAAATCTTACGCCTGCCTCATGGCAGGCGTAAGACTGACGCAGGCACTAACAACATGGGACTTGCCTAAGTGAAAGTACACATTGCTGGAGTTGCGTCACTTTTGTGACACACTCCAGCAATGCGTCGCTTTTGCGCCTACAGATACGTCAGAAATACTGACGTATCTGTAACTCCTTGCGACATGATGCGTCATACTGTAACTATGACGCATCCTTAGTGTCGCAGGGAGAACGCAGTGAAAAGTGACGCATCGCTGTTTTCACGCAGCGATGCGTCACTTTTCATAAATGAGGCCCCAAATTTTTAGGTTGACGCTTTGATCCTGCAGTAAGTACCACTCTGATGATTTTGAAGAGAGTTGTTTACTGATAGATTTTCCATTACCCGCAAGAAGTGCTCACTTTCTCTGCTGACAGATTTTCTTACATCACATGGCCTGATATTGAAGGACTCATGCCACGATGCCAAGTATTATGTAATAAAATCATATTAGAATTATTTCTCACTCAAGTGTTAGCCCATAGTCCCATGTTCACACTAAATGAAAGAGCTTATTTTACTGTTAGGGTTCAATCAATCAGGATTCTTATAGAGCGCGGCTAATCACCCGTTAGGGTTTCAAGGCGCTTGCGGGAGGGAGTCTACAGTTCAGACAAAGAGCCAGGTCAGTGTGAATCATTATTATAGTGCCCTCCTTGATGGAGCCCTCCTCTCATTTGTGGTGCTCAACATATGGCCATCCTTTGCCTTTTTGTTCTCCTGCAGCAGAATTTCAGACTGAGATGGAAATAAGGATAACTCTTTTTTACAGTTCATTGATGATATAACTGTGCTTACTTCTGGATAGGTCAGGCCATTTGTACATTTCAAAAGTAAAGCAGTTTACATATGACTTACAGAGGAAAAAAAAAAATTGATGTTGTACAGCGCCGTCCCCAAAGCATCCAACATTTGAGAATTGAATGTCAGAATATCATATACAAAAATATCGTCTGACATATTGTGTCCTAAATATCGCTTGCAAAAATATTTTCCCAGTCACGATACATTTTCTGTTATTAACTGTAACGGGGGGATATCTATAAAGACAATATGTGGAACAAAAGGTTTATGTCAGACGATATTCTGAGAATCATATTCTGGTACCATGGCCAATTGAGGAGGCCCATGTACTTGTCACGTACCAGATGGACTGGATTCTAATCAGCCTGATTGACTCAACAGAGATGCACATCCTCTAACCACTTATTCTAAAATTCTAATTTGGATTTGGGATCAGTGAGGAGATTTTAAGGTGAAGTAACAGTATTGTGCAAGGCAGAATTGGCCAGTGTAAACAGAGGGAGACCGGAGTCATGACAGAGTTTTAAGATATCTATTGACTGTTATTGGATCACATTTAGATTCATCATATGTAAATGTATCCCAAATGGATACCATAAAAATTATTTGTCTAGGCTCTTGTGGACCTAGGATGGACAACTGTACAGTGTAGTAAATGCTGCACAAAACTTTCCACTGCTATCGATGGGCAAGCTGTATCTTGACGAATGTACACAAAAATTTAGGCAAGTAACGTCTTTTTACTAATTTTAACTTGTATGTTCCAGATTGGCCCTCAGAAGAAAAAAACAAAGTTGGAGAAGCTGAGCTCAACTGAAGATGGTAGTGGCGATGAACGCTCTGAAGCAGAGGAGAACAGCGGCGATTGCGACGATGAAGATGGATGTCAGGGGTCTGGTGACAAAGTTCATAGGACAGGTAAATCTCATTTGCATACCATCTGAACTGCCTTGTGCCTTTTATGAATCATTGCTGAAACAATTTCTAATGGTTATATGATGAAATATCAGCAACATGAATATCGCCCAAAACAATTGAGGGCATAAATATCAATTTTACGTGCTTTTGAGAAATATTCACAAACTGAATTTTGTGGTATATTTAGTAGTACTGAAATAGTATTACTAACATTCAACAATATGCTAATCACAAACTTACACGCCTCCTCCTTCTCTATCTTTTATGTGCGGAGATCTCCACCCGACTGTTTGAGATAAGGAGCAGGTGCTGATGAGTGACCATGGTGGTGTGGAGTAATCATGCCATTAGCTGACTATGCTTTATAGATGATATATTTATTGTATAGAAGGGTTCATACGAGGCAGCAGAAGCATTTGTAAAAGTGATTAATAGAAATAAGATCAATTTATACACTTCACAGCACACATCAGTAAGAGGGAGGTAAGCTTCCTGGGCTTAATGGTATACATAGAAGCGGGAAGGATTGAGACAAGACTATATCGCAAAGAGACAGTGGGAAATTCCGCACTTCATGCAAATAGCTTCCATCCTAGGCATCTAAAATCCCATATGGGAAGATGTTAAGAACGAAAAGTAATTGGAGCAATCCAAGGGAGTTATTAAGATGTCACTGGGAGCTTATAAAAAGATATGTTTAGAGGGTGTATGACAGGGTAAGCCTGGGGAATACAGCTAAGGAAGTGAATGTAAGAAGAAGGGATTCTATACTCTTCAGCAACAAGACAAAATATGTGGTTAAAAATGCCATAAGACTGATTACCACCTATAATAGAAATGAGAAAGAGGTCAGTGCTATTATAAAGAGGCATTGGCATTTGGGTAAAGAAGACCCTATCATGGGAATACAATTGGATAGATCCCCATTGATTATTATAGGAGGGCATTCTCCATGAAGGATGCATTAGTGAAAAGCAGCCCAGAGGTAACATAACAGACAAATTTGGCTAAAGGAAAGAAAGGGTTTTTGGAAATGCAGTAGATGCAAAGCTTGTAGTATAGGAATCAATATGATGGAATATCAAACCCCATTCAGTGACACCTTAATACAAATTGGGGGCCCTATAACTGCAAAACCGAGCATGCTATATATGCCCTGGTTTGTGTATGTGGACTTAGATATATAGCCAGCACTGTATTGCCGGTCCACATGCAGATTTTACAACACATGAGGGCAGTGAATAAGAAAAAACTAACATACCGAGTAGTTCAACATCTGTTAGAATGTCACAATAATGACATTTG